>NC_041395.2:68294634-69537134 GCF_900747795.2 Erpetoichthys calabaricus
GATCAACCTCTACCAGAATGATGGCAAGAAAAAAGTATGGAGAAGGCGTGGAACAGCTCATTATCCAAAGCATACCACATCATCTGTAAAACACGGTGGAGGCAGTGTGATGGCTTGGGCGTGCATGGCTGCCAGTGGCACTGGGACACTAGTGTTTATTGATGATGTGACACAGGACAGAAGCAGCCGAATTAATTCTGAGGTGTTCAGAGACATACTGTCTGCTCAAATCCAGCTAAATGCAGTCAAATTGATTGGGCGGCGTTTCATGATACAGATGGACAATGACCCAAAACATACAGCCAAAGCAACCCAGGAGTTTATTAAAGCAAAGAAGTGGAAAATTCTTGAATGGCCAAGTCAGTTACCTGATCTTAACCCAATTGAGCATGCATTTCACTTGTTGGAGACTAAACTTTCGATTGATGCAACATTTGTGTAAAAGTGCAATTATTTAGTTCAAAGAATTGTATTCCTTAGACAATGCTCATTACATTAGCACACATATGCTCTTAAATTACATTTTCTGAAAAAGTACAAAGCAGAAAGTCTTGCTGCAGATTTTTAAGTCTGTTTAATACTTCTAAGGCTGTTGTCGACAGCAAGGGGAAGAGGTGTGAAAACATTTTTAAGCATCACCAGGCGTTCCTTATAATGTGTATTGTTTGATTTTTATCAGTAAAATGGCAAGACAATGAGATGATCTAAGTGTCACATAGTTTGAACCTCCTTTTTCTTTACAGTATGGCTTGATATACCAGTCATCACTATCATTAAAGGAAATACTCTGCCAAAGTTGATTACTCTGATTTTGCACTGTCAGATAGTCAGTGAGCTCAAGAAGAAAGTGACATTGAGAGTGTAGTTAAATTATCCCCATCTGTGAGAGAGAGAGAGAGATAAACATTATTCAAAATTGTTTTCTATCAGGTCCTCCTGGATTTCTAACCAGACGTGAAATTAAAATGACCCTATGCTTTTGCATTCTTTGACCCTTCACTATTATTATATCTTCTGTTTATGTCATATCTCTAAATGTCATGGTCAATAATATGACATACGTAATATGTAACAAGGCAACTATTGAAAGTAAAATGTATTACTAATTATTTACACTGTTGATTGACCTAATTATAATAATACATATAACATGAACAGTTTTAAATGTGAAACAGTGGCACACTGGTTTTCTTCCACATCTCCAAAGGCAAATGCTTTAGGCTAATTGATGATTCAAAATTAGACCTTTGTGCAAGTGGGTGGGTGGGTGAGTGTGCGTATGTGAGGGCTTTGCAACAAGTCTGACACCCTATCCAGAGCCTTGTACCTGATGCTGTCAATATAGATTCCGGTACTTGACCCTGAATGGTCAGTCAGTCATTTTCCAACCCGCTATATCCTAACACAGGGTCACGGGAGTCTGCTGGAGCCAATCCCAACCAACACAGGGCGCAAGACAGGAACAAATCCTGGGCAGAGACTTCAGCCCACCACGGGATACACACACACCAAGCACACACCAAGCACACACTAGGGACAATTTAGGATCGCCAATGCACCTAACCTGCATGTCTTTAGACTGTGGGAGGAAACCGGAGCACCCGGAGGAAACCCACGCAGACACGGGGAGGACATGTAAACTCCATGCAGGGAGGACCCGGGAAGTGAACCCAGGTCTCCTTACTGCGAGGCAGTAGCGCTACCACTGCGCCACCATGCTGCCCGACCCTGAATGGTATTAAGCAATTTTTTAATATTATGTTATGACTGGCATTAAAAACTATGGTCTTTAAAAGCACTTTTTTTTCCTTCCTATTTTTAACAAGCTTGGAAAAGAGAGTGAGAGAGATTGTCCACAAAGCATTTTGGGACAGCTTGGAAACCCAACTGAGTGAAAATCCTCCCACTTATGACCATGCTATTAAACTTCTTGGAGAAATAAAAGAGGTAAGACTGTAAATTTGAATTTTGGGTTGTTTTTATTATAATAGCTAAGGATGTTATGAATTTTCTGTAAAATATGTTAAAGTATTGGCTATGTTTGTGTGAGGATCGTGGTGAAGCAGACTGCATAGCCATCTCATAGCACTTGATTAGTGAATGACATGCCTTCATGAGTATAGGGTTTGTTTACTTTGTGCTTGTCTTTGGTTTCTCGAGTAACTCTTTTTTTATTTCCAGAGATAGGATGATTGGAAATTTGAAAATGGCCTAGGTTGATAGTGGGTGTATGCGTGAATTTGCACTATAATTTAGTTTGTGCCTGTCTTACACCTAATTCTTCTAGAACAGGCTGAACAAACCCAAATACCAACACTGCCTTATATTTAAAATATGCATTTGCAATAATTTAGTGTTGATAGCTCTTCTGAATACACAAATACATTTGTACTATAATTTAAAGAAAAATCTGCTTCTCTAAAAATGTTTTGGCCCTTCATAAATATCTTCTTTTGCATGGGTTCTCATCTCTATATCTCTCATTGATATTCACTTTTAAAGTTTCTCTGGTTCTTCGATTATACAGTATTTAGCATCAGTTCTCCACCATTATGCTTTTGGTTTTTTTATTGTGAACTAGGGGGCTTTGCCCCCTGCTCGCTTTGCTCGCCAACCCCCCAACCCATGGCCAGTGCTATGCACCAGCCACTTTGCGTCTCTGTCACTCACATTATGAAGAGGGGGGCTGAACGCACCCCAAGTAGACGTGGTCGCTCCTCCGAAACCCCCTCTTAAAAGGTGATACAATACACAATACATCCATTCATCCATTTTCCAACCCGCTGAATCCGAACACATGGTTACGGGGGTCTGCTGGAGCCAATCCCAGCCAACACAGGGCACAAGGCAGGAAACAATCCTGGGCAGGGTGCCAACCCACCGCAGGACACACACAAACACACCCACACACCAAGCACACACTTGGGCCAATTTAGAATCGCCAATCCACCTAACCTGCATGTCTTTGGACTTGGGAGGAAACTGGAGAGCCCAGAGAAAACCCACGCAGACACATGCAAATTCCACGCAGGGAGGACCCGGGAAGCGAACCCGGGTCTGCTAACTGCAAGGCAGCAGCGCTACCACTGCGCCACCATGCTGCCCATACACAATACAATAAAGTTTATTTTTGTATAGTCCAAAAATCACACAAGAAGTGCCGGAATGGGCTTTAACAGGCCCTGCCTCTTGACAGAAGAAGAAGACAAGGAAAAACTCCCAAAAAAACCCTTGTAGGGAAAAAATGGAAGAAACCTTGGGAAAGGCAGTTCAAAAAAAGACTCCTTTCCAGGCAGGTTGGGCATGAAGTGGGTGTCAAAAAGAAGGGGGTCAATACAATACAATACACAGAACAGAACAAATCCTCAATACAGTATAAAAAATAAAAAATGTACAAGTACGGAGCAGAATTTAACAGTAGATGATATCACATAATATGATTTGGATTTGTTTAGAGTCCTGGAGACCTCAGCCATCAAGCTGCCTCCTCCATTTGGCCATTCCACAGCTGAAACAGCACTGGTTCAGCCAATCTGATGAAAGGACCCCTCTACCCCACGATTCCTGCAATCCTCCATCAGGGATGACTTTACCTTAGGCAGGCAAAAGAACTTGGCAGGTTGGCTGTGGCACCAAGTGCCACATTTGAGTACCAAGAAGAGAAACAGAATAGGTAAGGGTTAGTAACAAATTATAAGTATCATGTTACTTATGTTTTAGTGCTAATGACTAACAACAGAGATGCAGTCTGTACAGTTAATCAACAGCTGTAGTCAGGATATGCTAAACTGAAGTAGTGGGTCTTCAGCCGGGATTTAAAAGCTGAGACTGAAGGGGTATCTCTTATAGCAGCAGGCAGACCACACCATAGTTTAGGGGACCTGTAACTAAAAGCTCGACCTCCCACTATTATTTTATTAATTCTTGGAATCATAAGCAGACCAGCATCTTGAGATCTTAATGTGCACTCTGGTTTGCAAATCATGATAAGTTCAGACAAGTAAGCCGCGCCTTGGCCATTTATTTAATGCTTTATATGTTAAAAGGAGGATTTTGAAATCTGCCCTAACCTTAACAGGGAGCCAGTGTAAGGATTTACAATACAATGGGAAGTAGTGAAAAGTAAAGCAAAATGACACCTTTTATTGGCTAACTAAAAAGATTACAGTGTTTAAGCTTTCGAGGCAACTCAGGCCCCTTCTTCTTACATCTTGCCTGAAGAAGGGGCCTGAGTTGCCTCGAAAGCTTACACATTGTAATCTTTTTAGTTAGCCAATAAAAGGTGTCATTTTGCTTGACTTTTCACTACATTCGTAATGGCTAATGGCATGCCCCTATGAAGAGGAAAATTTTCTATTTTTTTAATTGAGTGACGGAATAGTCCCCTCCGACTACACATGGAACTCGATTCACTCCTGAAAGAGACTTATGTTGTTTGAAATGTTTGAATAACGTTTCTGTCTCTAAAATCTGTGTATCTATGCAACTCTGTGACCCAGGCGTGACATCGTATGTGGATTTCACTTTCCCCAAACAACAAATCTTTTAATTCTCGCGGATACGCCTCTTCATTGGGAATAAACACCACTTTTCCCTGATGTCAACATGAATTAGACTTAAGTCTCCGACTTAAAGTTTAAATCTGAACAATATATTCGATCTCTTTTCGCTATTCCGTTATTTCACCAAGTAATAATTTCCGTTTGTTTGTACTATGATCTTTGCTATAATTTTTTTGAGGCTTTCAAATTTCCATACTTCCATTATCTCTAACCTGCTCTGCATGTGTTTCGTGCCAACGTTTATGAATTCTTTACGACATTTTCCTTTGTCATCTACTCTTTGTCTTTTTATTTCCAGTCCCGGGCATGGTTACATCTTGTCTCGCGGGATGTGGAAGTGTCTGTCTGAGAAAGTCATGTCTTGTTGCCAAGATTTTTTTATTATAATAGAGAGATATCATTCAGTAACCTTGCAGAAAGTATGTCATTCTTGAATATCCTGGAGACAAAATATATATTTTTATTACTTTCACTAACCGTGTAATATAAAAAAATGACAATTTTTTTTACAGATTTGGAATAGAGTACTAGGTAACATGCTAAAAATTAACTTTTTATTGTTATAAGATAACACATTTTTTAATTAAGTTAATCATTATGTGTTAAGAAAAAGGTTTACATATATTTCTCAACTAGTATCAAAAATCTGTGTAAATGTGTTATCAGTTTTCAAAATCATTTAACTCTGTACCAAGCACTATGGTGTTGTATGTAAGAAATTGAACTGAAAACCTCAAGGTTGTCGGTTCATTTTTTAAAATAACATTCTCAAGTCCACTTCATCCATATTCAGTGTTGTGGCATAAGCAAACATAAATATTGTACATAAATACAGTCTACTGTTACATATGTGAAGAAATAAAAACATTATGCAAATAATAAAATGCATGCCTTTATGTAAGATAATACATATTATGTTACATAAATACATTATTAGATCTTAATAATTTTGCTTTTTGTAATTTTTGTACTGAATTTTCCATTTATGTAAACTAAAAGATTTCCTGTGTTTTTATTCAAAGACTCTTCTGTCATTTTTACTGCCTGGTCACAACAGACTGAGAAACCAGATTAATGAAGTGCTAGACCTGGAGCTGATAAAACAAGAAGCAGAGAATGGTGCTCTCGGCATCAACAAAGTTGCAGAGTTTATTATTGATATGATGGGAACGCTGTGTGCTCCTGCACGAGATGAGGAAGTTGGGAGACTCAGAAATATAACTTCAGTTGTTCCTTTATTCAAGTATGAATTTATTACTTTCTTTTGTTGTCTGTTTGTAAAAAAAAAAAAATAATAATTTTTAGTACTGTGCAAATAGTTAGACCAGCCAAAAATGAAAAAGCTATGTCCATAAGACATAAATGAGACCCACAATAGTAAATGAGCACAGAATAGAAAGCTGTTATCAAGCCAGTTACTCCTGATAACAAAAGTTGTTTAATTTTTTTGCTTGTTAGTTTTTTATTTTGCCATGCGTGGTCATTCTTGTACATTTTTCTTTTCCAAGGATATCATCCAAATGGTTTGTGTCCTCAAACACATTAGTAATTCTGTCTTTCTTTCTTAATACTTTAATAAAACAGATTCTTTATGTTGAACACACACAGCTATAGGCTAGACCAAGTAAGATAGCAAACTTCTACCTTGTTTGTCATTATCAATATGCAGCTTGTTGTGAAAACAAGATCACTTAAATGGTTTGCAGTCTTATTTATCAAAAAAGAAGCACAAATGTTTTCTTAAGAATTACCTTCCTTCAGCAGCCACAGTTGTCATCTAATTAAGAAACTGGGTTTCCGCAAAATCTTACATCCGCTGTAAATTAGAACAATCTAGACGAGAACAGGCCATTCAGCCCAATAAAGCTCACCAGTCCTATCCCCACAATTCTTCTAAAAAAACATCAAGTCTAATTTTGAAAGTCTCTAAAGTCTTACTGTCTACCACACTACTTTGTAGCTTATTCCAAATATCTGTGGTTCTCTGTGTAAAGAAAAAAATTCTTAATGTTTGTATGAAATTTACTCATTAATTTACCCCAAAATTTAGCCACTGTAGCTCTCCTAGACCAAACCTGAGGGACCATCAAGTTTAAAAGATCAGCTGGAACACTGTACACATCAAACAGTAGGTTATGTAATGCAGTAAATGAGTACCTTATTTGTGAAATGTCCACTAGCATTGTGTAAAGTTGCCTAAAAAACAAACCAGGAAATAATCTGCAACCAGGAAGTCAAACTAGATAGTAAGGTCATGGTGTGAAGTTGAAGTCTGCATGGTACCGATTTTTTGGTCTATCTCCAATCATAGTTTCATCTCACGCCTGGTCCCTCCTGCACCTGCTTTCTCCCATGCCTGCAAAAGTTACCATTCTTCTCTAAACTGCATTCCTACCTTCCCTTCTAAAAGGCTCTTTAATTGGGCGCTAGGTGCTAGGATTGCCTGTGTACTCATTTCTTCTCTTGATAACCCTTCGGGATGAAGTTCTTCAATAAGATTTGGACATAATAAGTTTTCTATTATTGGGAACTTAAAGTGAGGAGAACATAAAAATTTATAAGAGCTGAGAGTGCAGAAACTGTGTCTGACAAAAGCATTCACATGAATGAGAGGACCGTGGGCGTGGTTGTAAATGGTTGAGAGGAGGGAGGGACTTGAAAAAATCTATTGGCAATAGTCTTGTCTCAAGATTTTCTTTTATAATAGAGAGATATATGTATATATATATTTTTAAACTTAAATCACATGATTTCAACTAGGACAGAGTGAATAGAAAAGGAAATGTATGATCAAGAGAGTTGGCACGTGTGACTTATAGCTCCTATTCACTCTGAAAAGCACAAAAACAGTTCTAAAGGAAAACAACTCATCAGTAGAAATGGCAGATATTTGGTTTCATTAAATTTCAAAATATTCCAATAAAATCATTTTTAAAAATGAGAACTTCTCCTAGGCTATAATGTATATAGCAGTCTTCATTTCTGCTTCATGTGTTAAAGCTTCCCAGGTGTGTGCTTCTATGGGTTTCCTCCCACAGTCTAAGACATACAGGTTAGGTGAGTTGGTGTTGTTACTTTGGGTCTGATTTGTTCATCCTGCATTTTTATATTGAAACTGTGTAGATTATAACATATATTAAAAATAATAATAGTAAAATCACTAATATATAGTTTATATTTCAAGAATTTTCTTTGAAGTTCAACTGTGCTCTGGCCACCCACTCCCAACCACAGGAATAAAGTCTAATCACAAATGTCTGCTCACTAATTCAAAATTTTATTCCTATGCTGCAAAATATGTAGTTGGGCTTTTCAGAATGCAGACTTCTAATGTGACACCAGTGAAGATATATATGATTGTGTGCAGCAAATTAATCCAAAGGGCAAGCTAAACTCCAAAAACAATGGATAAACTCTGCAGTAAACTGATTCAAATTAAAATACATATTTACATTTACATTTCTCTCAAGGATTTAAACACAGATCCAAATCATAGGAGCAGAGGAAGGAGCATTTAGAAAAGCAAACAGTTTAAGAAAATAGAGATTAGATCAGAAGAGGTCAGAATTAGCAAGCAAGCAAACTGATCTGAATCTTGTTTTGTAATGTTTTGGTGAAACAGAAGTTAGGGATGACACCTAAGATTAAATTTAAGTATGTAAATATTTATTAAATGTTTTCTAGGTAAGAGTAATGTCTATTTATATTTAGGATAACCTCTGGCCAAGTCAAGAGGTTTAATGTGTAGGAGACTGTGAACATGAAGTCTGAATCACAGTGAAAATTTAAAGTGATTGTTTAGTTGTTTCATGAACAAGTCTGTTTAACAGTCTAGTTGATTTGCTAGTTGTTAAGGACATGTTAATAAGGATGATAATCTTGTCGTAAGGCTTCTTCTGAAACTGGCAACAAAGGAAAAAGAATTGACCTTCTGGAGATTATACTCTGATAGAATTTTTCGCTTATTACTAATAATGTGCTTACTTTCCATATTAATGTATTTTACTGTCTGTCTCTTCATCAAATAAAATTTCCTAAAACCGTATGCATTTTGTATTCCCAAAAATAATGTGATCAATGTTTTGGCTGAACGAAATACACTGCTATAGGCAAGGAACTGATTAATTCATGAAATTTCAAATATTTTGTTGTGAGACTCCAGTGCTATTTTTCTTTGAAAATTAATTGTGATATACATTATTTGTGCTAATCTCTTCCATACATTTAATTTTGTCTTAGGGAAATCTTTTCTGTGTTGGACTTAATGAAGATCGATATGGCTAACTTTGCCATAAGCAGCATTAGACCACATTTAATGCAGCAATCTATTGAATATGAAAGAATGAAATTCCAGGAATTTATTGAAAAACAGCCCAGTAAGTATGTTTAGTTATTGACAGTAATCTGTGTCTCTGCGGCTTCTTCATTTACACAGGCAAGTGTTTTGTCTATGCATGCCTCCTTTCTTTTTTTTTTTCTTTCTAAATAAATACCATGACCTGAAAATCAATAGTGTTTTTTCTCCATCTTTTTTAGGGATGATTGTTCCTGTGTCATAGATACATTACTAAAGATGTTTAGTTTTACACTGAGCTGAATAATATTTAAATGATATTTTTCTATAATGAAGAAACACTTACTTAGCCTGTTTGCCTGTGCCAGATAATAGAATGTTTTGGAGATTTTATTCACTAATAAAACCAATATCTCCAGATGCTTTGGATTGTACCCAGAAATGGATTGAAGAGGCGCTAAATGACCTCATCAGTTCCGAAGTGGAAACTACGTCCTCTGCAAGTAGAGCTGAAAATGTCCTTCCTGCAGTAAGTTCTTCAGCAGTGCTAAATTGGGCATATCTTAAGCTGCTCAAATGGGACCATTTGAAAACACCTTTCCCAGAGGTAAGTTTCTTCTGTTCTTTTTTGCCAGCAATTGAATATTTTTGTAAAGGGATTTTTTCTCATCTGCACTATTGTTTATTCAAAGAAGATAGACACAGGCAAAAATTAAAATAGCTGAAAATAAAATCTACAGTATTTAGCATTTTGTCATACAGCATTGCATTTGACAGTCTTTTAAAAATATGAAGAAACATGTCTAAATGTATATTGATTTTTATATATTCAAATGCTAGTTAAAAAATCTGGGCGTACGTGTTTGTTCAGGTTACACTGTAATGGGGCTCCACACAGCAGCTTGCATTTGAAAAGGAAAACAACAGATTTCTCTCAATGGACCTAAGGTGTTAGCTGCATTGATCACACTGGTAGCTATGCAACCAAAAGCATAAATAAGCTGTCTGTGGAACAGATGCACAGATATGAGATAACAATCTGAAAACTTGTTGCATAGTGAGTCCTGGAGTAAGAAATTTCTAAAATGTTTTGCTATAATTTCAGAAACCTCCCCAGAAAGATGAACACTTGCAACACAATTTCTGAGGTTTAAATGGCCTCTTTAAACTGAGGGATACAGTGCCTTGCAAAAGTTATCAGTCCCTTGACCAATTCTCTTAATTATACTGAATAAGAAATCCTACACTGACATTTTGTTCTCATTGATATTTTAATTTCAAAGTACAAAATTTAAAATTTTAATAATCTGGCTCCAGTTTCCTCCCACAGTCCAAAGACATGCTAGTTAGGTGCATTGGCTATCCTAAATGTCCCTAGTGTGTGCTTAATGTGTGTGTGTGTCCTGCTGTGGGCTTGTGCCCTGCCCGGGATTTGTTCCTGCCTTTTGCTCTGTGTTGTCTAGGATTGGCTCCAGCAGACCCCCGTGACCCTGTGTTAGGATATAGCGGGTTGGATAATGGATGTATGAAAATTTAGGAACAAACCTGCTGCCTTGAATAAATCACAATTACTTGCAAAGCTGGTACAAACTTGCCTAGAGACTTAAAGTAGCTATTTTGCCAAGAAAAAATGTGCAAAATATTAAAGTGATGGAATTGAATATTTATGTAAACAGCGTGTTTCCTTTTTTCACCCTTGTTTGTTCTAAAATGTTCTAGAAAATATTCTAAAATGTCATATTAAATATTATTTTGAGTTTCCTTGGTTTTGAAATAAAAATATCTCAGAAAACAAAATTTCAATATAAAATCTATTATTCAGTAATTTTAGGGAACTGATCATGGAAATAAATACTTTTTTTTTTACATTAGAACACTAGAACAGTGTTAGTGTGAGCAGGCCATTCCGGCCAACAATGTTAATTTCTCCAAAATAAGTTTTGAAGGTCCCTAAAATCCTACTTGCTTCTGCACAACCTGGTCATTTTCCATGTGTCTGTGATTCTCTGTATGAACAAAAGCTTTGTGAAACCTACCCTTGACCAATTACCATCTGTGTTTTTGTGTTCTTGATAAGCAATTTATTTAAAATAACAGGTGGGATGCACTGTTTTAATTTCCTTCATTTTAAACAATTCAATCATGTCACCTCTTAATCTCTGTCTGTTTAAATTCCAAAGATTTAACTCTAGCTTTCCTCATACTTCATACTCTTCAGGTCTGAAATCAGTCTAGTTGCTGTTCTTTTTATATTTTATTGCACATATATTTCTTTTTTTAGGTGCTGCCTTATTCTTCAAGGATTTTCTGGGGATGAAGTTAATTTTTTCATTAAAATATCGTTAATAGAGTGCAATGTAGAAATTTTTCACATTTCAAAAACTCCCATTGGTAAAGGCAGTACAGAATTTTCAAAACTTTCAATCTTAAAACAAAGTAACATTCTGTAAGACTTCAGTTATAGATGTTTCAAATTTATCTTTAGAAGTTATTTCATCTTGTATATTTGTATATTTTCTTCTTTTACTTGTTTGATAGCTACTCCATTTCTCCAGTAAATCTGTTAAATGCCAGCTATCTGTGTCTGACGCCTTGGATTGAGTGAACCTCTGCAACACCAGCTTACCTTCTGCTGCATGTTTCAAGTTAACCATAAAAGTAAAAAAAAAACAAATCACTTAAAGAGAAATGAATGGAAGAGGAAGTGTTGCTCTGTAAGCACAGGGTGAATAAACATTACACTAGAAACAACTGCACTGCTGCATTTTGTGCAGATTATACTGATTCAGTATTTCATCCATCCATCCATTTTCCTACCCGCTGAATCCGAACACACGGTCACGGGGGTCTGCTGGAGCCAATCCCAGCCAACACAGGGCACAAGGCAGGAAACTATCCTGGGCAGGGTGCCAACCCACCGCAGGACACACACAAACACACCCACACACCAAGCACACACTTGGGCCAATTTAGAATCGCCAATCCACCTAACCTGCATGTCTTTGGACTGTGGGAGGAAACTGGAGCGCCCGGAGGAAACCCACGCAGACACGGGGAGTTCAGTATTTCAGTGACACTCTAATTTATCAGCAAAACACCACAATGACCTGCTATCCATCATGGTCCATTGAAGCCAACCATTTAAGCTGGAGACTTCAACATGGATTTTACCAATCTGTCAGGTAGTTCCTTTGAAACTTTTTTGTTTAAGAAATATGAACTACAATTAGCCATAAATCATTAACAATTAACAGTGATACAAAATTGGCAATTTTGACATTAAGTGGTGTCAGACAGTGATGGTGTCTATGTAACCTGTTTTAGCCATCACATGCTGATTAGGGCCTTATTTTTAAATGCATGAAATTGAAAAATGCTATTAAGAACATGTATTTTATGTCATACTAATACATGTAATTACATTCTGTTGCCACTGTTCGTTTTTAATATGACTCTTTACAAAAATATTTGATGAAATAAAAGCAGAAAAATTAAAAAATGCTCCAACCTTCAAAACTGTTAACTAAATCCCAAAACACATGTAACACATGTAACTTGTTATTTTGTCTGTTTTGCAAGACACTGTATTGTATTAAACTATCTTTTGTGGGAAACACACAATTGACTGGGCTTCTGACATTCATATTGGATAGTGTCACTCAAACATTGTCCTGTTGTTGTGTTTCAACTGACACCCATTAATTAATTGATTGAAAAAGTGGTTAATTCAAATTTTTCAAATGAAATAATTATTATCTGTTTTTTTTCTTTTTTTGCTGCATGTGCCAGTTCCTCAAAAAACATTTATCAAAGAAACATGAGCACTTGTTTTCTAAAGCAAGGATTTCATACTAAACTAGGATTTGAAAATTTTATGGTGACACTATCTGTACATACATTGAATTATTATTTATTAAGTTTTTAAAATAAGGTTTCTAATACTTCTAATAGTTATAAGAAAAGATTAATACAGTATTTATTATTTTGATGGAATGTTGCAAACATCTCATGTTGTGTATGTCATACAATAAAGGTAATGTCTACAATTCATTCTGCAGTCTTGTTCCACGGTCATGAGCTCTAGTTTTATTAAACTAAAAATAATTTATTCTTATGTAGTGTTTTTCAGTGAAGACATATTCAAAGCAGTTGCAAAAAATTTGAAATGTTCAACAGAAGTGTATGAAAGCAAGAATATCAGTTTAAATTTACAGTAACAGAGTAATAAAATGATCTATGTACTTTGTGTTGAATTCTGCAAAATGAAGAAAAATATATATGTAAAGGAAATCAAGTTAACAGAAGAGATTGTCAGTTGATATTTCAGCAGAGGGAAAATGAAAACCTTCATATAGCAGTTGCCCAAAAGAAAATAAGCCTGTTGGAGGACCATATTTGTGTTTGTCATCTTGTTGTGTTAGGACCTTCCTTTGTGAGCAAAAAACTTTCACTGTGAGCACTACTTACTTTTATGCTATATAAATATCTATTCTTATGTAATAATCTGTACTTTTTGTGCATTGCACAACACACCTGAAAATGTATTTTCTAAAGTGGCGTGTTCATTTAAACTGTTAGGAAAAAAGTGTATTCTTTTATTCAATGATGTAGCTAAACAGATATGTTGCACATGACTGAAAATTTAAAAAAGAATTGTCCAGGCAACTTAATTACATACCTTATTCAATGGCACATACTATATATAAAATATCATTCAAAGCTGATTTAAAATTGCTTTAAATTACAGCTCTTTATTGGCATCAGAGTCTAATAACTGTGATGAGTTTCAGAAATGAATACTGAACACAAACACATTTATTTATTTTTGTTTTTTTACAACTAATGCTTCTATCCATTCATAATCAAATTAACCTAATCCATAAGTGTCAAACATGACAACATTAAGTGCAAAAATCAAGTCAAAATACAGAAAAGATAGTTCTAAAATATCAAAAACAATACAGTTACTACATCTTGCCTTAAGAAGGGGCTGAAAGCTTGCATATTATAATATTTTTGGTTAGCCAATAAAAGGTGTCATTTTGCTTGACTTCTTATTAAAAACAACACAAGAAAATGCTGCACCATCAATCAAAAGCATTTATCCACCTTCAGAAAAGCTTGAAACACAGAGCAAGGATAAGAAAATGTTCAGGTTTAACTGCAAACTGAGTCTATTTTTTTTTTTTCAAGATATTGCAATTGTACAAATTGTGTTAATCTGATGGTGAACCATCTTCGTCCTAAACTTTTGTTTGTGGAGCTTCTTTTGTCAGCAGCTTGATCTCAGATCAGGGTTGTTTGTTAAAATATTTGGTCATTTGACTTTAGTTCACCTTATTTTATAAATCAAGCTTACTACAAGAGAAAAAGTGGCAAACTGCGCATGAGTAACATTTGTGAGTGGTGAGCATACCACAAAACTATTAGGTCAATTTATTGTAAAATTTTAATGGATTTGGGTTTTCCATATATCTTAAATTTTAATAATTGATTTCCAGGAGGAGCTCTATTGTGCCGTCACTTCTTTGTAAATTTTGTAAACTTGTCAGGTTGGTGATGGTTAGGGCATTTTCTGCCTTAAAAATGTGTCTCTGTAACAAACTATAAACCATATAAACAAACAGCATCACCATCAGTTGTTTTTTTTTTTTTTTGTTTTTTTTTTTGTTTTGCATTCTTCTTAGTGTTGGATCAGAAGTAAAATTTTCTTCAGTATTAATACCAGCTTTTGGACCGTCATACCAGTTACCAGAACTGTTCTGAAGCAAATAACTGATAACTCCAAAACCCCCCTTTTACTCCAGATTCCCTTTTGAACAACACAATTGCTTACTCCTGGTTCTCCGCGACTTCCCTCTTGAAGCCATGAAGTCCCGATTTCGTCAAAGTAGTAAGGGGGATGTTGGGTCTCCTGTTTAAATTCCTGTTTGTGCTTAAGCATTAGGTTGGGGGTGAGACGGTTTCCCGTGAAGTACTGATTGCATTGAATCATCTATTTTTGTTTCATGAGGACCACGAAACAGATGTTACACACACAACTGCAATAGTGAATGTTGAGGGAAGGGGAATGGAGTATACTACACAACTCTAGTCTTCCCAGAATGCTGTAGAGCATCATTCATGATACAAGATTGTTTTTGTGGCATTAATTCATAATAATTTTCTTGTGATGCAGAGGTTAATACGTTTTTAGCTGTTTAGTTATTGGCTCTGCAAGATAATTGGTAAGTTGTCGATCAGTGGTGATGAGTGACCTTGTTCCTCTGCACGTGTAGCAATAAACTCTTAGCACACCATCTAATTTTACAATTACTTTTGGGAAATTCACCATAACAGTCCATACAGATAATAATAGGAATTTAATGTTTGAAAACAGGGTCGGCATTCGTGTGAAGTTTATTTCTGTGTATGTCCACTTAGAACTAACTTGTTTTTTTTAGCTCCTTTCATTTTATTTATTTAGATTTTGCAGAGCTTTGGATAGGCTTTAAAAATTCTTTAAACAAGCTGTATGGCTTAAAGGGGCAGAATTAGAAGGATTATTAGTTGAAAGTGGAAAGCTTACTAAATATATTTTCTCTGGATTTTTCCATTCAGGTCCTGATTGGCACTTTAACATCTCTGACTCTTAGTTTATGAAATTAGAGACACTATAAAATGATAGTCAAAAGAGTCCAAACACAGTAAGAGATCAATCTTCATGTGTAAGGGATAGTGATAATAAAAGTGAAAACCAAATTGAGCTGAAATCAGAATTGTTGTAGCAAGAAGAGTGCTCAAAAATGTTTTTCAAATTTTTCCTATATATTGCTGCAATTTTGGGCTCTTACCTACATGACCATCTTGATATCACAGATTACATGGCACATGCATCACATGCGTAGCAATCATTTAGCATCATTGTATATTATCTATTAAAACATAAAAGTTTTGGCAGTGATAACAAAACTGTGAATCAATGTACTCAGTTTGTTAAAGTAAGCTCAAAACTCAGTTGCCATTCAAGGAATTGTTTTGATTTAGTGCTATAGTATAAGGTATAGGACACTATACAAGGCAACAGACAGCAATAGGGTGATAACAACAATTATATATAATAAGGCAACAACATCCAGCAGAGGAGCAGGGCTGAAACATGGTTTTGTGTAGTAATGCAAAAATAGAGTTAAGAACAAGTATGCAGTAATACCGTGTTCTAGGTTTACACTTGTTTGCACTATGCCTGGTATAAGAAGATAGGGTTGAACCAAGATGTGTTTATTAACAACTAGATGGCTTCAGAGAAGAAACTATGGAGATGATGCATAGTTTGAATGGCAATAATGTTGAACTGTTTCTGGGATGGTAATCTCATGGAGTCCACAGCAATTTTGCCCACTTTTAGTCATGTCTTGATACTTGATAGAAGTTACCAGGCATAGATCTCAGCAGAGCAAACAGCTTGTTGCAGCGTTATTTTAGGCAGACAGCAGGGAGAAGGGAACCAGACAATTGTAGAGGCGGTCATGGTCAAGTAAAAGTTCATTAGGATGTATTAAGAGATGTCGAGCTTCACAAGTTGCAAGGAAAAAACGATTTCTGCTGTGCTTTTGTGATGATGGAGCTGATTTGGTTGCCTGTGCCGCCTCAGAATGTTGGTAATGATGGTCTCTAGGATCCTAAATGACTCAACCACAGACAGAGCCTTGACATAGATTTCCACATGGAGTGAAGCAGGTAGTTGTTTGCAGAAGTCAATCAGCATTTGTACAATCCTGATAGTGTTTATGATACATTTGACTACAATTCAGGACTGTAATTTCTAATCTGAGTTGGAAAACTGAAAGAAAACGTGCCCTGAACTTGTCTCTCATCTGACTGTCAATCCAAATGCTGATGTATGCTTCGGTTAGGAAATATAGAAATTCTTTCTAGGTTTAATTTATATATTATAAACATTTTATTTAAATGAATCACCTCAATCCATAATGCTGAATATCGAGAAGGTAAACATTAAAATTACCAGAATGAACAATAACAGACTAAACAAGGTCAGTTTCATATGTGCTCCTGTTTGTACACTGTGCTCAAAGGTTGCTTTGTGCATTTTTTAATTGTAGCTTCCAAGCAGAAATAGTACTATTTTTCATGGCCAAGCGTATAAAAATGATTTTTAGACATGACAAAATCTTTCTTGCTCATCAGTTTCTTTTTCAATATAAACTATCGAACTATTAGTTAGCATTTGTTGCTAGAATACCAACTTTCATGGAGGCATCCAAGTTTATTTTCCCACTTGTGTAGCATGAACGAGTGCAGGTCACAAATGACGCAACTGCGTCCTCCGACTTTACAGGTCTGATGTGACGAATGCAGTATAATTCCTAGGTTGTTAAGAGCTCATGATGCTACTTGTACAAAGTAGTCCACCTCTGTTTGTAGCAGGACTCATTGGCTGTAAAGATGAGCCCCACATCTTATTGTCAGCAAATTTCACAGTTTCTGTGAAACTGTCAGAGGAGGTACAGTCATTAGGATTTAGTGAGAACAAGAGGATAAAAGAACATAGTCCAGGAGATTTAGAATCCATTGACAGATACTGGGGAGAGCAGGTAGCTTGATTATTGAGCTGAGAAGTAATTTTGGGATCCTAGTATTAGAACAAGGTCTTGGCATAGGTTTTACAGAGTACATATATTTAAGAATGTGATATAGGAACTAGATGATCACATCATTAACTAAACAGTTTACAAGCTGCACAGGTTGAAGGAAAAGATCAGTGTGGGACTTAATATAGAACAGCAACAAACTGCATAACTTCTTATAGGAAAGTGAATGGCATAAAAACTTTAAATCAGCTTATCTTACCATTCTTCAGAAATGGGACAATAGTGGCAACTTTTAATTAAGCTGGTAACATTGAAGGAAGGTTCTAAATATTCTTAATGAATACAGGAACCAGTAGATGTGAAGAGTTCTATAAACACAGAAAACACAGGACATTTGCTTTCCTGTTGCTCACTTTCAAAATGCTTTGAAGAATTCCCTCTTGTTTCAAAGAAAACAAGGGGTGGGAAGTAGTAGTAGGGAAAAGAGTAAGGGGGGGGGGGGGTTGCAGTAGATTACATATCTAGGGCAAAGGAGTGGAGTTAATGCAGGGGTCAGGATGAAAACAGTTGAAGAGATGGACAGGTGAAAAAGAGAAAATAAGACAGGAGTACAAGGTTTTAGTCATTGTAGCAAGGTCAGAGAAAACCAACAATGATAATACAATACAGTACAATTTATTTTTGTATAGCTCAAAGTCACACAAGGAGTGCCGCAGTGGGCTTTAACAGGCCCTGTCTTTTGACAACCCCCCAGCCTTGACTCTCTAAGAAGATAAGAAAAAACTCCCAAAAAAACCCTTGTAGGGGGGAAAAAATGGATGAAACCTTGGGAAATGCAATTCTGAGAGAAAGACCCCTTTCCAGGGAGTTTGGGTGTGCAGTGGGCATCACAAAAGGGGGAAAATACAATACAGTACACAGAACGGATCACAGTAATCCTCAATATGGTACAATAGTAATATTACAAGTACAAAGCAAAATGCAAGAGTAGATGATATCACATAATGTGATTTGTTCAAAGTCCTTGAGACCTTGGCCATCAAGCTGCCTCCCCACTACTGGCCACTCCGCAGTTGAGTCAGTGCTGGGCCAGCCAATCTGATGAAAGGACCCTAATACCCGAAGATTCAAGTGCTTCTCTGTCAGAGATGACTTTTCATTAGGCAGGCAAACAACTTGGCAGTAGGCCACATTTAAATACTGAGAATTACTAAGAGAAACAGAATATGTGAAGCATTATTTGTCAAACCAGCAGTAAAGCTAGTAGAGCTGGTTTGTCAAGGTGGTGCAGAATGATTCCTGGAGGTCCTTTCCTTTAAAGCTGGTGAGATGTTGCAAGGAACACTAAATGTTTCAGCTCTTATTGATGGAAATGTCCCTCTCCAGCTATTCCTTACATCTGGCTCTCACATCTTTTACTGCTTTATTGAAGAGTTGTTTTGCACTATAATATACCTCCCTGTTCCCAGACCTGTAGCCTTGGTCCATTTTTGATGTTCTTTACTTGGTGAACCATGGTATGGTGTCTTATTGTACATCTCAGTAGATATTTTTGAAAGTCATACATTTGTAGAAGGAGATGTAGGATATTACATTATCTATGTATTTGTCCATATAGCTACATCCACCTTTTATTGCATCAGAGTCAATGGAAGTCAGAGCCGTGTCTCAACATTTCAACATCCTCTGACGTCCCACTGCCAGAAAATGTTTTTTGAGGGGCTTTGCATGTTTCGGTTTTTACTTATATGATAACAACCATTATCATAGCATGGGGAGCTAAGAGGAAAATGATGGTATTTAGGTAGGTCATATGTCATAGTGTTATGGTTTACATCCCACATCAGAAAAATGACAGCGAATTCTAAGCTTTTATTTAAAGGAGATTTAGTAAGAGCTGTTGTGAGCCACGCAGGTAAAGCTGAATAAAACAGGTGGACCTACTCCAACATAGATGAGTGTTAACTGATATTTGTATTAAATACTGCAATAGTGAAATTAAGCCATTATTATAATGGAGTGTTATATGATTTATTTTTTTTTATAATTTATAATGTTTGTGCCTTTTAGTGCTATTGTGAAAGCAGATTGTAGATATTATCATTTACACTGGCTTTTTAATTCAAAATGCATATTTGTCTTTGTTTTCTTTTGTGTCAAGAGTCAGTAACCCAATTACCTGATTCATATCATGAAAGCAGTTTTAGTTCTATTTGAACTTGAAAAGTGGATGTAATTGTAAATAGATCTTATTTTTGGATTTTCAAAGATTAATGGTGGAACTTTCAGCATGTTTTTTGGTGCATTATAAGTGGCTTCATTTTCATATTTAACAAAAAAAAATGTAAGCCTCTAATCAATAGGTTCCTGCACAGGATTTAAGAGCTAAGTGAGAAGCTTTATGAAGATGGGTTTAACTTGCTTGAGCAATAAGAGGTGACCTGTGACATGCTTGCAATGAAAAGAATTTCGTACACAGAACTAGGGATGCTCAGATCAATCGGACGATATTCACTTCAAAAGACTCAATCAGTGATCAGTAAATTTACACAAAATCACAAAAACTGATCTTTACAACTACAGGTAGTCCCCGGGTTACGGACACTCGACCTACGACTTACGAAAGAGGCTGCAGTTGTGACGCATGCGCCTCATTAACTGCCGCTCCGTCATCTTTGGCCGGAGGACGCTGCAAGTAGTGGCTGGAGGGGTGCGATTTCACTGCTTGCGCAGTGTAGTGTCCCTCGGGCGGCTCCCGGTGGCAAGTGAGCGGTGACCCGTGGTCCATAGTCACTGGGGCCACAGCTATCGCTCGTGTGCAGGACAGAGGATTAATGGGGCGGTTCGCTGTCCGCCCACTACGCCGCCGCAGCTACTGCTCCTGACTGGACGCAGGCTGGATGGAGTGGTGTAGGGCGTTTCACTGCCCGCCCACTACACACGGCTCCCCCCGAATCGTTTTCAGTGGGCGGCTGGTAATGCTGCAAGCGGTGACCCGGTTGTGGCTGAACAGAGGCCATTGAGGGTGAATGGGGCGGCGGGGGGTAGCATTGTAGTGTGGTTCAGGTGGCTGCCTGTTGAATGGGGGCGGTGGTGGGTGATTCACCACACGCCTTTGGCCGCACCATGTTCGTTCTCGGTGGGTGGGCGCACGCTGCAGGCTGCATACTGTAGTGGAGGTGGCTGTGCGGTGGGTAGGTAGTGAACTGCCCCTCGCTACTCCCATTCATTCTCAATAGCAAGCCTGCTTGTACTGTTACGTGCATAGCAGGAATTTGTCTGTTGTCAGTACACCAGACATGCTGACGAGGGATGCCTGCCTGCTGTGATAGCGGACAGTGCTGTCCAGAATAGCTCATCTTAACCTTTTGTCTTCACCCTTCAAGAATGTCTCTGAAACACAAATCTGATGCAAGTGCAGATGATACAGTAAAGAAGACAAAAACCATCACCATTGAAAATAAAGTAGAAATAATAAAAAGGTCAGAGAGAGGTGAAACTCCATCATTCATTGGCAGAGCATTTGGTTACAGTCGGTCAACAATAGCATTTGTTAAAATAATGTACCTGTTCCGACTTACATACAAATTCAACTTAAGTACAAACCTACAGTCCCAATCTTCTACGTAACCTGGGGACTGCCTGTACTGCTTTACTAAGCTTTACGGTAAATTATTTGTAGTGCTCCTTTACGCGAGGAACTTCCTATAGTTTAAACATAGCAGCAAATCAAGGTGATTGGAATATTAGCCTTTTAGTTAAAGAGTAATAAACATAGAAAGGGAATTAGAAATTCATCTAGTGTAGTTAGACAAATGGCAAGAAAAGCTACTTTTATTGAATTTTAGACCTTTTCCGTTTGTCCTTTAATTAAAATAGGACACAGTTTGACTTTGTTTGGACTGTGAGTTTGTGTTAAGTAAAACAGTTTACATTTTTAATTGGAAAAGGGAAAGATGAAGAATTTGAAATTGATACTTAGCATAATGTATCTTTTACTTGTAGACTTGTTAGTCTTGTGTGTTCTTGATAAGCATCTTAAGAACATTCGATACATTTTCAGGTTTTTTTAAAGATTTGTACTGCTTATTATTTTTGCATGTCATACAGTATAAATTTGGGTAAGAAACAAGTAGTGTATCATTAAAATGGTAATCCATGTTTATAATTACACCTTAAGAATTAACCGTGTCTAGCAGGTACACTGAAGGAAAAAACACCTGTAAATGTATAATTTAACAGCAAATAAACTAAGCTGTAATGCAATTAATGATTAAAAACCTGTAAGGGCATGTGTATTTACATTTAAGCAGTGTTTAATTGCCAATATCAATTAATTGTGTGTTTATACACCAACAGTGTATATACATTCATACCAATTTTGTTCTTCTGTTTTAAACTTTATGCAATGCCTGATTATTTTTATTGTAGGCCATGTAAAGGGTACATTAAATATAAAGGGTTTTTTTGTTTGTTTGTTTTCTTTCCCCAGACTCTCTTGATGGATGAAACTCGGTTTCAGGAAATGCAGTTACAGCTTGACCAGCTGACATTAATTGTGGCCATCCTTCTGATTACTTATAACATAGCTGGTACAGAACTATCTGGCTTGCCAGGGTTTGCTGAAAAACTAAAAGAGATCCTGAAAGTGCTGCTGACAGGGATGCACATGCCGTAAGTGATAAACTGCAGCAGTTTTGTATTAAATGTTTAAAAAGTTAATATTAATAATGTGGGAGAGATATTTCCTAACTGCTTCATTTGCAAACATCTTGAATGTTGACAAATCATTACTGATCTCTGTTCTTTTGAATATTACTGAACTCTGTAATAAGTACATAATTATGATAGACATTATACTCTTCCATGAAGCTATTTTAAGAACCATGTAGTTTTTGGCAATTTTTCTTTTTGTTAATATTTTACTTCCTCAAATCCACCTAATCCAAAAGGTCACAGGGACTGGAGCCTATCTGGTCAGCTTAAGTTCCAATGTATGAACCCACCTTAGACAGTACACCAGTCTATCGAGCCCACTCACACAGGCCCAGCTACGTTTAACCAGATCTGCTACCATATGATGTAAAGTATTAGCAAAAAAAGTGGAACATAAATGAATAATAAATGATGTTCATCTATGCAAGCAAGTCTAATAATTAGTAGAAGACCTGCATTTATATGAAAAAAACCATTGTTTGAGATTTCTACTCTGTCTGTATGTCATGTGATTTACCTTTTTACTGTTTCTAAAACATTTTTCTGACCTTATTATTGATTTATGTATTGTAGCAGTCATTGTGTGTTATTTTAGTGGTACAAGGATTGCGATTTTATGGCTGATTATAATCTGCAAATTGAGAGAAAATAGGTTATTAAATGTGCTTTCTGACTTCAAGGAGCTATACTGCCTGAAAGTGTCCGTCATTGATTCAGATCAAGATAGCTGTAGCAAAATGTATGATATTAATTATTAAAATGCTGAAATCCCTTTTAAAGTTCTACTAAAACAATTAAGATGTGCAGTTTTATATCCATCTTATTTTCGTAACCTGCTTAGTCTAATTTATGATGGCAGAATGTCAGGGCTGAGGCCATTCCTAGCAGCATCTACCACACAGTAGGAACCATACAAAAACACCTACATTATCTAAGATTTGTGCTGGGTACCTTTTTGATTTTTATTTTTTTTTACTTCAGTGAATTCAATGCATACTGTTATTTATTTGAAGTCCCCTTTGTCTAATA
Source organism: Erpetoichthys calabaricus (assembly GCF_900747795.2). Taxonomy (NCBI): domain Eukaryota; kingdom Metazoa; phylum Chordata; class Cladistia; order Polypteriformes; family Polypteridae; genus Erpetoichthys; species Erpetoichthys calabaricus. The sequence continues at coordinate 68,317,827 of NC_041395.2, forward strand.
TAAGGCTGTGGTGTTATCCTTTCTGAATTCGCCCACAACCATAGTTTAGAGCTGCATGCTTTTTCATTTTCAAATTCCAAGCTGAAACGATCAGAGCAGAATGTCTTTCAAGTGTCTGTCATCATTTCCATTTAGTTTGATTGGTTTACTTTGGATTCTGTCATCTCTACTACTCTATTCTGGCAATCTGTCAGCTGACTCAGACTGTTCATTTTGGTGTCCTCGGGATTGCATCTGTTCTTATTGCAATTGATGTGGTCTAACTGACTTCATCAGGCTGTGACCTTAGTGACGCCTTTGGGGAGGGTTGCAGCAGATTGTGAGCGGCTGGGATGAGGATCAGCACCTCCCAAGTCGGTGGTCATAGTTCTTATGTGGGAGGAAACAATGTCTGTGCCTGTAAACCATTTTCTGTACATTTTTGTAGAGCAAAAGGAGGTTTGACTGATTCCTAGCTGGCCCATTTGCTGCATCATTTATAATATAATTAAGAAATTATGCCTTTGATATACTTACATATTTTTATTATAAGTGTTGATAATAAGGTTAATTCACTGTTTTTTTTGTTAAAGCTGTTTCAATGTGAGGGAGGCATTGGTTACCTCTGCTGAAAAGATTTGCTTGGAGGTTAACACTTGCTTGAACCAGCATGGATTTTCACATTTATCTCCTGATCGAGAAGCAGCACTTAAAGGGCAAATTGAGGCTTTGATGAAGACAGACAATTCCATACATAAACTCATAGGTAATATTTTGTTTATTGATTATCATAAAGTAAAATTCCTAGCAAGTTCCTCTGTGATTATTCAAAAGAGTGAAAATTTTTTTTAACAACACAGTTAACATGAATATCCTTTTGTATCCCCAGGATCACGCATTCAGAGCTTCCTAAAATGTTACATTGAAGCCAGCTGCCAGAAGTCCAGTCCTGTTCCAGGGGGCCTTGAACCAGTTCGGATGGAATTAGTTGAAATAGCTGTCAAATTCAGTCGACTGGTCAACTACAATAAGATGGTATTTAGTCCATACTATGATAGAATTCTCAGCGTCCTCATAAAAAGCAAGCACCCAGTTTTCTCACTAAGAAAATCTGTGGAGTAAAGCTAAAATTTTAGTCTATCTTAGATTATTCTTCATTAGAAGAATTAAATTAAGTCAAAATTCTTTTTTTTAACATTGCACTTTCCAAAGCAACTTATTTATATTTTGGAAAACGCATTTAAAGAAAAGGGAATACATTACAGTAAATCTTTAATATTTTAAGACATGGTCAATTAATTAGTGAACAAAATTGTGACAAGTTTCTATACCCAATGCAAACTGTGCAAAAATATTTGCAAGTTAGATTTTTTTCTTGTTGTAAACTCAACTTAGTGGCAGTCTTTAGTCTGTGCTTTTGGTAATAACAGTCATGGTGTCCAACGGAGCACATCTTTTATTGTGACAGAAATAACACCTTGGAACATCTTTATTTAGGTCTGCATAAAGGATGTGTGTGGGCTTATTTTGATTTTGTACTTTAAACACTCCACCCATCCTCTTTCCATAGGGGATACATTATTTCAAATGGTGGAATTCCATTTTAGTATAAAATGAGAATTAATGAAACGTGGACATCTGTGTTCTCAAAGAAGAGTGAACTTTGGCTCTACACAAGTCTTTCTGGAACATAATAAAATATCTTTGGAATAACTATGAAAAGGACCATTGTCACTGTGTTTAGACAGCTGCATTTGGTGGTTGTTCTGTCCAGAAAGTTCACCATGATGAGCAAGTCATAGATCTTATTGTCACAGCCTACCCAGTATATGTAATTTCCTGCAAATCTGCATGTTGAAGGCTGTTCACAAGATAGAAATAAAGCTGAATGTCGAGGCTGTGCCTAATAACCAAATTCTGGAATTATGTGAGATATGTATCATAATTTTTTGTTATGTTCCACAGTAATTTTTTATTTTGATACTATATTTTGAAAGATTTTGCAAAGACTGTAAAAGAATGTAAGCAATGTGAAGATTAATTATGATAATACTTTTGACATGTCTGTTATGATTTTTATATTTAAAAAGACTTTACCTTAAAAAAACAAACTTTTTTTTTTATTATTCTATCAATATTAAGTTAACTGTATGACTATGAAGTTCTGAGTACTTTGCACTTTTAAAACTTAAGAGTTGTCTTAAAAGCTACTGGATATTTTTTTGTATTTTTTTTAAGAATGAAAGTTGAAATAACCATTTTAGAGAATGTAAGATGTACTGTATTTATAGATGGCAAGGTCTTGAGAATGCCAGGTTGTTGCTTGGCATCAGTAATGATTACATTGTTTGAATTTTTTTTCTTGCACTTACATCTTTGAGGTTTTATGTTTGGATTAGATATCCTATTTTCATAAAAGTAGTAATATTTTTGGCTAAGTTTCAAAACATAAAGCATTTTATGTGTCAGCAGTCTGTCAGATGATAAATGTTACTGACCTGTGGGTATTTCTTTCAGCCTGAAGAAAAATTTATCTGCTCGTAATTAATTTGTGATGCACTTTAAATAATACGAAGTTTTAATGTTCATTTCAACCACATATACAGCAGACTTTAAATGAAAGCCATGTTAGCATTAAAATAATTTGCTTAGTGTGTATCCACATGATACTCTTAACAATTACATTAGATCCAAGAGTTAGTGAAATTTGTCAAACAGATTCTTAATCAAGATGACATATGACTCATAAAGATGTACGTGTCATAATGGAATTGGGGTGTGTTTCCCAAAAACAGTGAGTCTTCGTGATTGACAAGCAGTTTTACAAAGCAGTGTAATGTTTAAACTATTTTTTTGTGCATTTCCACAAAAAAACCCTCTTAACCCCTTATGCCCTAAGGGGGCTTTTGGCATTACTGAGTCTAAGTTACATGCCTAGAAATAAACAGCTATTATTCAGCTTATGTAATAAAGGAGCTGCAAATGGATGAAGAGTAGTGAGTACAACACTCCAAAAATTTAAAAGAAAGTATTTATATGATTAAAAACCTTTCTTTACACCAGTATCAACTAAATATAACACAAAAAGTGATTTATGTAAAAAAAATGGATTTTACAGTAAATAATCGAGAAATTTTATGGTGCACAACCACGGAATCAAGTTTCTTTTGTGCCCCAATTTGTCAGCTATTATTGTACCAATTTAAATGTCACATCCCATAACGTGGCTAAGTTTTAGTGCTTGGCATAATGTGTCCACCTTTTTGGAAAGATTTAGTCACTTGCACATAAACTGTCTTTCAAAGCAAATATTCCAGTTGCAGTTATATATTTTTTGGAATAAAAAGCTACAAACGCACACTGTATATCACCTTGAAGCAGCATATATGTATATGCATGTATATGTATGCATGTGTGTGTGAATATGTATGTATGTGTGTATATATATATATATATATATATATATATATATATATATATATATATATATATATATATATATATATATATATATATATATATATATACATAAATACTCATCCAAACCTTTACTTTCAAAATGATTTTTGATGCCAGTCCTTGAAACAACATCAGTTTACCACTTGACACAGAGACACCTGACAGCATGTGCAGTAGATTGGGACTTTTGTGCTGCCATTCACACAACTTCTCCTGCCTTTTGTAGCAGTGGCCCCACAAAGGTTTAGTGTGTATTTATTTATTTTTAAGTGTGGCTTTTTTTCTTGTATTTTACATCTGGAATAAACAGAGTACAGTTAGGTCCATAAATATTTGGACAGAGACAACTTTTTTCTAATTGTGGTTCTGTACCACAATGAATTTTAAATGAAACAACTCAGATGCAGTTGAAGTGCAGACTTTCAGCTTTAATTCAGTGGGGTGAACAAAACGATTGCATAAAAATGTGAGGCAACTAAAGCATTTTTTAACACAATAAAAGGCCTGGAGTTGGACTTATTCACAGTATAATCCTCTCTACCCCCCCATTGATGGGAATGACATGACAGCACCTTCCTTCTCCTGGTTCTTTGATTATATTTCCCCTCTTGTAATTTCACTAGTTTCTACATTGGGGTGAATAAGGTATTTAAGCAAGCACGATTAGAAATAGGATAAATATTGCACAGCATTATCGACTCCTTTGATGAGAGGGTGGTGGGAGAGAGGATTACACCGTGAACAAATCACAAGCTCAAGTGTCTTTTTTTTTGTTTTTTATTTTTTTTTGTGTTCACTACCCAGTAATGCAAGCATCATATTACAGATACAATGACAGTCGATGGAGGGGTGGGTTGGGTGCTGCTTTACCTCACATGAAACGTCTGAGTTGAGCAGGTATGGTGTTTCAGTACTCACTAGTATGCTAAGAAACATTGGAGGTACTCTTAAGTTGAAACTGGAAGAGCTCTTCTCAGAAAACTAACAAAGGGAGTATGTGCAGCAGATAGCGTCCAGGTGTGGTAATTGAATCCATGACGCTTGAACTGTAAAGGTGCACGCCACAATGCTTCAAAGTTATACTGTACAGTACTTCCAAGTCAAGTATAGCAATGAGTCCTTCAGCAAATGCAACTTTCTTAAAACACTCATAACTTTGATCAGAATCTGACTCAAGCTTTGTGTGTGATGATGTGTAAAGATGAGTTGTCACAGAATCAAAATTATGGCCTGCTTTTTACGCACAGTTGTGACATGTAGTACAAATGACCAGTCATAGACAGTTATACATCACTGGAATGCTTTAAACCTCAGCTATCCACTGGTAATGAGTCTTTGACAGTGTGCGGCTTGACGTCGGTGAGATCTTTGATAAAAGCAGATTCACTCATGCTATGAAGTGCCAGTTGCTTTGGCTTATACATATGCAAATTGAATATTGTAATTATGAAAGAGAGCAGACAATACGTAAAGTTATAACTTGCCTGAAAAAAAAACACCCTTGGGTATGTAAAAACACCATTGCTTTTGATTGACTTCTGGGTTTATTGCAACATATTCAGTACAAACAACTTTGAAGTATGGCTGTGTCCTGCTGCAGCAGGGTACCTCTTGTGAATTTCCCCTTGGGATTAATAAAGTATCTATCTATCTATCTATCTATCTATCTATCTATCTATCTATCTATCTATCTGTCTGTCTGTCTGTCTGTCTGTCTGTCTGTCTGTCTGTCTGTCTGTCTGTCTGTCTGTCTGTCTGTCTGTCTGTCTGTCTGTCTGTCTGTCTGTCTGTCTGTCTATCTATCTATCTATCTATCTATCTATCTATCTATCTATCTATCTATCTATCTATCTATCTATCTATCTATCTATCTATCTATCTATCTATCTATCTTGCATAAAAGACTAATGGGCCACTTTATGAATGAGGATAACGTAAACTTGCCTACAGAAAAGCATAATAAGTCAGCTGAAAAACATTTGATTGGCAATGCTTTCATTAAAGGTGGCATTTTTGGTCTTTACTTGGATGAAATAAAGCTGTGAAATGTAGTATGAAGTCAAACATAATATGATAACAGGCTTTGTCCTTATTGTTTATTACATTATCAAACACAAGTCAGACACCTATTGTTTCTATGACAAACACACTCTGTAGAAAACAAAATCACACTTTAATAAAGAAGACGTTAAAAGTAAAAGTAAAGCCTGCTGCAACTTAGAACACAGATTCTTCAAAAGTTTTAAAGAACATAGAAATATGATCAACTTAATACATTTGTGATTATTAGTTTAAATTATTTCAATAAACCTAACAGTTGATATATAAAATACAATAATACCAATACATTAACACATTTCCTCATGAAAATGATATAATGTTAAGGTAAATCTTAGTATATCTAAGTATGTCTTGATGTGACTTTAACATATTCGGAGTCAGTGACCACACTTAGCTCAAGAGTCAGCCAGTATAAGCAGCGCTTAGCTTAACGAGTAGATTGGAAAGCACAAACAATATATCATGAAGGATTTAACAAGCTTCTTTAGTTATGATGGATTTTGAAAAACATAATTAAATTAACAGTTAATCTTAGGCTGAAGTTTATGATGTTTTTAATAATACAATGCTTTTGGAAAATGTGCTCCAAATGAGTTAAATTAATTAATATTCCGTGGACTTGTTTAGCTGTTGAGGTATAGACGCTTGCGTCTGGTATGAGAAGGCTCATGTGAAAATAAACCACCTTTGAAAATGTCGTCAGGGGTATTTAAGGCAATTTCGTTTCCTTTTGAGATCAGAAATCTTCTGAATCCCTTTTATGTTGTCTGGATAGTTAAACAGCCAAATGTGTCCCTTAAAGATATGAGTCTCTGATCTCTTAACTGTACTTTGTTCTTAAAGGGTAAACACACATAACGCTTACACACCAACCTGTTTGAACACTTTTCGTTTAAATTTTAAAATACAAATTGTGGCGTTGTATATAGCAGTCTTAAATGACTTTATTAGAATGCTGTTTTATATATTGCATATTAAATGAGACGCTGAAGCCATATAGCACATGCAAAACAAACATTATCTATAAGAAAAGTCAAGTCATTGTGAGAAAACTTCAGACCTGTGTCTGGGACTGAACAAGACTTGATGTTGATGGCTGACTGGTGGACCTGTCAGGCTAATCATTTTGGCAGCATTAATAGTTGAATGGGCTACTCATAGTTGTTGCTTTCGACAAAAGTTCTGAGAAAAAATCCCACTATTAGTATCAACATATGTCACTTTTGGAATTCTCTTTATTAGGGGTAGATCAACTGTGTCGAAATAAAACGACTGTAGAACCAAAGAGAATAGAATAAAAACATACCGTGACAAAAGCTTGAGGCTTGTTTTTGCTTGTGTGGGGTGCACTGAGCTGTGTGGTGCACCTCAGCCTGACGGTGTGACTGCAAATGTCCCTCCTCCTCTTCAGCATCACTTCACTTTTAGTGCTGCAGCCAAAGGCTCGCTCTTTTGTACCGATGCCCTCATTGGAACTTGGCGCTAGCGCAGCTTTGTCATTGAAAGGCCTGTGCTGCGGATGCAACACTGAACTCCAGATTGGAGAATTTCTGAGAGTCTCATCTTCAAACCACAGCATAGCAGTGACAATTACAACAAGCAGCTAAAGGATGTTTACAGTTGTGAGTACATCAAACACAGTTTATTCTTGTATTATTAATTATTGTATTATTTATCTGTATTATTAGTCTTCTTTATTCTACATATTATTATTGTTATTAGCAAGTAGACTGCAAGAATGCATAATTTGAGTGGCAATTTGAGCACTGTGCTATTCTTTTGAGTTAATAAAAGTTTAAGCTGTTGTAATAATCATAACCTGCATATTTTTTTTCCATATGAATAACTGTAAACCTACTTTTTCTCACCCCTGTCTTCTTGTGATTGACGCCGTTCTTCTGGGTTGAAGGCACTGTGATTAATTTTATCCATTAAGTTAAACTGTAGTTAAGGTATTTGTTTCTTTAAATACTGGCAGCATCAGTCTAAATTATGTTTTGAATGTCTAAAACAGAACTATAACTACAGATATCTCAGACTCCTTAGAAGCTCAAGGGAAGGTCCTGCGGTTGTATACTTCACAAAGTACGTTTTAGATGTTTCATATTTGTCCTCTGACTAGTCAATAATGAGTTTCAGATTCCTGTAATTCTTACTGATGTGTGTACCAAGACATTTTAACACGAATTCCTGTTCATTCTTGCCAGTTCATACTTTTGATGTATATAATATTTTTTACTAATCCAAATTCTAATTACAGACGTCTGGCTAATTAGAGTTTAAGTTGCCGTATCTCCAGTTCCAATTTTGGGACTAGTCCAGTTGACTTTTCAGTGGCCTGGAAACCTGAAATTCCATTTTGACTAGCCGTCATTAGTGTTACAGATGTAAAGAAATATATAAAAGGTCATTTTAACCGGTCAAAATATAAATAGAAATATTTCTGATTGAATTCCCATAGAAGTCATTTAGAAAACTTTTACAACATAAACCAAAATGTCAGGTTGTTTCTTTGACTAATCCTAATTATATTCTGACAATTCAAAGTTACATTTTAGTATGTCTAACAATGTAATTTAAATTAGAATTCTTCCTAGTGAAATTAATTTGTGAAAGTTTCATATGTGATTACAGAGGCCTGCAAGTCAGATTCCAGCTAGCCAAAAAATAATTGCACGCCTCTTTAATTGGAATTTTGACTCATCAGAAGATCAGAAGCAGGAACTGGCACGACTAAAACAGGAATTGCCAGGAAACGTTGCATGTTGAAACATCTCTGTGCACACATCCTCTAGTAGCTTCAATTTTAAACATTTAAAGGTTGAGATTTTATTCACACACCGCTTTGTTAATGCTACGCTCTGCAACAATACATGTAATGCTCATTAATAAATAAAATTGTTGTTAACCTTGGTATTTGTGTGATGTGTCTTACAGAAAGAGCCTTACTGGCCACGCGGAGTTCCTCTCTTGGACAGGCAGCCACCGGTAAGCCCAGCTGTTGGGTTTTCTCTCTCGATTCTCCTGGTTTGTTGTCCTCCACTTGTTGAAGGAATACAACAGTACGTGGGGGTCGACAGCTTTTTTGACGTGCATACTTGTGACAGTGTGGTTTGGCTCCCTGCCCCCATTTGCCATTTGGGAGCCTCTTGAACCTGCAACCGCCGATAACGTTACCAGCAAATGAGGACACCAACATCCAGCCAAGGGGTAGGTGCATAAGTGACATAATGCTGTTATCAAAAACAAATCCAAAACAGTGTCCACCAGTGCAGTGCAATCTTCTTCTTTAAATAAATAATCCATAGAACATTGTAAATGTGGATATTAAAACCAGTCAATAATTATTCCATAACACGAGTGTTAAAATACTTTCAGGAAGCTGTCCTTTAAAATCTCTGAAGCCTTTGTGCGTCCCTTTAAAACCGACGTCTCTCTGGCTTACCCTATTCAGATCTTGCAGCAGGGAGAGACGTCAACCAACAGACACAGACAACCTTCAGACCTGCTTGTGCCCCCGCCGTCCATCCCCTGGCGTTCCACAGGATGTCACTGCGCCCTCACTCCCTTGACACCTGCTGCCATCTTCAGCCTTGTGGGGGAGTCTTCTGGAGTAATTGTGATGGTCCTGCTCCCATGCTTAGCAGGAGCAACCCACAGCCCCCTTGAGTGCCGGCCACACGCTGCTCTCCCAGGGCTCACATTCCCGTACACCTTCTTCCTTCAGTTTTGCACTGGCTCTTTCTCCATCCATTAACTTTAGTACTGTATCTCTTTCATTTTAATTTTATTTTGCCGTCCTGCTCCTTTATCCTCTGCTGCCTAATTTGGTGCAGGTGTGAGGAGCTGCTCCCTCTATGGCATCTTTGAGACGCCTAACTGATCTGCCAGCCAGACCTCCATTAACTGCCGAGCGAAATGCACTCCCACTCAAACACCCCCCGCACCTTCAAGGGGTGCGATTATCTATTTCAAATTAGCCACCTATCGGTGAGCCGCAGCCCGGCTGTACCACAATACTCATTATAGCACCAGCCAGGATGTGTGCTCACAGCCCAGGCTACTTCATATCTGGTTATTTGAATTAGTAATACGTGGTGTTTTTACATCATACGTCATTTTGTGTAAATTACCTAAAATATTCTTAATGTTCCCTTTGATTTACAATTCAATTAGCAGTATGCCTAAGCTCTGCATTACAGTTTCAAACAATGTTTATTGTCATTTTAAGTGTTTTAAAAAAAGTGAAAAAATAAACATTTTGCTAGTGCACTTTTACCATCCCATCTGTTGCCATTTTCATACAATGTAACAAAGCCAGGGCCGTATTAACGAATGGGCACAGTGGGCACTGGCACTGGCCAGGGGCATAGGGGCCCACGATGTTTCTGTTGCCTATGTATGTCTCTGTTTTGCACTACTTTTCCCGGGGGCCTTTGATGCTGTTAAGATGGCCCTGAACCAAACTCCAACGTTCAGACAGCAATACACGGACTACTAGAGCACAACTTAGCAGCTTCATCCTCCTCATACAAGAAGCTGGTATTTGAAGTCACGTCGCCGTTCTGCTGCTGCCCACATACTGTATCAGTGTGTAAACAATGAAAAAGCAACGCACAGGGAGTGTGAACTAGAATCAGAGCAGTACTCACACGGCTCTCATGTGGACCACTGAGGAGTCTGGAACCATGAAAGGATGTCATAACTATAAGGAACAAATGTGCAGTGGAGACACTGGCCGTTAAAATATTATAATGGTAAAAAGTGAACTTTCAGAGGTCACTGGTTTGTCTTTAGTTTTGGTAGAACAGAGAAATGAAGAATACATTTTCATTTCTTTGTTAGGCAGATTTTTCAATAATAGGTTTGAATATTCAAATGTAAGTCAGCCCCCCCCCCCCCCCCCGTAGCCACTAACTGTCCACTGGTGTGTCCACATGCTCTATGAATGAGAGCTGAGACGGCTCCTCAATTCAAAAGCTCATTCTCGCTTGTGCGCTTCACTGTGGTGCAATGGCTTATTAAAGGATACCTGACCTGTGGATTATGTGACGCAAGTAATTCGAGATTCGTTTTGTGGATGTTTTGACATGGCTCGCTGTTGTTCAGTAACTTTCTTATTTCCATTCTCTGTGAAAACAGCATCATGACAAACAACAAGAGGTGAGTATCAGAGAAAAAAGTCACCATTTCTGGGTGGGGCATTCCTTTATTAAGCATGCCGTGACTCCTCCCCTTCCTGTCTCTCTGCTCAGGAGGGCGACCACATTGGACCAAATCGGTGTGACTGACACCACACACTCCGTTTTACCAGAAGATGGTGGAACAAGCACAGTCACCAGCCCGCGCATTACATGTGTACATGCAGTATATTCACATGCATATCAAGTCTTCGCCAGATTTGACCGGAGTGTTTTAATGCCGTGATTGTTTTTATTTAAGTGGTTAGCCTTTCACTTTGTTCTTCTAGATCAGGGTTTTCCTTCCATGAAAGCCAGCCTTATGTTTACAGACATCCCTTCTAGTGAGAGAGGCCTCAGTATCTTAGGATGTAAGCTTATAGCTCTTTAAGAATATGGAGGGCATCGTACACTTTAAACGTTCGCTACAAAGACTTTGGTAAAGTGCTGAAGTCTGGAGTAGATTGTCCAGCCATCTTGAATGTACTTTTGAAGGACACTGGGGGCTGCTGGTGGTGTACACATGCATATTGTGGACCTCGAGGGATCTCGATTTTGAGCTGCAGAATGTTGGCTGTTTTGCTGTACTCCATTGTCCCCTCCCACGTAGCCAACTCAAGCCAGCGTTTGCTGAATGTATGACGTCAACTGACCTGGTCTGTTTCTTAACAAGTTCAGGTTAAGTCCTGCCATTCGTGACGGCATGGTGGAGGAGCTTTTTTGCTGTTTTTTTAAGGCCTTAGTGGTCTGATGACATTAACATAGCCATCCTGCTGACGAGTGTGCAGACAATGAAGGTCTGGCTTAGTGTTGGTTGGTGGACCTGCTGGTGGGATGACAGAATTGGACATTTGAAGGTCATTTGGAGTTTGTCTGAACAGGCCCTCCATCTAGCATTCCTGTCTGTCTACTTGGCTTACACGACACAAATGGGCGACTTGCATGAGGAGAGCTTGTCTGCATGCAGGGCTGTCTGGCCAATAGCGGTGCTTGCTTTAGCTTTTTGAATCCAAGACACTTGGACCTCATGAACACATGTACTGGACCTTTAGAGATGTTAACACAGCTTATCAGACTGCAGCATCGGATGTTTCCTTCTTAGATGCAGATGCTCTTCCACCATCTTGTTGGTCTGCCTTAGAAAATTTGGATAGGGCCTTTAGGTCCTTTTTGTGTGCTTCTCTTTTCCCCCTTTGCACTGACAGTGTGCCATCATGATATTACAGTTAAAATAGAATAAGAAAGAACAGCACAGAGAAACAAGCCTGGCAAAGCTGACCTGCTGACATGTCACGTAGTCGGTGATTCATTGAAGGTCAAGCTGCAGACCTCCAGTGCATCGCTCCATTGCAGAGTGATGATGATGATTACCATCCTTTGTGTTACACATCAGTGATGGTCTGCAATACGCCATTTGGGTCATTTCAAGGCGTTCCTCTCGCTCTCTTCTCAGGTGATGTCCTTACACTAGACTTGTGGGAGTGTGACAGTCTGGGTGGGTTCCACACTCCCCGAGGTGAACCCGGAAATGTCGATGACATAAGTGAGGAGGAACCTGGCAAATGAGGATTCACAACATCAGCAAAGAGTTGGTGCAGATGGGTTAAGTGCTTTTATTTTAAAACAACAAACAAGCAGCGTTCAGAAGTGCAGTGCATCTCTAAATAGTCAATAAATAAGTAAACCAATTAGAAGATGTGCAAGGTGGAGGATCAAATCAATAAAGAAAATGAGGTTAAAGTCCCAGGCAGATTCTTCTTGTAGAACAGTCACACACCTCAATGCCTCTTCCTAAAATCTGCCGTCACCTCGTGCTGCAATGGCCCTGATGAGATAAGCTGATGAGACGCCCGCTGACCGGTGCAGTTGTCCCTCTGGCCCGGGGTCGGACTCTCAATCACGTCTCCCTCAGCCCGTCAGACACTCGGCCCCTGTGCCAGTTCACTGCCACCCACCTGCCTCCAATCCTCACCATCCTGCCTTTCTTCAGTGTTCACTTTCATTCCTTCGTTCTCGTTTTTCATCCTCAACTTTTTGCTCTTCTGATTCCGCCATGCAGGCTCCTTTTCCAGCCCCTCCTGGGTGCGGCTGCTGTCCTCTGCCTACTCCGAGGTGTGAATGAAGCACTTGACCGACCTGCTCGCATTTGCATGTGAATGCACCATCAGTCAAGCAACCTAGGCAACGTCACAGGTGGACCTGCACCCACTCAGAGCCCGGGACCCCTGATTATGTATTTAAGATATGGAACAAAAGTAGTACAAGCAGTGTGGTGTAGTGGGGAAGGCTTTGGCCTTCAAACTCCAAGGTTGTGGGTTCAAATCCTACTACTGACACTGTGTGACCCTGAGCTTGGCCTGCTTGTGCTCCGATTGGAAAATTAAAAAGAAATGAAACCAAATGCATCATAAATGTTGTAAGCTGGATAAAGGTGTCCGCCAAAAATGTAAATGTAAAGGTAAGGAACGCTACAAACCCCCTCTCATCACAGCGAGGCTCATCTAACACAGGAGTGATGCCGACTGGTGTAGTAGGACTGATTGGAGTAAACCACGTGACGCAAATGGGCAGTTTGATTGGCTGTTCAGTTGAGCTCCTGAATCGCAGATTGACCCTTCTCAGTTCATCACACGCAACTTTACCATTTAAGAGGCTGAGGATTCGTCAGCGTTACGCTAAGGCACAGACGGCCATCTGCAGCCTGGGAGCACATCCTGGAGGAGATGAATGAGCAGACATGCGGTGGGCCATTCAGCCACCCCTTAAACCCACGATGGAGCTCATCCCAGTGGCACTGGCAAGACAGGAGGAAGCCCTCATCAGGGTCTGGTCTTACACACACTCAACACATGGTGGGCCACTTAGTCAGACACGTACATCTTTGGCATGAGGGAGGACGAGCAGGCTGGGTCTGTGCTACACCATCACTACAATGCATTTATTTGTCATATAGATAGATAAGAGTGTGTTACAGTATATATAAACTGCTCAAAACAATTAAAGGAACACTAAAAACACATCAGATGGAAAAAAAATCCTGCTAGCTATCTCTACTGATATGGTAATGTGTTAGGAACGAAAGGATGCCTCATCGTTTGATGGAAATGAAAATGATCAACCTACAGAGGGCTGAATTCAAATACCTCGAAAATCAAAGTGAAAAAATGATGCGGCAGGCCAGTCCATTTTCCCAAAATTTCATTGCAGCAACTCCAAATCATACTCAGTAGTTTGTATGGCCCCCACGTGCTTGTATGCATGCCTGACAACGTTGGGGACATGTTCCTAATGAGACCACAAATGGTGTCCTGGGGGATCTCCTCCCAGATCTGGACCAGCGCATCACTGAGCTCCTGGACAGTCTGAGGTACAACCTGGCGGAGTCAGATGGACAGAAACATAATGTCCCAGAGGTGTTCTGTTGGATTTAGGTCAGGTGAGCGTGGGGGCCAGTCAATGGTATCAATTCCTTCATCCTCCAGAAACTGCCTACATACTCTCGCCACATGAGGCCGGGCATTGTCGTGCACAAGCTGGAACCCAGAACCCACTGCACCACCATAGGGTCTGACAATTGGTCCAAGGATTTCATCCTGATACCTAATGGTAGTGAAGGTGCCGTTGTCTAGCCTGTAGAAGTCTGTGTGTCCATCCATGGATATGCCTCCCCAGACCATCACTGACCCACCACCAAACCGGTCATGCTGAACTATGTTACAGGCAGTATAACGTTCTCCACGGCTTTTCCAGACCCTTTCATGTCTGTCACATGTGCTCAGGGTGAACCTGCTCTCATCTGTGAAAAGCACAGGGCGCCAGTGGTGGACCTGCCAATTCTGGTATTCTATGGCAAATGCCAATCGAGCTCCATTGTGCCAGGCAGTGAGCACAGGGCCCACTAGAGGACGTCGGGCCTACAGACCAACCTCATGAAGTCTGTTTCTGATTGTTTGGTCAGAGACATTCACACCAGTGGCCTGCTGGAGGTCATTTTGTAGGCTCTGGCAGTGCTCATCCTGTTCCTCCTTGCCCAAAGGACAAGATACTGGTCAGTCCTGCTGATGGGTTAAGGACCTTCTATGGCCCTGTCCAGCTCTCCTAGATTAACTGCCTGTCTCCTGGAATCTCCTCCATGCCCGTGAGACTGTGCTGGGAGACACAGCAAACCTTCTGGCAATGACACGTATTGATGTGCAATCCTGGTGAAGTTGGACTACCTGTGCCACCAAACTCTGTAGGGTCCAGGTATCGCCTCATGTTACCAGTAGTGACACTGACCGTAGCCAAAGGCAAAACTAGTAAAAAAACTCAGAAAAGATGAGGAGGGAAAAATGTCAGTGGCCTCCACCTGTTAAACCATTCCTGTTTTGGGGGTCGTCTCATTGTTGCCCCTCTAGTGCACCTGTTCTTAATTTCATTACCACCAAAGCACCTGAAACTGATTAACAACCCCCTCTGCTACTTAACTGACCAGATCAATAGCCCAGACGTTTCATCGACTTGCTGCTCTCATTAGATAGTCTTCCTTTAATTTTTTTTGAGCAGTTTTAATTTTTTTCCTACATTTCTGGAAGTGTCGTTCTGAGCTGAGATGTTGTGATTATCAGACGAGATGGCGCTTGGACAGGCTTGGTGTCCTCACCTCTGCTGGCTGTGGACCGCGTCTTTGAGCCCCTTTTCTTCCCCATTCCATGGTTGTTGGCTTCTCCCAGATATGTTTCTGTGATTTAAGCCCCATATTACTACTTTTTTTTTTTGTTTCAAATTGCTCTGCCGTCCCCTCCTGAGACGTATATCCCACCCTCGGGGTCGTGGCTCATGTCCAGTGTATTTAACCTGACTTTGGACATACAAATAGTTTGGCTGTCAACATGGCTGGCACTTTGGTGGGTCGTGCTGTTGAAGTGGGGGCTCGAAGTCCAGAGCTGAGCTGCTGCTCGTCCCCCCGTGTCTCCTGGCGCCAGCCCCCATTTCTCTTTCTCCACAAACTTGTGTTCATCAGGAAGGTAGAAGTGTGTGGACACCAGCAGTGGACCCCCAGTAGCTGCTGACATTGTGGCATTACAGTTTTCAGAAGGCCTGATAAAGGTTTATTATTGGTGTACAGTTATGTTATATAATATATAATCGTTATGCTATCAAGGCAGTTTACTATTTTTTTTGGCTTCCTCTTAATAGAATTACTTTCTGTTTATGTGACCATCGTGGCAGCAGAAAGCCCTCTTTAAAACTGCTTGTTTACTGTTAAATGTGTGCCAACCTGCCAGGCAGTAAAGATACAAGCAGCAGCTGGCATGTGGATGGTGGCCCACAGTGATCTGTCACATCATCACTTTAGAGAAACAAAATTCTCCGCCCCCCCCCCCCCCCCCAAAAAAAACCCACAACTGTGGCACCTCGCCAGCTCACTGGGTTCTTTTAGTAAGCAGTTTAAGAAGTGAAACGGGTAAAAGCTGGCATGGCGCTGTGGAAACCTCATTGAAATGCCATTTTAAGACTTCTGTGACCAGGCAGTGGAGGTGACCTCGAGCTGCGCTCAATCCTGTTCACTCTCCGAAACCTAAACACTGACCATCTCTACTCTCTGGGGTCCTGGAAGCCGAGCCCACTGTGCCCTGCCAACCTCAGCCCAGTCTGAGAAGGGAACTTCATCACAGACACTCTTGTGCCAGCCACAAAAAAACAACAGCGAGTGGAGGACGGCAGCATCACCAAAAACAAAGGACCACGTCACACTTCAATGCCAACATCGGCCATCATGCTTGTTGACTTGGTATCGTAAAATTACAACTGCAATCTCCAGCCGGTAAAGCGGCGGCCTCTTCTGTGTCAATACACATACTGTACATGTGGTCATCTTCTTCATCTTGTCCCACTGCTCTGGTGGGTCGATGTGCTTGATCAACCCCCTCTCTTACAGCTCAGTCCTGCACCTCCTCACCAGTCACACCCTTATCCTGCAGATCTCCTCTTACTTTATCCATCCACCTCCACTTTGGCCTCCCTCGTTATTCTCTTCCTCTGGACTTCTATTCCCCTCACATTCCTTGTCTCTCCTCTTCACGTGTCCATGCTTCTTCAACCTTCTTTCCTGTACTTTCTTAGAAATCTCTTCCACTGTTGTTGTAACTCTTATTGTTTCATTTCTTATTCTGTCCTTTCCTGTAACTCCACACATCCATCTTAACATTCGCATTTCTGTCGCATCTCATCTTCATACCTCATTGCTGCTCTAACACCTGCACCTTTAACCTTGGCCTTAATTCTCCGATCACACACTCACACTCCTCATGTCTTCTTCCAGTTGTTCCATCCTCACTGCACTCTATGGGTTCTCTCTGCATTTAGTTTTCCATCTCAGACATTTCCTAGATATTTCCATTTGTCCACTCCTTTCAATGGCTAACATCTGAATGCAGATCATCATTAAACCTCTTGTATTCTCTCGTCTTCTTCTTCCTATTTATCTTCAGTTCTCTGTCTACCGAGATGTCACCTGCTACACTGGGGTCCCATTCCAGGTGGTTCATCAAGTGGTGGGTGGCATCTCGTGCTATTGGCTCCTGCTCCCAACCAATCTCTGTCTTCCAAAGCCCTCCTCTATTCCTTCATTGGTCAACATGTCCATAACCAGATCCAAGGACTTGAGGTAAGGACTTGAAGAAGATCCCTGGTACAGACCAGTTACTCTAACTGGGGTTTTGTCTGCTACCCCACTGAGTCCTCAGTCCCTCCCCCACTTCTCTGCTACTCTCTCATGCACCTTCAGACCCCCTGACGTGTACGTATGCACTTATCATATTTCTGTTATCCTCGTGTTTATGAAATTATTCTGTTTCTTAAAACTTGTGGGCTTCTGTCACCTGTATATTAAGTCTAAACACTGGATAGAATCCCCCCTTGCCAATCAGGGAAAGATTAAAGCAAATAAAGTGGGAGCCTTAAATGACCAAATTCAGCCCTGGCATTGCAGAAAGCAAAACTGGTAATTAAATAAGCACTTTATGAATGCCAATCAATCAAAGCAATGCAAATTCCCTCCTTTTCCGTCAGCATCTGCTCTGCTCTCCCCCTCCTTTTCCTAACAGACTGCTAAGGCTGCTTCTCGTTGGCTGTTTCTGGGGGGGTCTTCAACTTTGCTTTTCTAGAACACTAGAAGGTACAGAAGCTGCCGGTATGGCAGAGGTAAGTCACGTTGAGCTCTGCCCCGTCCGTCTGCTGCGTCACTTGCTCTAAGCTACTGTCGTTGGCAGCAGGGCTCAGAATTGTAAAGGACAGTTTAGTTTCCTGTACGTGTTTTTAACTTTGCTTGAAATTATTCGGTTTATTGAATTTTCATTGCATTTTTAATGGATTATTCTTTTATTATGGTTATTGATTGTTTTAATAAAAGCACCGGCACTATTTCACCTACCCCTTGCCCCGCGTGTCCTCATCTGCCAGGTTATGTTACAGCAGGTGGTGGGCTCAAGAGGGTCCTGAGAGCCGTCACAACAATACAAAGTCTTCCAGGATGAATTCTGATGGTGTGTGGAGCTGTTCTGGGGTCGAGTGCAGGACTTGAGTGGTCCTTTGTCTGGGCTGTAATGCCACATTCCTCAGCTCGCTGTTGGGCTCTTAGCTGTGCCCTCTGTAGCGTAATTAGAAGCGTGAAGTCCCTCCGAGTGTCAGAGCTGAAGTTCTCTTCTTGAAGGAAAGGCTCCGCCTGGTGCAGCTGCATTTCTGCATCCCTGTGAGGTCTGCTGTCTCAACAGGCCATTTGTGCCACTAAAAGCCTAGCAGAACAGAGCCCACTTGGGCCTACACCGACATCAGCTTGGTGACATTTCTTGACCATTCCTCCATGTAAACTGCCTTCAACCGCAACATGCTTATGGGTCTTCTTGCAAGCCCTGCCTGTGCCTCCCCACCATAAGGGTTTCTAATCAGTGCTTTGACTTGGCCAGTCCATAACCCTCCATTTTCTCTGTAGATTTGCTAGTGTGCTTCAGATCACAATTGTGCTGAAAAGTCCATTTCTGGTTCACCTTTTTGACAGAAGGCCTCAAATAAGATGCAAAATTCATAGTTGGCTCAATGGCTTCCAGCATCAAAACAACCCCAAACTATAACATTTCCACCACCACACTTCACAGCTGGTATGAGGTTCTTCTCCTGAAGTGCCGTCTTTGGTTTGCATCAAACATGTCTGCTGTTACTGTGGCCAAACAACTCTATATCTGATTCATCTGTCAAGAGCACATTGTTACAGAAGGCCTGGACTTTGCCCAGATGTACTGACAAACTGGTGTCCAGAAAGAACATTAGAGCAGCACTACAAAGGCTGTCACACCTCGCATGGAGGTCAAATTTGTGCAATCTGCTTCTCACTGTAGATGCATGCACTTTGACACCAACTTATACAAGAGTTACCTGTGGATCCCGTGATGACATTTTAGGGTTCTTGGAGATTTTTTTTTTTGTGTCGAACAGCGAGATCTTGGGCTGAATTTACTGGGCCAGCAATTTGTGGATAAATTAGCAGTCATTTCAATCTATGCCAGTTGTAGATGATTTTCCTTACTGTAGAATGATTGAGTTTCAAAGAATTTTTAAATCCCCTGCCAGACTCCTAGACATCCACAAACTTCTTTCTGAGGGCCTTAAACACCTCATGTGATCTTGGCATGATGATACCACACACTTCAATAGCAAAGAGAACACCAGACCCAGGATATCTGTGGTTTAAATCAGAGAGTTCCTGTAAACTCCATGAGAAGGTTCTAATCATTGGAACACCGGATTCTAATTTTATGAATATGAAGTGGTGATACAGTCACATGAAAGTTTGGGACCCCCTCTCAGCCTGCATAATAATGTACTGTCAACAAAAAAAGATAACAGTGGTATGTCTTTCACTTCCTAGGAACATCTGAGTACTGGGGTGTTTTCCAAACAAAGATTTTTAGTGAAGCAGTATTTAGTTGTATGAAATTAAATCAAATGTGAAAAACTGGCTGTGAAAAAATGTGGGTCCCCTTGTAATTTGCTGATTTGAATGTATGTAACTGCTCAATACTGATTACTTGCAACACCAAATTGGTATTATTAGCTTATTAAGTGTTGGAACTTCATAGACAGGTGTGTCCAATCATGAGAAAAGGTATTAAGGTGGTCAATTGCAAGTTGTGCTTCCCTTTGACTCTCCTCTGATGAGTGACAGCATGGGATCCTCAAAGCAACTCTCAAAAGATCTGAAAACAAAGATTGTTCAGTATTATGGTTTATGGGAAGGCTACAAAAAGCTATCTCAGAGGTTTAGATTGTCAGTTTCAACTGTAAGAAATGTAATCAGGAAATGGAAGGCCACAGGCACAGTTGCTGTTAAACCCAGCAGGTCTGGAAGGGCAAGAAAAATACAGGAGCGGCATATGTGCAGGATTGTGAGAATGGTGACAGTCAACCCACAGATTACCTCCAAAGACCTGCAAGAACATCTTGCTGCAGATGGTGTATCTGTACATCGTTCTACAATTCAGCGCAGTTTGCACAACGGACATCTGTATGGCAGGGTGAAGAGAAAGAAGCCCTTTCTGCACTCACGCCACAAACAGAGTCGCTTGTTGTATGCAAATGCTCATTTAGACGAGCCAGATTCATTTTGGAACAAAGTGCTTTGGCCTATGAGACAAAAATGGAGTTATTTAGTCATAACAAAAAGTGCTTTATATGGCGGGAGAAGAACACCGCATTCCAAGAAAAACACCTGCTACCTACTGTCAAATTCGGTGGAGGTTCCATCATGCTGTGGGGCCGTGTGGCTAGTTCAGGGACTGGGGCCCTTGTTAAAGTCGAGGGTCAGATGAATTCAACCCAATATCAACAAATTCTTCAGGATTATGTTCAAGCATCAGTCACAAAGTTGAAGTTACGCAGGGGTTGGATATTCCAACAAGACAATGACCCAAAACACAGTTCGAAATCTAGAAAGGCATTCATGCAGAGGGAGAAGTACAATGTTCTGGAATGGCCGTCACAGTCCCCTGACTTGAATATCATCGAAAATCTATGGGATGATTTGAAGCAGGCTGTCCATGCTAGGCAGCCATCAAATTTAACTGAACTGGAGAGATATTGTATGAAGAATGGTCAAAAATACCTCCATCCAGAATCTAGACACTCATCAAAGGCTATCAGAGGTGTCTAGAGGCTGTGATATTTATAAAAGGAGGCTCAACTAAGTACTGATATAATATCTCTGTTGGGGTGCCCAAATTTATGCACCTGTCTAATTTTGTTATGATGCATATTGCATATTTTCTGTTAATCCAATAAACTTAATGGCACTGCTGAAATACTACTGTTCCCATAAGGCATGTCATATATTAAAAGGAAGTTGCTACTTTGAAAGCCCAGCCAATGATAAACAAAAATCCAAAGAATTAAGAGGGGTTCCCAAACTTTTTCATATGACTGTAAATATAGGGGTGTACTTACTTTTTCTACACAATAAACCTACATTTTTGTTAATTTAGGTTATGACAATGAATACAGCAAGTACATCTGATGTGTCGTTTATTAATGACAGGCATTGCCTGCATGAACATCTAATGTTTGCTTGTTCACATATGATGAAAAACGTGACAATTTCCATGGGGTGCACTTACTTTTTCACATGACTATTGGAGCGAGTGGTTTACACCTGTGCATGCAGGAACTCGTGTGGGCCTTGTGGTCATCGTGTGGTCACTCACAATGTGACATTCACCACACAGGACCTCACACAGACCTCCGGGGTCTATTTTACAGGCCCAGAGCCAACCGGAGGCTGGCCAGGTTCCTCTTTCTTTCACCAGATGACATGCGTGAAATGTCTTTATAACTAAATAAAGGTAAATAAATCAATAAAGTGTACATGTAGTTACAAGGAGGACAACCAAAATACCCAAAATAAGTGGCAAATGTGAATCTTCTGTGTGGCCTGCAGCAGTGTGTCAAGCAGAGCCAAATGGCCATCCAGTCAACATCCAGAATGAAACTCACAAGTGCTTTCCGGAAACGGCCGTGTTGTTGTCTTTAATTTTGAATTATTTGTATGTCTTACAATAAGCCACGTGAGCACCAGCAGTGTATTAATACAATAACAGCAGACGTGTGGGGTTTTTGTCTTTATTTTCAGGAGTCATTTGTACTCCTTTGACTTTCTACAAAACAGAATTACTCAACGTTGCCATACACAAAGAATGTCGACATGGCAAACTCAGAAGCTCATAGTGATTCGAAGAATGTCATTAAAAACTATACAGTATAAGCCACCCAGTTTTCAAAATAAAACGGATGAAACAAAAACACAAGACTGGCTGCATCAAACAGCGGACAAGAACAAAGCGGAGTTTGTGTTCTTTTCATTTCTGGTTTTTTTTTGTTTTTTTTGCTTTTCATTAAAAACCGTTGAGGTGCTCGACAGAGCAATCAGAGCGTACATTCTTACATAAGACACACGTCTGGTCCTTTTGTCATTTTTTTCCTCTTAGTAACAGGCACAACTTTTCCTTTTTCCCTCCATGGCCTCTACTGTCCTTTTAGCACACTGTTGAAGAGGACCTTCTCAAATGTTCCATACACAGTCTTTGCCAGGGACTGAGCTCAGCGGCTGTTCATCGAATCCGCTTTTGTTGGCGCGCTCTGTAGATGTCATGGACAGGAGGTGCCGTGGCCCCCTTCTCTTCTTCCTCGTCAGAGTCGGCGCTGGGCCTCTTCAAGGCTTTGTTAACAATGGTATTGTTCTCTATGGGGCCGTTGCCTTCTGCCATGAGTTCAGGCTGCCTACCTGTTATGAGTTCCACCGCTGCATCGACAGCTAAGGGGGACACAGAGATGAAAAAACAAACTGTAAACTGAACAGAACACAGCAAACCGAGAAAAGCCTTAGGGGAAAACAGACACAAAATACACACATACGGGGGCTTATTACCATTAATTAGCCAGCTTTACAACTTTCTATGTTTAAGGAGCTATAAAACTCAAAAAACATACCGATGGCATGGAGCAAAGTCACTTCAAATGGGCACAATTGTGAAGATGAGGAAAGGGAGATCAGACTTGCAGGGAAAGGAGTTTCAAATGCAAACACAAAACAATAGCAGCCCACCAAGTGCGTAGTCTGACCAGAGGCATCACGCCACAAATTACCCAGAAGAACGTCATTCACGCTCTGTTCATCCTGATGCACAAACACGTTTTCACAATGGCCTACTTTCAGGAGCTGGTTATCCAGAGCAGGAGCTCACAGCTGCTTTTATACAGTGATCCCTCGATATATCGCGCTTCGCCTTTCGCGGCTTCACTCCATCGCGGATTTTATATGTAAGCATATTTAAATATATATCGTGGATTTTTTGCTGGTTCGCGGATTTCTGCGGACAATGGGTCTTTTAATTTCTGGTACATGCTTCCTCAGTTGGTTTGCCCAGTTGATTTCATACAAGGGACGCTATTGGCAGATGGCTGAGAAGCTACCCAACTTACTTTTCTCTCTCTCTCTTGCGCTGACTTTCTCTGATCCTGACGTAGAGGGTGTGAGCAGGGGGGCTGTTCGCACACCTAGACGATACGGACGCTCGTCTAAAAATGCTGAAAGATTATCTTCACGTTGCTACCTTCTGTGCAGCTGCTTCCTGAAGCGACATGCTGCACGGTGCTTCGCATACTTAAAAGCTCGAAGGGCACGTATGATTTTTGACTGTTTGTTTTTCTCTCTCTCTGCTCCTGACGGAGGGGGTGTGAGCTGCTGCCTTCATTGTAACAGCTTTGTGCCGCGGTGCTTCGCATACTTAAAAGCCAAACAGCCCTATTGATTTGTTTGCTTTTCTCTATCTCTCTGACATTCTGTGCTCCTGACGCGCACTCCTTTGAAGAGGAAGATATGTTTGCATTCTTTTAATTGTGAGACTGAACTGTCATCTCTGTCTCGTCATGGAGCACAGTTTAAACTTTTGAAAACGAGACAAA
Source organism: Erpetoichthys calabaricus (assembly GCF_900747795.2). NCBI lineage: Eukaryota > Metazoa > Chordata > Cladistia > Polypteriformes > Polypteridae > Erpetoichthys > Erpetoichthys calabaricus. The sequence continues at coordinate 68,341,496 of NC_041395.2, forward strand.
TGTTTGTTTGCAGTGTTTGAATAACGTTCCTGTCTCTCTACAACCTCCTGTGTTTCTGCGCAAATCTGAGACCCAAGCATGACAATATAAAAATAACCATATAAACATATGGTTTCTACTTTGCAGATTTTCACCTTTCACGGGGGGTTCTGGAACGCAACCCCCGCGATGGAGGAGGGATTACTGTATTTATGAATTACCGTATGTGTTTTCAGCCAGTGTGTGGACAAAGCTGTTTGATTGTGCGGTTTATCCACATCAAATCAATAATCCCAATTTATCAAACTATAATATAAAATAATATCCAAACTACTGTGTCACGACTGATCAGATTTCAATTTCTACACAAAAGTGGGTTTAATGTAAGACAGTCATTCATCTCCCTTTCAATAGATAATACAGTCATGGCCAAAATTAATCGGCACTCCTGGAATTTTCCCAGAAAATGATTGCAATTACAAATGTTTTTGTATATACATGTTTATTTCCTTTATGTGCATTGGAACAACACAAAAAAACAGAGAAAAAAAGCCAAATCTGACATTATGTCACACAGAACTCCAAAAATGGCCCAGACAAAATTATTGCCACCCTTTCAAAATTGTTGGTAAATCATTTTATTTCAAGCATATGATGCTCGCTTGAACTCACCTGTGGCAACAAACAGGTGCTGGCAGTATAGCAATCACACCTGAAGCCAGTTAAAATGGAGAAAAGGTGACTCAACCTTTCTGTTGTGTGTCTGAGTGTGCCACACTAAGCATGGAGAACAGAAAGAAGAGCAGAGAATTGTCTGAGGACTTGAGAACAAAAATTGTGGAAACATATCAGCAATCTCAAGGCTACAAGTCCATCTCCAGAGATCTTCATGTTCCTTTGTCCATTATGCGCAACATAATCAAGAGGTTCACAACACATGGCACTGTAGCTAATCTCCCTGGACGTGGACGGAAGAGAAAAATTGATAAAAGACTGCAATGAAGGATAGTCCGAATGGTGGATAAACAGCCCCAATCAACTTCAAAACATATTCAAGCTGTTCTGCAGACTCAGGGTGCCACAGTGTGAGCTCGAACTATCAGTGGACATCTGAACGAAATGAAACGCTATTGCAGGAGAGCCAGGAGGACCCCACTGCTGACACAGAAACATTAAAAATCCAGACTGGAGTTTGCCAAAATGTACTTGAGGAAGCCAAAATCCTTCTGGGCGAACGTCTTGTGGACCGATGAGACTAAGGTAGAGCTTTTTGGTGAAGCTCATCATTCTACTGTTTACAGAAAACGGAATGAGGCCTACGAAGAAAAGAACACAGTACCTACAGTTAAACATGGTGGAGGTTATAAGATGTTTTGGGGATGTTTTGCTGCCTCTGGCACTGGATGCCTTGACTGTGTGCAAGGCATCATGAAATCTGAAGACTACCAACAGATATTGGGGCGCAATGTAGGGCCCAGTGTCAGAAAGCTGGGTCTGCGTCAGAGGTCATGGGTGTTCCAGCAGGTCAATGACCCCAAACATACCTCTAAAAGCACTCAGAAATGGTTGAAGACAAAGCGCTGGAGAGTTCTGAAGTGGCCAGCAATGAGTCCGGATCTAAATCCGATTGAACACTTATGGAGAGCTCTCAAAAATGCTGTTGGGAGAAGGTGCCCTTCAAATCTGAGAGACCTTGAGCAGTTTGCAAAAGAAGAGTAGTTGGAAGTTCCAGTTGAGAGGTGTAACAAACTTGTTGATGGTTACAGGAAGCGCTTGATTTCAGTTATTTTTTCCAAAGGGCGTGCAACCAAATATTAAGTAGAGGGTGCCAATAATTTTGTCCAGCCCAGTTTATGGGTTTTGTGTGAAATGATGTCAGATTTGGCTTTTTTTTTCTGTTTTTTTTGCGTTGTTCCAATGCACATAAAGGAAATAAATGTGTGTATACCAAAACATCTGTAATTGCAACAATTTTCTGGGAGAAATGGTGCATTTTCTGGGAAAATTGCAGGGGTGCTGATAATTTCGGCCATGACTGTAGGCCTAGCTACATGAACACCATTTGTGCCCCATGACGTTTACATTTTTGAGATTTAATAAACTGTTTTGGTATTTTTTCCCCACATGTTCTGGATATGAAACTTTTTTTTAACCAGAAGTGCACTTTTCACTTCATAATTGCATTTGTTCTGTCTATTCGGCTGATGAAAGGAACAACTTCTAGGTGCAGAAAGAACTGTCTGCATCTTAACATCAGCAAAACCAAGGAATCCGGTCACTATTCAAAGAGTGGATGTTGAGGTGGACGATTCCTACAAGTACTTGGGGATCCACATTAATGACAAGTTGGACTGGTCTTGGATCACAGAGAATCTGTATAAGAAAGGGCAGAGCAGGCTCTATTCCCTTAGGAGACGGAGTTCTTTTAATGTGGGAAGTGACATCCTTCACATTTTCTACAACTCTGTGATGGCCAGTCTGCTGGGCTGGTAACTTCACTTCAAGAGAGTACCACTGAATCAACAAGCTAATTAATCAGGCAAGCTCAGTTACGGGATGCACTCTGGACCCCATGAAGGTTGTGATGAACAATTAAAACAAAACTGAACGCCATTATGAACAATGCTGCACATCCTCTCTCTGACACACTCACACTGAGTATTTCCAGTCAATAAATAATGTGGCAGAAGTGTGTCAAGAAATGCCACTGGGACTCCTATATACCAACAGTAATTCACCTGCAAAATGGCACATTTTGACTGTGAAAGCCAAATTAGAACATTTTCTTTTAATTTTCTTCTTTGTTCAGCCCAAAGTGTGCATATTTATTTACCTATTTAAGTATTTATTTATCTAAAGAGCTTGTAACGGTTGTCGTGTGTGTGTGTGTGTTTATATGGCGTCATTAGTAATTTGTACCTTACCTGGTCCTGATAATGGTGGAATGGCTGCATTTATAATTCTGACCAATGGTTCATGGGGAAAGAAGCACCTGGCTTCCTGGAGCCAACCATACTTAAAGCTGTGGCAGGAGAAATGTGAAAAGAAGGAAAGAGGGTGCCAGACCAGAAGGAGAAGTCAGACACCAAATAAAAACAGAGAAGGGTATGCTATCTGCTGAAAAAAGTAAAGTGAACCCGGGTTCATTTCAGTAAGAATCGTTTTCCTTTTCTTCTGGATGTGGTGAAGTTATTTGGGAGAGGACCCGACAGGCCAGCGTAGGGGACTGTATATGATTACGTTTCCCAGGACATGAGGTACGGCTCGGCGTATCCTTCACAATAACGGACTGTATATGATCATTCATAACAGTGGACATTTAATGGACTCTAGTTTTCATTAATTCTTTTTTAACATTTGTGTATTAGTGGTGCGTTTTGTTGAGTGTTTGGTTACATGATTCTTTGGGGGTGTGGGGGGTAAGTGGGAGCGCTGCAGCACGGTACAGTGTATACATACATAACTACATAACAACAATTCTTGTTTAGCTCAACAGCTGCTTTCGCTAGTGTGCTTCGCTTCAGTACTTGTGGTGGCCTAGTAAGGAAGTGGCATTGGTCACTTGTGCCCTGCATCATTTCTTTATTATTTTTTTTTCACTCTCTTTGCTGCCGCTCTAGGTCAGCAGCGCATGTTATAATCATACTGGCTTGAGGAGCAGTACAACCTTCTGTAAAAAGCAAAATTTCCCCCTGGGGAAATAACAAATTTCAAGTTAGAATACCCCCTCCTAAAACCGCCACCTTATCGTGGTGGAGGGGTTTGCGTGTCCCAATGATCCTAGGAGCTCTGTTGTCTGGGGTGCCCCTGTTAGGGCCACCCAAGGCAAACTGGTCCTAGGTGAGGGATGAGACAAAGTGCGGTTCAACAGACCTTCTATGATGAATAAAAAATTTGGACGACGTTTTCCCTTGCCCGGATTGCAGGTTACTGGGGCCCCCCTCTGCAGCCAGGTGAGGCTCGATGGCGAGCGCCTGGTGGCCGGGCTTGCACCCATGGGGCTCGGCCGGGCACAGCCCGAAGAGGCAACGTGGGTCCCCCTTCCCATGGGCTCACCACTTATGGGAGGGGCCAAGGAGGTTGGATGCAGTGTGAGTTGGGTGGTGGCCGAAGGCGGGGGACCTTGGCGGTCCGATCCTCGGCTACAGAAGCTGGCTCTTGGGACGTGGAATGTCACCTCTCTGAAGGGGAAGGAGCCTGACCTAGTCCGCGAGGTTGAGAGGTTCTGGCTAGATATAGTCGGACTCACCTCGACGCACAGCTTGGACTCTGGAACCAATCTCCTTGAGAGGGGCTGGACTCTCTACCACTCTGGAGTTGCACCCGGTGAGAGGCTCCGAGCGGGTGTGGGCATACTTATTGCCCCCCGACTTGGAGCCTGCACATTGGGGTTTACCCCAGTGGACGAGAGGGTAGCCTCCCTCCGCCTCCGGGTGGGGGGGGGGCGGGTCCTAACTGTTGCTTGTGCGCATGCACCGAACAGCAGTTCAGAGTACCCACTCTTTTTGGAGTCCCTGGAGGGGGTGCTGGGGACTCCCTCGTATTGCTGGGAGACTTCAATGCTCACGTGGGCAATGACAGTGAGACCTGGAAGGGCGTGATTGGGAGGAATGGCCCCCCTGATCTGAACCCGAGCGGTGTTTTGTTATTGGACTTCTGTGCTCGTCACAGATTGTCCATAACGAACACCATGTTCAAGCATAGGGGTGTTCATATGTGCACTTGGCACCAGGACACCCTAGGCCTCAGTTCGATGATCGACTTTGTGGTCGTGTCGTCAGACTTGTGGCCACATGTCTTGGACACTTGGGTGAAGAGAGGGGCGGAGCTGTCAACTGATCACCACCTGGTGGTGAGTTGGCTTCGATGGTGGGGGAGGATGCCAGTCAGGTCTAGTAGGCCCAAATGTGTTGTGAGGGTCTGCTGGGAACGTCTGGCAGAGCCCCCTGTCAGATGTAGCTTCAACTCCCACCTCCGGCAGAACTTCAACCACGTCCCGAGGGAGGTGGGGGATTTTGAGTCCGAATGGGCCATGTTCTGTGCCTCTATTGTTGAGGCAGCTGACCAGAGCTGTGACCTTACATAAGGTGGTCGGTGCCTGTCATGGCGGCAACCCCCAAACCCACTGGTGGACACAACGGCGGTGAGGGATGCTGTCAAGCTGAAGAAGGAGTCCTACCGGTCCCTTTTGTCCTGTGGGACTCTGGAGGCAGCTGATAGGTACCAGCAGGCCAAGCGGAATGTGGCTTCGGTGGTTGCTGAAGCAAAAACTCGGGCATGGGAGGAGTTTGGGGAAGCCATGGAGAACAACTTTTGGACGGCTTCGAGGAGATTCTGGTCCACCGTCCGGCGTCTCAGGAGGGGGAAGCAGTGTAGTGTCAACACTGTATATGGTGGGGATGGTGCGCTGCTGACCTCGACTCGGGACGTTGTGGATCGGTGGGGGGGGAGTACTTCAAAGACCTCCTCGATCCCACTAACATGCTTTCCAATGAGGAAGCAGAGCCTGGGGACTCGGAGGTGGGCTCCCCCATCTCTGGGACTGAGGTCACCGAGGTGGTCAAAAAACTCCTTGGTGGCAGGGCCCTGGGGGTGGATGAAATACGCCCGGAGTTCCTCAAGGCTCTGGATGTTGTAGGGCTGTCTTGGTTGACACGTCTCTACAACATCACATGGACATCAGTGACAGTGCCCCTGGATTGGCAGACCGGGGTGGTGGTCCCCCTCTTTAAGAAGGGGGACCGGAGGGTGTGTTCCAACTACAGAAGGATCACACTCCTCAGCCTCCCTGGAAAAGTCTATTCAGGGGTTCTGGAGAGGAGGGTCCGTCGGATGGTCGAACCTCAGATTCAGGAGGAACAGTGTGGTTTTCGTCCTGGTTGCGGAACAGTGGACCACTTCTACACCCTTGGCAGAGTCCTGGAGGGTGCATGGGAGATTGCCCAACCAGTCTACATGTGTTTTGTGGACTTGGAAAAGGCGTTCGACCGGGTCCCTCAGGGAATCCTGTGGGGGGTGCTCTGGGAGTACGGGGTACCGGACCCCCTGATAAGGGCTGTTCGGTCCCTGTACAACCGGTGTCAAAGCTTGGTCCGCATTGCCGGCAGTAAGTCGAACCCGTTTCCAGTGAGAGTTGGACTCCGCCAGGGCTGCCCTTTGTCACCGATTCTGTTCATAGCTTTTATGGACAGAATTTCTGGGCGCAGCTAGGGTGTTGTGGGGGTCCGGTTTGGTGGACTCAGGATTGGGCCACTGCTTTTTGCAGATGATGTTGTCCTGTTTGCTTCATCAGGCTGTGATCTTCAGCTCTCTCTGGATCGGTTCACAGCGGAGTGTGAAGCAGCCGGGATGGGAATCAGCACCTCCAAATCCGAGACCATGGTCCTCAGCTGGAAAAGGGTGGATTGCCCTCTCAGGGTTGGGAGTGAGATCCTGCCTCAAGTGGAGGAGTTCAAGTATCTCGGGGTCTTGTTCACGAGTGAGGGATGAATGGAGCGTGAGATCGACAGGCAGATCGGTGCGGCGTCCGCAGTGATGCGGGCTCTGCATCGGTCTGTCGTGGTGAAAAAGGAGCTGAGCCATAAAGCAAAGCTCTCAATTTACCAGTCGATCTACGTTCCTACCCTCACCTATGGTCATGAGCTATGGGTAGTGACCGAAAGAACGAGATCGCGAATACAAGTGGCTGAAATGAGTTTCCTCCGCAGGGTGTCTGGGCTCTCCCTTAAAGACAGAGTGTGAAGCTCAGTCATCCGGGAGGAGTCAGATGAGGTGGCTCGGGCATCTAATCAGGATGCCTCCTGGACGCCTTCCTGGTGAGGTGTTCCGGGCACGTCCAACCGGGAGGAGGCCCCTGGGAAGACCCAGGACACGCTTGAGGGACTATGTCTCCCGCCTGGCCTGGGAATGCCTTGGGATTCTCCTGGAAAAGCTAGAAGAAGTGGCCGGGGAGAGGGAAGTCTGGGCATCTCTGCTCAAGCTGCTGCCCCCGCAACCCGACCTCGGATAAGCAGAAGAGGATGGATGGATGGAAGTTAGAATACATAAAAGGAAAATACATTGTGCTTATAAGAAACTTACTATCTGGCAACTTGCATCTCCTAAAGGTTTCCATGAGATCATCAACCTGGACAAACGGACCCTGAAAGACAAGAGAAGAAAAATGTTCTACAAGTATATATACACACCACAGGAATATACATATTAACACCACATGAAGGAGGAGATAACTTTGAAGTAACTCAATCAGAATTACAAAGGATGCTAATTGCCAGTCAGCAGTATGTATCAGCTATAAAAGAGGTCAGACAATTAGCAGTTTGACAAAGAAGAAACATAAGGAAACTTGGAGGACAAAGAGAACTGAACAGAACAGAAAGCCTTGATCATCATTGTATAAAAAAAAAAATTACAATGAATTTATAAGCATCACTCAAAAAAAAAAAAAAAAGCCAAAAATGTTATTTTTGGGGCGGCACGGTGGCGCAGTGGTAGCATTGCTGCCTCGCAGTTAGGAGACCCGGGTTCATTTCCCGGGTCCTCCCTGCGTGGAGTTTGCATGTTCTCCCCCGTGTCTGCGTGGGTTTCCTCCGGGTGCTCCGGTTTCCCTCCCACAGTCCAAAGACATGCAGGTTAGGTGGATTGGCGATTCTAAATTGGCCTTAGTGTGTGTTTGTGTGTGTCCTGCGGTGGGGTTGGCACCCTGCCCAGGATTGGTTCCCTGCCTTGTGCCCTGTGTTGGCTGGGATTGGCTCCAGCAGACCCCCGTGACCCTGTGTTTGGATTCAGCGGGTTGGATAATGGGATGGATGGATGGATGTTATTTTTGTGGGAAAAAAAAATCTATTAACATAATACACACAAATGGTGTGAACTGCATGAGTATCCACAAAAAAAAAAAAAGCAAAGTTCGTTCATGTGTCAAGGAGAATGGGCACAAAAATAAGGCAAAACATGAACAAACCGCATTGACAAATAGAAACACAAGTCAAATATCAGCGAAAGGGACAAACACTTCGCTAAATGTCTGCTGAATGCGACAACCCCAAAAAAGATCACAGAACTGAGTCAGCATCTCTGTAACCTTGTCTGACAAAAACACGCACACTGTAATCTTCACAAAGCTGGTGTTTGTGTCAGGAATGCCATTTGGAAACAGCTCATATCCTAAACCAACAAACAAAGACACAAAACAAAGTGTAACAGGTACAAAGCGTGGACCTCTGAGCAATGGAAACACCTAATGTTGTCTGATGAGTTGTTCTTCCTAATGTTTTCTATATCCAGATTTTCATTTTAGGATTAATAAAATTATCTAATCTATCTAATCCAGACAGGTTTACATTTGGAGAAGCCAAAAGATTCCTTCCACCCACAATGTCTATTGCAAACTGTTAAGTATGTTGGAGACGTATAACGATAAAAGGAGCCATCTTATGGGTATTATTAGGTCCAATGAATGCTCTGCATGGTTAAATAAGCCCAAGGAATGGGAGGCCATTTCACAGGACCTCCCTTCCTCGAAGATCTGGAGACTTTCCCCTTTGAAGAATGGCACCGTATTCTACTACACACATTTCAGAACTTGCATGAGACCACGCCAAGAAGGATTGAAGCTGTTCTGAAGGTAAAGGATGGCTCAACTCCTTCTGAATGTCGATATTAAGCTATTTCTATTTCTGTTATTTTGTCCACTCCCTGTAGATCTTGCACACACTTCCAGTACTAACTGTGATGCTGCATCATTTTCTTGTAAAAAGACCTTCTGGTGAAGAATCATGTCATAGCTAACACACCTGCAGGACATCATCATTATACAAAAAATTTAAAATAATAAGACTTTGCTTTGTTTTGCTTAAACAGTCAATAAAATCTTGAAAAGCCTTTCTTATTAAAACTCATTGAGGGTGGCAAACAATGTAAAAATTACAAAAATTAACAGTTTTCTAAATTCAACTGGCTTTAAAAAACATTCTGTCAATAAAATGAATAACTCCGTCTGTGATGTCTAAAAATCTGAATGTGACGACAATATGACCATTAGGACGAAAGCATGTCAGTAGAACTACGCACCGTGAAACACAGTGGAGGAGGCAGCAGCTTCATGAGAACCACAGCCGCGGGAGGCACTGGAAAGACTCCACCTGGAACAGGATGAAGTCCTGGAGCTGCAAGGAAAAAACAAATCTTAGAGCTTGACAATGCAATGTGCAGCAACATCCCACAGATGGGGCTCAGGCCATAGAAACAGCCATAAATACAATGCATGTCTGCTCTCCTTGTACGTTAACTTCTCTTCAAATTTGCTAAGTCAATGCAAGCACTTTCATATTTTTGGTAACTGAGAACCATTTGAAGGGTTTTGGTGAATGAAATTCAAAATTGGTTTGCTAAGAATTAAAAGGCTACAATGCAGGATTTTCTCATTTTGCTTTAGTATACAAAGTTTAAATCCTATTTCCACTACACCTCATTAAACATACAGTCATATGAAAAAGTTTTGGAACCCCTCTTAATTCTTTGGATTTTTGTTTATCATTGGCTGAGCTTTCAAAGTAGCAACTTCCTTTTAATATTTGACATAACTTATGGAAACAGTAGTATTTCAGTAGTGACATTAACTTATTGGATTAACAGAAAATATGCAATATGCATCATCACTAAATTAAACAGGTGCATAAATTTGGGCACCCCAACAGAGATATTACATCAATACTTAGTCGAGCCTCATTTTACAAATATAATAGCCTCTAGACACCTCTGATAGCCTTTGATGAGTGTCTGGATTCTGGATGGAGGTATGTTTGACCATTCTTCCATACAAAATCTCTCCAGTTCAGTTAAATTTGATGGCTGCCGAGCATGGACAGCCTGCTTCAAATCATCCCATAGATTTTTCGATGATATTCAAGTCAGGGGACTGTGATGGCCATTCCAGAACATCGTACTTCTGCATGAATGCCTTTGTAGATTCTGAACTGTGTTTTGGGTCATTGTCTTGTTGGAATAACCAACCCCTGCGTAACTTCAACTTTGTGACTGATGCTTGAACATAATCCTGAAGAATTTGTTGATATTGGGTTGAATTAATCTGACCCTCGACTTTAACAAGGGCCCCAAGTCCCTGAACTAGCCACACGGCCCCACAGCATGATGGAACCTCCACCAAATTTGACAGTAGGTAGCAGGAGTTTTTCTTGGAATGCGGTGTTCTTCTTCCACCATGCAAAGCACTTTTTGTTATGACTAAATAACTCAATTTTTGTCTCATCAGTCCAAAGCACTTTGTTCCAAAATTAATCTGGCTTGTCTAAATGAGTATTTGCATACAACAAGCGACTCTGTTTGTGGCGTGAGTGCAGAAAGGGCTTCTTTCTCATCACCCTGTCATACAGATGTTCTTTGTGCAAATTGCACTGAATTGTAGAACGATGTACAGATACACCATCTGCAGCAAGATGTTCTTGCGGGTCTTTGGAGATGATTTGTGGGTTGTCTGTAACCATTCTCACAATCCTGCGCATATGCCGCTCCTGTATTTTTCTTGGCCTGCCAGACATGGGTTTAGCAGCAACTGTGCCAGTGGCCTTTTATTTCCTGATTATATTGTTTACAGTTGAAGCTGACAGTTTAAACCTCTGAGATAGCTTTTTGTAGCCTTCCCCTAAACCATGATACTAAACAATCTTTCTTTTCAGATCTTTTGAGAGTTGTTTTGAGGATCCCATGCTGTCACTCTTCAGAAAAGTGTCAAAGGGAAGCACAACTTGCAACTGACCACCTTAAATACATTTTCTCATGATTGGACACACCTGTCTATGAAGTTCCAACACTTAACGAACTAATCCAACCAATTTGGTGTTGCAAGTAATCAGTATTGAGCAGTTTACATACATTCAAATCAGCAAAATTACAAGGGTACCCAAAGTTTTGCACTGCCAGTTTTTGACATTTAATTTAATTTCATACAACTAAATACTGCTTCACTAAAAATCTTTGTTCGGAAAGCACTCCAGTACTCAGATGTTCCTAGGAAATGAAAGACATACCACTGTTATCTTTTTTGTTGACCGTAAATTATTATGCAGGCTGAGAGGGGTTCCCAAACTTTTTCCATATGGCTGTAGCTATTGAATGGAACAATCTCTATTTATGCTGATCATGTAGTGCTTTATATCTCAGAGTCACACAGACATTAGTCATTAGCATAAACTGTGCTGATCTCTCGATTCAACACAAATAGTTTCCTCCCACACCAGATTACCATAGATCACTTCTCTTATCTTTTTTAGGACATTACTAATATTATATATATATATATATATACACACACATGTATGTATGTATACAGTATATATTTTAAAATGGTGGCTACAGAGATCTTCAGCTGAAGGTGTCATGGCACTAGTTCTACTGGGGAGCAAACATATGCACAGTAACATATAGGAAATTGACAAAAATCCACGAAACTACCCCTGTATGGTTAGCCACATAAAGGAAATCACAGTCTAAATTTTCTCTGCAGGCTTTGCTTTGACCGCCCCTTGGAGTATACAAAAATGTCAACTACCACCCCCTAACTGTCAAGAAAACAGAGTTGATAGGGAATGACCTTTTATTAAACTTTCAGAAAAGGAATGAAGCTCAGCCAGTCATAAAATACACCCCAGTCTAATATGGGCCAAGCACACCATAATTACAGTGAAAATATTTAAACCTTCTACTCATGTACCTCATGTAAAGTTATCTGAAATGTACCCAGGGTGAGTTGCCACCTATCATCAAGTGCCTGCATCACTAGGTCACATGTTCTGGGAATATTTCATACTTAATTCGCTGTATGCAAAAATAATTGCCTATGACTTGAGTATCCTAGAATCTAACAGGTAACACTGTGTTATGAAGTATTGTTTGCAAATTAACACACAGCACTATCGACATGAACTCTAACGTGAGCTTGCAGGGCCTGTGACGAGGAGTTGTCTTTTATTTGCTGTGCCATCTTTTATGAAGGACTACTTTAGATGGGCCTCTCTTGTCACATAGCTCTTTGAGTCATGTGGGTATTGAAGGCGTGATGTTTATTTACTCTTTAAATTTAAAGTAACTATTAAAATGTGTGTTTATATGTGCAGATGTTGCAAAGTTTGGAACTGCTGTCAAATTATAGTTGTATATATTAGAGTGATGTGAGAATGAAGTGAATCAAACCAAACTGACTACTTAGGCAGTTCTTTGATAGTATGATGGAGTCATCCACATTAAGATAAGCTGCACCATCTTCCTCCAGTGATTAATAGTAAACACTTGATACATGTGGGTTATTTCTAGTTTAGATTTTCATGCGCTTCTTTGTAAAACAGAGACATTATGCTATCATCACCATTTGGACTCTGTGGTACACAAGGATAAAGGCAACTCTATGTCAAAACAAGTAAATAGAAACTGATCCCCCAGAAGGAGAGCCTGTGGCGCTCCAGTGATAAGCCTCTGTGGAGAAGACATTTGACAGCATCTTGCAATTGTATGGAAAAGATCGGACATCCCCAGAAAAACTGTTTTAACAAATTGTAAAGATATTAAAGCTATTCAAATAGAACAGAGGCCTCGACAGAAGGTATCTACCAGATCATTACAAAAACATCAAATATAAAAACTAGAAACATATATTTAAGTCAGAAGATTAAACAATTAGAAGTATGAAAATTTGGCAAACTATCATTTCCAATATGGTAGATATCTGGCATGTCTTCTTTGTAAAGCATTAATATAAAATAAAACAAATGTTGAATCAGTTTTGTTTTGTGATTGTGAAAAGCAGAAGACATGTGTAGTTATTACTTCTCGTGACTCTAAAATGAGCAAACAGAATTCAAGCACCTGCTCCCTCCATGCATCCAATAAAGTAGTGGCATCGCTTGTTAAATTTTCATATATTTTAATACAAAGATATTAAAAAAAGTCTTCTGACAATATTTTAACTAACTCTCTAACTCTCAAATAGGTTGTATTAATCATTCGGATACCTGACCTATTACCAAAAAAAAAAAAAAGACACACATTATGGATGTATTTCATGATTATAAAAGAGAAGGCACAGACAGGCTACTTAGGACTGTGAAGGATAAAGCAAATGAAGTGAACAGATCATTTAGGCCTTCAGCACCACAACACTGCAGACTTACGTGCTAAATGCCTCGGCTGGAATGGGATCATCTGGTTGGTGTCTGGTTTGGGATATTCTGGCTTTCTGTCTACTTCATCTTTTAGAACAGGTGCAATAGATGGTGCAACTACTGTTTCTGGAATTAGTGTGGCTAATTTGGCACGAGACACATCCTGAAATAACAGACAAGTTAGTGCTTGGCTACCTGCCACCTTTTCTCCATATCATCTCACATTGAACATGTACTTTACATTACTTCTACATTACAACCATGGAAATGCTTTGTCATCAACCTTTTATTATGCAGTCTATTCAGTGATACATTACTCCGTTCCACTTTCAAACTGGTATTCTATACAGAAGAATTTTCCATAAAATTGTTTTAACAACTCAAACTTAAAACCTGAAGTACTTTTTCCTAAAACACCATATACAGTATTTTATGACAGCCACATTGCTTTAAGTTAATCCCTTATATAAAACTCTATTTTAGATAAATTTTATTCTATTCTTGCAACCTAAAGTGGATTAAAGAGGTTTAAGGATCAAAAGCATGAGTTGACAAGACAGGAATACAGGTTTCCATACACTTGTAATTTATCTAATGTCTTTAAAATGCACCAACACACCTTATAGCCCAGAGCTTTGAGTTCACTTGTTGAGCAAGGGTAAAGATCCATGAACTTGTATCTGTCCACAAGAAGTGCAGTCTCCTTTCCCTCATATTCTTCTTTAAAGGCTGTAAACCTCCTCCTTTCTACTTTCAAGATACTTGCCAGGTCTCCAATGTTGCTTTCAAATGCCAAAAACCGAGCCCATATTTCACTGTATTACATAAGAGGAAAGTCTGAGGTAATTTGAAAGACTTACCTAGTCTTTCACTTACACGCATGCACTTACAAAACTACATATTTTTTATTACGTACAACTATAATCTAATTTCTTAAAGATGCTTACCCAGATTTTTCAGGAGACAGGCTACCAGAGGTTAAAACTCGCTCAAATAAAACTCTTGTATTGTTGTCTTCTGCAAAAGGCAAAAAAATGTGTTAACAATTTTTTTCTTTCGTTCCTTTTGTACATCCGTGATGTTACATGATACAACTTGGATGCTTTTAACTCAAGTCTTCAAAACTTTAAGGCTCAGCTTTGTAACAGATTTCCTTCTTATAACTGATCCATTAAAACACACATATTAACAACACAAACACAAAATACATATACAGTGGAACCTCGGGTCACGAACGTCTCGGAACACGTACAAATCGGGTTACGACCAAAAAGTTTGCCAAACTTTTGCATCTGTTCACAACCACACACTCGGGTGACGAACAAGCCACTTTCCCTTCCGGTTTGTACGCGCCGATGATTTCCGTTCGTGTTCAGTCTCTCCCTGTGCATTCAGCGAGAGAGAGCACGCGCGAGCGAGCGTATATATATTTACATACAGCTCGTACGGTCCTGAATGGATTAATTGTATTTACATACAATCCTATGGAGGAAATTACTTCGGGTCATGACCAAATCTGGTTGCGACCAGAGTTTTGGAACAAATTACGGTTGTGAACCGAGGCTCCACTTTAATGTATTCTAATATACGCAATATTAAGAGAGAAAATCCCACTTTCATCCTCTTCAAATACTCTGCAACTATTATTAATGCCGCAGAAAATCTGAAAGTGTTAATGTAGGGGACAGGGATGTTGTCATCATCAAGATAACTGTATTTCTGTCATCCATAAAGTTTCCGGTATTTAACATTTAGAATATGTTTGGTATCAGGAAAATATAGACATTCCTAATTTATATCCAATAAACAACCATGCTTTAAAGGCAGGATTTCATCAAAAATATATTTCTATTACATGCAATTTTGCATTTTTGTCACTGAACAACAGAAGATGACTCTTTAATATCAAAGTGAAATTAAATCTCTGCAAAGTGGTCTAAATTAATTATTAATATAAAGCAACACATAACTCATCACATAAGTATTCACCCTTTCAAGTCAACATTTAGTAGTTGTACCTTTGGCAGCCTTGAGTCTGTGTGGGTAGTTCTCTATCAGTTTTACGAATCCAAGTTTTACTACCATTTTTCGCCATTCTTTTTTACAAAACTGTTCCAGCTCACTCAAACTGCATGAGGATCCTGAGTGAACAGCCTTTATCAAGTCCAGCCACAAACTGGATTAAGATCTGGACTCTAAATCTCAGCCACCCCAGAGCATTAACACTGTTGTTTTTAAGGCATTCCTGTGTAGCTATGGCTTTATGATTCTGGTTGTTGTGTTTCCTGGAAAGCAAATCTTCATCCCGCATACTGGTCCCATAGTATTTCACGGTGGGGACGGTTTGCTTTTGATAATGTGCAGTGCTCAAACATAGCGTTTAGTCTGATGGCCAAAAAGCTCTGCATGTCCGTTGCATTGTGATCATATTTTTTCTTCTAACTGAAATAATTGGTCTCAGTATTTCAGAAATTGACACATTTATGTTGATAAGCTGAACTTAATATTGCTGAGCTCAGCAGCGCACTCTCCAGAGACTGAAGCTCCTTGCTTATTTTCAGATTCATGGTGGCTATTGATGACCATAAACTCTTTTTTACACAATTGAATGATGTTGAAGCATTTGGGCAAGGGAGCAACTTCATAGGTGGATTCACGCATGTAAATGGGGGATTTTAAGCAACTAGGTTTCTGTCTGAACTGGGTTACTCACCTTTTGTGTGTACTTGTAAATGCACTGCTTGAGGCCAATGTAAAGTCAAGTACTGAATGACTGCCATGCTTACATACAAACTGTTAACACTTAAATAGGTGCCTTGTTGTATTACATTCTGATTTTTTTTCTGAAGATACATCCCTAAATACAATGCATGTTTCTCATTATAAACCTCATATCCCTTGACGGACTGCTTTCAGTAGAAATTACTCTTTACTGAAATTAATTATTAATACACAAATACTCAAACAAACAATAAATTTAGAATATCTATGAAAACATCTTTGTCTTTCTTACCATTGAGGTGTGACAGATAGTCAATATAAGCCAATATATATTCTGGAATATCTCCATATTTCTTCAAACCTAATTCAAAGATTTTGAATGCTACAGATTTGTCCTAAAAATAAGACAGTGAAAAACAAATGTCAGGGAGGTTTAACTATATATACCTAAATATATTCCTCAGAAGCATGCAATAATATATCTAAAATCATTACATTTTCTATAAACGGGAAAAACCCCTACCACTCCACGGTATAAATCCAGGACAGATGCACTTTCCTGAAAGCCTGGTCAAGTGCAGAATGAGACTCTTGAATGCAAGGGGAAGAGCCTTTCGGACTATTTCAGAGGTTTAAAAAGTCACACAGATGATAAATCATTCATGATTCTTCTAAAAATGGACATGTGACTTAAAAAAATATCCTATCAAAAAGTACAATGTATTACTGTATAAAACAATCTCCCTTGGTTCAAACAGAAACATTTAATGGAATATAGATTCTGCAGGAGATGGGTTGCAAGGCTACAGTAAATCAAAGCTAAAAAACATTTTCTTTTATCATTTGGAAGTTTATTTAAAATGTATTTACACTACTGAATATGTTTGGACATTTCAGTGATGAATATGTCATTAATTTTCAGAAAACACCAGAATAGTTTCCACCAAGTGTCACTATTATAACATGTAACGTATACTTTATTGGATAAGCCAGATTTATAGGTTGTTTTATTAATTTTAGAGCTTTAGTTTTAGGTGTTAACAGAGGGTTTCCCAGCAGAAGAATTCTCTATATCAAAACCAAAGTCTGTGTTCTCTACTTGGAACACTTAAGCCTAGTTCTTACAGGCAAAAGAAAAGAAAAACAAAAAGAAAAAGAACCAACTATATTTTCAGATCTGAAAAGCAAGCTCTGCTTATCGTTGGATAGTTTTCTAGATATGAGCTTGTCAATTAAAGAACAGAAGTCTTAGCATTGATTGTATATGCATTGCATATCTGAAGTGTAGTATCTAGAGGTTTAATCTGTTAAAGCCAATAAAGTCAAAACAGTAGTAAGTTAAGTGAAGATTTAAAATAGCAGCAAGGGTGTTTTTTTTTTTTTTGTTTTGTTTTTAGTAAGCATTGATTTGAAAAAAACATCAGTACACATCAAACACATTTTTTCTTCATTGCCCAATAAAACAAAACTCTCCACGCATCTCAAAAAACTTTATGGACTTTAAATGCCATACCTTACTACAGTAATACTCCATTAATGCAGCAGAGACATACACATGATGGCGAGTGCGCAGATCTTCCCTGGCTTTCTTGAAGATCATCCTGCCAGACTTAATGCCCTCTGCCCGTCTAGCAAACTTCATATACTGGATGTAAACCTAAAAATATATGGAATGACTGTAACATTTCACATTGCTACACACCTAAATAAGAATTTAAATCTTTGTCTAATCAAGCACAAATTTTACTTGCTGAAAATAAGCAATTACTCATAAAGTTGGTAAATTACATAACAATGGTGAAAAAATAATGCTGCAAATGCTGTAATTTATAGTACCACAATGAATATACATTTGTGTTTACTGAGAGAGCCAGATTACACAAATGGAAAGCATAACAAACTATTATGCCAAAATAAGGTTAAAAATGCTGATGCAAGCACTGAACGAGAACATACCAGAGTGGGGTCGATGTCCTCTATAGCTAGCAGTCTGTTGTAAATACTGTGAACCTTCTCATATTTCATTCGACTCTATAAAATATGAAGGGAAACACATAAAATCACACAGAGACTAGTCTACAATTAAAAAATGTTTTTGTTAAAAGTTATAACTTACGATATGCCCACAAGTCTGGAGTCCAATGACAGTAATTTCCATTTGTCCATTATTTTCTAACCTTTCTATAGTTGAGCCTGAACATATGTCAGTAAATGGGTACAGGATAGAAGAAAGACCGTAATGGAATACTAGCACAGATGAGTAAAGCAGTCTGAGGAAGATTTAACAGGCACTTCAAATTATTGACACTAAGGGCTAAACTCATAATTACTGCATTCTACTCATATCAGAATCACAGAGACTGACAACACTATGGGCTTCTGAGCTACTGTAAACTTTAGCAGAACTTTGTAGTTCTCAGAATCAGACAAACTGTTCTGCTCAGGGATCACCAAAAGTCCTAACTGAACTTTTACTCATATGCTTGTTATTAACCCTCGACTTTCTAAAAGAAAGAAATTCACAAGAGATATGAAACCTAATTATTTTTCATTATTAGTTTAAGAAAAAAATAATTTATTTTGCTATGTATTAGATTGTATAAAATCAATTATTTTTTTACTCTTGTAAAAGATCTACAGTTGATTACCAGTGAATTTCAGTGATCTCAATGTCTCCCTCCATTGTTTGTACAGGATTTTTTTTTTCATAATAATGATGCTCAACTCCTGTGGTCTGTGTGTATCTTTGCTGAACATTTAGAATTGACCACCATTAGTGTAAAGTAGAACAGAAGCAGGTTATTTACTGTGCAGGCTACAGTGATATTAACCATGACATGCACATATTCAAACAGGTTTATTTTAGAACATCATAGCAACTGATCAACAGAGCTGCACAAGAGATGCTCATGACACCTTGGTGAACTATGTATAGACATTTTTTATGCTTTCAAATAAATTTAAAAAAATTTGGATTAATTGGCAGATAGAGGATACCAAGTCCAAGATATTCTGCCCTGAAAACTTATTCATGAACTAATTTCCTGTGTTAGTCATACCTCTTCATAATCAGCAAAGGCAAAGTAAAGCAGCATGTTCTTCTTTAGCAAAGTGCTTATAGCTCTTTCATAAATATTAGCAGCTTCATCACTGAACAGTTTGGCATTGTTCATATCCTGCAAGATACAATAAGGAATAATGCATTTATCTCCCTTGGGAAGGGGATTAAATTAAATAATAGCTATTAAAGGTGGGAGGCAGTGATACTGAGGAGAACCTGGTATTTCTTTAAAAATTGTCTTTTTAATTATTACTCATTCAACAAAGAATAA
This sequence comes from Erpetoichthys calabaricus, assembly GCF_900747795.2. NCBI lineage: Eukaryota > Metazoa > Chordata > Cladistia > Polypteriformes > Polypteridae > Erpetoichthys > Erpetoichthys calabaricus. The sequence goes on from NC_041395.2 coordinate 68,360,703, forward strand.
TGAGAAAGGCTGCAAAAAACTGTAATACTTTTTATTTCTATTTTGTTTCATTACATTAAAGCTATTTATTAATACAAAGAAATTTCATTGCTGTCCAGTACCCATGCAATGTATTCAATGTATGTTTACTGTTTCAAACTGATGAATGCATTGTTTCATATAAATGAATCCAATATGCAAATCAATCACCACATGAATAAGATAGCTTTCCATTTCACTGTAAGTAATGTCAGCATTTGTCATTGCACTGGTTTGTCTGGATGAATTTTTGCCTTTATGCTTTCATGTACTGTAGGTGAAAACTATAAAATACAAAATATCTTGATACGAATGTAAACTATTTTCCCAAGCTGTCTCTACTTTTTTTTTTTTTTAGGTGTTAAGAGATCAAGTAATTATGACATGAACAAGGACACTGCCCTTATCCCAGTCTCAAGGCCATGTCACATTAGACAATTTTTCCAGTGATTTTCTGTAGTAGCCTTTATTTGCACAAAAATATCTTTAGTTGAAGAGCAAGTATGGTGCGCAGGAGAGCCACAACCAGTGAATGCTCATCTGGAAGTACAATACATAAAATGCAGCACAGAGGAATAAGGAACATGGGTATGTTTCAGACCTCACAAAAAGAAGTGAAGCTCATCTACCCGTTTCATTTTTAATGCACCACAACAGAATGGGAAAAAAAAAGAGGGAAGAGTCATGATTCTGGCTGAACTTGCCACACCTGTAACCTTTTGTATAGCACAATCTCTATCACGCAGCATGCTACTGGCTGTCACAAAAAAGGGTGTGCTCGGAGGTATTACATCCCCATACTCAAGCTGGTTATGTGTAATGAAGAATCTAAATTAGCCTGCTGTGATTGTTACAGACAGACAGAGACACAGAGACAGAGAGACCTACAATTGCCTGACACCCTGTCCAGGGCAGTTTAGCTGCTTTGTGCCTAACGCTGTCAGGGAATAGATTCTGAACGCTTGTGGCCCTGAATTGGATTAAGCAGGTTGAGAATGTTATATTAGGTAATTTCCATTAAAAGTTTACACTTTAATATGATACTACATTTTTAAAATAATGTTTTTGTAAATAATTAGTGCTTATTATTAACCATCCATGATTCCTTTTAATTTGTGCTGGCAGTCTACAGGTATATCCTTTAGAAAGAACAAATGACAATGCCAAAAATCTACTCAAAAAGTAGTTTTACACTGAAGAATTTTAAAACTAAACTTAAGTTACACCTCTAAATAATAGTTTTAATCAAACTCTAAAGAACAGAAGCTCTACAATAAAAAGGATTTATTGTATGCTAAAAGTATTCAAACTTACCCCTTTTTCGGCAAGTAATTTACTTGATTGTTCTAGGTACTGTGCTGCCTCATACCAAATATCAGGATGGTGGCCCAACACTAAAAGGCACTGTTCATAGGCAAACATAACTGGAATAAAACAAGAGCACATCTTTATAAACAAATCTTAACACTGAGAAACACATATGGCTTGACAAATTAGGAAGATGCATTTTAAATAAATATTTAACATATTTTTGTTTAATTGTTAAAGAAAAGAAAAATATTTAAGACAACGCATCATCTATTGCTTAAGCAACTCATCATTTTTAAATGGGGAAGGCTTTTTTTTTTTGAATTATTAGGCTAGTTTCTTGTGCTTTCATTTAATATTAAGTACTGAACAGGCTGTATTTTCTTTGGTCTATTTTTCTTGTTGCTGGACAGGTTTGTGTAAGAAGTATTAAAGAACTCGATTAGTGCAAAATAATTTTACTAAATAACATTTCTGTGACTAATTTACAAGTATGTTCCTCTCTTACACATTGCTGAATGACTGCTTACTTCTATTCATCTATCTAACTTGCTTTCCAGTTGAAAAATCATTTGATCTGTGCTTTAAACAGTCAGATCTAGAAATACATCCAAGTAGCCACATACACTGCCTATAAAAAGTATTCACCTCCTTGGACTCTTTCATGTTTTATTATTTTACAATATTGAACCACAGTGGATTTAATCAGGCATTTATACAAACAGCCAACAAGCAGTCCCCTGACTGGTACCTTTCAATAAATGTCATGGAGTTTTTTGGAGTGTTCCTTTGTCTTCATCTTGGTTTTGTCAAGTAACTGGCACTCCAGCAGTTTGACATTATAAACACACCTAGTGTGTTTGGAAAGCCTGAGACTGCACATGTCATATCCATTTAACTAATTATGTGACTTGTAAAAAAAACTGGCTGCAGCAATGATAACTCAGTGGCATCATAGTACAGTGGAACCTCGGTTCACGAACGTCTCGGTACACGTACAACTCGGTTTACGACCAAAAAGTTTGCCAAACTTTTGCCTTGGTTCACGATCACACACTCGGTATACGAACAAGCCAACTTCCCTTTCGGTTTGTGTGCGCCGATGATTTCCGCACGTGTTGCATTGTTCTCGGTCAGATGTACGTGCGTGCCTGCACATGCGTGCGTGCGTGCTTTCGCTGTGAAGTCTTTGTGCTCTATTTCATTTCCCTTCTTGTTTGTATGTGCCGATTACTGTATTTAAGCACGTGTTCAGCCTCTCCCTGTTCTTTGTTCTCAGTCATACTGTACGTGCCTGCTTTACCTGTTAACTCTTTGTGCTCTACAGTATTTCGTGTGCTTTTGCAGTTAACCATGGCTTCTAAGCAAGTGAAGAGTGGTGAGAAGAAAGTGTTGCAATGTTACTTTTCTCTTTTTTCAAATGTTCATTTTTTCCCTGTGCTTAAAACTCATTTAAAAAGAGTGTTTACAGCGATCGGGTTGTAATGCTATTAGCGTGAACTCCTGTAATGTTACTTTCTTGGTTGGCTTTTAAATAAAGTTCGGATTTGTTCAAATGTTCTTTTTTTTTCCCCCTGTGCTTAAAAGTCATTTAAAAAAAAAGTGTTTATACAGCGATCGGATTGTAAGGCTATAGCGCGAACTGCTGCAATGTTACAGAGAGAGAGAGACAGAGATAGGGCACGCATGCTGCTGAGAGAGAGCGAGCCTGCGCGTGCAGCTGAGCAGGGAGCCTGGGTGTTTGTGTCAGTGTTTTTCAATGTTTTTACATTAGTTTACTATTACACTGTGCATTCTATGGTGTAATTAACTATATTTGTGCTTAAAAATCTTTAAAAAATATATATTTACATGGGGCGGCACGGTGGCGCAGTGGTAGCACTGCTGCCTCGCAGTTAGGAGACCTGGGTTCGCCTCCCGGGTCCTCCCTGCATGGAGTTTGCATGTTCTCCCCGTGTCTTCGTGGGTTTCCTCCGGGCACTCCAGTTTCCTCCCACAGTCCAAACACATGCAGGTTAGGTGGATTGGCGATTCTAAATTGGCCCTAGTGTGTGCCCTGCGGTGGGTTGGCACCCTGCCCGGGATTGGTTCCTGCCTTGTGCCCTGTGTTGACTGGGATTGGCTCCAGCAGACCCCCGTGACCCTGTGTTTGGATTCAGCGGGTTGGAAAATGGATGGATGGATATATTTACATACAGTTCCTACGGTCTGGAACAGATTAATTGTATTTACATACAATCCTATGGGGGAAATTGCTTCGGTTCACGACCACATTGGTTTACGACCAGAGGTTTGAAACGAATTATGGTCGTGAACCGAGGTTCCACTGTATAGGGGTAAATACTTAAGCAGTCAATTATTTTGTGTTTAATAATTGTAACAAATTTAGATCAATTTGCAGAGATTTGTTTTTTCATTTTGACATTAAAAAAATGTCTTGATTAAATCTATAAATCTGGTAACTTAATGTTTTAAAACAATAAAAGGTCCAATGAGGGTGAATACATTTTATAGGCACTATATCTATGAAAGGTAAGAACAAGCAACCGAACAAAACTACTTCACGTGTACTTCAGAGTGACTTTGTGACTACATGATGTCTGGTTGTGTAAGCAACTATCTGACCCACACCAAAAATGTAAATAAATGTCTGTAACTGTACAAATAAAAATTAACTGAAATGTGTGACCAGAACAAGTCTGTAAAGACCATGGTCTAAAATAAGAAGTAAACTGACAGCTTCAATAATGAATGGGTTCCAAAAAAAACAAAAACAAAAAAAATGCACTAAAGCTCTTAGAGTACAGCTGTTAAGAAATTCATCAGTATTTCACAATCACTGCTAAAAAAAGAAAAATTCCAAGCATAAAATCCTCCAACATGTTCAATAATAATTCTTTTAAAAAGGGAATCTCAAGACGCTACAGTTAAACAATAAAATGGGAAAGTGTAAAAAGTCACTGATTGCATTTCTTAAAATATTTTTATTTAGGTGTCATTTATATTTGTGAATTAGTATTATTTTAAAAATTTGTTTTACATATGCTTCCAAGGTTAATCTGACACCTAATATACAGTGCATATAAAGAGTATTCACATTTTATTGTTATGTGGTGCACCATTTTGGAGAGATCTGTTTTCACTTTTGACATTGGAGTCAAAACAACCAAATCAAATACAATGTGATTCAATGTTGCTAACAATAAAATGTGAAAATTTCTATGGAGTGAATACTTTAACAGGCACTGATGTATGTGATAATAAATATCACATGTGGAAGGGAACAAAAATAAAAACTAAAAAAAAAAACAAAAAAAAAAAAACGTGCCACCCACCACCATCATATAAACTGTATGCATCTTATTTTGCCTCACACCTCTTTTTGTGATGAGCGTTTGGTCTTCTGTCCGTAAAGGGTTACTCTTCTCCCACTGAATGTATTTCTTCCACATTTCAACTTGTTGTGCTTCTTGAGGGGAATTCTGAGGTGGCACAGATGGTGCATTTCGATCCAGACCCTTCATAACCGTTTCATATTCCTGAAAGAAGACCATATTTACTTTGGCTTCAGAAAGCAAATGCTATAGTTTTCCCTATCATTATTACTCAAATGGGAATTATTATGGAGTCATTTTAAATCATTCATGGGGTAGATTTCTTGATAGAAAATATTATGAAAATCTGCTATTAAAGTATTTCACTACCAAAGTTCAAAAACATATACAATATGTGCTATTAAATTGCTTTAACAAAGAAGTAGGTCAATGAGCTACTTGTCCCGTAAATAACAATGAAACACTTCATAATTTTCAAAATGTTCATGTGTGGAATAATTCTAACATATTTTCCTAGTTCATTATAACCTTTACTACTCACTGGCATATTCACTATTATATCAAAAGAGGTCTTTGAGGAATGACCTGACTTTCAAAGCTTTGTACTTTTTTGAAAATTTTCCATTACGTCAGTCACAAATAATACATATTTTTAAGCATTTTCAAAAGATATATAATATATCAAATCAGCACTTCTGACTGTGTTTTATTATAAGCAACAATAAACAATTCATGAACAGATGCAAATATTTTACAATTTTCTTATTTTGCAAATTAAAATTGCTAAAATAGCTATAACACAGTACCGCAGATAAATTTAACAAACCATGTTACAGTAAATGAGACACATATCGAGCACAGATGCTGCAACTACTACATCTCATAAATGTATGTATCTTATCAGTCTCAAAACCCATCCCCTAAGCAAGTTCAGCAAGCAATGTGAGAAAACCCAATTATGAAGTCGCTCCTTGTAACCTCCTTCTTCTGCATAATACTAAGGAAAAGAGTGACCTAATCTGTTTATTTTAGAAAGATATTACTAAATTCTTGCCAAATGCTGAACAAAACGTTGGATATTTTTTTTTACATGTATAACAGTGATTACGACTATCACAATTTAAAGGTAAAGTTGTTTGAAAAAAAGAAATAACTGTTACTGATTAATAATGAAATTAAACCAGAGGCAAGAACTTGCACTTGTATATAAAATTAAAAATAAAGTCCTGTTTCAGAAATACTGTCCAATATACATGTATTTTGGACAAATTACCTTAGATTTACAGTAATTAGACCAGACCTAGATCCCTAAATAAATGAGACATTTTTCCCCAAATTCCAGAGTCAATCATTTCAGAATTACTTGCACTTGCACATGGTTAAGTGACGCTTATTAAATGTTAATACTAACCTTAGCTACTCTTCTGGCATTCATGTAGTCTCTGCTGCGATCTTCAATCATTTTCTTGGCCAAGTGAACATTGATGCCCTTAAAGTAAAAAAAGTTCAAGTTCAAAACTAAAAGAATGACTAACAGGGAGTGCAAAAACAGATCATCTAAAAATAGATAAGCAAATACCCTGTACCAGATATGAGATGTCCCAAGGTTAGACAATGTTCTCCACCTCAATAATCCAATTTATATTAAAGATCTGCTTTTTCTCCAGTGCTTTCAAAACTTGTTCTTAACACTTGGAAGTGTTATATTCACTCTTTTTAATGTTTGGAGAATCATATCAAATGTACTACTTATTTACATCCCAAATGTCATGCTGGTGCTTGTACCGTTTTACTTGACAGTATCCAGGCTATTTTGTTAACTTTTGACAAGTATTCTCCATTGCATCTATCTCTAAACCCTCATTCCATATGCTTCCTCCTGATGGCTATGCAATCCACATACTTCTGGCTCTTGATAGTGCCTTTAATTTTATGTGTGGTAATTATGTACAACTCTCCAATATGATAGGAGAATGAGCAAATTTCCCATGCTTAATCATTGTGCATTCTATATTCAGCGAGTCACTTTGTTTAGAATATTAACATTTGTTCTAACCTTTATGTTTTTGTATGTTAGGGACCTGTTTATGGTCAAAGGTCTCTCAGATCTTTTACCCACTAGTTAACACAAATCCAATCCTAGCAATAAATTGTCTGTCTTTACTTAATTTAATTGATTACAATATCAATCCTAATATTGCTTATTTTGAAACACGGCTACTAAGCTACTGATAATTAACATATATCATCAGCTGTTAAAAGTAAGATGCATTAGGAGTTGTGCTGATGGCAGCTGGAACAGAGCACATACAACAAAACAGGAGAGGATTCAAGGGATAAAGTGCTAATGTCCACTGTTAAGAAAATTTTCACAATTTCTGATATATTCTCAATTGCGACAATTAAACCAGTAATTGAAAGAGGAAAACTAGGTGGTGACCTACTGTAGAACAAATATCTGTAGACAAGTATGACATGTTGGCAATCTCTAAAGCTGGTCTTCAAATATAAATGAACATAGTATGCATGACACACTAGAAGTTTTACCTATGATAAATATTTCATAGAGATAATTTGTGTTCTGCAGAGTCGCATCTACTGTACATAATCTAATGCTAAAAATCATACCTCTTCATACTTGTTGTAGTCTCTCCATAATTGTTCAATATTTATCATGGGATTCACACATCCTCTTTGATAAACTCTGCGAACAGCTGTAATTCTTTGATTCTCTGCATATGATCCTACAGCTTCCCTAAAAGTATACAATAGAATGCACAGTTTTTTTTTCATCTCAGAAAATTAAAGGTTAAAACAAAAGGAATTAGGTATTTTTACTCACACTCCCTTCAAAAAGTTGATGTAATCCACCCAAATCTGAAAATGTAAAAAGATTTTCATAATTACAGTTTGGTTAACAAGGCCATGTAGATTAATGAACAATAATATGATCATTCATATTATGAATGTTTGCACACCAACCTGATAAGACATGATCTCCATGCCAATTTTATCTAAGGCAAAATCATATGCCTGAGCCATTTTCTCTCTGAAGTGGAATAAAAAAAAATGTAACTTACTGAATCTATATAAATTATAAATAACAATAAGATATTTAAAATAAAATTATGCAGTAGTGAAAATCTGAGTCAAAACATCTGAATTACATGTTCAATGACTCTTATCTTACTATGTGCCATTAAAACATAATAATAACTAAAACAGGACCCAGATCTTACTTGTAACTTGGGAGTTTGCCTTTGGTTTCTCTGACATATGAAAGATAGCATTTCCACAGGTCTATGTGCAGCACTTTCATGAGGCATCTCTGAAATAACTGAATTAAAACAATGACCATAAGAATAGATTACTTGAACTAAATCCAATTAAAAACAGAGAAATACATGTAATACAGGTACAGTACACTATGCTTACAGTTAAGGTGACAATAAAGCTAGGAATGCAGTATTGTGTACACAAATTAAAGTTAAAAATACTTCACTGTGATACCTATCCTGCTTGTTAAGAGCTCATTTTTATTTACATTAAGATAAATAAGGTGGCACACACTATCAAATACACAAACATAGCTAAGTAGCAATTCTGCAAGACAGAAGATTACTTATTTCCACATATTCCTCTGGTGTTTAAAGTAAGTAAAATGACTGTATTTGAAGTCATTTAAGATAAATTAAGAAATTTACTGCATTCTTGTACACAATAAAACACTATGAGGAGAGGGGTACCTCTGCTCACTGGAGTTACAGGAGAGGGACTGCTGGGAGCAGGAGAGTCTAGAATATTGACAGGTGCTCCAAATTCAACACTTACGTAAGCACCAGAGGTAGGGAAAGACAGGGCCTATTGTCCTGGACAGAAGCTTGCAATTAGCCTACTAAAACTGGGGCAGCAGGCAACAAAAAGAGTGAGGCTGCTACACTTCCTCAAGATCACTAGGTGACAGCAGACAGGTCACAGGTAGGACTTTGATTTAAAAAAAAAAAAAAACAATTGGCCAACAAACAACAATAATTCACAAAATAGCAAATTTAAATACCACCTGTTACAGCAAGGAATTCACACCACCTGTCCTCTACCAATGCCCAGGCCATTTAAATAGTTACTATACACTTAAACTTTCTCGACTTTATCATAATTTTTTTTGCTTTAATCTATAAGTAAATAGTTACTTTATACTTACCTTTTCAACTTTATCATAGTTTTTTGCTTTGATCTACAAGTTAAAAAAAAAACCTGTTAGGTCTGAAGCCACTAACTGTTACAGATTACTTTTAAGGGAAGTGGGCATATCAACCATCAAAAGACTGACACACACAATCCATTCCAAAATGTGAAATTTGACACCAAACTATACTTTTTCACAAATAATTAAATAAGCTCCCACCAGAGTATTTAATGCAAAAATATCTGAGGTATAACAATTGTTATAATTTGGCATTGTCTAGAACAACCTAAAAATTGAGTTTTTAACATCTTTACATCTTTTACTTGATGCCGGTCAAAAAATATTTGTAGCTTCAAAAACTAAATTGTCTGATGTCAGCTACCATACATGATATAATGTTTGAGTTACATAACCAACAGTTGTATTGGAAAGTAGAAAGGTACACTTGACTATGTCAACAAGTAAATGAATTTCCATCAAACAAGCTTTCTACACCAATGGAAGTTTACTGAAGCACAGATCATCTTTAGTTTGATAAAATTCCAAAATACTGAGCCAGAACAACTAAATAAATATTTTACATTTGGAAAATCAGTAGGAATCATTAAGGATGTCACACCAGGGTACATCTGAGGAGCTCCAAAATACTGTAGTATCTAACGTGTTAAACGTTTAAAACATTTATTGAAGCCTTGCTTACTGAAATTATATAGTTTAAACAAAAAAAGAATAGACAACCTTTGTTGGTTTATGTCAAGGTGTCTTGATAATATTGTTTATTTTATTAACTTGTACTTTTTCATAAAGCAGGAATACAAGAGTAAAAAACTAATGTGTCAAATAAATAGAGCAATGAGAAATGTTACTGCACACAAACATGTAATACTATATACACAAATGTATAAGAGAAAATGTCAATATAAAATGGTTGTACTACTGAATCAGAAAAATGTAACTAGGCACTTTTAAACACCTATTTATGGAATCTGGCCATATTTACAAAAAAATTTAAAGAAAAACTGTGTTACCACTGATACCCCAATCTAAATTATTAAGAAATCCTTCTATTATATTTTTCTGTCATGATTCATTCCTCAATATTAAACTCTTTTAAAATGGATACAACTCTAATTTAAATATTAATGCTGGTGGAAACAAAGACTTGCACCATAACAGGGGCTATAAATTCATTCAGCACATAATAAAAATTGTTAAAAAAATAAAAATAAAAAAAAAAACAATACATACTTTTACAGTCATCCCTCACCTATCGTGGGGGTTACGTTCCACAGTCCCCTGCGATAGGTGAAAATCCGCAAAGTAGCGACCTTATATTTATTTTATTATTTACATATATTTTAAGGCTTTATAAACCCTTCCCACACTCTTATAAACCTCACTGCCTTATTACGTCCACTTACAACTCGTTTTGTGCCCTGGTTAAAGGACACTGCGGCTGTAGATCTTATATTCTTTTCCTCCTTTTTAAATAAAAAGAATTGTGGACTCATTGATGTCGTAATGGCGTCCTACAGCGGTGTAGCTGTTCCCTTCCTTCAACATATCCAAACCTTTTACCTTTCAGCAATCATTAGCATCTTCTGTTGGCACTTGGGCACGGGCCCTGAAGCAGTAGCAGGAGCAGATCGATTTGGAGCCATAACAAAGGGCTTGACTATGCACAAAGACAAACACAAAAGAGCACAAAGTTAACTCTTTACACAGTGAAACACGTTGCTGAATAAGCGAGACGAGACTTCCTGGTTAACGCAGTGGAATCGAATTCGGCGCACCGTCGCTGAGCCAATCAGCACACAGGAACTTAACTGCATGCTCTGATTGGGTAGCTTCTCAGCCATCCGCCAATTGCGTCTCTTGTATGAAATCAACTTGGCAAACCAACTGAGGAAGCATGTACCAGAAGTAAAAAGACCCATTGTCCGCAGAAACCCATGAAGCAACGAAAAATCCGTGTTATATATTTAGATATGCTTACATATAAAATCCGCGATAGAGTGAAGCCGCAAAAGTCGAAGCACGATATAGCAAGGGATTACTGTACATATTTTTCTTATATACTTTTTAAACTCAATTACAGTAGAGTCCATTCATTATCCTAACTAAAATTACATAATTGTATTAAATTTTGAGAAACAAGACTAGTAGTTATTAAACAATTACCATTACTTCTTTGAGATGAATGTAAATTATTCTTTCCATTTTTTTTTTTTTACAAGTATACAACAGATGGACAAACTTTGTTACTGTTTTACATGTGTTATACTTCACATCACTGACACATTAATTGCCTCCATAATGCAATGGTCTGTTATTAACAGCATATCAAAAAATTGTAACAAATAATGAATGCATTTGGCACTTTACGGATCTATATTCCTTACATACACAAGTTAAAGTGTTCTATTTTGCACTTAAATGAATTTGTAAAAATGACTCAAGACAGATGTTTCACACAACTTAAGGCACATTACGTGACTTTTAGTTGTGGGGTATGTCAGATTTGTCAACTACTGTTGTCACCAGACCAGGTCACTTTAAAGGACTGAAAATCACTGCCAATGTCATTTCCTGACTGAGTGCTAACCTTGAAATATGGTCGTGCTCACCCCTTTTTCTGACAGTCAATAGCATGCTGCCTGATAGCGCTGGCAGTGTATGAAGAGTTACCTATAGTATGATCAACTTCAGTTTCGACCCCTTTTCTTTCAGTCATGGCACATATAACACAAGACATCAGTCAGATGAACTTCTCTCCTGTTTGGGAGGTCCAGAACATCCTTGTTCTACATTCCTTGCCTCTGCATTCTACGTATTGTACTTTCAGATGAGGTCATTGGTTGTTGTCTCTCATGCACGCATAGACTGTCCCTACGACTAAAGACAAGATCAAACTGTTTGATTTTAATGTAGCAAGTCGCAGACTAGTTGAAGTGAGTCACTGGGCATGTGATATCTGCACAGCATTATGTGACCTCAATCCAAAATGGTGACTAACACCGCAAACGTTGGTAAAAGCTGTAGTATTACACAGTTTATTAGCACTTCCATTTGTGTCTCGATAAATCAATCATACACGGTACTGTCCAACATCTATCTGTGACCAGGTTTTCCTGGAGGCGTCCTAATTGATTTTCCAAAATGTTTGACTGGAATGTGATCAATTCAGGTGTGACGTCATTCTCAGCTTCAAAATCCAACTTCCAAGGTAAATGGAACACAGCATTTGATCATACATGGCTCAATTTAGTAAAACTGGCCCAAGGTCACAAGCAAGCCAATCTAAAGGCTTCAGATAATTTTGTCAACCTCACATCTGTATGTTAAGTTGTAAACTGTCGAGACCATTGATCATGTGATTATGCCCTGACATTGAGTGCAACCTTTTGAAGTATTGATAAGGAACAGGTGTTATGAAACAGTCACATTGCAGCAGACTTTACCTAAAAAGACCCTGATCTCTTCCACACAGAACATAGGCTTCTGAGTATAACAGTATGTGTTGACAGCATGTTCCATTAGTTTGTAAATTATACAGCAGCAAATTTTGTTTGTACATGCACTAAAAGCACAATTTGCAGATCTGGTATAGTGTTTTCTAAAAATGACACAAACTGATTTCATAGCAAGGCCCCACTTATCCATACTGTTCACCTACACTTTACATTAATCTCCCTGTATGTGTGTGTGTGTGTATTACATTATATATATATATATATATATATATATATATACACATACACTAGACAAAGAGCCCGCTTCGACAACGTAAGATGAAACGGGCACGAGTGGAATAGTAAGTAATAAGTATAAGCACCACAAACCTGATATAGGTGTATTGAATGAATGCGTAATTAGGCCTGGAGCTGTAGTCGAAATCGCCTTTCAGGCCTCTAGAGCTTTAATCGAAGTCGCCTTTCTCTTTGCATTTTCGCGGCCGTAAATCCGCCGCCTGCCGCGATGATGGTCAAAGTCGCCTTTCTCTTTGAATTTTTACGGCCATAAATCCGCCGCCTGCTGCGATTTTGGTCGAAGTCACCTTTCTTTGAATTTTTACGGCCGTAAATCCGCTGCCTACAGCGATGTCGGTCTCGTAATGTTTTTCGGGCAGCTGCGCAGAAGGCGACTGCGCATTCGGCTTCGGACTGACCCTGCCGCGATGTTGGTCGAAGTCGCCTTTCTCTTTGAATTTTTGCAGCCATAAATCCGCCGCCTGCCGCGATGTTGGTCGAAGTTGCCTTTCTCTTTGAATTTTCGTGGCCGTAAATCCGCCGCCTGCCGCGATGTTGGTCGAAGTCGCCTTTCTCTTTGAATTTTCTCGGCTGTAAATCTGCTGCAATGTCGATCCCGTAAGGTTTTTCAGGCAGCTGCGCAGAAGGCGATTGCGCATTCGGCTTCGGACATGCGCAGAAGGCGACTGCGCATTCAGCTTCAGACGGATGTGAGTGATTGAGGAGACTGGCAAATATATATATATATATATATATATATATATATATATATATACAGTAATCCCTCCTCCATCGCGGGTGGTTGCGTTCCAGAGCCACCGGCGAAATAAGAAAATCCGCGAAGTAGAAACCATATGTTTATTATGGTTATTTTTATATTGTCATGCTTGGGTCACAGATTTGCGCAGAAACACAGGAGGCTGTAGAGAGACAGGAACGTTATTCAAACACTGCAAACAAACATTTGTCTCTTTTTCAAAAGTTTAAACTGTGCTCCATGACAAGACAGAGATGACAGTTCAGTCTCACAATTAAAAAAATGCAAACATATCTTCCTCTTCAAAGGAGCAAACAAATCAATAGTGCTGTTTGGCTTTTAAGTATGCGAAGCACCGCGGCACAAAGCTGTTGAAGGCGGCAGCTCACACCCCCTCCGTCAGGAGCAGAGAGAGAGAGAGGGACAGATAAAAAAATCAATATGTACCCTTCGTGCTTTTAAGTGTGCGAAGCACCGTGCTGCATGTCGCTTCACAAAGCAGCTGCACAGAAGGTAGCCAACGTGAAGATAATCTTTCAGCATTTTTAGACGAGCGTCCGTATCGTCTAGGTGTGCGAACAGCCCCCCTGCTCAATCCCCCTACGTCAGGATCAGAAAATCTCAGCGCAAGAGAGAGAGAGAGAGAGAGAGAGAAAAGTAAGCCGGGTAGCTTCTCAGCCATCTGCCAATAGCGTCCCTTGTATGAAATCAACTGGGCAAACCAACTGAGGAAGCATGTACCAGAAATTAAAAGACCCATTGTCCGCAGAAACCCGCGAAGCAGCGAAAAATCCGCAATATATAGTTAAATATGCTTACGTATAAAATCCGCGATGGAGTGAAGCCGCGAAAGGCGAAGCGCGATATAGTGAGGGATTACTGTATTTAATTTTATATATATATATATATATATATATATATATATATATATATATATATATATATATATATATATACACATATATATACACACACACACACGTACATACAGTGGAACCTCGTTTCACGACCATAATTCGTTCCAAACCTCTGGTCGTGAACCGATTTGGTCGTGAACCGAATTAATTTCCCCCATAGGATTGTATGTAAATACAATTAATCCGTTCCAGACCGTACGAACTGTATGTAAATATATTTTTTTAAAGATTTTTAAGCACAAATATAGTTAATTACACCACAGAATGCACAGTGTAATAGTACACTAATGTAAAAACATTGAATAATACTGACACAAACACCCAGGCTCCCTGCTCAGCTGCACTTGCAGGCTCGCTCGCTCTCTCTCTGTAACATTGCTGCAGTTCGCCCTATAGCCTTACAACCCGATCGCTGTATAAACACTTTTTTTAATGAGTTTTAAGCACAGGGGGAAAAAGGAACATTTCAACAAATCCGAAATTTATTTAAAAACCAACCAAGAAAGTAACATTGCAGCAGTTCGCGCTATAGCCTTTCAACCCGATCGCTGTATAAACACTTTTTTAATGAGTTTTAAGCACAGGGGAAAAAAAGGAACATTTGAAAAATCTGTAATTTAATAAACCACCAAGAAAAGTAACATTGCAACAAATCACGCTACGAACCACTCGCTGTAAACAGAAGTGAAAACAAAATCAAGCCCAGTGCATTCTTTAACTGCCTGCTCTGCCTTAATGGTCCAGCTCTCTCTCTCGTGCTGCCTGTGTGTGCTTCCAGCTCTCTTTCTCTCTTTGCCTGTGTGTGTGCGGGGCTCTCTCTCTCGTGCTGCCTCTATGTGTCTATGTCTCTCTCTTGCGCTGCCTCTGTGTATGTGTGTGTCGCGTTCTCTCTCTCTTGCTTTCTTGCTCGCTGCACAGGAAATGCACAGGGAGAGACTGAACATGTACAAACCGGAAGGGAAACTGGCTTGTTCGTATACCGAATGTGTGGTCGTGAACCGAGGCATAAATTTGGTGAACTTTTTGGTCGTAAACCGAGTTGTACGTGTGCCAAGATGTTCGTGAACCGAGGTTCCACTGTGTATATGTATGTATATACGTACACACACACACACGGAGATTCACTCAAAAAAGGCCCAGAATATTCTGTATTCTGAATAACTCTCGCTAGGACGAAGCCATCTGATTGAACCAACATGCAATGTGTTCCTTAGTATATGGAGCTTCAAATAAGCCTGCGTCCATTTGCAACTTTGCCTGTACCCCTTCACTCAGGCACTCGACTTCTCATTAGGATGGTGGTGTACAGTAACGAGCAGTGTGTCTTCAGGTGCAAACCTATTGGGTCACCAATTTGTTTAAGCAACGTCAGAATAAACTGGATAACCACGAGTTAATGGAAGGTTATTTCCAGCAAGATGGAGCAACGTGTCATACATCGGCAAGGAGCATGACAGAAATTGAGTCCTCCTTCGACAACAGGGTAATTTCAAAGGTGCTTTGGCTACCACAGTTACCAGATCTGACACTACCAGACTTCTTCATTTGGGGTATGCTCAAAGGAAAAGTCTATTGGAACAAGCCTTGCACTGTGGAAGATTTGAAGGAAAACATCCAATGTGAAATTGCTGCTATCCAACTCCCCTACCACCACCAGAGAAGCTTACTGATACGTTCAGGAACATGGAGCACAGCGTCAAAAAGTGTCTGGCAGAAAACGGAAACCAGTTCCAGCATTACACGTAACGCAATCGATTACACATACATCAAGGTATATAGCGTATTATTTTGGTTAAGACTGCTTCATCCTAATGGGAATTACAAAAGAATATTCGGGACCTCTTTTGAGTGAATCTCCCTGTATATATAGTATTTCTCTCAGTAAATTTTAATTTGCACAAATTAACGTAACTGCTAACATCTCAGAAAATAGAAGCTGAAGAGAAGACATGTAAAAGAGAGGGCAAAAATCCCTTAACACAGATATTGTTGATGTAAAATTCGATTATAAAGCTCTTAATATGTGACTATTTTTGAAACTTGATAAACATTTAACAAGTTAAACTTCAACATCCTGACATTTGATAGAGGTTTTGATATTCTCAAAAGGTAACAAAGTTTGTCAATTTTGATACCAGCACACTTTAAAATTTGATATTAATACAATTTTAGTATCAGTTCTTTTAAATTTTTTAAAGATATTTTACATTTCGATACTGGCTTTTTGAAATTTGATATCAGATAAGACTTTCAAAGAACAACCAGTAGTCTTCAATGACAAAGTGATTACAACTTTAAGCAGCAAGCCACAGGCATTTTAGCTCATATTCTTTTTCACATATTAAAAAAAAAATAAACTGCTTGCTCTATAGCAGTGTATCAGGGAAACTGATAATCTCTTTTATTATTTTTCAGATTACTTTCCAAAAATGACCTGCATTTAAAGCACATGCATAGAGAAAAGACAATTTGGTGACGTATTTAAATGAAATGTACTGGGTTTGTAACTGGTATGAAAATACTTGGCAGGAATGTTTTTCTTTTCAGAAAGGTCAAATGCATTAAAAAAGTAAATAGTGAATACTGTACATTAAAAACTACACAGTAATACTTATGCACACTGTTTTGTCAGTACCATTGTACATTCTTTTATACTGACAAATGTTATATGTAATGGCTAATATGCAATAGAAGGTCTAAAGTGATGCAGTATTTAAAGACACAATGAAACTTTGAATAATATGGGAGATTGAACATGCATTATACATATTGAAAATTTGATACCAAAAATTCAGATTTTATACTAACTTTTTAAAATTTAAGTTTATAAATGAAACATTCAGATTTTAAATTCTTGACGTCATGGTTATAAGCATGACAATGACTTCCCTTTGCTACACTAATGTTTTTGTTCCATTTTGCATGCAAAATAGCAATAATTTTCTTATATTTACTGAACTCTCTGCACATGCACACAGTCATTATTTTAAGAATTTAGTCAATCATTATGTTATTTTCAAAGAACTTAAGATTTAAAATATGCAAAATAATATGTATGGATAGTAATGTCTTGCTGCTATTATGTGAAATGTAACATATAATTGAATATTTATTTAAAACCAAAATAATATGCAACAGACGTGAGATTTAACAAAAAATTGTTTTTAGATGCATTAATCAATCCATTTCAAGATTCTGCTGAAAGCTATTTCTTGATCATTTGGTAATGGACTGCATCCCAGCAGCACATGCTTAGGACAGGAACAATACCGTGATGGAATACTACTTTTTTCTTACTTTAGGTGCTGAGGATTGTACACAGGAGTCACAAAAAATTAAATAGAATATTAACTGTCTGGTTTAGTTAATTTGTCATTTATGTGTACAATGATATAAACATTTGACTTAAGGGATGATCATTTATGGGTGAGTAAATACATTGTAAATGGCTGTGTAGTTTCCATATAACAAACGGATGCTTTTTTTATTTATAATTAATACTTTCTGAATAAGAAA
Source organism: Erpetoichthys calabaricus (assembly GCF_900747795.2). Lineage (NCBI taxonomy): Eukaryota > Metazoa > Chordata > Cladistia > Polypteriformes > Polypteridae > Erpetoichthys > Erpetoichthys calabaricus. The sequence goes on from NC_041395.2 coordinate 68,378,489, forward strand.
ATTACAAATTAAGCATTTATGCAGAAATGTTATATGCTACAAAAGTGCCATACCAAGAATTGCAAAGCCAGATGCATCATTTTAAAGGTAAGTAAATACAGGTGAATGGTACTCAAAAGAAAGGAAAAAAAAAATCTCAGGATCAGCTGTTCTCGAGAAACGCATTCTTTAGGACCCTTTAGCTGAAATTTTCAGCTAAAGGTCATTTCCTTGACTGACAGATCATTGCCATCTGCTAAGAATATATCTATAAGCAAAAGTCTAGCACTGGGGTATATATTCTTACTGAGAAAACAGACAATTCTGAGCCAGGAACAACTCTTTAAAAAGGTGACTAACATCAAACTTTCTTATTATTCCTGCATCAACTCCTTTTTTGGGCAGAAAAGAACAGAGGTCTGTTGTTTATTTCCATTCAGGACTGATTCCAAAGGGCTTTCTTTGCTTTGCTGTACCTCCCACTGTATATCACTCTTGCAGTGTACAGTATCTCCTTTTGACAAACTTTCGATATGCACAATTCTTGTTCCTCAGTTATTTTCTTTCAAATGGCCACCGTTTCTGGAGCATGCTCAAAAAACAAATATGTTTATCCATCAATTTTCTAAACTTGCGTATCCAGACCAGGGTGGTAGGGAATTTGGAGCGTATCCCAGCTAGAATCAGGTACAAGGCAGAAACAATCTTTGGACAGGGTGCTAGACCATTGCAGGTTGAAAACACACACACACACTAGCTGAAATGCACAAATAGTGACAAAATTTACTCTTTAAATTTACTAACAGAGCCAGTTGGTATTACATTTACATCATTTAGCAGACGCTCTTATCCAGAGCGACTTACAACAGTGTTTAGTAGTCTACGACTGTTCTTCAGTCTTTAAGGCTAGGATTAAATCTACTGTCATTAAACAAGTTACCGCTGACCAAGTTGTATACAAAACCCTGCTAGAAGAAAATAGTAAGTTAGTACAAAATTTTTTTTTTTTTTTTGAAAAAAAAGGGTAGAAAAAAAAGTATGGGGACTTTAGTCCAAGTGCTGTTGAAAAAAGTGTGTCTTCAGGCGACGTTTGAAGACAGTGAGGGTCTCCGCTGTTCGTACAGCAAGAGGAAGTTCGTTCCACCACTGAGGAGCCAACACTGCAAAGAGTCTTGATGCATGTCGTCCTCTTCTTTTAAGTAAGGGTGGTTCGAGACGTGCAGTGCTTGATGTTCTGAGACAGCGAGAAGTGACACGCTGCTTGACCAGTGCTGATATGTAAGGTGGTGCAGCTCCAGTTTGGCCTTAAAGGCAAGTGTTAGGGTTTTGAACCTGATGCGGGCAGCCACAGGGAGCCAGTGCAGGTTCCGCAGCAGAGGTGTAGTGTGCGAGAATTTGGGAATATCAAAAACGAGTCTTGCAGCTGCATTCTGGATCAGTTGAAGTGGTCGTGTTGCCTTTAGTGAAAGTCCAGACAGCAGAGAGTTGCAGTAGTCCAGCTTAGAGATGATATTACCTGTATTTAAATTTTGCCTGCTGGGCTGTGTTTTACTTTGAGTTTAACATCTGTTCTATTTAAAAATGCTTAACAGAGATAATCAGTTACCAAGTGACACCTTCACCAGAATATTTAATCTTTTCAATAGAGAACACCACACATTTATTGGTTTAAGCAATCTTTCATATGTTTCTTTTTTTTTTTTTTTAAACTTACATATTAATACTTCTCTTTCTGTTTACTTTCAGGTCACCCTGTGCAGACAACAGGATTGCTGGGGTCATATTAGTATTTTGTTTATACTTGTGACTTCAGAGTGTCCAACCAAGTAAGTATACAAATAGCAAGAAGTAGAAAGTACTCATTGCAATATCTCATGTATATTTCCTATACCAAAACATGTCTCACTAGTTTTTCTAAATAAACTCTGGCATAATAGTAAAGTTTAGGGGTCACAGTAGGAGTGTTCTCACCGTGACCCCTGTCAGATATTACCTAAATCTGCAATCCTACTACGCACCTTAAAAGAACATCTACCTGCTGGCGGTGACCTAAACTGGTTAACATGGAAAAGCCTTAACCACCTGCGCACCAGGACTGGCAGATCCAAAGTCAACATGACCAAGTAGGGATACTCTGATGACAGCGACCTGTGCGACTGCAGGGAAAGACAGACCATGGAACACCTCCTGATCTGCCAGTTCCTGGACAGGCCATGCACCATTGAGGACCTCACCGTGGTCACCGACAGAGCCATAGCTTGTGGACGCCATGGAAATGGCATATGAAACTTTTGGTTTTAAGGACTCAAGAAGAACAAGTAAAAAGTTTCCAGATTGCTTCAGACTATTTAAATATGGACATATCTGTCTGGAAATACTTTTCTGGTTGATTTGATATTTCACTGGCAATTTTCCACTCTGAGAAGGTCTTCTTCATGCCACATGCTTCAAGCAAATCCTTTTGTGCCCATTGGTTTGGAGGAGTAGAACAGCAGACATCAATTAAGCCCACCAAAGTCAAAATGATAGCGTTTTTTAAAATAGTCTGTGATGACAAGTAGTGCTAGCCTTGATAAGTTACATCTCCCACACGTATTAATAAAGACCGGGTCACAAAATTATTAGGATGTTATTTGTACAAACAGTTTTAAATGTGTTAAAAGCACTCAAATGACTGCCATGACCCAAATAGCTAAGTAGCAAGAAGGAAACCCGAAAATGGCATTGAGAAGCTTATCCATGGATGCTTGTGTTAGAAATTATGCAGCTAAACACATTGTATAATTATATATACAATAGTATATTAGTAAAATATGCTATTTGCACAAAAATATGCAGAGGTGAACACTGTGTCACAACTCAGTGAATCTGATTTTATCAAGGATCCCACCTTTGTCGAGCCATATACACTGAAAGACTCATCACCGCTGGATAGCTGAGGTTCAGAGCATTCCAATGATGTATAGTTGTCTGTGACTGGTCATTCATGCTGCATGTCACAGCTGTGCTTTAAAAGTCAGAAACAAATATTGTGCAACAGCGTATCTACAGTATATGCACCATTACACAGAAAGCTTCAGCAGAGTGCATAGGGATTATTTGTTGACATGTAATACATAACACCTGAAGTTTGTGTTAGGGAAAATAATTTATGGCTTAGGACACCCAAGAAAAGTTTTACAATGTTACTGATACAGAACATGAAGACCTTGATTTTAACATAGACGTACAGGCCATAGAACCCAAACCTTCTTTCCCCAACTGATGGACTGTCCCTGTTTCACTCCACTCTTTTGAGTGTGCCAGTTTTCACTTAAGCCTAAAAGGCACTTATTTAGCCTGATTGGACACTCAATACTGGCCACTGTTTGAATAGTTTAGGTGTATGCTTAGGTGCCTTTGCACCACAATAACAAGGGACTTTATAGAAAGTCAGCAACGTTTGTAGTAAGGCTGGGCGGTATGACCAAAATTCTATATCACGGTATTTTTCAAAATTATACTGGTTTCACAGTATTCAACAGTATTTTTTTCCCCATTAATGAGTGGATGTTAACCACATTTTCCACTGCAATTACTGCAGTAGACTGGCTAAGAATAACCAATTCCACTGTCATGAGAATTGTACAAAATTTTTCTTAATGTGCACACAAGTATTAATACAGGTTTGCATGGCCCCATAAAGTGATAGTTTTCAAGGGGGTGGCACTAATGAAGAGAAGGAATCACATTGCATTACAGTTGTAGTCAAAATATAGAACCATTTTATTGAACAAATTTTGCAAACAACTTAAACTATAATTTTGACAACATATTTTCAACCATCCCAAGAAGCATTTAGACTTAGTAGAATATCCAGAGGTGCTTGTCAAAAGTTATATTGCACTGAACACGTCTTAGAAAAGGAATAAAGAGTAAATATTTTTGTAAGCCAACTGCACTTTCTGTTAATGTCAACAATCTCTGTCCACTGACACGTTAGCTATATGGATTGTAATGGCGTTGGTTATTTTGATACACCGCTTGCTTTTTTTTGTTGTAGGCAGTCCTCTAGCAAATGCGTCTAAAAGTAACGTCAGACTTGAGTGTCCTCTAGCTTTTTCAGTTTTACCTGAGGACGTGGAGGGTGCCAATCTTAGTTCCATACATTCATGGTACTCCAAAGCATGTTTGCGGCTAAGGTGGTGCAGCAAATTGCACGTGTTACCGCCTCCGCCGATAACGTTAGCTCGACAGCATTTGGAGTAAATAGTTGTTTGGTCCACATCTGACCTTTTAAAACCAAAACCTCCAGACAACAGACACGGCTACTTTTTTCGGCAAAAGTTCTTCTGTGTCATCATGTTCAACTTTATCGTCTGCTACAGCTTCAGTTTCTGAATGTTCTCTGTCAATTTTCACCGCTCAATACCTCCACTAACGCATGTACTCCGTTGCAAGCATGTTTAGTGGTGTAGCAGTGAAAAAGGTCCCCCCTTAAACAGTTTCCCGCTGCGCCACGTTCCAAACATTGTTTAGGCTATTTAAACCGGTATTGCGGTATAAGAAAAATCCATATTATAACAAAAATAAAAAATGGTTTTCGGTATGAACCGGTATACCTCCCAGCACTAGTTTGTAGTATTCCCAACACAGGAACTCAGGCCATTTGTAGTTCCTAGTAGGTAGTTTTTTTGAAGCTCTTACTCCAGGGAATGTACCTTTTGTGCAACCAGCAATTATTATGGGTGCCGCTCAGGCAATGTATTGTGCCAAATGGCTGACCAAAAACACTGGCACCATCTTACAAATCTGCTAGAAGCTTGGACTTTGGAGAGAGATCTGTGAAGCTGGAGCCGAATATAGCAAAACAGACGGATGACAAGGTTCAGGCTTAACTGTGTTTGGGGATGATGATACTCAAAGGAGCAGGAGTCCTCTATCTGAAATGATGGGTATCTGTATACATTTATATCACTTTTTCTACATGGTCCCCTGATTTAAGGGCACCATAATTTTGGGACACAGCAATACCAGGTATATTAAAGCAGTCATATTTTATACTTTATTTGTTGCATATCCATTGCGTGCAATGACTGCTTAAAGTCTGATTCATATGCCTGACCGGGTGCAGAGTATCGTCTCTGGTGATGCTGTCAAGCCTTAAAATGCAGTCAGTTCAATTCCTACTTGTTTTGGGTGCTTCGACCTCTAGCATTTCCACTTCAACATATAAAAAGCTTGCTCAATTAATTTAAATTGGGTGACTAGCTTGGCCATTCAGGAATTTTCCATTTTTTAGATTTGAAAACCTGCTGTGCTGCCTCTTTGCAGTATGTTTGGGATCAATATCTTGTTTTAGGATAAAACACCGTCCAATGAATTTGGAGGCACTGACTGGAACTTGAACAGATTAGAGGTTTCTATATACCTCAGAATAGACTGATGATGTAACTGCTGATGGCAGTTGCACAATGAAGTATGCCAGTACCTGTGGTAACTATACATGCCCAAGCCAAAACACCCCACCATCATGTTTAACAGATGAGATGGTATGCTACTTGTGCAGTTCCCTTTTCTTTCCACACTTTGCTGTTACCGTCATTCTGATACAGGTGAATCTTTGTCTTGTCTGTTCACAAGGTCTTTTTCCAAAGTTCTACAGGCTCTTTTAATTACTGTTTCATGAACTGTAATCTGGATACAGTAATCCCTCCTCCATCGCGGGGGTTGCGTTCCAGAGCCACCTGCGAAATAAGAAAATCCGCGAAGTAGAAACCATATGTTTATATGGTTATTTTTATATTGTCATGCTTGGGTCACAGATTTGCGCAGAAACACAGGAGGTTGTAGAGAGACAGGAACGTTATTCAAACACTGCAAACAAACATTTGTCTCTTTTTCAAAAGTTTAAACTATGCTCCATGACAAGACAGAGATGACAGTTCAGTCTCACAATTAAAAGAATGCAAACATATCTTCCTCTTCAAAGGAGCAAACAAATCAATAGGGCTGTTTGGCTTGTAAGTATGCGAAGCACCGCGGCACAAAGCTGTTGAAGGCAGCAGCTCACACCCCCTCCGTCAGGAGCAGAGAGAGAGAGAGAGAGAGAGAGAGATAAAAAAATCAATACGTGCCCTTTGAGCTTTTAAGTATGCGAAACACCGTGCAGCATACTTAAAAGCTGCACACAGAAGGTAGCAACGTGAAGATAATCTTTCAGCATTTTTAGACGAGCGTCCGTATCGTCTAGGTGTGCGAACAGCCCCCCTGCTCACACCCTCTACGTCAGGATCACAGATAGTCAGCGCAAGAGAGAGAGAGAAAGAAAAGTAAGTTGGGTAGCTTCTCAGCCATCTGCCAATAGCGTCCCTTGTATGAAATCAACTGGGCAAACCAACTGAGGAAGCATGTACCAGAAATTAAAAGACCCATTGTCCTCAGAAACCCGCGAAGCAGCGAAAAATTAGCGATATATATTTAAATATGCTTACATATAAAATCCGTGATGGAGTGAAGCCACGAAAGGCGAAGCGCGATATAGCGAGGGATTACTGTATCCTGTTTTTGTTAACTAGTGGTTTGCATCTTGCTGTGTGGCCTCTGTGTTTCTGTTCATGTTCTCTTTTGTTGATAGTAGTCCCTGACACACACACATCATCCTCCGAAAAACTGTTTCTGAGCAATTGGACAGTAGTTGGGGTTTTTTCATTATCATATTGAGGATTCTTCTGTCATCAGCAGTGGAGATCTTCCTTGGCCTATCAGCCCCTTTGAGATTACTGAACTCACAAGTTTGTTCTTTCTTCTTAATGATATTCCACACAGTAGATTAAGGTAACCCTAAGCTTTTACTGATGTCTCTACTGGTTTTACTCTTATTTTTCAGCCTTTTTGACTTTCATTCTTGCCCTTATGTTGAACAGTGGTAAATATAAGACTCCAAAAGGCTGAAGCAAGCTTAGGTATTTTATGCATATACTGATGAAGCCACTTGAGTAATTACTAGGGCTGTAACGATTAGTCGACGATATCGACTACAAAAAATCATTGACGCGTCATAAACAGAACCTTCAATAGAGGCTCCAGTCACAAAGTACCACATTGGTTTTTGTAACTGCAATGCACTACATGAACATCTGGGTGCAGTATTGTTTGTCAAGACTGCACACAGTCCTACCAACGAAGAAGAACATCTGAGGAGAAGAAGAATGTAGAGGAAAATGAACATGGTTGCAATGGCAAGTCGCATGGTGGAGGGGGAAGGAGATGGGAAAAAAATTGAGACAGAAACTTTCTATAGTGTGGGAGCACTTCACCGAAAAAGAGAAAAAAAGTTGAATGCAGATTATGCAAAACGGAGCTTTCTTTTCACAGCAGCACCACCACGATGCAGGAGTATCTGAAATGCACGCATCCTGGAGCTGTGATGCTGCCGTCTCTTGAGAGGTAAGTTTTAGCGAGTAAAGTTAGTGTCACGTGTTAACATTGATGTTTGTACTAGTAAAGTTAGTGTCACGTGTTAACATTGATGTTTGTACTATATATAATGTGCATATCAAGATTTCGAAAATGATAGTTAACCCTTAAACCGACACATACTTGGGGGTTAATGCAACCCTGGACGCCAAATACTTTTTAGCTGCACTTTTTAAGTAAACGTCACAATTCACAAAGAAAATGTGAAATTTTAATGGAACACATTTTTTTTCATGCAAAGAGCATCACAATGAACTGCAACACTGATCATTTTACACACTGCAAATGAACTGTAAAAACTATAAAAAAAAAAAAAAAACTACTGCAACAATCTATTATTTGTTCAAGGTGCAACTAAAGCCATTGATGAAATTACAGTAAATCACCATGCCAACTGCGCTTGAACTGGTTGCACACAAACATACAGAGGTAAACACTGATGATTATAGGCTTGTCTAGTGCAGCGGCTGAATCCCAGAGACAGTGGTGTTGCAGTTCTGCCGGGGCCGGCAGTGGTTGTGAGCTGGCTGCTCACTGACTGATCAGCTCCTGCGTGCTGGCAAATTGTTCTGTGAAGCAAATATAGGCGGTTGCGGGATTCAATGAACGTATGTAGCCGAATATACTCACCCCCTGCGTGCTGGCAAATTGCACTGAGACACGACTATAGCTGGTTGCAGCATTCAATGAATATACATTGCCGAATATACTTGGCTCTGGCATGCTGGCAAATTGCAATGAGAAACAACTTTAGCCGGTTCCAATGGTTTAAAGGTTAAGTGAATATAATTTCAGTTATGTTTGCTAATGTGTTTGGAGCTATAGTAAATGAGTGAATAGGAGTAACTGAGCCATCAGTTTTTTTTTTTTCCTTCTTTTTTCATATAATATTTGAGTTCATATGAATAGTAAACCATCTCTAACAAATGTTAGGTAACTTGTGTTTTGGAGTATATCAGTAATTAGCTTGTTACATATTTTAGTCCGTTATTTTTAAATTTTGGCATAATATAGAACATGATGTGATAAACTACAACACTTTTCCTACAGAGTGTGATGATTAAAATTTCTTTGTCTGCAAAATCATTCTTGTGTATTCCTGCTACCTCTACTCCCTCTGAGCGTCTCTTCTCAGCAGCTGGGAACATTGTCTCAAAGAAGAGAGCCAGCCTCACACCAGAGCATGTCGAAATGCTCACGTTCCTGCACTGCAATCAGGAATACATGAACTGAATCTTTTATAAACTGTACGTTATTGTTTTATTTTATTTGAAGCTTTATTTAAACTTTTGGACTTTAAGACACACCAGTGACCATTTTTGGTTAAGTTAAATGCACTTTTTTGTTTAAAGACTATGTGCACTTTAGTTTGTATTGTTTAATGCATTTCTTTTTTATTGTGAGGGTCACACTAATATAAAATATCTGATTATTTTCAAATTCATATGTTTCACTGGTTGTTATTTTAATTTGATTATTATTAATTTAAATAATGTTAATGCAGAGACATCAGGGTGACATTCACAGGTGGACAGACGTGAGCAGCTGAGGTAAGACATGCACTGGAGCCCAGAACAGGATGTGCAACCACAGGTCGCAGGCATCAAAATAGTCAGGCATGAAATAATCGTGACTAATCAAAAAAAAAAAAAATTGAATGATTAGTTAACTACCAAAATAACCATTAGTTGCAGCCCTAGAAGCACAAACACCTGGGATGTTAATTGTTACAAACATTACAGTGCTCTGAAATGGGGGGACCATATAGAAAAAATTTCATTTCTACACGGAATGACTGAAATGTATACAAATACCCTTGAATTAAAGTCTGTAACATGCATTTTCATCATGTCTGAATTATTTGATTTGTAATTTTAAACTGTGGAGCAGAAGGGTAACTCAAGGAAAAAATGTGTTATGGGGCTCACTGTATATATGCTACTTTGTCAAGCAATAGTTAACACTAGCAGCATCTCCCTTACTTAAAATAAACAACACAGTACTGTATAAAGAGTGGCAAGTGTCTGACATTGTAGCAAAGCTATCAACATGTGAAGCACTCAGCTCACATAACATTCATGTGGGCTTTGTACTTGGATATTCTATGGTGTATAAAAAAAAAAACACACTGCAATGCCGTTTTAAGTGAGTTTATAGACATTTTTTATCTAAGTGAAATAACAAACCTGAAAACTGTCAGAACTCCAGTAATTTATTTTTCCCAACATGCAAAGTAAAAAAATGTAAATCATTTTAAGTGTGACATTTTCTCATTGATTATTTTATAGCTCACTGATGAAGGCAGACAGCAATCACATCTGGGAACAATGTTCAGTCATTTCATGGGGATACGCACATATGTTCAAGTGGGAACTAGAGGTGAGTGACAGCAATTTACACCTTTAGATAAAGGTTTCAGCTCCTGTTTTGCAGATACAAAAGACCCTGCATCATACAGGAATTCATTAGTTCTGGAGAACAAACTTCCTCCAGTGGAAAAACGCCCTGTGTGTGACTAGCTCTGGGGCCCTGTCCATGTCTGACAGAACAGGCATTATTGCTTCCATGACTGAGAACTGGAAGAAGTTGGTAGAAAAATGTATGTCTATATGTACTTGGTTTATTCCAAATATGAAAGGCAGGAAAAATGCAATAACAAAAACAATTTAAAAAACACACTAAAACTTTGTGGGGAAACTGCAACAGAAGGCAGGAGATGCATAAATTGCTGCTTAAAAATCCCAACCAATTGTACAAAATGTAATGCTGCACGGTGTCTAATGGTAAGCACAAATTGTTTAAGGACTAGTTTGAAAAATAATTTTGTAAGTAATGAGGACATACTTGTATGTACATAGTTTCAAATTGTGCACTTACTGCATCAGCGTGATAAATGGTGTATGCATGTACATATTTTATTTCAGAAAAATAAAAACTGCAACACTTGTTTTGAGAGATTTTTTAGGTGCAAGAGACTACGTTTCCAACATGGGAGACAATTTTTTCAAAAAGGTGGATTCCTTGTGCCCTATGTAACTATGCAATGCTATGGGATATGACATCTAAGCTTGGTACAATGATAGCAGACAGATTAGAACCGTAAAAAAATATTCCAGGTTTGAGAATCATAAAATATCTTGGATATATACTGTAGAATCCAGTTTTTTCTGAGAGAAATTTAAAAAAAAAAAAAGTTAGGTATTTTTATGAATTTAAGGGATATTGGTGAGAGAATGATTTTTATTCATATAAAAACTTGCTTTTAAAAAGGTTAAGAGTGTTACATCACTACCTTTTGGCCATTTGCTTCTCCTTTATTACATAAGCAGAATAACAGACAATTATTTTTGGGTATGTAATTTAGGTGCAATAATGCCAGCAAACCCCTAGGGCTTAAGACTTTAAAAATGAAACTCTGCCACTCAAAATCTTTACTTTGAGTCTAAGACATTTTGCTCTGGCAATCTGCTTTAAGTTATCATTTTTGAAATTTATAAATTTCAGTTTTCTAGTGGAATGGGTTCAGGTTTTTAATTCTGTGTTTGTTTGTTAAACCAGTCACCTTTCTAGCAATTCTGATCAAACTCTTCATGTTTTCATCCAACATTTTTACTATTCATATTATATATATATATACAGTACTGTGCAAAAGTTTTAGGCAGGTGTCAAAAAATGCTGTAAACGAAGAATGCTTTCAAAAATGGAAGTGTTAATCATTTATTTTCATCAATGAACAAAATGCAGTGAATGAACAAAAGAGAAATCTAAATCAAATCAATATTTGGTGTGACCACCATTTGCCTTCAAAACAGCATCAATTCTTCTAGGTACACTTGCACACAGTTTTTGAAGGAACTCGGCTGGTAGGTTGTTCCAAACATCTTAGAGAACTAACCACAGATCTGAGGATGTAGGCTTCCTCACATCCTTCTGTCTCTTCATGTAATCCCAGACACACTCGATGATGTTGAGATCAGGGCTCTGTGGGGGCCATACCATCACTTCCAGGACTTCTTGATCTTCTTTACGCTGAAGATAGTTCTTAATGACTTTGGCTGTATGTTTGGGGTCGTTGTCCTGCTGCAGAATAAATTTGGGGCCAATCATACACCTCCCTGATGGTATTGCATGATGGATAAGTATATGCCTGTATTTCTCAGCATTGAGGACACCATTAGTCCTGACCAAATCTCCAACTCCATTTGCAGAAATGCAGCCCCAAACGTTCAAGGAACCTCCATCATGCTCCACTGTTGCCTGTAGACACTCATTATTGTACCGCTCTCCAGCCCTTTGACGAGCAAACTACCTTCTGCTACAGCCAAATATTTCAAATTTCAACTCATCAGTCCAGAGCACCTGCTGCCATTTTTCTGCACCCCAGTTCCTATGTTTTCGTGCATACTTGAGTCGCTTGGCCTTGTTTCCACGTCGGAGGTATGGTTTTTTGGCTGCAACTCTTCCATGAAGACCACTTCTGGCCAGACTTCTACGGACAGTAGATGGGTGTACCTGGGTCCCACTGGTTTCTGCCAGTTCTGAGCTGATGGCACTGCTGGACATCTTCCGATTTCGAAGGGTAATAAGCTTGATGTGTCTTTCATCTGCTGCACTAAGTTTCCTTGGCCAACCACTGCGTCTACGATCCTGAACGTTGCCCATTTCTTTGTGCTTCTTCAAAAGAGCTTGAAGAGTATACCTTGAAACCCTAGTCTGCTTTGAAATCTTTGTCTGGGAGAGACCTTGCTGATGCAGTATAACTACCTTGTGTCTTGTTGCTGTGCTCAATCTTGCCATGACATGAAACTGTCTTCCACAACCTCACTTTGGTAGCAGAGTTTGGCTGTTCCTCACCCAGTTTTAAGCCTCCTACACAGCCGTTTCTGTTTCAGTTAATGACTGTGTTTCAACCTATGTGTGACATTGATGATCATTAGCACCTGTTTGGTATAACTGGTTGATCATACACCTGACTATAATCCTACAAAATCCCTGACATTTTAGAGACTGTTGATCTATAAACACCATACATAACTGCAGCTCTTGATTTCTAGAACAATTGGCCTTTCCCTAGCATCCCTAAGATGTGCTACTGCTAGCTGACAAAAATAAGTAACAGCCACACTTGCGCAGTGTTGTGGTAGCTTCAGACTTCTCCACTTCTGTACAATGAACTGAACTAAGCTCTACTTTAAGTAATATCATGCAGAAGCTAAACATAAAAAAGATTAAAGTTGAAGATAATGTACAATTTTTTTACATGCAACCTAAAGCCTTGGTTGTGTGAAACAGATAGAATACTCCAGTTATACTGTAATCCGAAACTAAGAAAGAGAACAGAGACTTCATAAATAAGAAGATCCACCCACACTACCCTGCTTGCTCATGGACTATCTATTACAATGGGTTAGCATTTGAGTGCTGTCCTGCTGGAAATTATAAAACTATTCGGCCTTAGAATGTTTTTTTCTCTGAGAGACCTCAGTAACAGAGACTATCGTTTATATTGATGTGCATACTTCAAAACTTTTTGCTCAAAGTTAAATCAGCTTTAAAAGCTATTTCCCCTAATGTTTGGTTTTTTTTTTTGTGTAATATAAACCTTTTGATGCCTGTTTTGAGGTATACACAGATGCATGTTTGTAGGCTAGCATTAGCTTCCTCAGCATTAAATTTTTTTCTCAAAACAAATTTTATATATATATATATATATATATATAATATTGCTTTCTTTGGCTTGAAAAATGAAATTATTAAATCTCACCTTTCTACAGTGCATCCGGAAAGTATTCACAGCGCATCACTTTTTCCACATTTTGTTATGTTACAGCCTTATTCCAAAATGGATTAAATTCATTTTTTTCCCTCAGAATTCTACACACAACACCCCATAATGACAACCTGAAAAAAGTTTACTTGAGGTTTTTGCAAATTTATTAAAAATAAAAAAATTGAGAAAGCACATGTACATAAGTATTCACAGCCTTTGCCAAAATTGAGCTCAGGTGCATCCTGTTTCCCCTGACCATCCTTGAGATGTTTCTGCAGCTTAACTGGAGTCCACCTGTGGTAAATTCAGTTGATTGGACATGATTTGGAAAGACACACACCTGTCTATATAAGGTCCCACAGCTGACAGTTCATGTCAGAGCACAAACCAAGCATGAAGTCAAAGGAATTGTCTGTAGACCTCCGAGACATGATTGTCTCGAGGCACAAATCTGGGGAAGGTTACAGAAAAATTTCTGCTGCTTTGAAGGGCCCAATGAGCACATTGGCCTCCATCATCTGTAAGTGGAAGAAGTTTGAAACCACCAGGACTCTTCCTAGAGCTGGCCAGCCATCTAAACTGAGCGATCGGGGGAGAAGGGCCTTAGTCAGGGAGGTGACCAAGAACCCGATGGTCACTCTGTCAAAGCTCCAGTGGTCCTCTATGAAGAGAGGAGAACCTTCCAGAAGGACAACCATCTCTGCAGGATTCCACCAATCAGGCCTGTATGGTAGAGTGGCCAGACGGAAGCCACTCCTTAGTAAAAGGCACATGGTAGCCTGCCTGGAGTTTGCCCAAAAGGCACCTGAAGGACTCTCAGACCATGAGAAAGAAAATTCTATGGTCTGATGAAACAAAGATTGAACTTTTTGGTGTGAATGCCAGGCGTCACGTTTGGAGGAAACCAGGCACCGCTCATCACCAGGCCAATACCATCCCTACAGTGAAGAATGGTGGTGGCAGCCTCATGCTATTGGGATGTTTTTCAGCGGCAGGGACTGGGAGACTAGTCAGGATAAAGGGAAAGATGACTGCAGCAATATACAGAGACATCCTGGATGAAAACCTGCTCCAGAGCGCTCTTGACCTCAGACTGGGGCGACGGTTCATCTTTCAGCAGGACAACGACCCTAAGCACACAGCCAAGATATCAAAGGAGTGGCTTCAGGACAACTCTGTGAATGTCCTTGAGTGGCCCAGCCAGAGCCCAGACTTGAATCCGATTGAACATCTCTGGAGAGATCTTAAAATGGCTGTGCACCGACGCTTCCCATCCAACCTGATGGAGCTTTAGAGGTGCTGCAAAGAGGAATGGGAGAAACTGACCAAGGGTAGGTGTGCCAAGCTTGTGGCATCATATTCAAAAAGACTTGAGGCTGTAATTCCTGCCAAAGGTGCATCGACAAAGTATTGAGCAAAGGCTGTGAATACTTATGTACATGTGCTTTCTCAATTTTTTTATTTTTAATAAATTTGCAAAAGCCTCAAGTAAACTTTTTTCACGTTGTCATTATGGGGTGTTGTGTGTAGAATTCTGAGGAAAAAAATGAATTTAATCCATTTTGGAAAAAGGCTGTAAAATAACAAAATGTGGAAAAAGTGATGCGCTGTGAATACTTTCCGGATTCACTGTACCTAAAAATGTGCAAAACACTAAAAGTACAAAAGTGTAAATGGTATAATAATGACACAAATAGTATAGTAGTGTTGCTTTCGGATTCACTGACCGTTTCAATTTCATTGCCTGAAACTGACAGATTCACTTCGTCATCACTGCTGTTGAGAGCCATTTATAACAAGATACCATTATGAGAACAGGACAAGGCACTACACTGTTTTCCAGGTAATGCTCGGGCCCGATGCTTATGCAAGACATGCCTATACCGTTGTCTGAGTAAAGCTTGGTGTTAGCTAACACTGTTGGCACTTTTACAGCCCAAGTAAACTGGGGGTCTTACGCGAGATGCATCTATATCATTGCCCAAGTCTGGACTAACACTTTTAACACTGTTTTTACAGTTTGACTGACACTTCGGTCTAACGCTAAGGAGGTTAAGCAGCAACATAAAGGTTATCTTTGCACAGGGAGTGTGCACCCTATGCAAAACACAAATGGTAAAAAATAAAGAAATAGACAATACTAAAGTGTTCTTCCCTTTACACTCTGACAAGCACCAGGGTAAAGTAATGAGATAAACATTCAGGTGTTTGAGAGGTGCAGCCTGTTAACAACATAAACAAGTAATGTGAGTTCACCTTGTATGCTTATGCCAGCCAGTGCCCTACTCTCAAGTTGATGATTCGTATGACAACATCCTAAAATGTACTTTTAACAGAGATAAAAGGCTCTTTAAAATCTAGAGAGGCACAACAATCAAAAAGTATCAGATCATAAAGCAAAAAAGTAGCAACTAATTACCCACTGCTTATACTATACAGACCTGGTTTGCCTCAGACATGGGACTCTTTCTAAAGAAAGAAGAAAATGGGAAGGGAGGGGGGGATACTTCCATAAAGTTTTTCAAAACAGGCATTCCATCACAAGCACTTCATATACAACACAACTCTCTACTTTTTACCACTATGAAATTAGCTCAACCCATCCCCCTACCTCTTTAAAAACAATATACAGTGGACCCTTGACTTACGAACTCAATTCGTTCGCGAGGGCTGGTTGTAACTCAAGTTGGTTGTAAGTCAAGACTATTTTTCCCATAAGAAATAATAGAAATACCCATAATGCGTTCCGAACCTCCCACTGCAACACTTACTTAACCTTTTCATAATAAAAAAAGGGTTGTATAATGTGCATAATTTACCAAAACACCAATAATTTTTCTAATGTACTAACCAAAAAGTAATAAAAAGTGCCTAGCCTACCAGAAACAACAATTTCATACTGTACTCACCATTTAATTTGACATCTTTGGGCTGCACGAAGGGAGGAGGATGATAATGAAACTGAAGGCTTTTTAAAGGCTTTCTTTAACTTGCGCTCAGGCATTTGCAATCATTTCAATAGCTTCTTTTGCGTTAATTTTAATCTCCTCCTGCCTACAAGTTATTCTGACGAGAAGTTTTCTCAGCATTTCCTTGCGATGATACAAGGAACTGTTTCTGAACTCTTCTGAGACCCCTCCCACTCCCCACTCAATGGGAACGACATGCTGAAGTGCGTCCTGAAGCGCGATTGCCGCGACTGTGGAAGCTTGCTTGTCCATTGCCGGGCAGGGATAT
Source organism: Erpetoichthys calabaricus (assembly GCF_900747795.2). Classification (NCBI taxonomy): domain Eukaryota; kingdom Metazoa; phylum Chordata; class Cladistia; order Polypteriformes; family Polypteridae; genus Erpetoichthys; species Erpetoichthys calabaricus. Next base: position 68,394,933 of record NC_041395.2, read on the forward strand.
CACATGCATATCACCCATCGATATCTTTTCTGTTTGCTTTGGCTGAGAGACTCAGCACAGCTTTAAGCCGGCTTTTGCCCCAGCAACAGATAAACAGTCTTCCATACGGAGTTTGGACTTTGGCATGTCTTCTAGTTGGGGGAGGTCCCAAGAGAGTTTACAAACCTGACATTTTATTGAATGAGTGCCGCATTAATAGGAATGTTTCTGTTTGTTTACAATCGCGCAAGCGGATACACGTGACCGCATTCAGGTCGTAACGCAAGATGTTGGTCGTAAATCAAAATAAAAATTTTGGTCGTAAATCAAGTTGTTCGCATGTCAAGCCGGTCGTATATCAAGGGTCGACTGTATAAATAGATCTCTATAGATATATGGGACTTATTGATATGCCTGCTTATTAGCAACTGCTACATATAATTGCTGTCATATACTACAAATTACCTGAAGCTTTCTCGCTGAAAGCTTCCTTGGCAAAAAGCATTATAAAATTTAATCAAACTGATACTCCAAAGGAAACAAATTAAGATACTCTCTTAATGTTGGATACAAGGTCCTCCCCATCTAAAAGGTCAAAAACAATATAAATACTCAACAGAGGTAATTAATTGAATTATCATGCTTGAGAAAGAGAAACACCAAAACTAAACAATTTTTTCCAACATAATTGCAAAAAATGTCAATAAAAATGTCACTATTTACTACAAACTTAACATTATGACAATTTATTACCACGATCTTGCCAACAATCAGTGCATTCAATTACACACATAACCTGGTTAATTAAAAATACATGTTTTACATGTGCAAGTAAATTTTCTGGAGTTCTAAAAACACAAACAGCAAAATAAGACATCATCATTAAACTTAGAGAAAAAAAAAAGTTAGGCATCATCCTCTGCTGAAAATAGAAGCATGATGTCTGTAATAACTTTCTTGTGTTTTATAAGTATGTTTTGTCAAATTGATGCATTATTTATAGGTTTCTGTTATCATATTGCACACTTTTCTACTTGGCTATGTGCTTGTGCGATCAAAGAACCCAGTGTTGCTGGAACAAGGACGTCTTACTTAAATAAGATGTGTTTGGTTACTTGTTACTTTAAAACATAACAGGATTACTTAATGCATGTTACTTTTAATGTGTTACCCAACTGCACTCAGGATTTTGTTGCCAAGTATAGCACTGTACGTTCAGGTCATTACTACAAATGTAGCGATTTCTGAAATATTGAGAAAGATAATTTCAGCCAGGAAAAAGAACAATGAGGGCGTCCAAACATTTACCTTTAGAAATTTATTTTGTGGATACTTCTACCCATGGCTGCTACAAGAGTGTGCAGGCTGACAGAGTGCAAGAGACATGCAAATTCTACAAAATCTTTAATAATAACCCAACTAAGGGATCTACATGGTAACAATCACAGTATTCACAGAGAAATTTACCTCTGTTAATCAGGTTTCTCAAAGGCTATTAACCCGATTACTCTAGTCAGAATAAGGGTTTAGATGGCACTTTAGAAATCAAGTTTATGTAAATGCTCTAAATGACAAGGACTTTGAATTTTTAATTTGTTTGTGAACAAATTTGTGTTTGAAATCAACACAAACAAAAGCATAATTAATTATCCATTAAAAAAAGATAAAGCTGAACCCTTCCATCCACCCCAGCCACTGAAGACAGAGAAAGAGCAAGGGAGTGAGAAAGAAGGAACAGTGGAGTTTTTGGGAAAGGATTGTAAGACAGTAAGGTCTGTAACAGAGAGTATGAAAGAAAACCCAAAACTAAGAACCAGAAGGACTATGTATTACTTGCAACTGTCAACCCAGTCAAGCACCAGCTGAACCAAAGATGACAAAAATTGATGCTGGAAAAAAGGCAGAGTCTTCAGGAAGAAACTGTACAAAAACATTTACCTATCATCACAGCTCTTATGGCATAATTTATCTACTGATAAGAGTATATCATGCTATACAAGGTCTGTCTATTAAATAATGAGACTGTGTTTCTATCTCTTAAACAAAGTAGCAAGAACAGATTATGAGCACTTGCCATGCAGGTTTAAACCTGTCCAAATCTGCACCACAAACAATACCACTCTGCCGTTTAGCTGATTGTCAGTCACTGTTTAATACAGTTGTGTTTCCCCTTGTGTACCGGAATCATGCTAAGTTTAAAAGTTGAGCAATGTGTCAATGTTCCTTGCACCATAACTCCCTGCTTCCTGTGTCTGAGCCAATTTTGTACCCATCAACCCACTACACCGTGAATTTACTTTTTTAGATTGATGCCTAAGCTCTCATGTGAGACCTTATGAAATGCTTTATGAAAGTCAAGATAAGTAATATGTACAACTTTGATTGCCTTTTGTAGAATTCCAGCATGTTAGTAAAACACCTCACTTTTATGAACCCATGTTCAGTAAAACTCCCATTCTCTACTTTCTCAGATTTGAAGATCTCAGAAAAATGGAAGTTTAGAGCATCCACTATTTCACTGTACTTTTTTTTTTTAATTCAGCTTTACTATTTCTGATATACTTCACATCCTCCTTGACTGTTATTTACTACTAAAACAATGAAAGAATCTCTTTGGGTAAACTTTTGCCTTATCTGCTAGATTCCTTTCTAACTGCCTTTTAGGTTCCCTAATAGCCTTCTTAATGGCTGCCCTCATGCTCTTATAGACCCTATAATTAGCACAACTGTTTTTATTTTCTTTGCAGTTTCTTTTTCAACACTTGATTAACCCACTGCAGAGTTTTTTTTTTTCCCCATACTAAATCCAGATTTTGGGATGTACCTGTCCTGCATTGTATGAAAAATGTTTTTACATCTGCTCCTCAACTGTCTCCACACTTAAAAGCCTATCCTAGTCCGTCACACGTAATGTGACATAGCCTTTAGGCTTTCTTAGTTGGTACAAACAAAGAATTTGAAATTCAGTATTAAGTACTCTCTTCTTCTGGATTGGAGAAATGGTGCTATTTTGTAAATTAATTTCATATAACATTCTCAAGATACATTGTTCTCATACACCACTTCCTATCTGTGTAATTGTATGAACACCAACATAAACCTTAATGCATGACTTAAATACAGATCAGAATCTCAGTGCACTGCAGTAAAGGTCTGGGATTCCCAAACAAATCTAACGAGACCCAACTCAATTGTTTTTTGCAGCATGGTACTTAAATTTAATAGTACTGAGTATACACAGGTAAGTTAAATTTATTCCAGTGGTCATGAGTGGGTAGTCAGAGCATTAATGAACCACTAAAAGTTACTGAAAAATAAAACTATTAGTATTATAATTGTTGATTTTTGAAATCAATGCAAGTTTCACTGTAAAAGTGTATACAGTCAGAAAAGAAGATGGCACTCATGTATCTGTGATGAGGTGGTGTCTATTTCACCCCCCTCCAATGAGAGATGCATGGTAGCGATTACTGGTTGGACTACTATTATTTTATTTCATAGATAGATAGATTAATCCCAAGTATATTTGGCGGTCTTACATCTTGCCTGGTGTGTGTGTGTGTGTGAAAATGCATATCGTAAATGCACGTCTTCAAGGCATACAAGAAAATGCATATCGTAAATGCATGTCTTCAAGGCATGCAAGCCAAAGAAGGCATACCTATCTATTAGGGAGATCAGATTTTATTGTTCAAAAAAAACAGGGATATAATTGAAACTTGGCACATGCCTTCATATACATGGTTTAGGAACAAATAAGATGCAAACAATTTGATCAATTTAAATAATGTCTTAAGCTTATATATAACAACTTTAAGAACTTGCAAGGTTGCTATTTCTCCTTAATAACAAAAAAGGAAAAAACACAAAAACATACTTTTTAAAATTAATATCTGTTTTAGCAATCTGACATCTTAACATCTGAAGTGGAAACGAAGACCAGTGTTACGGAGATACCCTCATTGGTTTTAAAAATTATCAATTTTCTGTAACGTTTTGAAACATAACGGAACAAGCCTCTCTAAACAGTCTGCCTCTTCCTCTTATGAGCTCTCTTACTGAAAAGCTTTTTTTTTCCTCAGAATATTAACTTTAAGCCCCACATGCCAGCTCTCCTGAGGATACATGACACTCTTCTAGTTACATCCTATTTGAAGATATGGGTATTCACGGTTTTATTTTAGTTTTTATATATGTGCATTTTTGTTTCTTGGGCAAGCAGCACGGAGGCACAGCGGTAGCGCTGCTGCCTCGCAGTTGGGAGACCTGGGTCCTTCCTGCATGGAGTTTGCATGTTCTCCCCATGTCTTCGTGGGTTTCCTCCGGTTTCCTCCCACAGTCCAAAGACATGCAGGTTAGGTGCATTGGTGATCCTAAATTGTCCCTAGGGTGTGCTTGGTGTGTGTGTGTGTGTGCCCTGCAGTGGGCTGGCGCCCTGCACAGGGTTTGTTTCCTGCCTTGCGCCCTATGTTGGCTCCAGTAGACCCCCGTGACCCTGTAGTTAGAGGATATACCGGGTTGGATAATGGATGGATGGATGTTTCTTGGGCACCTTATGTATTTATAAGTTGGTGTTGAATAGCAACGTGGCTCAACCTAGTCCTCCCAGGAGTCAAACTGCTATGTGATTTTCTTTAAACAAACCCCACACCAGACACCAAGTTAAAATGATAGCAGGTTCAAAACATAATCGTGTCACACATGGATTGGACAAAATATGTAGATCTTTTCTTTGTTTACAGATAATTTCAGAGATCTATAAATACCAGCCAGACCCCCTGTTTTAGGTCCCAAAAAGATGATGTCTTGTAACCCTATATCAATTGATATATTATTTTTTTGAAAAGGATATCAATAGATCAACTCTGATTGTATTATAAAAAACAAAAAAAGTCAAACAGATTTACTCTCATCTGTGTGATATTTTTTCCTTTATACATTCTGATGTTTCAGGAATCCATTTAGGCAATGTACAAAATTAAATTGTTTTTTAAAGGGGAAAAATGGAATGTGGTTGGGGTGAAATGAGGTCCTCTGTGGGAATGGGAGACTACTGAACATAAGTCTTGAAAAGAATACTCCAATCAGCCCAACAAAGCTCATCAATCGCGTTTACACCTAGTTTCTGTTAGAAACTAAGATTTGAAGGTCACCAGGGTACCACTAGTATTTACTACACTGCCTGGTTACTTACTCCAAACACCTATTGTTCTTCTGAAGAAATAGTCCTGACCCATCTCTACCCACATTTTTGGTATATACAGTATTACATTTTAAAATTGCAGACATTTTCCTACCCGATTTTAAACAGCTCTATCACATGCCCATTAATATCCATTTTCTTAAACCGAAAAGACACATTATTTCGAGATTTCCTCAAACCCAGTACGCCATAGCCATGTCATCATTTTAGTAACTCTTCTCTTGACAGTCGCTAGTTCTTTAAAGTACTTTTTCTAATGTGGGACTTCATTATGCTTTAAGGCTGTTCGTTTCAAAGTTAGAATAGTGTTTTAAAGGTTGCAACTATGGAAAAGTCTCACAGCAAAACATTTTTTTTTTTTTTATAGAACAAACAAGTGTTATAAAAAAAACACAATTGCCTGGTGTATATGACAGAATAAAATAATTGTGAAAAAATAATTTGAAGTCAGTGTTTCTAAAATAAAAAGCTCAGGCGCCCGTAACATTTATTATACATAAGCTACATCTTATGGATCTTTATTGGTAAGCAAAAGTAAAACACATCAAATTACCTGTACTCTTTTGTGGGTACAATTAAAATAATTACACATGGCACAGGCAGAGTTTTGAATAAGCATTTAATATTAAGAAAAGTTTTAAAACAGTTAACTAGGTTGAAGGCTCAAATATAAATTTTACTGGCCACTTTTAGGACCGAAGGCAGGGACCTCGACCGGCTCTGCATCGGTGTGTCGTGGTGAAAAAACAGCTGAGCCAAAAGGCAAAGCTCTCAATTTACCAGTCGATCTACATTCCTACCCTCACTTATGGTTATGAGCTGTGGGTAGTGACCGAAAGAACAAGATTGCAAATACAAGCGGCTGAAATTAGTTACCTCCACAGGGTGTTTGGGTTTTCCCTTAAAGATAGGGTGAGAAGCTCAGTTATCCAGGAGGAGCTCAGAGTAGAACCACTGCTCTTCCACATCGAGAGGAGTCAGATGAGGTGGCTCTGGCATATGAGCAGGATGCCTCCTGGACGCCTTCCTGGTGAGGTGTTCCGGGCACAGGCTCCGGGGAAGACCCAGGACACGCTGGAGTGACTATGTCTTTCGGCTGGACTGGGAACGCCCCCGGAAGAGCTAGTAGAAGTGGCCAGGGAGAGGGAAGTCTGGGCAACGCCTCAAGCTGCTGCCCCCACGACCCGATCTCGGATGAGCAGAAGAGGATGGATGGATGGATTGATTTTTAGGATAAAAAAAAATTCTCCACAAACTAAAAAGGAACAATATCTAATGATACAAAGATGAAGAATTATTCCAAAAACAACGGACATTTTCAGAAATAGCACTAGCATTTATGTTAATATTTCACTTTAACATGTCAGGATATCAAATATTTCTGCATAAAAAATGTATTTACTTTATATAAACCACTGACCTGTACTAAAGAGGAATATCTGAGTCACAGTGAGAGAAAATATTAATGCAACCTATTACAGACAAATTGAATGAAAATAACATTTTATTAAATAATCAACTTTATGTAAAATTCCTCATTAAAATTAAACTAGCAGTAGCTGCTTTCACTTTTACTTTCTCATACACGAAGTATAGAGAAAGAATAGTAAGTAATTGTGAAAAAACATGATCAAGATTTTGATGAATCTCCACGTTTCATGCGCTCACAAACAGTTTTTGACCATTTTTGTAGTTATATCTGTGTGTTTCTGTACGGAAAAATGATAACTTCAGAATGCTTTGAGCTGGATAAATTAAATTTGTTTTCTATCAACTTTTGGGCAACATACGTCAACCAGAAGTGGTGCTTTGCCTGAACACATTTCAAAATTTTTCAAATAAACTGGTACACAGTTTAAATAAACAATTAATTGAAATTTTGTATAGTAGTTGTTCATATGAAACTGCATTATAAGAGAAAAATAATGTTATATTTTATCGTTAGTTAGGGTAAGAAACATATACAGTAGATATAAAATTTCACCTTAATCAGATAACTGGAAACAATATCTTAAACAGGTATCAGCACTATTACATAAGCATTACTGCCATTGTATAAACAGACATAAATAATTTAAATTTTGTGTGATCATTACTTATTAGATATACAATTTGACCTTGATCAGGTGACTGGAAGTGGTATATTACCGACCACAAAAACAATCAGATTTGACATTTCAATTTGATTGGATAACCAGAAGTAGTTCTTTGCCATATAAACTTGCATTATGAACAAAGGTAAGTGATTGAAACTTTTTAGAAACACACAGATATGAAGTTTCATTATAACTGGACAACCGTAAGTGGTATCTATTTTATCTGAACAGGTATAAGGAAAGTTGAGTGGAGACCAATCCAGATTTTTAATGCTTTACATGTGGTGCTTTAAAAAAGGCTGGCAAATTGGCACTCATCAATGACCTGAACAAAATAACTAACTATAGTTAGTATATGGAGTATACTTCCAACATTTGGTGTGGATCACTGTGACACGTCTGGTATAATAAAAGCTTATTGCCTCGTAGGACTGATGTTAGTGCATCAAATTTGCGTCTACCTTTTTTACCCAGAACTAGGGACTTTCTAGAATTTACCCCCACCACTTTGATTGACTGACAACGTTTCAATATGCTTTCTTGATAGCTGATTCTGTGATGACGTGGAAGCAGGTTTATCTGTTAAACAAATTATTATATTTCGACATTTAGGTACTTGTTACTGTCTTTCTTAAAGCAAATTGTGTTGCGGGTTTTTGAAACTTTTTTGCTTTTTCTGGTTTTAAGCTTATAATACAGTACTTTTAGTGATTGAATAGTGATAGTGAAATATTCTTCATTGTGCTGGTTCTGAATTTCCACGAAAGGGTATTAATTCATTGGTGAAATTACACAACTTAGTGGTAGTATTTGTGTTCAGTACTTGTCACGTATGACTGGCTACATATGAACACTAACAGTTGATAAGTTTGCTTTCATCATTAAAAATTATTTTGTCAAGGAAAAAAAAAAATCTTGTATTACTATCAATGAAATCACCATTTTGTAATTTTTCTGGTAAGATATAATTTTTAAAGTAAGTTTGCGCTACGCAATTTACTTCTTTGTCTTTGTTTAATTCCACAAATTGTATTTCATATATGTTTTGATCTTATCAATTTTGTACTGTTTGTGAACTACTTGCCATTTCTTCTTGTTTTCCGTATTTTTGGATTACTTGAACTTTTTTTTTATTGCCCACATTTAATTTATTTGAAAATGACAGTTAAAAAGCAAACAGCATCGAAATGGCAGAAGAAAATTAATCAGTTGCATACATGTTTACGCTCTGACTTTTCATATAAACAGAACGAAAAAGTTAAAGATGGGGCTAGAATAATATATAATTTTGGGAATATCTATTTATTAGTTTTATTTAGTAACAGTTTATTAAATACACTGCACATACTATTATTTAACTGTCATTTACCTTCTCAACCATGCAAAGGAATTACATGGTACAAACACTAACTGGAAAATTATCAAATCAGATAAAAGATCTATCAAATAATCTTGATATTTGAATAGGTAAATGTTTTGTTTCACAAGTCGACATATTCATACAATTATTATATAATCTCTATGTATACGAGAAAGTCAAAGAACACTCCAGGTTTTTTTTTTTTAGTAAGATTAACATGTCAGAATTACAGTAGCAGTGTATTATGTTTTAACTGTGTATCTAAAGCAGGAATCCTTTACATTTTTGGAATCATTTATAACCAAAAAATGAAACACCATATATACTCACATATAAGTCGAGTCTTGAAACACTGAAAAATTGATCATAAAATCAGCCCCAAACTTATACGTCCGTTCAAAAATGTGACACATTATATATATATGTATGTATGTATATTTTTTACAACTTCTTGCCTCCAATCTTGCATCAGTTCCTCAGACGCATCAATTCTGTTGCAGTAGCACAGTTACCAATTTCTTTCATTATTACAACAATGTTTTAATTTAAAACCAGCTTCATATTTTCTTCTGATCATAGGTAAGGGATGCTCTTACGATACAGATGTATGAGGGTGAGAGATACAAAAAACACAAATTAGTGCAAACATTGCTTCGAAATAGTTCAGGTATTACCGTGTGGTCATGTAGGCACGAGAGAAAGAGAGAGAAGGAGGTTAGGAGCACGTGCTGATACAGCACATTGATGCATCCACATAGAAAAAAAAGGTAGTGTGCTCCGTGGTTACTCTCTCAGATGGGTATTAGCATATCAATCTTTGGACCAAAAGTGTAAGTTTTCTGCATTCGACTTTTATGACCAACATTATAAAATACCAAAAAACATACGGTAAAATCAAGTCCCGACTTATCCGCGAGTATATACAGTAAAAGCTTTATGCAACCTTTTATTTTCTTGGTTACCTATGCTTAAATACTGTTATTTTTCCAGATAACATTGGAAAGATATTCTGGCAGTTTCTGTGAGAATGCAAATAGCTTGAACATGTCAGTTATTTTGAAAACCTAAAAATTTGTATTATCCATTATCTATTCACTTATTCAGTTTGTGAATACGTCTTAGGGAATACTTTCCTCAGTTTCAGCTCAAAATGCTAAAGAACTTGTAATATTGTGTGGAGAGGAAATGGTGTTGTAAAGCTCCAAGCGGTCTGTATGCTCTGAAAAAAGTGAGGTAATCTTAAGGGACATTCCAAGACACTTTACCACTGAACATTCTCACAGCCACTTCATAACTAACACCTAAGGCACAAACAGGAAAGCAACTTACAAACAAACAAACAAACACATACACACACACACACCTTGAGCCGCTGTGAACGTGAAATTCAAAACTAGGTCAACTTACTACCTGGATAGCTTGCTTTAACCACATACAATATATATTCATCAAACGTCTTTATCAGGTGAAAAATACAGGCCTTGGACAAAACAGGTGGCCAAGCACCTCCAAATATTTTAAATCCTGATTTTATAAATTACAGCACAACTAGCAGTAAGACTGCCAAATATTTTTGATGTGAAATTTCACAGCTTGGGGGATGAAGTGTGTAATACTATGTAGGGACAGCAACCATTTCTTTGTGCTATATTTATTACTTTGAAGTAAGCGTGTAAAAAGTTAATCGCAGTAAACTGACACGGCATCCTGCAAGGTTTTGAGTGAATGTGTAGGCTCTCTTAGTTCTGGGTAAAAAAGTCTTTTATGCAAGTTTTGTTAACGTGAGCAAAAATGGAAGTTGTGACCTAATGCTGGGATTAAAAAAAACAAACAAAAAAAAACAAAAACAAAACAAAAGGGAACCATTGCAAACTACGATGGAAAGAAAAAAAAAAAAAAAAGTTACACATATGAAGCTTGACAGGAAAAAAACAATCAAAGCAAGAAGCTCACCCCATATTGGTTCAAGAATCTCATTGCCATAAGTTAAGGCTCAGCTATGAAACCATTAAAGTATGCATGACTCGATTACTTTTAATCTCTTTTTCCACCTTCTTTGTAAAGGTTTCACTCTACATCTACACAGAACAGACCTCTGTCCCAAGAGCAGAGTGTTTTTTTTTTTTGTTGGTGTACTGGACTTTCAACCCCAAGAAAGTTATCAAGTCAGGTCCCGTGGGCCTCATGGTAGTCTTGCCTACACATATGTCTGAAAGTATCAATGAAATACTAACTGAATGGAACAATCAGGAACAAATAATTTGCCAGATCCTGTGTCACATGATCAAATATCTTGACAAAAATCCATATTTTTTTGTTGTTTAGATTGTCACTATTGTGTCTAAAAAAAAACTCAGTTGTCAATTGCGAACATAGACTCCAGGTGCATGTTGTATGCTAAAACTGTGAAACGTATCAATAAAACAGCAGCTGGTTTGTATTTAATTAACAAAGGAAAATAACTGATGTGTACAACTTTGTCTTGGTGTAGTCTGTTTAAAAAATTCATGGACATCAAAGTTAATGTGTCCCACTATCTACATTCTTTTTAGGTTTATGCTGTAGACATGCAGTGTTCAAACAAGCTGTGGGTAATACACAATGATTTAGATTTATACAGCAAAATAAATAATTTTTAACACTTAAATTATTTTTGGTCCTGCATCTTAGTCCCTACCTCTACCCCTCATTTGCTGGTCAAAAGACCTATCTTATTCATTCACATGAGGCTCTGAATTCCTGTTTATGATGTGTATTGATTATTCTGAAAGTATACATTTAACATTATTTTAAACAAAACTGTGAGTTTTGCACATTTTAAAACACACAACTGGATAACTGGCATGCAGATTATGCAACATGACTAACTCAAGATTTCTCCTCACCTCCATGGACATTTTTCACATTGTTTGCTGTTGTATAGCATTGGTCACTATCGGCTTCATTATATCCAAGTTTTTTTTTCCTTTCTGCATGAAAAAACAAATTTTTCTTGGCCACCACAAACTACATGAGGCAAATAAGATATTAAAAATATTTCTGGGTTGGGGAATTACTTTCACACATTATGTTGAAACATACCCATGTTAAGGATCAGTACAGATGAAACGATGCTGCCAACCAACACATGCTTGGTTGTACCAGTAAAGATGACAAAAATGTTTGCAGGAGCTTGTCGTGATTGAGTATCAGCGTTAAACAATGGTTTATAGCCAATAAATTATACTTATGCATGTCCTTTTTATTATATAGATGTGCCAAGAAATACGGAAACCTCTGTGGTCCATTTGTAACAACATGCAAACTGGAAATGGGCCAAAGTATGTAGAACATTGCATTTAATGTATCCCTGCACCTATGTCTCAAACATTTCACTGCAAGTGAGACAGGCCATTTTTGTTTTCTCTGAAGCAGACTGGGACCTTAGATTTTTGCAACGAATTCAAGAATATCTATGAAAATGCCATACAAAAAGTATTCCTTATGGAAGTTGACTTGGTTAAAAATGCTCCTTATATTTAAAAATTAAAAAACAGGGAATGAATATAAGAACTATTGAGACTAGAAGAGGCCATTCAGCCAAATAAGTCCATCCATCATATTCACCTAGATTCTCCAAAATAAATTCAACATATTAAGGTCTCTACTCTCCACCCCACTACTTAGTAATTCTTCCATGCCTTTGTTTTTTTCGGTGAAGAAAATATTTAACAAATCTGTCCTTTCAACTATTTCCCCATGTTACTCTTGAATAATTTACTTTAAAATTAACAGCTGGAATCCACTGCACTAGTTCCACGATTTAAAAACTTGAATCGCATCACTTCTTGACCTAAGTTTGGATAAATTTAAAGGGTTAAATGCCTTCAATCTCATAGTTCATACGTCTCAGTCCTGGAATGAACCTAGTCAATCCCCTTTGGACATTTGCTAGCATTGCTATGTTCTTTTTGCAATGGGAGACTAAAACTGAACACAGTACTCAAGATGAGGTCTCACCAGCAAATTACAACACTTAGACATAAGCTCCCTTGACTTGTACTACGCATAATGTAATATATAAAGTCACATCCTATTAGACTTCTTGATCACTTCTGTGCATTGTCTTGAGGTAAACTATAATGAAACCACTATGCACACTATGACTCCGAGGTTCATCTCATAAGGAGTTCTTTCAAGTTTAAGAAAATTTGAAGATTCTACATTATCTGCTCTTCTGCCTAGTTTGGTACAATGTTTAAAAATGTAGTGCTGCTTTCACTTATGTAGCAGGGACTTTGTTATTGCAATCAAAGTGAGCATACAAACCACTAAGTTCATCTAAAAGAGAAGAAATAAAGGAAATGGATTAGACTTTAGTTTGTACTTGTATTTCTTGCCATATTTTACAGAAATAACTGCTACAGTATTCAGTTTCTAGCTTGTCCCAGAATTTTAACAACTGTTTTCCTGAGTGTGTAAATGCATTTCTTTTAGGCTTACTTTATCACCTATCTGAAATGTGTTAGTACAAGCCTTCAGTAAAGTATGGATGTAATTTATATATATGCATACGGAGAAAGAACATTAAAGACCAAAAAGAATGGCAAAAACTCAATTTAAAAGGACCAAAGAATTTGAAGAAATGGTCAAATTCAGTTTTTACATGAAATTTCTTATACTTCATTCTGTATTCAATAACCAAAAATTCTGACCATCTCTTCAATAAAATGAAGAAAAAGGAGGCAGAAACAACTTTTGCACAGTAAACAAAATATAATGAATGGAAGAAAACAAATAATATAGTAATACCATACAAAAAGTAACCACTGACGGCTTAATAAGAATTTAAAGTTTCAACACCAACACATTAAATCAGACACAGCGGAAAGAAAGTGAATCTATCACTATTAAGTAAAGTTTCAAGATGGCTCAAAAACAGAAACTATTAAAAACCAATGCACAATTTCTCCATTCCATCCTATAAACTAAATGTAGCAAATGGTTTAACATCCAATTTCTTTTATTTCAGTATATCAGGAGGCTTACAAAAGGTCAATTTCTTTATCCTTGGAGAAATATTTCACACAAAAAAATACTAATTATATAGTGATAAACTCAGTTTTACTTAAATCTGTGACATAAAATACAAGGCTGTTTTTGCAACTGATATGGAACTCTTCACTTACAGATCGTGCAACTGTACAGTATCTGGAAATTTGGTGGGGAAGGTGGAAAAAAAATCTCTTTTAGGTAGAGAAAGTGCTAGTCTTTCAATTTGTCTCTAAAATAGACATTAATAAGTTATGTCAATGGAACTGTTCAAAGACAATGTTAAGATATACAGGTCAAATCCTGCTATAGCAGATACCAAAGTAATGAAATTTTCAGAATAACGATGGCCCAAACAAACGTTCAAACAACACTATGTTTAACAGATTTCATTGTAACAAAATGTAAATTTCAGTATAACGGACGTTTTTTCAACCAAAATTAGCCACTGAAGATGAGATGCAAAAAATACTTAATGCCACATCTACACTTATGCAGAGTCTCGGGAAAGCTGCAAAAGGCTGTCTCTTTCTCGTTAGCCCAAAATAAAGCTACAGTATGTCACAAAATTTCCGGTCTCTGGCAGTCTTGTTGAGAACATAGATAGGCACATCATACTCATACCCAAATTCTGAGTCAGTGATTTACTGAGTGTCCACTTGAGCAGTTATGTTGTGTGCAAATACTCTACTGTTCCGAGTTTTGTAGCGCTTCTCAAATCTCAAAGTTTTCTTTAAGATGAACTAAGTGAGAAACAGTGTCAGTTCACACTGAAAGAAAAACTAACAATCCTAGATGAAACAGATACTGGAATCACGAAAAATGGCAAGGCGAAAGCATTCAGAATCGTGCTTTTCAACGCTGTCAATAATTTTTAAGGATAAAAAAAAAAAAAACTAAAATAAATAAATGCATGTATTTCTATATAAAAAGTTGCATCTGACATCTCATTTTCAAATGAAACATATTTTGCAATTTAAAGAAGCACTTTTACTTTTATACAGGTATTGTCAAGCTTGGGTCACAGAGTTGCATGAGATACTGGAAGGCAAGTCCAGGTTTCCAAGGAAAATACAGGTACTTTATCACTGCATAGAGAAGGCAAGTACAGTCTCAAAATAGGAGCTCTTACTTCAACACTCAACCACACAAGACCGCTGCTGGAACACCCGCTTTAGCTCCCATTTTTAGATTAGATGAACATTGGGAGCTTGGAATCACCACTCTGGCAGACCAGGAGAGTGTGAAGACCACCAGATCAAAGCCCGGTGTGAATTGTTGTAAACATCGTGCAACAAGCATGTTAATGCAGTAAGCCTGATCCCGCAGAGGACAACCAATTACTTTGCCCTTGGTTTACTATTTACCAGATGCAGCAGAGCAGCTACAAAGCTGTCCTTGTCCCACTGCCGTTAGAGATGGAGAATCACCAGTGATCCCAGTCACAATAGTATAGTAATTTTATGGTCCTATAAATGTATTTACAATGGGATTCCATCAGCACATGGAAAAAAGACTGGAGAAATATTTGATAACAAAAAACATATTATAGTTCCTCACATTAATAAAAACAGTTAAGGAAGGAGTATTAACAGTCTACAGTAAATGAAAAAAATAAGATCATGGTAAAAAATTTTAAATAGGAAATCAAAGCAAGTTTATTTCAAGATAGTTTAAAACCCACTGCATAATCACGGTCATAAAAGGACCCACTGTAAATCCTACACTATCCAAGCACGTTTGAAAAAAGTTCTGCCATTAACTATACATTCTTGTAAACGAGTTAGAAAATGTTCAGTTTATCCTGGTTTTCAATTAGCAATTTAACAGAGACAGTAAACAATGTTAAATCACATAGCTAAATTAAACCTAAAATTTAGGTATTTCAGACAAGTGATGGAATAAATGTTGAAGATGAATTTGGCCAAAAGTACTGTCTGAAAATGTTTAGTGCTACGGAATGAGATACTGCTGAATGCCCAAGTCTCTGCCCTGCAACCTAATTTAACTTTTCGATATTCTTTGCTGTTCTTACAGTTCTCTATGGTCTAACAAATATGTCCTTCACACTACCAGTAAACAGATTTATCAAATCACTATGAAACAATATTACACAATGGAATTCATAGTCAATGAGACACAGTAAACTTAATGTAAAATCTTTGGACCTCTGTTACATTTTTCAATTCAATATACAGTGATCGTTTCATAACCCCCGCAAAAGGTGAAAATCTGCGAAGTAAAAACCATATGTTTATGTGGTTACAGTGATCCCTCGCTATATCGCGCTTCGCCTTTCGTGGCTTCACTCTATCGCGGATTTTATATGTAAGCATATTTAAATATATATCGCAGATTTTTTGCTGGTTCGCGGATTTCTGAGGACAATGGGTCTTTTAATTTCTGGTACATGCTTCCTCAGTTGGTTTGCCCAGTTGATTTCATACAAGGGACGCTATTGGCAGATGGCTGAGAAGCTACCCAACTTACTTTCTCTCTCTCTCTCTTGCGCTGACTTTCTCTGATCCTGACGTAGGGGGTGTGAGCAGGGGGGCTGATCGCACACCTAGACGATACGGACGCTCGTCTAAAAATGCTGAAAGATTATCTTCACGTTGCTACCTTCTGTGTGCAGCTGCTTCGTGAAGCGACATGCTGCACAGTGCTTCGCATACTTAAAAGCTCAAAGGGTACGTATTGATTTTTTACTTTGTTTTTCTCTGTCTCTCTCTTCCTGCTCCTGACGGAGGGGGAGTGCGCTGCCGCCAGCCGCCTTCAACAGCTTTGTACCGGCGGTGCTTCGCATACTTAAAAGCCAAACAGCCCTATTGATTTGTTTGCTTTCCTCTCCGTTTCCTTTGAAGAGGAAGATATGTTTGCATTCTTTTAATTGTGAGACAGAACTGTCATCTCTGTCTTGTCATGGAGCACAGTTTAAACTTTTGAAAAAGAGAAAAATGTTTGTTTGCAGTGTTAGAATAACGTTCCTGTCTCTCTACAACTTCCTGTGTTTCTGCGCAAATCTGTGACCCAAGCACGACAATATAAAAATAACCATATAAACATATGGTTTCTACTTCGCGGATTTTCTTATTTCGCGGGTGGCTCTGGAACGCAACCCCCGCGATGGAGGAGGGATTACTGTATTTTTATATTGTCACGCTTGGGTCACAGATTTGCACAGAAACACAGGAGGTTGTAGAGACAGGGACTTTAAAACACTGCAAACAAACATTTGTCTCTTTTTCAAAAGTTTAAACTGTGCTCCATGACAAGACAGAGATGACAGTTCCGTCTAACAATTAAAAGAATGCAAACATATCTTCCTCTTCAAAGGAGTGCGCCTCAGGAGCAGAGAATGTCAGAGAGAGAGAGAGAAAAGCAAACAATCAAAAATCAACAGGTGCTGTTTGGGCTTTTAAGTATGCAAAGCACCGCACGGGAAGTATATCAATGAGGAGCTTCTCAGCCATCCGCCAATAGCGTCCCTTGTATGAAATCAACTGGGCAAACCAACTGAGGAAGCATGTACCAGAAATTGACTTTGAGTTAGATAACTTGATACAAGCACAAGTCAGCAGAAAGTGCTCGAATTTAGTGTGCTGTGTGAGTGAGCTAGCTGTAAAATGAATGTTATTATTCAAATTTATTTTGAACCCAGTGTTCTTGTGAAATGGAATCTGTAAATTTAAAATGACTGACAATAAAATGGACCCTATTGCCGAAATTGAAGGATATTATTGTTCTAGTACTTCCCATATACAGTAATTCCCTTTCTTTCCAACTGTACTAATAGTAAATGCAAAAGGCTGTGGTCCTTACACACCCTCATCTGGGTCAACACTCATATGTGAATAAATTGTAATTTATATTGTTTAGAAAAACTGACTTCTGACCTTGAGTTAGATAACTTGGTACGAGCACACTATATTAACTATATATTTTCCATATCACTCAATATATTGGCAATTCTAAAACGATAATTAGTATTTTATGAATACTAATTATGCCCATTTCCTAATGCTTAATTTTAAATAGTTTGAATGGTATTTTGAACCCAGACTAACCTAAAAAGGCTTATTATGGTATAAATTAAAATTACCTGAATTGAACACAACATTGTATAAAGTAGATAAATGTCTAGACTGAAGATCTTTTGCCATGCCAAATTGCTATACAGTCAACAACTGCATAAATCTAAACATATTACAAGACATTTATTAGACTTCAAGTCAACTAAAACAGGAATTAGACAGAATTTAAATTGAGTGTAAATAACGAAAGCATGCAAACACATTAGCCTCATTTAGTAAACCAGTGCTTATTTTTTTTCCATTTGCAAGTTTTGGGCTAGAATTATTAAGTCTGTTACCAGTCTCTGGATTTGGGATGCTCTGTGCCAGAATGCAAAGTTGCCACCTGCACTAAAAACATTTGTTGGAGTGGGGCTGGAGACAGAAATGAATAGACACCATTTTGGCCATAAGAGTCACCCTGGTAAACAATTGTTGATGAATCAGCAACAACATTTAACAAAAAAAAAAAATTCACTTTTGACAATTGTAATAATTAGTTCAGTCAGTCAGTCAGTCACTGTCCAACCCGCTATATTCTAACACAGGGTCACGGGGGTCTCCTGGAACCAATCCCAGCCAGCACAGGGCGCAAGGCAGGAACAAATCCCGGGCAGGGCGCCAACCCACCACAGAATAATTAGTGCAATATACACTAAATAAGAGATTATATATACTCTACAATAGAAAGTGAACTTTGAAAACAATGCAAGAGGATGTACAAAGAAACAACGATTCACCTAGCCTATATTAAGCAAACAAACTGAAGCATATGAACCAAAAGAGTTGACTACAGAAGCAATGTGATATTCATATTCTTATATACTTATCCTTAAGCAGTATTTAACCTAACATGCCCCATAGTAAAGTTAAATGCGGTGCATTAAATAAATTCATAAAATGCTATTACTATATTGTATGCCGTTACATTTTCAACCTGGTTCACTAATCTAGAAAGCCACAATGGGAATTAGCCTGTCCATTTATCCAAGACTACTTCTATGATGTTGATGAATTTGCCAATATGGTTACGTCTGATAGAATATGGTCCTACACACATGATACAACGGTTACTGACAAGGTATTTTGGCTGAATTTACACATACTGTATCCACATTTCTACAGCCCGCATAAATACTTCACAATTTTGGTACATACACGACTAAAGTGTTTAGGTGGGTGCATGCACTACAATGCATAAAGAAGTGTATTATAAATAAATAATGTTCCAATGCAATCATTCATTAATAACCTACCACATTATCAAGTTTAAAAATTTTCAATTATTACCATCCTACCTTAGTCTAACCCCATATTTGAGCAGTACCATGGATTCCAATTCTAATCTATCAAACACTTTGTCTGCAATCAGAAACAGCAAAACTTCTAGAAACTAAGAACCTGAAAGAATATTTAAGGTACATCAAACCACTGTCAAAGGTTTAACAAAATAAAACTCTCTTTAAAGGAGACGTTCGGTTTATTTCAAGTTGAAGTGATTTCTTCACAAACATGCTATTTGCATTTGCCACTTGAAATTGTGTTATAAAGTTAAAGCTATTTCTATAAATAATAAAAAAAAAATTTCTTGCCCACACTGGCACTGTACATTGGATGCTACTGGATACAGAGAAAAAGCTTAGAAATGTAACAAATTAATCAATTGTTTCAGCCAAAACAGTTGCGGAGTATTGATCCACACCTTCCGTGTTTCTGATGCATGTTTATGACAACAGAAGAGACTTGGAAATAAAACGACTTGGAAAAATATGGAACTTATCAATTAACAAATCCAGTTTGATTAGAACATAAGAAATTTGTCAAACAAGAGGAGTCCATTCAGTACATCAGACTCGTTTAACTAATGGATAAGCTGTCCCAATATCTCATCCAGACACTTTTTAAAGGTTGTCAAGGTTTCTGCTTCAACTACATGTCTCAGTAGTTTGTTCCAGATTCTAACAACTATCTAAGTAAAGCCATAAATGCCCTTCACCTTAATCCTATAAAATTAAGAAAAGTAGCACTACCTATTGTTAATACCCTGACATTGCAATTTCACAACAAGATTGATCTGTACAGGGCCCTTTTTTTAGTGAAAAGGCTACAGTTAGTGTTTGGACATGTTAAATTAAAAAGCGTGGACATAATTCTCTTGCTGAGCTTCCTCAAATATAGATAAGTTTAAACAGTTTTTTGTACTTTTTTTTTGCTGGTTAACAATCCAGACCAGCAAGTTTCTCATTCTGCAGCGTTTACAGCACCTTTAATATCAAAGGATCTCAATGGTTTATCCAGTTCCTGTATAAGCAGTACACAAAGCTGTGGCAGCTCTAGTTTAACAAGGACATGGTTAATGTATGCATCTTATTCATTAGACACTTAAACTTATAGACTTAAAAAATATTCATAATCACCAGGTTTGATCCTAAGTGCATTGCTAATTCCAAAACACATTTCATTTTTTTGTTATTTATTGAGCTAGAGGTTTTTCTCTATATTTTGAAGAGTCAAGACTTAAAAATTAGAAGCAAAATTTCTCTGGTACTAGCAGAATAAACTGCATACCTTTACTTTGTACAGAACAGCATTTAGTGAGTCTGCAATTTATAACACATAGAAATTGATTTAATACCTTACATATGGTTTGAGTGTTTTCCAAGCGCTGCTGCAGACATTTGTGGAGTACTACTGATCTATAAACTACTTCTGAAAGAATACATTTAACAATGTCTTCATCTGCTTAATTAAATAGTTGCACTTAATGACAATACTCTACTGATATAATGTCCAAAATCAGCATGGCCTAATTGGAGAAAAAAAATTCTCAAACAGCTAAGAGGTACTGTTAAAAGAGCAAACAACCTTGCCTCGCATACAGTGGATTAAGGATATCTCTGTACTTTGCAGCATTCAGCTTTCCCTCAACCCTAATAAGTCTCCTGTTCCCTGCCACTGAAAAAAAAAAACCAACAGCACTGGAATTGTTTCTCACAGGTAATGAGCAGTACCTTGTTTCCTCCGAACATGGTGTTAATCTTAATTTCAACAGAGTAGAGAATCGTGTTTCTCACAGTCAGAGAGTTTAATGGGTTTCAATGTGCCACTTACAGTGGAGGCTTCTTTCTGTCTAGCCACTCTGTCATAAAGCCCATGTTGGTGAACTGTTACACTGTTGGCCATGTTTCTGGAAGTTTTGATCATCTCCACATTGGTTCTCAGGAGCTCAGCCAGAGTCATCATTGGGTTCTTGGTCACCACCCTTAACATATCCCTTTTCCCACGACTGCTCAGTTTGACCGGGTGGCCAGCTCTAAAGAGAGTTGTGGTTATTCCAAACTTCTTCCATTTAAGAATTGTGAAGGCAACTGTGCTCTTGGGATCCTTCAATGCCACAGGATTTTTTTTGCAGCCTCCCCCCAGATCTAAGCCTTGGCACAATCATCTCTCTAACCTCTGCAGATAATTACTTCGATCTCATGACTTTTTTGCCGATACACAAGGTCAGCTGTGGGAACTTAGACAAGTGTATGCCTAATTATGTGCAATCAATTAAATCGACCACAAGTGAACTTCAAAGAGGGTGTAGAAACATCTGAATGATGGTCAATACAATAGGATACACTTTTACAAATTTCAAGTGTCCTAGCAAGGGGTCTAAATAGTTTTATTTTCAGTGAATTTACAAAAATTCCTAAAATTCTTTTTTCACTTTGTCATTCTGAGGTATGAGTGTTTGATGTGGAACAAAATTAATCTAAACGATTTTAGCACACAGCTGCAAAATAACAAAAGGTGAAAAAAAAAATCTCTATACTTTCTGAATCTCCTGTAATTGTAGATTAATGGCCACATGCCCAAAGGGACAAGACATTTCATAACATGTGGATCAATCCAATCTTTCTTCAACCAAAACAGATCCCTACTAGCTAATCTCCAAAAAATATATCTGGTCTGAAGGGATAAGGATGTAAAAGCAATTTAATTATCTTAAGCTAATAATTGAGACATTTTATTTTGTTTCATTTTTAGAATTAACCTTACAAAACAAAAGACAAATGAGTATAGTTTTTAACTTGTCACAAAATTCCAGATTTCCTACTGCCAAGTCCTACTAACAATAGTGTATTCATCAAAATATTACAATTACAAAATGGTCACCAGTAAAATGTTTCCATCCCCATTACATCCCAACTACAAATGTAAAATAAAAATGTAGTAAGCATAATACTGTAGTACATTGCTTCCCCCCCCCCCCCCAAAAAAAAATCCCCCTAAGGCTTATCAAGTTGAATGGAAAACACGCACTTTACAGTCCTTCTGCATATTTTCAGTACTAGCCATGGTCCATCTGGTAATGGATAGTCACATTAAACATCCAAAAGCCAGTATCCATAATATAACTGGGATCATTATTTTGCTTGTAGATGTGCTCCAAAAATGTACTTGGCTCCCTTAGTTGTCACCTCAATTCCAAAACGCCTTATTCTCCTTTTGCAAAAAAGCACTGTCATAGCATACATAACACAATCCTACTTCATAGAGGGGAAATTTTCATACTTCTTCCAAATCACAAGGTCTTCTTACAACAGAATCTGTCAGAAGGGGCAGGGGAATTTCTAGAGATGTTTCCACATTTTGACCAGAGAACACTGTAGCTTTTGTAAATTTTTAAATTTGTCACCATTTACCACTGAACATGAGCCTTTCACAAAGAAGAGATGTAGATAAGAATCAACAAAAACGCTGCTCTCTCTGCATTTCTTTCCACAACTCTTACGGATGACCTTGAACTTTGCGCCCAGTAATTTAACTGTCAGTACTTTCTCTCATTAATCAGTGTTGTGCAGGTTGCTTGTTATCTTCAAGTAAGGGTTTTCCCACTTACACAGACCACTTAATTAAGGAGTTTGCAAGGATGGGTATTTCTTCTGAATCCATCAACTACATTTAGTAAATAAATAATGACTCTGTTAAAGCTTTAAAGTGATCAAGGAAACTGGCTACACTTAACCTTAGCTAAAATGCCACAGGTGATATAGTAACGGATAAGTCTGGCATTTTTCAAAATGAAGTTATTACATATCTACAATGTTTGTAAAGCATTTGTCACATGAAATTGTGTTATAAAGTTAAGTGCTTTCTATAAATTTAAAAAAAATATTACCTGCACTGGAGCTTCACATTGGATGCTATGGGGCACAGGGTAAGACCTTAAAAACTTAACAAATACGCCAATTTTTGACCCAATTCTTGTGATTGCACACATTATAAAAGTTTATACGTGTCATTTTTTTGGGGGAAAAAATACTATGAGATTCAGCCATTTTAAAATGACTAGCTATGCACGACAGGTTTCGAGTTTAGTCTATCTGCACAACAACCTTAGAGGTAGTTTCCTCTCTAAAAACCACATCACAGTAAACCTTCGTGCCACATGGTTGATTTTGTTTTACTTCCTTATTTATGTGAGAAAAATCACAAGCAAACAGAAAACCTATCATTACCACAAGAAAAATGCACAAGGAATTTGTGATAAAATGATTTCCAGATCCTGTGTTGTCACAAACATGTGTCGGAAACACGCAAGAAGAAGATCAATACTTGGCAACTATCTTGACTTAAAAAAATGAACTTGTTTCACAACTTTTTAAGCTTTTACTCTGTGCCCAATGCAATTCATTGTAAAGTACCAGTAAGGGCAAGATTTTTTTTTTTTTTTTTTTAATTTACAGCAAGAGCTTAACCTCAGAACACAATTTTGCATAGCAAATGTATATCATGTTAGGAATAATGTCAACTTGAAAAATGTGTCATTTAATGCAAGCAGTGCCCATAACTTAATTGTCACCAGATATCCTAAAACTAACACATTAAACACAGGAAGAATGTTAAATGCACATACTATTAAATAATGTGCACTTTGTAATTATTTATAACAATGTAATTTTACAATTGCTTACTAATCGCAGCACAAGCCAATATGATTATCCTAAGCACACTTATTTTAGGTAGTCTCCGTAAATAGCCAGTAATTCCAAACCAGCTATTTAAAAGTGGAATCAGATTTATACCACTCATTCAATATTCCATGGAGCACATTCATGATTATATGTAATTAGACCAGGCAATTGTGGAAGGCATGGAAAATTAAAATAAATCTCAGAATTTATGAGTAAATTAAGTGCCATTTTTCAGGTTTTATATGTTATTTGTCTTGACTATAACATGATATACAGCCTATCAAAAAACGTAATATCCATAGCTTCCATAATGTACAATGTTGATAATATTGCTTTCAAAAATAGAAAAGATTTTTCTTGAAATAGTTCTATACACAATTATACGTCTGATGTGGTGAATATGGCTGTATTATGTACACTAACAAGAGTGCCAAAACAAATGTATCAGATTAAGTATGCAGATCTACTGTATAGATGGCCATCTTCTGCAGTGAATATAATCATGGTAATGTGTGGATGAGAAAGAATACATAGATACTTTCCTTCATGAGCAATTAACTCATCTAGCAATATCTGATTACTTCATGTACCTGCACACAATTTTTGAATATACATGAAATTCAGGGAAGAAACAAAAATTTTTCTTCATGTGACACAGCAAACCTTGATTAACAGAACTATTTTTCTAGAACTTCAATCATTACAGAAACCATATACATCACTACAACTAAGTTGGATGGAAACAAGCTGTCAACAACAAAATTCCATAAAATCTATTTAATACATTTTCAACAGATTGCTTAAACCTAAACAAAAATGTACTGTCGTTCAATGGAAACACAATAAGCAAGATAGCCTGAACAAACCATCTTATTTAGAAACAAAATATTGTTAGCAACATAAAAATAATCTCCCATCAAGTTCTGACTAGACCAGTATAAATACAGGTTTTTAGAATTGTTTTTATTTGCATTTTTAACTATTTGTAATTAAATAAACTTTACTTTCTCAAAGTTTTTGGGGTATATACATGTTTCCAACCGATTTAGACAAAAATCTAAAAGTATGTTTTTATCAGTGACAAATACGGACTGGTTGGACAAAGACTCTGAATATGTCAGATCACACCACTGGTGGTTGTGGGAGAATACCACAATTGTCCCCATAGATGGGAATCACATAATGTGAAATGGCCTTTAGTTGCAACTGAAATTGCTATCTACACACATTTAATGGGTCTTTTCCAAAGAGAACACTTATATGAAGGGGATAACTATTGCCTGCTCAATAGGGTTGGGAAGGTGGAACTGAATTTGCATTTAAATTTAGCAGATTTGCAACTTAATGTGCATTGACACCTAATACTTTTGCTATGTACAAAAAGAATGTCCAGCAGCAACACAAAATTTTATTGAAAACGATGTCCCGATTGCTCAATGGATTCTTAAATATGCATGACTAAAGATAGTTTAATAGGTTCAAAACCAAGTCCCTTTATTTTTGAATTTATGAGGTTTCAGAAACTGCATTCTATTACAATATTGACTAATTTGTGGCAAAAATGCCACATCAATGTTAATATGCGAAATCCAAATAAAATAATATGTGAACAATATCTAAGGAATTCCTTCTACATGCTTGGCAGAAAACAATATGTATCTAAATCAATGAAATTAAACATTACTAAAATGACAAAAATACATATTAAAAAGAGTGATTTCAAAATAGATAATTTAAGGAATAAGACTATGAAAGATGACACCTAAATACTTTCCAGTGCGATCTTTGACCTCATTGAAAATAAAACCAAGCATGACTCAATTCTATGTAAATACAGTTAAGCCCATCTCAGTTGCAGGGAAACATGCAGTGATCTGATTTAAAGTGAGTGCATTTCATGCACACACATAAGCAGGTCAAGGTGAATAACCTTTTTAAGGCAGAACCACTTCTTAAAAATCCACTTTTACATGGGCAGGTAATCTTTTGGATTTCTCCTTTATCAAAGTGTTCTGATGCCAATAAGCCGGAAAACAAAATAGGTAGAAATCATCGGTCACTTTGAATCTGACAAACCCTGTGATTATTCTGCGTTTTATAAATATGTTTAGTTAAATTTGTGTTGTGTGCAGTCTGGTGACAGAAACCTATAAGGAAAGCATACTCTTTTCTGCTTGCCTGTTCGATTAAGCCCTGCAAATGACCCATTACATGTGCTTCTTGCTTTATACTCATTGCTGCTGGAACAGTAAACAACACAGCTATTTTTACTTAAATAAGACAAATATTGTGTTCGGTTACTTTTTACTTTCACAATCCTGTCTGCAGCATGCATCATATCCCATGTAATTTACCCAATCAACTTATCAAATGCTCATCCATCCCACTTAATTTCAGTTCACAATCACATGAACTTCAGCCTGTCTTTGCAGCTTTGGCTCCAAAGCAGAAACAACTCTGGACCCAGTACACATATGCACACATCCACAATCCCACTAAAAAGGCCATTTAGGATCCCAATTAACCGAACATCTTTAGTATTTGGGTGAGATGGTGAGAATGAGACACATACACACCAAGCCATTCGTTGGAGACAGGTTTTGAGAGGAAAGAGGGTCAGATTTGTAGAAGGGCACGAGCAATTCACCCTATCTAGAAGAAAATGCTTACTATACCAACTTATTTCCAAAGTGTGTGTGTACAGTGCATGCTGGTACAGCATAACTTCCTCAGAAATGTATGACAAAGACATATCCACCCAGAAGGTGGTTTTGAGAGGAAAGTGGGTCAGATTTGTAGAAGGGCACGAGCAGTTCACCCTATCTAGAAGAAAATGCTTACTATACCAACTTATTTCCAAAGTGTGTGTGTACAGTGCATGCTGGTACAGCATAACTTCCTCAGAAATGTATGACAAAGACATATCCACCCAGAAGGTAATCCAAGTTTAGGAAAGATGACCATACCACTGCAATGAATTGTTTCAGTTACAACAATGTATGTTAAATTACTGTAAATGCATCTGCTCCCTATCATGTCCTGCTTTAATTGTAATGAATGCATAAGATACAGTGGTGTGAAAAACTGTTTGCCCCCTTCCTGATTTCTTATTCTTTTGCATGTTTGTCACACAAAATGTTTCTGATCATCAAACACATTTAACCATTAGTCAAATATAACACAAGTAAACACAAAATGCAGTTTGTAAATCACTTAAATAGGAAATACTTGTGTTATATTTGACTAATGGTTAAATGTGAAGCGATCTTGGGTGCTGCAACAGGACAATGACCCAAAACACACCAGCAAATCCACCTCTGAATGGCTGAAGAAAAACAAAATGAAGACTTTGGAGTGGCCTAGTCAAAGTCCTGACCTGAATCCAATTGAGATGCTATGGCATGACCTTAAAAAGGCGGTTCATGCTAGAAAACCCTCAAATAAAGCTGAATTACAACAATTTTGCAAAGATGAGTGGGCCAAAATTCCTCCAGAGCGCTGTAAAAGACTCATTGCAAGTTATTGCAAACGCTTGATTGCAGTTATTGCTGCTAAGGGTGGCCCAACCAGTTATTAGGTTCAGGGGGCAATTACTTTTTCACACAGGGCCATGTAGGTTTGGATTTTTTTTTCTCCCTAAATAATAAAAACCACCATTTACAAACTGCATTTTGTGTTTACTTGTGTTATATTTGACTAATGGTTAAATGTGTTTGATGATCAGAAACATTTTGTGTGACAAACATGCAAAAGAATAAGAAATCAGGAAGGGGGCAAATAGTTTTTCACACCACTGTATATACATTTAGAAAGCTGGAATATATGAATTGTTATCCTCATAATCACATCTAGCAAACTAATGTGTAAAATACCTTCCAAAATCTGGCACAATTCATTCTTTTAAAAAAAGTGTATTGAGAAAGTAAATTAGTGGCAGCATTCTTTATATTGTTAAAATAACCGACACTAAAATCTATGTAACCACATCTGTCACAACTACGTGGAAAACTCTGCCTTTACGCAGGAAGAGCTGCTGTACTGTACATCCAGTGTTCTGGGTTTAAATCCTGCGCCCAGGTGTCATCTGTGTGGAGATGGATGTTCTCCCCATGTCTGTGCCGGTTTTCCTCCATAGTTATCAAATTTTTCTCAAACACCACCAAAAACATGCTGGTTAGGTTGCTGGGCAATTCCAAACTAGCCGCTCTGAGTGAATGTGTGTGTGTATATATATATATATATATATATAAGTGTTCACAAGAGTGAGACCTGGGATGGACAGGTGCCCTATCCGTGGCAGTTTCCTACCTTGTTCTGCTGAGACAGGTTCTTGTCACCTTGTAACCCTAAATGGGATTAACAATGTTAAATAATATGAAACACTTAACATATCTGTAAACAAACAATTGTTGCCTTGCAAAAATCCTGAGGAAGGAAAAAAAAAAACTGAAATATCCATCCCTAAACCTAAGGCAACAAACAAAATAAATGTTTTGAATCCATTGATATTTTTTTCCCCATCTGGTCTGATCAAATGACGTACAGAATATGTTTTTTACTATTTAATTTTAATCTATATTTTGTGAAATGATCAAAAACTTATGCCAAAGAAAATGTAAAATGTTAATTAAGCCACAAACTTTACATTTTTGCACCTAGAATTTGATTCTTGAATAAAGAAAATACACAACACACTGCAATGACTTTACTATTCATTAACTTTCAGTAAGCACCTGTTCTGTATTTTGACAGTACATACTTTTAAGTGTTGACACCCAAAAAATTAAAATAAGTACATATTCTTGAATAATTTTAATTTACTAAACAAATGTAACAGATATGAAAAGAATAAACCTGAAACACAAATTTTTAAATCTACGTTAAGGTGTATATTGTTGTCAAAAGTGGTCTACTGTTAATACATCTAGACCAATTATTACTTGTAGTTATTACTGCGAAAAGAGCGGTTAGAAATAAACTTACCAATACTGGGCTTTCATACGGGGGAAATCCAAACTCCCTCAACCATAATCAAGAGGACTTCAGCAATGATTGCTTTTTTTGAGCATGGTATCTTTACTTAGTTGCACATGTCCATTAGCAAGATGACAAGAGATCATAACTCACAACCAAAAGATTGTAGTTAATGCCTCTGTTCTCTGTTACTTCTAATTACTAAACCTTGACCATGGGATCAAAGTCCATACCTAAGCACAGTTCAAGTCTCTAGTAAGTAACTTGGAAATGTGGCAGTGCTGTATTTCTTAAAATGTACTCCTCCATAAACATCAAAATTAGACAACAGAGCATTTTAGGAGGGTTTTATTTGGCAAAATACACCAGCACTGCACACTAGTCCATCTTCAGTTAACAAAAGTGCATCTTGGTGCATTTTACAAGCTTATCTTCTTATAGTCACAGTGAATTTGGATGATTTTTTTCAGTCTTCATGTGTGTTGAAACAGAGGGTGATCTTCCACGTCCAGTCTGTACCATTATATGTTCTGCTTGCAGGCACCTGTTCTCCTACTAAAGGAACAGTAGGTATAGTCAACCATCAGCTCTCATCGCTTTTTTCTTTAGCGTTATGATAATGCCTAACTGTAAACATATTAAATGAAGTGTGCTGGGAAATGGGCAGATGGCAAGAAGAGAATAAAAAGAACACTAGAAAGAGCACAAACTACATTAATTTAAAATTTTACTTCACTAAGTCATTTTATTCAAGATATATACAAATTATTGCTGTTTCTAAAACTACTGCAGACAAGGCACAATGAGTAGTTAAAAGTAAATGATGACATAGTGATACTTCAAGAACACTTTCAACATGCAGATCTTCAGATTGCTTTTCTATGTTTTTTAAAGTGAGGACAACCTAAAATTGTGATAAAACATACATAAATGTCTACTAACATTATTTATTTACCTTAAAACGGACACAAATGTTGCCCTTATAAGAAGACAGAGAAAGCAAATTTGTATGAGCACAAAAACAAATATTTTTATAGTAAAGGTGCTTAGCAGCAGGATTGCATTAAAATTACATTAATGTGCAACAATTACATAAAATTGGTCATAAATGGAGAAACAAGAACCTGAGACGCAATTAGTTAGAAGGGCATAATAAGCCTAACAATCAATATATGATATTGATTATAAAGCTAAAAAGTTCACTATTACACAAAGATATGGCTTTAATTTTGTGAACCATGAAAGGATCAACTTTAGCATTAGAAAGAATGCATCCTTTTATATGACTTATAGGCAAAGATTGAAAACTCACAAAAAAACACTATTTTAACTATAGATGCTTCTAAAGGTTAATGCCAAAATTCCTTAACACATTGCAATATTTGGTTCTCATGGTTACATATTACCTAACCTCTATTGACAATTTTAAAAAAGGTGTCATAAGATACTGTAATATATGTAATGAATTATTATTATTATTATGAGAAAATCATGTGCATATTAATGCTTCAATAAAAAAAGCATTCACACCTTAAATTTTCCTTTAACAATCTAAACTAATAGAAGGTTTTACAATTTTAATTTTATTTAAAACTTTTATACATAAAGAATAAACTGCTGTTAAGATGAAATATTATGAAATGGGCTATACACTATTGGAAATGTCAGTAAGGGATTAAAATGTTAAATGGAATTGCAACTTAAGTCTTAAAATAAAACCACTGGAGGCACTAAAAGATAGGAAACAAAGCATTCACATACTGTATCTCTGAATTTCATGACAAGTTAGACTACACTAGTTTTCATTAAAACAGCTACAGAAAAACAGAACACTCTAATTTGTAAAAAAAAAAAAACAATTCCTCAGGAAACAATGCTTCAAGTTAACCCCAAGAATATCCACTCATTTGTAAGGGGGGAAAAAACTTTTCAGTCAAAAGAGCAGAATAGCTTGAAACACAAAAATTGAAATGATTTGCAGTCATAGTGCTATAATAATGTAATGTCTCACAAAATACAGTATACAGATACAGTATAACACTCCATCCAAATGAAATTCATCTTTCCAGTCTTCATAATGACCCATGTCACTTGGTTAACATCTTACGGGCAAATGCATTTTGAATTTTAGCTCTACAAAAGATTGCCTACACTGACGGTCCAAGTGTGAGATTTTTGCGTCTATATACTCAGTAGTACAGATAAGATTGTTTTGGGTGAGGCAGGAGATTTTTACTCTTAGCAAGGTTCTTGTGTATGACTCCCAACACTGATACAGATACCTATTTACCCAGCATTATATTGACTAAAGTGGAACAAAGCTGCAGAATGCCAGTGTGGTCTAACAAGCTGCTTAAGAGTAGAACCAAATGAATAGTCATACCAAAATTACTCAACTTTATTTCCTCTATTATTAACTCAAAACCATATAATATTCTGCCATTTAATACGTTAAGCGCTAAAATGGGAGAGCAGAAAAAGCTTACTGATATACACAAGGGCATCTCCTATAGGTAGATCTACAGACTAAATAGACAACGTCTAGGACAAGGAAAGTATGCCAGTTAGCCCCAATAGAGGAAAAATATGTTCCAAGTAATCTATGTAATTCTACCTGAAAACATACTGTATACTTCTGGGTTTTCTTACCTAATGCTTATGTAATCCATACTCTGGCCTTTACAATTCTGCAACCCTTAAATTGCAAGCCACACAAAGACAAAACTATAAAAAGGTCTGAAAATAACATGCATTGGCCAATCAACTGCACACATTACTTCCATATCTTCAATTTAACTGACAGCATCAACCAGAATTCTAGTCAGCTAATTTTAATGTAAAACCTTACTATGTATTTTTACATCTCAAACACTAGTCAGTGCATACTGCTGGTGGTCATGGAGTCTTCCTTAACTACATTTTAAAGTAAATTACTTTGAAATGTTTTACACTACTTCTTATAACAACAGATGCAAGATAAGCACACACAATACACTTGCAACGAAAACTGCCGATGTCTAACAAGCAGATTTACTTACCAGTAAAAAGGTTTCTTTCAGCTTGGTTGAACCTTCTTGCAGGTGCAGTTCTTGGCTCTTGGATACTAACAAGAAATGACTTTTATCATGTAGAATATTTCTTCATGCTCTTATGGTCCAATCCATTATATACAGTGTATGCTTCAGTAGAAGGGTGCAATTTTGAATGGAGATTCATCCAAGCTGGAGGAAACTTTGTTTAGGAAGTGAAGTAGGCCCTTTAGATAAGCCTAGAATCATGCTTTCATCAGCTACATGCTACATTACAACAGCACATTTCTCAGGTTGGTCGATAATCACTCATTAACAAAAAAAGTATCTGCCTACTGTTAACTTTAATGAGTAGACTATGATGACTCGCAGGACATTTGGAAAGAGTGTCATTTACATGAATGTTTTAAATTTAAACTTTGCTTGCTTTGATGGACAAGATTAATCCTTTAAAATCAGTCTTATTTATACACACACTCACCTAAGATAATGTGGTGATATAGTGCCAGATTTTTGTTGATTCAATAGACAGGAATAATTACATACTAGTGCTTTCTTGTATCTAAAGTGTTTTCCTCCTGTAGGGAGTTAACCGTTTAGGAAAGTAGAATTGGGAAGTGCAGCAGCCACGTTCCGATTAGTCACCTAAGAAATATACCTGCTACCAGGAAATATTTGCAGTCTTGGGCATGGAACTCCTGCATCAACACATGTATCCCACAAATAACCATTAACATTTTGGCATTTTGAAAATCAGTACATTTTTCTGATTTAATTTTTAATTTATGTGACAATAATTACAAAGGCCCTGATTATCCTATTAAGTTCCTGGATTAAATATAGCCAGTTGTGTAATTTCCTGTCTTTATTGTATAGTAACAAAGTAATCTGATGACTGTAAACCTAGCTGCTATACCAGACAGTCTTGTAATTGAGATTTTATACACGCGCACACACACCTCAGGGTGGGGGCTTGTTAAGGAACATAATTAAATAAAACAATGTGAAGAAGTGATTCTTTTAATTATATAAACATATAAAAAAGTAAGTGAATGTGCCACCCAGTGATTTCCTTTGCAGGAGATTCCAAAGGACATGAAAATCCTTAATGTTTACAGTAACCATTGTAACACCTGAATATTTCTTCCATTTTGATCAAGTCTGTTTTGGAGGCTGGAAAACATGTCCAAGAGAGTCACAGAAAGGCTTAGGCAGTTTAATTGGGTGGCTAGAGTACTGAAAACCAACAGTACAATTACAGAGTTGATCCAAAAAAAGTGTCATGTTGCTCTATCCTGTTTCAGGAAATTTACCAAGACAGATATAAAATGATATGTACATGCATGAGAATACAATATCTTTTTTGCTGCAAGTGTTCAGAAAAACTGACATAAATGTAATTATATGGTATTAGCAAGTTTGTGCTATGTGGAATTTCATTGTATTTAATGGTATAAAACTATCTAATAGCCTTGTCTTTAGATAGATTTTTTTTTTCATTTCAATATTCTTGGTCTGACTTTATAAAAAGATATTGAAGCACAAACAAAATGACTTGTACAGCAGGCTGAGGAATCAAACTTTACCTCAACAAAGGATGATCAGATCAGTTTCAGATAATTTGATAAATACCACTCATAACTCTAACATTTTTCCTGTCTCTCTTCCCTCCACTCCATGATATTTTTTCATAACAGTGGTTGGGGAAAAAAAAAACAAACTTTCAAATCAAACACAAATCACATTACCTTTAAACACAAAGTGTTAGTACTAAAATAGAAACAAACCTGGAATTATGAAATAAAGGACACAATGTTAATAGAAAAAAAGGATAGAGATGAAAACTATATTTATTTGAGAAATACTCAAAAGTATGATTTAACAATTTTATTGACAGTCATGCCAAAGCAACAATTAAAAGTATGGTACATGAAAGGATAATATTACCATTTTAAGACATAAGGCACAGACATCCCTGAACAGCAATGTGACAGTGGCGATTATAAAACACACACATTGTGATTCACTCACTTTAATAGAAAAAATCCAGTATAAAAACAAAACCCTGCATTTTATTACAGTAAAGGTTAAATAGCCTGGATAGTAGACGCAAACAAAGCAAGCACATTAATAGTAAATTCACATGTCATTCTTAAATTAAGTTCAAGTATATTCCGTATTGAACGGACTACCTATGGTTAGATAACTGATTTGTTAATATGGAATATTTTCCATTTAAGTACACTGCTAACAACACACACTGAAACAAATCCACATGGACAAGAAGGTCACTTGAAACAGGAGTTATGCAGACCAAGTTGAAAAAAAATGGTGTTTATTCGTACAATGATTTTGAAAATATTTTAAAATTTATCTGATTCGAAATAAGGACTGTTTTAAACACTTCTACCTGGAATGGCGGGCTTAAGGTTTAACTCACGAACTGACCAAATAACCAAACTTCAAACAGTTTGCAAATAACATGAATAGATCCAAATACTATGTTAGTGGTTTATGATGTTCCAAGTATATATTGGACAAAGGAATTACCTTCAGAGACAGAAAACTGGCAGGTTACAGTGTACAGCATAAATGAGTACAACCTCTTGCAACACAGAAATGTGTCCATCTAAATTATGACCACTATAACTAATGGAAAGAAATTTTAAACAGCAACACCACCACAGAAAGAGAAGTCATCAGTATCTGTAAAATAAGAAAAAAAATCAGGCAATACTGCTTAAATCAACTGCAGCAAAAATTAGTACATTCTTTGTAAATTCTACAAATATGTAATATTCTACCACTTAGCATGTCCATCATTACTTTTGCGTACTGCACTGATCCCTCTTGGCATTGAGTTTACAAGTTTACTGCATACTGTCACATGTACTTTGTTGCACTCTTGGAGAATGACTTCGTTGAGTGCCTTGGTCTGTGATGGGGAATGTTAAGTAACTAGCGTCACTCAGAGGTACTTAATAGAGTTGGTTAGGTGACATACTCTTCCATCTTCGCACTTTGCTGCTCACTTTTTGTTTTGTTTTTTTTTTTTTTTTTAAATGCAGAAGTGGCATTGTATAAATGTTTACGGTCAGCAATGTTGAAAAAATGCCTGATGAATCAGTATGTGTGGAGAAAACAGCATCTTTTTGAAGATTTTGCAGTACCATCTGTGAACTCATGATGTAATGAATGAAGTACACTTCGACATCTTCAGCACTCATATCCCCAATATAAGACCTGTACCACCAATGTTCTTCACTGTAGTAACTGTGCATGTCTCACTGTACTTGTTTCCCTTAGGAGGACATACAGTTGACACCATCAGATATAAAAAAAAAAAAAAAAAAAGATTTTGGTCTCATCAGAACCGATTCCCAAAAGCCTTCACCTTTGTAAATGTAGGTCTTGACAAAGGCTTAAACAGGCCATCTTGTGCTTAGGCTTCAGAAGTGGCTTACTACATGGACTATAACCACGTATTCCACCTTCTGAGAAGGGAAGATGAAACCGATGATCCATTTTTGGTTTTCCACATCTTTTGCCAGCTCTGAAGCACTTGATTTGCTATTTTCTCAGCAAAGAAACACTCAACACAAGGGGACAGCTTGAATGTTTCAGGGTGCTTGTCACAGGTCCACACTTTTTTGAATTGCTGCAGCACTTCAATACTGTATTTTGGCTTAGAACAGTGCTTTGAAAATGTTCCCATAATCTTGTCTTTTCTTGTGTAATGACGTTTTCCTTAAGTCTCCAAAACAATTGTATTCCACATGAAGTCATTGTCACCATTAAGACTGGCCATCCTTCAACAGGTTAAATACAACTCTTAACTGCTTAAGTGTGATGGTTCTGGTCCAATAGATTATCTACTGATCAATTATCCTTTACTAGCTTCAGACAGACATTTTGATTTTAGTTTGAGCAGTTTTCAGGGTATACACAGTATTACAACATGACATACTACCATTTTGTTAATGAAAATCACAATCACTTTCCTCATTACTATTAACATGTTTCATTAGTAACTGATAAACCAGTGCTGCTGACAAGCTACTTTAAAAATGAACTTCAAATGTTTGTTACTTAAAAAGAGAGATAGCTGGATTTGTTAGTTTTCAGGGTGGTGTACTCATTCATGATGTATACTGTAGTCGTAAATTAGCCTAAAAAGTAACTAAGTGAAAAAATAGCTTCTGTTTTTGTGTTAAACTTAAGATTTAATGCAGCTGACTGGTTGACAAGTAGAAACTGTTAAAATGTCAAAAAAAAAATCTAAGTACAGTGGAACCTCTAGATACGAGTTTAATTCGTTCCAGCACCGAGCTTGTATAGCGAATTTCTCGTATCTAGAACAAACTTCCCCATTGAAAATAATGGAAATCCAGTTAATCCGTTCCGCACCCCAAAAATATTAACATAAAAATCAATTTTCCTAACAAATAACACTGATAAATAATATATACTGTAGTCTACCTTTAATAAATAACACTGGTAAATAATATAACTGATTATTAAAAGAATCAAAACAGGTGTCCAAAGTGCAGTAGAGCATTCAATAAATCTTTAAATAATCCTTAAAACAGTTGTGAAGTGGAGGTTTAAAATACACAAGAATAACAATCCTTTAACGCGAGGTTAAAACGTCAACAGGAAGCAGTCTTTAAAAAACAGATGACAATCCCCGGTACTTCTTCTCTGTTAGCGTCAGCGTCTCACCTGCTTCTCCCATGCGGGCTCTGCAACAGGCGAGACACTCTTAATGCAGCTGACCTTCTCTACACCGTCCTGCTTCAGCCGTTTGGCTCGCCTGTTCAGCTACACGCGAGCCTGCACTCGCTCGCTCTCCCGCACTGACTTCCTACTGGTGCTGCTGCTTCCTGCCACCTCCGTTCTCTGTCCTCTCTTTTCTTGTACTTCTTCTCCCCCTTAACCGGCTCGTGCTTCTCTATATATGTGGGGAGGACATGGCAGCTGCAGCCCATCAGCCACAGGAACAATCATGGATGTGGGCAGTTTCCCACCTGTGCACTTAGGTGAGAAACGCCCACACTGCAGATCGCCCTGCGGCTCGCTACAGCTACCACGCCCCCTCGCTAAGCCGCGAACTATACCCACAGCCTGGCTCGTGGCGCGAGCCAATGCTCGTATTTAGATCTGAATTTTTTGCTCATACTTTCCTCGTATCTTGAATTTCTCGTATACAGAGGTGATCGTATCTCGAGGTTCCACTGTATATCCAAATAAAAGGACAAGCTGAATAAAAAAAATCTATAGGCAATTACTTTGATCCACCAACTTCCTCAACTGCTTATTTCACAGTTCGTGAGGCCTATGGGACTTTATTTACAAGTCCAATTAATAAACAAGACATTAAAGAACAAACCTTGAAACAAGCTAGTTAGATCAAAACCCAAGTACTTCTTTTGTATTTCTAAGCAGAGTCGGGAACACTAAATTTGGGAAGTGTAAGTGGGGGGGGGGGGGGGAATAGCCAAATAACATAAGCACATAAAAGCAGAGCCAAAAACCTGCATTTTGTTTGAAAACATTTTAAAAAATGTATTTGGAAAAGCAGTGAAAGCAAGAAAAAAAGCCATGATTCATCTCTTGGCATGAAGCCAGGGATAAGGTTTTTTTTTTTTTTTAAATTGCAAAGCAATCACATAATCACATAATCAGAAACCAACTGGGTAAAAATGAGATTCAATGTCAAACAATAAAACGCTTCAAGTCAGATGGGTGAATTTAAAGTTTTCTAAAATACCATATGGTGCAATCTCCACTACTAACTTTGCAAAACAACACAATAAACGGCTCAAGCTGAAAACGGGCAACTGAAAAACAAAACAAACACAACAAACTCTAAACTTGGAAAAATTACAAACTCAACTTATTATTCATTCTAACAAACTCGCTCCACACTTATATTCATAAAACTGTTATGCATTATAACAATGTCAAAATGTCATTAAAACAGTTCTAGGAAGGAAATAACTACTCACTGCTAAATGATCTGAATTGCTGTTCAGACTGTTCATAATATTTAACTATTTGCTTTATCTCAGCAAGGCCTAAGTATTTTAACTACAGTGGCTCTGCAAATGTTACTTTACATCTCAGCAAGCAACACACATCAGGCTGTATGAACCATTTTGTGCAGAGATGTCCAGCTGGGAAAACAGACTCGCAGGGAATGGCAGCCATTTGCAGGATGAGAGGAGTCTGCACTACATAAAGATCCTTTTATTATACCCTGTTAAGATAGTAGCCACTCATTCTGCACCACAGGTAGCCCACTCATTCACCTTCAACCAATTAGCTTTAAAGTCAACTTCAGACATCAAAAAGGTGGTTTACAGAACCTCAAATATAGCAGGTTATGCAAGGCACTCCCATGCCAATGTACCAAGAAGGCATGCTGCATACTCGAAGTTTGACAATCCCCAAGTTATGCTCTGATATTCAAGAAAATATGTATAGTATTTTTGAATAATCATGGAACAAATATATAAATACAAAAACTGCAAGTGTGATTTATGTAGCTATACCTGTGCTTCCTGGATTTGCCCAATGTATTGTTTTAACAGCCTTCTGGAAAAAATTTTGAAAAATTACTGTTTTGAGTAAATATGAGCAGTAATCCCAATTTGTTATGGAAAGACGCTGCTGTGATCTGGTGCTATGATCACCTCAAGTCATTTGCAGAATTCAGCTTCACTTATGACAGAGAAAGACTGCTGAGCAAGTTGTGACAGTGGTGTTAATGGCAAAAACATTTGTGAATCCAAATTTCAATAAATTCCAGAGATCACTTGGCCATACCGTGGATTGCTTACTGTCATGACAAAAATAAGTAAAACGTTTTTAAATGTAAGTGACTTGAATTGACCCAGTACTTTCTGCTTGTGAG
The DNA here is from genome assembly GCF_900747795.2 of Erpetoichthys calabaricus. Classification (NCBI taxonomy): domain Eukaryota; kingdom Metazoa; phylum Chordata; class Cladistia; order Polypteriformes; family Polypteridae; genus Erpetoichthys; species Erpetoichthys calabaricus. The sequence continues at coordinate 68,433,557 of NC_041395.2, forward strand.
GCAAGAGTGCTTGTAGCTACACTTCCCTGTTGGCAAATCTGTCACTCCTCGGAGGGGGCATAGCTTAAGTTCTAAGTCAAAAACCTCATTGATGGTGAAAAGCGCTTTTGTGGTAAATCAGTATATTGCAGACTTGTGAAAACAGTGTCTTTTGTTAATTATAATTTGATAACACCATAGACAAACACACAGTGAAATGAGAAAAAACTGCAGACCATTTTCTATGAACTGTGGTACATTTAAATTTAAATAATTAACTGCCATTTTGCCCACAAATCTATACTCAATATCTCAAAATGACAAAGTGAAAACATGTTTTCAGGAACACATTTATTAAAAGTCAGAACCTAAAATCTCTCATTCATAGAAGTACTCATGCCCTTAATTCAGTATTTTATATAAGGTCCTTTGGTAGCAATTACAGCTTAAAGACGTCTTGAATAAATCTGTACAAGCAGCAGTTTATCCCATTATTTCTGGCAGATCGTCTTAGGTGTATAAGTTGGATGTTAGGCATCTAAACTGCCACATTTAGGTCTCTGTGGTGTTTATTTCTGGGGCACTCAAGGACAGCAAGAATTGTCCAGAACCTACTCCAGCATGGTCTTGGCGTTATCCTTTGAGTCATTGTCATGCTGAAAGGTGAACCATCACCACGGTCTAAGGCCACATGAACTCTGGAGCAGGTTTTATTCAAGGACCTCTCTGCATTTGTCTGCATTCATCTTTCCTTTAAATTTGTTCAGTCTTCCTTGTGCTATGTCGCTGTAAGGACACTTTAGCCAGACAAGCCACATGGTGTTTTGCCCAAACCAGACAATCTTTTGCCTCATGTTCTCAGACTCCTTTAAAAACTTTCCAATTGCCTTTTACTCAAAAGTGGCTTTCATCTCACCACTCTACCATAAACATACGATTTAGGTGCTATTGAGATGGTTCTCTTTACAACAGGTTCTCCCATTTCAACAAAGGACTTCTGAAGCTCTGTTAGGTTCACTGCTACCCTCCCTAAGATGGACCCTTGTTGCAGTTATTGAGTTTGGTCTGACAGCCAACTAACTCTACAAAGAGTCTGGGTGGTTGCAAATGGCTTCAAATTCACAATTTAGGCCACAAATATTTATGCCACTGTGCTCCCAAGAACCCTCCTTGCTCTTATTTATGCCTAAGCAGAATCTGATCTCAAAAGATCTACATAGACATTCTTGGAATTCATGGCTCAGTTGTCCTGACATGTAGTGTGAAATGGGCTGCCTTTCTAAATGAAGACCAATCACCTTCTAGACAAATTAAAGCAAACCAGACACACCTGATAATTCTGAATGCCACAGCAAAGGGTCCAAATACTTATATAAGATGACAGATTTCATTTTTTAATACATTTTTAATCCTGTCAACAACTTTTCACTTTTTCATTATGAGATAGAGTGTAGACAGATAGGCAGAAATGGATAATTTAAACGGGCGGCACGGTGGCGCAGTGGCAGCGCTGCTGCCTCGCAGTTAGGAGATCCGGGTTCGCTTCCCGGGTCCACCCTGCATGGAGTTTGCATGTTCTCCCTGTGCCTGCGTGGGTTTCCTCCGGGCGCTCCAGTTTCCTCCCACAGTCCAAAGACATGCAGGTTAGGTGGATTGGCAATTCTAAATTGGCCCTAGTGTGTGCTTGGTGTGTGGGTGTGTTTGTGTGTGTCCTGCGGTGGGTTGGCACCCTGCCCGGGATTGGTTCCCTGCCTTGTGCCCTGTGTTGGCTGGGATTGGCTCCAGCAGACCCCCGTGACCCTGTGTTCGGATTCAGCGGGTTGGACAATGGATGGATGGATGGATAATTTAAACTGAAAAAGTGCACAGAAAGTGAAGGGACATGAAAATTTTCTAAATCCACTGTGTGTATAATTTTAAAAATGTAATAAAAGGCTTGTAGAAAAATAAAAATACTCTTCAATTATTCACATTTTTTTCTTCAGTGTTAACCCCTAGTGTTACAGCTCAAAATGCACATTCAACTCCACAATCATAGTGGTGATTATGAGCAAAGACAAAATAAAAACCACACAAAAATTGGTTATAGTTTATTCTTAAAATATTAGAAAGTTCAACAACTCCGTAAATGCATTTAGGGTATACCTATCAGACATGAAAAAAGGTTACAAACCTGAATATACAAGCAAATAAAATTATTACTCATTTTAGTCTTGAATTGTACCATAGCAGCCTCTATTTTATTGTCTTTCCTCATAAGTAAAGCTGAATAACTTGAGAAATAGGGAAAAAAAAATAAAAAATAAAAATAAACATGCAATGGAGGGAGAAAAAAAAAAAAAAAAAAGATTTAATCACTTACAACTAAACAGGGTAATAATTGCATTGTTATTAATTTAACCAAACCTTGTCTAGTAGATAATGCAAGTTCATTTTACACCTGGCAAATGCTAGAAACTGCTCATAAGATATAGAAAAACTAAGGGCATTTTTGAAGATTTACAGAAATGGTCTGCTTTCTGGAGTAAATAAATCTCCAATTTAATATCACCTATATGCAGTTGGGACAATGACAGTTAAAAAAAGGTAAATACCCTTGGCAAGGTAACCCTGAATCAGCCAATTACCGTGCTCAATCTTGTGTGTTAAAAGAAGCAAATCTACCAAGGGCTAAAGAAATAGACATTCAAATCAAGACAAACATTCATACATTCAATTCAACAAATAAGCACTTGGCATGAATTTGTGAAAAGGACACCAAAATTTAACTCTGCTAAATGGGGAGAAAAAAAAACAAAAAAAACAAGCAAACCTACTGTGACAATTTACAAAATGTGATACACTTAAATTTGTTTTTGTGAACATGCCTTTTTAGAGTGCAAATGTTAAATATGACTGGCATTTTTGTGGGTATGCATTTATTGTAATTCAATTAAAAATTTTCATATATTCCTTTTGTTATACATTTGGTTTTAATTAAATCACATTATCGCTACTATATTTGAAAAGTGCCATATCTAGACTTCATATCTCAGTAATGAGAATTTTTAGTTGAACGATAGCTAAACAATAAACAGAAAAGATCCTTGACTAAAGCAACTCTGACCTTGGTATAGTTGTTGGGGTCAGATGTGGAAGTTCAGCATCTCAGACAGAGCAGCACTCCTAAAAATTTTTTGTAAGCTAGTCCGAGTTTATAGGGAATGGTGCAAAAGTCAAAAATAACCCAATCACAAGTTCTGAGGACATCCAACTGTCAAGGTGCCCAATGAAGATGCTCAAGCCAACAAAAAGGCCACAAATATTCCAACAGATGCTTACAGCAAAAGCATGCATGAACACATGGAGTTTATTTTTTAATCAAAGTCCTCTCTAGTTGAAGTGTTTGTTAGAAATTGATGCTAGAAAAGAATTAAAAAGAAATTTTACAAATCGTCAGGCTCTAATCCTTGCTATGATTCAAGTTTAAATGATGAGACTGAAATCAGAAAACTAATTACCAATGATAGAGTAGGACTTGAAGTACTTATCCTCATCAGCATTGGGCATTTTTAAAATGAACCTCTGTTGAGCTGAATTTTAAAATTTGGTCAGTTTTAATCATTGTAATTGATTCTCATTAGTACACAGACAATTTTTTCCTATGGGACTTCAAAAACATTTTTATTCATGTAAAACTGAAATGTAGTCAATAGTTGTTACCAATATAAAGGACAGTTTGTTTCAGTTTACTAGTATTTAGAGTGTAGCCATTTGTGGTACAAATAGTAAAATATGGAGAATGGAAGTGTGAAATATTGTAAGATGTACAGTCACTGAGCAAATTAGGATTATATTATCTGATCAGCCAATGATGTGGTAGCAGGGCAATGCACATAATCATGCATATCTAGTTCAGGAGATTCAGTAAATGTTCAAAAAGAATAAAACAGGGAAGCAATGTGATCTGAGAGAGCGACAGTGGCATGGTTGTTGGCACCAGGTGGGCTGGTTTAAGCATTTCTGCAAGTGCTGATCTCTTGGGATTTTTCACACACAGCAGTCTCTAGAGTTTACTCAGAATACTGTGGAAAGCAAAACAACCAGTGAGTGACAGTTCTATTGACGGAAAAGCATTGTTGACGACAGTTCAGAGGAGAATAGTCAGGCTAGTTCAAACTGACAAAAAGGGTACCGTAACTTATAACGAGTATGAACAACTGTGGTGAGCAGAAGAGTATCTCAGAATGCACAATACGACAAACCTTGAAGCAGATGGGCTACAACAACATTCCACCACCTTAGGTTTCTGTTCTTGGGTGGCTGAAATGGATCCCAAGTGGCATAAGTTCATCAAAACTGGACACTTGAAGAATTAGGGAGAGGAGAAAAAAAAAAAAAAAAAAAAAAAAAAAAAAAAAAAAACACACTTAACCTGGTCTGATTTCTGCAGAGACAAACCGATGGCAAGGTCAGAATGTGGTACCAACAGCATGAATCCATGCAGACAACTTGTCTTCTGCCAACAGTCCAGGCTGGTGGTATTTGTGTAATGGTGTGGGGAAAAGTTTTCTTGGCACATTTTGGAAATATTAAACACCAATCAATAGCTTGAATGCCATGGTCTGTTTGAGTACTGTTGTTGACCATATGCATCTCCGGTTTTGGCCACAGTTTCCACATCTTTCAAAAGCTAATTCAGGCATGACTGTGCACAATGTCACAAAGCAAATGTAACTGGTTTCATGAACGTGACAACAAGTTCAGCGTTCTTCAGTGGCCTTCTAAGTCAGTCACCGGATCTGAATCCAATTAAATACTTTTGGGATGGGGTAGAATATGGGATTCACATCACGAATGTGTAGCTGACAAATCTGCTTGATACAACCATATCAACATGGACCAAAATCTCAAAGAAATGCCTTCAACATCTAATATTAATAGTGTTCCTAATTCCCCCCCCCCCCCCCCCCCCCCCCCAGGAGTGTACATTTTCAATTCGAGAAACTGCAAGTAAATATACACGAAGTGAAAGGAGACAGTCATCTCCCAGGGTTTTTATAAAAAAAAGGACAAGAACCTAGGTTCCATCTTTGCAGGACGCTGATGTACTCTTCAGGAGTAGGAAGATATGCTCATAGATAACTAACTTGATAATGCCCCCAAAAGCCAGTTGTGTACCTTTCAAACCAGAATGACTTTACAGAAACATTTACTTGCAAATTGATGGGCATAGCATTACAGACTGCTCAAAGTTGTTAGCACTCAAAGAAAAAGAAAAAGAAAAAAAAAAAGCTGTGTGTGCTTTAGCCAGTGAAAGATGGAGTAACCATTACAAGCACATAAGTATCAGTCACAGGAGAGCAAAATGGTTAAGTGACCAAAAAAATTCTTACATTGAAAAATAGTTTTCAAAACCACAGATATTGACAGAGCTTCAGTAACAAAATATAGAAACCTACTTATTAATAGGAAGGTAACCAGGCAAAAGGTATGTGCTTGTTCCTGCAATAAATACTCTTTCACAGCACTGAGAACATTATCGTCATATACCAGGGATCCATCAAGCCAGTATATAAAGACGGATTCACTTTGCTAAGAATTGGATCTTCCTAATTTTGTGTGTTACTTTTACTGGATTTCATGCCAGTGGATGAGAGAAAGAATTGTCTAAACAGTGGAGAGTGAAAGAGATAATATTCTAAGCACTGAATCAGTATAGTATGTGAGATGCAAAACAAGACTATCTGATGGAGATTATAACTACAAGATAGTCCATTTTTCTTGTTACTGAACATGTGTTTCTGGTTGCCTGTTCAGTGTCACAGTACTAGATTTAGAAAAAAAAAAAATCTAAAATACCCATAACCAAGACAATATCTGCGAGTATTATATTTTATGAACTGAACAGGCCCCCCTTCTCATATACAGTATGACAGATTGAGTTGTCATACCCATACTTCCAGGTAACATTATTTAAAGAAAGATGGCATAAACAGATGAACTGCAAAATGATTATGCCATACTCAAGAATTAATATTTAAGCATATCTGAAACTGGCAGGTTAGTGGGTACTACAAAAAGTACTTTCAGAAAAGTCTGACAAAAGGTTACTTAACAGCTGCTCATACTGACGACATTGCATATCTGATGTTGTATGAAAAACAAACACTTAATGTGTGATGCTGTTCTCTTTGAATATGTATTATATTTTCACTAGTTTGTGAAATATATCCAGGTAAGACAAACACTATACTAAGTAAATAAATCTGAAATAGCAAAATAGTAAACCAGATTAATTTCCATTTTTGATATGCCAGTAGTACTGTCAATCACCACCAGTATTCAAACATCGAGAAATTGCCAGTCATGTCTAAAAACAGTCTGATGCAATGGACTGACGGAAGAGAAGTGGACTTGATTAGACCTTACAGGCTAAAGTTAGTCAACTAACAGTAAATTATAACTATAGCCCAAGATTAAAAATTAAGTATCAAAAAGTACAACTTTAGGACACCTTGATATAGACAATCCAGAGACTCGCTACCATCAGCAAAACACACTTTAATACCTGTGTCTACAAGGTTGATAAATGCTTGCTGCCACCAATAATAGGACCAAAACACACACAACACTCAAACATCAATGTATGAGAGCAGACGCTGACAATTTAATATGCTGTTATATAACATAGGTTTTCAATTGACTTGAGTAAACTAAATTTTAAATACAGTACCATGTATTTTATGAAAACTGTTGTGAATCACTCATCCTTAAAAGTAGGTCATGCACAAAATTCCAGAACAGACCTTTATTCCACAGGTCTACGAAAGTTCATTCAACAAATACAACAGTGAACTTGGATTAAAAGTAACAACTTTCTTAGTAAATAGATAAATACCATTAGTTATTCATATAGCGAGATGGAGCACACTGTTCAGACAGAGTAATTTTAAATCCTAGTGAAAGTTTACTAAGGGGCAATAAAGTTAACAGGGGTCAGCATCCCGGTGCTGTGCTTAACTTGTGTAGTGTTGTAACCATTCAGGCAATTCAATTCAGAAAGGGACCAAAAGCCAATTGGGTAGATATAAATACAGTAGCCATACTCCATGCAAGAACTACTGTATGTAAAATTGTTATTAGAGGAAAATATCAATTTTACAAAACAAATACTGCCTTTCCAGGCTTAGTTTGAATAATCTCAAAATCATCTTGTTCTTTTAGCTTTCCATCTTCATTAACATTCCTATTTTCACAAACTTCGACTGCATTATTAATATACTGTGGGGACAGTGAACAGTGTGCTTAAATTGCTTTCTACTAACAAGCATAAATACTGCATTCATTACTTTAATGTGCAAGGTAGAAAGGGAAAAAGCTAAAAGGTAGAAAGAAAAATCAATTAATACATTACAAACATTAGAGAACAAACTGAGGAATACATTAACTAGAATGTTTCTCTGTACAAAATGAATATTGACAATGTTTTATTCATGATAAAGCTATGAAGAAAATTGCAGTTTTTACCTTTAGCAGTATAAACATGAACCTCCAACAAACTCCAATATATTGGAAAAGTGCTCAAAGAAATGACACAGGAGGCAATAAATTGACACGACAAATAAATAAAAGGCTAAAGCACTCCAATACCATTAAAATGTTTTAATACTGTTGCAGATCCATAATGCAACAATTATGATCAAGTTACCCAAAAAGACTAGGAATAAACCTTAAATATGGCTGCGAATTAGAAATAAAGTACTAGTTTATACCTTTATATTTAAAATAATTTCCAACAAACCTTGATATTTAAAAGTACCATAATGGTGTAAATTTCACATTCTGGCAAAACACATACACACATGCACACACAAATATAATTAAGGGGAGGTTTAAAAAAAATTAAATCATGTTAACCTCTGCTTCAATGTACAGTTTCCAGAATCTGCCAGAACTTGGGAACTGGGCGACAAGTCGCTCATAGGTCTTCCTTGCTTTGTCTATGGGTTGGTTCTAAAAGTAGAAACCATTTAATATTTACATTATTATTGGCAGAAGATGCAAATAACTTGTATTTCGTACATACTCCAATATAAATTCATAACCCACAGAATAAAATAAAACCGCATCCCACCATCATAAGTAAACATAATCCTGTGTGACTAAACCTGTGCTTCTCGTATCAGAATGCTCCAAGCGTCAAGGTCATATGGATTTTCTTCCAGTTTCTTCTCAGCTTTCTTCACCTTCTCTGGAATATACTCTGCTGCCTGTAAGCATAAACATACTAAAGTTAAATATCTAATAAAAAAAGGAAATTTAAGTTTAATTCATGCATTTTGAATTTTCCATTCATACTGGTAAAAACATTAAAAGTAATTCTAAACATCTGCCTGCCACTGAAGACTCAGACAAAAAAAAGATATGAATTAGGGTGACTGCTATCCATTGCTGGCTTAAATCTAAACTTTCTGCAAACACGCACGCAAAGCTCTCCTAAATAAAACATGGAGCAAAATGCAAATGTTGACTATTGACAATTACTCTGTTTCTCCTTGGAATATTTTGTCAATCTTCAAACAAGCTTTTTTAATCTTGGAAATAGAGCTGTAACAAAGAAAAATCAGGTGGTTTTAAAAAGTTCTATTTGAACCATTTATTAAAAACTAAGTATCATTGCAAGTATTCTTAACCGGGCATACTTGATATATAATTTACTAAGGAATTAGTAACTGCTTTTAAATTGTAATTTTACAAATTTGCTCAGAACAGTAAAAGGTTTGTCAAAGTAATGAAAAAATAGGTACACAAAGGGCTGCGTTAAACTTTTGTATCATCTCCACTTTCTTGCAGGGCGCATGGCAACTCACAGCTTTGGTTTGCTAACTAAAAGATAAAACAAAAAATAAAATTATGAATAAAGTCATTTTTTAAAAATATTTTTACTGAAAATAACTTGAACTATTCATCCTTCAGTATGCTCTGTGGACTAAGTGTACATTCAGATCTTCAACTTTGTTTAATAAAATTTCACAAAGCACTTGCTTTGTTGTGAGCTTGCAACCTCCTCCTCACTAGTTGAATGAGTCAAGAAAACACCACTAAACTTCAACAATGATTTTGAAAAACGTCTACAGAACACATTGCAAACTGCAGAAATTGGCAAGTACCCTAACTTCTTGTCTATAAGCCGCGGCTTATCTAAGGAAAAAAGTTGTGAAAATGAAAAAATAGAATATCGGCTTATACATAAGTCCGGCTTATACATCCATCGCGGGGGTTGCGTTCCAGAGCCACCCGCGAAATAAGAAAATCCGCGAAGTAGAAACCATATGTTTATATGGTTATTTTTATATTGTCATGCTTGGGTCACAGATTTGCGCAGAAACACAGGAGGTTGCAGAGAGACAGGAACGTTATTCAAACACTGCAAACAAACATTTGTCTCTTTTTCAAAAGTTTAAACTGTGCTCCATGACAAGACAGAGATGACAGTTCCGTCTCAATTAAAAGAATGCAAACATATCTTCCTCTTCAAAGGAGTGAAGCAAACAAATCAATATGTCTGTTTGGCTTTTAAGTATGCGAAGCACCACGGCACAAAGCTGTTGAAGGCGGCAGCTCACACCCCCTCCGTCAGGAGCAGGAAGAGAGAGAGAGAGACAGAGTTTGTTTTTCAGTCAAAAATCAATACGTGCCCTTCGAGCTTTTAAGTATGCGAAGCACTGTGCAGCATGTCTTTTCAGGAATCAGCTTTACAAAAGATAGCAACGTGAAGATAATCTTTCAGCATTTTTAGACGAGCATCCGTATCGTCTAGGTGTGCAAACAGCCCCCCTGCTCAATCCCCATACGTCAGGATCACAGATAGTCAGCGCAAGAGAGACAGAGAAAAGTAAGTTGGGTAGCTTCTCAGCCATCTGCCAATAGCGTCCCTTGTATGAAATCAACTGGGCAAACCAACTGAGGAAGCATGTGCCAGAAATTAAAAGACCCATTGTCCGCAGAAATCCGCGAACCAGCAAAAAATCCGCGATATATATTTAAATATGCTTACATATAAAATCACAATTTAAATGACCGCTACGCGCGCGTGTGTTGACTCGGTGACGCCCAGAGCAGAAAGAACGCACTCCGGCCGCTCCATGCGGGGAGTGAGAGAGACGCCAATACCTCACACTCTCTCCCCCCTTAAAGAAATTAAATGGGTGCGAGTGAGACCACTGACGTCCCTCCCTTCTATTAGTTATAGGTTATAGTATGTTCGGCTTATCCACGAGTCCGGCTTATCTATGATACGATTTTATTTTAAAAATTTTTGGTCTCCGGCTTATACATGAGTCCGGCTTATAGACAAGAACTTAGGGTAATTTAAATTGACTATTTTTAATAAAATAAATGCGTCAAGTAGCACACACAAAATGACACCGCACTCACCCAGTTACAGGAAAGATTTGTAGATTATAGTAAATCTGCAAGGCCCATTACCAACAATCATTTATTCACATTCCCAGTTTTCAAAAACTAAATGTGCACACTAAGCAGCAGCCTGGCATCAGTTGTGTAAGATAAAAATAGGATAAAACACAGTCTGCCATGCAATTGTTACCACAAAAACGATTAAAGCAGTATAATTTGAGAAAATGTTTACTAATTTGTTTGTCTGTTTAGGCGACTTGGGCTAGAGGAAGGATTTTGGATGGCTACAATGCATGGCACCTTGGGTGTGGGAATGATCAAGGGCAACTAAGAGCATGCTAGAAGCAGATCTCCTCCATGTGGAAATTGTTGCAAGACAAACTGCAGGTAGTTTTGGCAATTCGGAAATTAAGGGAATAACATGAGTAGACATTCAGTCTAGTGTCAAGTGAAAGGTATCTTGGCATAATTTCAAATTAACCATCTTTTTTAGTAAATTAGGAACAGGTTTCTTTTTAATGTTCAGAAGAGACTTCTAAGAATCAATTTCTGATTAAGTCTTGTTGAAAAATATTTGAGGATTATACTGTGAGATGTTCCTGCAAATACCTAGTTTATTTGCTCTTTAAGATTTTTCAGTCTAGTTCACCGATTCGTATTTGTTTCTTTACCATGAATCTTATGGATACCTTCTGTTACTTACATGCATTATGTTCAACTACAGTACAACTTACAGAAAGAAGTCTGGTCAGAGCAGCAAGACTAAGACAATCCACTAGTACTGTGGAACGAATGAACTATGTGCATACTGTATACGTGTATTCCAGGAAAGGCATTTAGCATTATCACATACCATAGGGCAAACAATAGAGAGACTGATCTGGAATGGTGGGTTAAAATAAATAAAAAAAGCACTAGCTAGGATTCTGAATCAATATACAAGATTACTGTCTAAGATTAGTAGATTTGAAAAATAAATTACAACTTCCCAATTTTTCTGCATTTGGTAACTTTTTTCAACCTAGTAAATAACTTTTGCTAATTACTGAACAAACCCAATCTAAACAAGATAGCTTTACAAGAATAATGCTTTAATTTACATATTACTGTCAATGAACTACCGTATATGAACCACACAGCCATGTTTTATGTTACGTTTTACATATTTCATAATTAAACTTTTATTCTACTTTATGATCACAACTAAAGCCATAACCAACCATAACCATAGCAACTAATCCTGTCAAATCAACTATCAAATACAGGAAAAAGGTTACTGAAGTACCACTGGAGCTAGGATGCTTCAGCAGCAATGAGCAACTCCCCATTTGAAAATACACATAATTTCAACTGTAAAACAAAAAATAAAAAGCTCCCCCCCCCCCCCAACCCCATACTCTCTAAAATGCACACTGTAATTGTGTCAATTACAAATTAGTTTCCTCTAGACTGTTGACTTCCATTTAAAATTGCTTACATTATGTAGCTGAAGTTTTGCGTTCAATTCCTTAAAACAGGAGGGGGAGAAAATAATATTGCATTTCATGAATGAGCAGACATTTCAAGCACTCCTCTGCCTTATCAAACCATTATGGTCTCAATGCAAGTAAAGGCTGTATGGTCGTGCATGATAGAGATAGAGATAGAGAGATAGATAGATACTTTATTAATCCCAATGGGAAATTCACATTCTTCAGCAGCAGCATACTGATACAATAAATAATATTAAAGAATGATAATAATACAGGTGAAAAAAAACAGACAATAACTATGTATAATGTTAAATATTAACGTTTACCCCCCCTGGTGGAATTAAAGAGTCGCATAGTTTGGGGGAGGAACGATCTCCTCAATCTGTCTGTGGAGCAGGACAGTGACAGCAGTCTGTCGCTGAAGCTGCTCTTCTGTCTGGAGATGAGATTATTTAGTGGATGCAGTGGATTCTCCATAATTGATAGGAGCCTGCTGAGCGCCCTTCGCTCTGCCACAGATGTTAAACTGTCCAGCTCCAGGCCAACAATAGAGCCTGCCTTCCTCACCAGTTTGTCCAGGCGTGAGGCGTCTTTCCTCTTAATGCTGCCTCCCCAGCACACCACTGCGTAGAAGAGGGCGCTCGCCACAACTGTTTGATAGAACATCTGCAGCATCTTATTGCAGATGTTGAAGGAAGCCAGCCTTCTAAGGAAGTATAACCGGCTTTGTCCTTTCTTGCACAGCGCATCAGTATTGGCAGTCCAGTCTAATTTATCATCCAGCTGCACTCCCAGATATTTATAGGTCTGCACCATCTGCACACAGTCACCTTTGATGATCACTGGGTCTATGAGGGGTCTGGGCCTCCTAAAATCCACCACCAGCTCCTTGGTTTTGCTGGTGTTCAGGTGTAATAAATACGGCATTCTTGGACTTCTTGGAAGTATTTTATATCAGTGCTTCCCAAACGTAGTCCTGGGGATCCACTGTGACTGCAGGTTTTGTTCCAACCAACTACTGTTTTTAATTGGAATCCTGGGCTAATTAAGTGAACTGTTATTTCCCCAAGTTCTGCGTTGAGAACAATATAGAAATTAGGTTAAAAAAAATTAAAATGTACCAAGCAGTTCTATGGGAATGTATTTTTTCTTCAATATTTTCATCTTGTTCTAATTTTTTAATCCATTTACTAATTAGTGGGCTTAACGCTAAAGTAGTTGCAGCCTTTGATTATTCAGTGTTTGCCTGGGTGTCTGCTCTGCTCGTTTTTAATGGTCATTAATAAGATACAATGAATGGGGAAAACTGCACAGAGAAAGGGCAAAAACGTAATGGATTCAATAAAACAGAGTTAAGCATTTAAATTTATAGCAAAAACAGAAATATTTCTAAATGTCTTAAAATGGAAAAATCATAGTGCTGTGCTTTTCTGAATGTAGAAGAGAAAAAAAAATACCAGCTAATTAAATGAGATCAGTGTTATCAACTGTTGTCAGTGATTATGAATCTGGTTGGAACAAAAATCTCCAGCCACATCGGGTCCCCATGACCAAGTTTGAGAACCTCTGCTTTATATTTAAATAAGCAGCACAGTGGCAAAACAGTGTCAAGTGAGCACATTGTTAAAAAAAAAAAAAAATATATGGTTAGATTTCAAATTGCTTGCATATGCATTGTGCTACATACTGGACAGTGCCTAAAAACACCATCAAAAAAAGAGTAATACTAATGTAAATATCTGCCAAATGGCTTGCAAGATCACAACACCTGTCTCCAAACAAAGATGTCTGGAACATAACTGAAATGAACCCAATTTGAAACACTGCATTTGTAATGCATTTGTAAATGTGTGGGTAGCTCACAAAGGAGTCAAAGCAACACAGGCCAGTGGTTGTGAACTTGATTCCTAGGGGAATCAAGTGGGAATCTAGTGACCAAATGTTTTCATTTCAAACAATCGAGCTTTTTCTGTTCCTATTTTTTTTTGGACATATGTTGTTTTGTTCCACGTTTGTCCCATGTGCCATATTTCTGAACTTAACTGCACTGCTTAACCATTTGAAAGCAACAGATACACAGAAGACTATTCAAACAGAGTCAGGAGGGCCAACAAGATGTATGAGACATGCAAGCTACAATGTTTGTACTGTAACAGAGTGTAAACTGTGGTAAAATGGTATCTGCAAATTTCCTTCATCCTTTTGGCATTGCTAGCAGAACCGTAAACTTGTTTAAAAAAAGACTAGGGTATCCAAGACTAGGCAATCCACTTGGATTGCATGGTTCACCAACTAATTGAGAGGATGTTAAAACCACTACTGCGGGTTACAAACTCAAACATATTTCTGTACCTGTGTAAAAACACCACTGTTTACGGGGGGCATTAAATAATTTATCTACCTCAGTAGGAAAGAAAAGAGTTTTCAAAAAAATATTTTTCAATTTAGTCCTCCTTTATATATTTAAAAAAAAACCAAAAAAAAAAAAAACCTGTTTGACCTTCAAAACAGGACATCACAGCTGCCTGGTTGTACTCATCAATTGAAAAACTGTCAACTGAGATTTCTTCAGAACATGGAACAGGAAATTATCGGAGGGGGCCAGCTCAGGATTGTAGGATAGATGGAAAATTCAGCCGCTGGAACCAGCATTCTTGGATGGCAGCCTGTGACTGACATAACATTTGAACTGGCACATTGTCGTGAAGCAGCAGCATGCCTGCTATGAGTTTCCCTCATCTTTTCTTCTTGATTGACTACCGCTAAGCAATCAGTTTATTATGGCTGTCTTGTGTGGCATAAACTCCAGAAGCAAAAGTCGTTCAATATCCCAGAAGACAGAAAAATCTGCAGGCAAAGTCATGGCAACGGTCTTGAACTTTTTTGGGGTGGGGCAGGCGATGTCTGCTTCCACTGCACAAATTCCATTTTGGACTCAGAATTTCTGTAATAGACCCAGCTCTCATCTCCAGTCACCAAACAAAAAAAAAAAAAAAAACAATTCACCTGGTCTCCACAGAGCATCTCCAAGTTTTCCTGACAGCACTGGAGCCCTGTGACACGGTGTCAGCATTCTTGCCCATTTCTTCAACTATTCGGGACACCTTAATTCGTATGACAAAATTAAATCCTTGACTTTCTAGCACATTTCTGTGGAAGTTGCTTCCACAGGCCAGCCAATTTGAGAGTCATCTTCAATGGACTCTCTATCCCACTTAACTGCTTGCTCTAAAATTTTACTTTGTAGGATAATGGGGCAGACTCACCATAAACTGAAGTCATGCGTTCATGGATCTCCTTTGCCTTTTTCCCCCTTTTGTGAGAAATTTTATTACTGAATGTTGCTCCAAATCTAGCATTTTCTTACTTGATTTGCACGAGGACTCTCCTGACATCCCATCTCTTAGAATGTTAAGACTCACACTGAGCCACAACTGTGCATGAGTAACCTTGAAACAACAAGCTTGCTACTTTCTTTCATACACGGGTAGATAAATTATTGAACATCCTTCGTACTATGGACTACATGGACAAACTGTCTATAATAGCATGCATACATCATTAGATATAGACACTGGAAATCGCTTACAACAGCAAGCAACAGAAATGAGAAATAAAAAATTCCTTTGGAAAGCATTATCCCACCTTTCTAAATGTGGACCGCAGATTTAGAGAGTACCATGTACAAATTGACAAAAGAAATAATTTCTCTCCCCAAGTACTTGAAGAGTCACAATATATAGCACACTACAGCCAAGATTCTCTTATTGCAGATGCATGGCGCTGTTCTGATTTCAAACAAGTTTCATTTATTTATTCTGTGACCTTAAACTAGTGTTGTATAGTTTTTTAGCTAATTAGCTGGATATTAGAGGCGATTTTACCATCTATGCTGTTGCATGACGTGTGCTAGTTTATTATATACTGCTGGTTACTTAGGACAGTTAACTAGCCTAATATTTCAAATTCTATAAATCAGTGAAGAATAACTTGGATACAAACTGTATGTGCTCCGTGTTCAATACATAAAATATAGTACATATCTAAAGCATTACCATTTCAAAAATTCTGTTCAAATTCTAAGTACAAAATTGACACATTCAGAAAAAAAATGAAAGTTTTGCTGGACCAGTACATTTGTGGTGGTGGTGGGTGGGGCAGGAAAGGCATATCAATGATGTTCCTAGCAGCATCTGACTAAGGATACAAATATAGTTCTCATACTAGGAATAAAGTTGCCACACTGCCTAAGAGTATTGCCAGGTACAACTTGCATCATTTTTCTCCTAGAACACAATGTAAACTGAAAGGAGAATTGCATGGACAAGCGTTAAAATCTATCCAAAAGATAGAGGAAAGTACAAGCAAGCACCTTTACTGTTTTGCATACAAAAAATAGGGAATTAAACATGGAATTGCAATACATCTTCAAATATCTTTGGAAGAACACTTAAGGCAAATACTGCAGACTTCTTAGAAAAGTTTTGACAAGGATATTATAATAGTGTAATGTCTTGTACTTGCAGTGATTGAAATTTAATCAACTAACGTCTTTGCCCAAAATACATTATCGAAAATTTAAGTACTGTTTGTACGTCTATTTAAATGGATCCTTGGCCTAAAAGTGGAATTTTTATATGTTACTTACCTCATATAATATGAAAATTTATTGCCAATCACTACAATCTTGTGTTTTCAAACAAAATATTAATGTTTTTAACAAGTGTTTATTTTGACCAACACTAGACAATGGCAATCATCAAAAAAAGACAAAAATAAATTGCATTTCTTGTATTGCATAATCCATGTATCATGTCATCCAGTCATGTTCACAAGTTCCCAAACACATTTCAACTAAAATACTGTTAAATAGACCACTTCCAGAAAATGTTCTTGTGAGTGAAAACCGAATGCCCTCAGATTAACAAGCATGTGAATTACAGACATGCCTCACTGGTCAACTATTAAAATTCATAAAGATGTTTATCAAGAAAATACAAGGCTATCATGCTTAACAAGTTAACACACAGAATAAACAAATGTGTTTTCATGTGCTTGTTAGCTTAAGAGATACAACTCCAAGCACCACATGACCAGAGGCGTAGCTAGGGTTTTCAGCGCCCAGGGACAACTGAAGATTTCACGCCCACTCCTGTTTGCCAAAATGCAATGGGGAAGGGAAAGAAACATCAATTTGGCGCCCCCTGGATGCTGCGCCTGGGGACAGCTGTCCCCCCCCAGCTACGCCAGTGTACAGGACCCCCTGTAGTTTGCCTACCGCTTCAACCAGTGCATTTTAAGGATGCCATATTATCTGTCATTCACATCTCCATGTCCCACCTGGATAAGAAAAACACATACGCCATAATTCCGATTAGTTTAGCATTTAATACCACCACCCCATAGAAGCTGATTTAGCACAAACAGCTGGGCTTCAGTTTTTTTTCTCAATGGATTTTGAACCTGACAGTAGAAAAACCACTTGGGCAATAAAATCTTCAGAACCATAAAGCTGAGCAATGGAATCCCCCAGGGACATGCACTCAGCCCACTTTTGGTCACCTTGCTAACTCAAGACTCTACTGCAAGTGTACAGCTCCAACAGCATCATCACGTGGTGGGTTTCATCAGCAACGGTAAGACAAAAGTACAAAATGTAAGTGGAGCTGCTGGTAGACTGGTAAAATTGCAACAACCAGTGTTGATTAAACTAAAAAGAAGATTGTGGATTTCACAAAGACCCCACCCTGCTTACACTCCACTTTACATCCAACGTTTTGTAGTAGAGGGAGTGAAAAGCACCAAATTCCTTGGCATGTACTGGGGGAAGTACCCAACGTGATCTATCAATACTAAATAAGCAAAGCAGCAATTACACTTTCAGCGCTGGTTGAAGGCAATAAGTCTTACCCACCATATCCTCAGTACATTCTTTAGGGGCACCACTGAAAGTGTCCTGACCAGCTGCCTCACAGTTTACTGTAGTATGGGAACTGTAATGCATCTGATCGCAAGTCCATACAAAGGATAGTGTGTACGGCAGAGACCATCATCAAGACTTCTCTCCCTTCCTTCATGGACATATTCACTAAGGGCTGTAACTGAACAGCTTTCAGTATTGTGGGGGTTTCCTCCCACCTTTCTCAATTTCCTTTCCCAGTTTCCATCCTGCAAGAAGGTATTAGAACCCATGGAGCAACACTAAACACTACCTTCTTCTGACAAGTAATTAGTATCCTGAATACAACATTACCCCATGTGGGTGCCCTCGTCATAGGTTCTGATCTAATTATTCTTTTGCTATGCATTCCTTGTTCATTTCCTAATATCCCTGACTGCAGTTTGTCTATATGATGTCTATACAGATGTTGCTCGCGTAAAGCTCACACTAAAATTGACACGTCTGGTCTCAAAGGGCAGAAAGAAAAATTTACTAAAGCAGCTTTGCCAAGTGGCAGAAAAGCTTAAGCAAGTTCAGCAGAACACCATATACGTCTATCATTTCTCTCTGTGAACAGTATGATTCCTCAGATACCCATTTCTCCATGTATTACTCCACTTTAATGTAAAATCCAATAATCCATTCTTCTCTCTGCTACCTGGCTCTTCTCTATTTAAAAGGAAGTTCCAGCTGCAAAACCACATAAACTCACTTCCTCAGGTAATAATTTTGTTGTAGTGCTTTTCTGTGCAAAGTAACAAAACTTACAGATATTGGGGGGGGGGGGGGGGGGGGGGGAGACAGCTTGAAATCATCCAATTTACCAATTGAGTCAATGGGAGTGACAAACCGGCCAATTTACATTGGCAGCTGAACAAATGGAGCACCACTAGTAATTACATATGGAACTTAAGAAAATACAAGGCAGAGAGCATGCACTGAAATATCAACTAGTAATAGTCTCCTTGCATTCACAGTCTGAGCAGTTTTGAGGTTACTAGTGTGCTATTCCCTAATGACACCATCCTCCCATGCAAACAGGACATTAATTACCAGAGGTGGATGGAGAAAGCACTTGCAGCTAACTCAAGTCTGTCTGTCCACAAATACAATGCAAACTTTTGCATCCTTGCCAAACAGTAATTCACACTGTAGCATTTAATATCTCAAACAGGCCCAGCTTTTATCCACAGGTCAGGACACTTAATGATTACCTCTTCAAATTGCGACCAGCAAAATACCTACTTCTGTTAAATGCACATTTGTTTCCAACATTTTTACACCACTATGATTGCACACACACTGTGTATATTTATATACATATATACATACATACATACATACATATTAATTTTGCAGGCTGACATCTAGTCTCTGTATAACAATGAAATGTAAAGGGATGGGGCCCAGCATTCCTGTCACAGATGATTCTCTCACCTATTAATTGAGTGGTATTGCACCTGAACTTCATCCTTCACACTGTGGGTGCCAAGCCCACACAGTGAGTCAGTATGCTTTTTTTTGGACTAAGCCTGACCAAAATATGCAGGTCAACTGTTTCTCGATGGAGAAGACCCAGCAAGGTCAAGCAAGTCAAGGCATTGCTGTTCTGGACAAGGTTCTCTTTAGTTTTAACCTGAAATATGAGGGTCTGTGTATGGCTAGTGCTTTATCTGGCCTCCTCTCCACTTAGGCTAATCTGCTATGAGCAACCCTATTATGACAAAATATTTGTATACTACACAGTTTCAAGAGAAACAGAGGCACATAAATCCCAAGCCAGCAAAGATCACTTTCCAGGTGATGTTAGAGGACAGTCTGAAATTGACCTAGTAGAGGCTGCTGCAAAAACTGTGGCTAGAATGTTGTCTCAGAGCTGTTCTCTTTACAGGCACCGATATTTCACTAAGAACTAAAACAGCAGCTAGTGTTTAAAACAAATGTGGGTGCGTTTGTGGACTTTATGAAGCCACAGACGGTGACTTACAAGCAGTTGCAAGGAGATTATGGTAACCCATTCAATAACAGTGTATGAAATAATGCCAAAAAAACTCACACACTCCTCTCTGTAAGAAGTAGAACAAACATGTTCTCAGCAAGAATGGAGAAAACTTCCACTTAAACATTATCCCCGGTGATGACTGAAGAAACTCCTAAACCTGGTGAATACACTATCTTAGGCTGGGGACTGAGTTCACAGGGGCAATTAAAAGCACCAAAAGATGAAAATACAAACGGTAAATGAAATCTTACCAGAAATGCTGAAAGCACTGAATTATGTAAGAAGTATTTTGGCTGACAAAAACCTCTTATATGTATGGAGGAGATACCACCCTTATACAAACTTACTGGAGTGGTTGTCCTTTTACTTGCTCCTTCATTTATTACGGTTCAATCCTTAGCCTCCCTGGGAAAGTCCATATCTGGGTACTGGAACAGACACAGTATCTCACGCATGAACCCTGAACCAAGGAGAGGGCAACAAAGAACTGAGGAACATTATACCAAGTACCTTTCCACTGATATTTGGCTGCACATGGGAAGTTACAGATTTATCTATATGTACCATATAGACTTGGAACAACTTGGTTACCAAAAACACATACAATCTCCTAGTCAATCTATTTGGGTAGCAATAGTTGCATCTGAGGAAGAAAAAAAAAAATAAAAAATCGGTATTAAATGGATCAGGATTTTGCCAAGAATGAGTCTAGTCTCATGTCCTGTTGAACAGGATTGCAAGGCAAACCTTAAGACAGTAAACAGCTTGGGAACCCATGCACTGCATCTCTGTAGACAACAATGATGTCCTCTTGGTCCAAGGCCAACTGTAGTGAACTTGAGGTAACAATCATCTTCTCCAAATCTGAGGTCACTGGTTACTAACAAGAGATGCCAAGTGTCGGGAGAAATAAATCTCACACTGTAAGGCTCCTATATAAGCAATGAATATAATATAATGAATATAATATGGACCTAGCTAAGAGGCTAAGACTCTAATTCTACACTGTTGTATGGAGACTGAATGGAAATAAACTGCTTTTCTTTTTTTCAGTATTGGAAAGGAAGCTACAGTAACTTTGTATAATAGTATTTGTTACAGTACGGCCTGCTGACTCACGTATGGCAGTCGAAGCGGCCCACCAATGGTAGTGAGTTTGACATTCCTGCTCTAGACCCATTCTTTGCAACAGGGTGAAGAGCACAGAAGTACTTTTATGCTGGAAGCAAAATAAAACTCGAAGATACATTCTCTCAAATAACAGACATTTCCAGATAAATTGACTCACTCAGTCAAAGAGAGGGGATGGGTTAGTGACATTGTGACTTGTCCTAACAGGCCAAATCATGCAGTTATGAAAAGTTAATTATATTCTGCTCCCATTCACCTAATAATCTAAACAAGTGCATGGTCTTATATATCCTTAAACTGTTAACACACCTTGACCATTCCAATAATTTCAACATGCACCCAACAACAAAACTTTGAAGGACAACAAAACCCAAAAGTACACAGTAATTACTAGATCACTGAGCTAAATAGGAAGTGGCCCATAGTGTATAGAGGTAAAAAACAAATGCACAAGATGTGAAAAACATCATTAATGTTCTGAAAAAGTATAACTAGTAGGAAATGACAAAACAATCTGCCGGTCTCAGTTTATGTATTGTAATTCCTACTAGACAATAGTACAACGGACTATTAACAGATTTAATACAGAGTATAATAAAACACAAATAGTTAATATAATTTCAAAAAAACTGCAAGGCATTAAACAGCGGGGATGACATATTGGGAAAAGCATTAAAAATAGTTAGGTTCTATGGTTACATTTGTGCACCTCAAGGGATGCATCAAGCAAATTTTCACTTTTGACAGAACAACTCAATGGTACATCCATTTTCTGCATCACATTTACAATTTTCCCTCAGAATCCATGTATAAGCATACTCTGAATAACACCTCAAGACCACTAAAGTCTTCCCAAAAATATTTTTCTATTACTTACCCCATGTAGTTGGTAGTGATGGCCAAGAAAAATTTATATTGTTTCATGCATGAATTAGAAATAAATGATACCAGTATAAATTCAAAAGTAAAGGCAATTTGAAAGTTAGAAATAAATGATACCAGTATAAATTCAAAAGTAAAGGCAATTTGAAAGTTACATGGTAACTGCAACATATACAAGGCTAAAGCAATACAACACACTCGCCATGGCTAATGGGTACTTTGAACACTCTACCATTACTCTAGCTGAAGCAAAGACCAAATGAACATGGATGCTCCACTGAGGGATTGAACCAATGCTGAACTGCACTGTGGTGACATTCCTTTGGGAAGTGGGAGGGAAACCTGCTGAAATTCACCGAAGGATGTTGGCCCAATACAGAAGTGACAACGTATTCCATCCCAACCCATTTTACAGCCCTGATCTAGTGGAACAATACAAGTATAACATTGACCTGCAGGGAGACTATGTTGAGAACGGATATAACTGATGTTCATCTACTCAGTTACCAGTATTAAAATCATCTATATGCTATACCGATTCCTCTCCCACTTGGACAGAGGCAGTGGTGCTGTAAGAATTATGTTTCGACACTTCTCTAGCGCCTTCAACACAATCCAACCTCTGCTCCTTAGGGACAAGCTGACAGAGATGGGAGTAGATTCATACCTGGTGGCATGGATCGTGGACTATCTTAAAGACAGACCTCAGTACGTGCGTCTTGGGAACTGCATGTCTGACATTGTGGTCAGCAACACAGGAGCGCCACAGGGGACTGTACTTTCTCTGGTCCTGTTCAGCCTATATACATCGGACTTCCAATACAACTCGGAGTCCTGCCACATGCAAAAGTTCGCTGACGACACTGCTATCGTGGGCTGCATCAGGAGTGGGCAGGAGGAGAGAGTATAGGGACCTAATCAATGACTTTGTTAAATGGTGCGACTCAAACCACCTACACCTGAACACCAGCAAAACCAAGGAGCTGGTGGTAGATTTTAGGAGGCCCAGACCTCCATGGACCCCGTGATCATCAGAGGTGACTGTGTGCAGACCTATAAATACCTGGGACTGCAGCTGGATGATAAATTAGACTGGACTGCCAATACTGATGCTCTGTGTAAGAAAGGACAGAGCCGGTTATACTTCTTAAGAAGGCTGGCGTCCAACATCTGCAATAAGATGCTGCAGATGTTCCATCAGACGGTTGTGGCAAGCACAGTTAACATTATACTAAGTTATTGTCTGTTTTTACCTGCATTATTATCAATCTTTAATTTAATATTGTTTTTTGTATCAGTATGCTGCTGCTGGAGTATGTGAATTTCCCCTTGGGATTAATAAAGTATCTAAAAGAGAAATTGCCTGTACTTTTTGTTTCTCCCTCATACAATGGAACGAAATGGTGACCCCCACTATGCATGGTAAATGATGTGAACAATGTCCGTGGCAGGAAAAAAAAAAATTCTCACTTTACTCCTGTTGCATAACCCACAAGCCTGTTACCTATTGATGAAGTCAAAATGTGCAACAGGCAGTCATCATTTTGATAAATCATGTTAATGTTACTTACTGAAAAAGAGGTGTTCACCAAAATTTGGAAAATGCAGTTCAAAAACTCTACTTATGAAGACAGAGCTCTTGACCAATGAATGAGGGGAAGAAACGAGCCTTGAATTTATAAACAATTATGTAAAGGAATCTATTTATGATGTATGTCGCTTTTTCCATAACTTAATATTTTAGCCAGGAATGCTTGTATTTTGCACATTCTGAGCCAATACCTGGATAATTGACATGCGGATTATGAGAAATGAGTAACAGGACAGTTTGTTTTTTTTCTCTTTTCAATGGACATTTTTCACATTGTTTGCTACTGTACAGCACAGGTCAGCAATATGCTCCATTATAAAATTTTATCCTGCTGTTCTGCATGAAAACACGAGACTACATTTTTGTTGTCCACCATTGCAGAATACATGGGATAAATAACATACAAAAAACATTCTGGCTGCAGTACTTTTACTCCCCCCTATATACTAGGCTGTGATATACCTGAACAGGTCACAAAATGGAAATGTATACAGCAGAGGGTGGTTTAATGCTAAGGTGAAAGGAGATGTTATGTTCAGGTACCATGGGAATATCCAGAGTGTTCACATGTGACGTTCAATATTTCCACTGCTTTGTGTTCATGTGACTTCCAGATCTGAGTTTTAGAGAAAGTGAGAGATCACTGTTTTCCTTCTTGTCGCAAAAAAAAAAAAAAAAAAAAAAAAAAAAAAAGATAAAAGGCAAAGTAAATGAACAGTCCTCTCTATCCACGGATCGAAAATATTCTGAGGGCGGAAAAAAAATGAAATTGCAGTGTGCGCCACAAAGTATAACCTGATTTTACTGCAGGTCAAACGCTATGTTGATCTCATGTGAATGACCTGTGAGCATAAGCCTGCTGTAGCGTCTCACCATAGGAGTTGAATAAAATGTCTCAAAGGAGTAAACTTTCAGCTCCTATATGGCAGCTGATTGCTGAACCACCACACTGCACTTCAGCAGGGGGTCTCTGCTCTATTCTATAGAGCAATAAACAGTATTCACCAGCAATTGGCTTTTATAAAAGGAAAGCTCTATCACTCACCTGTACCTTGAAGTCAATATTCCCTAAACAATACAATATAACAACTATTTATAATTATTAAAACGCAATCTAAAGATCTAAAGTATGCAGGAAGATGTGCATTGGTTAGATGCAAGTACTGTGCATTTTTCATATAAGGAACTTGAGCATCCACGGATTTAAGTACAAGTGTTTGTGTGGTACTGGAACCAATCCCCTGCGGATATGGATGGCCGACTGTAATTAAGTCAGTAAAGCACTGTCCCAAAAAACAAGCTGACCACAAATAACTTGTCTTGCTGTAAATAATTATTGACCTTTCACCTTATTCAGTATACACTATGTAACACCTTGGCTAGCGTGTGGGGCATAATTATCCATGAATTAATATAATGAGAGATTTGATTTTTTCTTAGTTTGTTAAATTCACCACTACTTTTTTCTTTGTTAACCCAAGAATTTTGCAGTGATGCCAGAGAAAAAAAAAATTTTTTTGGAGAAAAGACAGATGCAAATTGAATGGGACTCAATGGTTTAAAAAAAAAAAAAAAAATATCTCACACAACTCATGTTGCATAATAAATATGTCCATTATTCATATTCTCAGACCATGCACAATACATGCTTTTTGGTAAAATACCAATACTTACTTCTGGAGAACTCAGTGAAAAAGTAAAAAAAAAAAAAAACAACAATAATGTGCATTTAAAATGAAGCTACACCACTCCTCTTCATTCTCTGGTCAAAAATCCTGTCTTCCACACAGACTGATTGCACTGAGCATATATCTTTGAATTCAAAATTAAACATTACCCCAAAACCAGGTGCACAAATCTTAGTCATTTGATACATGGACAAATCCAGAGGATCATATGTGCAATTCTTGCACACTTATGATTCTGCAGCCCAACATTGTGCTGTTAACTATGCATCTTAAATGTGTTTTCTGTATTAAAACAGGAAAATGCATTTATGATACCTATTTAAATATTTTTACATGATTATTTTATTCTCTCTCTATCTATATACACACACACAAAAGTTTGAATTACTACATTATACATTTCTGACACAATGAGGAATGCAACACCCCCTACACTCGGACTATATTATGAGCCAGTGTCTAATCCTAAAAATAATGAAAGGAATCAATTAACTTAAACAAGTAGTTTAAAAGAATCAATTTAGTAAAGTGAATCGAAAAGCCCCTCACTATTAGCTGTAGGACTCTCACATGTGAATTAATTTTTTTTAATTAGGTATACTTCGTTAATAGACCTTAATATATTTTAATATTGATAACGTTATCTATGAGTTATCCCACTGGAAACCAGTGGCATCACTAGGGAAGTGCGGACCACACCGGATGACATCAAAATGACTAAAACTTTGGGGCAGTGCTTCTGACTTGGAAGAAAAAAAAAAACAAAAAAAAAAAAACACCCAAAGCACTTGATGTAACGCTGCCCATTAATAGTTGGGATTACTGCACTGCATTAACTGTCCGGGTAATTTGCCTTAATTTTAATTGATTTACTATTCAAGATTCAAACCCCTTGTTTCTTTTTTCCATGATTAACAGCCAAACAAAAATGAGATTCAAAACAAACCACAGTGCATGACCAGCTAACCTGCGTCCATCATGTATCTGCCAATAAAAAGGTGAAAGTCTCAGTAATACCAGTTTGTTCAGGCCCCCACACATCTCGACAGTGGTCACTAGAAAAAACAAATTTGGAAATGTCTGATGTACTGGATGACAGCCTGCACAAGCCATTGAATTAAATAACAGGTTTAACTAAAAGAAAGAACTAGCTTCCAATTAAGAAACTGTTGGGGTGACACTTAACAGAGTTTGAGGGCGCGACTTAACTGGTCATCTTTTGGCTCACTTCATATCAAATTTTTTTGGCTATCACTTAAGGAAACAAAATTCACAGGACGGAGTCTTGAAAAACAAGGCAATTAAAATAAGTGGATATGATGTCCGTTTACAAGAGAAACTGGTCACCAAGTAAGAAAGTCGCAGGAAGGAAATCCTGTAGCCCTCCAAGGACACTTGCAGTTTAAGTATAAGATTCTGATAATGAGTTCTATTCATCAAGTCACCCCGGGGCCTGCAGGGGTCTTAACCTGGCCTTCATTACCGAGCTGGGTGACACGACACCATCCTTAGTAACGCCACCCCTACGAACTACCACTTCCAGTGCCGTTCCCGTGAAATTTACTGGTGGGAAAAATCGGAACTCACGTGTACGTGAATCGGGGAACAAATCGCCTGGAAAAGTACATTTAGCTTGCCACATTTATCAATAAAGTTTAAATATGAAATGCTTATGGTATATATGCAAACACGTTTATGGTACCTAGTGTTTTGAAAGCTGCGTTAACTAGTGAGATTTGTGCACCTTAACTTTTCAATCAGAAAACAAACGCCATCCGGACAAGTTCGCCGCTTTTTTGAAACGTAAAGGAAACAACCCCGATTTTCTGGCATAGCAACCTGCTGCTCATTTTCTCAGTTGAGCTCTTTGAGAAACTTGGACACACACCACCCATTACTTTTACTGAGGGCGTATTTATAGATCAACTCATATGGTTTTACAATTGAGGCATTGGCAGATTGTGTATTAGCTCAAAGTGAGGGAACAGCAAAGCCTGAACATTCAACCAGTAACCATACAAAGTACCAGCCCACGCAGATCAACAGTTACAAGCTACAAAAGAATCGCGTTAAAAACCAGGAAAAACGCACGCACGGATTATCAAAAACTGCAAATCAAAATTTAGTTTTTCACGCCCCGGAATAACGACACGTTTTTAAAAAAAAAAAAAAAAAAAAAAAAAAGTGTCCCTTCGCCGGCTCGTTAGCGTCACGATCATCATTGCTGACCACTGGAGAGACCGGAGAACCAATTTAAATAAGATAGTGAACCGAGACCATTATCCATGCCATTAAAAACAAAAAAATTACATGAAAAACCTACGCCACTTTCAGGAGAAATTCTTTATATGTAGTTTGCTTTATCAAAAATGCCGTTTCCAAAATGCATGTGCAAACACAAGCTTGGCCTACTGAAGCACTACGAAATAATAAAGACAACTTAAAAAAAAATCAAACATCAGCGATTTAGAGGAAGCAGACTTAATGACTGGTTGTGTCTGGTAATTCATAAAAGCTTAATACAGTGTCCTACTCTTTAAAAACACAAATAATCTTCCTAATGGGAATAAACAGTCAAAAACAGGCCAATTTTAAATATTTACAGAAACGTTCAAGAATAGAAGCACAGTGTTAGTCACAAACCGAATTTAAACAAGCAAGTTTTAATTTTTAATCAGTCCAGTGCGGAAAATAACATAGAACACCAAGCTACAGCAAATAAAATAAACTGCAAACAGGAGGCCGCGATCCTACCGTTTAAAATGAAGGCATGGGTTTCACAAACAAAACAGAGACTCACCTGGTCGGTCGCTCCTTCTAACGACATGGTTAAGAGATTTGTTAAAACCTATTAATGGTTAAGAAAACGATGTACTGTACAGAATTAAAAAAAATAATAATAAAATAAAAAAGAACCCCCTTCTCTAACTACACCCCTATCCGTTTCTGTAACCTCACAGATAAAATGGCGTCCACAAGCACCGCCTTCCAGCAAGACCACGTGCAGAAGCGCCCCCTATCGATACGAGACAGCAATACAACGAAGTCACCTAAATAGAAGGCGGGTATTCAGTTATGGGGTGGAGCTTCTAATGGTTCGTAGGCGGTCCCAAGAAGCTGCGCGGTGATTGCTGCATTAAATACAGTAGCTGACTAACTGTCAGTTTCCAAAGCAACGTATGTAAAACAAAACAAAACATGCTACTTAATTACAGCAGAGTTAGCCAACTGAAATATTCGATATATTCTGCGAAACAACTGGCAGCTCTGTCTAATAAAATTCTACGATCCTAAAATTTTAGTAGATTAATAATTTATGGCATAACGGAATTGTACAAGTTGCCTTTGAAACGTTCCAATATTTACCAGGATGTCCTATTATACAGGAAACACTTTATAAGCATATTTTTTCTCCCCACAATTGCCAGTATGGAACAATGAGTATATTTTAGTTAAAAGGAAATCCTTATTTTTGGTGGTATAAAGAAATTTTGACTTTAATTCGCGTCTTGGATATTTCTTGAAAAATAATGAATTGTGTAATAAGTTCAATTTAGATTGTTAAGTAAATTAATATAAAATGGTTTTGAAAGATGTTCCTTCAGATAACCTAGTAAAAGGGTAAATTACATATTTTACCAAAGTGCAGTTATTAAAATACAGTATGTGTCATTAAGAAACATAAATTTAGAACTAAAACGTAATAAATTATTAAGATAATCTTGAGTAATGAACTTTATCCAGGAAAGTGTAAAGATACGTTAAAAAATATACAAAAAATGTTACTACGAAATTTACTACTAAAATTATAACAAAATATATTTCTTTTCCTATGCCCCAAAAAGCAAAATTAGTGCAGTTTAAAACTTTGAACGATATGGAGTATTTCCTTCTAATGACTTTTTAAGGTTGAAATTTAATTTATACAGAATTAATTGTTTTTATTGTAACAATAACTATTAATCATATACTCTACTGGAAGGTTTTTGGGGTTCTGCAAACACATGGCAGTTTGCAAAAAGTATCCTAACTTTTTGTTTATCAAGGACAATATATTTAACTATGATCAATAATATTTTAGTTCAATTTAAATACTCCATAATGTACACAAATGAAGATTTCTAAAATCTCTCCAAATCATCATTGTTTAAGAATTGGCAATATTCTTTAATTCTTTAAAAATATGAAATCTAATCATGCACTCAGCCTATCCTTTCTATATGAAACGTTTTATTTAGTTTAAAACACTATTTTTCCTTTATTTATTGTTAGATATTGTATTATTTCAATATAGAATGCACTGCATTTTCTTAAACTAATGAGATGTTGTTTGTATACAATTTAGGTAAATTAAATATATAATTTATGTAAAGTTTAAGATAATGATATACCTTTGATGTTTGTATTTCTAACTTTACAAAATAAAGATTGATATTACATTTTTATTTTCTCAAAAAAATATGGAATTAGATGGAATATTGAATCCACTTGCACATCAGCGTTTCGAAAAAATTGGTCATATGAAATACAGTAAATTAGCTCTTCTTCGTATGATTTCATCTAACAATACTTGGGGCTTAAAACAATCCCTTATGTAGCACAACGGATCCTAGCTATCAATCCATCCATTCATTCATTTTCCACCACTTATCTGAGACCAACTCACGGGGGCAACTGTCTTAGCAATGAGACCCACGGGTCCCTTTCGCCGATCGCGCTTGCCCAATCATACTGTGGGTCCCAATGACTTCCCAAGACAACTGTGGGATATAATCCTCCCAGCGAGCTTTGGGTATTCCCCAGGGTCACCTCCCAGCAGGTCGCGCACGTAAAACCTCCACAGGGAGGCGTCCGTATCAGATGCACGAACCACCTCACTTGTTTACGCTCGTTACGGGCTACTCGGAAGTCTATGCTTCTCGCTGTAAATGGGAGAGCCTAGCCATCCAGCGGAGCTGCCAGCGAGCTTCTGGTCGCCGGACCTGTGGGGGCCTGTCGTGCACAGCCCGACATCGCGACTTGAGACTGCCCACCTGTGGACCCACCACTTGCTGGAGGAATAGGGTCAGGGTGTGATGTACCCAGGTTTGCGAAGCAATGCGGAGAGGCCATGGCGAATTGAAATCAAGACATATAAACTGACTCCATCCATCTTCTAAATCCGCTTATCTTGAGAGCAGACTCGTGAGCAAGACGTAGACCATTAATGCAACCATCGGGCGCAAGGCAAAAACAATACATGGACAGGTCGCTATACTCAATGGCAGGATAACAGACACGCGAGGGCCAATTTATCAACGCCCGTCTACCTAATTTGCATGTCTTAGCAATGTGCGAGGAAAAACACGTACATACACTGGGAGAACAGCTCTAGCACTGCGCCGCCGTGCCGCCTCCCCGGTAACCAACTAAACATATCTGGTCGTTATTCGACTTGCTGTAAAGATGTGCCGTGCATCTTGTCGGTTTATGGGTTAAAAAGCACGGCCTCTGCCTTTTAAAACTTTCTCACGTCAGAGACGAGGCCCATCTGTGAAATGTACCGTTTGGTTCCATGACGCGCGGCGATGAAGTGACGTATGCTGGAGACGCGTGACGGAACAGAAGGCACACGGGGGACGCCGCTCCGGGAGATCACAATCAGACGTGGTATGTAGTCAACTGGAAATTGTTCACTGCGTCCACCATCAGGGAACTGGGTTCAAATCAAACGTGCGTATTAGAAGAGTGTTTTTTATGTCCCCATGCATCATAAATACGTATTGATTAAATATTAAATCAGCCCATAGCGAGTGTGTGCGTTATGCTATGGGACTGGATGAGCCAATGTAAACAATTTAAAACATTAGTCTAAAATGTCACATTACACCTGAAAACTATGAGTTACACCAAAACGATTTAGGGATATTTAGTCTTTACGTTTGCTGAATCTGCTTAATCGAGTTCAAGTCAAATTTACTTTCATGTATTTAAAGTACTATAATGAAATTCACACAAGTGCAAAGCAGGAGGAAACACTGAATGGGGTGCCAGTCCATCACAGAGGAAAGTCCCGCAAGCAGTCATACTCACGCTTACCGTAAAACTGCAATAAAATGAGATGAAAACCGGAGGCGAGTAGCTCAGTGGACAGCGCACTTCCTTCTTGGATCCGGTGCGTCGGGATCTCCGCCAACGTATCAAATGACATAGAGTTTAGCTTGACGGGCTATTCTAAACTAACCCGTGTGTGCGTGCGTTTCCAGACCGGCTTTCTCTTGAACAATGTCCCGGAAAGCATTGGGCGCCAGTCCGTTTTGTTAAACCCAGACGAAGAAAATATGCCCAGTAATGCCCATTAAAGGGTAAACCGATGCCCAGCTAATTAGCCTAAGTCTCGCATTCCGATCGTAAGATGAGTAGCTGAGAGAAAAAAATTACTCTTATATAAAAGTGGTTTAAGGACAAAATGTAGTCATTACCTTTAATTTCGTTTATATTGCTTTTTATTTTACGATTATAAATATGAAGTTGAACGTGGTGAAACAATAAGGAAGACGTATAGACGTTGAATTGAAGCCCGTGCATAACATTTCTATTTGTTATTAACACTTTCAAACATTCAAAATAATATTTTGACACTTTCGATGCATATGCATGATAATGTTTATCGTGGGCGGCACGGTGGCGCAGTGGTAGCGCTGCTGCCTCGCAGTTAGGAGACCTGGGTTCACTTCCTGGGTTCACTGCGTGGAGTTTGCATGTTCTCCCCGTGTCTACGTGGGTTTCCCCCGGGCGGTCCGGTTTCCACCCACAGTCCAAAGACATGCAGGTTAGGTGGATTGGTGATTCTAAATTGGCCTTAGTGTGTGTTTGTGTGTGTCCTGCGGTGGGTTGGCACCCTGCCCAGGATTGGTTCCCTGCCTTGTGCCCTGTGTTGGCTGGTATTGGCTCCAGCAGACCCCCGTGACCCTGTGTTCGGATTCAGCGGGTTGGAAAATGGATGGATGGATGGATGGATGGATGTTTATCGTGGTATGTTCGTATAACCTACGAAAACAATGTAAAGCTAACAAAATGGGGGATCAGCCAGCAGAGGGCGCACTTTTTCAGTCGGTGGTATCAAGAGTTCTTCACACTTCTCTCTGGGCAGTGTTGTAAAACTTAATCGAGTGTACGCATGCGTGAAAGATTTGCCCTGCCCATCTCGTTATGTCATTGACTCAGCCAGCCACAACTAGTTGAATGCAGACAGTTGGCTATTTGTATTAGCGGCATCGCAAGTAGTTGGCAGAAAACGAATGCTGTGCCCATTTATGAGGTTAAACTGTATTAACTGAAACCTTATTTTATAATTTTTGAATGTTAGCTAGACGTCATGCTTTATTTACAACACGTGTTGTTCTTTTAGACTTAGAGACACCGAGCATATTTCCCAGCACCAAGCAACGCAATGCAGTGTTTTAATGGTGTATTGAATAGATGCAAATGAAAATAAAACGTCTCGTTTTTGGATAACGTGGTTATTGCTTGGTGAGTCTGATAATCTGAGTTTTTATTGTATTCAGTTTTTTGTCTATTGGTTTTTTACAATCACTGTTTAGTATTTTGTGTCAGCTGTGTCACATCATGGATTCTGTCAGCACTGCTTGTTTCTGTACCAGTACGATCAGCAATAAATGCTTTTCATTGCAATATAAGAACAATTAGAATAATTTTGACAGAATAGGTCATTCAGTCCAGCAAGCTCATCAGTTTCAGGTGGCTAAGCAGACAGCTTTCCTCCATTAGTACCATTATTGAAGGGGCAGAAGTAATCCAATGCATTACCACTTTTGATATATAAAATTTGTTGCTGTTGCCTTATGTTCTGATTATGTGGATTGGCAATGCTAAATTGGCTCAAGTCAGTGTGTGTTCATGTTCACTTTGCCATAGATTGATGGCCCATCCAGGGTCGGTTCCAGCCTTGTCCTCACTGCTTGCTGCAATAAACTTCAGCTTCTCCGCAACCCTAATGAGAATTAGTACATTTGGAAAATATATAGATGGATGTTCTGTGAATTTTGTCAGGTAAGGAAGGCAAGTTTCAAGGTGACATTTGAACAAGGTATAGTGACAGATGAGTTCAACTGATTGCTTATAGGTAAGATGTGGAAAACTGATACAAAGTTACTCAGTAAATCAAAAATATTTTAAAATGATTGTAGTAAGAATTCAAAAATGAAACTTAATTTTAGATTCCTGTGGATATTCCAGAGTTATAGCTTGACTGGCATAACAGTGCTTGCAAGAGTGCGAAGTAAATGCCCACTCTGTGCAAAACCTTCTATGGAGATGTAGTACAATAAGCTATGGAGAACACTACATGCAAGAGGTGCAGGCCCACCATATCATACAAACAGAAAGTGCTCCTGAAAGCATATTAAAAATAATGCTGCCACTTAGAGCCACAATACAATTGTTCACATTTTCTCCTCAACACCATGGACACTTCTAGATTAGTAGCTCACTTATGGTCTCAGTGGAGATTGAATTGGCAAACCTGATTCATCTTATGCAGCCACATAACACACCTTAGATGAAGTTAAAGAGGTGGTGCATTGGCTCTTCATTGGCTGTTTTAAGTTTCCGTCAGGATCAATAAAGTATCTATCTATCTATCTATCTATCTATCTATCTATCTATCTATCTATCTATCTATCTATCTATCTATCTAGAGTATTTTTAGGTGATATTGACTTTCATTAATTATTTTTTAAGCACATAGTACTTGTGTGCTAGCTTAAAGTATAATTAATCCTTATTTCATATTAAGGGAGAAGCAGCCATGGCTGTGTGCATTCAGCCTTTGGTACTCCTTGCTGCTAACTGATGTTAGTTTCATTGATATTAACTTTATTAAACCTGTGTAATCCAATTTAGTGGGTGGATATGTGCAGTACCTGTCCAGGATAAATTCATCTCAATTTATTACCATACTGTACAGTGAAATGTACAGTTTTTTGTTAACCCCATGGGTGCATTACACATCTCTCTATTATAAAAAAAAAATCCTGGGACAGGAGACGAGACGTGATCTTCACGTTAAGATCACGGAAGACACTTAAAAGACCCGCGAGACAAAAGAGAATGGCCATGGAGCCATTCAGTCATCTAAAGGATTTGAGCACACACAGATCCAGGGTCTTAGCGCATATAAAGCGTATAAGGACAATACGTTATAAATGAAACGTCGACGACTAAGCGTAGAAGAAAGCAGCACGGAGAAAAGAGACTCAAAAGTGTTAGAGAGAAAAAAGAGCAGAAAAGAAAAAGAATAATCTAGGTGCAAATTTAGAAAATAAGGAAAGTTATTATCAGCCCGGAACAAGTGGAATTGGAAAAAAAAGCACGTCAAATCGGGCTCAGAATTAAAAGACAAAGAGTAAAAGACAAAGTAGAACTTCATAAAGACGTTCACAAATGTTGGCACTATACACATGCAGAGCAGGTTAGAGATTATGAAAGCAGTGGAATTCGAAAGGCAAAAAAAAAAAATGGCGTGATACACATGTGGAGAAAGTTAAAGAATATGAAAGTAGGAAAATTAGAAAAGTAGCACAAACAAACAGAAATTATTACTTGAAAAAGGGAAACTAATCACCACGGACCAGGGGCCTCATGTATAATGCCGTGCGTAGAACTCACACTATAACATGGCGTAAGCACAAAAGCGGGAATGTGCATATGCACAGAAAAATCCAGATGCAGGAATCTGTATGTATGCAAACTTCCACATTCTTCCGCTACATAAATCCCGATCAGCGTGAAAAGTAACGCACGTGCATGCACCTTCTGTCCCGCCCCAACTCCTCCCAGAATTATGCCTCTTTGAATATGCAAATCAATATAAATAGCCTTCTGTGAAAAGACAATGGGAAAAGTACGGGGGAAAATATAAGAATTTCAGCGAATTCGAAGTGGAGGCAAAGGAAAAACGTAATATTTGTTGTTTTAAACAGTGGTATAATCAACAAAAGGAGGTTGATCGAGTGACAGAGTGTCGGAGAAACTCGAAAGCTCAAGTTCACAAAGTCGCACAGTGCCCGAAATAAAAAAGAAGTCACATATCAAAGTCGCCATGAAAAGGCAAGTCGTAGCCCACCGTCTGAGTGTCATATGAAAGCTTATTAGGGTACAGACAAAAAAAAAAATAGGAACACAGTGGGAAAAAAGCACGAAATGTCAACTTTAATCTCGAAATGTCCACTTTAATAACTTAGTTTATTTTGCCATTAAAGTAGAACATCATAAATTTCATCTTAAAATCGTTTAATTTACTAGTTTCTCAAATCCCATTGTAACTAAAGTAGCACGTTAAATGCTTTGTTCTGTATTTGATCTTCTATGTGCTCTGTGTGTGAATCACTACCTGCTTCTTAAATGGGCTTTCTCTTTCTCCGACATGACACATAATCCATTACATTCGTGATATTACAGTTCTCTGAATAATTAAAATACTGAGATGTATACATGATATCTTTTTCATGATGATAGGAATGAAAGCATGTTATTAAACATGGGAACATGGTGGCGCAGTGCTTGTTCATGTCTCACGCAAGAGGCTTGCTGCGCCATGCGCGACCTTCAATGAAATAATTTATCACAGCAGTACTGTCTCTTTCAAACGTACTAACCTCCAATTCCTGTCCTTACTTTTCTTTCTCCAAATACCCAATCGTCCCACAATCAGCTCTGTAATAGACGTGAAGCCATTTGTAAGCTTAGAACGCAGATTCTTCAAAACTTTTAAGAAACATTGAAATATCTTTGTAGTACATGTTTAATTATTCTATCCATCTATCCTTCCAGTGTCACGTTAGCACCAGCAAGAATACAACGCAATGCAGGAACAATCCCTGAACTAGCTAGCGCTGCGGCACCATGTCCTCACATGTTTAATTATTAGCAATACATATTATTTAAATGAAGTTAAAGTTTTATCTATCTATCTATATAATATAATCAACATATTTTGCTGCATTTCATCATAAAAATGATATCGTCATCATATGTTAATACGCGCTTTAACCCTTAAAGGGAGCAGCTGAAAGAAGAAGAAGATGCAGTGAGCGTAACAACGCTAAAGCAGTTATGGTATTTGGAATACTATGGCTATTCCCTGGACCATTATATTGCTACAGGTTAATTACAATCAGATGCATTACACTAATAAACAATATGCAGTTAGTTTCAGTGTATTTATAAAGCCGCGTCAGGAATGTGGATCTAAGAAAGAAAGGGTGACTACACAGAAACAGTAGCACTGCTTTGACACTGGGTGCCGCCAGTCTGCAAAACCGAGTGAAGAAATTGCGTACGCCAGGGTATGAGGTACGCCAAGTTTAGGTTTTATGCATCACGATTTGAGCGTGGAAACGTTCGTACGCAACATTTCTGTGCGTACGCACCGTTTATACATGAGGCCCCTGTGTGTCATTGAAAAAAAAGCAGGACAAAGTGAGGTCAGAAATAAAAGACAGAGTGGAAAACAAAGTAAAACATCATAAAGAGGTTAAAAAACAAGGGGGGCAAACACATGCAGAGCAGGTTAGAGATCATGAAAACTCAAATTCAAAAGGCTCAAAATAAAACGTAGGTGCAAAACACATGCTGAGCAAGATACAGAATATGAAAGCAGAAAGAAACAACAGTGTCAAAAAAACAAAAGTAAAAATTGCATTGGGCGTGCATGACTGCCAGTGGCACTGGGACACTAGTGTTTGTTGATGATGTGACAGAGGACAGAAGCAGCCGAATGAATTCTGAGGTGTTCAGAGACATACTGTCTGCTCAAATCCAGCTAAATGCAGTCAAATTGATTGGGCGGCGTTTCATGATACAGATGGACAATGACCCAAAACATACAGCCAAAGCAACCCAGGAGTTTATTAAAGCAAAGAAGTGGAAAAATCTTGAATGGCCAAGTCAGTCACCTGATCTTAATCCAATTGAGCATGCATTTCACTTGTTTCACGTGGCATGGAGTCGATCAGTCTGTGGCACTGCTCAGGTGTTATGAGAGCCCATGTTGCTCTGATAGTGGCCTTCAGCTCTTCTGAATTGTTGGGTCTGGCGTATTGCATCTTCCTCTTCACAATACCCCATAGATTTTGTATGGGGTTAAGGTCAGGTGAGTTTGCTGGCCAATCAGGAACAGGAATACCATGGTCTTTAAACCAGGTACTGGCAGCTTTGGCACTGTGTGCAGGTGCCAGGTCCTGTTGGAAAATGAAATCTGCATCTCCATAAAGTTTGTCAGCAGCAGGAAGCATGAAGTGCTCTAAAACTTCCTGGTAGACGGCTGTGTTGACCTTGGACCTCAGAAAACACAATGGACCAACACCAGCAGATGACACGGCACCCCAAACCATCACTGACTGTGGAAACTTTACACTGGACCTCATGCAACGTGGATTCTGTGCCTCTCCTCTCTTCCTCCAGACTCTGGGACCTTGATTTCCAAAGGAAATGCAAAATTTACTTTCATCAGCGAACATAACTTTGGACCACTCAGCAGCAGTCCAAAGGCGAGACGCTTCTGACGCTGTCTCTTGTTCAAGAGTGGCTTGACACAAGAAATGCGACAGCTGAAACCCATGTCTTGCATACGTCTGTGCGTGGTGGTTCTTGAATCACTGACTCCAGCTGCAGTCCACTCTTTGTGAATCTCCCCCACATTTTTGAATGGGTTTTGTTTCACAATCCTCTCCAGGGTGCGGTTATCCCTATTGCTTGTACACTTTTTTCTACCACATCTTGTCCTTCCCTTCGCCTCTCTATTAATGTGCTTGGACACAGAGCTCTGTGAACAGCCAGCCTCTTTAGCAATGACCTTTTGTGTCTTGCCCTCCTTGTGCAATGGTCGTCTTTTGGACAACTGTCAAGTCAGCAGTCTTGCCCTTGATTGTGTAGCCTACAGAACTAGACTGATAGACCATTTAAAGGCTTTTGCTGGTGTTTTGAGTTAATTAGCTGATTAGAGTGTGGCACCAGGTGTCTTCAATATTGAACCTTTTCACAATATTCTAATTTTCTGAGATACTGTTGTCAGTTATAATCATCAACATTAAAAGAAATAAACATTTGAAATACATCAGTCTGTGTGTAATGAATGAATCTAATATACAAGTTTCACTTTTTGAATGGAATTACTGAAATAAATCAACTTTGTCATGATATTCTAATTTTATGACCAGCACCTGTAGTTGTCACAATCCCAAGGACATAAGGTTTATTGGCACTTCTGCTTTGACACTATGTGAGAGTGAAAATGTGCGTTAGTTGACTCAACGATGAACTATCAGCCTGTCTATGTCTGACTCCTGACTTGTGCCAAGTACTACCATAATAGACCTTGGACCATCATAACCCAGATATGAATTAAGCAGGCCTGAGAATGTTGAGGTGTAATGCTAGAGGCAGTACCAGACAGAACAAATAACACTCGGATAACATCAGTAATTTAAGTGAAAAATGGTCAATAACATTTAATTGATAGCACAAGCTGATTTGCTCTGCGGGTGCCTACAAAAATCATGCCCCAGTCAAAAGTCAAGATGTCAACTCTATGTGAGCTACAGAAAAATGACCTGAGGATGAAAGCTTTTTGTGATTTTACTTGCTACATAACGGGGAAGGTGTGTGGTGTTTATGACAATGGAAAATCCTTTATTTACAAAACTCAGCATTTGCTCAGGAATAAGCCGTCCTTCTCATGACCCTGAAAACAGAAGTGTCCGTGTGCCAAATTTGCATTATGTGGAAATAAACCCTGATCACGGCTCTGTGCAAAAAAAAGCCTCTTTAACTAATATTGTACTGTTTAACTGGAGATCTCTTAATGGCAAAGCATTGGTGCTGTCAAAACTCATCACTGACACCAAACTTGACATTCTGTGTTTAACGGAGACTTGGCAAAAACCAAACGAATTTACGTCTCTCACGGAGGAGACACCACCTGGTTTCACTTTCCATACAGAGCCTCGCAGCTCAAGGCAAGGCGGTGGGCTTGCAGTAATTGTCAGAGCAGACTTAAACATCAAACGAATCCCAATTGACTGTCCATTGTCTTTTGAGTGCCTGGCTCTTAAACTAATAATGGAATCAGGTCCTGTCTTACTCATTGTGCCTTATCGTCCCCCAAAATACAATGCATCCATCTTATCCGATCTAATTGAACTTTTGACCCACCTAAGCTCTTACTCTCAGAGAATTATCCTTCTCGGTGATTTCAACATCCATATTGACATCCCCACATCTAAACTGAGAAATGAATTCCTATCCTTACTGGACTGTTTTGACTTGACACAACATGTTGATTTTCCCACCCACTCTGATGGTCATACTGTATATTGGACCTGATCTGTACTTCTGGACTATCTGTTGCCAACATTTACAGCACTGATTTGGGACTCTCTGACCATAAAGCAGTATTTTTCACTGTTTCACTGCCTTTCCCTCCTCTTACTGAAACCTTAAAAATTTCTGTCCCTCTATCCTTTCTGGATCCATTTCTGATCTTTTACTATCTGCACCTATTCCATCAACACTAGATAGTTTTGTTGACCACTATAACACAGCCCTTCATTCAGCATTAGATAAAACAGCTCCTTTAAAACATAAGGAGGTTTCCTTTAAACGTTCAGCTCCTTGGTATAACTCAGAATTGCGATCTATGAAAACAGCTGGCCGACGCCTTGAGAGAATGTCACGTAAGACTGGCCTCACCGTGCACATCCAGGCTTTCTCTGACCACCAAAGAGCTTACAGAGAAGCACTAACTTCTGCCAAGAACACCCATTATGGCAGAATAATAGAAAATGGCCACGATAACCCAAGGGTTTTGTTCTCTGTAGTTAATAAACTACTCAAACCCGCATCTGGCCCAACTACCTCTTCTACTGAAGCCTGTGAGGAATTCCTCCACTTTTTCCATAACAAAATTAAACATCTAAATAATTCAACTAACATAAATACATCATCTGTTTATATCTCTCCCTGTTTTCCCGCTCCATCCAGCTCCTTCTCTAAGTTCTCACCAGTCACATCTGCGTTTGTTAATAACCTGCTTTGTAAAGTGAGGCCAACTACTTGTGTACTGGACCCCATCCCCAGCACACTACTTAAATCCTGCCTTCATGACATAATCCCGACTGCTACAACAATAATAAACTCATCCCTTGACACTGGCTCTGTACCGCTCACTTTTAAAATTGCTTTTGTAACCCCAATTTTAAAAAAGTCTGGTCTTGATGCTGACAATCTTAACAATTTCCAGCCTATTTCGCACTTACCTTTTCTGCCAAAAGTTCTCGAGCGTGTTGTAGCTTCTCAACTCACCAATTACTTAACCTCTAAGAACTTGATGGAACCCTTTCAGTCTGGTTTCAGGGCGCGGCACAGCTGTGAAACTGCTCTGCTACGGGTAACCAATGATTTGCTTATGGCAGCAGACTCTGGACAAACCAGCATATTAATTCTATTAGACCTCAGTGCAGCATCTGACACTGTCAGTCATGACATTCTACTGTCCAGAATGGAGAACATGCTGGGTATCTCTGGCACTGCCCTCCAGTGGTTCAAGTCCTATCTGACTGATAGGCAAGTGTTTGTTAGTCTTGGCAACAGCAGATCCAGCTGAGCGCCAGTCACACAAGGAGTCCCTCAGGGCTCTGTCCTCTGCCCTCTTCCCTTCTGTATTTATATGCTTCCCCTTGGCCATATTATCCGTAGCTATGGACTGGGTTATCATTTGTATGCAGATGATACTCAACTCTACTTCAATGTTAAAAGTGGAACTTCATCAGAGCTTTCTCAGCTCACAACCTGCCTTAGTGAAATTAAAACCTGGATGGAGCAGAACTCTTTAAAATTAAATTGCAACAAAACTGAACTCCTGCAAATTGGGACTAAAATGCAACTTAATAAAATGAGCTCCTTCCCAATCTATCTTGGCGGTGATCTCATCAGACCTGCCTCTACTGTAAAAAATCTTGGTGTCATTTTTGATTCCTCCCTCTCTTATTCCACCCACATAAACCACATTAAGAAACTTTCACTCTTTCACCTCCGTAACATATCACGTGTTCGCTCCTTCCTCTCCTTCTCTAATGCTGAGAAACTTGTCCATGCTTTTATCACATCCCGCATCGATTATTGTAATTCCCTACTGGCAGTCTGGCAGGTGCTCCTTCTAATCTTCTATCACAGCTCCAGCTTATTCAAAACTGGGCTTCAAGTGTCCTGACACGAACCAGCAGCAGCGAGCACATCACACCCATCCTGCTCCTCCTTCACTGGCTCCCTGTGTCTTACAGAATCGAATATAAAATCCTACTAATAACCTACAAAGCCTTAAATAACCTCACACCAAACTACATCAGTGACCTTCTCCATCACTATGTGCCTGCCCATCCACTAAGGTCCTCTGATTCTGGCAATCTTGTTGTACCCCACACTAATCTACACTCCATGGGTGACAGGGCCTTCAGCTGTATGGCGCCCAGACTCTGGAATGACCTACCAAAATTAATCAGGTCAGCTGACTCCATTAATTCTTCTAAAAAACAACTCAAAACTCATCTGTTCAGGAGGGCTTTTAGCTCTACTTGACTTTATTACCCTTCTCTCAGTTTACTTCTCTGTCAAGATGCCAATGTAACCTGTATGTGTGTGCTAGACCATCAATTATGTTGTCGGTTAGGCTTTTTTTTCTCTGAATTCACTGTCATAATCTTCTGTATTTATTTATCTGGTTTGTACAATGCTATATACTGTATACCCTGCCATTCTTTCTTATATTCTGTAAGTGCCTTGAGCATGGGAAAGGCGCTATATAAATAAAATGTATTATTATTATTATTATTATTAACTCTTATCTTGTTATAGACAAAGCAGTTGGGCTAATGTCATTAATCTGAGGGTGCCATTAGCACATGCTATACAGCTCCTTGGGGTCCTTTAGCACTTTTCTCTGAATGTGCAGAGAGCACCTCAACCATGGAGAACACTCTGCATAGTCCCAATGCCTAAAATGGGTTTAAAAGATAAGCTTTTTGTTTTCAAGGGGACCTGTGTCCATAAGGTTGTGTTTGTTAAAATCTAAAGAAAATATATAAAACACAATTTTGCATGGCAAATACCTATATAACATGTTTGTGAAGAAATAACTTCAACTTGAAAAATACAGAACTTATCCTTTATGGAACTACCAACCAGTAGCTCCCACGTGACACATCATGAAGACCATTGATAGGATGTTTCTGAAGCTGGTGTGAGCCCTGGTTACAGACCATCTGGAGTTGTTACAGTGCACCTACTAGGCATATATAGGATGTGGGATATGGCCGGCCTTTTATCCCGGCCAATACCCCCAGGCCGCCAGGTGGAGCCCTGCCTGCAACATAGAGGTGCCCCGAGTTCCAGCAGGGCATCATGGACAGTGGAGTTTTTCATCACAGCCCTGCTGGATACCATGGGAACCTCCAGGGGACGCTGCAGGAAGGCCCAGAGACTATTATGTGCCCTATAACCCGGAAGTACGTCGTAGTCATAGCGACAGGAAGAATGACGTGTTTCCGGGGTGAAGAAGAAGAGTTTCTATCTGATCTGGAGGTGTTCCAGGTCACGTGGACAGAGAAAGCGAAACACTTCCTGGTCAAGGACTATAAAAGGACTATGGGAAATCCCAGACGTCGAGCTGAGCTGGGTGGAAGGGTGGCAACGCGTCTGGGAGTGTGGAGGATTGTCTTGATTAATTATTGGTGATTTATGAATATTGTGGAGTGGAGGGTGCTTTGTGCACGTTATTGTTCAAATAAAAATAATATTTGGACTTTTACCTGGTGTCTGGAGTCAAGTCAGAGGGTTCAAGAGGACGACAGCGCCCTCTATCTGTCACAAGGAGTAGATTATGCTTTGATCTGTATTCCCCACAAAGACTATTCCACCCTGGACAAGGCCTGCATGATGGTTAGGATAATGATATTTGATTTATGCAGTTTCTGTAATACACTCCAGCTTCTCTGGTTAAGGAAAAAATCTCAAGGTGATGCAGTTAGATGGTGCTAGGATGCAACAACATTGATTGGCTTGACAAGGAGAGAAGTCATTAAAAGGAGATTGCAGCCAGAAAATGGAGAGAGAGCATCAAAATCAAATCATACACAAGAACCATAATTGGAAGAAGTCTTGAGCCATGAATTCAACAAAAGTAATAAAGAAAACTTACATGCAAAGTTCTTACTCAGAATCCATCAACATGCTGTATCAGTGCATGCTCC
Source organism: Erpetoichthys calabaricus (assembly GCF_900747795.2). Lineage (NCBI taxonomy): Eukaryota > Metazoa > Chordata > Cladistia > Polypteriformes > Polypteridae > Erpetoichthys > Erpetoichthys calabaricus. The sequence continues at coordinate 68,476,949 of NC_041395.2, forward strand.
CATCAACCCATCGAATTTAGATAATTACAGTTCCAGTGCATCAGTCTTTATATTGTTCTGCCAATGATGTTAATTCTTGCAAGTTCTGAACTGTTTGTTCTCTGTAGCAACCACAGACGTGAAATAGCTACCATGACACAAAATGGTAAAGACTGAGAGTAAACAAAAATAAGGGTGAACTGTTTAAAACTTAAAAGAAAACATATGCAAATGAATACAATGTAAGCACAAGGAAAAAGATTCAAGTCAGGGAAGGAATCATGAAACAGGATTCTGGATTATAGTCTATGTATCTATCAGAAGACAGTTGGTGAGGTTCTATAACTGTGTTTCAGAGATAACTTTCAGGAAAACAAGGCACCCTAGGAAATTGGCCTGTCTCCCTTTCTGTTCACCCTCTACACTGCTCATTTTGAGTGCAGCTCTAGTTTATCACATCATTTCTCAGATGACCTCCCTGTTTTAAGCTATATTGAGAATGGAGATGAGGAATATAGAAAGGTGGTGGAGAACTGCCCTGAGTTAAACATTAAAAAGACAAAGGAGTTTTTGGTGGCAGCCCCATACTGTATGTTAGGGAGTTTCTCAGATCAGTCACTATAATGGGGGGAGGTAGAGGGGTTTCAGAATTAAGAATTCTTGAGTGCTCAACTGAACAGTAAACCGAATAATGGAGGCAATACAGACCAGCGATATCAAAAGCCCAGGGCAGGCTGTTCTTTCTCAGGAAATTCAGGCCCTCCACCACCACATAGTGGGCAATGCAGACGTCCGTGCTGCAGTATGCTAGGTGAGTAGCACCAATGCAGGACTTGACAGGCATCTCAATAAACTGATCAGGAAGGACCAACTCTGAACTCACTGAAGGTAGTGGCAGAACATAGGATCATGTCAAAAAGAACTTCAAGACTAATGTTAGTCCTCTGTATGACATGTTGCCTTGGAATAAATTTAGTCACTGGCTCATTCCATCACAATTGTGATAAAAGGCAGTAATGGAGTTCATTTTTACTTGCAGCCAGAATATATAATGTTGCCTCCCATCTTGACTATTGTCACCTTAACTAGTTGAAGTAGAAATATTAGTTCTGTGTTTTGCACTTATCTAATAGTTCACACTTTATGTTCTATGTTGATGCTGGAGAGAAGGAATTTCTTGTTTAAGATCAACAAACTTTTGTCTATTTATTCTACTCATTCTTTCCATGGCTAAGCCATTAATGTCAGCAAGTGTGTGGCCCACCCAACAAGTCTACTGAAATCCACACTCCTCTCCCTTTTTTGCCAGTACTAAAGGGCAGAGCATTGTTTTTGCACTATTTAATAAAAAACGTTACCTACTTCCTGAAAGCTATCTCATCATTGCTGGTAATCAGATCATTGTGTCATCCACAAACCTGATGATAGATAAATTTAACAATAAGTAGTAATGAATTTAAGGAGGAAACATAGAATTTTTTGAGAATAAAATATTTATTGTAAAAAGGAACACTCAGCTAAATCGGAAAAAGAAACTAATAATGCAGAAAACCCTGCAAAAGGGTTACTGTAATTAGCAACATGGAATCAGTTAGCAAATTCTCAATAATACGAAAGAAAGCTAGAATGACTTTTAGTTAAAATCCCTAATAACTTCTTTTGTTAATTTATCACTAACAAATAATAAGAAAACATTTTTTAAATTCAGAGTCTGGCAAAAAAATATGAAACCTTACCAATGATAATCTTAAAACAAAAGCCAATCCTAAGCATAAGAAAATTTGGGGAAATATAAAAAAGGATAAAAACCAAAAAGAAATGCAGAGTATTTAAAGAAGGAAACTTTAAACTGCAACCATAAACCAACACCTAGTCTTAACACCCTAACAAAGATTACAACCCAAGCAGAAAAGATTTTCAAAACCAAAAACCAGACTGGTTTGGGAACAGCTGTGTACGGGATATTAAAGAACTACAGAGAGTGATCCAGGAAGCAGAACACTGCACCAGATCTGATCTACCATCTCTGCAGGATATTTATACCAGGACATGCAGGATCAAGTCAACTAGGATCATCAGAGACTCATCTCACCCCAGTAACTATCTGTTCATCCAGCTGAAATCAGGCAAACAGTTTAGGAGTATTATGGCCAGAACAGAGAGGCTCAGAAGGACCTTTTATCCACAGGATATAAGACCCCGTTAACCTGGACATGCTACTACAAATATATTCAAATATTCATTAACAAGAACTGAACTCTCTACCTCATTGTTTCTCAGCTGCCGCCATGCCATTTAAGACTAGTTTAATCAACAAACTAGCACACTGCCCTTTTCATTTGCACAAAATCGGATCTTCTTTTAAAATTGTAATGCTTTGGATACATACTCTTGTTTCATCTCAGTTCCACCCTTTTAAGTTTGTTTTTATTCACTTAAATTTTTTTTCTTTTAAATTTACTAGGGGGCTTTGCCCTCTGCTCGCTTCACTTGCCAACCTCCCCCCCCCCCCGGCATGCGCTATGCACCAGCCACTTTGCATCTCTGCCGCTCGCATATGTGGATTTCACTTTCACTAAACAACAAATCTTTTAATTCTTGCGGATACGCCTCTTCATTGGGAAGAAACACTACTTTTCCCTGATGGCAACACGAAATAGACAATCTACAAGTCTCCAACTTAAAGTTTAAATTAGAACAATATATTCAATCTGTTTTCGCTGTTCTGTTATTTCACCGAGTAATAATTTCCGTTTGTTTGCGCTAATGCAATCTTTACTATCATTTTTTTGAGACTTTCGAATTTTAGTACTTTCATTATCTCTAACCTGCTCTGCATGTGTATCGCGGCAACATTTTTGAATTCTTTACGATGTTCTACTTTGTCGTCTACTCTTTGTCTTTTATTTCCAACCCAGACGTGGTTAAATCTCTTGGCACAAGGTCTCGTCTCACGGGACATGAAAGTATCTCTCTGAAAAAGTCACATCTCATCCCAGGATTTTTTTATTATGATAGAGAGACATATATTTATCCATCCATCCATTATCCAACCTGCTATATCCTAACTACAGGGTCATGGGGGTCTGCTGGAGCCAATCCCAGCCAACACAGGGTGCAAGGCAGGAAACAAACCCTGGGCAGGTCGCCAGCCCACCGCAGAGAGAGACATACAGTTTAATTTAAATTAGCTATTTCTTAATTTATTGCACAGTCTCATGGGCCGATTCAGGGCACATCTCACTACATGTTGTACTTGTATAACTGTGCATGTGACAAATAAAGAATTTGAACTTGAACTTGTATTTGTTTCCCATTTGAGATCTTTTGAGCTAATGGTGCCAAAATATTTGAAAGACTCCACTTCATTTACAGCCGTGTTATTGATTTCCAAGAGGTAGTGGATGGTTGGATTCTTATGGAAATCACTTATAATATCAACAGGTTTTTGTGTGTTAAGTTCCAAATTATTTTCGGAACACCATATAGCTAGATGAGCTGCTTCTCTCTGGTAGCAAGACTCTTCATTATTGCTAATGAGGCCTACTAGGGTTGTGTCATCTGTAAGTTTTAACAACTTGATGGAAGGGTCACAAAAAGTGTTATTAGTGTACAAAGAGTAGAGAATGGATGAGACTTCACATTCAATGTGTTATCCAAGCAATCCAATTAACCAGCCTGAGTTGCAAATTTAAAAGCAGAATTTAAACAATTACTGTATACTAAATCTCTGTGCCCTGGGATGGTGTTTCATTTTACAAAATAAAGGCCAGGTTGATTTATTTTTTGTTTACTGAATGGGATTGCAGCCCAATGGGTACAAAGAATTTTACTTTGCTGGCCTGAGATTCATCTGTGATGTCTCCTCACCCTCAGATCCCTGAATCCCAGATTGTGGCTATGGCCTACAGGGTAAACACCTTTTTACTATACACAGGGTGATCAGTAAATATCCAGGATTTGAAAATGTTACCTTCCTTAAAAGAAAATGGTTAAAACACTTAGTTTTACACTTAGAAAATATGCATTGTCATGATGGGGTTTAGACTCCATGCCAGCTGGTCCTTTAGTGTTCTCTTTGCCCCACCCATCTGAATCTGTTGCTTGGAAACACTAATCTCATTGTAGTCACATTAAGGGACAAAGAAGCTAATGCCATGTGCATATGGTATCGGACAGACGGGAAACCCAGATTTTTAAGTCACGAATTTCATGTGAAAGCCCTACAAAGCTGGAGCTCCAAGACAGTGAGGAGGGAGACAGTACTACTCAGCTGAGATTAAACCTGAGTCAAGTGCACAAAATATATAATGTAGTCATCCAGAATTGGGATTTTTGTGGTTAAATTGCGTTTGGAGTAATCCAATACACCTTTAATACATTTGGTTTGCTTTTCAAATTACTCTGTTAATTTTTCTTGATTTGCTTTTTTCACAGAAAAAGTAACCAATCAGCAGCAGCTTCACACTCCTCCAAAAATCTTAATGGGAATTTACATGAATGCACTGCTGGGAATTCCAAATTCCGTAATGAGGCCTCCTTCCAGGAAGTCTGGGTTTTATGAAAGGCTGATGAGGGACAGTTGTCCTCACCAGGCGGCTTCTTAGCACTGTGGAGAAAGAAGCAGATGACAGTTTTAGTGACAGCGCCCTCTCTTGTCTCTTTGAGTAATTACATACCTTGACTAAGCCTGTGAGGAGGTCCTCCAACAACATATTGCTTTTGTTTTTATAACCTCTGTCATGCTTTTTAAATTTAATTAGCTGTTCTACTCTTGCCTCTTCCTTGGCCAGATCTGCATCTTTGCTTCAGTGTTTGCTGCCAACCGATAGTGCATTGTTTTCGTTCAGCTTGACTTCTTCACATTCTGGAAGCCAAGTCCTAAGGGCCGAGAACATGCAAATTCCACACCAGACTGTTCACAGTTCTGGATTCAAGCCCATTCCTGGCAAAAAAAAAAATCCTTATTCTATTAGCAATTGATTTATTTATCTAACATTTTGTAATGAATGAGATTAGCTGCAATATGAAGATCTAAACATCAAAAGTGGCCAGCTGGTTGAGAATCACATCTTATCTTTCCTCTTAGCTCAAAACAACTCGATACATGTAGTCATTTTCCCACTGTACTTATCTGACGGTAGCCATATTCTTTTTGCCATTTGTAGATTTGCTCTTGCCAGCATTCCATTTCCTTCCTCTTGTTTACCACTATTGTTTTCTTTCTATTGCATTATAGTTGCCAAGGCCCTATTTTGCCAGCTTGGAAGCCTTATTATTGAATTTGTCTGACCACTTTGGATATTGACCCTTTCCCAAACACCAGACTGTGATATTGCACACTTACTCATTCTGGGAAATCTAGAACCATGTTTTACAAATTAAACAAAATCTCAAACCAGGAAATCAATTCCATTATTTATCTCTCTATTATAAAAAAAAATCTTGGAAGGAGACAAGACGTGATTTTCTCAGAGAGACACTTTCACATCCCGTGAGACAAGTCTTTGTGCCAAGAGATTTAACCACACCTGGGGCCGGAAATAAAAGACAAACAGTAGATGATAAAGTCAAATGTCGTAAAGTACACATGCAGAGCAGGTTAGAGATAATGGAAGTACGAAAACTTTGAAAGTCTCAAAAAAGGATAGTAAAGATCACATTAGCGCAAACAAATGGAAATTATTATTCTGTGAAATAACAGAACAGCGAAAAGAGATCAAATATATTGTTCAGATTTAAACTTTAATTCGGAGACTTGTAGATAGATAGATAGATAGATAGATAGATAGATAGATAGATAGATAGATAGATAGATAGATAGATAGATAGATAGATAGATAGATAGATAGATAGATAGATAGATAGATAGATATTTTATTAATCCCAAGGGGAAATTCACATACTCCAGCAGCAGCATACTGATAAAAACCAATATTAAATTAAAGAGTGTGTAAAGAAAGACACAACTGCGCATAAAGGGTTGGGGTTTTCCGGCCCCGTATACTGTACAGTATGCAAAAAGAAAACAATCATACAGTCCAGAGTACTTTGCATTACACTACTGAACAACAAGATGGTGTGATGGGGGAACATTTATAGGGCGGACCGGAATAAGCAGAGGAATGTTGGGTAATGAATTATGTTGCATTCTGGGATCCTGACGTCATCAGAGTGGAGGAGGATGCGGAAGTGGAGGAACGGGAGCCGGCTCAGGGTGTCGGCGTTTCCATCTTTCTGGGAAAAATAGAGAGAGAAAGGTTAGTTGCCTGCCAGTCCCTTATGGCCTTCGGTTTTGCGCTACTTCCTGGGTCGTTCTGCGGCTACCCATGCGCGCATACGTGACAAGTGATAAAAAATGCAGGTATAACAGACAATAACTTTGTATAATGTCAATGTTTACATACTGAGGTCTATCTGTAAGATAGTCCACAATCCATGCCACCAGGTATGAATCTACTCCCATCTCTGTCAGCTTGTCCCTAAGGAGCAGAGGTTGGATGGTGTTGAAAGCACTAGAGAAGTTTAGAAACATAATTCTTACTGCACCACTGCCTCTGTCCAAGAGGGAGAGGGATCGGTGTAGCATGTAGATGATGGCATCCTCCGCTCCCACCTTCTCCTGGTATGTGAACTGCAGAGGGTCGAGGGTGTGCCGATCCTGTGGCCTCAGGTGGTGAAGCAGCAACCGCTGCATGGTCTTCATCACATGTGACGTCAGAGCGACAAACCGGAAGTCATTCAGCTCACTAGGACATGATACCTTTGGGACTGGGGTGATGCAAGATGTTTTCCAAAGCCTCGGGACTCTCCCCTGTTCCAGGCTCAGGTTGAAGATGCGCTGTAGAGGACTCTCCAGCTCCAACGCACAGGCCTTCAGCAGTTGTGGCGATACTCCATCTGGACCCACTGCTTTGCTGGCACAAAGTCTCCTCAGCTCTCTGCTTACCTGAGCTGCTGTAATTGTGGGTGGGGGGAAACGCTTTCCTATGCTGGCATCAGCAGAAGGATGGGTGGAAGGTGCAGTAGTCTAAGGTGAGGGTGGGTTAGGTTCGTCAGACCTGTTAAAGAAGTTGTTCATCTGGTTTGCTCTCTGCACATCTCTCTCGATGGTGGCACCCCGATTCGAGCTGCAGCCAGTGATGATCTTCATCCCATCCCACACTTCCTTCATGCTGTTATTCTGTAACTTCTGCTCCAGCTTTCTCCTGTACTGCTCCTTCGCCTCCCTGAGCTGGACTCGGAGTTCCTTCTGCATGCGCTTGAGCTCATGCTGATCACCACCTTTAAAAGCCATTTTCTTCTGGTTCAAAAGGCCCTTGATGTCACTTGTAATCCATGGCTTGTTGTTAGCATAGCAGCATACTGTTCTTACTGGAACTACAATGTCCATACAGAAGTTGATGTAGTCAGTAGTGCAGTCAACAACCTCATCAATGTTCTCACTATATGATCCCTGCAGGATATCCCAGTCCGTAGTTCCAAAGCAGTCTCTCAGAGCCTGCTCTGCCTGAGGGGACCACTTCCTGAATGAGCGTGTGGTTAAAGGCAGCTCCCTCACTCTTGGTTTGTAGTGAGGCTGAAGCAGAACCAGGTTATGATCTGCTTTCCCAAGCGCAGGCAGCGGGGTGGTGCTGTATGCGTCTTTAACGTTTGCATACAGTAGGTCAATAGTCCTATTTCCCTGGGTGTTACAATACACATACTGTACTGGGAGAAGGCAGATAATGTTTTGTCCAGCGTCACATGGTTAAAGTCTCCAGCGATTAGCACAAGCGCCTCAGGGTGCTGTGTTTGTAGTTTAGCAACAGCGGAATGCATGATGTCACCCGCTATCACCATTACTCAGTGAAACAACGGAACAGCGAAAAGAGATTGAATATATTGTTCGGATTTAAACTTTTAAGTCGGAGACTTGTAGATCATCTAATTCGTGTTGTCATTAGGGAAAAAAAAAAGTAGTCTTTCTTTCCAATGAAGAGGCGTATCTACGAGAAGTAAAAGATTTCTTGTTTGTTGAAAGTGAAATCCATCCATCCATCCATCCATTTTCCAACCTGCTGAATCCGAACACAGGGTCACGGGGGTCTGATGGAGCCAATCCCAGCCAACACAGGGCACAAGGCAGGAACCAATCCCGGGCAGGGTGTCAACCCACCGCAGAAAGTGAAATCCCGTGAGAGAAAATTTCAAGCCCCGCGAGACAAGAGCTTATGCAAAGAGATTTGGAAAAGTCCTGCCCACATAACCACACACACGGTTCAATCATTTCTCATTTGTGTGAATGCTATTGTCAGACACATTTCTTAAAGAGAGAAAGAAACGATATTCACTCACGGGCAGTTATACATTGTGTTTTAACGATGTAATTCCAAACACGGAATCAAAATTCAATGTGATATTGATGAAAAGGTAAAAGCGAAAAGATATCGAATATATGGACATAGGTGATATGACAGAAGTATTTATATATTGTTTGGCTTTAAACTTTAGTTTGGAGACTTGTAGATTGTCTAATTCGTGTTGCCATCAGGGAAAAGTAGTGTTTCTTCCCAATGAAGAGGCCTATCTGTGACAATTAAAAGTTTTGTTGTTTGGTGAAAGTGAAATCCACATACGCGAGAGACAGAGACGCGAAATTGCTGGCGTGTAGCGCAGACAGGGGGGGTTGGCAATCGAATCGAGCAGAGGGTGAAGCCCCCTAGTTATTTACATTTTAATTAACAAAATATAAATAGAAGGGGTCTCATTATGGTTTGCTTACTGGTGCTCCTTCATGCTTACAACAATATACGTTTATAAAGCCTCACAATGACTGCTCTCTTATCTTTAGCCAAGTCAGTAATTCTTGGTTGTATTTGATGGTTGTTGTTGTTTTTTTATAATATTTCTTGAACTTCTGTAAAAATCTAATTTTTCCCTCTTAGGACAAATAAAGCAGTGTCTTGTCTATCTATCCATCTCACTTCCTATCTTGTTGCCAGAAGAGATTCTGATTCCTTGTAGTCTACTGATGAATCAGAGATAGAAGCATAAGAAGAGGATGTAGTTATTATTAAATTGAACCCATTATTGTAAGTTCACCTGCCTCATCTATTACATATTTGTGTAAATTAATATCTGTATAAAATATTATTCTACCAAATTCATTCATGTACCAGACCTGCTTAACCTGTACTGAGGTGTTAGAAGCCATAGCCTACTGTCTTGCATGCATGTCAGAGGGAGACCTTTAGGGCTCATCCATGGTATGGAATACCCCAACAGTGCTAGAGGGGCACTGCTGCTAACAGTGTTGTCTCGTTTCTCCTCCACAGCCCGTTGAGACCAACTAGCCCCACCCCTTCTGACATGAGAGCTGTAAAAATCCGGCGCCCCTGAATGTCTGTGTCCCATTTGGACCCAGACTGCATTGTGGACAGAGCTCTGACACTGTGATCTGCTCATAAGAGCCTCATTAGATAAAGCTGAAAGGGGTATTTATGTTACATTTTGCACTCACAAGCACCTAATTTATTTATTGTTTGCGACTGCAATTAAAAGGGTTGACCCAGCTGACAGCCCAACACTTCACGCAGTCATACTATGTTCCTTCCAGGCGTCCACACTATTGTGGTAGCTCAGCATGCAGGGCTGCACCCACTTTTGTGCAGAATATCAGCCCATTGCTGGGCACACACACACTAACACAAAGCCAATTTAGAGTCACTCATCAGCTTAACAGAATGTATCAGGTGGCAATATTATGGAGCATCCAGCTTAGTTTATAACTTACAAAGCACTACCTCTGTCTTACAAATGCTGAAATACTCACTTGTGCCTCACTACATCTTCTAATACATCGTGGATTGATTACTGCCCATGTATTTTAAGTTGTTATTTAGCACTCATATTTAGCAGGTGAAAAATGACTGTATCACTGCTCAATTAACCTGACTACATCAACTTCAGGTCTATGCTAGACTACTAGACTTGCTAGATTTGCAAAGTTGTGAATTTCAAAGTCCTAAAATGTTGGTCATCGCTACTTACCTTGTTTGAGTCTGCAAGAAAACAGAGGAATGTTGTCATGACCTCTTTAGAGCCTCATTTTATCACACGAAACAAGGTCTAGAAAATATCATTTGATTGTTATTATCTGAAATACTTAAATCATATATTTATTAATTGGTTATTGTGTGTTTTTGCTAAGAAGTAAAAACATAACCAATACTGCAATTAAACGTGCAGGACCAGGAAGTATGGATGCCAAGACAGAAAATGAAGCAGTCCAATTCACACTAGCAGACAATGAAAGGCATTTATTAGTTATATTCAACCCGCTATATCCTAACTACAGGGTCATGGGGGTCTGCTGGAGCTAATCCCAGCCAACACAGGCACAAGGGAGGAAACAAACCCCGGGCAGGGCGCCAGCCCACCACAGGGCACACACACACACAATTTAGAATCGCCAATGCACCTAACCTGCATGTCTTTGGACTGTGGGAGGAAACCCACGCAGACATGGGGAGAACATGCAAACTCCACACAAGGAAGACCCGGGAAGTGAACCCAGGTCTCCTTACTGCAAGGTAGCAGTGCTACCACTGCACCACCGTGCCGCCCTTATTAGTTATAACAATTTTTTTTTATAATATGTCCCTCTATATAATACTAATATATTGTGTGAAATATTGTTATATTTGTATACAACTTGTCCTAGCGTCTTACAGACTGTAGTTAAAACCATACCCCATCAAATGTTCATGATTTATATTTCCATTGCTTGAGATAATTTTACCATGCTGGATATACAAAGTGTACTATATTGCCATTTTAGGTCAGATGTCTAGGTACAGTATATTATCTCATCCTAAAAGAAAAGTGTCTCAAATAGACCAAAGCACTACTGCATGAGTGCCTATTAGTGCCATGAAGCTGACCTTCATCAATCAGAGCAGTGTCTGGTCTTGTCACGTCTCTCAAATCAAGTCACACTGTTCAGGAGACACCTCTTACATGTCAGGACGAATTGACCACACACCTGTCGGCTGGTTTGAGTTCCATCTTTGTTTATCTCCAGCTGGAGTTGACAGTTGCTGGCAGGATTAAGTTGCTTGAAGCTTCCAATTGGCTATTCTTGGCAAGCTGTGGCTTAAAATGTATAATCTGCTTCCTTCATTAGGTCTGTGCTTCCAGACTGTCTGCACATTTTTTTTTTTTTGAAGCTTGAGTGTGCAAACAGGTGACACAGCTAGTCTAAGATAGCCCAACAATACCTCTGGCCAAACTGACAAAAGATCTGTCTCGTTCTAAATCTCATTACTCCCTGCGCCTTCCCCTACTACACCTACCACCACCCCGGTGTCTAAGGAATTGTCTGGTCCAGGCTAACGTCTTCTTAATCATGACCATGTACATAAAGGAATAAGAAAGGGAAATAAAAAGTATTATATTAGAATAAAGAAAGCTAAACAATGTTCTCTCTGTCAAAGACATACAGAAATGGGTTTGTTTGCACAGGTAGTGTTACACTCCATGAAGAAAAAAGAGAGATCAGGGTCTGCAGTGTTAAAAATCTGAAGAATCAATAAGATTAGAATGTAAAGCATTCATGATTGAATAAAGTTGAGGAGCAAGATAGGAATCACAGCTTTTCGTTGTAGTGCATGCCCTACTTTGAGAAGTGGTGTACAAAGGTATCAGCCCTCGATTGGATGTGTGTGTGTGTGTGTGTGTGTACTGCACCAAAGAAGACAGCACCTTGGGAGGAAATCAATAGAGTCCTACCAACTTGGTTTTGTAAGGTACTAGCAAGCCTTTTGTTTCTGCCTTTCATCTTTTTAGTACTAATATTAGTATTAATCAAATACAAATATTGATATTCATACTAATCAATACTGAATTCAGCAAAGGCAATATGTTTCATTATTTGAGATTCCTTCCCCAGGGAACCCTCTATCTATCTATCTATCTATCTATCTATCTATCTATCTATCTATCTATCTATCTATCTATCTATCTATCTATCTATCTATCTATCTGATTTTTTAATTTTAAATTTTAGTGTGGTTGTACACTCTTAAAAATACTGGTTATTTAATGACACTTTATGGTTCTTTACTGGGTTGTGTGGATCCTCATTGAATTATTCCTTAACCAAGCACAATTTCATTCTGGAATGGGTTCTTTACATATGAAGGTGTCACTTTGTGCTTTGAAAAACTTTATTATGTATAAAAAAAACTGGTAAGCTTCCTAGCAGGACACTATCAGATTAAGAAAACCTGGATTTAAGTGTTATTGTATGCAGTAAGAGTCCTTTTAAAATCATGACCCATCAGTATTCCACAAATCTATTCATGGTTATTTACTGTATGGAGAGTGTTACAGATCTAAATAAATAACAGTTCTTTCTAGAACCTTTATGTGGATGGTTCCCCTATGGCATCGCTCTGAAGAACCATTCTGGCACTTTTATTTTTAAGAGTGTAGTTCATTTTGGTGGCCATCTTTACTGTGACTTGATTGACCACTTTTATTAATGGATCCTCACCTTGTGATGTGTAACATCACTTCCAGCATATATAAAGATGGCCTGTGTTATGTCCCATGTGTTTTGTGGGTGGTGCCCCAAGAGGTGGGGCCACTTGCCAATCACTACCAGGATCTGCTCTCCTCCCTATATATCTGGAGTGTCTCCCACTCTCCTGGTGGTTCATTTTGAATGCGCTAGGGAGTTTGGGAGTTTTCTTGTGTTCTGTTGTGCTTTCATGTATTGGGACTTGTTCACTTTGGATTGCTTTTGCTGGCAAACTCTGTTGCCTTTATGCTCCATGGAGCTTCATCATTACTGCAGTACATTTTTTTGTGAAGAATAAATCATATTTTTATAAAGATTATACATCCTTGTATAATCCTTGCCAGGATTTCTGATATGGTTTCCCTCTGTAGTGGGCATTTTTGTAAATGCTTTTGTGACTTACATGCTTTGGGAAGCCTACTTCATGTCAACAACACACCAAACAATTGGTGGCTCAATAGTAGTAACAGTGTACCTAGGAGTTGGTAATTCAAAAGAGTTAGTAGAAATTAACAAACACGTGGTCTGCGGCACTCCATGGCAAAAACAAGAACTATTGGCTTAACAGAGGAGGCGGAGAAGGACAGGAGAACTGAAGGCTTAGGTTTTGACCTCATTGCTGCAGACTTGCCTTTCTGTCAACTCCCAACTGGTTTAGCCCTGTAACTCAGCACTAGAAATGGAAAACCTAGGTGAACCCACATGGATGTATATGGGCAGAATGTGTAAGATTACCACACAGCTGTGAGTCAGTAGTGCTCAGCACTGTGCCAACTGGCTGCCACAGTGACACTTTTGATTTGTCATTTTCTTTCCCGTAATGCAATGAGTAATGCTGCAAAATATTAAAATTAACCGTTTTTTAAAATCCATTTTCTACTTAAAGGAATACTCCACCCAAAAATGTATATATATATATCTTGTCACACACATGTGCATGGGAGGCAGCTAAATGGCTTGAGTAAGGGCAATTCCGAGTCATACCGGGATGTGGCAGAGTGCACTGACTCTATTTCTCCCTTTCCCGCAGACCAGTCACAGGAGATTCCACCTGGTCCTCTTGACGTCACTTCCGGGTCCGAGCCTATGGAAGAAGACCTTGCCGGCTCCGGCCCCTGTGATGTCATGTCCAGGCTTGAGCCTATGCCTGAAGACCCTCATGAGCCCGACCCCTTTGATCTCACTTCCTGTCTTCCCCTTTAAAAGCCTCCACCTTTTCCCTATTCCCTCAGTTCTGTTTTAGACTCGGTTTTGTGCACATCAGTACTGTATTCACTTTTACGACATTGCAGCCAGGATACCAGTTATACGGGTGGCTGCCCCAAACCTTGCTATGGCTCTGTGTGGAGTTTGTAACAATATATATTTAGTTATTTAAAAGTTATTTAAATATATATATATTTTATAAGTTACTTACCCTATGAATTTTGTATTGGTGGCAGAGAAAAAATTTTGATCTCATGTTTTCATATGGAATGGAGAGAAAGATGTTTGTGACATAATATAAGCCATTAGTGACCAGTGCTACATAACAGCAAATGATGTGAAAAAAATCCATGGAAAAAAGACAAAGAGCCTCAATGTACTCATGTTGCATAATCAATGTGTCCGATATCCAGTCATAAGCTCAAATTCGTGTAAAATGCATGCTTTTTTTTGCTAAAATATTGTGAAATAGTTACTTCTGGAGTTATCAGCATACATGATAAGCAGGAAACCTAAAGCCTCATGGGTGTTCCTTTTTGAAGTCCAGCTGCAGATGAGACACTCTGAAGCCTCAGGTTCATTTAGCCACGTGAGACACTATGAAGCTCACGATGAAGCCCCTGTTGTCAACGTTCTCTTTAGACCCTGTCCACTCTCCAGCAATCTCAGATATTATCAAGCCTCAGAACTAAACGTTTACTTAAACATGATGATGTAGTGTTATACAGGTTGTACAATTCAAAACCTACAAACTTTGTGTTTTAAAAGTAACACTTCAAAGTAAGACTTACAATGTGTGAGACTTGCCCGGACACCATCAGACCGACACTGCATCTTTATGCAAAAACCTTTTATTGTCATCCACACAACACAAGTATCATCACAGTCCCGCACAACTCACAGTGCTTTAGCCCCAGTCTCCCTTCTCCTGGGCCTTCTCTTGCCTTGTCCCTGGGCCACCTCTACTCTCTCTCCAGGAGCTTCGTCCTGCTCCTGCTCCCGACTCCAGCTCATTGATAGGAGGAAGGCGGCCCCATTTATAGTCACCCGGATGTGCTCCAGGTGGTTCCCGGCAATCTTCCCTTGACACGCCCTGTGTGGTGGAAGTGCCGGCTGTCTTTCCGGAAGCACTCCGGGTGTCTCTCTTTCCTTCTTCCCCCCAGCACTTCCTAGTGTGGAGGAAGTGCTGAGGTCCCAAGTCCTCCAGGCATGAGGACGCTCCCTGGCGGTCCGGAGGAGGCATGAGCCCTCCTCCTGTCCTTCTGGGCGTCCCGGCTGGGTACCACCCCCAGCCGCGTGCCACAAATGTCTAATTTAAAGGTAAATTAACATATTATTTGCTGTTTTATTACCTGCAATAAGAAATGTCTAATTTTAGATTAGATTAGATTAGATTAGATTAGATTAGATTAGATTAGATTAGATTAGATTAGATTAGATTAGATTAGATTAGATTAGACATTATTAATCTCATTGGGAAATTCAAAAATAAATAAAGGTAAAAAAATAGATAAAGATAGATTTTTTGTGTCAGGAATAGTATTGTATCATGAAAGTTTATGTGAGGACAATTTAGAAATAATCTGGCAAACATTTTCCTTCCTTCCAGAATGAATGCTTATGCTTGTGTAATAAGCTTCTCTTTGCGATCTTCACAGTGTCTGAATTGCACGGATCTGTTCAGAGGCTAAAAACTGCCTTGCTGCAGCTGGATACTTCTCAAAGCAACAAGAAGCCAAAGAAAGACGGACATAAGGGCTATTTTATCTCGTGAAGAGAGGTTCCTTAATGCACAACGTGATTGATTTGCCATTGTAGCATTGTACCTGTTTTAATAAATGGGCATTTTGCTATGCTATTTTAACAATATCTCTCGATCATAATAAAAAAATGTTGGGAAGAGAGATGAGACGTGACTTTCTCAGAGAGACACCTTCACGTCCCGCAAGACGAGACTTTGTACCAAGAGATTTAACCACGCCCGGGACTGGAAATGAAAGACAAAGTTCAAAAATGTTGATGCAATACACATGCAGAGCAGGTTAGAGATAATGGAAGTATGAAAATTCGAAAGTCTAAAAAAAATGACACATTAGTGCAAACAAATGGAATTAATTACTCAGTGAAATAACGGAAGAGCGAAAAGAGATCGAATATATTGTTTGGCTTTAAACTTTAAGTCGGAAACTTGTAGATCATTTAATTCATGTTGCCATCAAGGAAAAGTAGTGTTTCTTCCCAATAAAGAGGCATATCCATGAGAATTAAAAGACTTGTTGTTTGGTGAAAGTGAAATCCACATACGCTGTCACGCTTGTGTCACAGAGTTGCACAGATACACAGGAAATTTTATAAACAGAAACGTTATTCAAATACTTCATGTGGATTATGCAAGATGAGTAATTTGAATTTTTTTTTTTCATTTTTCCATGGATGTGTTTCATATTGTTTGCCTCTGCACAGCATTTGTCGCTATTGGCTTTTACTATGTCATAAACGTCTTTCTCTCCATTCTGCATGAAAAAATGAGATTAAAGTTTTTTCTCTGCCACCACGACAAAGTATGCGGTGTAAGTAACATATACAAATATCATTTTAGGTGGAGTAGTACCTTTACAGGCTGCTGGGAGCTGAAAGCTATCCCAGCTGCATGGTGTATGGGACAGGAGCCAATTGTGGACCCTGCACAAAGATGGAAGCAGCACTGGGTGGAGTAAGAGTCCCTGCAAGATACACCCACTCAAACCAAACCAATTTAGTGCCACCAGCCACCTAAGGTGATATCTTTGGGCTCTGTGAGAAAAACATAGGACAGTTTATGTAAAATATAATGAGTTACCTTCTAGTCAACTTGTCAGTGATGTGGAGGGTCTCAACACCTCTTGGCAGAGTCTCATCCAAAGCAAAACAAACAAAAAAGATGGAAAGAGCTGGCACCCTGCCCCAGTCAGAAGGCAATGAGCCACAGGTGGAATGTTGTTAAAGCACATCCAGACTTGCATCAAACACTTAACCATAGACATTTAACAGTGCAATTCTGACTCTTTGTTTTTGTTTCTTTTTTTTGCTTACTCCTGCCAGAATCTGTGATCTGTCATCTTGCTCCTGCCTAACAGATTCTGTGGAAAACATTTGTTTGGCCATGAACACCTCAACGTAAAGCTCTTGATAGGTCTAATATAAAAAGCTGATGGTACAATATGTCAAAGTCAGAGCAGCACAAGAGAGGGGAGCATCTTTCTTTCTGATTTTGCCCAATTTCCAGTGTGAAAGTCAAGGGTTCTTAGAGTAAGAGAGAGTCTTCATGTAGAGCTCTTAGGCTCCACATCTGTTTCAGCAATTGCCTCTTCTAATTTCAGGCTGAACTTGGAACTCCTGGGCACTAGGACCCCGATTGTGGCTTGGGAAGTTTTAGTTCCAAAAATAAAGTGCTGCCAAGAAGAGTTCCAGCTTCCCAGTCTTCCGGCTTCCCTAGGGAAAGATTGCTTGCCACGCTGGGGATTGTGTAGCTTCTGAAACTCCTAAATATTTTCACTTTAAGGGTGGAGTCAGCCATAAGAGTTGCTGTAAATGCTGAATCCCTTCAAACATTTTGATGATTAGAGACTGTTTTGACTTTGATGGCAGTTTAGTCAATCGACTGACTTAAAAAGAATGTCCTTATTGACCTCTGCAAGAGAGCGTGTTAGAGAGGAGTCTGCTGATGTGGGATACACTAATCCACAGCCTCTTTAATAGTACGTTACAGACACATGTAAAATGAACTATGTAATACACAGATGTATATAAATAGATGATTTACAAAATGTTACCATCAAACGTATCACTGCTTTAACAGCCATTTTCTAAGTTTACCTTGGTTAACCAGTAGACCCCGAAATCTTTTTTAAACACTTTCAAGGTCCTGGGCATCCTCTGGAGTGAATTCCATTTTTATCATATCATTGACACCGCCTCACACCCTTTGTTCTTCAGCCTACCTCTTGGCCTCATCATCTTCACCTTCATCTTGGTGCATGTCTTCACCCAGTCATCCTCTGTCTTTGTTCCAAATGCCTAAACCTCCAATCTGTTTCTCTTCAGGACAATGCCCATCCCCTCCACACCAAGTCTTTCTCTTAACTTAGCATTCATCTGTCTCTCATTGTCTGACACTTGAAATATCCATCTGATCGTGCTCATCTTTGTTCTTTCCTGTACTTAATGGTTCTATCTTCATCAACCACATCTTACTCCTACAGAGCACAGTATTCCTTATGCAGCTTTCATAATCTTCATGCTAAAATGCCAGAGAGACTCCTTTGGAAGTCAGAATATGAACAGTGTGTCCTTCACCCTTTGTATCACTGCTGTGCCTACACCTCCTTCGACAGTCATCATGTCATCTAAGTAGTTACACTACATAGTTTATCCTCCCACTTCATACAGATCATGTACTGGACTGAATTTCTCCCAAAACACTTACCATTCATCTACTTTATTAATGCCTCCTGTCATCTCTTCCACCAACACTGTGGGCTTTCCTACATTACCCTTTAGATCTTTTGCTTTTAATCTACTGTATGTTTCCATTTCAGTAACTTCTCCTTCAATTCTGCTTCAATTTTTAACATCAAAATGGGATCATCATCATACAAGAGTTCCATGTTGATCCTTCACACACTTTTCTGCTCACCACCTCAGCCACTATCATGATGCAACCCTACCTTCACCTCATAAATTTCAATATCCCCACCTTTAGAGAGCCATGTATTAGTGGGTTATTTATCATGTGCTGTTAGGTTGTTACTTATCCCGCTAATTAATCAGTGCCGTTGTGCATATGCACTAATCTTAATGAGGTTCTTGCTGTTTAGTGGTGTAGCGAGTACACAATGTCAGCTAGGGCAGGTGGCACACGATTAAAAAGTAGAGGGGCAAGTAAAAGAGGGGAAAAAAATCTCAATGAATGAGGAAAGCGAGTGAGCGTGAGCTTGGGAGACAAGACAAGATGTAAGCAGTGTAGGAGGGTGAGAGCTCTATACGAGTCGTTGTTAGGAGTGAGAGGGAGAGAGAGTAGAGTGTGACCAAGCTGAGAGGAACGGTCTAGACTTGTTGATCATATAACCAGCAGCAGTAAAGGTAGAAGGTGGGTGGCGAGGTGAAAGGAATGGTCCAGAGGGAAGCGAGAAGAGTTGGGAAGTGTACATGGGAGATGGTTTGCAGGCTCAAATAATGTTGTTTCTCAGCCTAACCAGGGGTTGGTGCTGTCATCTAATACTTTCTTCCTTTGTCCCTCTGCAGACCAACCGAAGAAGCCTCCCAGTAAGGTCGCTTCCGGGCTACAAATTCTGCCTCCAGAAGACATCACCTCTGCCTCCCAAAACCCCCCTCCTGATGATCTCACTTCTGGCTCCGATCCATGAATTCCCACCTCTTCCTGTCTGCTACATAGAAATAGAGCAGCCTTCCTAATGTTAGTCAGTTCAGTTGTGGACTCTGTTCTGTAAACTTCCTCAAGAGACTGAGTAAAGCCCGGATGTCCCCCTCAACCCTGTGCAGGTTCTACAGGTGTACTGTGGAATCCATCCTGACAGGATGCATCACATCCTGGTACAGCAACTGCTCAGTTCAGGACTGCAGTGTGGTGAACACAGCACAGCAGATCATGGACACACAGCTCCCTGCGATCCATGACATCCACACTACATGCTGTCTCAGAAAAGTGAACCGTATCAGGCGGGACCCCAGCCACCCTGCACTGTTACTTTTCACTCTCCTCCCAACGGAAAAGCGACTAAAGTCCATTCAGATGCGCACCTCCAGGTTCAGGAACAGTTTCACCCAACTGCAATCAGACTCATGAACAATCACTAACCTTGTGTCACCTCCACTGCTACCTGCACATATACTTCTGCCACTGTCTGTATTTATTCCTAGGATTCTGGTTTTATTTATTTACTTATTATATTCATTTATTTATTGTGTGTGTTTTTTTTTTTTGCCTATGTTCACTGTCTGCAGGGGTACATGCATGGAAGCATTTCATTGTACATGGTACTTGTACTTGTACACATGACAATACCCATCCATCCATCCATTATCCAACCTGCTATATCCTAACTACAGGGTCACGGGGGTCTGCTGGAGCCAATCCCAGCCAACACAGGGCGCAAGGCAGGAAACAAACCCTGGGCAGGGCGCCAGCCCACCGCAGTACATGACAATAAAGAATTGAAATTGAAATTGAAATTCTTTTCTTTCCAGACTTGCAGTATATGGGGTGGCCATCCCCAAACCCTTAATTTTGTTACAGTGCAAAGCCAAGTGAAGCTGCTGCTGTGTGCAGAGCTTAGGACAATGGTGGCCGAGGGCAAGTTGCCAGGGCCTGACACGAACTTCTGGAAGAGGCGGAACTTAGTGTGATGCTCTGTGCTTCCACTAGACTAGATATTTCTTTTGATTTATTTTTAATACACTGATTTTAATTGATCTCTCAGAAGATCACTGACTCTTTTATGTAACTCTCATGTTTTATTGGAATAATTCTTACTTTACTTATTCATCCAAAGACACTGTTTTTATGATCCACTGTTAACACTTTAATTCTTTGCGGAATTAACACTTTGCACTTGAAATCTTGCCCGTCTTCTCAATTGGTACTGGTCCATCCTTGATCAACAAACTACTGGATGTCTTGCCAAGGAACAATACTATGGGCTGCTGGCATCGGGCATCGCATTTTGTGATGTTCGGACTAACTTTTGTGCTTCTTCATATATTAACATCACACCAGACACTAACTGTTAAATCACACTTACCTTTCTCAATGTCCACCTCACAACCTCACATGGGACTCTGTCTAAAGCCTTCTCCACATTTACAAATGCATTATGCAGCTTTTTTTCCTTCATCAGATGATATTCTGCATTCGCCAGGCAGCAGAAGTCAACACTGTTTTTCCCATCCCAAGCATAAAACTAAGCCTAACGTTTACCTGAATCTTGAATTTCTATATCACTGTCTTGGGAACTGCGGTGGGTTGGCACCCTGCCCGGGATTGGTTCCTGCCTTGTGCCCTGTGTTGGCTGGGATTGGCTCCAGCAGACCCCCATGACCCTGTGTTTGGATTCAGCGGGTTGGAAAATGGATGGATGGATGTCTTGGGAAATGCACCTTATAAGAAATAGATAATCACCTCCACATATCCGGAAGTTAAAAATAACCCATAACATGAATAAAAATTTGCAATTTCCTACTACCCTGCAAGGAATTCTTCAGCCACCTTATGGCGCAATTTCCTCTTCAGGCCTGGCAAACATGCGTCTTATCACAGACTCTATGCAACAGCCAGGGCTGGTCTGACCTTAATATGCTTAGTACTCACTAATACCCAAGGCTTCCCAGTCTCGGCAGATGCAGCATGCGAGCCAACTCTCTGGGACAGAACAAACTTAGCACACATTCTGAAAGTCCTAATGCTCAATCTCTGTGTAAGCCTATTCACCTTCAGAAAAGTGGAGCCGTAGGTAATCGCTTGTCTTGAAGACTGTGTGTGCAGATAGATATTACAGGCACTATATTGTAGATAGAAAGGCTTACATGACCCTTCATTTTACTGGATATCCTAACTAAAGTGCTTGACTGATGATCCTGATCCTTTTTCCTCTGGGGTCACAATACACTCGAGCCATACAAAGTTATTCTGTTTGCTGCCTGTGTTGGTCTTACTCTTTTTTGGAGGCTCTGGGGCTTTCCTAGTTAATGCCAGGCATCACTTCACACATTCTTTTCATTTTGTTACATCAGATAGGAAAGTCGGTAATGCTGTATGACTGGAGCCGACTGTTTTAGGTAGCTAACATTTAATTAGAGAGTCATCAAATTCCTGTTTATCCAATCCCTCAATCAGCATTGAACACAATCCCAGAAGTGCCGCCACAAAGTTATCCAGGCAAGCATTTTTTCTACTGTGCTGGCCAATTCTGATCTAGAAAACACTCCCCCTGCCCACCCCCAGGAGAAACCACTGAATCATGTGAGGCCTTGCTGGGTGAGGTCACAAGAGGTTATCTCCTGTGAAGCATGACGTACTATTTACTAGATTTAAATGTGGAAAGTTGACACTTTTGTCGCATGCTGGTCAGAAATGTAAATAAGAGTTTTACTAAAGTTGAAAGAGAACAGGCGAATGCCTACTGTGCAATTCACAGCATTAGTACCAGCGCTGCTGAATGAGACATGAAGTAAAGGCAGACACCCCCTTTCATTTTGGTGAAACTGCGCATGTCTTGGAGGTGACATTATCAGGCCACTTGAAAGCATCACAAACCAGGCAAAAACAGAAGGATATTTAGACAGGCCCTTTCAGGGTTTATTTGGCAAAGGCTAATGGATCATTTTCTCTTATCAGTGTCTTCTGTACTTCGGAAAAGCACCTAAGTGCTTTTTCTTAATAGGTGTGACAGATGGGGGCACCACCAAGCCCCAATCCCTTATCACAACTAACACAAATACAGTCATGAATTCAAATGTAAGGATTTATTCTTTCCAGTACCTTAGAAGCCAGTTTGGATTCCTCTGTATAACAGCACACAATAAAGAATTGTCTTTATTTCCATCCTACTCCTCTTCCTCTAAGCTAGTAATGTCCTCTGTCTCCAGACTCTGACTTACTTGGATGAGGTTGCACAACTTGTTTTATCTGTGACCCCGGGAGCACGTCTGGTGCTAGGGCATAACCCACTGGAAGCACTTCCGGGTCAAACGGAACTCCCTGATAAATAGTGTTGACTAATTCCGGCAACTCCCTTTTGGCAGCCCCCATGGAACCCTACAGGTCCCAGCATGCCCTGCAGTTGTCCATGTGGGAATTCTAACCCAGGGATGCAGCTATCTAGCATATTTTGGGATAAAGGATCCAAACCCTGTTGTCTCCCCCAGGCCTCCCAGCTGGAAAGCATGCCTGTGCCTGGCAGGGAAATGAATCATCCTCCATCCGTCCATCCACCATGGTACTCACAAATGATAGACTTTGACTACCAATATCTTCTCTACAATTAAAGCAAAAATTGATGGACCTTGTATATTTTAAATATCCACTGTAATAAAAGGATACATTTCTGTGTGTCCATCCTTTTGCTATGTCTCTGTCATTCTAAAAGATGGCTCATCACAAACATTAGTAGTAACAATATGCATTACATTTATCATTCCAATAGATGGCACATCACAAACATTAACTCTGCTTTAACAAATCCCATACCAAATGGCATATAAACAAAGACATACAGTATGCATTACATGGTGCACAGCAAACGTTAACACTGAGGTCCATTCATTACTTAGATTTCAACCTATTTTAGGGGGTAGCACAGATAGAGTAACAAATATAATCACAACTGCAACAAAACTTTTACTTACATCTACCCTTGTAGATACGCATCTGCAGAGTATATGTTCATACAGCCATTATTGTCAAGTGTACAGAGCAGAGTGAAATTTTTACTTGCATTCTTTCCAGCAATACTGATAGCGAGTATAACTACCTAACCTCGAAACTTCTGGTTTTCCTTTTCTGAAAAACCTCATTAACAGACAAACAGAATAGGGACATTCGTGTCATGTATTCCCCTAGTACTCTCATATTGTACATGCAAGGCAGCAGATGCATCATTCCACACTGTGAAAGCCTCTGACCATTTAATATAAGTAGGCAACCACTTCAGCAAACACCAAATTCATGTAGATGCACTGCACCATTTTAAATCAACATTTTAATTAAAAAAGGTTTGAATAATAAATGTAAATGTACACTAAAAACATAACGATTCATATATCAATGGAACATAATGTATAGGGAAGACACAAAAGTTGAAAGATTATGTGTGATACAAAAAAGTGCAGAAGCACATAATGACAGTACTGGACTGCTCATAATCAGCAGCACATCAGAGGAGTTAGCGGTAACTGGAGGCCCTTCTGCCTTTGGCTCAATTCAAAGCTGAGCAAAAAGAAAACACTTAGCAGTTAATTAAAATATTAATCTAATTAACAATTAAAACAATCTTAAAGGTGAACAACAAAAAGTGAAAAAAAGCACCAGGGACAAAGCCTCAACACAGCCATGACAGACATTTCTAAGGGAGCTCCTCGGCTGCCTGCTCTGTTAGAGGGGCAGTTCATTCCACAAATTCTCTTTTTCAGCTAGTGTGCCAAATCATAGTCAAAAGATATTTGAAGCAAAAGATCTATCAATGAAGTTGTTGTTGACTGGTAAGAATCCAAAGCTTGGACATAGGGCAATAGGTTCTGCCATCCTTTATAGGGGAAGTAGTATAATATCACTGGCCACAGACCACATCACATGTACAGTAAATGTTGCCACAGTGGTGTTGTGTGATATACTGTGTGAGCACTAGGGGGTGTTGCAGCACCCCAAACCCCAGACACAACTGTACAGATACAAGTCCTGTCATAATGGAAAGGTTTATTTGTGTAAATACCTTACAAAAAGGTTTTGAAATCACAGCACAATTCTTTCTTTCTTTCTTTTCTGGTTGCCTGGAACCAGGGACTTTTTAGTAGCTCAGGAACGTTTATAGCATTCCCACTGCAGTAACTCAGGCCATTTGTAGTCCCTAGTACTTTGTTATGGCTGCTACTCCAGGGTATGCACTTTTCATTCAGCCAAGAGCTGTCATGGCTGGGGCTCAGGCATTGAATTGTGCTGATTGATTGACCACAAGCACTGGTGCCATCTTACAAATCTGTTAGTAGTTTGCACTTTGGACTGCATCACTCTTCATAGTCACCTTCCTGGCGCATCACACCGCACACTGCATAGAAGTAAAGACGTCCCCCGTGAAATCGTGATCGCTTTGAACCCATAAGGTGTGGGGCTCCCCCTTGAACACCTGGTTGTACCTCACTTTGCACTGCATCCCTCTTCTTTGCACATCTTTTGCAAAAAGTTTACAGTTATCTGTACAGATACAAGTCTTGGTCATAATAGAAAGGTTTATTTGTGTAAATACCTTACAAAAAGGTTTTGAAATCACAACACAATTCTTCTCTTTCTTTCTTTCTTTCTTTCTTTCTTTCTTTCTTTCTTTCTTTCTTTCTTTCTTTCTTTCTTTCTTTCTTTCTTTCTTTCTTTCTTTCTTTCTTTCTTTCTTCTCCTCTTCTCCTCCCTGGTGAGCTCCTCCAACTCACCCATATGAGGGCGAGCGTTTTCTGGGTCATACGAAAGCCCCACAAAATAAGGATAATGAATCCCAGGAGCTCCCCCTGGGAGCCCAACAGGGCTGCCCCTCCAGACTACAGGTCCCAGAATGCCCAGCGGGTGTCCGTGTGGGAATCCTGACCCATTGATGTGGCCATTTAGCACATTGGGGGAGCAGGTAGCCCTGACGGGTTATCCCCCCCCTGTCCTTGCATCACACTGGCTTTCCTGCCAGGTGAGGAACCTGAAGCTGTCCCAGCAGGGATGCCAGAGTACTTTCATATTGGCATCTCATGCTTGTTTCCTGGCCCAGGCAAGATGATCTTCCTTTTCTTTCTTCTAAAGGGCTGGCTTCCCATCCAGGTAAGGAACCTTGCACCATCCCAGCCGGGACACCCACCCATATGTGCCACCCTACACAACCTGTAATGAAAAAGTATAGAAAAGGCCAGTTTTTAAAATGATATTTTACCAGCATTAAACTATTTTCAGTACCGAAAGTGAATGGTTTTTTACAAGCACCTTGAGGTCTGTTTGTAGTGCGATCAC
Source organism: Erpetoichthys calabaricus (assembly GCF_900747795.2). Classification (NCBI taxonomy): domain Eukaryota; kingdom Metazoa; phylum Chordata; class Cladistia; order Polypteriformes; family Polypteridae; genus Erpetoichthys; species Erpetoichthys calabaricus. The sequence continues at coordinate 68,502,451 of NC_041395.2, forward strand.
AACTTAACCCCCACACCCATACCAGTCTACATTGAAACATACGTATGACATGAAGCGCAATTCACCACACGGGATGCCCTCTTCCATTGTAAATCAATATAAATGCTCTGAGGCTGAGCCAGAAGTTATCTGCTACTTGTTCTGGTACTGAGGTCCAAAAACTCATATCAATACCAAAGTCAAATTTTTTGTACTCATCCAGCACTACAAGCAGGGCAGAGATAATTCTAAAGGAAAGAAAACAGCTAGTGCTTCTAGCATGGTTACAGATCTTATTTTATGGAAGGAAAATGTAGACGGTAAGGTTACCAGCTGACATGCATAGTAAAATGGTTATGCTTTGTTACCTTATTTTTATTTTGTGTAGTGAAGAAGACAAACAAGTTCTCCATATAGAAAGCAAAAATGACAGATTTTGCACTTTTTCAATGTCCCTGCAACAAAAACAAACTGCTTTTCAAGGGCAATATCCTTCCTCATGACCCACAATGGAATGAAACGGGTATGTAAAACATATAACTGATGGCAATCTCGTGATGATGGGAGCACAGTGCCAAACATCCTTATCTTTGTGGCTGTCTCATTTGAGTATGCTCAAATGAATGTCATTATTGAAATGACAAAGAGAAATGGGGTTTGTCATCAATTCTCCCAACAATGAATATAACCAAGGGCTCTATTTCTGTTCTGCAAAATGAATGTGCACTCTAAATATAATTGGACTTCTCTACAAGGAAGTTAGTCACACTGGCAGGCCTAGTCTAAGTGTCTTCCCACACAGTAATAAAAGATCTAAAGGTTTTTTTTTTGGAACAGATGATTAACCCTTTATAAGCATCGCTTCTCTTCAGCAGTAAGCTTTCCATGAGACATCTGTCAACACGTAATGTTTGCTATAATAAATAACCTAAAAAAAATGACAGACTCAAGGAGATCAAGAGTAAAGATTTTCTATTCTTATTTAAGGGTTGTATTTCTAATACAATAACATTTGCCTGGAGTTGATTTTTATACTTCCTGCCTACAGGATTAAATCCTGCTGTCATGCTTTCTAGTTAATGTCTGTGCCAGCAGCTACCCAAAAGGTAAGGTAAATTTAGATAAAGCTGGAAAAGAGGAAAAAAATTTAAAATCCCTGGTCTGGGATATTTTTCTTTACTCTGTTAAAAAAAAAAACTGATTGCCTGCTTCATGAGCCAACTGATAGATTCCTGAAAAACTCATTTGCATTCTCACCACAGGAACCAGGGACTTTTTATTAGCTCAGGAACTTTTATAGCATTCCCACTGCAGTAACTCAGGCCATTTGTAGTCCCTAGTACTTTGTTATGGCTGCTACTCCAGGGTATGCACTTTTCATTCAACCAAGAGCTATCATGGGTGGGGTTCAGGCACTGAATTGTGCTGATTGATTGACCACAAGCGCTGATGCCATCTTACAAATCTGTTAGTAGTTTGGACTTTGGAGAGATATCTTTGCACTTTGCACTGCATCACTCTTCATAATCACCTTCCTGGTGCGCCACACCACTCACTGCATCGAAGTAAAGATGTCCCCCATGAAATCATGATCGCTTTGAACTCATAAGGTGTGGGGCTTCCCCATGAACACCTGAATGTGCCTCACATTGCACTGCATTCCTCTTCTTTGCATATCTTTTGCATAAAGTTTACCATTTTTGCTGAACAGTGGGAACACAACATGTGAAACCATAACTGACCCAGGGCCTCCATCATACAGGAACTTATTGGCTCCTGAAAGCAAAGTTTCTATGGTGGGAAAACGCATGGATTTACTAGCTGCGCACAGTCTTGTGGTGTGATCAGGGAGTCATTGTGCCTCACTTTATGATTCTAAACTTGCAAGCTGTAAAATATAAAATTACTTGGCAAATTCTTATTAATACTGGGGAGGGCCTCATTTTGCTCTCAAAACACCCTCAGTTCTTTATGGCATGGATACCACAAAATTTTGGAAACATTCCTTTATGATTCTGGTCCATGTTGACATGACTGCATCACACAATTGTCAGCTGTGCATTCTGCTGCAAATCTTTTGTTCTGCCACATCTCAGAGGTGTTTTATTGGATTCAGATCTGATGACTGGTAAGACCACTGAACACACTGTGATGTTCATGAAGCAAGGTTGGGACAACTTTTTTTATGACAAGGTGTATTATCATGCTACAATGGTGATGGACAGGTTGACAGACGAGATTAGACAAGAGTCCCCGTGGACTATAATGTTTGCTGTTGACATTGTGATCTGTAGCGATAGTAGGGAGCAGGTTGAGGAGACCCAGGAGAGGTGGAGATATGGTCTAGAGAAGAGAGGAATGAAGGTCAGTAGGAAAAAGACAGAATACATGTATGTAAATGAGAGGGAGGTCAGTGGAATGGTGAGGATGCAGGGAGTAGAGTTGGCGAAGGTGGATGAGTTTAAATACTTGGGATCAACAGTACAGAGTAATGGGGATTGTGGAACAGAGGTGAAAAAGAGAGTGTAGGCAGGGTGGAATGGGTGGAGAAGAGTGTCAGGAGTGATTTGTGACAGACGGATATCAGCAAGAGTGAAAGGGAAGGTCTACAGGACGGTAGTGAAACCAGCTATGTTATATGGGTTGGAGACGGTGGCACTGACCAGAAAGCAGGAGACACAGCTGGAGGTAGCAGAGTTAAAGATGCCAAGATTTGCATTGGGCATGACAAGGATGGATAGGATTAGAAATGATTACATTAGAGGGTCAGCTCAAGTTGGACGGTTGGGAGACATAGTCAGAGAGGCGAGATTGCATTGGTTTGGACATGTGCAGAGGAGAAATGCTGAGTATATTGGGAAAAAGATGCTAAGGATAGAGCTACCAGGGAAGAGGAAAAGAGGAAGGCCTAAGAGGAGGTTTATGGATGTGGTGAGAGAGGACATGCAGGTGATGGGTGTAACAGAGCAAGATACAGAGGACAGAAAGATATGGAAGAAGATGATCTGCTGTGGCATCCCCTAACAGGAGCAGCCAAAAAATGAAGAAGAAGGTGTAGTATCATGCTGGAAGTTGTCATTAGAAGATGGATAAATTGTGGCCATGAGGAGATGCACATGGTCAGCAACAATACTCAGATGGGCCATGCACTAAAACAATGACTGATTGGTATTAACAGATAATAGATCACCATTGCACCACCACCCGCATGGACTGCTGACACAAGGCAAGTTGGGTACCTGAATTAATGCTGTTGGCACCAAATTCTGACACCACCATCTGTATGCCTTATCACAAATTGAGATCCATTAGACCAGGCTACGTTTTTCCAGTCTTCATCTGTCTAGTTTTGTGAGCCTGTGCCCACTGCTGCGTCAGCTTTCTGTTCTTGGTTGACAGGAGTGGAATCTAGATGTGGTCTTCTGCTGTTGTAGCCCATCCACCTCTATGTCTAATGTGCATTCTGAGATTCTTTTCTGCTCCCTACATTCTAGTGGTTATTTGAGTTGCCATTAGCCTTTCTGTCAGCTCAGACCAGTCTGAACATTCTTCTGTCTCCTCTCCCATCAACAAGGTGTTCCTGTCCATTGAAGCACCACTCACTGGATGTTTTTTGATGTTCTCAATACTCTGAGTCAACTCTAGAGACTGTTCTGTGTGACAATCCCAGGAGATCAGCAGTGCAGAAGTAATCATTGAGATTACATTTTCCCCATTCTGCTGTTTGAAGGGAACATTATCGCTCCGGCCTATTTTTCAGCCAAACTTCAAGGATACAGGGAGGCTGCCCCAAACCTTTTTGTTGTGCAAGGCGTGTCATTTTCACAACTGATTAGTTACTTGCATTGATAAACAGGTGTATTGGTGTTCCTAATAATCTGCTCAGTGTTGTGGACAGTGTATAATTGTATTTATTGTATAAAAAAGAGATATGACAGAGTTTTAAGGACCCTGTTGGGATAATCCTCATTCATTGCCGAGGTTATGAGGGTTATGAAGTAGGTACATGAGCACACCACCACATGAAAGTAAGCACCGAGAATTGCTTCCATCCATCCTAGTAGTGTTATGAATCTGGACTCTGAATCCCTGTGATCATCATTTGGTTAATTGTGGATTTTTTAGTTTGTTTTTATTATTATTTAAATATTTTATTGTTACAAAGTGATATCACTCCAGCATGATTTTGGAGTTATTTAGCGCAAGCTTTTGTTTTGCATGACAGTGATGAAATATCTTATAGTCACCTGATTGCTGGCATTGCAACTCATTCATTCATCATAGAATTGTTTGTGCCACACCTCGGTATTCTGGGGGAATCACAGGAAAGCTGGTATGCAATATCAAAGTTTAGGAACCACCTAAACCTGAAATGGCACAACACAAGAACAGCACAGAGTGCAAGAGTCTGCAGCAGGTGTACGGATAGCAGCAAAAATCACAGAAACAGCATCTGAGATTATGAGTGATAGAGACAGAGAGGGACAGACGGAGTATGCTATGCTGAAAGACATCAGAGTACAGTAAGCCATTTTAAATATTAAAAACAAAGTGAGTCTGATCCTTCAACTAACTCTTTTGAAAGGGAGAGAGAAGGAAAGAAGGAGTAAAAAATATCATTATGGCACCTAGATACAGTATTTGCACAATTGCAGGTTTTTTCAGCTGTTAATATAAAATTAAGAAACTTGAAAAAATAAATAAAAAAATAAAATTAAAGCAACACATCAGCAGGATAAGTTGTTATCCAGTTTGCAGACTCTGGGCACTTTTATCCAGTGTGTTTGTCCAGCTACCCATAAAAACAGAGATAAGGCCTATTTAGTAATGAGGTGCAGTTTATTGTCATTACTGGGCAAAGTGACAGGTAAGTTACAGTCAACAAAATGCAAACTGACTGTTTTTCACTCCTGGTCCATATTCTGGATGGTCCATAAGGCGTTTCAGATAAAGGTTTTGTTGATCAATACATTTCAACATCAGACCAATGAATTATTATATAGAAGAAGTACAAAGAAAGCCAGCAAAGCCTTACAACAGACACCAGGCAACAGGAGCACCCTGGAATAACAGAGTTCAGTGCTGAATGGGCTGCTGAGCTGTTCGACAACTGACATGTCATAACTTACTAACAGGCAGAAATTCTGTGTGTGCCTTGCTCCCTAGATATTATCAAACTTCAGCTCTGAAAAGTTACCCAATGCTCTTGTTACGCCAGACAAATTCAGAAGTAGCGTCGTAGCTTACCATGCCTGCCAAATCATCACCTTTGTATACTCAGTTATCTCTAAAATTAGAATCAATAATGCTGTCAGTGGCCATTGCTAAAGAACTGGCACTATTATAACCTGACAAGTCACTTTTTTCTTCATATGCTTTCCAATCAGACAGCCCTTTTTCAGCTTTCCCACTGCCAATAATGCTATCAATCCGCCACCCTCAGTCACTACATGTAGTTCACTGGAGGTTGTCACTATTTTCTGCAGACCTTCATCCATGTAGCTGTTATACTGTATATCAGCATATGTTTAGATGTTTTACTGTTGTTTTTGTTGATTTTGAGTTATTATGATTCATGTCTTTATGTATTTTTTTCTATTGATTTCATATGTGATTTTGTAATAGTGTAATATTCCTTCAAATGTACTGATGTTCCTTGTTCTTTGATGGTGGAGCCCATATTAAATTTAATGGAAAATGAATATTTGGAAATCTGAAATCGCTCTTTTCTACTGACGCACTAATTCAGATAATAAAAAATCAACATCAAGACAAAATTTCTAAAAAGAATCTAGAGAATTTTGAAGAATCTTCCACAGTATATAAATTTATATAAAAGTAGTAATTAAGACTTGCATTCTGCAAGTCATTTCATTTTTCTGGTTGAATGGATAACATAGCTTCCATGACAGTATATACAGGAACTGAGAAACGTATAAAAATATGTTTATTAACATGTTAAACGTGTTTATGTATTTTATCGTTGTGTATTTGTTTTTGAGTTATTTGTTTTATTTTGTTATATTTTCTGCTATGTTTATAATCATATACTGATACTGTAAATGTAGTTCTATTCCTTGTCCTTTATGGATGGAGCTTCAAGAGGCGGGGCCAACACTGACATCGCTATTCCTGCACCCTCCCTCTGGCTATCTAAACTGAGTGCTGCAGTCAAGGACTGGGAACCATTGTTGTTTAAAGGTGTTTTGTAAGTGTTGCTGTTCGTTGTTAAATTTTCTGGTCATTTCTGGCTTTCATTTAAAATATTCTGATTATTGAAACTTGTTTGCTTTCGCATTTCCTTTCAGACAACTTCTTTGTGCCTCTTTTGCTCTTTTGAAGTGTTAATAAATCTTATTTTTATAAAGATTACTTGCTTGTCCTATTTATACAAGCTGATGATTGATGCCTATTCCTCTCCTTGTGGGGCTTTTATTACAGATTTTAAAATTTTTATAGTTGTTTTGCTAGCTCCTATTTGTTGGGACTAATCTAGCTGAAGCCAGCAGGTTCCTTCAGGGCCTGGCTGAATTTGAAGTTTCAACTGCTGGTCAGACCAGGTAGATTTCTGGCCTTCTTCTTAGCTTATTTTGGAAGCATCTCTTCTAGTTTGCTCTGGAGGAAACTCCATTCTAACAAGTGGTAATTTTAAAGTCCCAGCTAAATAAGTGTGCAAGAATGAGTCAAACATGTGAACTAATAAAGAACAATTGAGGATAGGCAGATGTTGCTTTGAAGGTTCTTATTCCTTACTAGTTGTCCCCCGTCAAACAGGACAAACTTTAAAATTCAATAAACAAAAAGGTATTGCTAGCTAAGCAGAGGCAAGTTACAATCCAAAACGTAGAGGTAGACCGACTCCACAATTCTGACGTCACACTTCCCCTTCTTTTCGGCCCATAGCCTCTGTCTTGGATTAGTGTGAATATATCGCTCCTGCAAGCAAACTATGATACTTAGTGCGATGAGAGAGATCGCAAATTAGCAAATTATAGAATAAAATCGTTAAGTAGTTCTCTCGTTCCCTAGCTAAGCGGATGTAAGATACGCCACAAGGGTGGGGTGTGAGTCAGGAGGCCCTGCCCCCCTCCCCTCGGTCCATTGTGTCTCTCTCAGATTCTCGCAAATAAATTGGTACCGCAAGCAAACTATGATACTTAGTGCGATGAGAGAGATCGCAAATTAGCAAATTATAGAAAAAAACCCGATCTAAATCCGTTAAGTAGTTCTCTCGTGAAAAGCGGACAGACAGACAGACAGACAGACTTTGGATTTTATATATATATAGAGAGAAGTGTCTTTGATAATATGTTCAGTTTAAGTTGCAGAATACAATGGATGACAACAGAAAATTCAAAGCCAATTGCTTCCAGACAACTAAATAAGAGATAAATTCTGAATACATTCAAGAAATAGATTATTGCGTCATTGTGCACATTGTAGAAAACATTACATTTACATATTTAATGTTTCTTTTTTGAAAATGATAACAGTGCTTTAATATTTTAATGAACTGCGCACAATTTATTGATAATATCTTAGAGGAGGTAATAATAAAGTCTTTTTTGTGTGAGAGAGGTTAGAGAGCACCCAAGACCGTGCTCTTCAGATTGATGGGCAACTCTAAATTTTCTCTCTGTCAGAAAGTTCAATTGTGCCCTGTGATAGACTGACTTCCCACCCAGATCTGATTCTTTTTTAAATCCATAGGCCCACGCCACTTATGACCCTCTTGTGAGATGAATTGAGTGAATGACAGGCTAACAACATGATGTGCAAGGTCTGCTCACTGCCTTTAGTAAGGTAAATGAATTCTGGTTTCTTCTCCTGCCCCCCTCACTCCTGCCAATGCGGACTGAATTTGATTTGTAAGAATGCTGCAGCCCAGGTATTTAAACTGAGCATATACCAATCAACTAAAGTGCAAGAGCAAAGGGAGCCAGCACCTTGTCCATGAACGACAACAACATTTATTTCTATAGCACATTTTCATACAAACAGTTTTGGTCAAAGTGCTTTACACGATGTTAAAGAGAAAATTGCCAATAAAGAGAAACAAAAAAGATTAGGCAATAATAATAATAAAGAATATGTAACAAAGAAAAAACAAATAAATCTTAAAAGCAGATAAATATCAAGTAGAAGAGTAGCGTCCTGTGGCAGACGCCCCTTCACTTTGTATTCAAGGGGAGCAGCATTGGGCAGTGCAATACATCCCCTGGGACACTAGATGGCCAACCCCCTGGGTTGGAGTGATGCCTCGGTTTCCCGCAGGGCTCCATGGGAATTGGAGTTGGGTGCAGCCCTTCTGGGTCCCGCAGGTACCGCCAGGGGGTGCTGCAGCTGGGACTCCTGAGCCAGTATGGGCAGCGTATTCGCCACACCCGGAAGTGCAGCCGGAACTCGGCAATCAACTACCTAGAGCACTTCCGGGTGGACTATAAAAGGGGCCAGCAGCCACCACTCAAGGGCCAGAATCGGGAGGAGGAGGATGAGGTTGTCTGGGAGGAGTGCTGGAGGAAGAAGAAAAGAATTAGTGTGGTTTTTGTGTTGCTGTTTTTGGGACTGTGCTGTGGCTGGGGAACACGGGAAAGTCGTGCCCCCAGCTAAAGAAAAATAAATTTGTGTTTTATTTTTATGTGTGCCTCCGTGTCCATCTGTGTCAGGTCGGGCACCTATAAAGCACCTTTTAACTCCAGTTAAGCTGGAGAAAAAAAACAAAATCTGCAGGGGTTCCAAGGCCAAAAGACCATTCAGCCCTCACTGGGCATTCTACTTAACATACATGTTCTTAATTCATTACTCTTTGTTTCCAGGCTACATATGAGAGGATTCGATGAAGTTAAGCTTGTGGACAGCTGGGGCATCCAACTTCAATCCAGGTTTACATGTGGCTACATGGTGCTTTGATCAGGTGGTGGTGGAACAAATTACCCCCACAGAAGAACCGGAAAAGACAGCAGAAAAAAGTAGAGATTATTAAAGATTGCGAATTCCTGAAGAATATGATAATATGCTATATAGTCTATTAAGAGTACAACTATAATGCAGTATCACAAGAATGACCAAGAGTCATTGGGAAGGTTTGGGGCAGCCACCCATATAATATTTCCTGGCTGCAAAATTGATTAAATAGAACAGACGTGTTCTCACGACTGAGTCCAAAACAGAACTGACTGCTGCCTTAAGATGGCGGCCTTTAAATGCACGTACAGGATGTGATGTCATCAGGGCCGGAACCGGAAGTGACGTCGTTGGTTGCCCCAGAACTGGGTGGGACTTCCCGAGAATGGTCTGCAAGGAACTGAGAGAGAGAATCAGTGCACTTCGCCACCCCCTGGTCCTGCGTCGAATTACATTTATTTATTCAAGCTGTTTAGTTGTCCCCTAATCTCGTGTGTGTGACAGCGGCTACGAAAAAGCCAAATTAAAATGATGAGTTTTTAGCAGTTTCTTAAAAATGCTCCACAGTATTAGCCTGACAAACTTCTATTGGTAAACAATTTCAGATTTTAGGTGCATAACAGCAAAAGGCTGCCTCACCACTTCTTTACAGCTTGGCTCTTGGTATTATAAGCAGACCATCATTAGAAGATCTAAGGTTATGACTTGAAGTATAGGGGGCCAGGCATTCCAAAATATAGGAAGAAGAAAGATAATTTAAGGCTTTATACACTGTAACAAAGGTGCTATATAGGCACCCAACCCGACACAGATGGACACAGAGGCACATATAAACAAACACAACTTTTATTTTTCTTCACCTGTGGGCGCACGTCTTCCCCATGACCCACAGGCAGTACACAGTCCACAAGCACCATCCCAACACAGCAACAATCCTTTCTCCTTTTTACCACCACTCCTCCTCAAGCTTCGTCTCCTTCCTCCCAACTGTGGCTCCTCGAGTGGTGGTGGCTGGCCCTTTTTATATCCCACCCGGAAGCGTTCCAGGTGCTTGACCACCTCGTCCTAATTGCCCTTCCGGGTGGGGCTGAAGATACGTCCAGCTGGGCTGCTGACTCCATGCAGCTCCCCCTAGCGGCCATCCGAGCCCCCAACCAGGCTGTGGAGGACTCCATCTCCCATGGAGCCATGCGAGAGGTTGGGGGATCACTGTCCGACAGGGAGGCTGCCACCAAGCGTCCCGGGGGAGGTATTGAGCTGCCCATGGTTGCTCCCCCGGAATAGATGCAGAAGGGGCATCCCTGCCAGGCATGGGACCTAGCTGTCTGCCACAACACCATTTTAAAGTCAATTCTAAATGACACAGGTAATCAATGTAGTGACGCTAACATTTTTTTCTTTTCCTAGTTAAGATTCTGGCTGCTGAATTCTGCACTAATTGCAACTGATTGATGTCTTTCTTAGGTAGTCCTGTTAGGAGTGCATTACAGTAATATGTTTGATTAAAAACAAAAGCGTGAACTAATTTTTCAGCATCTTGTAATGCTATAAGAGGTCCAACTTTTGCTATGTTCCTTAAGTGAATAAATGCAGTCTTAGTAATCTGATTAATATGTGATGTAAAGTTTAGGTCAGAGTCAATGATTACCCCTATATTGTTTACCTCTGCCTTGATTTCTAACCTAAGGGATCAAGTTTGTTTCTAATACCCTTGATATTTACATATTTGCCAATCACTGAAACTTCTGTTTTTTCTTTATTCAGTGTGAGAAATTTACTACTCATCCATTCATAAATACTGCTAAGACATTGGATCAGAGAGCCACAGCAGTGTAGATAATTGAAGCCTGCTGACAATAAATGGGTGTGCATGTGAATCTGGCCCATGATGGAGACATTGTTCAGGGCTGGTTCCTACTTTGTATTTGATGCAGTCAGGATGGCTATGAACTTAAAGATATTTTGTAGATATTATCTCTCTTCTTGAGGTGAGATAAACAGATGCACTGATTATTGTTGTTTTGAATCTGGAGCACAAAATGGCAAAAAGACACAAATATACAAAAAGGCCAGACAAGGACCTTACTAGTATTACCCAAAATAGACCTTGCCCCAGGTAGCCAGACCCCGAACTCAAGAGGCAGGCTTTTAGATCTGCATAGGCCCAAAACAGGGCACAGCTTTAAAAGTGCAAAAATACTTTTAAGTATCCAAAAAACACAAAAATGTAATGCACAAGAGAGATGACCTTAAACCTTTGGCTTGAAAAAACAAGGCCAAAAAGTAAATAAATAAAGAATTTATTTATATAAAGAAAAAGTAGCACAAAATGGCAAAACAAGAAAAATACTGTATCAAAAATAAGGCTAAGAAGTCCAGGCTGTAATCTAGTAATCAGAAATCAAAAGCCAAGCTAAACTACACAAGATCATAACAATACTCACGATGATGATCTACACTCCACAATTCTCAATCATGCTCTACTGGAGCCATTTCTCCTCATCTTAGTATAAAGGTTAAGGGTGATCCAAGTGAGTGATGTCATGGTCTCTCCTGGAATTCCATCCACAAAACACAACTTAAATAAACAATTCATAGTACAGTAAATAGTAAATAAATATAACAATACATTAAAACAAAAACACATGAAAAATTACAATTCCATAACAACAAAAATAACAATAAAACTGAAAATAAACATAAACCATGGAACAAACCCTGAGTGTAACATAACAATTGCAGTCAGCCCACACATAAAGTAATGACTAGTGACAGTTATATGCTTTCAGTATGTGGCAATTTGCATGCAAAGCAACTGGAAAATGATGAAAAATTCAGACTGTGCTCAAAGGAACTGTGCTGCTGTCTGAGTTGTGAAACAGTTTAGAAACACCAAAAATAACAATAAAACACATAAAAACATGTAATACCATAACACTACTGAAATGGCCACATTGTTGTTGTTTTCATGTGTGGCCGCGTGCCCATGTGTTATGTGTGAAGGTTATGCCTAAATGTGCTGCATATGCCCAGGATTGTCAGGCCAGGGGGAATTCTTACCATTTTCAGGGGTACGTGGTGAGAAGAGTTTCAGAAGGGCAAAAATATAATGGAGAGAGGTTCTTTAAAAATAGGAAGGAGAATTATTTTTTAAATAATTGATGCAACCTGCAACTGCCACCTGCCATTGCTCACTCATCTCAAAGCTCATCTATAATTGATTAGCGATCCGACTAGTCTGGGATTGATGGGCCATCTGACAGTGGCATTCTTACAGTCTGTGCCTTTGCCTGTTAGGTCTAATTTTATTAACAAGATTTAGAGTTTCCACTAAGCTTGAAAGCAAATCTAGGGCTGTTGTTAGCATCCTGTGAAGTTGTCCATCTAGCCCCACAAGATTTGAATCGAATCTTTTAAGTATATTTCAGTATAAGAATTACCATTTGTAATCATAAAGCATCAAACTACATCCTGAGACTGAGCAATAAATGGAGTATAAAGCCAGAATTTATAGAAAGTTTCCTTATTCTCTTAATTATCACTTTTGCTTCAAACAATGTTTGGCCTGTGATGAGACTGTGATTATAAACTATATTTTGGGATAAACACTATCTTGAGTTATTCCATTTCCATTTTAAAATGATTCTGTCAGAGTACAGAACTCTGCATTTAGATAGTTTCAGTGGTGTTTCCTGTGAGAGATTTCTGTGCAGTAAGTTCCATAAAGTTTAATATCCTTAAACAGTGCATTCTGTGAGGTTTTTCACTATCATGATTGTCTATCAAGTCAAAATTAGAACATTTTACATTTTTTCAGGACGTTTGTAGCCAGAGTAGGTACCTAGGTAATTCAGGTTCTTTCTTTAGAATAGAGCAGTGTTAATTTTTTTGAAACTGCATTTATTAATCAAGTAAATTTGTAAATGATACTCAGGAGGTTTCATTTTTCAGTACAAGGTAGGGTTCTCAAAATGAGAGGTTTATTTGGCAACCTTGGCTACCATATGTCACACACACCACTGTAAAAAATATTTAATAAACAGAAATGTCAGTCTAATGAAGTAAATTAACAATTTAAAACACTTTCAAAAAGGTTAACCCAATCCCAGAACACCAGCAGATTGTAATGCCATGCATATAAACTGCTCAAAAAATTAAAGGCACACTTTCTAATCAGAGTATAGCATCAAGTCAATGAAACTTCTGGCATATTGATCTGGTCAGTTAAGTAGCAGAGAGGGTTGTTAATCAGTTTCAGCTGCTTTGGTATTAATGAAATTAACAGGTGCACTAGAGGGGCAACAATGAGACGACCCCCAAACAGAAATGGTTTAACAGGTGGAGGCCACTGACATTTTTCCCTCCTCATCTTTTCTGACTGTTTTCTCACGAGTTTGCCTTTGGTTATGGTCAGTATCACTACTGGTAGCATGAGGTGATACCTGGACCCTACAGAGGTTGCACAGGTAGTCCAACTTCTCCAGGATTGCACATCAATACATGCCATTGCCACAAGGTTTGCTGTGTCTCCCAGCACAGTCTCAAGGGCAGAGAGGAGATTTCAGGAGACAGGCAGTTACTCTAGGAGAGCTGGACAGGGCCGTAGAAGGTCCTCAACCCATCAGCAGGACTGGTATCTGCTCCTTTGTGCAAGGAGGAACAGGATGAGCACTGACAGAGCCCTACAAAATTTTCAAACAATCAGAAACAGACTTCATGAAGGTGGTCTGAGGGCCCAACATCCTCTAGTGGGCCATGTGCTCACTGCCCGGGACTGTGGAGCTTGATTGGCATTTGCCATAGAATACCAGAATTGGCAGGTCCACCACTGGTGCCCTGTGCTTTTCACAGATGAGAGCAGGTTCACCCTGAGCACATGTGACAGATGTGAAAGGGTCTGGAGAAGCTGTGGAGATCGTTATGCTGCCTGTAACATCATTCAGCATGACTATTTTGGGGGTGAGTCAGTGATGGTCTGGGGAGGCATATCAATGGAGGGACGCACAGACCTCTACAGGCTAGACAACGGTACCTTGACTGCCATTAGGTATCGGGACGAAATCCTTGAACCCATTGTCAGACCCTATGCTGGGTTCCTCCTGGTGCACGACAATGCCTGGCTTCATGTGGCGAGAGTATGCAGGCAGTTCCTGGAGGATGAAAGAATTGATACCATTGACTGGCCCCCATGGTCACCTGACCTAAATCCAATGGAACACCTCTGGGACATTACGTTTCGGTCCATCTGATGCTGCCAGGTTGCACCTCAGACTGTCCAGGAGCTCAGTGACGCCCTGGTCAAATCTGGGAGGAGATCCCTCAGGACACCATCCGTCATCTTATTAGGAGCATGCCCCTCCCCCTGATGTTGTCAGGCATGTGTACAAGCACGTGGGGGCCATACAAACTACTGAGTACGACTTGGAGTTGCTGCAATGAAATTTCGGCAAAATGGACTGGCCTGCCGCATCATTTTCGGGGTATCTTTGAATTCAGCCCTCTGTAGGTTGATAATTTTCATTTCCATCAAACAATGAGGGTCAGTAGAGATAGCCAGCAGGATTTTGTTCCCATTGAGATCTGATGTGTTTTCCAAGTGTTCCTTTAATATTTTTGAGCAGTTTATTGATTTAAAAAATAAGAAAGTGCTTTTATCACCACTACAATAAGCAAACAAACAAAGGTTAAAAAATACAATTACATGGTATGGCTGTGACTTTAAAAAAAAGATTTTTTTTTATTGTTCATCAGCCCCCTCCAACTGCTTCCCCAAAGACTAAATGTCAAGCTCTGTCCACGTTATCACCACCACCATGGTTGTTCAGGAAGTCAAAAATTGGTCCTGGACTTGTTTTTAGAAACTGCTGCTCCCTTTTCTTTCTTCCCTGCCTGTGTTTTGTCTGCCTGCTTGCATTTTTGGATCACCAAATTTTTTCAAGCACAATTCTGATTAGTGCCCCTTTGCAGAGTTGGTCTCTTCTCAAATAGCCAACATTTTCTCTTCAGGATTTCAGTGATGCTTTTTCTCATGTCTTCAGGCTGGAGACTCTTTTTGCTGTAATATCTTCAGCTCACTTGGAAGATTTCCTCCTCTTGCCTGAAGTGAACTAAAGTGGGCTGGACTGGCCCCTCGCTTATGCTTAGTTGAGTGAAGTGTATGTTGCTGCATCTCGTCTTATTGTGTTGGCCCAGGTCTCCTCTTGTCTCCCAGACTGAGTCCTTGTTTGGAATCTCCTATCCTCTCCTGAAAGAGAGCAGAAAGCATGTGTGGAGTCATCGAGAGCCGTTTGTCTTGTCATCTACCGTTTCCCTTCTCTCCTGGCTCATGTTTCACAGTGAAGTGGAGCAGATATGACATATGGATGTGTAGGTTCTTCCCAGAAATTCATCTGTAATTTTTTTTGTCAACTGAAAGCAGAATTAAAACCAAAAAGTACATGTTGCCTCAGAGCAAAAGCTTCTTAAGCTCATTTCAGTTCTCTACCTCTCGAAGTTCATATGCTTCTCTTTCATCTTTTTGATAGTAATGAAAAAAATAAAAAGTGATTATTCATTTAGCATCATGAATTATGAATCGAAAAGTATTCAATATGACATTAATAAAATTTGTAACATTGTTGAACAGTGGTGCTGCTGCTTTACATTTCTTTAGCACATTATCATACAAGGAGTGTAGCTTATTAATAGAAGAAACATTACAATTAGAAAAGTATAGAAATATAAGATATAGAAATGCATAAATAGAAAAAGCCTTAGTAAAAGTGACAGTAAATTCAACTATAACTTGATTCAGACAGTTTTTAGTTTCTAATGGTTATAATGTCCACTTTGCAAAATATATGTTACAATCCAGTGGCCAAAATTTCCAAAACTAAACCAAAATTTGAGCCAGTTATGATGCCTGGGAAAATGTATCTCTGGGGCTTCCAAGGCCAAATGATCACCAGCCCAAAATTAGCATTTTAGAATAATTAATCTCTGCCTACAGTATGCCGAAGCCTTCTAGAAGATTCCTTTCTGCAGGTGTCATCATCCTTTGTAGCATCAAAGGTGGCTACAGAATACTTAGGCCTGGCGGAGGTGGCACAGACCACCACTACTCTACACCTGAATCAAAAAGGAAAGGTAAAAATAATGATCAGTACCTGCACTTTTTAAATATGCATAAATAATAAAGACTGTCAACTGTATGAATCAAAGTCATGGACAGAAAAATGAAACAATTTTAGCTAAAATGTAAAACAAACTAGTAGTCAAACGTGGCACACAAGCATTGAGAATACCAAAAGGACAAGAAACGTAGCAAAAGTTTAGTTGTTTTTGTTTTTTAAAGAATTGAATCTAATCATGGACACCAGGAGTGGTATTTATAATGTTGCACTAAAGAAGAAATCATTGTGCCGTGTTGGACCACACCACCTGCAACTGGGAGAGGCAGCAGTGATCGAAACACAAAATGGTGACACGGTTAATAAACTCTTCCTAAGAGACTAATAAATATTATCAAAGCCAACCAGAAAGATACTTAATAAGAAAAAACATAATTCCTCACAAGCAAAATTAATTAATTAATTAAACAAACTAATTAATTCACATCAGAAACAGACAAATTTCCTTGCGCATACAGTTTCACAAAATTGACGTGAAACTTCATTTCTCATATGACTTTGCAACAGCGAAATTCACTAATAAAGGGTCAGTCAGTCAGTCAGTCAGTCATTCTCTAACCCGCTATATCCTAACTACAAGGTTACAGGGGTCTGGTAGAGCCAATCCCAGCCAACACAGGGTGCAAGGCAGGAGACAAACCCCAGGCAGGGCGCCAGCCCACCGCAGCTAATAAAGGGTGTTTTGGAGTTTTAGGGGCTTTTTGGGGGTTTGAAGGAAAGAAATGTTACTCCTTATGGGTTTCGCAACACAGTACACTCTTTTGGACCCATATACGTATTTGTCATAAAAGGATCTAGATGAAAATAAATGAGAAAGAAGTCTTTTGGAAATTCAGCATTGCTAAGCACAGACACGTGAAGAGACAAAATAATGTAATCTTAGACAAAATCTATAATCCAGTGAGGCAATGAAATTGTTACCCAAATTATTTGAGAAGAATAACACTGTTCCTCTGGCCTTAGATGAGATCCCACTTTGGCTGGTTCAAAACTTTGCGTGTGCTGGTAATAGTGACCTCCCATCAGCCCCAGTGCACTCCTGCTGCTTGATAGGAGTCGTAGTTCCTGCGTTGGCACTGGTTTTTGGATTGTCCCACCCGTTAAAACCCTTTTCCCCTCTATGCTATAGAGCCAGTGGTGGATCTACTATAAAATTAGTGATGCTTAAGCTTCAAGGCCCCTGTTACTAGAGAGGCCCCAGAAGTGACTTTAGTCCACATTGCTTAAAAACTCACTACTGAATGAGAAGGGGTTTTTACAAAATAATAAAATTAATAATATAGTGTAATTTGATAGAAAATAATAGTTGAAATAAAAATTAAAAGGTTATTAAAGTACTAAAAAAATAAAATTGGTGGTGATCTGTTGTGGAACAACCATATTGAAGAAGATAACAGTGGTTACCCAAACCTCCTTGCAGGTTGTGACGGGGCCCCCTATAACAGTTTAAGTGTCAGGGCCCCTAAAATGTAGGTCCACCTCTGCCTAGAGCTTATATTTTAAGTTGGACCAATTGTAACACAAATGCAAAATTTTGCAACGATTGGTTCAGCTGTTTTTGTCTAATTTGCAACTAAGCAAATGCACAAAAAAGCAGATTATAATTTTACTGATATAGATAAGAAATGGACACCATGCTAAAGTCAAAACAGAATCCTATATCAGCATTACAAGAATAAGTGAAGCCTAAAGAACAATCAAACAGCAGAAACAATAGATTATTTTTACTCAGCTAGTCATGTTTCACTTCTCCATCAAATTCATCACAGCTTCAGCCTGAGAATTAAGATTGTAGGCTTTACCAGCAAGAGGGTTAAAACTAGGGCATGGGTTCAAGGAGCAGACAGAATCTATTTAATTTAAACATCTTAATCTTCAGGGATGTGAGACAGGATGACCTCACCCCTTTAATTACATTTATAATTGCACCAGTGGTCCTGAAGTATATAGCACCTATCTTTTTAAAGCATCAGTAGCTGTTTCAATTGTATAAAAAATTTGAACAGCAAGAAGCAAAACAATTACAATTAATGTTAATTAAAGCAAAATGCAAAGAGATTTCCAGTAAGGACAGGATGAGCAACTGACAGCTGACAGAAATATACTCGCATGTAATGTCCCACTTTAACATAAAAAAGAAGTCCTGTTCTAAATCCCTAAGAGCCAGAGCAATTTCAGCAGGCTGACGCTTCCCTGAAGCACCAACAGACTGTGGTCTTATATAGTGCATTTAAATGAGCTTAAGGGTAAATGGGGTGCCAGCAGCTGTCAAGGGAGGGGCGGCCCAAGCGGAATGTGATCAGCTCTTTAACCACAGGCCGCTTATCTTACTGTAGCTGTATGTTGTGCTCCTGGGTGTGGTAATTCAGCGGGCCAGTGCCTTCTGTTCCTCTCTGCTTCCTAATGTTTGTCAATATCTCTTGGAATCCAGACATGACATTTTCAGACTCTCTTCAGAGTTTTCAGCAAGTTTTCAGACAGTGAGGTGTCCATTTTCTAAACAGAAATTATTGTTTTTGTAATGTCATCTGTAGTAGCGTAGAAGCATCATGGGGGTTGGACTCTTATACCATACACATAAAAACAGCACCTTTCACATTAATCTCCATTGGTCACATGTACACAAACACCCAGCAGTTAAATGACTCACATTAGATCGCACAGAAAATCGATAGCATCGTGTAGGTGATGATAAATGTCAACTTGAATTTGATCAAACTGGAAACAATATGAATTTTAAGGTCAAGTTTAGAATCAAGTTTATTATAACTGAGTGAATATTTATTCTATCCATCTTCCTAACCTGCCTTTCCAGGGCAGTGTTGTGGGCAAGCTAGAACTTATCCTAGTAAGCACTGCAATAATCCTTGGACAGGGCACCAGTCTATTGCACTCTTAAAAATAAAGGTACCAGAGTGATTCTTCACGGTGATGCCATAGGGCAGCGTTTCTCAACCTTTAAGTATTTGCGACCTCAGTTTTCATAACAGTTTTAATCGCGCCCCCCTAACGTTTTTTTGAAAGGAGCCCACTAATACCAATTTGTTCTTTTTAATTAATGATATATCATAGATGCGTATTTTATTATACCAACTTAACTTTTATCGACATTTATCTAACTCTATATTTATTTTTCTAGTATCAGAATGTAGTTTAAGTTAATTTGTTTTGGTTTCAATAGATGTATTTTTCATATTTTCGATTCTTGTTTTCTTTTTTTCACATCTTCGCACCCCCCTTTTTGTTACTTCGTGCCCCCCTAGGGGAGCCCGTCCCACAGTTTGAGAACCACTACCATAGGGGAACCATTTTTGGTTCCAAAAAGACCCATACACATGAAGGTTCCAGAAAGAACCTTTACTGATTTAGATCCATAACAGCTCCATTCAGTAAATAAACATGAACAGATGGTGACAGATTTGTGAAATACCAGTGGGTTCCTGATGCTGTAAGGGCTATTGTTGCATTTGAAAAGTATGTAAGTGCCATGGAGGACAGACCAGGATGGAGATGGAGAAGCCATAACGGAAGGACCATTTGACTGGAGACACAACCCACCCTATAATCTTCATCCCAGCTAGGACTGGCCTGTAATGAATGGACTGGAAGAATGTGGATTCTAGGAACAATTCATACCCCAACACAGAAGGTGGCAGTGTTACTTGAGACTGATCCCAATCACGATACCCGCTGGGTTGCATGGGAATTGGAGTGCAGAAGTGCAACCTTGTCGGGGTCCTTGGGTGCCTGCAGAGGGCACTGTCAGGGGTGGACAATACTGGTTTCAGTGTGACCCAGAAGTGCTCCTCACATGCAGTCCAGTGACACTGGAAGCAGTCCTGGGTCTTGCTTGAAAAGAAGTCTGCTTTCTGACATGGGAGTCGGTAGGCAGCGGATGACACTGTTGGAAGAAGGAAGGAGAAAGAAATCAATAGAAGTTTGTATTGGTTATTGATCTTTTGTACAGGTGATTATTGAAAATGTTTGATGGATAAATACATATTTTTTATTTATTTAATTGTGTTGGGCATTACTGTATCTGAAGTTTGGGACTCAAGAGCACTCCCTTATGGTTACAAGTCTAGATTTTCTTAACCTGTTAGCCTAGCATACCTTAAATATTTAAGTTTTTTTCTACATATTAGGAAGTTTTTGAAAGCACAAACAACCAACTTCATTTGGAAAGAAAAAATCCCAGAGTGAAATTGTGCTTTGTCAAGCAATCATTCTACAAGGAACCACACAACTCAGTAAAGAACCATAAGGTGCCATTAAAGAATCAGAATTTTAAAGATTATAGAGGCAATTCACCT
Source organism: Erpetoichthys calabaricus (assembly GCF_900747795.2). Lineage (NCBI taxonomy): Eukaryota > Metazoa > Chordata > Cladistia > Polypteriformes > Polypteridae > Erpetoichthys > Erpetoichthys calabaricus. The sequence continues at coordinate 68,522,816 of NC_041395.2, forward strand.
AACCTGCATGTCTTTGTACTGTGAGAAGAAATTGGACATGGGGAGAACATGCAAACACCAGCTGGGGAGCCCCCGGGAAGTGAACCTCAGTCTCTTTACTGCGCCATTGTGCCACCCAATAAAACACACACTAATATAAAAAGAATGCTCACTAATATAGAGTACAATGTGCCTACCAGTTCTTGCCGAGCTGCTTTGTACCATTAAACAGCCTAACTGCAAAAGGTACAAATGATCTATTGTATCACATTCTTTTTATTCTGCATTCAGGTTCAGTCACTTGTGAGACTGCTAAAAGAGAATTTTTAATGCAGAGGAGGACACGGATAATAAAGAATTTGATCAAGCGCTTTTCTCAGTTCCATTTTATTTCTAAAAACATATTGTATGCATGAAGATAATTACTACCCAGAGTTCTTACCATAGGCGAGGAAGGGGAGGTAGAGCGACTGCTAACCTAAAAGCTTTGTCCAAGGTTTTAGCTCCCACTTCTTCTCCTTAGTCTGGCACAATGTTTACAAAACTGTTGGTGATGCACCAGTTTAATGGTCACTCTCACAATCACTTGTACACTCCCATGTCTACAGAGAACAAACCACTCTTTTTGGGAGAGGACCATGACCACAGATTTGACTGTGATTATTCATGTTTCAGCTGGGCACCGGAGATCACAGCCTGGTGAGGCCAAGAGGACAACATCATTGCAAAAAGCAGTGCTGTCACTATTCATTTCCATAACTGGATACCTTCCAAATTTCAGGTGCACCTTGACATCATATCCAAGAAAATCAGAAACAGGACAAGAGACAAGACACATCAACAGCCACATTAAGCAGACTCGATGCAGATGTTTTGTTTTTGTGGAAGATGCTTAAGTTGATCACTTTAACATGCATTTTGTAAAACCAAATGTTCTATGTTCTATGTTTGACCAGCCTTTTTCTTTAAAAACAGCATCAATTCTTTTAGGTCTACAGTCATGCAGTTTTTATAAGAAAATCAGTTGGTTGCTTGTTCCGAGTATCTTGGAGAACTTGCCCAGGTTCTGCTTAAGACTTCTGATTACTTCTGCTTCTGTCTTTCTAGGTATTTCCAAACAACATCAAAGATGTAAAGAACAGGGCTCTGTGGAATACCATAGCACAGAAAGCTCATTGCTGTTGTTTTTGCTGAAGATGATTCTTCATGTCTTTAGCTGTATGTCTAGGGTCATTGTCCTGCTGCAGTAAAAAGTTGGATTTATGTGATGGATGAGTTTCTGCTTGTACTTCTCAGCACTGAGGACTACATTAACAGTGGCATAGCTAGAGTTTGTGCTGCTTGGGGCGGTGCTTCAATTTGCTGCCCTTCAACATATCTGAATATGTTAACCTATTTAAATAGAAAATTACATATAGAGAAAAATTAAGATAAATTTGGCATATATTTATTTATTTACTAGCCATCCCCCATGGCTTTGCACACATATTAGTGAAACAGGACAGTGAGGAGGGCCCGGCCCAGCTCTTTACTCCTGACATCACTCTTCCCCCTCCCCTCGGCCTGCAGCCTCTGTCTCAGATTTTCTCATGAAAAGCGGACAGACATACAAATGGGTCTAAAAAACTATAAGAAATTTGTGCTTGGACCATAAAATTTTTAAAACCAAACGAGCACCTATGGGCCAAGGGTAACCTACATTCCAAATTTCAAGTCCCAAGTCCTCATGGTTCGGGATATTTTGTGATGAGTGAGTCAGGTGGTAATTGGCTTTTATATATATGGAAGATAGAGAAACAGCAATAATTTTTCACATATAATTATTTATAAGCATCAACTAGACAAGAATCTTTATATATAATCTTCATTTGGATCTTGATCTTTGTTTGTCCGCGAATTCACTGCCTTGTGTGGTGTTCCTGCTTTAACACGCGCAACGTAGTTGGACGCACATGGCTAGTATAGTATAGAAGCACTGATAAGCCGTGTTCTAATTATTAGTTTAATATATTTACGCTGCGAAAACCAGAACCAGTGTAGTGTACAAGTGATAAGTGGGGATGTTTTGTGTGCAGAGCAAGAATGCATTCGGACTGATAGTGAAACAAAATTACAAATTGTAAATGAGTTGTTTATCTTCCTAAAAAATTATTATCGGTGTAATGTTTATGGTTATTTTTGTTATTGCCTCATAAATTTCAATTGCTGTGTCTGATGCCATCACAGAAGGACAGTCTGAAAATTACTTTTTAAGCATTTGTGGATAAAAATCCGAGAATTTTACTTTTTTCATTCATGAGTGATATTTTTCTGAACCCTGCTGCTTACACACAAACTGTACTGAGCCTTTTGGTCAATAATGCCGCCCCCAAAAATGGGATCACCCCCTCCTCCCGCCCAAAGTTACGCCACTGTGCATTAATTCTAACCAGATCACCAACTCTATCTTAGGAATGCAGACCCAAACCTACATCTAACTGTCACCATTCTTCATCACTGACTGCAAATATTCAACTACTGTATGAATGTTTCAAGCTCTTTTTACGCACAAATTACCTCCTGTCTAAACCAAAAATTTTAAAATTTTATCTCATCAGTCTGGAACACTTCCTGTCATTGTTTCAGCACCTCAGTCCTTGTGTTTGCTTGCATAACAGAATCTACTGGCTTTGTTAGAACCTCAGAGGAATGACTTTTTGGCGCCAATGCTTCTATGAAGACCACTTCTGAGAAGACTTCTTCCAAATTTAGAGGGATGTACTTGGGTTCCAAGGATTTCTGTGAGTTCATAGCTGAGTTATGATGGACAACAGAACCTCTCATTTGCTGCACTTAGTTTCTGTGGTCAAACACCATATTTCTGGTCCTTTTGGTTTGTTTGTCCTTCACCCAGTCTGATTCCTTAACTACTCCTGTTTCTGTTTCAGTTAGTCAATTTGGTTCAATCCCCTTATTATGTTATTTATTATTTAATATTGTTATTACTTAATATGTTTCCTCCTTTAACGAAATGGAAAATGTATTTTTAATATTTTAGTTTTTTGTTGACTAAATATTTAGAAATCTGAAATTTGCTTCTTTCTGCTAATGCACTACTGCAGAAAACAATAATAAATGTTTAAGTTAAAATTTACATAAAAAACTGTTTTTAGTACTTATGCATTGTACTGTATGTGTAGATAGGATTAAAGTTACCAACAGAACACACCCAGACAAAGCTAGCATTGATAATCACTTGCAATAACTGCAGTATCACCTTTACATTATTTCAAATATTTGGAATATTTCAGTTCTTTTACTTGAATTACAACCTGCAATGGAAAATATATTTAAGCAGCAAAGAGAGGCACATGTGTGAAATAGAACAAAAAAGAAGCTACTTGGCACATCAAAACACATTCCTCATACAATAATGATACGTTTCTATTTTTATAAGAAGAGAGGGAAGGTTCTGAAAACTTCTCTTGTGTTTTACTTTGAAGTTATTGCCTTCAGTAAAAAACACAAGTTTGTCTGTTGGAAAACCTTCTACCTTTGCACATATGTAGCAAGTTGACATTTGTAATGATTAACGGTTCACACATAAAGGCCAGTTCCATTATAAAAATTTATAAAAATACAATATATCATTTCAAAGTAATATTACATTTTTGTTAAAGAGAATCGAGTAAAAACCAGCTATCTATTCTCTATACACTATGACAACTCTAGGGGGCATGCCAGCCACCCAACCTGAAACAGACAGACACAAGAGGCACACTTACTGTATAAAAAGACAATGCTTTTATTTTTCTTCCCCTTGTGGGAAAAGCCTTCCCTGTTTACCACAGGTACAACACCGTCCCACTAAGCACAAGCACCACACAATACTTTTCCTTTCTTCCCGTTCTCATCCACTTCTCCTCGGCAAGCTTCGTCCACCTTCCACCCGACTCTGGCTCCCCAAGTAGTGTCTGCTGGCCCCTTTTATATGTTACCAGGAAGTGGCTGATGACCTACTTTCTGCAGCACTTCTGGGTGTGATGAAAGAATCGCCCATAAGGGCTAAGGAGCAGCTGTAGTGACCCCAACAGGGCTGCATCAAACTCCAGCTCCCATGAAGCTCTGCAGGAGTCCTAGGCACCACTGCCACCCAGGGGGGCTGCCATCTAGCACTCCAGGGGAGGTAACGCTCTGGCCATGCTTGCTCTCCCGGTCCTTCCAGCTTGGAGGCGTCCTGGCCATCCATGACAACGCCTACTGAGCAGATTATTAGGAACACCAGCAATTATCTAATCAGCCAATCATGTGGCAGCAGTGAAATGAAAACAATTATGCAAATGATGGTCAGGAGCTTCACTAAATGTTCATATCAAACACCAGAATGGGGAAGAAATGTGATCTCAGTGATTTCAGTCATAGCATGATTGTTGGTGCCAGATGGCCTGGTTTGAGTGTTTCTGTAACTGTTGTTTTCCAGGGATTTTCATGCACAACAGCCTCTAGAGTTTACTCAGAATGGTACGAAAAATAAAAATCATTCTGAGAGCAACCATTCTGCGGACAGAAATGCCTTGTTGATGAGAAGAGTCAGAGGAGAATGACCAGACTGCTCCGAGCTGACAGAAAGGCTAGGGTAACTCAAATAAACACTCTGTACAACTGTGGTAAGCAGAAAAGCATGTCAGAATGCACAACATGTCGAATCTTGAGGCAGATGGGCTACAACAGCAGACCACCACCTCAGGTTCTACTCCTGTCAGCCAAGAACAGAAAACAGAAACTGGACAGCTAAAGATTGGAAAAACATGTCCTGGTCTGATGAATCTCAGTTTCTGCTGAGTCTGAATTTTTGCTGCCAACAGCATGAATCCAAGCGGCCAACCTGCCATGCGTCAAAAGTCCAGGCTGGTGGTGGTGGTGTAATGGTGTGCAGAATATTATCTTGGGCTCATTAGGCTTTAGGCTCATTAATACCAATCAGTCATTGCATCAATGCCACAGCCTGTTTGCTTATTGTTGCTGACCATGTGCATCCCTTCATGGTCACATCTTCCAATGGCTACTTGCCAGCTTAATAATGCACCATGTCACAAAGCAAAAGTCATCTCAAACTAGTTCCATGAACATGACAACAAGTTTAGTGTCCTTCACTGGCCTTCCCACACACTGGATCTGGATGTGGGGTGGCAGCTTAAAGGCTCTGGTGATAGTAATTACCCTCCGAACCAGGGGTTGGCACGCTGTTTTAATGCCTTCTGTCTTCCTCCCCCTAAATCACCCCTGTGCCACCACCTACCGTGCTGTCCCTACATTGATGGATTAAAGGCCAGAGGTCCATATGACCATCATCATCAAGTTCTTCCATATGAAGCCTGAATATCATGAGGACTGATTGAGGTCATTTAAGTGAGGTAGAATGCCTAGACGGGGCTGAGCGGTCTCATGGCCTCGGAACCCCTGCAGATTTTGTTTTTTTCTCCAGTCGTCTGGAGTTTTTTTTTTGTTTTTTCTTTCCTCCCTGGACATCAGACCTTACTTTTATCCATCCATCCATCCATTATCCAACCCGCTATATCCTAACTACAGGGTCACAGGGGTCTGCTGGAGCCAATCCCAGCCAACACAGGGCGCCAGGCAGGAAACAAACGCTGGGCAGGGCGCCAGCCCACCGCAGGGTGCACGCACACACACACACACACACCAAGCATAAACTAGGGACAATTTAGAATCGCCAATGCAACTAACCTGCATGTCTTTGGACTGTGGGAGGAAACCGGAGCCCCCGGAGGAAACCCACACGGACACGGGGAGAACATGCAAACTCCATGCAGGAAGGACCGGGGAAACGAACCCAGGTCTCCTAACTGCGAGGCAGCAGCGCTACCCACTGTGCCACCGTGCTGCCCGACCTTACTTTTATTCTATGTTAATTAGTCAGTCAGTCATTTTCCAACCCGCTATATCCTAACATAGGGTCATGGGGGTCTGCTGGAGCCAATCCCAGCCAGCACAGAGCACAAGGCAAGAACAAATCCCGGGCAGTACGCCAGCCCACCGCAGGGCACACACATGCACACCCACACAACAAGCACACACTAGGGACAATTTAGAATCGCCAATTCACCTAACCTGCATGTCTTTAGACTGTGGGAGGAAGCCAGAGCGCCCGAGGGAAACCCACCCAGACACGGGGAGAACATGCAAACTACACACAGGGAGGACCAGGGAAGTGAACCTGGGTCTCCTTACTGCAAGGCAGTGCCGCCCTCTATGCTAATTAGTAATGCCTAATTTTATTTTTACATTTTATTTTTTTTCTCTTTCTTCATCCTGTAAAGCACTTTGAGCTACATCATTTGTATGAAAATCTGCTATATAAATAAATATTGTTGTTGTTGTAAACAATTGATGATGGGTGCAAAATTTCACTGCTGATGGCACTTCCATTGCCTGCCCTCCTGATCCCGGTCCTTCCTGCCTAGAATCCATATAACCAGAAGTCTGGCCATTTTAAATCAGTTCTGTATTGGACTTCCATCTAAAAGATGTTATTTTCACCTTTGTAAAAAGGATTATTTTGCATTCATTTATTTCCACTATATGGGGCCATGGATGTGTACCAAATCGTTTTAATTGTTTTCTTACAGGTGAAACAGGTGATTTCCAGTATGAATATGCAGCTAAGAAATCTTTAGAAACCACAGGATGCAATCATGTCAACGTGGACCAGAATCTCATAGGAATATTTCCAACCTCTTGTGGAATCCGTGCCATTGAGGCTGTTCTAAGGGCAACAGTCTGCACACTGAGTGTATCTGCTTTGTCCATTTCAGGGTAGCAGGGAGCTGAAACCCATCCTCGCTATATTGAAAGCAATGCAAGAGACAGATCTAGGTGGGGCACCATTACTTGAAATGGTGCAGTCACACATATCCTCACTGTAATTTAAAGTCACCAATTAACCTGTGTTTGGGGTGTGGAAAAAAAGCTGGAGTCCTGTGAGAAATACCCACACAGGCGTGGGGAGGATAAATAAGCAAAATCCACATAGATAGCAAGGAGCATGTGCCAACATGAACTATTAAAACACAGCAAAAACACATATCTTATGTACTAAAGACAAGGCCCAATGGAGGACTGTTAAGAAAAGATCTGCCAAGTCATCCGTCTCGTATTTCAGACAGCATTTGGATGTGTTACCACGCTTATCACAGGCAGCTCTACACACAGTTATCAGGATTCTAACCCATGTTCCAGGAACTGGTTAACCACTATGCCCTTCTGCCTTTGTATAAAAGCAATGCTATTAACAGAGCTGCTTTTAGTTTGTCTATTTCATATGTTCTTGTTTATGTATTGAAGACATGAAATTTATTTTTCCCATTCTGTGCAGTGTGGCCTGGTGGTTAAAGTCTCAGGCAGTAAATCCTGAACTTCCATGTTAATTCTGAGAAACTGAGCAGGTCCTTTATCTTGCCAGGGCTATTCTTATAGAAAAACAGAATTGTATTATAAATATATTTGCCTTAGCACAATGTTTATCATGTAAAGGTGCTACAGTAATTCTAATTGTTAACTGTCTTCAGATGAAGCACCCTGCTTCTCGTTAAAAAGAGCAAACTTCCCTTTCTGCGAAGTCAACAAGTGAGGCCTACATAGAGGGGTGAAAATATGCAAGCCTCAGACCGTCCCTCGCTGAAGTGCGATTCAAAAAAAAAAAAAAAAAACTGGTGAAGCAGTGGTTTAAAAATAAAGTGGACAGTGCACAAGCATTGCAAGGATCTAAAAAGAGCACAAAATGTGTACGACGTGAATTCTCTGTGTAGGCTGTGACGAGCTTCAAAATGTGCAAGCAGAGGCAATTTCATTTCACGTACTTTACCAAAACTTAAGCCGTAAATTGAGGGGATTGCCACAAACTGAATTTTCTCATTTACCTCTAATGGGCACTTCTGCTTTAGTAACTAACATCAGACAGTTTTGTTTTGACTGCATCAGGACAGATGATGTTTGTTGTGGGTGTTGTGACAAAAATGGGCTTTTGCCAGCCTTTAGTTCTGAAAATCCTAATGATGCATTAAGTACACAGGTTAGAGTTTTCTAGAAACTGTGCTTTTGGTACTGTTTGAACAGAGGGATTCATTATCTGAAAGAAGAGTCAAGTTTGGGGGAATCAAAACTAGCGTGTCGTCATACTGGATGTTTTTGTGAGATTACTGTGCTTAGCTACTGTAAATACATTCTTCACTCTCCATTTATTTTCTCAACTCTTTATCCAGTTCAGGCTCAAAAGGCAAAATGCAAACACTCCCAGCAGAAATCCAACATTGGGTGGCAAGCCAGTCTAGTGCAGTGCCATAGAGCCACCCTTATATCATACCAAAACTGAGATGCCAACTGAACTGTGTGGCCATTAGGGAACTTTGCAGCACTACGAATTTCAAACGCAACCACACTACACAAATAAAAAAAGGTTCATTAACCAAAGTACCTTTCAATAAGGTTCTTATATGTTGGGTCTTCAAAAATATTCTCTTCTCCTCTTTCTTTCATTCATTCACTCCTCTCAGCCAAGTGTTGTCCAGCTCCTCTCCCAACTCAGACTTGCCTGTATGAGGTCGAGCAGCTTCCTTTATCTTACACCCAGGAGTACTTCCCATGCTAACCTGATGGAAGCATCTTCTGGCAGCACCTCTGGAACTGGAACCCAACAAGGCTACCCCCATGGGACTACAGTTCCCAGCATGCCTTGTGGATGTCCATACAGGTAGCGAAGCCCAGGGATGCTGCCACCTAATGTATTGGGAGAGCGTGTAGTCCTGACCAGTTTTCTCCCCTAGTTCACCTATCACAGTGCACTCCTGGCTGGGTATTGTTCCTCAATGTGACCCTGCTGGGACACTGTATACCCAGTTCCAAACTGGCATCTTCTGCCATCTTTCTGGCATCCTGTCTTTCTTCTTGAGCTTCTAATGGGCTGGCCTCCCTTACAGGTAAGAAACCTTGCCCCACGCCGTCTGGGATGCCTGCCAAGTTGTGTCGTCATTTACACCTGGAAGCAGGTTTTTAGGACTATGGGGCAGAACCTATTGAATCTGTGAAAGAACATGGGAAAGCTGTGACCATCCATGGCTGATACTTGAGGAATCAAGGTGAACTATAGAGCAGCTACAGGGTCCCTGAAGAGTGACCCTGGAGGAGATATGTTCTCAAAGTGGTAAGGAGTGTAAGGTCATAAATATATTCACAAGGGTTTGTTTTGTCCCTTGAAAGCAGGCTTTCTGAGCCATTAGAGACAATATTTGGTCTGGCATTGAAGGGCCACCAGAAACCACTAAGGTCCTTTCAGCCATAAGGCCTAAAGTGTGAAGTTGGGAAGATTTAACAGAGAAGCACTTAGCTGGTGGGATGAAGAGAGACCAGGTGCCATAGAGCACAATGGGAAGTAAGGAGCATTCATGTATTTTTTATGGTGGGTAAGTGGTCTATGCATCCCATGTTTTAATATGGATATGAAGACCCATTTATGGAGACCTTCAGCGGTAGTAAAGTTTTGTTTGTATTATATTTCTTAGATTACTTTGTGTAACACTGTGTATTTACCTGCTTATTTTTTGAAAATAAGTTTGTTTACTTGGTGTAATTTGGAGGTTTTAGGGATGGCTCTAGAGGCCTCAACATGTAAACAATACCAAAATACACTAAGCACCCATGCCGGGCAGGATTAGTATCTGGAACCCGGCTGAGATGAAGATGCACCACAACCAGTTACAAAATAAAACCATCCATGATAAATCGATCATTGGGTCCTGGATTTTCTAACAGGGAGACCACAGGTGCTGAGGGTGGACAGTATTATTTCAAACATCATCACTCTCAATAGAGGGGCATGTCAGGGGTGTGTCCTTAGTCCTTTGCTGTATACCCTCTTTGTGCATGACAGCACAATTATGCACAGCTCTATTGCCATTGTGAAATTTGCGGATTACACAGTGGTGATGGGCCGCATCTTGGGATACAGTCACAGCTACCTGGATGAAGTGTTCAGCCTACTGCAGCGGTGTCAGACCAGTCATTTAAACCGAAAAGTCAGCAAGGCCAAGGAGCAAGGAGAAGGTTTATGAATTGCATAAGGGTTCAGCAGAGAAATAACACCCCACTCATCATCAGTTGTACACCTGAGGAGAGGGTAAGCAGTTTTAAGTACCTCAGGGCTCATACTGCCAAAGACTGAACATGGACCATCCTTACAGTCTCTGTTATCAGTAAAGCCAGACAGAGACTTTACCACTTTGGGCAGCTGAGGAAGTTTAGACCCTCCCCACCACATTCTAAGGACTTTTTACTCTGGAGCCATTAAGAGCATTCTCACTGTTTGCATCAATGCCTGGTATGGGAGCTGCACTTTCCAGGTTCGGAATTCTTCACAGAAAGTTTTGTACCTAGCTGAGGGCACCACTCGGACTCGCTCTACATGATATCTTCATGATATGGTTGATCAGGTCTCTCCCAAGGACTCCCAGAACAAACCCTTTCAGATGCTGAAGTCAGACAGATGACTCCGCAGCCTAAAAACTCAGACTGAAAGATTCTGTAGGAGCTTCTACCCATTTGCCATCATAATGTTAAATAAACAGCATTATTAGATTCTTTTTGTTTTTGATAGTGCTAAATTAAATTTTCTGTTATTGCTGTGTTGTATTTTTGATACAGGTTAGTATTAGATTTTTTTCTGGCACAGTCTGGAATCTGCTGGAAAAAAAATTTCACTGCTTCATCTAAAAGTCCTGTATGATTTTGCATGTCAAATAAACCTCTTGAACTTTGAATATTAGAGAAGTACGGATGTAATTACTCCTATTTAAATAACCAAATATTCAGGACATCACAGCCATGCTTTTCAATTCGGTTTATTGTTTAATAGCACTCATGCCACAATACAGGATCAGCGTGCATGCAGAGTTTTTCAAATATAAAACAGCAAAATAAGCAGGTATGTAAAATGAATTGATAAACAACAGAAAGTTGTAACGGCACATACAGCACTATGCAATGATAACATGTATCTGGTGAACACTAGGGAGCTTTCAAAAGTCCAAATGAGAGGATGTTGTGTAATTAAACAGATTTTTAATGTGGTTATATATGACATAATACAAAAAAGAAAAACCACAGCTATTCTAGTTGCATCTTCTTTTGACAAGAACAACTCCAATAAACAAAAACACCTTTTCATTTTTTTTCTAGTGGCTGATTTTGAATATGTAAATCAGAAACTGAAATTTTAAGACTGTCAGGATCAGTGGAACCTTTGAGATGAGGCAAACCAAGCATTGTACACAAGAGAGTACTTTAATCAGGAAATTGAACTTACGAAATAAATTATCTTGTTTTTTCATACAATTGAATTAATTTTGATAAATTTCTTTGTTTTTTGCTGCCTCGCAGTTAGGAGACCTGGGTTTGCTTCCCGGGTCCTCCCTGCGTGGAGTTTGCATGTTCTCACCTTGTCTACGTGGGTTTCCTCCGGGTACTCCAGTTTCCTCCCACAGTCCAAAGACATGCAGGTTAAGTACATTGGTGATCTCAAATTGTCCAAAGTGTGTGCTTGGTGTATGGGTGTGTGTGTGTGTGTGCTCTGCGGTGGGCTGGCGTACTGCCCGGGATTTGTTCTTGCCTTGCGCCCTGTGCTGGCTGGGATTGGCTCCAGCAGACCATACTACTTAAAACTGCTGCTGCCATGGCCAGTGATTATACTTTTGCTTTGCTTTATACCATAATTTCTGTCTCACATTTTGGTCTTTGACAAATCAGGTCTGTTTTCAACTTCTGCCTGTCTTCTGACTTCACAACTGCCTGCTCCTTGAATGTATTTCATCCCCTGATTTTCTCTTGGCCTTTCCTCACCTCTGACTCACAATTTAATCCAAGAATATTACTCAAATTAAACTTTTCATTATTTCGAGAGAGGGCATCTTTTCCTTATTTTTTGGTAAAGTTCTTAGAAGAAATGATTACAAGTTCCAGTTTATTGTTACACAGTATGTACATCATTATTTGCAAGAATTACTCTTCAACCATGGACTTCTCTCACAGTGTTATCAATATCTTGTAGTGATCTGGGGAGGAACAGGTTCTCAGAGATGTTTCTTTGTTTGTTTTACTAATAGAAAAAACAGACAGTTGAAAGAACTTAAGGGAACTAACATAATTGTGGTCAGAGAGCAAGTCAAAGTCAAAACCAAAGAAGTGTCAGAACGAATTGCCAAAACCAATCCATTAAATGAAAATCATAGTCAAAATGAAAGTAGTAAAAGTCTTTACAATAGCTTGAATAATAGCCTCAGTTTGTTATTTTTTGCCTTTGATCCTATACTAAGGAAAAAAATGCTGAGCTCTGTCAACTTAAATAGGCAGACAGCCTATGATGCATCAAGTTACCTCCATGTCACATGATCAACAACAGGCAATGATCAACAACAGCAATGGTAAACAATGTGAAATTTAAAAAATTTGATTAAGAGAAGTTCAAAATGTGGAATCAAACCATATATGTTCTAGTACACCACAAAACTGGCACTTGCGCTGCCACATAATCAATCCAGGGAGGCATTCATAGCAACGAGTACAATATCTCTCTATATATAAAATCCAGCATCTGCCTGTCTGTCTGTATGTCTCTCCACTTTTCATATTACTTAACGGATTTAGATCGGGTTTTATAATTCGCTTGAACATTCCGGTTGATTTTGCGACCTCTGTCATTTTAAGTATCATAGTACACTTGCGGTACTGATTTATTTCTGCGAATCCGAGAGATGCAGCAGGCCGAAGGGAGCCTCAGGGTGTACCTTACATCCACTTAGCTAGCGAATGAGAAAACTACTTAACAGAGTTAGATCGGGTTTTTTTCTAGAGTTTGCTTGAACATTCTGGTTGATTTTGCGACTTCTCTCATCATGCTAAGAATCATAGTTTGCTTGCATCAGAGATATATCTGCGCTAATCTGAGACAGAGTCTGCGGGCCGAGGGGAGGGGGAAGCGTGACGTCAGGAGTTGGGAGTTGGTGTACCTTGCCTCCGCTTAGCTAGCGATATATTTTTATTTATTGATTTTTAAAGTTTGTCCTGTTTCACAACTACATGGGCGGAGCTGCGGGGGACAGCTAGTCAACAATACAGGCTTTCCTTTAAATGTGTAATGGAAATAGCTGTTCAAAATAACCAGTGGAACATGTATGTTCAATTTAATTAAATGTAAGGTATATTGCGGGGGATGGCTAGTCAACAATAAATGAAATCATTGAGGACATAAAAGTTGTATAAAAATGAAAACAAAAACAACGCAAAGAAATACCTCAACACTCAAAAACACTCCAAAGTAATAAATAAGGTCTGGACCTCTTACAGAAGAACCAGAATGAGCTGTTTTGTTTTCTTTTCTATGACTTCGATCACTGCAGTAACTGAGAACCTCTGAACTAACAAGATTGCAATGGGGGATATGACATGGCTAAAAATGCTGAAAGGATCAGACACTTTCAGAATGGCTGTCTCATATTGTTTGGAATGTGAGAAGAGTACTTTTGCAGTACCACACCAGGGTGGTGTTCCTCATTTTCAAAATGGAAATCACAGGGTATGTGTCATTTAATCACACCTCTCATCTGCAACAGGAAGATTGATGCCTGTATGCTGGAAATCAGATTCCATGTAGTAGCTGAAAGATGAAATCAAGAAGAGCAATGTGCATTCATAAGACTAAAACTGTAGACCAGATACTTGCTTTGAAATTTGACTGGGTTATGTGTATTTCCCAAGCCCGTCAGTATGCCATACATATTATGGACATGAAGAAAACTGATGACTGAGTATCCCACAGGACTGCAGAGCTTCCTCTTTGTGATAAGAGGAACACATTGGAGCAGAGCTCCTTCTGCTCTAGACTGCTCATTTGGTCTGGGTATTTTTTTGGGAGGTAAACTGGGCACAACCTAGTGGAAAGAGATTCAGGACCAAATAGTACATTTTGCAGACATTATATCTGCTGACAGGACTGGAAGAGCATGGAAGTTATCCAGCCGGAGCTTAAGAATGTTTTTAGTGAGGAAAGTCTGATCTGCTTTGTTCAAGTTTATTCCACCATTACTCTGGTGTCCTCAGCAGGTAAAGTGTTAAAGAAACTTGAAATGAGCTGAAAAAAGTAGACTTATTTTACAATATATGCATTTTGTGTAACCATTAGAAAAGTGTGCTAAGTGTGATTGAACAATACATTGGATATGATGTCATTAATTTTAAAAATCAGATTACAAAAACAAAATGATTTCTTCACAAAGAAATGCAGATCCTGTTGCAATTAGGACACTTACTTTAAAAAGCTTTCAAAAACATTATGTCAAAAAGAAGAGTGATCTCATTATCCAATTGAATAAGAAAATACTTTCTTAGATTTCACTGTTTCCTTGTTTTTCTACACTTACACTATTATGTCATCTAATTAACTATAAATCCTTCTGTCTCACTTTACATCGTCATACCACCAAGAAGAAGCAAAGGTAATCTGTCTTTTATGACATAAACTACATTTGTACGTGTTAAGAATTAGCGTTCAGGTAATAACATATTTAAGGGTTCCATTCATCGGTGACACATTGTTTTCAGGCGTTTCTGTCTCAAAACATTTGAACTCCAGTGTAATTCTCAGCTAGGCTGCTCTCCCATTGCTCTCGTGCCTTCTGTTCAATGGCAGAACTCAACTAGTCCAGACTGCTCAAGTTTATGAGTGCCCCGTGCTGGATGAGGGTTGTTTCATTCAGGGGTTGTTCTTTACATGTGACTCTTGCTGCCAGTTTAACCTCTGCTTTCCTCTAAATGTGTAATGGAAATAGCTGTTTAAAATAACCAGTGGAACATGTATGTTCAATTTAATTAAATGTAAGGTATATTGCAGGGGACGGCTAGTCAACAATAAATGAAATCATTGAGAACATAAAGGTTGTATAAAAAAGAAAAAAAAAAACAATGCAAAGAAATACCTCAACACTTAAAAACACTCCAAAGTAATAAATAAGGTCTGGACCTCTTACAGAAGAACCAGAATGAGCTGTTTTTTTTTTTTTTTCTATGGCTTCGATTACTGCAGTAACTGAGAACACCT
The DNA here is from genome assembly GCF_900747795.2 of Erpetoichthys calabaricus. NCBI lineage: Eukaryota > Metazoa > Chordata > Cladistia > Polypteriformes > Polypteridae > Erpetoichthys > Erpetoichthys calabaricus. The sequence continues at coordinate 68,537,937 of NC_041395.2, forward strand.
GAACTAACAAGATATATTTATGTATATAGCAGGCAAACACCAAATCTTACAGCATGTACCAATAGAAATAAAGCAGAGAATTAGAGTAGAAGCTTAAATACATGATAATAACTCCATTATTATATGTGTATGTTGCTATGTTGCCACAAGTCACTCCATCTCTTCTTAAAAGAACCACTGAGGACAAAGGGGTGCCACTCAGTGTGGGCTTTTCTTTTCTTCACGTCGCATATAAGTGCATGCCCTTATATAGCATTGGCAGATGCAAGAGGCTCTCCCTGCACAAAAAAGATCAAAAGAGCATCTTGTGGCAGCTGCTTCTAGTTATGTATATTCTTTGTTGGACACAGCTGAAGTCTAAACAGTCCATTGGCGTCAAATTGGTCATTTTAACACATATGAGTTTGGAGATTCAGTTAAAAAGTCATCTTTTCCGATCTTCTTCAGTAAAACACCACAGTCTTCATGATGTTTTAAATGCCTTCCATTGGTAATTTTGCATCTTTGTCTCTGCCTTAAGAATTTGTAGGTGCTTTTAATCTCCATTAAAAAACATAAAACGTAGTAAAATAGGTTGTACTGAAGAGCCTAGTGACTTTAATAATGGCACTGTTGCTGGATGCCACCTTTGTTACAAGTAAGTACATCCAATTTCTGCTCTGCTTGATCTGTCCCAGTCAACTTTAAGCTGTATTATTGTGAACTGGATGTGTCTAGGAGCAACAACAGCTCAGCCATGACGTGGTAGACCACACAGACTCATAGTGTGGGTCAGCTGAGTGCTTAAGTATATAGTGCATAAAAATCATCTATCCTCGGTTGCATCACTCTCAGCAGAATTCCACATGGCTTCTGGGAGGATCATCAGTCAAAGAACTGTATGCCAGGAGCTTCATGAAATGAGTTTCCAAAGCCGAGTAACTGCACACAAGCCTAACATCACTACGCAATGCCAAGCGTTGCATGGAATGCTGTATAGCATACTGCCATTGGACTGTGGAGCAGGGGAAATGTGTCCTCTGCAACGATGAACCACACTTTACTATCTGGCAGTCTGATGGACAAATCTGGGTTTGGTGTAAGCCAGGAGAATGACATCTTCCAGACTGCATAGTATATACTGCAGAATGTGGTGAAAGAGGGATAATGGTCTTGGGCTGTTTTTCAGGGTATGGGCTAAGCCCCTTGATTCTTGTTAAGAAAACTTTTAATACTACAGCATACAAAGACATTTTAGACAATTGTGTGTTTTGTGGTTACAGTTTGGGTGAATCCCTTTTCTGCTCAAGGATTACTGTGCCCGTGTGTACAAAGGCAGGTCCATAAAGACACGGAGGAACCCGAGTGGCCTCCACAGAGCTCTAAATTCAACTCTACTGAACATCTTTGGGATGAATTGTAATACGAGCCATGTCTTCTCATTGAATATCAGTACCTGACCTCACAAATTCTCTTTTGGCTGAATGGGCACATATTCCTATAGACACACTCCAAAAGTTGCCTTGAATGCTTGCATATTGTAATCTTTTTAGTTAGCCAACAAAAGGTGTCATTTTGTTTGACTTCTCACCTAAATCTTAGGGAAAGCCTTTCCAGAAGAGTGGGGGCTGGTGTAGCTGGAATGGGAAGGCCAACTATTACTACATATGATTTTCTAAGGGGATGTACAGCAAACTCATATAGGTGTGATGGCCAGGTGTCCATAAACCTTTGGCCATATGGTGTATTTAAGCCATACTAGGTCTGAGTTGGTCCTTAATTTTCAGTAGGAAAAAAATTTTAAAAATATGTAAAAAATGGAGGGGCTGAACCTATATCTTTTTCTGTCCTTTCTTTTGGTTTGTCTATCATCTCCTAGAGGTCAACATTTATTATACTGTATATAAAACAGGACACGACCCTTATGGTGCCTTTCTATGTATGATACCAAGTATAAAAAATGGTGCATTAACTGTGCAAATACACACAAGAAAGCAATAAAAAACAAGGATTTAAAATACAGAGGAATAAAAAAATTACAAATCATGTTTTCCCTATGGGGTCTATTTTGACAAGCTCAAATCACTGTATATCTGGTGGGAGGTCATTCACAAATTCCCCCCTTAAGTTCTACAAAGCATTCCCTTCTCACCTCCATTTCTTTTTTCACTCTTATAATTCAGGCCGACCTTCCTCTTGCAAGTGAACTTTCACTAATGATTCGGATTCTGTCACCGGTGATGCCACATACCCCATTAGCATCTATTGTAAAGCGCCAGTATAGGTAAGATATTTTTCAAAATTTATAGAAAATGCTGTGTGTGGCAAATCCATATATAACATGATTTTGAAGAAATAACTTGAAAAATACTGAACTTATCCTTAAAAGATACAACACATTCCAACTCCTCTTAGTGTTCATGTAACTCTGATTGTAGAAAACTAGGTGAATATCTACATCCTACCAGTCCTCCTTAATCATTTGAGTGGACAATCTGGTCTCAGCTTCCCAGCTAAGAACATTGTATTGCCATCTGTTTGGCAGGAGGTCTTGTGGTCTTTTGCCAGCCTCCTCTAAAACCTTACTCTCTTTTAAGGAGAGACTCAGACACCCCAGAATTAACTAGGTCATCTGCACTCTAGACAACATTTGGTCCTCTAAGTTGCCACTCTGTCTTCCTTGCTTACTTTGCGGGGTCTACCACTCTCTAGTATCCTCCACTATCCTACATTTACACGGTGAATTGCTCTTTCTCTTTCTTTTTTAAACCGGCTTCAAGCTATATGACTTTTCCAATGACATTTAGTTGTTATTTTCATTTACATATTCTTAAGGACAAATTTCATCCTCAATAGGATTTGTGATCACTTGCTCACCTACCAGCGACCAAAACATTCTGGTTTTATGCCTACTACAATCGACCGCATCCTGGCACTGAGGGTTCTCATGGAGCGCAAACGGGAATATTGGCAGAGTTTCTTTGCAGCCTTTGTCGATTTTTGCAAAGCGTTCGACTCATTTGATCGAGCTGCCCTGTGGGACATCCTGAGGATTCACGGGATCCCCTCGAGGTTGCTGGATATCATGGCCAGCCTATACACTGGTACTGTGAATGCTGTGCAGAGTGGAGGCAGGACCTCTGCGTTTTTCCTAGTTGATTCTGGGGTTTGTCGGAGGTGTGTTCTTGCTCCTACTCTGTTCAATGCTTGTATGGACTGGGTGTTGGGCAGGGTCGTGGGGTACAGCGGCTGTGGGGCATCTTTTGGTGATGAAAGGTTCACGGATCTTGACTTTGCTGACGATGCTGTGATCTTCGCGGAGTCAATGGAGGCTGTCATCGAGGCGCTCGAGAGTGTCTGGGCTTGCGAGTGTCCTGCATAAAAACCAAGATCCAGGCTTTTAATGACCTCTTGGGCACAGCCATCAGCAGTGTGTCTGTTTGCGGAGAGAGTGTTGACCTCGTTGAGAGGTTTACTTACCTTGGCAGTGACATTCATGTCTCTGGTGACTCTTCCTATGAAGTCAGAAGACGGATTAGTAGAGCGTGGGGGGTCATGAGGTCGCTGGAAAGGGGTGTGTGGCGCCCCCAATATCTATGCAAAAGGACTAAGGTCCAAGTCTTTAGAGTCCAGGTGCTTCCTTTCTTGCTATATGGTTGTGAGACATGGATGCTAACTAGTGACCTGAGACGAAGACTGGAATCCTTTGATACTGTGTCTCTCTGGAAAATCCTTGGGTACCATTGGTTTGACTTTGTGTCGAATGAGCGGTTGCTCATGGAGTCCCGAATGAGGGACATTACCCGCATTGTGAGGGAGCGTCAGTTACGGCACTATGGCCATGTGGCTCGTTTCCCAGAGGGTGATCCAGCTCATAAGATCCTCATTGTTGGGGACCCGAGTGGCTGGATCAGACCAAGGGGTCGCCCACGTAACACCTGGCTGCGGCAGATAGATGGTCATTTCTGGAGGGTGGGACTGGACCACGTGTCTGCCTGGGGGGTTGCAAACCGGGATCCCGAGTTGTTTCATTGTGTAGTGGGTGTGGCAACGCACTGTACCAGTGCATGCTCCCCAACTTGACTTGACTTGATTCTTAAGGAAATCACAGCAAGTCCTGAACAATCACTGAGTCATGGTTTTGTTACAATTATTGTTGCTATTTTACATTCACACACACAGTGTGAAACATTTTTAATTCAATCTTGTGCAATGCTATTATGAAGTTTTAACAGGCATAACCTGTTATAATTTGGCTTCCTTTTAAATTTTTTCTGACCTCATTATACAGTATATCTTTTTTGAATTTTCTTTTTTAAATGTTTTGAATGATGCTGAATCTAATTCTGCACCTTAAATATATTTTTTGAACCATATTTAGTTACAATTGTTTATTCTCATATCTTTTTTCAATGCCATCTTGTTTTCGTACGAACTTTGCGTCATCTGTTTGCCATTGTTACTGACTGAGAATGCACAGAGCATATCACCAATCAATGATCATCAATACAATGCCATACAAGGGCAACACTGCACACTCCTGTAACAAACAATTGGATAAAAAATGCTGCTTGTGGTGTGTACTTTGCTATTGCTTTCAATCTTCAGAATTAAGTCTCTTGTTTTGTCTTCTCACTTGATTTCTGATCAGGCATTAGTAAAAGATAAGTTTGATTTCTTGGCTAGGAACTTTCAACTGGTTTATGACTAATGTTTCATCTTCTGATCCCCTTTTGCAAGATAAAATTCTTCCTTTTTCCTTTCTGTCTTTTGTTCATGGGTGCCACAACAGTTGCCAGTCACATGATTGGAAAGTCACTTAATGTGCTCTGTCTACTGGTCCTGCCTATAAAAGAACTTGACATGTTTCTGATTACATCCAAATATATGTATAAATTCTTAATGTTTGGCTAAAGCTTATTTTGATACTTTCATTTTAGATTTTTGACCCTTTTGGTGTTATTTTTTTTTTCTCTTTATTTTTTGGACTGGTTTTGCTTTTAGCTGCAGGACTTTTTAATTTTTGCTGAACCTCTGCTTGGTGTTGACTACTTGTTTTGGAAGCCCCTTTTTATTCATCTACTGATTAATATTTGAATTCTTATGTTCAGGACAACAGCCTTCTTTTTTTACAAGGCTTTTAACCTTTTTGTATGGGTGTTTGATACCAAACAACTTGGACTAGAGACTACTTAATTCAAAACAATCATAGCACATAGAACACGATCATCAGTTACGTAATGTGACACCTCCAGTGACTCAACCAAAGTTCTCTACAACTGGCTATGACAATAACAAACCAGTAAAGAACAATACATCGGTGGTGTAATAGAGACTTGGAACCATGATGAAATGTAATCTGTTAATGTAATCTGTTAATCCCAGAAGTCCCAAGGTGTATAGTTTAACAACCTCAAGGGATCCATCACATGGAATTCTCTGACTAGAAATAATGTTCAGTCACGTACTGTTGGTCCCTAGTATTCTCTTTTGAGGGGGTTTCATGCTGAATGTTTACTGCACTCTGCCATATTGTTATTACCCTTTGCCTTTGGCTACATTTTTTCATGCCATACACCCTTTTTGCAACATATATAAATAAAATAACAGGCTTTTTTCCATTATGTACATAGAGTTACATTACAATGCATAACTCCTTAAAACCAATCCAAGTTTTAATGATATGAGAACTGTTGAACTGTAGAAACCTATAGGTTGATTCAAGCCTATCAAGGCCTCAGAAGAAGACAAGATAACTTTTCTCACAATACACACTTTATATGGACATTTTATTAAACCAAAAAAAAAAAAAAGTGTTTTTTTCGGTCAAGATTAAAACAGAAACTTAGTAATGACAGAATGAATAATGATGATTTACACATTGAATTTACTTTTCCTGTATTTACTGGAATTAAACAGTGATAATGCTACTTATCAACAATTGATCTGCCCGTTAGGTACCAGTGTCTGTCCCTTCAGCATTTAGCATAAGGCAGCACCAGTCCTTCTCAGGATGCACATCCACGCTGTCTTATACCAGGCTGACATGGATACCACTAATTACTTTAACACATGATGTACTCTGTAGAGAACACATAGTTCCAGAAAAATATGCTCCTTTATCTCTCGGCTTTTCTGTAATCTTTCCACAGACCACAAACATACACTCACAAAGTTGGTGATGTCAGAACAAAACACCAAAGATTGCAAGAACAGCATTATTTTGACTTTTAATATTGATTTAATATCTTCAACGAAACAGTGGATAAGGCACAGGAAATCAGCATATCATCAGAACAGGAGTTTCTGCTCCAAAGACCATGGGGAGCTTCCCATCTGTTGCTGATCTTCTTTGCTTTTCGAGCAGAATGCCAGGTAGCTTGGTTTGGAGAAAAGGTCCAAAGATTGGAGCGCTTGATGTGATTTTCAAAGATAGCCAGTGAGGAGCAGAGTGGGTTTGCCATTATTATTATCATCTTATTCATATTTTGTTCACAATACTTAGTGTGATAAATGATATAATATTCTATACACTGCGGTGGGTTGGCACCCTGCCCAGCATTGGTTCCTGCCTTGTGCCCTGTGTTGGCTGGGATTGGCTCCAGCTGACCCCCGTGACCCTGTGTTCGGATTCAGCGGGTTGGAAAATGGATGGATGGATGGATATTCTATACATTCCTTCACCTTGCTTCTCTTGAATAAACAGGACATTCTAGCAAATAAAAGAACCTGAATACATATGAATACGTAAGACTGGCAAAAAAAAGCATGTACATCTCTAAATAACTGTTTAAATCACAATGGTGTAGTAACTATTGATTATATGTAAGGAAAAAAAGGAAAATTAGAGCATCTGGAAAATACTCATGAAAGAACACAAAGAATATATCAACAAGCAGTGCCAGGACTAAGATTAAACCTGAGACTCTGAAGCTGTGAATACAATGGAACAAATTTGCCTCCATTTTCAGTAACCAGCTATGCTCTATATGGCTATGTAGACTAATGAACATAAAGGAGTATTATCCAACTAGAAATAACATGAACATGCAGTGAAGCATTGGTTCTAAACAGGCAGTACATCAAATATGACACTGACAGTAACAAGAACTAGTGCAAAATTGTGTAGGCAGTCAGGTTTGTGGAGCTCAATTAAAGAAATCAGAATCAGTAAACGTTATTAATTGAAAAGACCCAGAACAACTATAAAAAGACACTTAAACTGTTTTCACAAACATGTCTCTAATGGGGTGGAATACTGTGATGCTGAAAAACTACAAACCTACCAAAGAAGGTAGACAACAGACCACATTTTCAACAAACCTTTCTATCTTATCTGCAGAAAGCTGTTATTTCTTTACCTCGATCAATCGATTAAACAAAAAAAGAGAGTGTGCACATGCAGCTTATTGAATCAATAATATCAAGTAGGCTGCATGAATTACCTGTCTCTGTAACATACTGCGAAGTACTTAATCTGAACTTAATGCTGCAAAGGTAAACAGCCTGCTTTTTGAACAGATAGACACTGCTATAATGCAAGTGAGATACACTTTATAAAACATTCAGATGATGACTCCACAGACAGCTGGAGAAAAAAAGGACTCACTGCATCTTTTATGGGCATATCTGCATGTTACTACACTCCTGGTGCTATGGCGACACAGTATGCATTCCTTAATGTTCATTAAATGTCCCTTTTCTACAATAAAATGATAGCTAAACTGAAATGATTTTATAAAAAAAAAGCTAACTGAAGTAAGAAAGCAAAAATAAAAGCTAACATAGATACTGTATAGTTGAAAGATCATAAAACTAAACTGAAACTAAGTTGAAAATGGTTTGACATGTGAACACAACATAGAAATAAAACTTTTAAAATATGATACTAAACTGACCTTTCTGGTAAGTCAGAGCATATCAAGATAGTATACAAGTCAGAAAGAAGTTCTGGAAATTAAGTTAGATAATTCTTGCTCAAGCACAACTTAAAATGCATGCTGGGTAGACATCATGTCTCTGAGCATTGATAGAGACTAGAAAATTGATCCATGATGATAAAGTTATAATCAATGAGAGCTACTACATTTAATAATTGGAAGCACAATTGGATATTTGCTGCTTACCCATAATGAATTTGGCCCATTACTTCATGTGTAAACTATAGAGCAGAAACATTCTGTACTCAAACATTCTTACTTTACAGTTCAAGCGATGGGGATCTGCAACCAGATACTCCTTGACATTACCTGCAAGGAGATAATGTGTCTGCAACTCCAAAAGCAGTTGGTTAGATAAAGGATTAGGGAACAAAGACACACCCATTAGGTAATATGTAAGAAACACTAGACACACTAGTTATTTATGACTGAAGAAACCTGACCTATCTAACTATGGAATTGCTCATCTGGGGACTGACAAACAAAATCTACTCAGTCATACTCTCCTATTCGGTTTAGCCCTGGCCCCTCCAATGTAATTCATTCTATGGAACAATCCACCTATCCATCCACTTTTTCGTTGACTTTTTCCATTTACAAGGATGTGGGAGTAGGAATTTCCAATAGTGTTAAATGTACACATCTACCACATTCAGAAAAGACAGGTTCATTTAGAATTGCAAACTCTATGTTTTATTCAGTTCTTTGAACATTACCAATGCATCATTTTCCATAGGCTCTCTCTTTGGAGACTTGCCCTATTTTGTCTCACCTTTCTCTTTGAAGCCTTATAATCTGCATCAGTATGTAATATTACAAAGGTTCTACTCTCTTACTCGTTTATATTTTCTTTTTCCAACTATGTTGCAGGAATTTTATTTTCTTTCTGGATTTCTTCCATGATTTATAGGACATAAGCTATGAAATGAGGAAGAACTGAACTATTTATTTCTAAGTAAAAAGAGAGTAAAAAGTAATACGATATTAGTGGTCGTACTATGGACTGCCATCTTATCTAGTACTGGTTATTGCCTTGCACCTGAAACTGCTGGATTGGTCCTGCCACCCAATGACCCTGAATTAGAATAAGAGGTTCAAAGAATGAGTGGTTAGATGCCAGTAAAGTTTAAAATGACAAAGGTAGTAAAGTCAGTTCTTCAGCATAGGGTCATAGATTGAAATGGAAAAAGAGAGAACTTCTCGAAAGTGTTATGTAGAATTTCCTTAGAATAAAATCTGTAAATCCATGTAATACATTTATTACAGCAGGTAATTGTGTTATCAGATCTCAGCTTGATGATATTTAGGAAACATTAGCTAAATAAAACTGGTGCTTGGTATAGGGTCTGTTGCCACCTGGCTCTGCCAGAAGAGGCACTGGCTCCACTTCACTTGTCATGGATGACAAAGTCAAAACCTGAATGGATGGATATAGAAGTGACTAGGATATGATGGGTTGTGTTGAATGAGCTGAATGGCCTGTCTTAAGTTTATTTTAAATCTGTCTTTTCAGCCTGGCTCGAGTCTTGCAGTCCTTTAGCTTGTTATCTCTTTTCTAAAAAAAAGAATGTTCATCCACATGCTTTGCTTAATTTTGGTAAAGTGTAAGTTATTCTGCTAAGTGCAGTTATTCTGTCTTATACTCCTGAAAATTTAGGCATCTTAGTTGCTAAAACAGATATCCATCTAACCATCTGTTTTCAAAATCTTCTTACATATTTTGACATTCACTTAATGCAACCAGTCTAAATACCAGCATAAGTTTAGATTATGAGGTTACAACCTACGTTACCCAGACAAATCCCTCAGAAATTCTATGACAGCATGAGAATTTCATACAGAAACCCTTCTTTGTGGACTTAAACTGGGATCCAGTGTCTCTGAGGCTGGAATGCTAACAGCTATACTGTTGTGCTATTCCTTATAACATATAAGTTAATCTTTTTAATATAAGTCCTAGCATGGGCACGTCTTGAGAAACTGTTTTTGTATAGTTTCCAACCATGTATATCCCGTTCATCCATTCATGGATATCTGAACTTGGTTTCTTCATTACAGTTACCATGGCTGATATGCTAATGAACAATTCAGGTTTTATCCCCTTCATTTTCACTTCAGGCAATTCAATTACAATGCTGTTCTCTCTGTTTTATGTCTGCACACATTCCATGTCACACAAGCACAATTAGCACCAAAAAGGACCTAGCTAATTTACTTGATAGACCTAAGAGGTGAGCTGGGCTACATTATGATCATTTTATTGGTGCATCAGAGGAGTAAAAAACATGATTATATAAAGCCTGATGTCACTGTAATACACTTGAGGACACTCTCATGCTTATCGCCCCTTACACTATGTCACCCTGACCACCTTTAACATGTAAAGAAATTTTTATGAGCCAAGTAGATCCTCTTTCCTCCATTTCTACTATAAGCTGGAAGTGATAGAAACTGGAAGGTTACTATTTTAGAAGGTTGCAGAGGTATGAATCAGCATCATCCAAGAACAGGGATAAATTCAAAATCATACGCTCATGGATAATTAACTAAGAAAAAGATTTTTAAGGCAGACAAGGACTTTTGGCTTTGTTACTTGATTTATAACTTTTGCTTTTTTTCTGCCATCTTGGTTTTGACCAATGACTGTTCTCTGACTCTCTGCATATTCCTGTTTGGTGGTTTCATTTTGCGGCCTGTTTTATTTACCTTATGAATGAGCTTTCCTACTCATAATGATAATAACAAAAATAATAATAATTCTTTACATTTATATAGCGCTTTTCTCACTAATCAAAGTGCTTTTTATAGTGAGTGGGGCACCACATCAACCATCACTAATGTGTAGCATCCACTTGGATGATACAGTGGCAGCCATTTTAATGCCAATATGCTCAATGCACATTAGTTTTTAGGTGGTGAAAGTAGATAGTAAACTAATTAGAGACAGGGGACGATTAGGAGGCGAGAATGACTAGGCTGATGTGGGAAATTTAGCCAGGACATCAGAATACATTGAAGGATGCCCAGGGATCTTTTATGACCCTATAGAGTCAGGACCTGGGTTTTACGCCTCGTCAAAAAGACACTGCCATTTTTACAGCACAGTGTCCCCATCACTGCACTGTGGAATTAGGATCCACTCATATATCACAGGGTAAGCACCTCCTGCTGGCCTCACCAACACCTCTTCAAGAAGCAACCCAACTTTTTCCTGGTTGGTCTTCCATCCAAATGCTGACCGGGCCAGAACACACTAAGCATCAGAGACATGTTCTGAAGTGCATGTGGTATGGCTATAACTCTCTAAGACTGAAGTTGTTCGTATTTCATAGCAAATTTAAAAGTTTGATTGCCGAAGCTGTGCATTACCATCTTGTATGAATAGGATGAAATCACTGACTACCTCATATATCTTCCATATCATGTGTCGGCAGCAGGTGTAGCAACCATAAACAATACAGCCAGAGATATGTGAAGATCAACACAATAGTGGCAACCATACCACAACAGGAAACAAAATAGCATTACCAACTTAAAGATAAAATATGTCAAAACTCTCAAAAGCAAAATGTACAAATCACAAAATGCACAAAAACGCGTTCTAGGAATTTCTAAATTCAGAATGTAAAGAGGAATGCTCCCTAAATAATTCTTTCATAGCCCTGTCCACGGAGCATGTTTAATATCACAGCCTACTGCTGCCACAAGGCTAAGGCCAAGTTCTTTCCCAGACTTTCAAGGACCTGAGCAATCAAAAAGAAGATTCAACTATGCTGATGCTAATGTATCCATTCTCAGTAAGTTTGCTTTTTCTCTCAGGAGAGTGTGAATTTAATTAATTTAAGGCCTATTCCTGCCCTTAGCTGTCCAGTTTACCCTCAAAGACTTCTTGGTTAAAGACTCATCTCATCTCATATCATCTTCTCAATCACTTTTCCTGGTGAGGGTCACATAAAGACTAGGCACACATTTTTAATTATCCTTATTTGAACCTTTAATCTGTGAACTCTTCTATCTTAAGAAATAGAAACATTCTGTTCAGCTTAAATTATAGATTAGTTAACTGTTTCAAATTTACCTTGCAAAAAGCCACCTCATCTTGATGTATATTTAACTCATGTTCTCATTTGACAGCCACTCTTGACAGCAAAACATCGGGATAGACGTGTGCATGCAAAGCCACTTGTATACACCAGCTCACTTCTCCTGCTGACTGAGTTACTGTAAGTTACCTGTTACAGTAAAAATAAAAAGTCAGTTATCTAGAAATGAATGTAAGAGGAAATTAATTATGCAAGCGTCACTCTGTAAGCATAGAGTGAACAAATATGTCCTCAGTATTTACCGTATCTTACACTAAAAACAACTTCACAGCTGCATTATCTGCACTTTACAATAGTTCAATATTTCTCTGACACCATTCTTATTAGCAAAGCTCCAGACTTTCTTTCTATCCTGGTCTGAAGCAGCCAAGCTCTTTCATCTTGTGAGTTCTATAGAGGATGTAACTCTAAATTGGGTATTTCTTTTAAAAGTCTTATGTTTAAGGAATTTGAACTGTAACTAGTTAAAAACCCTCCACAACCAGCCACAAAAAAAGGGTGTCAATCGATGTCATTTTTGCTTCACTTGAATTAAAATCCATTGTCTATGAAAGCTTTTGAGCCTACCAAAAGTATATTTGGGATACATTTTTAATTACATGATTTTGTAAAGTGCTGTTGTATTCAATGTAGTCCACTAATGCATGTTATTTCATTCTTTTATCCTTGTTATTTTCTAATATGACTCATTGCTACAAAAATATTAAAAAAAATAAAAAACGACAACTAACTGTTTGATGCAGCAGGTAAAAAAATTGGAATGCTTCCCTTTGCTATCAGTTAATTAAATCTCTGAAAGGATCTGAATGTTACAAAATGTGAATATTTTAAAACTTGTTTGAAAATGATCATTTCAACATTACAGTGATGAATGCCATTTCTTCACAGGTCTAGGAAGCTGGGTTCAACTCCCAGCATAGTCACTGTCTTTGTGAAGATGGCAGGTTTTACCGCAAGGCTCATATGCCGATGTGTGCATGTCAGGTTTATTGGAGATTCTAAACTGGCCTGGCACATCTGAGTGAAAGTTAGTGTGTGCATGAGTGTGCCCTATGTCTGAGTGGGATTTCACCTAGGGTCAGCTCTTGACCTGTTATCAGGAAGATTTCTTCTAAATTTGAATGAAGAGGGCCAAAAGGACATAAAGGAACTTCATGTCTGGCAAGAATGAGAACAAATGACTTTAAAATTCCACTATCAGAGTAATCAGCATGAAGTGCTTTACAAATAATGTGAGGTATTTGTTGCAGAGCTTTAAATCACATGCAAAAATGGGAGAGCCCAAAAATATTATATGATTTTATTACCCAATTTAATAGAAAATAGATTATAACATGGAGAACTCACACAAACTAAGACCTCTACACCTCACCTGGGCAGTCCCAGTTTGAACTGGTGGACAGTCACCACTTCATAAGCCTTTAAGCTCAAAGAATCAAAGAAGGTCTGCTCTTCACACTAGTTGTCTTTATCTAAACCTCCAAGTATTTTCTTTTTCTGTCAGACAGGCCTTTGTTTAAACTTCCATGATTCAGCTAAATTGATCTTACTGGACAAACACCAGGAATTCCGAGGTCACTGCCTTGGAAAATCTCTGAGCTGCAATGTCAGTGTGCGCCATAGCACTTCTGAACTCACTCTGTTACTTACAAAGATGGACATCTTTACTTGGTTTTCAGTTACAATTTCCTTTGTATTGAGACTGCTCTACTGGCTCAGGGTAGTAAATGAGTACAGAAGATGGTGAAGTCAATGGTAGTTATACTCACCAATCATGGTGTCAGATGTGTTTCATGTTGACAAGCACATGCAAGTAAGAATTAGACTTAAATATGCACAATACTGACAATATAAACTTATACTAGATAAGACTAGTGATTCCAGAGAAAGTTAGTGCTGTGATATTCTTATACTGTAGAACAGTGCTTCTACAACTTTTTGGTGTCACGACCCACTTTTTCCCATATGAGTGTCTTTTCTATTCATCCTGCTGTGAAATCGAGCACAATCATCAGATCCTGGATGTGTCCCTTAACATAAGAAGCATAAGAAATTTGACAAACGAGAGAAGACCATTCAGTCCATCGAACCCATTTGTTTAGCTAATAGCTAAGCTGTCCCAATACCTCATCCTAATTCTTCTTAAAAGTTGTCAAGGTTTCTGCTTCAACTACATGTCTCAGTAGTTTGTTCCCGAGTCCCACAACTCTTTGATTAAGGAAGTGCTTCCTGGCTTCAGTTTTAAATGCACTTCCCCTTAATTTTCACTGTTGTCCTAAAGTACATGATTCACCCTTAAGCTGTAAGAATGTTGCTGGATCTACTTTATGAGTGCCTCTGAGGATTTTGAAGACCTGGATTATGTCCTTTATGTAGTCCTTTATGCTTGCAATTTAACAGATTATAATTCTCTGTGTCCGTCAGAGTCTGACATGTCCTTAAGTCCTGAGATGCACTTAGTTGCTCTCCTCTGCATAGCTTCAAGTGCTGCAATGTCTTTTTTTTAACGTGATGATCAGAACTACACACAATACTCCAGATGTGGTCTTGCCAGTACATTATATATTAAGAACATAATGTCCCTTGACTTAAAATCAAGAGTTTGTATGATATAATCTAACATTTTAATGTCATTTTTAGTGGTAAATCTAGTGTGATCATCAAAGCCTGGACACTCCTCTTGGAAAACTGAGTGCAATTGCTATAGTGCGAGGGGGTTTAAGGGAGATCATCAGAACAGCAACCCGCTGTGACTCACTTCGTGACCACTGCACCCAGTAACAATTTAAACAATAGGAACTCGAAATCCAGTGGTTGAGAAACATTGTTAGACCTTTAAATGAGTATGTTAATACAGTCATTTGTTAATTTATTGCAGATTAACTAAGACTAAAGAATTTTTAATTAAACTTGAGAGCATCATTTTTCCTACAACTTAGGATCAGTCATCAAGACAACCTCACTGCAGAACTCTGCCATGTCTTCTCAGACTGTATAATAACAGTTATTATACCTGTCTTTGTTTGGCATCAGCAACTCACACATTAATTATTCTCAAAGAGAACTCAAGCCTACCCACAAGTGCTCCTCTTTGCACAATATCATGGATCCATTAGGCTCCTTGAGAATAATTATGTTGTTTCCCTAGCAACTTTTATAGAAACACATAATTTGTCTGTTTAACTTCTTTTAAAAATGTGGTTAAAATAATTTTTCTGTTTATCTTTGACAGTGCATAAATGCAAAAATAGGGAAAAAAAACCAATCCACTTTACTGCCATTTCATTGTGTCACATAAGTCTTTTAAGCACCTTTCCATTTAACTTTATTTTAAGATTGCATCTGTTAAAAAAAAGTGTAATTGTCAGTGTTGACAAGAAATGTCTGTGCTTTCAGTTCCAGGAAAACAAAATATAACGGTGGCTCAACAGCCATGAGTACTTGTCACTTTCTGTAACCACTGCAAAAAAACCCCAGCAAAACCACTGCCTGTAAAATCTTCTTAGATAAAAACAAGCACGACATTGCATGCCTCTGTCAGAGCAGCCTGGAAGTAAAATATGTGTTTTCATTTCATAATATATGTTAATCTACAATACATCTTCTCTAAACCAGCCACAGATAGACAGACAAATAGATAGAACTTTATTTGTCCCTGGGGGAAATTTGGCTTGTTATGGAAGCTCTTTAAATAAACAAATATATAAGTAGGTAAAAAAAATAAATACACTTTGGTCTGAACACATACCAGAATGACTATAAAGCAATAAAATTAAAAAGAAAGAAAACTGCTGACTTGGCTGTTACAGTCACAGTGAGGCATTATGCAGACATATTGCTGTTGGTATAAAGGAGCCCCCACAAAGTTTCTTGACACACTTCTGCGGAATGATTCAGTGGCTGAAGTCCTCAGTATTAGTGTGTCATAGAGAGGCTGTGCAGCATTATTCATAAAGGCACTGAATTTTGTTTTAACTTTCTCCTTTGCTAATACCTCCTGGGGTTCCAGAATTCATCCTATAACTGAGATTGCCCTTTTAATTAGCTTGTTGATTTGGTGGGTATTTTTTGAATACATTTCCTTTTTTCACCAACAGCATTTACAATCAATATACAGTACCTATCAATGAGCATATATTATCAAATCTTTCATAACATTAACCATTACAATTTTAAAAGCATACTAAGACACAATTTAAACACAAATGCAGTGTGTTGGACATCTGAGTGCCATAGCTGTTAATGTTGCTGTATGTCAAATTTAGACTTTTTGCTTTTTTATTAATTAATGAATTTTACAAATTAAAGTACAGTGAATAATTTCCAAACGAACCAAAGATTCAGTCAATACTAACACCCAAAAATGTATCTACCATATCAGATCAAATCAATTTCAGTACCCCTCCTAAGTTTTCAGTTGTTCCTCATGTATGTTGAAACATGAAAATAATTCCTGCTATATTCTAAACAAACTTTGTAATATTCCTCACAGAGAAAATTAGATTTTTTCTAATTTTAAGTAAAATAAGACATCACTCACACACAAAGTTATAGAGGGTGGACTTTTAGTTGAGTAAAATGAGATGACGTGTGTGCAGTATACAGTAAAATATCACTATGAAGTGATATCTTATTACTCAAAAGGAGGATTCAAAAATGAGAAATTCAAAACTATCTGACAAATACACAAATATTTTCCTGAATATAATATGAGTGTACTGCATTTGCAAGACTTATTATGTTCTAGAGATGCAGGGAGTTGATAATATCTACAATAAGATGCTGTCACAGATATTGTATATTTTGGATGATTTTAGTGAAAATAGGCGCATATAATTTCAATTTTTAACTTGCACATAGTAAAAGTAGTGTACTATTGGATGATTTGATTTGTATGCATAGCTGTTCAATGAATGTAAAGATATTCGCTTTATCAGTGGTTCTAAACCTTTTGTGTGCCCTGCACCCCTAGAAAATGTTTGATTTATGTTCGCACAACCTACAAAAGTAATATCACATTTGAAAATGAAAAAGTCAAATTTGTCATTTTTGAGCTACAAATTGAATCACACACAGTACTGTGGGTAAACAAATTGAACTCAACAAAATAAGTTTTTAACTCAGTGCATAAAATGTAAATATATATTGAGCAATTTACCTTTATAAATCACAATAATCTTGTAAATGTGTCCCCTGTAAAGCTTAGACACACGACTGAAGATCCGGGGGTTGGGATATCCCACAAAGCATTAAGTACCGTTAGGAAAAGACACACGGGGGATTGGTGGCCCCTGTGAAACAACAGGTGCTGGTTTGCTACTAAAGAATGAAACACAGTTGACAAGGTTTGTTCCCATTAAAATTGCTGCGCTACTGCCAGGATCACCAGCAGGAGTGACGTGCTGAGTATAAGCAGCAGGTGCTGCATCTAATTCAGTCCCCCTTGTCCCCACCTAGAAAAATGTCAATCAAACTTCAAAATCAGTGACATTTCATGATCAGGGCTTGCACAAACATAAATACTAGTCCTCGCCCTTCTCAATAGATCATCGCAAGGTCCAAATTCCATTCTTTTAAAAACAGTTATTCACCTTTCCGAATGCTTATCCTGCACTAAGGAACACACAAGAACATACATTTCTGAGGCTCATTCACAGGTGTCAACTGTGTGCGCAATGCTTGATTCTATGCATATAATGGAATAGGAGAACTAGTTAATAAATGACCTACAAATGACAGCACACTGCAAGTCACCGATTGCACCACAATAAAGTTGGACAACACTACTAAATATTCAATACATGTTGAAGTGATGAGTGTAGATCAAAAATACCGTGCACCATATCTTTAGCATAAAGGCGTATTTTTGTTCAAGTCCTTCCCATATAATTCTGGATAGCCAGGAGTTCAGTAGAAATTGCAAAATGCATCAGTGATACCAGCACTGTCTGGATTTGGGTTCTACAGTGAAATAACCAAAAATGTATATTTCGATACAAATAGAGGCTACTAGGCTTGACCATAGCAATTTAATTAATGCGTATATGGCTCACATTGAGTAATGCCAAAAACATTTTCTATATCCAGAGATGGCAGGATCTCTAGAAGCTCTGATACAGTAAAGGTACATTGTTATAATAAACAACTATCATAAGCTATGAAAGGTTTGATTGAGTGAATACTTTTAACAAATGTTCTTTGATCTTGTCATATTACAGAAGGGAACACTTTCTGTATTTTTTGTTAAAACATTTGCTATGATTTTGATATTGTTGCTCAGTAGTAATATTAGCCTGTAGGATGCACACTTTAGGTGTTCTATTATTCTTTGGACAAGCAGTAGATGAGACTTGGTGGGGTGTTTTAAGCATTATGATATCTTCTTTAGCTTCTTTAAACATAGGTAGCATTAATGGAGCTAATTTAATCAATAACTTTATATAATTCTGCTTGACAGCCATCTGGACCTGAGGCATTCCTTAATTGTAAAGAACGTATAAGATTTTGGAGAACATTAGCAATTTATTTGTTAGGATACCGCAGAAATTGAAGTTGTGCAGAGGAGAGCAACCAAGTGCCTCCCAGGAATTAAACCTGTTTAGTCTCAAGCAGAGTGGATTGCATGTTTAGGTCTAGACCAGGTCTTCAAAACTCGTAAAGGCATAGATAAAGTAAATTAACAAAACTTTACAACTAAATGGTGAATCATATATTCAAGGACACCAGTGGAAATTAGAAGGAAGTGCATTTAGGACTGAAGCCATAATGCATTTTTTTGCTTTGCACTCTCTCCCACCATAACCTATTGTCTATAGGAGAGGTATCAAAGCTTTAGATTCGTTAAAAATTTCGATCTCTGGTTTTTGACAGATCTCAACGTTTTTAGGATCCCCTGATACCGAAAACATTGATATATTGATGATGGGTGTGTGTCTGTGTGTGTGTCTATGTGTCACAGTTTCTTGAGGTAAGTCTAGAGCTAAAATGGCTGGATGGAAAAATACCAAACTTGACACTTAAGCCTGTTATGAGATGATGATGAACTGATTAGTTTTTGAGCTAAATCATGCAAGAGAAAGAGATACTCTAGAGGAACCCTCAAATACCGTAACTCTGCAATTAATTATGAATTCTTCTCGTCAATTACTATTGCAATGACCTACTTTACGATCAGAACGATCAACAGCAGTATATAATTACTGAAATGTTATTGTAAAGAGTTGAGACTATCTGGAACAAACCTAAGAGGCATGTAGTTCAAGCAGAAACTTTGACAACCTGTAAGAAGTACCTGGAGGAGAAACTGGGACAAATTAACTTGATGGACTTAATGGCCTCTTCTTGTCTGTCAGATTTATTGTTATATGTTCTTATCCAACTTTTCCATGCCCAGAGTATTGAGCTGCAGCATTTCATATTTTATTGATGAAATTTATTGGAATAAGCTTGCACTCTGATATGTACAGTCTTACTGTCTTCCTTAAGCATGTTAGTTATTTTTTGCTTTTTCTAAAGTTAATGTTACATTGAATTACTTTTTGTTGTGTGGTACATCAGATTTACTAATCACAGTTGCTGATCTCGTTGCTGCACCATATCAATTCATACATCTGAAAATCACAGCTTATGTCACATTAACCAAGTGAGCGTTGATCTTTCAGCACAATTGCGCTTGTTTTTTGGACAGCTAATAACATGCTGCCTGACTAAGCCACAGCTGTTCATAGCGTTAACAGTTGCAGCAAGTTCAACAGCATTCTCCACCTTTTATTTTTTTTTACCATTCTGTTATGGAATGTTAAATATGAGACATCAGACAGACGAGCTTCACTTCTGTATATGAGGATCACATCTCTTCTGCTGCCTGATGGAGCTGACGCTGTACCGATTCTGTGCTAAGGGTTAACAGCTGTGGTGTGTTCAGCCACAGTCTCTGCCCTTTTTATCTTGTTTCCATTCTGTTTAGTACATAAAACACAAGGCATTGAATACATAATCATGCCTGTATGCATGCCTGCTCCTTATTCCTCATTGCTACATTCTATGCATTGTACGTCTGGATGAGCCTTCATTGGTTGTCACTTCTCCTGCATATACAAAATGCCACTCCAACTAGCAAGAAAATCAAACCTGTTTGATTTTACCATAGTTGGTTGCAGACTAGGTGGTTTCAGTAATTAGGAATGTTACATTAGGTGATCATCTTCACGGAAACATACTGCCAACTGCTACCAACTGGCAAAGGTTATATAAATGAAGGCAAAGATGTAAAATGGGTGGAAAAGTCATCTAATGTGACATAGTCATAACTTTAGTTACAATTGTATTGTTAACCTCTGCATACGTGACCTTCGCTTTCTTCTTTTCTATTTGTTGAGATAAAATCATATTAGCCCTTTCTCCATGTCCGTAAAGACAATGTAAATTAAGAAATATTTTTTCTTTTTCTCTCACGGTCTAAAAATGATATTGTTTACTGGAAGAGCCTGGCATTGAACAATCTTATTCTGATGTCCTTCTAGTTTGCCTTTTTAATGTGAAACATACACAATGATTTGTTCTTTTTAAATGTCACATGTACAGATTAGAGTGAAAATCTTGCTTGCATGTTTATCTCAGGCTCATGGGGTTTCTCTGGATATTCTATTTTTTCTGGAGGCAGAGTGAAATTGAAACCTGGATGATGTCTATGTGCAATTTACATGTTTTATCCATGACTCAGTGTTTTTTCTCCAGTTATTCCTGTTTCCTCCTACATCCATGAATATGCACAACATTAGTCAAGCATCACATTCATAACAGATTTTAGCTTTGCTTCTGATGCTACCAGTATAGTAAAAGGTCCTTAAAACAAATGGATTAATGAATGCACTACATTTTGTACTCATAGCAGTGCAGGACTCTGACTCTGTTCCTGGATGACTGAAGTGGCAGTAGGTTTTCTCTAAAATGCTTCTTATTAAGAAAGGATATTATTTGGTGATCTCACCTGTTAGTATTCTCATTCTGCAACATTAGACATTACTTTAAATGTTGCTTTTTCGAAATAAATAGTACTGGAGCAGATTATTATATTTCAGTCCTTCATATTTGTCTCTCTTACGTCTTTCAATTCACTTTCCAATTTTTTATCTGACTCATTTTTTTCATTAAGTTCTCAGGAACTCATGAAGTCATTACCATAAAATAATGTAATAGTCGAAAAAACATTGTGTAAACTCAAAAAATTGACAGAAATGAAAACGCCAATATTTATAATCATTTTTAATTTCCATGGGTGCTACAAATTTGCATATCTGGTTTGTACAGTATTATACTATGTAGTTATAAATAGTGATGTACTGCCATGTGACATTATGATGGCCAAGTTATTTAAGATATAATTGATAACACTTTAGCTTTGGTACGGCAAAAATGTATGTACAGTATTACTCATTTCCTCTTGTATAACAAGACCCTACTTTTGGTCCTCATAACACTTATAAAATATCCATAGATAGGTTATTCATCTGTCTGCAATGTGGTATATTGACATGATAGGAAAATTACTTGTTAATTTGAAGGATTCCCAAGTCTAAAACTAAATATGTCCTAGTTAAGCCACCTCAGACCACTCCAAAGTGAAATTTTGTTAGTAGGTCACATTGCAAAGATTAATAAATAGTTTACTGATGTTTTAGAAGTGTTATGAAGGCTCAAAGAAGTGTTTGTTAAGGTCTTGTTACATAATAGTAAATGAGTAATAGATGCATTTTTGCAGTAACCTAAACTAAAGTGCTACCATATAATGTTTTTGTGAAAAATAAAATGCAGAGGAAACACATTGAGTATGTAATTGTTTACACTGAATTCAGGTAACCAAGTGATTCCCACTGGTGCTACCACTTGGAATAGCATTCCCATGAAATTTCCCATTAGGTAGCCCTCATTTCCCATTGTACATGAACACATCATAAGAACTCTGGGACTAGTCATTATCTTCGTCATTTCAAATATTGTAGTACAACAGCCAGCCATCTCTTAAAGTCCACCAGACCTAGTTTAAGGGTGCCCCTTATGAGGAGGACAGGTGAGTTCAGATAAGTCCCACCTTTCCAGCCATGTCCCGGTAAGGACACACAGGGTATGAGAAGTTTTCCTAGGTATTTTCAGTTATAGTTAACCTTTGCTGGATTTAAATGTAAATACGAAAAAACAAATCCAGCATGGTACAGATGAAAAAAAAAACACATTCTTGTGGTTTTCCTTGCAGAGCACCCATTCACCTTTACAACATAAGTAGTATAATCTCTGGCCCAAAAAATTCAAAAACAGATCTGAAAACTGAATGTAGGCCTTGCAATACAAAATAGTCCTAACTGTGAGACTCAGAAAGTAGTCTTGTGGCATTGGGCATTCAAAAACGCTTAGTTCATGGGTGCTACAGGTCTCCACAAGCACTTATCTAATACTCAGAAGTTAAACAAAGTCTGTGAACAAAATCTTTTGTTTAATCGGACTTCATATTTACAGTCACTTCTGGTTTGCCTTCTAACAGGCATTCTTTGTTATTGAGATAACTTATCTTTTTCATCACTTCAGTATCAGTTTTACTTTTTGTCCTCTACAAAGCTATTATAAAGCAGCAAATTACTGATCAGCATACACAAGTGGAAATGACACTTATGATCAGTTACACTCTTTTCTAATTCTCACTAATAATACAAGCTGGCAGCTGATGTCATCAAAAGTAATGTACACATCTAGATTTCAAACCACTTCAAAGTACGCTAAAAGTAGTAGGACAAAATACCGGAATGCTAGAAAAAAAACAGCTTATCTTTTAAGATTGATTTAACTTCTTGAAACAAATCTGTGGTCAAACAGTACAAATAGAAACACGGGCTAGTTTGGAGCTCCCAGCTCATCAGCTGTGTCCGGGCAATTTGGTTTGTAGTAAAGGTCAAAAGGCTGGGTTACTTGATGGATTCTAACAAGACAGCAGGCAGATGTTAGCATTTGTGACAGAAAGACAGTGAGTAGCAGTGTGTGTCAGCTGTGCTTTTTTAATTATTTTACTAAATTATTGTTTACAAAAATGAGTCCAATAAATGATGTAGTTTTTCTGAGCACCTTCTAGTATCTGCTACTCTTTGCAACCAGATGATTCTGGCAAATTATTGGTTGTATGAAAGATTTTGTACTTGACCTTCAGCTTTATTCTATTTTGTACTTAGTCTCTGATTGCTTACACTTGGAAAAAAATCTTTTAGCACATGTAGCATATAATAAATATTCCTAGCACAAGCTAAATACATATACATGTATGTATAAAAGCAAACTAGATCTATGTGTAAATAAGAAAGCATCTTAGGTTTACATCTGTGAACTTTAAGGACAGGTAATCTTTAAAACACTGGAGCTTCAGCCAGGAGACCACATTTAATAGACTGATTACAGAGTTGAAAATACACTAAACAAATTCTGCTGAGGGCTGAAAATCTTTGCGAGCTCCACCTATTTCAACAAGAACAGAGAGCTGCACAAGGACTTTCTACACCCCGTGGTGCTTCATGGTAAAGTGATGAAAGCTTCTCGTAGAATTGTGGTTTTAATTCTTTATGACTAGAAGAGGTGGAGCAGAAGTGACGCCAGTAATGTTCTTCCATTCTAGTGAAGGAAATGTAAACTACATTAATAACTGTTCCATGTCACCCATTTGTCCCCTGTGCCCCCCCTTTATCTGTCTCATTACATGTTTGCCATACTACTTACTCAATTCTCCCTTAAAGGGAACAACAGACCCAGTGGTGATATCACAGAAGAAAGAAGAATTCCACTATTTCTAGGAAGGCTTGTAGCTGCCTTTAATTTGTGGCAGTAGTCAGTTTTCTATGACAGTAACTTTGAACACTTTAGGCTTTAACACTTGAGCTTCCAGGATTCACAATCATTACTTTCAGTGACTTCCATTTGACATGGAAGTGCATCTAGTGGGCTATGCCCTAGCACCAGAAGTGCTCCCGGGTCATAGATAAAAGAATCTGCTTGATCTCATCCAGAAGAGTTAAAGTCAGGAGAGGAGTTGGACAACACTTGGCTGGGAGAAGCTTGAGGATAGAGAACAGAAAGGGTTTGCTTTGCTTTGCTGTAAACAAAGGAGCCTGTTAAATGTGCTGCTTAGAATAAAAGTACATAATTGAACCCAGGACTGTGCCTATGATGTTGTGTTTAGTGTTATGGGGGGTTATACCTCTTACTGGTCATTAAGTAATACTTCCTGTCAGAATACTTTCAATGGTAGATTTACAGAAGTTCTTTGGTAATTGGGAGGGCAAATTGAAAATTCTGAGGTGTCTGAGGTGGTAAGGATGTTGCTCTGCCACCTTTACTATGGTGTTGGTGTGTTTAGACAAGGTTAGGTTGTCTGCGATGTGGACACCGAGGTACAGTATCTGGAATTGTCCACCTTCTCCACCTGCATGCTGTTAATACTGATGGGGTGGTAGTTCCTGTTCTGTTTCCTCATAAAACTCCACAATCAGCTCATTTGCCTTGCTGACATTCTGGAGTTTACTGTTGCCTTGATATCAATGTGACAGATTCTCCACTTCATCCAGATAAACCTGCTCATCGCTCTTAGATATCAGGCCTACCATAGCTGTGTCATTGGCAAACTTGACAATGATGTTAGAGTCACATGCAGGCATGAAGTCATATGTGTAGAGGGAGTACAGCACAGGACTCAGAACACAGCACTGTGGAGCAGCTGTGTTGAGAGTGAGGGATGATGAAATGCTGCCACCCACTCAAACCACCTGGAGTCTGCCTGTCAGGAGGTTAAAAATCCTGTTGTACAATGAAGTGCTCAGAAACAGGTTCCTGAGCAAAGATTTTAGTTGTACAAGGGAGACTCTGTAAGCTGGTGAAACTGTAGCTAAAACCGGAGTGTAAAACTGTGATTACTGCTAAAATGTGAATTATCAGAAGCTGACAACCAGAAGGTGGGCCACCACAAAAATCTACAGTCGAAACCACAGAATAACCTGAAGGTGTACTGTCACCAAAATCTGGACTCAAAACCATATAATAACATGAAGGCGAGCTGTCACTAAATTCAAGCCCTTGAAATCATACAATAACCTAAAGGTGAGCTGTTGTTAAAATATAGACAACAGATTGTTATTGAAGCTCATGTAATAACATTTCATGAGGCTAAAGTATTTTAAAGGCCCACAATAAAGCAACTGAAAAAAATGATCAGAAGCATTAGTGACTTGAACTTGGAGCTGTTATACCTGGTCCACTAAATGCCGAATTGGCTTCACCACATTCGGGATATTTGCCAGCATCATCTTTGTCAGATGGGAAATTCTGCAGACTAAACCACTTTAAAAAGGAAGAACAGATTATTAAATTGTTGATTGATTACTGAATAATGACCCGGTCTGATCTTAAAGGCCATGTAAAAAATGTACAAAGTCTCAGTAAGTTATTGCTATCAGTCAGGTCTTCAGCTTTGATTTAACAGCTATTGAATAGAAAGAAGAATATAAAAAGCTAAATATTTGAAGAAGCTGACTAGGACTTTCTTCACTTTCATAAGGAGTGTCTGTCCCTACTACTGCCCAGACTGACAGATCACAATAGTTGTCTCTAGGCATGTGGGTGAAGATGGAGGTGAGACCTAAAGATATTGATCATTTTGGAGATGAAATCAAGAAAACACATTAAACTTCAGGAATAATACTCTGCCCAGTGCTGTGTTCCATTGTAATCACTTCCTAAAGAGATTAACCCCATGGTTGCATGCAGTACAGGTTCAAATCCAGGCTCACATTTTGGAGTTGGAAAATATTTACCATGACATATTCTTTCAAATAGAGAAGCAGGTCAGAAAAGGCAGAGACGAGCAGGAGGTTCCACTGCAGGTTCAAAGTACATAGCTGCTGAAAATCAGACTGAGTTAGAGAGAGAGAGATGTTAAGAGCAGGCGCTGATACAGCACATTGCTGCACCCACCACATGACAAACCAACTCAGGATCACCAGATTAGGACCCGAGTGCAGCCATGCAATGGGTGACACCTCAGCACCACACTAATTCAGATGGAGTGGAACAGTGTGAGGTTTTTTATGAGTTAGCCTACTTAAAAAAAACAAGTTGCAACTTCATTACGATATCTACAGAGGCCAAGAATTTGATGGTGTGTAGTACCTCTGATGCACAGTAATCATATGATAGGCTTTTACCCTTGCTTGGAAAAATTCTATTAACTTTACTGGTATCTTTGAGTTGCCCCATTACAAGTGGATATGGTGGAAAGACATTAATTAGCTACACACTTCAACAGTGACAGACTCTGGCTTCAATAAAACAGAATATGACATACTGTATACTGAATATGGAAATGAATTAGGTAAAAAACATTGTATCAGTTAACAAAATCCAACCACACCACAGACAGCAGGCTGAAATGGGTGTACATATTTTAAAGTGCTACAGATGGCACTGTAATACACAAGCGGGTCAGGAGTGACCTAAAAATTCTAAGGAGTACAACTAACTTTTCAGCTATAAAATCTTGACATTCAGTCACACTGTACAGCAAGGACTAGATAATAAAAGGTCATGAATTGACCTCCCAGACAGAGGATGCTTAAGCACAGGACTTAATGATGTACATCGTATATATGACAGATGTGTTTCTCAGCCAAAATGAGAGACCAGTTCTTCAGTTAACATTCCGTAGTATGTACTATATATGTTTAAATACAAGTACCACATTAATAGCAGTAATAGCAACAAAACTATATACTGTGTAATGAGCTATAAAAGTGTTCTTGTGATGATTTGTCATTTTTCACAAAATAGTTTTGGTTATATGAAGAACTCTGCACTGTGGTTCAGGGATTCCATGAGCTATGTTTGTGTCTGATGCTTTGCTGACCTATTTATTTGACATCAGAGGCTACTTCCAACCTCAAATAACTTTCTATGCCTATTTTCTAGTCTCTGAAGAACCAGGTAAACACTGGGGTATAGATTATTATGAAAAGTTCAGTATACATCATAATTATTTATATACACAGGAGGAACAGGCAGGCAAACTATTATTAGTAGTAATCTTGTGAGGAAGGCAAACAGTATTAATAAAGCCTCCAACATCCTGCATAGTCCTTTTTCTCACTCCTCCCTTCTTGCAATACAGGCCCAATGGCATGTGTACCAAACAGCTAATTATAGTAGCAAATACTGTAACATAAAAAATCTATGTGTATACTGTATATATACTATAACATACTGGCAAATATAAATTGTATATATACAAATTGCCTTCTATTTAACATTTTGTGAGTATGTGTCTTAGTTGGCACAGTGTTATTTCCAACTGTCCTGAACAGAACATAAATAAGAATTTTATTGTACAATAATGAATAATGTGCATATGACAAAAAACACACTTATTTTAAGTCCATCACTGTAGCAAGAACAGCACATTGTCTGCAGATAGGTATTATTGCCTTGGATTTTAATGCACAATGTTTCATCGGTTTCTTATTATTTTCTTTGGTATTTCTTTTTAAAATCTCAGCCTGCTCACTGCGTTTGTACGCTGTCCTTATTCATATCTGTGCTATTTTTTTCTCTGTTTACTCGAGTTTCCTTCCTCCATCCTTAAAGCATTCATTTTAGGTTGATAAGGCAACTCTAAATTAGCCCTATATTAATGAGTATACACTGCAGTGAATGAACGCCTAGACCAGGATTGTTTTTTGACTTGTCCTTGCCGCTGCCAAGACAGGCTTTAACCCTCTACTGTGACCTTGTATTGAAAGAAGTGAGTTCTGATTGTTCTTCTTTATTCATTCCAAATAACAACTAGCAGACAGAAGTGCAAATAGCAATTCGGGCAACAGATAATTTCCTCAGCATGTTCCAGTTATATGTGAGTGTGCTAAACAGAAGGAGGGTCTAAAAGTATAAAAACACTCTGCCTTGCACCTGATGATGCCAGGTTAAGCTCCACCCCCTGTGACCAAGAACCGGATTTAAAATGCTTTAGATAAAGGATGAATGGACAGACAGACAGAAATATAAAAAGAAATTTATGAAAAAGTAGTGTTTGCTTATAGCTAAAACAAAAACATATTTTTTCTGGAATTTGTTTTAAAAGATAAAGTACAAGATTCAGAATTTCCACAAAAGAAATTTTGCTTCTAATTACCCATACACAACTTTTTCACTGCACAATCAAGGGGAGATTCTAGTAATGCCAGAAAAAATTAAACAAGGAATCCCCATTTTATTAAAAAAAGCCATAGTGGTATTCCCCAGAACCACGGCTTACAAGCACTGACCTGTATTTAAGTGAACCTTCGTCACACTCTGCATGTAACCAATGCTACCTTTGAAAACTGGGCAGCTCATCACAAAGACATCTTTACATTTTATTATGTTTCCTGTGTCAATATGGTGTCTTTATAATGTGCATGTTTAAGTGAGTGAACTCTGAAAATGGAAATGTTATGTCAAATGTGCAAGTCATCACCTTAATGTTCCTGAACTGGTGCTGGTTCTTAATATGTTTACAGTGAATTTTTTCTAAGAATACAATAGTATTTAGATATTTACCTGTTATATGGACTGACACTTAATTTTTTCTGTTTCTTCCAGAAATTACAACAACACTGCTTGTATTATTCATGCATACTTACGCAAAATCAACCTAAAATATGTCGATATAAAAGGAAACAAAAGTGTTTTACAAGATCATATATGTAAAAACCCTCACTACATTTTTTAAAGAACTTCCTAACACCTAATACCCTGAAAGATAATGTAAAATATACAAAATCTCCCACATTGTTTTACCCTTTTGGCTGGGATTCAAACGAAAGTTTTGAGCAAGTGTGAACAAGATCATGTTGTAAACCATTGTGCATTTTGTTCAAAATTACAAAATCATTTTCAGTATTATTATTTTAAGTCTTTGCATAAACTTTTATATAAATAATTGACCACATTGGCAAGCAAAGTGCCTAAGGGTGTTAAATTGAAAGCTTCACTGCTGAAGAGTAAAAAACCCACGTCTGACTCTTTGTCTTTGCATAGTCATAAGCAACTTACTCAACCTGAGCCTGTGCTTTTTGTGCATCAGACTACCACAACTGGCATTATTCAGATTTAGGGCTTCTCCATATTGTTCCTTTTGCCCTTTGATATCCCAACGTAAGGCCAATGTTTCTCCACACTTGGTGAGGATGTTATTCACCATGAATGCTACTATCTACAATACAGTTTGGTTAGTATTTTTCATTTACAAAATATTTAGGAACTACCATAAATTTTGCACTTCAGCATTACCAGTTGATATCATAACATAACATTCTCAGGTTCTCTTAGTGAAAGTCATGTTATGGGATCTAAACTGGCAGCATTGGACACAGAGCAGGAGCTAAACTTGGATGAGGCACCCGTCTGTTGCAGAGCCCACTCACACAAAGACTTTCAATCATAGGCTGCAAATTTAGTATTAACAATTACCCTGTATGATAACAATTTTGTATGAGGAAAGAAAAGCAGAGTACCTGGAGAAAAACCAAGGCAGACAGGGGGAGAATATGGGTGGGCACAGGATCTGTGAAGCCTTAGTGCTAAGACAATGTGCTCTCTATATAGGAGATATAACAGCTAATTGAATATGACTAGAATCTATAAGGCCAAGGGTGGATGGTAGCACAGTGGTAGTGCTGCTGCCTCGCAATAAGGAGACCAGGGTTTGCATCCCAGGTCCTCCTGGTGTGGAGTTTGCATGTTCTCCCCATGTCTATGTGGGTTTCATTCTAAAGATGTCCAAGATGTAACTCTATTCAGGAGAAGGAAGGTTAGGAAATGACTGACTGACAGTAAGGCCAAATTCACTGTGTTTGACCACCTAGATAAACTTGATTTTTAGTGTAATGCGTAACATTGTCAAACCGACTTAATTGAATTCAGGGTGAAAGAAGCACCAGCTGAAAAAGAAACATGCCACTGAAGAATAAAGGGAGTTTGTTTAAATGCAACATTACTATTTCAATGTAGGGTTTGAGGGAGCTAAAGCCTATCCCGGCAGTAATGGGAAAGGCAGGAAACAACCCTGGACAAAGTGGATGTTGTTACATTCTTGCTTGGAAGCATGTTTAAATCACACAGAGAACTAAGAAGGTGCAGCTGCTTCTATGCTTAGTGTTTACAATATTAGGTATGGTCTCAACTGAAACACCCCAAAGCAACATTTACTCTTCAAAATAAAAATATGCACAATACCAAATGGCACATTCAGAAATTAATTGTCTCTTATTTAATTTTAGGAAGTAATACATGTATGTTAAGTATAATTCTTCAGAAAACCTTGTATGACAAATGGACATTATTAAAATATATAAAATTTATATCACTTAAAAAATCTAGCAAGTTGGTCAAAGACTAAAACTGACAATGCTGTAGGGATATTTTTTTTCAAAAGTCTGAAACGTTCAAATGAAAATTAATAAAGCAAACACCAGTGTTATAAAGCAAAAATTCTTAAATTCTTAAAGGTAAAAAATGCTATACTTAGAAAAAAATTAGGATTAGTATGATGAAACTTTCCCTTGATATGCTGCCAATACACTCTTAACATATACAAAACGACTACTTTACTCACCTGCTTTTCCTTTACACATTCTTTTTGACATCACAGAGTTTACATGTTCACTAAATCGTACATAATTATCATAAGCAGATTTTAAAATATATAAATATCCCCATGTCCATGTGGGTTTCCTCCAGGTCCTCTGGATTCCTTTCACACTCCAAAGTCTTACAGGTTAAGTGGACTGGCAATGCTAAATTGGCCCTAGCGAGTGTATGTGTGTGTTCATCCTGCGAAAGACTGACTCTGTGTCCAGGGATTGTTTCTGCCTTGCTGTGTTTTGCTTGTCCTTCCTTGCAGTCATGCTCAGGATAAGGCAGGTTTGAAAGCTGGATATTCAAAAATTGGCCACCTACATCAATGTGGTAAATAAACCATGTGATCTATCACCATGAACCATTTGGATCATTCTGTTAAGTGCTTGCCCTTTGCAAACATTTTATGTGCTCTAAATATATTCAAGTATTTAAAACTAAATTCTTCCATTCCATTTATCTATTTTGTCAATCCACTACTTCCAACTACTTTCAACAAAATGTAAGTCATTATTATATGCAGAGTACTGTTCATTAAAAGCAAGTTCTTAGCACATGAACAGAATTAAAATAAACAAGCAGTATAAGAAAATTCCATTTTCATACAATGCATAAGCATACCTATCTGTTTAAATGACAGTACATGAGACTTCCATAAATTTACAACTGCTGGAAGGATTAAAAAATGACTGAAAGATGATGTTGAGGTAACATGAAATATAATAGCTTATCTGGCAAGTTTCATTGAAGACTATAAAGATTTACAAAATAGTTTTATATTTACAAAATACATTTTCATTGAAGACTATAATCAGAATACATTTACAAGATTTACAGAATAGTTTTATATTTACAAAATACATTTTCATATAATTTGTAAATAAAATTGCAAAATCTTCTTGTGCATCTGTTGTCATTTTTAAAGCACAGACTTTTCCAATTTATTAAATAAAAATATAATGAATAAAGTCCACAATTACACTGCCTCTAACATGTTATTTAAATTATTTTCCATCCAGATTAATGTTGATTTTTAAAATGGCAGGATATAACTTTAAATATCCATCCATTTTCTAAACCCGCTTTACAGGGAAGCTGGATCCTAACCTCAGCAAGCAACTAGCACAAGGCAGGAACAATCCCTAGACAGGATGCCAATGAACAGTTGGCAATCCACCAAACCCTGCATGTCTTTGGACTGGTGTAGAAACTGAAGCACGTAGAGAATTCTCAAGTGGACACAGAAAGAACATGGAAACTCCACACAGTGAGGACTCAGAACATGAACCCTGCTCTCCTTACTACGTAAATCAGTTCTATCATAAAATGTAATTGTATTATATTTTTATTATATTTTGATTAAGAGAATTGCCTGCTCTTTGATAAGTGGCACATTGCACGAATCACATTTTAAAGTTTTCTAAAGATTCTTCAATGTCTTAAGTACTTTCCATTTATTTATTTTTTTGCAGTTAGTTAATGCTGTATTTATAACAAAAAAAAATACAATTATATAAATAATTAACAATAAATATTAAGAACTACAGCTTATAGCATATAAACAAATAAAGCTATGTCAGGGGTATTTCACTAATCTACAAAAACAATTTAACAGGTCAGTTGTACCTTTATCTTTCTCATTTTAATATTTTGAGTGGCTTTAACATAAAAATCCAGTTCTATTTTAAAATAGACTAATGTCTGGTGTAGAATTCATTCATTTCATTTTATGGATGTGGTACCTCTACGTAATTAATAATAGATTATAAATAAAAAAACCTCTGGTCCATATTTGGGAATGTAAAATAAAACCTCAAAATCACTGAAAGAAAGCTGACAGTTTAAAGAAATTTGTAAAAAAAAAAATACTCTAGGTCCTAATAAAATATGTATTAAATCTGAATATTATTTGCTTAACTGGGTAAATTTTATGACTAACCTTGTATGATACTTCCCTAATTTTATTAGTAAGCCAATAAATAATATCCTTGCCATTTTCCAAACTTATTTCCAATGAATATTTTCAAATTTGGAGTTCCAATATGTCTTTGCAGGTAGCATATATTTTGTTAAGCACGTTTTTTATATAATTATTATTACATATTCTATTTTCTCCAGTACTTTCCAATAATGCATACCTCGCATAAAATACCGTAAGCAAAACAAGCGTGTGAACTTTTTTAGAATACAGTGACGTAAATAACGCGTCACGTAAAGGATTCGGCGCCACCAACAAGTCTAGCGGCACACTTACAGAGCGCTTGTTTTATCGATTTCTCCGTATTCGCCTTTTAAGGAGTTGCACATTCCAATGGAAGAAATTAATAGGGGGGGCGCTGCGTTTTACAACTGATTTATGCCCTAAATCTTAGGAAGAACGACTTGAAAGTAAAACAGATATCCGTTCATACTAAGCAAGTAAAATACTATGTGTTTGAGTGATTGAGTAGAATTGACGCGTATGTCTACACTTTCAACGTTTTTAATTAACGTACTTCCTGGTAATAAGTAATGAAAAAAAACAAAAGCTAATGCCAATAAAGCTTTTCATATTTGAACCAAGATGTGACGTTCCCAGTCATGCTGTGCCTATTACGCATGCTCAGAATGTTAACAGGCATGCTGGGATAGCTGTTCCCAATTCGCGTGTGCTCTTGGCTCGATTTGTTTGGTCTCGCTCCATAAGCACACAAACATTCCACACGCAACAGAGAGTGAGAGAGCGAGAGAGAGAGAGAGAGAGAGACGCATTAGAGATACAGAACGGCAGGAAAAGAAGGGCTTGTTGTGAAGCTGCGGGGCTCTGGTTTAACGTTAAAAGATGGGCATTTCGGCCCTCGCAACCCAGCCAAAATACATCATTTTACAAAGAAGAACTGATTAGCTCACTGTCGGATTGTTTTTGGGTTCGCTGGGTGAATTTGTTTTTTTTCTACTTGAGTTTTCATGAAGTTCGTTGGGAAAATGAGGGAGGCGGCGGTTTTGTCGACGGAGAGCTTTCTCCTCTTGTTGGCCAGGACAAAATGGCAGCAACATAGACAGACTGAGCATGGTGTGGGCACGGTATAACTCCATAACATGTTCAGAAACGCGGTGGATTCTATCATTTGTTACTATCTGTGAAGGTAAGTCGTTTTTATTGCTCCTGTGGAAATCTGGGGAAGGCGATAGAGACGCGGTCATTTGTTGCCAAAAAAATTAAATGCATAAATAAATTCAGTCATATGTAATTGAAAAGTAAACATGCCAAGTTCTACTTGTTTGACTTTAATCTTTCTTTTGACGGAATTTAACTCTCCATTATAAATCGTCTCTTTTTGGGCCTTTGCAGATTCCTTTATTTTCAATTCCCTTTGCCTTGTTTACCGTAGCCTCTAAAGTGTTTCGTTTCAGGTGCCAATTTGCGACTCCTTTCAAAGATTGAAGGTTTAACGGATAAGGCCCAATTGCTTATTTTTTTGCGTGTATGATGACCGTTTGAGGGCCCGTGTCTGCATGTTCTAGATAAATATTGATGTTTGTTGATCTCTTCCTGAACATTCTTTTTTCTATTTTAGTCACTCCTCTTATTTGGTAACTTAATGAAGTGACCTGGTTTTAGTTTTTAGTAAAGAAAGGCAACCATTTTGTAACTAGAAACAGGGGATGTTGTTTTTGTATTTTATTTTTTAATCTGGGTAAGTGGAGTTTCGTGTAATGCGACTTTTCTGCACGTGCTCTAAATAAAATAAACCGTTCACGCTGTTAATTATTTTTGCCTCATTTTCATTGGGGTGGGGTTATGTTTTATGTTTACCGAAGTAAGCAGTTTCCATAAATAGAATAAGATGTAGCAGAACAAATACACACTGGCTAAAAGTAGCTGGTGATATAATCCAACAATATTTATGCATCAACTCGAAATGGACTTTGATAATGGCGAGTGCAAGTCGCGATACAGCTGTTGTCAGCAAGTGAGACAGCAGATGAAGTATGCATCACAGTAAACTGATACTTTTCACGGGACTAAGTTCACTGTATAATGTTGAAGTGTGAATAACTGTACAAATTAGCTCATAAAATGAGTCATGAACCGATTTTTTCCCTTTTGAATATATTTGGATTACATAGCTAATTTCATTAATAAGTAAACAGTGAAACTGTTTCTAAGTGAAGTGTACAATGATATGTCTACGGGGTTATCAAAACGAACGAAGACGGTAATGTATGATGTGGTTAAAGGATCTCAATTTAACTTGGTGTCTCACGCTAAGATTATTTACTTATTTATTACAGAATAGCACGTTATTGACTTGCGACAGTTATTCAATTCATCTTAGATTTATATGCTTAAAATGTTTTTCACTCCTGGTAGATGTCGCCTTACACTAAAACATTTTCTATTCTCACACACTGTGGTGTTGATTTTTATTTCGTGCAAACTGAATTGCGTCATTTTAATTGGAAGTCAAAATAGTGGGAAAATTGTGTGTTTTTTCATATAGTTGGGGACGTTTGTTTATAACTTCGTTTCAGGATTGCATTTATGTGAAACTATACCAATGGCTTGCATGACCGAGTAGAATCCGATCAGATAAACGATGGAGACCCAGTGTTTTCGGTGTTACTTTGCCATTTAAAGCTTTAGCAATGATGTCACCTAATGTGTACTTAAGCAAGATTTTGTTAAACACGTTCTTCCTCTTGGACAGCGCTTAGTTTTTTTTGGTTTTTTTTTTGACATTACGTGTTTTACATTTTATAACTCTCCTGCAGCTCCTCATACCTTTAATATTATTTGAAATAAACATGAGAGACCTTCTCGAATTAACTGTCCAAAGCAGTCTTTGAAAACCTTTCATGTTACTTTTTCTCCTGTTTATAAGCAATTCTTTTTTTACGTTGCACTTTTTTTTGTAGGTCAGAGAAAGTTCTTCCTATTTGCCCCCAATGCATTCTTGTGTCAGTTATTCGATTTAGTACTGCCTCAGTCTCATCTTGCATTGCACGATTGGCTTTGTAAATTGCAAATTTTAAATGTCTGTAGATAAGGATAAGATTTATTAACTTTATTAACATTACTTGTGTCTAACAGTTTATTGTGTAATATGAGAAATCTGCTGTTATAAAGTAGGTTTATCAAAATAGGGAAAGACGAATTAAGAGTGGTTTTTGTGTGTTTTTAGTGGAAACACAATTCTTACATCCTGCCAAGCACTCCAGAGTTAAAATGACCCTATGATTTTGTATTATGACGATGTAATTTATAACATTGGATATGCATTTAGCCTTACGTTCATCCAGTAATGGATTTTGTAACTGGGTCTCCGTATTGCTTTAGTATTCCGCTATCCTAACGAACACTACATTAGTTTGAAATGCATATTGAAAATGCATCTCTGGAATCTGAGACTAGTAAAAAGAGGGATTAAATCCATTTCAGCCTTAGCAGAAAGTTTAGTAACATGTTTTTCTTTGCATCTATTGTATGGTGTGCTTTCTTTTTCTGTGTGTTTACTCCTTTTGTTTTTGTGTTTTAGTTGGATGAAATTGTGTGTGTAAGCATTTGTGATCTTTTTTTCCCTCGAACTAAAATGTACTAGTAATTACTATATATAGCATGCTTGTCTTTTTATTGTTATGTTTATAATTATACCTTTTTACAATTGCAATTAACATTTAGAATATTGCATTTTCTTGGTACTTTTCCTGGATAAGTTGGATAAGAAGATGGCAAGATATACATTTTCTTGGTTATCTTAAAGACCTATTTACTAATGAGTGCAGCTCTGAATTATTTTGTTTCAGTTGACCAGTGCCAGAGTCGGTGTTTACACAATTGTCAACCTTAATCCCTTTTTTTAAATAGAAATAAATATCAGTAGTAGGTTATTATAGTGCTTTTCAAATTGTTCTCAAATTTTTGTGTCGTGTCTTGCATACATGGACTGTAGATTACTATGCCAGGATGTGCTAAGGCACATTTCATTGGTTTGCAAAAAGAGAAACTAGTTTCTACTGACTTGTCATTTCAAGTTTACTTTCTTTTCTTTGTCTGGATCATAGGAAGAAATTTAATGTTGCTGTTTAGTTTTTTAATTTCTCTCAAATATTTCTCCCTAATGGTTCAAGACAATTTTTGTTTTGGAATTTATTTTGTTATGGAATGTTTTATGGATTACCAGTTTGACCATATTAGAGATTTTTTTGTTTCTGTGCATGCTGGAACAATGTGTAATCCAGGTTAACACCAATCCTAAGTGTTATTTTTTTGTGTTTTTCTCCATCAGATGTTAATCTATTCACATGTTTATTTGAATTAGATATGCACAATTAAAGTAATATATTTTTATTTATAAGTATTGCTTATTAGCAGCATTTATAATCTTACCTTGCCTGTGTTGTTAACTTTATCTTAGGCAAAACTGATAAAATAATACAAGTATCGTTCCAGAAGTTATTCTTTCATAGTCCTGTATTTGTCTCCGAGGGAGGTTTTTGTTGTCTTCATTCTGTTAATGTTTACATAAAAAGTGGGAATATTTGCAAAAACAAAGCAGTGTTTTTTTTTTTTTTTTAGGTTTGTCTAGTGCTTGTTAAGACCTCTTTAGCTGTGCCCAATATCATATGTTTGTTGCTATTGGCAAATCAAGTTTGTGTGCAGTATGTCTCATTCTGTACATTTTTTTTTTTTCACTCTAAATGGAGTATATCCTCTCCAGTTATGCTGATAGTGCTCAAGTAATACACAGCTTCACTACACACTATATTTTAAGTTTGTATTTTGTATAACTTGTTTTATTTTTTTTTATTTTTGTTCATATACGCGAGGGTAGACAAAACTTTGCTTTTGTGCTCTATAACATGCATAGTAAAATCAATAATTCTTGTATGTAGACATAAAATGTCTTGTTTGTTTCAGTATAATTAATCCATTTAATAATGATAGGACTCACTTAAGCAGTATAAATTATGCTTGCCATCTGTGAGCAAAAAGGACAAAGGCTAGGCATTTCTGTTTACACTGTCATTAGTAACTATAGCAAAGAATAAAACATTAATGGTTCAGCCTGAGTATTGTATGGCAAATAAGTGAGTCTTACATTGGCTTCTACATACAAGCGAGATAAAATATTCAGATTTCCTCTGTGTTTAAAATGGTGCATCAATTAATTGTTGAATTTTGAAAAAGTTTGATTTAATCATGAAATTTTAAGTTTCAGTTTACTTGGCCTTTTCGGAGTTTCCGTATTTTTCAATGTTGCTTAATTGGTGATATGACAAGTTATCTGTTTGTTTTGATATATCCTGCAATAGCAAATGCAGTCATAGTCCTAAGTTGTCATACAGATGACTGAAAGCATATAGCAAAAATTAAAATGAATATTCGGTTAAAGTAAAGTAACTTCCTAAACCAAAAATGATTTGAGCAGCTTCAGATTAATAAGAGTAGTCCATATTATTGTTTTTTTCTACGGCTTTATTTAGCATCTAGTTTATATCTGATTTTAGTGAATGGGCTTTTTAGGAAAATCATGAGCTCAAGGAGTTAAGTGTTTGACAGGGAATTCAAAAACTGTATATATTTTAACAAATTAAGAAACTGTAGAGCTTTTCCATCTAAACAAAAAGTATTCTGAGCATGTTTTAACTATAGCTTTGTTGAAAATATAGATTTGAGCTTAAATTACACAGAAACCTATGGTTCATTCAGTCATTTATATCAATATTGTGCAAAAATAATTTGTGTCAAATTGAATGTTTCTAATGCATACAGTTTGAATGTATGATACAGTAATCCCTCCTCCATCGCGGGGTCCAGAGCCACCCGCGAAATAGGAAAATCCGCGAAGTAGAAACCATATGTTTATATGGTTATTTTTAGAATGTCATGCTTGGGTCACAGATTTGCGCAGAAAACACAGGAGGTTGTAGAGAGACAGGAACGTTATTCAAACACTGCAAACAAACATTTGTCTCTTTTTCAAAAGTTTAAACTGTGCTCCATGACAAGACAGAGATGACAGTTCTGTCTCACAATTAAAAGAATGCAAACATCTTCCTTTTCAAAGGAGTGCAAAGCTAGCAGTCAAAAAAAAATCAATAGGGCTTTTTGGCTTTTAAGTATGCGAAGCACCGCCGGTACAAAGCTGTTGAAGGCGGCAGCTCACACACCCTCTGTCAGGAGCAGGAAGAGAGAGAGAGAGAGCCACAGAAAAACAAAGTCAAAAATCAATACGTGCCCTTTGAGCTTTTAAGTATGCGAAGCACCGTGCAGCATGTCCTTCAGGAAGCAGCTGCTCACACCCCCCTACGTCAGCGAGAGAGAGAGAAAGTAAGTTGGGTAGCTTCTCAGCCATCTGCCAATAGCGTCCCTTGTATGAAATCAACTGGGCAAACCAACTGAGGAAGCATGTACCAGAAATTAAAAGACCCATTTTCCGCAGAAACCCGCGAAGCAGCGAAAAATCCGCGATATATATTTAAATATGCTTACATATAAAATCCACGATGGAGTGAAGCCGCGAAAGGCGAAGCACGATATAGCGAGGGATCACTGTACTTTTAAAATAAGAATTGTCAAAAAGATAAGTTAGTAAATGCCTTTTACTAAGTTTTTAAAATTTTTTTATTTGTAGTTTATTTGACCATCATCTCATAGGTGTGAATGAGGGTTGAAATGACGATTGGCTTCCGTTATTATGTATGTAACTGATATACCTCCAGCTTTCCAGAGAAATGTGGGGCCAATTGCCAAGTCTGTGGAGTGCATTTCATGCAACTGACCTTGGTGACATTTTAATTCAGCAGTTAATGTGCGGTCACTTGTGGATGGTGATAATCATTCTTGTATTTAGTATCCTTAGTATTTCTAAATAACTGTCATTTTGCTTTTAAAGTTGTTTCAATTTCTAATTAGTAATTCTGATTAATTTCCTAATTATTGTGAATTCTGTTGTAACAACTTATGAACCACAGAGTAAACTCGTGAAGCAGCAGAGGCAGCAGTCCTCCTGACTAATGGATCCTTCCTATCTATAGTTTGCATTGCACTTAGACTTTTGGCTATTCAAGATTAAAGTTTTGAGTTTGACAGGGAGTTTGAAAAATTGTCAGACCAATCTGTATATCAGAGTGAAAACATAAGGTGAAATATTACATAAATTCTTGCACTGGGATTATGCTTTTCTTGCATTTGAATGCTAATCTGCCCATCTATGTAAGAGCATAGAGCTCACAGCTGTTGTTACTCCTCCATGGGCTGCAAATGCTTTATATTTGTATGCAAAAAAACATTATTGCCAAGTGATCATAATTGTCTGAATTTTCTGTACTTGTGACATTTTTTTTTAAATGAGACAACTGCAGTGTACTTTGTATTCTACATAAAACAAAAAAAAATATTTTATACAATGATATTCTTACTTGCATGTACTTTTAAACATGCGACATGTCACTGTTTGGTACTGTTAATAGTGAGATATTTTAATGAGCATTTTCATTGTCAGGAAAGCATACTTGTCTACCTCAGCCATCTTATCTTTTGGAGGCTGCTGGCTTGACAAAGTTCCTAAAATAAAGATGAAATTAAAAATTTGCATTCAGAGTTATATTCTCAAAAATGTAAAAAGTGTTGCATTCTTTAGCTTAAAAAATAACTTTTTTTTTTTTATTTCATCTTTTCACCGTCAAATGTGCAAAACATTTAATGTACAAATCCAGAAGTGTAGAAAGTATAGTAATACAATAAATAATAATAATATGAACAGCACAATGTACATGTGTGAGTGTCACTTTCGGATTTCTGGAATCGCTTTCAATTTCACTGCCTGAATACCGATTCACTTTGTCATCCCTGGTGATGAGAGGTATTTCTTACATGACACCATTATGAGGCTAGAAGAAGATGCATCTACACCGTTGACCATGTAACACTTGGGCTTGACATTTACACAAGACATGCCTATACTATTGCCCAACTATCTTTCAGCACAAATGCTGTTGGCACTTTTACAACCCGAGTAAATCCCGGGTCTAGCATAAGACACATTTATTTTGTTGCCCGAGTGACACTCTTGACTAACACTTTCAGCACTCTTCGTACAGCCCAAGTAATGCTTGGGTTTAACACTAGAGAAGTAAGTTACATGTTATATTTTTGCTGCATCTGTAAAGTGGGAAAATAATCCTGTGTCCTGCTCTGCATACTTACTAAATCACTCTGCTCTTCCCACGTGATCTACCTTTCAGAAGGAATAAACCAATGCTGCTTGTGATTTGTTGTAAAATTTTGCTGTGTAGAATGGGGCCTAAATCCAGTTTTTTTTTTTTTTTTTTTTCTGCTGCACCCACAGGCCAGAAAGGCATGTAGCATAGGGGGTACTGGGACTTTAAGTAATACATGCGTTTAACATTTTTAAGTAAATTATGAGTGATTTTATTGTATTATTTTTATTTGTATATGTCATTTATATTATGCATTACAGCAATGCGAATAGTTCTGTTTCCACTTTTGTCTTCGCTGAGTTTTCAACTGAAGGCTACTTCAGTGCACAAATCATAAGCACAGCATACCTGCAAGAAAAAAACAAAATTAATAATAGAGCATACAAAGGCACATCAAGTTCAATCGTATAGGTAGTAGCACTTAAGTAAATATGTCTGTAGATTAAAAATTTATTTTTAATATGAGTATTCTGGATCCCACCGCACTCGGGTTTTGCTTAATCCAGGTGGTTTGTTGTGTGGTGGGTTTAGCAACGCATTATCAGTGCATGCTCCCAACCTCTCCACGCTTCATTTGGGCACTAATTTCACAGCCCTAGTGTGTACAGGTGTTTATAATAATAATAATAATAATAATTCATTATTTATATAGCACTTTTCTCAGTACTCAAAGCGCTATCCACACAGGGAGGAACCGGGAAGCGAACCCACAATCTTCCACAGTCTCCTTACTGCAAAGCAGTAGCACTTATCCTCCATGTGCCCCACATATGCAGAATTTAAAAAACAAAAAAAAACAATAAAATTTTTATCTGACTGAAAGATGTGACCTAATAGACACGTGCCAATTGTCATGCAGATTTGCTTCTTTGATGTGCATGATATCTGTGTATTTGTTAGCTTTTAACAACAAATAGGAAACGGTAAACTGTAGCTGCTGCTTTGAGTACAGTTATCACTGCCACAACTATTACAACAGAACATTTTATTTTCTATCATTTCTCATTAACAATAAAAATATGTAGGTTTTGGTATTTCTAAGATGGTTGCAGTTATCAAGGTTTTATTTTTCTGTCATATCAGATGAATGTGATGTTTGAAGACTCAGCCCCTCACAAAATGGGGTTCTCCATGCATGCACAGTGATGAGATGAAAGATGCAGTAATGCAAATTAGTCTTTAGTGAAACTTAATTTTAAAAAGGTTTAAGTTGCAAAAAGCCCATAATGTGTTTTTTATATTGATTGTATTTAGTTTGTACAAACTACTTCATCTTTAATAAGCTCACTCTTTGATGGTTTTGACAAACACAATCTTTTTGTTCCTTGTCATGTTTGTTACATCTGGAACTCTTTCAAATCTGCCTTGACAGTACATGCCCCTGCATAACACTGCATCCTTCAGGTACCAGCTGTTAAGAATTTAAGATGGTGTTTTATCTTTTTTTAGGCACACCCTTAAATACCTGCTGGCCAAATATGTAAAACTGAAATCCAACTTCTTAAAGACTTTCTGGCAGATAGTCATATTGTGGTGCCATGTTTGCAGACAGCACTTTGAATATCATAAAATGTTGCCAAAATGTTTCATTGTATGTTGATATTGGACTGTAAATTGCCAAACATAACGAGGAAAGTGTCCAGAAGCCCTCTGCGTGAAGAAGGCAATAAAATGGGACGGTGTTTTGATAGTCAGCAGAAGTGCTGTACAACTTGATTGTAACATGTATGAAACATGTAGTGTAGGACTCGTTAAGTGTGTTTTAAATTAAAGGTCCTTTTATTATGTGTTTTATGGGATTTCTTGGGTCCACCTTGCCTTGTGAAACACCATTGTCCAGAGTTTATATTAAGGTTTGTTAGTTAAGTGTTGTTTCAAGAGTCTACTGTA
This sequence comes from Erpetoichthys calabaricus, assembly GCF_900747795.2. Classification (NCBI taxonomy): domain Eukaryota; kingdom Metazoa; phylum Chordata; class Cladistia; order Polypteriformes; family Polypteridae; genus Erpetoichthys; species Erpetoichthys calabaricus. The sequence continues at coordinate 68,580,748 of NC_041395.2, forward strand.
TAATTTGAATTGTTGGATTTTTTTTTTTGTATTGTGTTTTTTCCCAAAATTAATCCAGTTGAATGTGAACTCTCTTCAGATGGCAGCTGTTTCTTTTGAGCACTGCATGTATTTTTTGCAAGTAACACAAAGTAAAATTAGCACTGGTGAGAACTGTATTGGCAATTTATTTTCAGTTAAAAGTAAGCATTGAATAGTGTTTGCTTTTAATTCTGTAAAGCCATTTTATGATCACAGTTAAGAGTATCTGTTTTTCAGTCATCTGAAAAACCTTCATTTTTATGAATTTATATGTCTTAAGAATACATACAGTTTGAAAGAAATTGCATTACTGCACAGTGAGCGCAAAACAGTAATTTTTTTATTAAGTTCAAGGATTCTACAGTGCCAGCCAAGAAAGGTTGGAGAGGGTGACAAAGTTGCTGGATGTACGTTAGTTCATTGCCAAAGACCATGTTCGTTCAAGAAATTTCCTACGTTGGTTAAAACCAAAAAATGTAATGGTGTACAGCTAGGAAGTGCACATATCAACAGCATTGGAGTCAATAACCGTGACAATTGGTAATGTACTCAAGGATGAACTAAAACACAGACTGTCTCTAAACAACCTAATTGCTTAACGTTACATGTAGGCAGTGCCACTGGTTCTGCTGTTAAGACAAGGAACTGTTTTTTTTGGCCCTTTTGTAAATTCACAAAGTAGCTCCACTGGGACAATGATTTTATCTCTTAGAGACATTTGCAATGGCACAGGTGATTGCTTGCAGGCAGTAGTAGCTAGCATATTTGATTAAATTGGTTTGTCAAAATATGCAGGTAAGCTGGTGGGTTTCATTTCAGATGGAGCTGCTGTCTGTTTAACTCCTGTGCTCCACAATTTTAAATTTGTAATCTAACTATTCACATGTGGTTAAATTGTAGATTCTGAGATTTTATTAAAATGCATTTTTTTCTACATTTTGATTTCGCCATATAGAAATTGCAGCACCTTTTATTCATACCCCACATGCTTTTCAGGGCACCATGATGTTTGGGATATTTGGTTTCATAGGTGTTCGTGATTACTTAGGTATATTTACTTACTTTGTTAGAGTATAGGTGTAAGAGAGTTTTCAGCATCCAGTTTGCTTCTAAGCTTTTTGATCACTTTTGTAGTCCATTGTTGCAATTTTGCACCTTGAGAATTGGGCATTATATCAATTAAAATCAAACCTTTATGATCCTAACAACAAGAATCAAACACATTGGTCACTGTTTCTTGCAATGATCAAATGATGTTAATTTGTAATGGCTGTGCTGATTCAGTTTATTGAAAGGCTTAATGTCTGCATGGTGAGAGCATCAGCTTATTGCAGGCATTAAGTTGTCTGAAAACAGCTAGGCATATACGTTGCCATTTGAAAGATGTCATAAATGAGGCAGCTGTATGACTTGGTGTCCTCAGTTTTTAGTTTGAATTGTCTTGTCAACCTATTATCATCTGTTAAATATGGTGAGATAGCATTACACTCAGCATTTAGGCATGAATTCTTAACCCATTGTTTTGAGTATATTCATAAAGTGCTTGACGATCATTTTCAAAATCAAGGCCTGACAACTCATTGGTCATTAAGATGGTCAAAATTCTGGATGCTGACCTCTAGCTGTCAACTGTTTCAGATCTTGCACATTTTGAGAATATATATATTAACTTCCTTCTGGATCATTTCATCACATTGTTGAATGCCAACAATTCTGATACAATCAACAACAAACATAAACATCTAGAAATAAAAAAAAAAAAATTTTCATGTGCTACATGTTGTCAGAAATACATTATGGAGGTATTTGTTGGCTAAATGCAAAGACAAATACCCAGCTATGCTCAACATTATCGATACATTTTTTTTCTTAGGTTTTTTTTTTTTTTTTTTTTTGTGTTTACTGCAGTTTTTGAGTGTTGCTTAAGAAAAGGTCCTTGGCAAAAACTGACTTACATAACCAAGTAAGTACACCACAGCTTGAAAGCCTGGTACAGAAGTAGCCAATAACTTACTTACTTCTGCTTATTAGGTTTTTTGCAAAGAGAATCCAAAGCCCATAGACAGCTAGAGACATGCAGCAAGTGAAGACTTGTTATCACCCTCAACAGCTGTCAGTAACGGACTTGGAATTTTATACTCCATGTGAAGTCTGACAACATCCTTGTACATAAACTTAGAATGTTTAGTAGACTTGTTGTTTTGTTAATTATATACAGTATTATAATTTATAGTATTTTGTTAATTAGTTTTCTTTTCTGAAAACTAGTATGCTTCAGTTTTGCTTTATTTTCAAAAGATTACAAAGGAACACAAGCACAGCAAAAGATTAAATAAATAACACTGGATAGAAACTAATAGCCAATGTTAAATACCAAAAACAAATAAATGCATGAAAGGCAACATTCTGAATCCGAATAAGAAACAGTAAACCGTACAAAATACTGAAGGAAGCCATGGAAATAAAAATTTGCGTAAGCTAATATAAAGAAATATCAATGTAGGTACTCTCATCACCCACAACAAAGACTGTCAATGAAATAGAACTGAATTAATCGCCCTTTTAATTGGCTTGTTGAGTCAGTGGGCCTCTCTTGAAGTGATGTTAATAGCCCAGTATACCACAGCATAGAAAATTGCACTGGCCATCACAGATTTGTGGATGTGAAGGATGTCACTTCTCACATTAAAGAAATGCACTCTCCTATGGAAGAAGAGCCGGCCCTTTCATGTATAGTTCCTCTGTGTTATGAGAATAATTCAACCTGTCATTGAGGACAAAGTACTTGTAGGAGTTCATGTCCTCCACATCCACTCTTTGAATAGTGGTTGGACTTGGGCTGGGTTTATAATTCACACGTGTGAGCCTGCAAACACTGCTGTTACGCAAGCAGTGTACTGTTTATGTTTGTTCTTGTGCTCATACTTCATATAAATCTGGAGGATTCCACCAGATGGCAGTGCGAGATATTATAATTGCAAAAAAAAACGTTTGGCTTCACTGTGTTCTGAAGTGTCTAAAACATTCATTAACACTAGAATTACCAGAGTCTATGAAAAAACTCGTAGATCCGGCCCACCTTAAAACCATTCGCACCTCTCCACCAGTGTCCTTTGTCCTCTAAATGTGCTGATAAAAACAAGCTGCAAGCAGCCGGCTATTCCATCCCCCCACCGACTTAGAACGTGCATGAGCATCTCCCAGCTCATGCCTTGATTGATTATTTGGGAGTGAAGTGGAGTTTTAGAGTGGAAATAATAGATCGTTATTTGGAAGACACGCATTTCATGTGTGTTCCATTTCTACAGTAATCTGTGTAAACACATTGTTAAAACAAACTTTTTCATATTTTAGTAATGTTACAAAATGTAGGCATAAACTATAGAATGTGTGAACCAGCATGAAGTCCAAACATCAAATAAACACTTTCACAAAAGGTTCAGGAACAATACAACAGCTTCCGTGGTGTAGCGGTAGCGTAGATTTGCTGTCTCAGAGCGCTGCAGGCTTACTGTCCCTCAGAGACCTGAGTTCGATTCCCCGTTGAGGAGAAAGTGTTTTAGGTTAAAAAGAAAAGAAAAAAAAAACGGACATAAAATTTATAAATTGGTATGTACTGTCAGTTAATGAGATTGTGTTATTTTCATGTGGGATGCTCCTTTTAAAATATTTTTTAACAATTGAGGCTGCAATTAACATGAACAAGTGTCCTTAACTGTTATTTTTAAGATGCATAACGCACAGACAGACAGAGCACTGTGTAATAGAGACAGACAGGCAGAAAAGTCATTAGATATATCAATAAACAGGGAAGGCACATGTACTGAAAGAAAAAAAAAAAGATCAACATGTGTGTTGATCCTGCTGCACTGAATAAGCTCACACACTCTAACATCCCCCCCCATTATCTGACTCTAAGTAACAGCGCAAGTACGGACGCAAACCAAGTGTATGTGTGTACTGTATAATATTAACAAAATAAGCAGCTTACTACTGAAAACAGCAAATATAGGAGTGAGTAGGAATCGAACCGGGGACTCTTGATCACACTTGGTTTGCGTGTGTACTTGCGCTGTTTCTTAGAGTCAGATCGGGGGTGGGGGGGAAGGGGGGAGTTGTTAGAACGCGTGAGCTTATTCAGTGCTGCAGAATCAACGCACATGTTGATCTTTTTTTTCTTTCAGTAATGGTGTCAACATAAATCCACACCCGATCTGACGCTGTTCGTTTTCAAATAATATTGCATTAGTGCGATGATGTTTTCACATATTGTAAGCTGGAGCGCTGATCGCACCCTCAGAGGACACAGACACCCCTGGGAAAACCCCTGAAACATCAGACAGTCTACCTTCACATTGCTCCTTACCCTTCTTTCTTGCGCTGTAACGTACGATAAACCTCTCACATGGTTCTGTGCTTACTTAAAAAAGTTGTGCAGCGTCTGTCAGCTTTGAAATTGCTTGCTCTCTCTCTCGCTCTCTCAGACATTCTCTGCTCCTGGCGGAACTGTCATCTGTGACTTGTCATGGAGCACGTTTAAACTTTTGAAAAGAGACAAATGTTTGTTTGCAGTGCTTTGAATAAAGTTCCTTTTTTCTGCAACCTCCAGTGTCTCTGTGCAAATCTGTGATCCAAGCATGAGAAGTGGTACCAGGAGTGGTTGCACAGATGGATGCCGAGGAGTTGTTTCAAATTGCTCAGAATGTTCCACTTCCTACCCGCCCCTCATCACACCTTTTTTTTGTCTGGGGTTGCTCTACTGTCCTTACGGAATGTGCCTCGTGATGAGCTCAGCGATTATAATTTCCTGAAGCAACAAACTGTTTTATGTAAGACTGTGACTTTTTTGGTTAAAGGTTTTGCACTTAACGACTGGAACCTAAACATGGACAGTCCCATCCGTGCACAAATTCAAGATTTGATTCATAAAGTGCATTGCTTGTTTCAGGGAGACATGGTGGAGCGAATTGTGGAGAAAGTTGTTATGAATATATAGTGCATCCGGAAAGTATTCACAGCGCATCACTTTTTCCACCTTTTGTTATGTTACAGCCTTATTCCAAAATGGATTAATTCATTTTTTTCCTCAGAATTCTACACACAACACCCCATAATGACAACGTGAAAAAAGTTTACTTGAGATTTTTGCAAATTTATTAAAAATAAAAAAATTGAGAAAGCACATGTACATAAGTATTCACAGCCTTTGCTCAATACTTTGTCGATGCACCTTTGGCAGCAATTACAGCCTCAAGTCTTTTTGAATATGATGCCACAAGCTTGGCACACCTATCCTTGACCAGTTTCGCCCATTCCTCTTTGCAGCACCTCTCAAGCTCCATCAGGTTGGATGGGAAGCGTCGGTGCACAGTCATTTTAAGATCTCTTCAGAGATGTTCAATCGGATTCAAGTCTGGGATCTGGCTGGGCCACTCAGGGACATTCACAGAGTTGTCCTGAAGCCACTCCTTTGATATCTTGGCTGTGTGCTTAGGGTCGTTGTCCTGCTGAAAGATGAACCGTCGCCCCAGTCTGAGGTCAAGAGCGCTCTGGAGCAGGTTTTCATCCAGGATGTCTCTTGTACATTGCTGCAGTCATCTTTCCCTTTATCCTGACTAGTCTCCCAGTTCCTGCCACTGAAAAACATCCCCACAGCATGATGCTGCCACCACCATGCTTCACTGTAGGGATGGTGCCAGGTTTCCTCCAAACATGATGCCTGGCATTCACACCAAAGAGTTCAATCTTTGTCTCATCAGACCAGAGAATTTTCTTTCTCATGGTCTGAGAGTCCTTCAGGTGCCTTTTGGCAAACTCCAGGCGGGCTGCCATGTGCCTTTTACTAAGGAGTGGCTTCCGTCCGGCCACTCTACCATACAGGCCTGATTGGTGGATTACTGCAGAGATGGTTGTCCTTCTGGAAGGTTCTCCTCTCTCCACAGAGGACCTCTGGAGCTCTGACAGAGTGACCATCGGGTTCTTGGTCACCTCCCTGTCTAAGGCCCTTCTCCCCCGATCGCTCAGTTTAGATGGCCGGCCAGCTCTAGGAAGAGTCCTGGTGGTTTCGAACTTCTTCCACTTACGGATGCTGGAGGCCACTATGCTCATTGGGACCTTCAAAGCAGCAGAAATTTTTCTGTAACCTTTCCCAGATTTGTGCCTCGAGACAATCCTGTCTCGGAGGTCTACAGACAATTCCTTTGACTTCATGCTTGGTTTGTGCTCTGACATGAACTGTCAACTGTGGGACCTTATATAGACAGGTGTGTGTCTTTCCAAATCATGTCCAGTCAACTGAATTTACCACAGGTGGACTCCAATTAAGCTGCAGAAACATCTCAAGGATGATCAGGGGAAACAGGATGCACCTGAGCTCAATTTCGAGCTTCACGGCAAAGGCTGTGAATACTTACATACATGTGCTTTCTCAGTTTTTTTTATTTTTAATAAATTTGCAAAAACCTCAAGTAAACTTTTTTCGCGTTGTCATTATGGGGTGTTGTGTGTAGAATTCTGAGGAAAAAAATGAATTTAATCCATTTTGGAATAAGGCTGTAACATAACAAAAGGCGGAAAAAGTGATGTGCTGTGAATACTTTCCGGATGCACTGTATTACTGGCCGGGATACCTGCAGTTCTTCGAGATGAATTTCTGCGTCATGATATGGAATCATTATCGATTATGTCCAGACGATTGGAAGGTTCTCAGACCGCTTGGAGAAAGAGCGGTGGATTTGGGGCTGTTTCACAACCTACAAAGGAGTGTCCAGGACATTCTCGTCGCTTTGATCGACGGCTAGAGGAAAGACAAGCTGCAAGACCTGACAATAGAATGGGGCCAGGAAGGCCTCCGGGGAATCCGGTTGTTGAGGAGGTGCCCATATCTGGTGAGACAGGAGTAGGCCGCGGACATCGCAGGCTATATTTTGGCAGTGGAGCTGACCAAAGATGTTTCCAGTGTGATCAACCCGGTCACTTGGTGAGAGAATGTCGCGTGTCTCCAGCTCAGTCAGTGAAAATTGGATTGGCCGAGGTTTGTTGCTCAAATATTCCCTATTCTCCGGATAAAAAAGATGGCTTGTTAATCTCGGTGAAGTTGGGGAACCGAGAGATCTCCGCATTATTGGACTCGGGCAGTGACCTTTGTGTTGTCAGACGGGACTGTCTTCATGACACATGCCTTAGTGACTCTGAGACTGTAAAGATACATTATGTACATGGTGATATTAAACACTATCAGACATTGCTTCTTCCTTTAACTTATAAGGGTCGCCACTTTAAAGTTTGGTCTGCCGTTTCGGACTCCTGCCTCCTGGCCATTACTGATAGGCAGAAGAAATGCCCTTTTTCCTAGATTAATTACTGAATGTCACACACCAGTCATCGAGCACCCTTGTTCTTGAAAGCTTGAGACAGGCTGGCCTTACTGCTAAGCCAAAGAAATGTAAACTGGGTATGTCTGGGACTCATTACTTAGGTTATTCTATGGGCAGGGGTTTACTTCGGCCACAATTAGGGAAAGTGGAAGAGATGCTTGCTTACCCGCGACCAAAAACACAGAAACAGATACGCGCCTTTCTGGGGCTTGCTGGTTACTACAGAAGGTTCATCCCTAACTTTGCACATAGGGCTGCTCCTCTTTCAGAACTTACAAAAGGCAGGAGAATCCTCCCTATTTTATGGACAGAAATTTGTGAACGTTACTTTTGTGATTTGAAAACTGCTTTGTATACTTATCCGGTTCTGCGAAATCCTGATTTCTCAAAGGATTTTGTCTTATAAACGGACGCAAGTGAGTTTGGTGTAGGTGCCACTACTACACTGATTACAAACCGCAAGATGTTATGCAAATAAATATGAATAATATAAATAATGTTGCATCCGTGCCACAAAGTTTTCAGAAATGTACTAAATGGGTCATAAAATGAATAATTCCAAATATCATATATACTTAACGTCTGTGTTTTTTTTTTTTTTTTGGACATCATACACCATAAGGTGCACACTAATTCAGCATTCACGCATTAAAACTGAATTAAAAAAAAAAAAAAAATCAAGTGACGGTGAGATACGAAGAAGGCAGATTCGCCAGCGTTTGTGTGTCAGCTTTTATCCCTCCAGATGAGAGAATGTCCAGTTCCATTGTCTCAAAACACCACTCACATCTCCAGTTATTCCCTTTCATATGAAAAATAACAGCGTCAGATCCGGGTTACGGTAGTATGTATCATGATCATGATTTAGATAAAATAAAGGTTAAAAAAACTAACTTTTACAAGTTCTATAAATGCACACTGTGTGTTACAGTCGCAAACCAAATGTGTATGTGTACTGTATAATAATAACAAAAAGAGCAGCTCACTACTGAAAACGGCAAATATAGGAGTGAGTGGGGATCGAACCGGGGACTCTTGATTACAAGTCAGCAAATCTTAACGCTATGCCAATGAAGCTGTCTATTCTTTGAATCTTTTGTGAAAGTGTTTACTTGATTTTTGGACTTCAGGCTTCATACATAATATAGTTTATGCCTACATTTTGTCATTTACTATTAAAATATGAAAAATGTTTCTATTTTAAAAAATGTGTTTACACAGATTACTGTAGAAACGGAACACACATGAAATACGTGTGTTCCAAATAGCGATCTATTATTTCCACTCTAAAACTCCAGTCACTCCCAGATAATCAAACAAGGCATGAGCTGGGAAAACTTGGTGAATGTTCTGCGGCGGTGGGGGATGGAATAGCCGGCTGCTTGCTGCTCTTCTTAATCGGCACATTTAGAAGACAAAAGAGAGGTGAGAACGGTTTTAAGGTGGCCCGAATCTACGAGTTTTTTCGTAGACTCTGGTAATTCTAGTGTTAAATTCCCAGGACACCTTGCTACTATCTTTGAAAAGGATAGATGTTTAATGATTACATCCGTCAATCCAGGGATGCGCCTATTCCATTTGGCGCAAGGCAGAAACAATCCCCAAATGGGGCATCGTATAGTAAATAAATACAAGCACACACATACACTAGCATCATTTTAGCATCAACAAATCCCCAAACCTGCATATTCTTGGAAGGAAACCGGAGCACATTGTGGAAACCCACCAGGGAAACTCTTTAAATGCATGTCTTAACGACAATTAATCAGTATCTGTAGTTGCAACAGTTTGCCATGTGTGTTCCTTGTAGTCTCAACCTTAATTTTGGTCTCATGTCAAAATAGAAGTTATTTTTCTTTGTCTAGTGCACTTTATTAATGGGGATATCACAATATCAGACTTAGTATTCAATACCAATACTAGTGAAATTTCCTGATACCACAGCAAAAACAGAATTCCCTTTTATTAGCTTTTTATTGAAAATTTCTTCATTATTAAACTGAACAATATTGTGTTCTTTTCAATAATCGAATATCAAATATATAAACACTAGGGCTGGGAATCGATTATAAAAAAAAAAAAAAAAAAAATATATATATATATATATATATATATATATATATATATATATATATATATATATATATATATATATATATATATATGTAATTGTATGAAATTAATCACAGCTAATTGTATCGAACATTAAAGCATTCAGTAATAAATTGTCAACTAAATACAATCACAAAATTAATGTAGAATCAATACAAAAGAACTTTGCCATAATATTTATAACAGTTTAAACTTAAACAATGACCTGAATCCTGACCTTCAAACAAAATACTACTTGATCAGGTACAACCGAAATTTGAGTGCCTTCCTAAAAGGCAAGTTGAAAAGAAGGCATTAAGAAAACGAGGCCAATGTATTAATTCTCAAATTGGTATGGCATGTAAGACACAGACTGTTTAAAGTAAAATTAAATAATTGAAATGATTGTAGACTTTGAATTGACTGCTAAAAACTAACTTAATTGAATTAAGCATCTCTTAAATGAGCATCCATTAAAATGTGTGATAAAACTCAGCAAGTGACATCCTCAATATTGTTCATCACCATCAATGACTTTATAAACAAGTATTCTTCAACTGGTGCACAATAAGAGCTACCCAGGTGTGCCATATGGGACTGCCTGTATGAATGGGCAAAGGGATGAATAAAGCAGCTGGGAAAATGTGTCCAAAGTGCTCACTAAGTGCTTGCCTATGAGCAGCTACCTCCAAGAAATTTTTTTTTTTTGCCAGCGTCTCTAGTCCCGCCCCTTCAGATAGTTTAGCATGTGTATAGATTTGATGCTTATGTGGTTGGTAGAATCGTGGTGTGCCTTTGGATTTCTTGGGTTTCAAAAAGTGTGCCACCACAGAAAAATGGTTGGAAAACACTGCTCTGCCTACACCTTTACTCCTGGCACACTAAAAGTTCTCTGTAGCAGCTATCTCACATAAAACTGATACTGTGCATTATTTGGGAGTTTATGTTCCATTCTTTGCATAAAATAGAAAACATACTCCACCTGGAAAATGTGTAGAGAGAGGTCCAAGACATTTATATTGGTTTTAGTGCCACTCAAAGAAAACATTTTGCATGTATGTAATAATTAATATTGATTTGATCTTCTTATAGAAACATGAAAAAGAAAAGAGACTGCATAATTTTTACCTTTGCTCATTTTCTTTAGGATTGCTCTAGGGCTACCATAACCCCCCTCCCCATATTAGTATGTATAAATCAAGGAAATTAATACCAGTACCACGTACTGACACGTGGCAAGGTGTTGTGAAACGTGTAATTTAAAACTTTTAAATAAAATTTTATTTCTCCAAATTTTTAAAGGTAGTATATAAATAATGAACTTGATGTGTATTTAATTCTTTAGGTTCACACTTTTTTGTATTATTGTTTCATAATGGGGGAAAAAAAAATTACATGAAATTGCTGCACTGGCCAAAGCACTGCCTGACATCATCACCTCGTTGCCTGCCCTGGATGTAACAATATTTTTTAGCACTTTAAACAGGCCACATTAATTGCAAAAATCAATGCTTTCACTTTTCCAGGCCTAATAAATACAGTACGTTTACTTATTTGGCTGATGCCTTTATATGAGGTGACTTAGAACATTTTAGATACAACTGGTTCTGTTTTTCTTTTTCCAATTGGAGCACAAAACAGGTGAAGTGACCTGGTTGTGCTCACACAGTGTCAGTAGCAGCACTGAACCCACAACCTCACAGATTCATGTCCAAAGCTTTAACCATTGCACCACACTGCCTGCCAAAAATTGATACACTGCCACAGTAGTAACAGATTTAAAATACTGGTAATACCCATCAAGAAGTTACCAAACTATCATTTAAGAAAACCTAGTATTGGCATTCATCACTATCAAAATAGAATGCAGGGCTTTTATTTTAATGTGTGATGGGCATTGGGATCTCCTTAGTGTAACATGTAGGGGAAATTTTATGATTTTGTGGGTATTTCAGCATTGTACATCTGTAGATATTTTTTGACTTAATCAAAGACTGAATGTGAAGCCTCTGTTCCTTTCTAGGGTTTGTATACAACACGGTATTAACTGATTCTTCACACCATCGTTTTGTCTCCTCTTACAACATTGTGACACCTATCATGATTTAAACTACCATCTCATCAATTACATCATTGCTGTAACAAAGCATGCATGAAGCTGTTTATGAACTGACTCCGTAATGGAATAAGTGGTGGTAATGAAAAATTGTGTGTTTTGGCTTTTTTTTTTTTGTAATTGCATGCTGAAATTCACTTTGTGTTGAAGATGTGGTAATTTCATATATGGCTTCTGTTTTTCTTTTCAACAGGTAGAGAAGTGGTGATAAAACTTTATTTGTTGACAATTGTATCCCACTATTTTGTAAGTTCAGAAGTAAAAAAAAAAAAAACATAATTTGTGCACTGTTTAGTCGCATCTTCACTCTCTTAACCAGTTCTGAGTTGCAAAAAAATTATTGAGGGAATGTGAAAACGATGAGATGTTTAGCAGGCTAATAAAAACCCCATACAAAGCTCAGATATTTTCTTGACTTTACCCTCTGAATAAAATGAATAAAAGACCAACAGTCGTCTATTCTTTTTCTAACCTTCTTATCCAACTTGTCACAGTTTTGAATCTTTATCATGGGAATGGCTGGGCACAAGGTGGCAACCAAACATGAATGGGTAATTACTCCTTTGCAGGGCACACTAAATGCATATGTTCAAACATACAGGACAATTTAAAGTTGTCTTTAATCTTGCGAGCATTTTCTTGGGATGCAGAAAGAAAACCCATGCAGATAATAAGAAACATGTAGACACTTGTAGCACTTAAAAATTGGACATGTCTTAAAGTGGGTGTATGTTTGCACCTACTGCTTTGAAAAATTGAAAGTGAAAAAAGAGCTGGTTCTAACTTTCCAAAAAAATGGTATCGTTGTAGTCCAGTCTCTTGTCTAATTCTGTTTAAATCAATGAAATAAATCTATTGCAAATGGTACAATAAAGGTATAATTCTTGTCTTGCCAAATAAATGTACTCTTGGATTAAGTAGTTTAATGATGTTTGTTGCTAATTGTCAGATCACCTAAATCTGGAAGGTGTGCATAGTTTTAAATATTTAAATACTGAATACAAACTGGTATTACTGTGTGATCACAGAGCCTTATACCACTTTTTTCCACCATTTTATCATTCTCATTTTTGCTTTGATTTTACTTTGCTGAACATTCAATTGATAATGAAATAATAAAATGGCCATACTTTATGTTGTCTGTCTTCGCCAAGCTGTGGAAGCCATTGAGTAGCACTAGGTATCTAATGTGTGCACTCCAGCAATAAAAAATAAACCTGCATAGCTCCACCTCTGGCTTGCCTATTAGTGGAGTCCCATGGTAACCGCTCCTCTTTTGTCAAATTATGTAGTACAGTGTAAGAAATAATAGTAAAGCTGCAAGGTGAGAACGTTTAATGATCTGGTGGAGCCAGCTATCTGATTGAGAGCAAAGTTTCAGTAGTGTCCCTAATGTTTCAAAACTTTCTAAAAAGCGCTGTCCAGAATTTGAATGCCCAACTGCACAAAATTTTTATAGCAGCATTGTGGGTGAAACAAAAAATATGCCTGTTTGTCTAAGGACCTGCACAATGTCTGTGTGTCACCAGTATCGATACTTAATTTTGATTATTTTTCTCTTGCCCTTTCTACCTACTTTTGATGTCCCTTTCCCTATATACTGAAGCTGATTGGTCGTTTGGCTTCATTTAGTTTTGTCATGATTAATGCATTTTCTTCGAAAGAAATGGGGTGTGTGTTCTAATGTGTGGTATATTGAAAAGCAATGAATCACGATTGATTTTGTTTTTAATGGTGACAGAAAACACTTTGCACTGTATGAATATGCATTGCATTTCAATGCATTTTCCATGTTAGCTACATTAAGCTTTGGAGCGGATAGTTTACCATAATGAAGAATCTAATATTTTTTGGATATATGGATAGAAATCTGAAAAACCGACTTGCTGAAAAACATGCGTTACAAAAAATAGCTTTAAACAGTTTTGTAATGAAATGTGATTGCAAGTATTGTGATCATTATTTACTGTTTCATGTGGTACTGGTGTACGGTTTATATTTTGCATTTTGATGTAGTTGGTATTGATTTAAATGGTAGTCTTCAGTTGCTGAAGAGAACATGTTTTTTTAAAAAAAAAATGTAGTATATGCACATGTGAGTAAATTTAGTTAATGTCAGGTGGTTATGGAAATAAAAACTGTTTAAAGTTTTAGCCAGTTTTAAGGTAAAAACTATTTAGAAAATAAAAGAAAAATGTTAGCATTTTAGCCCTAATAGCCCTTTACTCTCCCTCCCCTCAATCACAATGTGCTTTACAGTGACTGTTGGATTGTGTCTTTCACTGTGCCTTTATTGGTATCATTAATAGCATTAGTATTATTATTTTTGATATTGTTGTTCATTTCATATTTTTATTCATTACTATTATTTTGTGTCGTCGTTATTCTTTTCAGATTTAATAAAAATGATTGAACCGAGTCGCAGATGCAAACAGGTACGTGCCCGGGTTTTCTTACTGCCGGCCAATGGGAGGCAAGGCAACTCGGTGACAGTTTTCCTGGCCAACGTGGGATGAGAGGTCCGGGCGGGCGCCCGGGAGGGTAGTGCCTAATCCCAATACCCCAGGGCCTCTCCAAAGGACATGCGTCTGGGCCACACCCCGGGGAGAACCGCCGCCGACCCCATCTCCCAGAGCGAGGGCGAAATGGGGGGGAGAGGAGAGGGATGCCCCATCCGCCCCCTGCACCCTGGCCCCCTGCCTTTCCGGAGAGAAGGGGGGAAGCGGGTCCGAGAGGTTGGGTCCAACTGTCCAACAGGGGATGGCATCTGTAATGATCCTTCCGCAGGTTCACCTACAGAAACCTTGTTACAACTTTTACTTCCTCTAGATAATCAAGTTCGATCGTCTTCTTGGCGCTCCGCCAGAGGCTGCGAGCGACCGCGGCAGGGCAGATCTGAGGACCTCACTAAAACCATTCAATCGGTAGTAGCGACGGGCGGTGTGTACAAAGGGCAGGGACTTAATCAGTCCAAGCTTATGACCCGCACTTACTGGGAATTCCTCGTTCGTGGGGAACAATTTCAAGCTCCGGTCCCCATCACGAATTTGGTTCAACGGCTTACCTATATCTTTTGGCACCGCGTAGACACATGTTGATCCATTCATTGTAGCGCGCGTGCAGACCTGGACATCTAAGGGCATCACAGACCTGTTATTGCTCAATCTCACGTGGCTGAAAGCCACTTGTCCCTCTAAGAAATTGGACGCCGACCGCTTGGGGGGTCACATAACTATTTAGCAGGAGGTAGTCTCGTTCGTTATTGGAATTAACCAGACAAATCGCTCCACCAACTAAGAACGGCCAAGCACCACCACCCACAGAACCGAGAAAGAGCTATCAATCTGTCAGTCCTCTCCGGGGCCGGGTGAGGTTTCCCATGTTGAGTCAAATTAAGCCACAGGCTCCACTCCTGGTGGTGCCCTTTCTATCAATTCCTTTAAGTACAGGAGAATATACCGAGGAAGAGGATGGCAAAGAAGTAGTGGGATAGTCCGAGAGATGCAGAAAGTAGACAAGAGTACAAGGAAATAACGGGCAAGGTGAAGAGAGAGGTGGTGAAGGCTAAAGAAAAAGCTTATGATGAGTTGTATGAGAGGTTGGACACTAAGGAGGGAGAAAAGGACCTGTACCGATTGGCTAGACAGAGGGAGCAAACTGGTTAGGGTAATAAAGGTTAAAGATGGAAACATACTCGCAAGCAAGGAGAGTGCTTTGAGTAGATGGAAAGAGTACTTTGAGAGGCTTATGAATGAAGAGAATGAGAGTGAGAGAGGAGAGGTTGGATGATGTGGAGATAGTGAATCAGGAAGTGCAACGGATTAGCAAGGAGGAATTAAGGACAGCTATGAAGATTGGAAAAGTCGTTGGTCCAGATGACATACCTGTGGAAGCATGGAGGTGTTTAGGAGGGATGGCAGTAGAGTTTTTAACCAGATTGTTTAATGTAATCTTGGAAAGTGAGAGGATGCCTGAGGAGTGGAGAATTGTACTGGTGCTGATATTTAAGAATAAGGGTGGTGTGCAGGACTGTAGTAACTACAGGGGGATAAAAATTGATGATCCACAGCATGAAGTTATGGGGAAAAAGTAGTGGAAGCCAGGTTAAGAAGTGAGGTGATGATTAGTGAGCAGCAGTATGGTTTCATGCCATGAAAGAGCACCACAGATGCAATGTTTGCTCTGAGGGTGTTGATGGAGAAGTATAGAGAAGGCCAGAAGGAGTTGCATTGCGTCTTTGTGGACCTGGAGAAAGCATATGACAGGGTGCCTTGAGAGGAGTTGTGGTATTGTATGAGGAAGTCGGGAGTGGCAGAGAAGTATGTAAGAGTTGTACAGGATATGTACGAGGGAAGTGTGACTGTGGTGAGGTCTGTGATAGGAGTGACGGATGCATTCAAGGTGGAGGTGGGATTATATTGGGGATCAGCTCTGAACCCTTTCTTATTTGCAGTGGTGATGGACAGGTTGACAGATGAGATTAGACAGGAATCCCCGTGGACTATGATGTTTGCTGATGACATTGTGATCTGTACCAATAGTAGGGAGCTGGTTGAGGAGACCCTGGAGAGGTGGAGATATGCTCTAGAGAGGAGAGGAATGAAGGTCAGTAGGAACAAGACAGAATATGTGTGTGTAAATGAGAGGGAGTCAGTGGAATGGTGAGGATGCAAGGAGTAGAGTTGGCGAAGGTGGATGAGTTTAAATACTTGGGATCAACAGTACAGAGTAATGGGGATTGTGGAAGAGAGGTGAAAAAGAGTGCAGGCAGGGTGGATTGGGTGGAGAAGAGTGTCAAGGATGGACAGGATTAGAAATGAGGACATTAGAGGGTCAGCTCAAGTTGGATGGTTGGGAGACAAAGTCAGAGAGGTGAGATTGCGTTGGTTTGGACATGTGCAGAGGAGAGATGCTGAGTATATTGGGTGAAGGATTCTAAGGATAGAGCTGTCAGGTAAGTGAAAAAGAGGAAGGCCTAAGAGGAGGTTTATGGATGTGGTGAGAGAGAATATGCAGGTGATGGGTGTAACAGAGCAAGATGCAGAGGACAGAAAGATATGGAAGAAGATGATCCACTGTGGCAAACCCTAACGGAAGCAGCCGAAAGAAGTAGAAGTAATTTTTTGTGCCAATAAAACGCAACGCTTCCACATTTTTTTTTTTTGTTTGTTTTTTTTTTTTTGGAAGGGAATACAATGCTAAGGAGGTTAATCTACCAAACACCAAAAATTCAACACTCAAATTATCCAGTCCAAGTATTGCAGTATTAAGTATAGCACTATGCAATTTGATTTGATTAAACCTTCTCACCAATGACGCTGCTACATTATTGTAGCATTGTACAGTTTGGGGGGTTGAATTCTTAGTGTTTCAGTGATGAATCTGTAGTACTAGGGTGTTGTACCTTTTGTTTGTTCTTTATTTCGCCTTATACAATTTCTTGTATTAGGAATTTGTTAGTTTTCGCATACCCCTTGGGGTCAGAGCGCAGGGTCAGCCATTGTACAGCGCCCCTGGAGCAATTACAGGTTAAGGGCCTTGCTCAAGGGCCCAGCAGAGTAGGATCTCTTTTGGCAGTGGCGGGGATTCGAACCGGCAACCTTTTGGATACCAGCGCAGATCCTTAGCCTCAGAGCCACCCACCTACCTTGTTAGCCATTTTGAATGTAGTAAGAAGTTAAGCTAAGTACATCTTGTCTGAAGATGGGGCCTGAGTTGCCTCGAAATCTTGCATATTTGTAATCTTTCTAGCTAGCCAATAAAAGGTGTAATTTTGTTTAACTTCTCACTACAGTGATGAATTACAAAGAGAGAGACTGGAACACATTCCTTGTCATCTTTACACCCCTTGTCTAGCAATCATCCTTTAACATCGTATCACAGTGATATGGATTGTCAGCAAGATAGATTTGTTTCAAGGGCTGGGTAAATAACAGTAAAGTAGAATAGATCATGTGGTCTGGCCAATTAAGGAGCAGAGTGTTAGTGTGACTAAAGTACATCAAATTTGTACATTGTGCTCTGAAAACATATGGCTCATCCCATGACTAAAACCACTTTGGAAACACTTCAGAACTAAAGTATGTAATGAATTGCATTCTCTTGTTTATAATACCCATATTTTTTTACTGACAGTCTTGTTTTTATTTTCTATCCAGGCCTTTAATAAAGGCTGTATTAGTAAAAATGATGGTTGGTTTCTACACATAACAAACATCTAGTACTATGGCAGAAGGGATATATTTGTAGCATTTTTCATTCCTTTGTCTTGGTCTAGCTTTCATGGTAGGATATATTCCAAATTCTGGGCTTTACAGTTAGAAGATGTGGTGAGCACATTATATATACACCACAATGTAAGGTAAACAGAGTATGTAGTAAGCTCTGTTTAACTGTTATTATTTTTGGGAAATTAAGCAAGGCAGAAGTGTATTGGATCAAATCTTAAAAAAAAAATTGTAGCCTTGTAGAAATAGTGTTTTGTTTTTGGTTAAACTTGACTGCAACTAAGAATGTTTGTGCAGCATGACCTCAGAAAAGGGAAGTTGGTAATCTTCCGCTTTACTAATTCACATTCTGAACAGTGTCACGCAGCATTTCCGTTTAGCTTGAGATGAAATGCCTGCTGCTTTACTGGCGTTTTGTCTTGAGTGTACAAATGGCAGTAGGCAGGAAGTTGAATTGTAATTACAATGATAGTGATTATGTGGATATTAAGACATGGTACATTGTAGTACTTTGTCATTATTTTTCATAATAGATGGATATTGGGATTTGGTAATATTTTCATAGTAGCCTAAAGCATCCAACGATGGCAGAAATTAACAGCAGGGGGAAGTAAGTGATGTACTTTTTCTCCTAACTTTAAGGCAACACCTTTAGTAATTGTACTTGTGTTATTTCAATTACAGTTTAATGCACACCTCCGTACTGTATGGACAGTGTGTATGTATTTGGGGGGAAAAAAACTCACCTTATTTTAAATTGTACCTTTTTGTGCTTGTGTAACATAAAAGCATGGCTTTTGAGATTGCTGTTGATGCAGGCAGTTTCCTGCTCAAGATGTTAGTGATTTTATACATGGTTTCAGAGTAGTTACTTTGTAAGTGCTGCTTCCAAAGAATTTATAATTCTGGCTGTATGTTTTTTGAGTGAATACTTTTTTTTTTGATAGCAGATATTCCCAGTCTTGTTAACCCCAAAACCTTGAGAATGTGGCACCATTAAATAATCAAATAATACAAATAATGAATTGCTTTCACAAAAGATAAACCCACATAAAGGCATACATTTTAAGTCAAATTGCATTTTCTCACTTGTTGTAATAAGCAGGAAGTTATAACTTGATATTTTGCTTTTTATTGTAACTTGAGTTATTGAAAGAGGATGTTAATTGTGGGAATGCATTTGCTTTGGGGTTGAGGAGAGTCATGTTATTGCTTAGTGTTAGATTAAAGTCTTCAAACAACTCTGGCATGCCTGTATGTAAGGACTGCTTTTGCTAAAATCTCACAATTTCAAGATTGTTGAATTTTAACATTTATTTCCAAACTTAATGTTGTGTTGCGTGTGTAGCAGCCATGTGACATAAAGAAAGTCAGAATATGAACAGGAACACTATGTGAAAATAAACACACAGCACAGAAAACTTGGTTGTAGTATACAGTGATCCCTCCTCGATCACGGGGGTTGCATTCCATAACCCCCCGCGAAGGGTGGAAATCTGCAAAGTTAAAACCATATGTTTATATGGGTATTTTTACATATTTTAAGCCTATATAAACTCTCCCACTCTCTTATAAACCTTTCCCTCAGAGTTATACAGCATAAACCCTTTATATTCTTAGATATTAGGTAAGATTCGTTGAAATTATGTATGTAAACACACTGTTTATATACTACGCACAAACATACGTATCGTATATCATTGAGGAGTTTTATTTAATATGTAATACAGTTTTAAACACATTGTTGTAATGGATATTTTAACAAAAATAAATTTATATTTACTGTATATACAGTAATGCACTCATTTTACTTATTATCCAGTTATATTAGATATATTATGATTATTTCTTTGGTATTAGTATCATATTTCTAAAATACGAACACTGCAGTCATGTGTCACTTGCATTCTGGTAATGTTTACATTCTCAGCTGATTTCGGCTGGTAACACCGCCAATTGTTGCCAGTTGTAAAATGGTACAGTTCATTTGGAACATAATGTATTACTGGTATTATTATTATTATTATTATTATTATTATTATTATTATTAAGAAAAAACGTTGAGAGACAACAAAAAAAAAAAACATTATAGCTAAGCTCAACCCCACCTACCCTTATTCTAAGTCACAGTGTGCTCTACAAAGTCCACAAAGTTTTAACATAGCCTTCTTGTCTAATTGCAGGTCCATTCTATGAATTCAATTTGAACAGCTACATCAAATCAAGTGCAACAAGAAATCAACCTCTGATAGACCTTGGTAAAAAGGGTTTTGGAACCCTTTCTCACGTTATCCTCCTCTTGCACGCTCTAATAACAAATATGATTAATGCCTTAAGTGCTTTCTTACTGGCAGTTGCACATTTTGGCAACACAGGCAAGGAAGCAGTGAAATAATCAAGCAGTAAGCAAAGGAAGTAGAGCAAACACTTACCTTAGACTGAGATTCTGACTTGTGTAGTACATATGTTCATACTAAGAAAAAAGTTGAAGAACCTTCTCATATTCAGTACACATGATTACAATAAGCAGTATTCACCACCATTATATAACAGTTATTGATGTCAGAGGGCACATACTGCTGTAACTAATTTAAGCATTTATGGAGTTACTTGAAGTTGGCCTTCATATTCCACTTACAGTTAGGTTGGTAGATATATTTTTCAAAGTTGTAGTTTTTGTAAAAGAAAATTAAGAAAAAAATTTTTTCTTTCGTTTCTCACCCCCAACCTACTGGTTTAGCGATAAGGCTTTTTATGCTGTTTTAGAATGTAGAATCCCTTAGCAAAGGAGTGTAAAATATCTGATCAAATATTTTGTAATATTTGCTCAGATACTTCTTTGCATTTGCCAAGAACCATGCATGTAAAACAGGAACAGTCTTTACTCTGCATTAACCTCTGTGTAAATAGGTTATATCTATCTGAATAACGTTCACCTCGTCCACCATTCAAATTGCTTTTTACTTTTATTTCCTTTTCACACGGCACATTTAAATGACAAAAAACAAATAGAAGGCTGAATCAAGCTACTTTATTAGCCATTTTTTATCTGCTCTGCACTGAGCAAGAGAGAGAGTACACCCGCATTGAGATGCATAAACAGAGAAAAGATTGCCATACCAAACAGGAGAACGGATGGTGCATGCCTTAAACCCCAGCTCACAATGTTTAACCACCAAACGCCTACATTAGCCTAAAACATGGAATAGATTATATGGCATGCTAGCAGGCCTTCCAGTACAGTACCCAACAGAATTTGCCAGGGATAAAATGGACATTCATCTGTCTGTTTTGAGTTGCTGTTGTTTGACTTTAATAAGGTCACATTTCTGTGTAAACATGCTTTTCATTTTATATGTAAAACATTTACCAATTTTATTGGATTTTAACAGCCCTACTGATTACACAGTATTGGTATAGGACAAGGCAGCTAAGTATCATTAAATTTGAAGCAGTACATCTCTGCTTCATATTGGAAACCTGTCTCTCAAAACAGAGGATGTGGAGACAATGAATTAAAATTATCAGCTGAGTATTACATATTTTTTATTTGGCAATTAATTTTACCAGGTTATGTGAAGATAACAGAAACAAAACCTTTGGCTCTATATATGCTGTGCTACAACAAAGGATTGTTAATGGCTTGCTCTTTGTTACTAAGTGAAATCAGTAAGGAACTGGACAAGTGGCACTCTTGTTAAAGTCCAGTACTTTAATCAGTATGGCTTGGCACACTGCTGTTATCCTTGTATTTTATTATTATTCTTTTCCATTAATGGTTTATTGGCAGTAGTCATAGGAATGTTATTTTAGTACAGGATCATAAGTTGGTTGATCTAGTATACTGGGTGTATTTCTTCATATGTGGATGTTGAGTAAACCATTTTACCAGTATTTAAAAAAATGTGTGGAAAACCAGAATACATGTTAAAAAAATAAAAAAAAATGCTTGGAAAGGGAAATGGCAAGTATGTTTTTTTGCTGGTGGATTAAGGCCAATGTCACATTGGACACCGTTCCCATGATTTTCAGTTGTAGCCTTTATTTACATAATCTTTGTCTGAGGTAGTTGGTGGCAGGCAAGAGCAGTTGCGTAGTCGGACACACTCAGGGACTCGCTCCAATTAGTCTGCAACTTGGTCCGGCAAAATCAAAATAGGTTTGATTTTGGTCTTTAGTCATAGTGCCGTGTCAATGAATGCATATCTCAAAATTCAGTGCATATAATGTAGCAACTTCCATGAGGAATGCAGATATTTTGGACCTGACAAACAGAATAGACCACTGATAGTCCTTTTTTAGTGAAAATCAACAGATTTAGATTGGTGGCCGATTGTTTGCTTTGTCTGCTGCCTGTTTTGGAGTGAGGTGCATGCAAACTGCGAAGCACTATATGCATTCTGAGGGTAATCTGCCTCAACTGAGATTACTTTTATGTCTTGGAGTTATGATACCTGTTAACACTGTTTTTATTTATATATAAAAAAAAAAGTAAACATTTTTTGAAAAACAGAGTTGCATCTTTGTATTTATTAGGCACTTCAGAAGAGGTCATCCTTCTGAAGCTGTGTCTGTGTCTAGATGACTGTGTATGATCTATTTAGGGATGTCACGGTACCAGAATTTTAGTACTCAGTACAAATACCACTGAAATTTCACAATACACAGTACCTTTCGATACCACAGCAAACAAGAAATCCTGTTAAACCACAATTTTATTTAAAGTACCTCCACTGTTAGAGTGAACAGTATTGTCTTTTTCTTTAATAGAATATAAAATATATACATTCTAATACATTTATTTTTTTGGCTGACATCTTTAACCAAAGGTGACTTGAAACAGTTTTAAAACAACTGGTGCTATTTCTTTTGTTTTTCCAAAAGACAGGTGAAGTGACCTGTCATGTTAAATATTGTAATTTAAATTCTACAATAATTAAGAACTACAATTGTGCAAGGTCCTCAGATTTTATGAGACAGTTTGACTGCGAAGCTTACAGTACGGGGGTGAAAAGATCAAAATCACATGAATTAAACACTGTCAAAGTGAGAGAAGTATTTTAACGGATCTAAGTGGTTCTGCAGCTACGATGGACAAAATTGTGAGAAATCGAGGTACAAAGCCATGCCCATTGACCCACACTGTTTACATGTTGAGAGCTAGAAAATGAAAATGCAAAGTGGAAATGTTTTTTACTTTTCATTTTTGCAGCTTCATTGCAGCTCAGGCTGAAAATGAAATTGCAAATGGGGTTATTTCATTTTAATTTTAATTTTTGTTTCATTTTTGTGTGCAGCTTTTGAAAATGAAATTGCAAAACAGATTGCATTTTCATTTTATAATTTTAATTTTCATTTTCATTTTTGCAAAAAATACCTCCCATACTTGGGGATCCCCAAGTGTAACAAAAGTTGGGAGAAATTTTTTTTTTTTTTAACTAGGGGGCTTTGCCCCTTGTTCACTTTGCTCGCCAACCCCCGTGTTTGGTTTTCCAGATACACACTTTTAAGGTTTTTTTTTTTTATCTTTGAATAGATGCTATTTCATTAGTTTCACTTTTATTTCAGAGCTTATGTAAAAACAATATTTGGAATCTTTCGAGTCCCAATATGCTGAATGTTTTAAATGAGGTCAGTGAGACGTGTTTAATGACTTTGTACCATAATTCAGGATAGGTTTCTCTGTTTGGAATTTCAGCACAGACAAGCGATCTACATCAGCAGCAGTTAATAATTTTTTTTGCAAAGTAACCAATAAATGCATGTGAGGTAAAACACGTTTTTGAAATTCTGACTTGAACTTCAAAGCCTTACAATATTTACTTACTTCTGACATGTCACCTGTGTCCATATATTCGATCTCTATTTGCCTTTTAGTTATTTGAGCAATAATTTCTTTTTTTGCGCTAATGCGATGTTTACTTTCTTTTTTTGACACTTGTTTTTTTCTACTCAGATGTTTTCTGCTTTCATATTCTGTATCTTGCTGTGCATGTGTTTCGTGCCTACGTTTTTTTTTTTTTTTTTTTTTTTTGAGTCTTTTGAATTCCAGTTTTCATTAGCTATCAACACAGCTCTGTGTGTGTTTGGCCCCCTTGTTTTTTAACCTCTTTATGCTGTTTTACTTTTTCTACTCTTTTATTTCTGACCTCTTTGTCCTGCTTTTTTTTCAATGACACCTGGTCCGTGGTGATAATTTTCCCTTTTTCGAGTAGTAATTTGTTTGTTTGCGCTACTGCGATCTTTACTTTTTTTTTTTTATACTTTGATTTTCCTACTTTCATATTTTCTCCACATTTGTATCGTGCAAACTTTTTTTTTTTTGAGCCTTTCGAATTATACTGCTTTCATAATCTGCTCTGCATGTGTATAGCGCCAATGTTTGTGAACGTGTTTATGAAGTTCTACTTTTCTTTTACTCTGTCTTTTAATTCTGAGCCCGATTGGATGTGCTTTGTTTCAATCCCACTTATTACGGGCTGATAATTACTTTCCTTATTTTCTGAATTTGCACCTAGATTATTTTTTCTTTTTTGCTAATTTTTCTCTCCAACGCTTTTGAGTCTTTTTTTCTCTGTGCTGCTTTCTTCTTCGCTTAGTTGTCGACGTTTCATTTATAACGTATTGTCCTTATATGCTTTATATGCGCAGAGACCCTGGATCCGTGTATGCTCATATCTTTCACAAGACTGAATGTTTTGCTGGCCTGTTGTCTTATTTGATATTGATTGTAAGTAGGGCGTGTTTTGCAAGAATCTCATGTTCTACGTCATCGTGAGACGGTCCTGGGTCAATCTCTTGGCACATTGTCTCATGTTTAAGGTCCTCGCGGGTCTTTTAAGTGTCTTCCGAAGATCACGTCTCGACGCCCTACTGTTTCTCTCCAGGATTTTTTTTTTTTTTAATAATAGATCTTGAGGATTTCCATATAGGATTGATAAAGGATTATGTCAACTACCTTATTTCTTACTATGTGCATATTAAAATTTATTCTTTGACATATTCTCTTCTGTAAATGAAAAATACCACTTTCTAAACATTAAAAAAACATCTGTCTTTTCTGTTGGTCTAGTGAATTCCTAGATAATTCAGGATATTTTAATATAAAACTAACAACATTTGGTTTGTCAGAGAAGACCCTATGTTAGGTTTGTAACATTTGATATCGTAAGATTTATATTTGCATTAGTAGCTGATTAAAAACAAACAAACTAAAGAGCAGTGAATGGATGAGTCGGATTGATTGAGTTTTCAAATATCACAAAATTCTGGAACTTTAATTTTCCAAATCAGTCCCCTTTCCCCCCCCCCCCTACAATTGACCATACTTCAGTTTCTTGTGTGAAATTGATCGTGTCAAGTTTACATTAATCCATTATTTCAGAACTTGTAAAACACCCTTAGTTATGCTATTTTAAAGTATCTTGTATAGCTGATCAGACTTTATTTCTTACCCTGTGTACCAGGACAGAACAAAAATTTTCTGGGCCTGCAGTTTAACTGATAGACTGCATTACTCTTGCCAATGTACCTTTCAAATATATGATACATGTGCTTTCACTTCATTTTGTCACTTGTTTGAGATTATTTGAATGGGCATTAGTTTGGATTCAAAAACCAAACAAATGACACAAATTTAGTATTTGCCTGTCTGTATTTAGCTATGAAGTGTGTTTTTCCTGCCCAACTAGCTGACATAATCGCAGTGCTTTGAGCACTAAACAAATTTTATTTTGGTATTAACAATTGAAGCAACTTATTTAATTATCAGTGTAGGCAAGCTAAATAGCCACATATTTTGAAACTTGTCTCAACTTTTACTTGCTACTGCTTTTTGCAATGCCAGCATGCAGAGTCCCCTATGCATAACAGTGCAGGGTGCATGCTATGTTTCACTTCTGACTATGAACTTTACTAATTTGGTTAAAGATACACCTATGGAAGTACTCGACGTAATGAATGTGAAGCCCCCATTTTTTATTTATTTTCTAGGGTCGGTATAGAGCACAGTAGTTTAAAAAAAAAAAGGGGGATAAAAGCAGTAATAACAAAAGTCTGTATGTGTTTTGACTTTTTTTTTTTTTTTTAAATAATAATAAGTGTGTTTCCCTTAGTCATATACTGAAACTGTCCTGTCTTGAAGACATGGTATTTACGGACATTACTATTTTTCTTCTCGAAATGTGGAGATGCAGCGCTGTATCATCATTGCTATGAGCCATTTTTGTTATTAATCCATGTTTTTTATGTATTACTTTGCCCTCTGGAGTAATTTGTCTACTTACAATCATAATAGTACTGATAAATGCTAGATCTGTTATGTTTGTGGAACATTAGTATTGACTGGCACTAAAGGTTTTGTTTTTTTGACATCCCTATGCTGATGTATATGAGATATACAGGTGTAATACTCAATGTTGTTGTGTTTGTTCTTTATGCAGTCCCACACTCTTGGTCCGATCTCAACAAACGTTTTGCACACACATCCCACTTTGTCAGGAGTAGACAATTTTGACCCTGGGGGCTTTTGGGTGAAGGTTCCATTTTACAGCAGTGAGTTTCAAGTACACCTTTTTCCGGATTTTGAGTCCTGAAAAAAAATGAATGGTATACTTTCTCTCACACACACACACACACACACACACACACACACACACACACACACACACACACACACACACAGAGTCTACAGAATTATTCACAAACAATCCATACATAAGATTGTTTCTAGGAAATAGGCTTGGTTTCTTTGAGAGAGTGGCTATTTTCTCCAAGTCAGCTCTCTCAAAGACGAACATAAGTAGTCTAGATTTTGCCAGAAGTACCGTAACAAATTTGAAATCTTTTAGAAAATTTTGTTGTCTGAGATTATGCTGAAATTCTTGTGTAAGTGAGAGGGGAAAAATATTTCAATGCATTAGAAGTATCAAACCATCCAAAAAAATTCCAGCACTTTTAAGTATATACACTACAGGTCAAAAGTTTCAGTACACATCAGTTTTTCCAGTTCTTCAAATGTAATCAGTTAGGAATTGGCCTGGGTTAAAATATTTTTTTTTTGTGATTACCTTTCATTTAAACGATTTGATATCGATTCTTAAAGTCTTGATCGATCTCATGAATCTCTATCCTGCTCAGTTGCTATATGTGGATTTTTGCTTATTTTCATTTTTGGTGTCCGATCCAGTAGATGGTGCTAATGCGCCTTTTAAGGTATTCTACGGAAAAAGCACTTTTCTACTTCGCATAAAATGGTGTCTTCTTTAACTGAAATCAGCGTCTTAGGCACTAGTGATGTGTGATGCTGCTCACTTTCTTTTCTGTCCGATACTGGGTTATACTAAGGCCAGTATTACCAATACCGATTCCTGTACTGATGCAGCCAGAGTATTGTCTTGCAAGAATTGTTAATCTTGTATTTGTGGACATCAAAAAGTCACATTTTATAGACTTTGCATTAGTAGACTACTGCATTTAGTACCAAAGATCTGACTTATTTGCTTGTTTATTAAGAGAAATTATTAAATATGTTGAGTTCTTGCAAACAATCTATGGAACAACAACGAGAATTAGTTAAATTTTTTCTCAAAGAGAACTTGCAAAAGTTGTTGAAGTTTTTGGCTCTAAAAATGACTTTTTTTATTTTTTACTGTAAAACGTGCAGAACACAAAGTATGCAGTCAGAAGTTTAAAAAGTATAATGATGATGCAAATACTGAACGAACGTCACTTTTGGATTCATCAGACTCCTTTTTGGTTTCACTATCCTTTTCAGTTTCACTGAAGACAGATTCACCTAGTCATCACAGCTGATGAGAGGCTTCTCGTAATCACTCCTCATATCACTCTCGAGAGTATAATACTTGGGCTGCTAAAAAAAACATTTTCAACAAGACGCTATTATTACTAGGCATGCCTACAGGTCAGAGGAGAAGATATGATACTATACTATACTGTTGCCCGGTTAACACTTGGGACTCCTGTTAAGGAATGGGATTTGAAGATAATTTTTTCCCCCAAAATGGTCATAATAAAATATATTAAGATTGAGAAATGTGCTCCCTAAAAACAGACATTAATTATTTTCTATTCAAACAATTTCAACCTTACATCAGATTAAAATACTAATGTTGCCTGGGTTCTGCCTGCCTTTTATGGAAGGTTTCTATAAGAGTAGGCTACAGCCTGACTGTCTGCTCTCTTTTGATCGCCTCTGTTATAACTCCATGCAACATGACTGATGTGTTTTTGGTGTTGCAGCAGTGGTGTACGGTCTTGTGACACGTATTATGCTTCATTGTTTACTCAGTGGAGTAAAAAAAAACAACTCAAAACACCACTTCACTTTGTTTCTGCCATTGCCTTATGTACAGAGCTCCACTGCTTTTGCAGGTGGACCACAGCACTGGCAGTGTGGTTGCTTGGAGATGATAAATGCAGAGGGAAAAGCAGCTTCTGTTTTACAAAGTATGACGTGTTTAATTTAATCATGTTCTCACCATCAAATGCATTTTAAAAATAATTTCTAAAACTTGCATATTATTGAAAATGGTTAATATCGATACTTTCAATGTGAACATTGATGTTTAAATATAAAGTTAAGGATCAGAAGAATAGATACTTTAGCATCCATCAGCCCATCCCTATTAGACACTTTAAATCAGATGTGTAGACTTATTACAGATTCAAACTGTGTGTTAGTAAAGTAGTAAAAACAAAGCCTTATGTAAGCTGTACAACTCGGAAGTTAATAATTGTTGTAACACAACAAATTTAGAAATCATTTATCCTGACGTCACTAAGAAACAATTTCTTAGTCGACATCTAAAAGATTAGAGCATAAACGGTCTGCCCTGTAGATGGTGTTTAGATCCAAGCTTCCTTTTAAGCTACCTCTTGCCATAATGTTTTATCTGTTAAGAGACCCTATAACGCAGCTGGCAAAGCAAACGAGTAATTGCTACATGTGCTACAAAAGTGAGTGTTTGCTCAAAGCAGCCGACTTGAAGTAACACCATAATGGTGGCGTTGACAGTTATGATGGCCGGTTCTTTTTTCTTTTATATCCCATTCAATCAGTGCCACAGTCAACAAACATCAGCTGTAGATCCTCATTTTAAAATGCTTTCTTTAGCATTTTTGAGATTAACATGACTGTTATAACTGAAGATGTGTAACTTGTAAAATTATAGAAAGACAGGAGTCTTCCCACTGCATTTTTAATTTCAACTAATTTTAAAATTAGTAGTTGAAGCAAACAATTTGCATGTGTCACAACTTCTGTTGATTACTTAAAACTCCTCTGTCTGGAGGAGTTGAAACAGACTGTGTTACTGCACACCCTCCGAAGTATTACTTGGACAGTATTACGCTGTAGAAAGTTGTACAGTTCCGGTGATCATGGCAAGAAAGTGACAATTAACAAACAAAATGAGAAAGAGTCTTATTACCCTTAGAAGTGTAGGCCTTTCATTTAGAGAAATTGCAAAAATAAATCTGTCAGTTAGTACGGTGGCAATTGGAAACTGGAAAAAACTGATAAGAAGAGATCTGGCAGACCCAAAGTCACAACCCAATCAGAAGACAAGTTTTTGAGGGTCACCAACTTGTGTAATAGGTGCCTCACAGCACATAGCTTCAAGCAAAGCTCAACAGTAGTCAAAAAAGCAAGTCTCGAGTTTCTACTGTTAAGAGGAGACTTTGTGCTTCTGGTTTGACAGGGCGAGTGGCAGTAAGAGAGGACAAAATAGGGCTTTGAAATACAATCTGTGGACTACTGCAGACTGGAAGAAAGTCTTATGGCCTGATGAATCAAAATTTGAAATCTTTGGTGAAATGGTGGTTCTTCAGTGTTGGACACCAACTGTCAAACATAAGTGGTGGATGTGTAATGGTCTAGGGCTCTATTCCTGGTAGCATTGTTGGTGTCTTGCACAGAGTGGCTGGTATTCTGAATCAAAAGTGTTGCCTCAGTTTGGTTGTTATCAGGTGGCTACTTTGATGAATCAAAAATGCGAATAAAGTTTTGTACACTTAATGATTCCTTGTCTTGCCATTGTTTATTTGTTCTGTGCCTTGATTTCATGAAATATTAAGACTTTGAATTGTGTGTATTTCCATTAAAGCTGAAAACAATAAGGTGTTCTAAAACTTTTGACTAGTAGTATATATATCTATTTAGGCTGTCAAGTCAAGGGATAAATATAGACTTGCATATTCATGTTAAAATATGTATTTCAATATTTGAAAGTAAGTTAAATTATGGGTGCTGTGAGCACATTTGCACAAAATGTTTTGTGTATTTTATCAATATTTTTACTTTTTTGTCTGCAGTGCATCTGTGAAAGATGAAGTGTTTATAAATCTTGGACTATTCCTTTAAAGATGCAGCTTTCATATGAATGCCACACTAGAAAACATGTTCACTGCAAGTGTGAAGTGATAAGCAAACAATAAGGTTTGAATACTGAATTTAAAAATAACTAAATGTTTGAGTATATGTAAACATGAGTTAATGATTGGGTGTTGCATGCATGTTTATACCTTTTTATTATATCATTTTTATCATCATAGGAACAAACAAAAAATCCTGTTTAAATACAAGATCTATCAAAAATCTCAGAGTAGATGCACCCTGTAAAAGGGAAGCGTCATCCCCACCCTCTTGTCTTCAGTCTAGTGCTGACAAGGGACAAAAGTCACTGCCAGGGCAGTGAGCCATAAAGTCAGCCACGGTAAGGACCTTAAAATCTTATGAGCCACTTGCACCGGCACTGCATGTTGCTACATTATTCTTTTTTTTTTTAAATTTTTTTTTTTACCTCATGGTGCATCTATAGTAAGAAAAGGAAGGCAGCTTTTGCTTGCTTTAGTGAATGCTTAATATTTCTAGCATAAAACAGCAGTCAATCAAGAAACTTAGGTTAACGAGTGACTTTCAGGGTACTGATTGTTTAAAATTCTGTTACTACTACAATGGTACAACCAGGAGAAGATCAGTGATGTAGAAAACCTGCCCCTCTGCAATGCAGAGAATTCACTCAAGCTCCATATGTGCAAAGCATACAAATACTCAACTCAAAATTATATATCGAGCACATCTGTCTTGTTTAAAATTGTCCAAAATGTTTGCAGGGCAAGATCCAACCTGTGAACACTGCAATCTAGTTCTAGCCTCACTGGGGCACATGTTTTGGGCCTGCACCAAATTAACATCATTCCGGACAAAAATTTTTAAATGCCTTTCAGAGAGCCTTGGAATCACAATCCCTCCTAACCCATTAACAGCTGTGTTTGGTGTACTCCCAGATGGGCTTAAAGTGGAGAAGGAGAAACAAACTATGATTGCCTTTACTACACTATTGGTACATAGACTTATCTTGCTGAACTAGAAGAATCCTAACTCTCCTCTTTTAAGTTATTGGGTAACTGATGTTATGTACTATTTGAAATTGGAAAAAAATCTAATTCTCACTTAGAGGATCTGTGCAGAACCTTTTCAGAACCTGGCAGGATCTAATCAATAACATTTTAGAATAAGCTTTTAAAGCACTGAGGAAGCAGATTCTCTCCCCATTTCGTTTTCTTCTCCATTCATCTTTATTCACTTATTAATTAATCTATTTACTTATTTTCACTAGCTTTAAGTCTTACTCTGCTGGCCATACTCTTTCTCAGGAGTGGGGGTTGATTTGTTTTCGATCCTATTTTTGTTAAAATTGATCTATTTGTATGGAATGTTGTGTGATTATAATAATCAATAAAAAAAAAAAAATCTTCCCCACAATGTTTTGTGAAAGATTCAATTTATGAAGAATGCAGCTATTCATTTTATTAATTTTACACACATTCAAATAATGACATTATTGCCTTGAATATGGGAAAGGCACTATATAAATAAAATGTAGTATTATTATTATAATATGCACATTTATATGTCTGTGTATTTTTGTTTATGTATGTCTTTTTATATTCAGTGGGTTCAGTGGGTTCAAAAGGTATTCAGAACCCTTGACTTTACAACACAATGAAGTGTGCAAAGATTTGACTTTAAATGGATAAACTTGACATTTTTGCCCGTCAGTCTACACTGAAGTGCAAACATTTTTTCAGAAAGGTTTGCAAATTTATTAAAACACTGAAATCTCTGTAAAAACTGAAACTTTATGAAAGTACATACGTCTTTTGCTAAGGCACTCCCAATTGTGGTCATGTCCTTTTGTTTGCTTGAATTAACCTTGAGATGCACCTAGAACTTGACTGTATTCTACCTGTGGTAAATTGAATTCATAGGAAAGCATTTTGAACGTCACATAGGTTTATATAAGGGCCCACAATTCACACTGCATATCAGCACAAAAACCAAGCCAAGAAGTCTAAGGAGCACTCTGACTTCTGCTGTAAAATTGTGGTGAGGTCAGGGCAAAGGTATAAAACCATTTCTAAAGCTTTGAGTATTCCTTGGAGCACAGTAGCCTAAATCATTGTGAAATGGAAATTATTTGGAACCACCAACAGTAGCTAAGTTTCCATCCAGTTTTTTGCGACGTTTTGTTATCGACAAACAGAATATACGTAAAAAAAATGTGCGAAATTTGCTGTCTCCAGCCTGTTTCCATCAAACTGGCTTTTTATCGATAAAATGGTGTGCGTGATGACGTCATCCCCCCCCCCAAAACGAACTGTCGCATAACTTTTGTTGTATCGCGAAAAAAATCTGCCCTTGAGCCGTTTCCATACATAATTTTGTGTATGTCGCAAATTATCTACCTTTTGTTTTCCACGTTACACCCCCTCCACTTAACAAAGAAATGGAGAGATTATTCAGACAGTTTTTTGAAATTTGCTAGCTTACTGTTATTTCAGTTTCACAAATAATTGGAATTGTACATAATATCCGAAGACGACAGCAGAATGAAGCAGATGCTTGTCTGATAGCCCTAGAGCTCGAAGAAAGTACCCCAGTGCGACGAAACCCACGGGTATGGGAGAGACGACGGAATAAGACCTTCTGGGAGGAGGTGGTGGAGAGACACTTAACAAAAAATCTCTAGCTGCAACATTTTATAATGACACGGCCGACGTTTGAGATGTTGTGTGGATTCATCAGTCCTGATGTTGCGCCCATCACAGGTTGCCACCGACCACCGGTTCCAACCCAAAAGCGGATTGCCATCGCCCTTTACAAGCTGGCAACCTGCGCCGAGTATAGAGTAGTTAGAGAAACTTTCGGGGTTAGTAAAACTACCATCCATCGATGTGTATATGCTGTGTGCACCGCTATTAAAGAAAAATTAATGCGGCGTTATATCAGACTTCCGACTGTAGCGGAGGCCAATGAAATTGCATACCGCAATTCCTTGGTGCATCTTGTGCCACAGATTTACGGTGCGCTGGATGGCACGCATGTGCCTATTCTTCCCCCGACGGAAGGCTACCGCGATTACATTAATCGCAAAGGGTGGCCATCTATTGTTCTCCAGGCCCTTGTTGATGACAGGTGCATGATACGAGACATTTGCGTTGGCACTCCTGGAAGTGCCCATGATGCAGCTATGTTTGCAGCATCGGATCTGTACAGGTGAGCCTACCTTTCAACATCCCTTCTCAGTGCGATAACAACTGAATTAACCTGCTTCCCTTAAGGTTTTTAATTAAAACTGAAATTTGAATTAATACAAAATAACGACGTTTAATCAAAAAAAAACTCTCCATCAGACCATGAGAACCGCTCCGCCATTCTCGTTTTGATTGCACGTGATGAAAATGTGACACATTTATTTGCACTAAAGCCCTTTTTTCCGACAAAAAGTGTTTCCAATGTAGTTTTTGCGACATCTGAAGTATCGATATGGAATTTATGCGCTAAGGTTAAACGGAAAAATATGTCGACATGTAAAACATTTTATCGATAATTAGCATTTCCATCAGCTATATCGGTAAAAAAATTTGAAGCGCTAAATATTTTTTCGCAAAAACTCCTTGGATGGAAACCTGGCTAGTAACAAAATTTATTATGTAGCATGTTTTGATGCAAATGATGTTGCTCAAAGTGCTTTACAAGATGTAGAAAGAGAAGTTTATATATACTAAGTAACAAAGAATAAAGTAAGGTCCGATGGCCAAAGGACAGAAAAATCAAATAAAAACAAATAAACCCCAGAGGGCTGGAGATAAAAAAAAAAAAAAAAAAAACAATCTGCAAAGGTCCAGAGGCCACAAGACCACCCAGCCCCCACTGGGTGTTCTTTCTACCTAACATAAATGATCGAAGTCCTCGTGGTTTTCAGGCTTCACGTGGAAGACTTGGATGTTGATGGTCATGTGGACATCTGGCCTTCAATCCATCAATGTAGGGGCTTGATCAGGTGCTGGTGATGCAGATTGCCACCAGAGAAAACCGGTGAAGTAACAGCAGAGAAAGTAGGGATTAGTATGGATTGCTGCACCATAATAAAGACGATAATTAAATGTATATACAGAATATCAGGGTTACACTAAAATGAAGGAATAAGAAAGCTATGTTAAAATAATGTTTTTTTTTTTTTTAGCAGTTTTTGTTTTAAAGTGCTCCACTGTATTACCCTGGCGAATTTCTATCGGTAAGCTATTCCAGATTTTAGTTGCATAACAGCAGAAGACGGCTTCTTTTAAGTTTAGCTCTTGGAAACATAAGCAGACACTCATTTGAAGATCTAAGTTTATGATTTGGAGTGCATGGTGAAAGGCATTCCAAAATATAGGATGTAGCAAGATTATTTAAGGCATTGTAAACCAGAAGCTGAATTTTAAAGTAAATTCTAAATGGCATGGGTAACCAGTGTAGTGACATCAAAACTGGAGAGATGCTTGGATTTTAATTTCCTAGTTAAGATTCTGGCAGCTGTATTCTGTTGTAGTTGCAACAGATTGTCTTTTTTGGGTAGTCATGAGAGGATTTCGCTACAGTAATCTAGCCGACTGAAAACAAAAGCGTGAACTATTTTCTCAGCATCTTGCATAGTTATAAGAGATCTAACTTTTGCTATGTTTCTTATGTGGAAAAAATGCTGTCCTAGTAATCTGATTAATATGTATTTAAAATTTAGGTCAGAGTCAATAATTACCCCTAAATTCTTTACCTCTGTCTTGACATTTTTCAGCATAATGAATCAATTTTATTTCTAATAACCTCTTTATATTCATTTTTGCCAATCACTAAAATTTCTGTTTTCTCCTTATTTAGTTTGAGAGAATTACTACTCATCCATTCAGAAACACTAAGACATAGGGGGTCAGTGAACCAAGAGAGTCTGGGTCATCAGGCTGTATTTGATAAATACAGTTGTGTGTCATCAGCAAAGCTGTGGTAGCGCAATTTATGCCTTTTGAGATAATCTGACCGAATGGAAGCACATAGATCGAAAAGAGCAGTGGCTCCAAGATAGATCCTTGTGGAACACCATATAGAATATCATGTGTCTTCGAAGTATAATTACCACAACAAAAATAATTTTCTACCTGTTAAAATAAGAGTCAGGCCAATTTAAGACATTGCCAGAGAGACCCACCCACTGACTAAGGTGATTTATAAGAATATTGTTATCAATGGTATCAAATGCTGCACTCGGATCTAAGATGATGAAAATAAAGTGCCTCTATCTGCATTAACCTGCAAGTCATTTACTTATTTTAATGAATGCAGTTTCTGTACTGTGATTTGTTCAAAAACCTGACTGAAACTTGTCAAGAATAGAATGCTTATTCAAGTGATTATTTAGCTGTGTAATGACTACCTTTTCTAGGTTTTTACTTAAGAAAGGCAGGTTAGAAATGGGTCTAAAATTGAACTTGGTCCTAGAAGCTGCTCTCTTGTCAAACTGAGCAATAGTGATATCTTAAACAGAGCCTTAGAAGTCCTCTCCTGAAATGGGAGAACCTTTTCTAAGAACAACCATCTCGGCGGTATTCTCATCTATAGTACGTGTTTCTGTAATTTATGGTGGAGTGGCTAAATGGAAACCACTCTTGATTAAGAGACATATGACATCCTAAGGGACTCTGAGAGCATGAGGGAAAAGATACTCTGGTCTAATGAGATAAAAATTGAACTCGTCTGGGAGAACTCCGAACACTATGTCTGACTAAGACCAGACATTGCTCATCACCTGCCGAATACCATCACAGTGAAGCATAATGGTGGCATTGTCATGTTATGGGCCACTTCTCGGTGGCAAGAACAGGGAACTGGTTAGAATTGAGGGAAGGATGAATGCAGCCACATGCAGAGAGGTCTTAGGGGAGATCTGTTCAGACTCATATTTATCCTTATACAATAAAATTTGTACAAAGTGAAGGGGTCTGAATACTTCCAAAATTGTCTACATTGTATGTGTATGTATAATAATATGTATATATGTTTCTGTATATACACAAACTGCTGTGGAATAGTGCTCTAAAGTGTGAATGGTAATCCGTAAACTTCCTTGAAATTGCAGTAAACAGAAAATAAAATGGTAAATGAAGTTTATATATGTTGTGAGCATCATTTGCCTTAAAGCAGCAGAGATTATCTTGGGTAAACTTGAATTAATTTTTGCTGATACTTGTGCGGAAAGGTTGGCACAATTACACTGCAAATTTTGAATGTTTTATGTGCTTTTGTCTTGGAAGTAATCCTTGACAGGCTTGATGATAAGATTAGGGCTCTATGGGGACCACACAGTCTTTAGCAAGAAATCCCTATTTCTCTTTTCACTGAAGGCTACTGATTTTGGCTATGTGTTTGGGGTCAGTTTCATGCTGCAGAATGTAGCTTGGTCTGATCGGAGGAGACTCCCTAATGGTATTGCGTAATAGATTTAAACGATCTGTACTTGTCATCATTGTGCGGGCCATCAATTTTTATCAAATGAGCAACTCATTTGTGGAAATGGCAGCCCCAAACCTCCAGTGTTTCACTGTTACCTGTGGATATTTATCCATGTACTATTCACCAGCCGTTATGCTGAACGTTGGACCTTCTTTTTACACAAAAAAAAATCTAATTAGAATTCATCACTCCCTGAGCACATGTTGATGTTTTTCTTTCATCTTTTTTTTTTTAATGATATGCTAACTTTTTCCATTGCGTAAAATCTGCTGGTTAAACTGCCACAACCTCATCTTTTTAGTATAATAGTCCCTTGCATAGTTTTATTCTCTCTACACACAGTTGTTTTTGTTCAACCTACACATTATGCCATTATCTCCCATTTATTAGTTTTGCTTAATCAAACTTTGGTCTATATGTCTACAAGGATCTTGCTTCTTTAACTGGAAACTGGTCTGTTAAGGGGTTAGTTGTGTTCTTTAAGGCCATTCTAAGGTTTTTCTAACTCCAAGCTCTTTTCCAATGAGACACCAATCCAGAAGACTTACAATAACCGTCTTGACTGTAGTCACGTATTTACATCTTTATATTTATCACTATTTAACCTCCCACTTCTTGAGTATTGCTTCCATGCTCTATTATGAAACCTAACTATAAAGTACAATTAAAAAAGAAATGAAATCTACTCTAACATAATTTACCTCTTCAGTACTAGTAAATTTGTGGGGTTTTTTTTGCAAACTAACCAGGAATTTTTGGTTGTAGTATTTCCGTGTGCCTGGATTAAATTTATATTTTTGGTTTACACCTTTGTTTTGTATTGCTTTTTGACAGCACTTTTTCTGGAGCACTTATCATGCCAGAATATAAGCTGTACCATTTAGATTTTGCTTGTAGTCTTTTGCTACCCAGCTTATCAAAGCAAGTATGGCATATTAGGCCTTCCATTGTTTGGCTAAGAAAAGATTTCAAGCAAGTTTTGGCTCTATGCACATGTGAAATTAAGTGGAGTCATTCATTCTAATTTTAATGATTAGGAATGTCACGATACCAGAAATTTTGTATTTGATATCGGTAACGGTGAAATTTTATTATACTTGAAACTTTGATACCACGTCAAAAACGGAAATCCCATTTAATTGTTTTTATATTAAAGTACCTCTATTATACAAGTGAACAATATTGTACCTTTTCTGTATTACAATAGTAAATATATAAATACTAGTAATAACATCTTTACTAGCTTTAACAGCAAATACCAGCTTTAACACACTTGTCAAATAGTCACTCAACTATCATTTAAGTAAACTAGTGTTGGCATTCATAAATAGGAAAACACAATGCAGAGCTTGAAATGTGATGTATGGTACAGACAGGGATTTTCCCACTGTGTAACAACAAATGTGGAATTTGTGATTTTTTTTTTTTGTTTGTTTTTGAAGAAAACAATATTGCATCCAATCAAGTCAAACTTAATACCACAAATAACTTCATAGTCATACTAGAAAAGGAAAAAACACCAGAAACAGTACTAAATAAATGCAAAATGGCAAAAAAAGGAGAGCCTAGAGCAAAAATAGTTTGGGGAAAAAAGAAAAGGGAAAAATACTCTTTTCCCTTGATGTAAATGTTTATTCTAAAATTTTAATCAATTAAATTGTGCTTTATTTTAAAGTTTTGAACAGATTCTCTAAGTTGATGTTTTTTTTCCATATTCAAATAGTATAGAACATCAGTTACCAACTGACTTCTAAAAGGTGGATTGGGATGCTTCCAGTTAAACAAGATAAGTCTGTGTGCTTGTAGTGTGGTATAGGTAGTTTAAAATCAAATTATCCTTTTCCACTTATTCCCATCTTGGAGTACACCAAACACAACTGTTAATTGGTTATGTGTGATTGTTATACCAAGGCCATCTGATAAGCATTCAAAGATTTTTGTCCAAAATAGTGTTCATTTGGTGAACTCCATAACATATGGCCCATTACGTCTGAAGCTAGATTGCAGCATTCAGGTGGGATCTTCTCTGGATACATTTTGGACAGTTTCAAATAAGATAAATGTGATTGAAGTCCGAGATCCTAACAGAAGTTACTTGAAGCATATAAAATTTGTCTATACTAGCCTAATCTCCAAACAGGATTAATACATGTGTTTTTAGATTTTTCAGGTACCTGCAAGTATGAATTTCAGGAAATTACTTAGGCTGCCATTTCCTGTACTCAATAAATATATAACTGTGAGACAGCATTGCATTATTCAGCATACCATTCAGATATGATGTGCTTTCACTTATGGTTTAGCTTATGCTTTTAAGAATAGAATGGCACAAATTGGATGTTTGAATTTATCAATGCAGTATTCTATTTTGCTCATCCTGCTGTGTGTTTTAGAGATGATGCATTTCTATTAACACAGCATATGTCATTAATAGGGAGGTGTGTCTTCTTTTTTGAAACACTAAATAAATTTTATTTTGATATTAACTAAATGGAACAGCTGATGTCATCACCAGTGCAAAAAAAAAAAAAAAAAAGTGCTGCCCGTCTTCCTACTTCCCACGGTGCTGTATGTGTAACTGCTGATGTATTTATGTTCCACTCCAGCACGGGTCTGAACTGTATAAAGAGGTTAGTTTGGGGTTGTGTAGGACAGGGGTAGGCAACGTCGGTCCTGGAGTGCCGCAGTATGTGCAGGTTTTTGTTCCAACCCAGCTCCTTAACGAGAACTCAATTATTGCTGATGAAGCACATATTGCTTAAGTGACATTTTAATGCTTCATTTTAGTGGTCTCACTTGTTAAGGTTCTCCAACCTTAATTGCTTATTTCAATCTTAAACTGCTGCATTCAGTGTTTTAATTGCTCCTTATTAGCAATAAGATGTAAAAGACAAAGCAGCCAGCAGTTCTCCAGCTAGCTTTTTTCCAATTACATCTGTGTGTGTTCATCATGCACGGTTTGATTTAATAAAACACTTAATAGAAAAATGTGACAGACTGAAAATGATCTGTTTTAGGCTTCAAATCATTTGGATGATATCCTTGGAAAGGAAAAAAATCTACGATATAAAAGCCTTACATTGCACAGACTAACAAGCCATAAAATTAAATAAGGTCTGAGATTGGCAATGATTGGTTTCTAATTAAGCAATTGGGTTGAATGAAAACCTGTAGCCACTGCGGCTCACCAGGACCGACATTGCCTACCCCTGTTTTACATCTTATTGCTAATAAGGAGCAATTAAAACACTGAATGCAGCAGTTTAAGATTGAAGTAAGCAATTAAGGTTGGAGAACCTTAACAAGCGAGACCACTAAAATGAAGCATTAAAATGTCACTTAAGCAATATGTGCTTCATCAGCAATAATTGAGTTCTCGTTAAGGAACTGGGTTGGAACAAAAACCTGCACATACTGTGGCACTCCAGGACCGACGTTGACTACCCCTGGTGTAGGACACGATTTAAAAGTGATTAATCTTATTTCATCTCCTCTTACAAATGTGTGACAATATGATTATATCTCATTTGATCAGTGGCATTATTTTGCTCTCGGAGCACCCATCTGTTTCTGAATTAATTCCATAATGGGATAAAAGTGGTAATAAAACACAGAGAGTGGAAAGTTTTGTTTTGTTTTTTTTCTCTTTACAATGTACTATTCTTGCACTCGCATTCTGAAATTTTCATTAGTTGAACACAAAGGCATTTTCAGACAGGACCCCTGCTGTTTTTCTTTTCGTGCTGTGTTGATGCAGTGTTGTATCATTACCACAGGGATACATTTTTATTTTTATTATTACATGGTTTTATTCAGCTTAACCTCTCTGATTTATTGTCTGGTTCAAATTTTGCAATCAATTTTTTAAAACTTTTTTACTAAACCAATTTCCTTCAAACCTGCATGTGTGCTGATCTCTGGTGACAATGCAGTATTTCATCAGTTTTGACCCGGGATCTGTACATTATGTCATATTTAAATTTCTCATTTCCTTGTATTATACTTTTAGTGATTACGCGTATATTGTGCATTGTGCCAATGCACATGTATATGAAAAATTAGCTGTGTTGGTCAAGCGGTTAACATGTTGGACTTTCGATCAAACAATGTAGACGAATTAATAAAAATAATTTTGATTAATAATGAAGTTTTGTCAAATTACTTCGATATGATAGTTAAGCAGCATTGGTCAAGTGGTGAACTTGCTGGTCGTTAAATCAAATGGTTGAAATTTTGAGACCAATGTACACAAATTGTTTTTTTTAAATTTTCACAATTTTTCATCAAATATGCACAGATTTGGCGATACTGGCTCAGTGGATAAAGTGTTGGGCTTTTCTAAGAAAGATTGAAGGTTCGATTCTCGAATACAAAAAAGCACATTTGCAGTACTTCACACGTGTAAGGTTTCAGCGTGGTTAGGATTTTCTGAAATGAGAAATGAACATGAATGAATGTTTCACTTTTAAATTGTAGGTTCATTTTCACTCTGTTGCTAATGTCATTTCTGTCTAATCACCTTTCCACCCAGGTCAGAGTTTTTGTATTGTGCCGGGGACTATGTGGCATTATGGTGGGTAAAAAATATATAAAAATATTCTTAAGTGACACAATTTTATTCAAAAATGCACTAAAAAGTAAAAAAAAAAAAAAAAAGATTTCTAATTTTAAGATTTTGTTGGTCATATGTGACAAAAATTCCTGAAATAATTCCAAATAAAATAACGCTTCCAATTAAAAGGTTTCTCCAGTTATAACCATTATCCTACATACTTTAAACAACTTTTATGATGCATCATTTTCTTTCCATAGTTAAGCTGGTTAGAACATACACTTTAACAAATCTTTGCATTTTGGGTGCCCCATGAATTTATTTTTAGTCGCATATGACCAACGAAATCTTAGTACCAAAAAAAAGAAAAAAGTTTTTAGTGCTTTTTTTTTTTAATAAAATCCTGTCACTTGAATATCTTTTTTTATATACAAGATTTCTCTGTTCTTAATATGCATTTTATTTGACAAACCTCCAACATGACTGATCTTCTTGCCCATTGCTTAAAGATGATCTGAGGTGTTAGAAAGGCAGAGCTAGTCAGTAAGTGTTACTGACCTTCGAATGAGGTCTGTCATGGTGTGAGAGTAATGAAGATTGCAGTGAAGCTGGCAGCGTGACATGCTGCATATACTTAATGTTTGCATACAGTTCTTAAGTTTTTATAG
Organism: Erpetoichthys calabaricus; assembly: GCF_900747795.2. Classification (NCBI taxonomy): domain Eukaryota; kingdom Metazoa; phylum Chordata; class Cladistia; order Polypteriformes; family Polypteridae; genus Erpetoichthys; species Erpetoichthys calabaricus. The sequence goes on from NC_041395.2 coordinate 68,622,649, forward strand.
CTGATGCAAATAAACCAGTGTAAATTTTCTATCTGTAGTAATTAAATGGATAAGTCAGTCAGATGCCAAGCTCAGGGTCTATAGTATTAGCTGTTGGAATGCTGCATGAGCACTTCAATAAACATGTTGGTCCTTACTATCCTGTGTCTATTCAAATATGGAAGCCTTTTCTGAAACTCCTTGTCCAGTGGTCTGACTTGGTATACTGTCCCAGATGGAGCAGGCTGATCTAGCATTTGAGATTGAGTGACTTGACTTTCCTTCCCTTCACAATGACTATTTAATAGAGATAGTGTTACTGACAGAAAGGATATTTTTATGTCATTAAATTTTAATGCATTTTTTGACTCAGTTGGAGCCAGTTCCAGGTTTAAGGAATAGTTTACAGAACTAAGCAATGCAGACAAAGTGTGAGGGACTCTGCTTCTCATAGAGCTTTGATTTTGGCAACAGTGAGTGCCAAGTGGTAAAGAGCCATAGTCTTCACCACCGGTTCATTGCGGAGCACTTAGAGATGCACATCTACATTCACTCATATTGAATAAATTTAAATTAAAAAATAACCTATTGATTGACAATGTGTCACTATGCATAAGCTAGAGAGTGAGAGAATTGAAATTTAGTAAAAGCTAAAACTAAAATGAAAGACTTATCTGAGCGAGACTTAATTTAGGAAAAGTCTTAAGTTTTGTTCAAGTTCACCACAAGACTTGTCCTTTCTTTGTATGAAGTGTGCTGCCCTAGCGTGTTACTTTCTTTTATTGCGTGTGCTTTTTTTAAACCACATTTACTATATGATGTTAGTAGCTATAAATTTTCAATTTGCAGTTGCATAAACAGTGTGATACTTAACAGCTTTTCTTTAGTGCATGTATTTAGCTTGCCTGGGCTTATTTGCAGTTTAACAAAAGCACACTCTCTGATAGAGTATGTTGACATAGATAGATACTTTATTAATCCCAAGGGGAAATTCACATACTCCAGCAGCATCATACTAATAAAGAAAATATTAAAGAGTGATAACAATGCAGGTATACAAACAGACAATAACTTTGAATAATGTTAACATTTAAACCCCCCCCGGGTGGTATTGAAGAGTCGCATAGTGTGGGGGAGGAACGATTGAATGATAATAATGAACTGCACATGTGCGAGTGTCTCTTTCGGATTCCCAAAATCACTTTTGGTTTCACTGACCATTTCCATTTCACTGCCTGAAGACACATTCATCTTGTCATAACTGGTGAGAGACGTTTCTTAGATGCCATTATGAAGCTAGGAGTAGACACGCTTATACTATTGCCCGAGTAAAGGTCGTCACTTATACTGTTGGCACTTTTATAACCCAAGTAATCCTTGCGTAATACATGAGGCACATCTATACTGTTGCCGAGAGACACTTGGCACCAAGGATATCGCGTATTAGTCGAGGTATAGTTGCGATTCTTGAGAGACGATCTACCAGAAATTATTGCAGGGATCCCGGTTCGAATCCCGCTAATGGCACATTGCTGAATGGAAGAATATATCTCTCAAATCATTTTTTAAAATTTTTTTTAAACTTTCTCTTCAACGTACGGTGCTTTGAATTCTACTTTGCAGATTTAATTGTTTTTTTTTTTAATGAATTATTGATTTGTTAAGGAACACATGGACAACAAGCATAGTTAAAATCACAATTAAACTTCCTGCAAATTCTGTTGAATCATAATTATAACAAATAATAACGCATTTCACTTACTTATATAGCACCTTTGCCATGGTCTCAGACGGCCACACAGATAATCAAGAGGGGTACAATAAAAATGAAAGCACAATAAGAATGAATAAATAACAGTTCACAGCCTTGTGTTTGTATGTATTTCTAAAATTTGGGAAGTAATATATTCTAGTTGATGCTGACATTTAATTATTTTGAAGTAGGTAAAAATAAATATTTGGAAATATTGCAAAGGGAAAAGTTTATATACTTATAGTAAACAGCACAAACACCATTTAATTATGTGTGTGTGTATATATATATATATATATATATAATATACATACAGTGGTGTGAAAAACTATTTGCCCCCTTCCTGATTTCTTATTCTTTTGCATGTTTGTCACACAAAATGTTTCTGATCATCAAACACATTTAACCATTAGTCAAATATAACACAAGTAAACACAAAATGCAGTTTGTAAATGGTGGTTTTTATTATTTAGGGAGAAAATAAAATCCAAACCTACATGGCCCTGTGTGAAAAAGTAATTGCCCCCTGAACCTAATAACTGGTTGGGCCACCCTTAGCAGCAATAACTGCAATCAAGCGTTTGCGATAACTTGCAATGAGTCTTTTACAGCGCTCTGGAGGAATTTTGGCCCACTCATCTTTGCAAAATTGTTGTAATTCAGCTTTATTTGAGGGTTTTCTAGCATGAACCGCCTTTTTAAGGTCATGCCATAGCATCTCAATTGGATTCAGGTCAGGACTTTGACTAGGCCACTCCAAAGTCTTCATTTTGTTTTTCTTCAGCCATTCAGAGGTGGATTTGCTGGTGTGTTTTGGGTCATTGTCCTGTTGCAGCACCCAAGATCGTTTCAGCTTGAGTTGACGAACAGATGGCCGGACATTCTCCTTCAGGATTTTTTGGTAGACAGTAGAATTCATGGTTCCATCTATCACAGCAAGCCTTCCAGGTCCTGAAGCAGCAAAACAACCCCAGACCATCACACTACCACCACCATATTTTACTGTTGGTATGATGTTCTTTTTCTGAAATGCTGTGTTCCTTTTACGCCAGATGTAACGGGACATTTGCCTTCCAAAAAGTTCAACTTTTGACTCATCAGTCCACAAGGTATTTTCCCAAAAGTCTTGGCAATCATTGAGATGTTTCTTAGCAAAATTGAGACGAGCCCTAATGTTCTTTTTGCTTAACAGTGGTTTGCATCTTGGAAATCTGCCATGCAGGCCGTTTTTGCCCAGTCTCTTTCTTATGGTGGAGTCGTGAACACTGACCTTAATTGAGGCAAGTGAGGCCTGCAGTTCTTTAGACATTGTCCTGGGGTCTTTTGTGACCTCTCGGATGAGTCGTCTCTGCGCTCTTGGGGTAATTTTGGTCGGCCGGCCACTCCTGGGAAGGTTCACCACTGTTCCATGTTTTTGCCATTTGTGGATAATGGCTCTCACTGTGGTTCGCTGGAGTCCCAAAGCTTTAGAAATGGCTTTATAACCTTTACCAGACTGATAGATCTCAATTACTTCTGTTCTCATTTGTTCCTGAATTTCTTTGGATCTTGGCATGATGTCTAGCTTTTGAGGTGCTTTTGGTCTACTTCTCTGTGTCAGGCAGCTCCTATTTAAGTGATTTCTTGATTGAAACAGGTGTGGCAGTAATCAGGCCTGGGGGTGGCTACGGAAATTGAACTCAGGTGTGATACACCACAGTTAGGTTATTTTTTAACAAGGGGGCAATTACTTTTTCACACATGTAGGTTTGGATTTTTTTTCTCCCTAAATAATAAAAACCATCATTTAAAATCTGCATTTTGTGTTTACTTGTGTTATATTTGACTAATGGTTAAATGTGTTTGATGATCAGAAACATTTTGTGTGACAAACATGCAAAAGAATAAGAAATCAGGAAGGGGGCAAATAGTTTTTCACACCACTGTATATATACACATCCATAACTTTGTCCTGTAGTCAAGCAGGAGGAATACTAGGAGGAAGAGCAGAGGTAGATTTAGTGAACAAATAAAGCTGTGTATCGTCAGTATAAAAGTGAAATTGAATACCATGATGCTAAAGTATATTGCCTATAGGAAAAATATAAGTAAGGAAAAGTGGTCCCAACACCAAGCCCATTGGAACTCGGTGTGTAACCACTATACTCTCTGACCTAAAGCCCTTCACTTGAACAAACTACCTTCAATCTGTAAAATATGAGAAAAACCATAGATATACAAGGTCACAAACTCCTAAACTAGCTAAATGTTCCAAAAGTATCTAATGGGATTGTAGTATCAAATGCAGAACTGAGATCCGGAAGTACAAGAATCGTCTCCTGCTTGGAGAAGATTTGTAATTTTGACCAATGCAGTTTCAGTACTGTGTTTCGGAAGAAAGCCAGATTGAAACTGTTCAAACATATTATTTTTTTGAAAGGTGGGATTGAAGTTGAGAAAGAATCATCTTTTCAGGAATTTTTGTAATAAATGGAAGAGTAGAAATAGGTTGGTAATTAAATACATTTCCAGGGTCTAAAACATTTTTCTTCTAAATTGGTGTAATTGAAGAAATTTTTAATATATGGCAAATGGTACTTAACAAGACTAGTATGTATTGGATCCAGCTGACGAGTAGAGGATTTTTTGTTATAACATCAGAAATAATATATTATGAGTAAAAGTGGAAAGCATGTCATTTTCTGCAAGAATAAGAGATGCAAGTTGCTGGTTATTCTTGCTAATCTTAGAATTGAAGGCGACCAACAAGTCATAACAATGTTTAGCAATGAAGTTCTAATGGACTACATTTTTTGGTGGTGCAGTTAGCCAATTCACTGCAGAAAAAAAAGTTCTAACGTTATTCTCTCCTGTACTAATAATATTAGAATAATATACAGTTTTTGCAGCAGAAAGAGCATTTTTGAAGTGTAACATATGATCTAAGTACAGCAAGACCAGTTTTCTTAAATAGATGCTCCAGACGCCAGCTCATAGTTTTGAGCTGACAAAGATGTAAACCAGAGAGCAGTTGGCGTAAATGAAACAGTCCCAATCTAATGCAGACTAAATCTAAAATGTGACCTTTACGAGTTGAAAAATGTACATACTGAGTTATGTTAAAACAGTGAAGTATTTTATTAAAATCCATTGTAAGTATATCAGTTGAATTATTAAAGTATATATTAAAATCACTCATAATGGCATGGCATGACACACAGAGTAATTTAAACAGGTTAAAATTCTGCAAGAAAAGTATTTGACAATGTAGGGTTATATGAAACAGCAGTTACAGTTGTGCTTGAAAGTTTGTGAACCCTTTAGAATTTTCTATATTTCTGCATAAATATGAACCAAAACATCATCAGATTTTCACTCAAGTCCTTAACGTAGATAAAGAGAAACCAGTTAAACTAATGAGACAAAAATATTATACTTGGTCATTTATTTATTAAGGAAAATGATTGAATATTACATATTTGTGAGTGGCAAAAGTATGTGAACCTTTGCTTTCAGTATCTGTTGTGACCCCCCTTTGCAGCAATAACTGCAACTAAACGTTTCCGGTAACTGTTGATCAGTCCTGCACACTGGCTTGGAGGAATTTTAGCCCATTCCTCCGTACAGAACAGCTTCATCTCTGGGATGTTGGTGGGTTTCCTCACATGAACTGCTTGCTTTAGGTCCTTCCACAACATTTCGATTGGATTAAGATCAGGACTTTGACTTGGCCATTCCAAAACATTAACTTTATTCCTCTTAAACCATTCTTTGGTAGAACGACTTGTGTGCTTAGGGTCGTTGTTTTGCTGCATGACCCACCTTCTCTTGAGATTCAGTTCATGGACAGATGTCCTGACATTTTCCTTTAGAATTCTCTGATATAATTCAGAATTCATTGTTCCATCAACGAAGGCAAGCCGTCTTGGCCCAGATGCAGCAAAACAGGCCCAAACCATGAATACACCACCACCATGTTTCACAGATGGGATAAGGTTCTTATGCTGGAATGCAGCGTTTTCCTTTCTCCAAACATAACGCTTTTCATTTAAACCAAAAGTTCTATTTTGGTCTCATCCGTCCATAAAACATTCTTCCAATAGCCTTTTGGTTTGTCCACGTGGTCTTTAGCAAACTGCAGACGAGCAGCAATGTTTTTTTTGGAGAGCAGTGGTTTTCTCCTTGCAACTCTGCCATGCACACCATTGTTGTTCAGTGTTTTCCTGATGGTGGACTCATGAACATGAACATTATACAATGTGAGAGAGGCCTTCAGTTGCTTAGAAGTTACCCTGGGGTGCTTTGTGACCTCGCCGACTACTACACGCCTTGCTCTTGGAGTGATCTTTATTGGTTAACCACTCCTGGGAAGGGTAACAATGGTCTTGAATTTCCTCCATTTGTACACAATCTGTCCGACTGTGGATTGGTGGATTTCGTAACCTTTTCCAGCCTGATGAGCATCAACAACTCTTTTTCTGAGGTCCTCAGAAATCTCCTTTGTCCGTGCCATGATACACTTCCACAAACATGTGTTGTGAAGAGCAGACTTTGATAGATCTCTGTTCTTTAAATAACACAGGGTGCCCACTCACACCTGATTGTCATCCCATTGAAGGTGAAATTAGAGTCAGGTGTTTTCAATCAAACTAACTGCTAATCCTAGCGGTTCACATACTTTTGCCACTCACATATGTAATATTCGATCATTTTCCTTAATAAATAAATGACCAAGTATAATATTTTTGTCTCATTAGTTTAACTGGTTTCTCTTTATCTACTTTTAGGACTTGAGTGAAAATCTGATGTTTTAGGTCATATTAATGCAGAAATATAGAAAACTAGCCAACCCGCGGCGTATCATACGCCGCATAATCAGGCCGCTTTTTAAGTGATTTTTAAGCACAGGGAGAAAATTAACATTTGAAAAGTCGGAAATGTAATAAATCACCAAGAATAGTAACATTTCATGTGCCCACCCCCAACTTGTCACCTGAGTCGTTTTCCTCTTTGCACAGTCCACATGCACTTGTGAGTCACGTAGACTTTTCATTGTTGTTTGCGGTTTTCGCTGCTTTTCTATATATAATCCACCAAGTCACCTGACCATGGTAGTACCGAGGGGGGAGGGGAGGGGGTGTGAATAAAGGGCAGGGACGTAATCAGTGCGAGCGTATGACCCGCTAGCCATGTTTTTGAAAGTTTGGGCCTTTGCCTTATTAATTGTCATAGCAAAGGCAAATCTAACAGGAAATTGTCTTCGTGTTAAAATAAAAGGCAAATTATCTGCGACAGACAAACTGTTTACACGCTGCATACCAACATGCGGCGTAGTATACGCCGCATAATCACGCTGGTTTTTTGATGTTTTTTAAGCAGAGGGAAAAAAATGAACATTTGCAAAATCCGTAACGCTGCTTTCAGTAAGTACAATGCACACGCGTTTAATTTGTTGGCCACTTTTTGCCAGCCGTCTTTTCTGGTTTGGGCTACTTTTACAGTGCTACCGCTTGTGCATATATTAAATCTTGAAATCCTTCGAGTAACTAATTAACTAACAAAGCTTGTGTGAAAAAAATGCGCTTGTTCTTTCATCATTTTGTTGCAGCCTATCAAAGACTTGCTGAGCATGTTTTCTAGAGTCAATTGGCTTTTCACACAGCGCGAGGGTGCGCATTCATCTCGGTTTATTACATACAGCTAGTCTGCTAGACTAATCTGCTACACGGCTGGGTTTGAAAAACCGACTTATCCCGGATGAGTTTCACCGGCATTAATGATTAGCAATCTGGTTGGAACAAAACCCTGCATCCACAGGGGTTTACAAGGACCGAGTTTGGCAAACAGTGCTGAACACAGACGAAACCTACTCAGGTGAGGAGTGGGGGCGGGCAAAGTAGTTGCAGCTATTGATTATTCAGTGTTGTTTGCCTGGGTGTCTGATCTGCGTTGACTGACATGGCTATTTTCTGCGTATCCCATGGTTGTCTTCCGGCAGTGTGAATGCCTCGAGAGACAGGGCATCCTTGTGTGGTTAGTTGTTGCAGTTTGTGACCACCTCGCCGACGTTATCCTGATGTTGGCAAACAAAGCCAACAGCTATGTTGCGAAATTTGAGAGCAACAGTTTCGTCAATGACATTTTTCCAAAAAAACCCGACTGATAGAAACAGTTACCTGATGCAGGAATTTCTATAACATTGATTACATATTGCCTGAAGAAGGGGCCTGAGTTGCCTCGAAAGCTTGCATATTGTAATCTTTTTAGTTAGCCAATAAAAGGTGTCATTTTGCTTGGCTTTTCTCTATAACATTGAGAGAAGTGTTGTTTCCATGAAATACATTTGAAGCCGTAGTCATGGAGGGCAAAAGAACAGTCAACGTGGCTCACAGCTGGATTTGGACAGCAGCACAGACCAAAGCGAGTATGTGTTTGATGAGCTGTTCAAGTTGGCGGAGGGGTAGAGTTTCTGGGCGGGGCTTCGTTGTTCGTCTCCCATGGTTTCCGATGGTGGACGTGGTCGGGTGTCGTAACTGAAACGAATAATGAAAAGTCAACGTGGCTCAGAGGTCCATCTGGACTCCTAGCACAGACGAAAGGGACTAACTGGGTGGTTGGTGAGTTTTTGTGTCCGGGCACATGAGCAGGCAGTGTGAATGCCTAGAGAGCGAGGGTAGACGCGGGCCGGGGAAAACGAAGTGTTGGTGGGAGGGGAAACGTTTTTCGTGTTCCTACAGGACCATCTAAGAAGACGCATGTTTGTCGCGGATACGGTGGACGCCGGTCGGGGAATAGGTGAGACACTAATGAAAAAGAGGCACAGGGCTTATTGGTTTTTAAAGACTGCTTCCTTCATTGTGTTTTAACCTTAGTTTTAAAGGATTGCGTGGCTCTCTGTCTCGCGCTGCCTGTGTGTGTCCCTCTGTCTCTCTGTGGCGCTGCCTGTGTGTGAGCGCGGCTCTCTCTCGGGCTGCCTGTGTGTGCCTCTGTCTCTCTGTGGCACTGCCTGTGTGTGCGCGCGGCTGTCTCTCTCGGGCTGCCTGTGTGTATGCCTCTGTCTCTCTCTAGCGCTGCCTGTGTGTGTGCGGCTCTCGCGCTGACTGTGTGTGTGCCTCTGTCTCTCTCTGTCTCTCTCTCTCTCTCTCGCGCTGCCTGTGTGTGCACACGGCTCTCTCTCTCTCTCTCTCGCGCTGCCTGTGTGTGTGCCTCTGTCTCTCTCTGGCGCTGCCTCTGTATGTACCAAGGTTCCACTGAGATTGACTAATGAAAAGTCAACGTGGCTCAGAGCTGCATGTGGACTGTGGCACAGACAAACAGAAACGACGGCATGTTTTTCGAGGCGTCGCGTCCGAGTTGGTGGCCGTGGCTCTGCGAGTTGTCATCGTATCCAATGGTCTAAGAGTTGGTGGGCGTGGCTCCTTCCTGCGTGCGCCATTGGCGTCTTACTTGTCGGCGGTGTAGTGAATCCACGTCCGAGTTGGTGGGCGTGGCTCTGCGAGTTGTCATCGTATCCAATGGTCTAAGAGTTGGTGGGCGTGGCTCCTTCCTGCGTGCGCCATTGGTGTCTTACTTGTCGGCGGTGTAGTGAATCCACGACCCTTCCGGCGTGCTTTCCATGGGTGGCTACTTGTCTTCCGGCTTAGTGAATTATGTATATAGATTCTAAAGGGTTCACAAACTTTCAAGCACAAGTATATAGTAAGTGACAGTCCATGGATTTTGCTAGCCAGCAGTTCAAAAGAAGATAAATCAGGAACATGCACCAGTGATAGTTTTAGGTTTTCCCGATAAATTATTGCAAGCTCGCCGCTTTTCCCTGAGGAACAGGATTTAGAAATATAGATAAACCCTGGTGGGAGTGCTTAGCAGCAACTAGGCAATTATTTTCATTTAAACCAAGTTTCCACAAGACATAAGCAGTCCAACTTATGTCCATAATAAAGTCACTGATCAGTAAAGCTTTATTGGAAATACAGTATTAAACAATCCAAACTTTAAAGTATCAATGGACATATAATCCTTTGACTTTACCAGTGGTCTCAGTATATTTTGGCCATCGGAGAATGCCAAGGTACAGCAAAACATCAGAAATCAGAGCGTAATTTATCCAAAGTCAATAGAGTTCATCCAGAGGGTATATTAATCTAGCAGTTGTAGCCAACATTCCATACTTAATATTTTCAGCAAGCCGTTATACTCCTCACTTATCTATTCGGCCCTGTTGAGATAACGTTAGCCAATAGATCGTCATCCAAAGTCAATAGAGTTCATCCAGAGGGTATATTAATCTAGCAGTTGTAGCCAACATTCCATACTTAATATTTTCAGCAAGCCGTTATACTCCTCACTTATCTATTCGGCCCTGTTGAGATAACGTTAGCCAATAGATCGTCACAGTTAACACTGCCATTTACCACACAAATTCAGAATAGACAAGAGGCAGTTTCCACCATCTATTCATCATTGCTATAAACCAAACCAGAGAATTGGCAAGAAAGTTTCCACTTACACAGATTCTAGCCAGCACGGTGCAAATCAATGCAAGCTTGTGTCAAAAGAGCGAGGGGCAGCAAGGACAGGAATGCGTATTATTAAATTATAATCTAAAGCAAGGGCAAAGGCAGATTCTGTACCAGGCATAAAACCCATAACGAGGGACAAAAATCAAAGAAAAAAAATCGGAGTGGTCTCCCTTAGACATCCTTGTATACTCAGATATGGGGATGGATATTTGAGGAGTTTACCGCAAGACAATGATTGTATTTTTATATTATGTACATTAAAGAACCATCAAAATCAAATTAATAGTATATTGAAGAATTATTATAAAAGTAAAGTTGAATAAATCGGAATCTGATGAGTTGTTTACAATCTGATTTTTACGGGAATTTATCACAAAACTTGTAGCAACTGGTAAATTGGGTTTTTTGGCACATGTAGTCAGCATTCAAAAAAAGCACGATTTAGATGCTTACTCTTCTATGCCTGCTATGTTGAATGCGTTTTTCTTCTGTTTAGGGTTGGCCAGTCAATAAATTTTACATTGTAATGAGCATAATCCAGTCACGGAAGTGCCATGGTATAAGCACAAACCAGTTGGAGTACGATTAGAATATTGTTTTAGGCTGTTCCACACCACAAAGCTGATGCTGCTTTTACAAAAGTGTCTGACTTTAAAGAGTGTTGTCAGAAATCTTCATTTCTGGAGTTTGAAACAGACTGGATACTGTGGACAAAAGGTGAAAACTGAGACAAATGTCTGCATTTTTAAACAAAAATGTAGTAGTGAGGATGGGCTCTAAGTGCTGGCATACTCTGTATTGTGTATATAAATGTTATCTGGTTTAATTAAATTCACCTCATGCAACAGTTCAAATTGCTTTTTATTTTGTTGCCTTCTTCTGAAGTTGAAATGAGAGTTAAAGGCAGCAGCATGGCGCCGCCCCCCCCCCCCCCCCTTGTCTCCTTTGTGTCTTCCACGTAACTGCTTCCACCATTAAAGAAAGGAGAGAGAGAGGCCAAGTACAGGTAAAAGAAGAAGGACTATCCAAATTTTAATTTGTGATGCTGTCCACAGACCATCTTACTAATAACTGTTCTTGAGTATGCAGACATGTTCTATGTTGATTTGCCACATTCAAACCAAGAATTTGACTGTTGGCGAGGGAATAATAACAATGTAAACCTATTGCAAACTAGAGATAGTATGGTGTGTAGTGCTGGGCGGTACGACCAAAATTCTATATCACAGTATTTTTCACATTGTACCAGTTTCAAATTGTACCAGTTTCACAGAATTCGGCAGTATTTTTTCCCATGCATGAGCGGATGTTAACCACATTTTCCACTGCAATTACTGCAGTAGACTGGCTAAGAATAACCTGTTCCACTGTCATGAGAATTGTACATTGTACAAAAAAAAAAAACATTTTAATGTGCACACAAGTATTAATACAGGCTTGCTTGGCCCCATAAAGTGAGTTTTCAAGGGGGTGGTACTAATGAAGAGAAGGAATCACATTGCATGACAGTTTGCAATCAAAATATAGAACCTTTTTATTGAACAAATTTTGCAAACAACTTAAACAAAAATTTTGACAACATATTTTCAACCACCCAAAGAGGCATTTAGACTTAGTAAAATATCCAGAGGTGCTTGTCAAAATTTGTATTGCATTGAACCTATCTTAGAAAACAAATAAATAGTAAATATTTTTTGTAAACCAACTACACTTTCTGTTAATGTTTACAATCTCTGTCCACTGATGCATTAGTGACTTTTTAAACAACTTTACCATCATTAAACTGCATAATATTTAAATTAATAAATAACAACAATAAAATAAATAATAGTGCAACTTCCAGTAATAATACTGTTACTTCAAGGCTACAAGCCCAGGTACATTACCCAATATTCACCAAATAAAAACAAAATAAAATAAAACAAGTGCAACTTGGTGATGACATCTTTACCAACTGAACCATCATATTGCAAAATGCATTAACTCTTTTAGGGCTAATTTTTTTTTTGTTTCTTTTCTCCCAGGGCTGAATATTTTTCCAAAAACTAACATTTTTTAAAAAAGAACACAAAGCAATTGTTTAACATATCAAATCAACAAAAAATATTTACTTTTGACAAATGTTACTGTCTTGCATGTTGTATGAGCCTGCATACTCTATGATTTCACATACATATCACATACATTTTACACAGCAAAGTCTGATCTCGCTCAAAGCAGCCAATTTCAGTCATTGCCACATTGCATTCCTTACAATACGTGTTGCTTTGGTGCCTATTTTTCAATTGTCTGTTGCTGCACTTTCTAACATATATTGTTAGTGTGTACTGTAGAGAGACAAGTCACCCATTTGCCATCATGCCATGCCACTGCCACCAAGTTTTCTGCCAGCATGAAAACCGTATTGTCACCTCTTTTCATCTTCTGAAACTTTATGAACTTTATGTATGGCATTATAGCCTGGCTCACCCCATGGGATTTGCTTCTGTTTATTACAGAAGTGAATAAAACTTTGCAGCAGCATGTACCTAAGCCACCAGGGGACAAAACACGTTTGGACCAATGCTCCCTGAAGTTATATCACCAATTCTGTCTCATCTCTATTTGTAATGCCACAGCGCGCTTCATCTCGTCTTTCGTTGTGGGTTTCCACTTTGAAAAACGAGAATGCGATGCAAACGCAGCCCGCGATTCAAAAAAAATCTCTGCCTACCTGTTTGTCTCGTCTGACAGTAGCTGAAAAGCAGCATCAGGAGAGAGCAGCCTGAAGTAGAGCAGCTGGTGATCTGTCGTGTCCAACAGCAAGCCATGCCGTCTTGTAAACTCCGGTAGCCAGATTGGCTCTGAACGGATCAATGTCTGTGTATTTATCCCATGCGAACCTTGCCGTAGATGCATCGGCTGTGCGAAGGCACGCAACTGGCAGCAGATCCGCTGGCGCGGCATCGGCTGGTGTCTGATCAGCTGATGCCTGCTTCTAACTCTCTTGCTCGATCTCCTGATCACTGCCAATAAAATCTGATTCTGAAAAATCAAGAGTCCGACTCCGCGATAATGCGCATAATGCGAGTGTTTTCTTTTCTGCACTTGCTTCGCTGCCTTTTCACATGTCGGTGCCATCTTGCCTGTTTACATTTCGCAACTCACGCACACGCAATGTTTATTTGCCGAGACAACGAGTCTAGCATTCCTCCAAGCACAGAGGGAATGCCTGTGACGTGACAGTGAGATTTGACGCCATTAACAGCTGATTGTCGCCCTCTATCCCTGGATGTCGACTTTTGTCGACATTCGCCTTCAACCCCTCCTGTCGACAAAAGTCGACATCCGCCCTAAAAGAGTTAATATGGACCTTGCTTCAAGCCAAGCTATATACATAAATAAAACTGCAACTTACATTTATAATGTTATTTGTGGTATAGCGGGTCCGCTTCTTCAAAAAGAAAAAAATATGGCCAGTTTTTAAATCCAGTTAGCTGTGTCTGTCTCTGTGGGCGTGATTGCACGACCGCGGGGAGTTGATGAGGTAATTGGGCCAAGTCGCACCTGCACGTGCGGGTGTGATTGTTCTCAATTGCTTCATTGGCTTCTTGAGGCATATGATTAAGGCACTGCACACACGGAGATGTATATTTATGGGCCGGCAGGATAGAGGGAAGGAAAAAAAAAAGTTAGAACAGAAGGAGGTTAAAGAAAGGAAAAGGCAGTCATGGGAGATGATCCAGACACCAGGAAGGAGAAGGCAGCATGAGCTGGGGCTCCGTGAGGGAATGCAGACTGAGGTACTCTAGGGGCTGGTTCGCCCCACTGACGTAAGCATGTAGAGTGGAGCGATCAAGATGTAAGACCTCCCAATGGATCGTCTTGAGTGAGCGCGAAGGAAGACGGGAGGTGTGCCGACCTCAGACGGTCTGGCTGCGCAATGTGGTGGCAGCCAAGATGGGGGTCAGCAAAAAGGAGTTTGTGCTTCAGAGGCTCCGCCGGCAACACCAGTGATGGGTGAGCTGGGGAGACAGAAGGTGGTGGGCTGCGATCGGTTAAGTAGAGACACTGCATTTTAATGGAGTTATTTGTTATGGATTTTATCCCCACGTTTCAGCAGTTTTATGGATTTGCTATTTGGGTTTTTTTTTTTTTTTTTGAACACTGTACAATGGACACTTTTGGTTTTACTTTTGACTGTTTTTAATAAAAGCACTTGAGGACTTTACACCATCCCCTGGCTTCAGTGAGATTTGTCAAATCATCTCGGTCATAACTATCGACGGTGTTGGTTCAACAGACTCCCATGTGGGAAGAGGGAGTCAGTAGGAGACCGGCATCGTCACACTATTACAGAATACCCAGATACATTACACAGTATTGAAAAAAAAATGAAATAAATCAAACAAGTGCTACTTGGCTTGCAGTATTATCCAGTACTATAGAAACAGCATTCATACAGTTGAAAATAATAATGGTCCACATCCAACCTTTTAAAACCAAAGTATCTCTAGACAACAGATGTGACTCCTTTTTTCGGCAAAAGTTCTTCTGTGTCATCATGTTTAACTGTATTGTCTGCTACAGCTTCAGTATTGGAATTTTCTCTGTCCATTTTCACCGCGCAATGCCTCCACTAATGCATGTACTCCGTTGCATGCGTGTTTAGCGTGTAGCAGTGAAAAAGGTCCCCCCTTAAACAGTTTCCTGATGCGCCATTTTCTGAACGTTGTTTAGTCTATTTAAACCGGTGTTGCGGTATAAGAAAAATCCATATCATAAGAAATATAAAAAACAGTTTTCAGTAAGAACCGGTATACCTCCCAACACTAATGGTGTGCATTTGAAACCCCACTTCACAATGTTTATGTATCAATAGGCTACATAAATATTCATCATGGAATAGTTAGCTGAGCATTCCTGTCATGATTGCAGACCTACCATTCTGCATTGCAGAATATGAAAAAATATGCTGAAAATCAAATTTATATGACACCTGTTGGTATCTGATTCTTTAAACAAAGCTTTTAGCCATTTTCTGGGATGTTAACATCCATAATAATGATAGAATAAAGCAGGCAGAGGACTTGGAACAACTGGCCAGTATTGCAGAGTGAAAAAGATGTGCAAATCAGACATTTGTATTAGGTTTAGATTAAGATTGAAAGTAGTTTAATTATCTCAGCTGTGTTTAATGCTTCCTGGCTGAACCAAGTGGTGTTTCATGTGCTCCATGCTAGCATTTTAAGCAGTGAAAAAAAAAAGTTAATTCAGTTTTACTTTTGTTAGAAGACATTTGTCCATATAATTTTGTAAATGGTAAAGGCTTTGTGCAGCTTCCTCAATATTTTGTTTATATGGCTACAGATTACAACAAATTTGAATGGTACTAAATATAATGCACACTGAACTGTAACCAGGTTTTTTCTCATTTAATTCCCAGCAGCTCAGAAATGTAGATACTACTGGATAAGGGACACTGAGGTATCTTTGATAAATCTGCTTTTATCATGAACATGTTCTTACTGGTGCAAGGGGCACAGTTTACATATTAACCCTAAAGCTGATGTCGCATTACATGAGTTAATGCTGTCACCAGACCATTTCATATTATATAATTAGTAATCACTTGGACAACTGCATTATGACTTGTTGGTCTGTTTCACATTTCCAATGCATTGCAAGTGTGCAAACCTGTTATGCCTCCAAGTGGACTGAAAAATCTCTGGAAAAGTCGTGTAATATGACATTGCCTTAGACAAAAGTGGAACTTGGCATCTCAAGCCAATTTAATACTGTAAACCTTTTTAATCTCATGTATGTATAAATGTGTAAAAATAAGTCAGTCTCTAGTGTGTGTGTGTGTATGTGTGTATGTATGTATGTATAACATTTGCCCTCTCTGGAGTTGCAATGAGACTCCCTCTCTTTCTATACATTTATTTGCATGTCTTGCTTGGACTTCATATCTTACATCATGTGCTGGGATTCAGAAGGTCCCAAATAATTTAAATGCCAGAAGTGGTTCCACTCCGTTGGGCCCTTGAGCCAAGGCCCATAACCTGCATTTGCTCTGTCCTGTATATAATGTTAACCTGCATCCAACGTACAGGGAAACATGGGGTTGCTGTCAGGATTGGCACTCCAGCCACATTTAAAAAAAATAATTAAAAAAAATAAACTTTTTCATTCCATTTGAACTAGTGTGGTGCTGAAATCTTAATTTGGAATCCTGAAGTGGTTCATCATGCAGTGGATGCTGCAACATGCTGTATTTGTATTAGTGTGTGCTTCCAACACTCTGTGTGTGTCTCTCTCTCTCTCTCTCTCTCTGATAATAGCAGTAGCAGATTTTTTTTTTATATTTACTATAGGTTCCTGTTTTTTTTTTTTTGTTTTTTTTCCTTTTAAGCTATTGGTTATGCCAGATTGTAAGTGAGATAAAATTATATTTGACATTGGTTCTAAAAATTGAATACTAATATCTATACATTTCTTTCTTTTAGGTATGGCCTCACAAGTCTTGGTCTACCCACCACATGTATATCAAACCCAGACAAGTGCCTTTTGTAGTGTGAAGAAACTCAAAGTAGAGCCAAGCAGCTATGTGTACCATGAGAGAGCCTTCTCACAGACAAATTTGAACGGTATAACATTTGGTATTACTCATCCTAAGAAGATTATCAATTCTTTTTGGACAAAAGACTCCGTGAGCAACAGACCACCTGTTCAAAACTTTTTATTGCAGTCGATATCCTTGATCAGTGCAGGAAAGGATCCTAGTTCAAGTGTAGCACAGAAGCTACAGTTAGACCCTCGAGGGGCAGAGGTTCTAAAGAACACAGTGCAAGCAGACAGAGGTGGTGGAGGAGAAGACAGTGGTGGAGGTGGAGGTTTGAACTTGGTGGATAGCACGCAGAGATGCGGGCTGAAACGTAAAAGTGAGGACTTGGAGAATAGAAGCAGCGACATGCAGATTGTTGAGGAACTGTCCATGTTGCCTGCAATGTTGCAAACAAATGTTGGTAACCCTGTTACAGCAGTAGGTGCCTCAAAGCCAAATACTGCTGGTGGTGATGGGGATTACCAGCTAGTGCAGCATGAAGTGCTGTGTTCAGTGAAAAACACTTACGAGGTTCTTGATTTCTTGGGCCGGGGAACCTTTGGCCAGGTGGTCAAATGTTGGAAAAGGGGTACAAATGATATAGTGGCCATTAAAATCCTCAAAAACCACCCCTCCTATGCACGGCAGGGGCAGATTGAGGTGAGTATCTTGGCACGACTTAGCAGTGAGAATGCAGAAGAAAATAATTTGGTGCGGGCCTTTGAATGCTTTCAGCACAGAAACCACACCTGCCTCGTATTTGAAATGCTGGAGCAAAACCTTTATGATTTTTTGAAGCAGAACAAGTTTAGTCCTCTGCCCCTGAAGGTAATTCGGCCCATTTTGCAGCAAGTAGCCACTGCTTTGAAAAAACTGAAAAGTCTTGGACTCATCCACGCAGACCTCAAGCCAGAAAATATCATGTTAGTGGACCCTATCCGGCAGCCGTACAGAGTGAAAGTAATAGACTTTGGATCTGCCAGCCACGTTTCCAAAGCAGTTTGTTCGACATATTTACAGTCTCGGTACTACAGGTAAGGTTTTCATTAAATCTCTTCAATTTTAGTTGTTGTACATCAGTTTCTTAAAAATTCTTCGTAATGCAATTTAGCTGTCTTTTGTTCAGAAGCTTTGTTTATACTATTGTGTGTATTATTGTCAGTTGTTTTTTAAATTGCTGTATGTATTTCATCCATTCTTTTTAGTCAGCATTCTACAAGACTACTGATTTAAAGTTTACTCCTGTAACTTAATCTTTCCAATGTATGTTAATTTTTTTTAAACATTCTGTAGCTTTCTTGATTCTTACTAAAACCTGCTGAATCACTGATGCGAAGTAATTCTACTTTATAAACACTGGCCTCTGTCTGATTAGTTGCAAAAAATAATAAAATACATGAAGTAAATAAAAGCCTATAATTAAACTTAAAAATAAAAAAAGTATTTGAAAACTCTTGTATTTTAATTTTTCTGGTTTAGGGATGATCTGGAATATTAATTTTGGGTGATCTATATATTAGTTTCTTTTTTCCCTTTTTTTTATAATACATCTGTTTTCTAGTAAGTTAACTCCCTTAAAGTGCCTTCCTCCATAGGTCTATCACATTCTAAAAAAGGGCATGTACATGAGCTATAGAAGACATTTGGGGTAGACTTTGCTGGTTGTTCATTAGTATTTACATGTTAGAGGTGATATGCTGGTGTTTGGTGTTTTCAAAAACACAAGTTTGTGTATTTCAGAGTTATTGTTAAGGGTGGTGTATACAATAAAATAATCCATGCAAGATTCCTAAAAAAATGACAATTTTTGAATTCATACTAAAATGTCTGGCCTTCCTGAGGCAATAGATGCTATTGTCCCTTTTTTCCCTTTTTGCAGACTGCCTCTGTTTTTATTAAGTCATTTTTGAGTTTAATTCAGACAAAATATATGTCACTTATTGTTTCTAGTGGACAAATGGTGTTTGTTCTAAAATCAATTATTGGTTCTGTACAAACAATTTAATGTTATGTAACTAAAGGTTTACTACTGTAGTTAACAATGTATACTACTGGACCATGGCTAATTTTGTTTTTTTGTGAAGTAAGCTTAAAATCAGATTCATCTGCATATTTTAGGCTAGTATAGTTCCATTTGTTAAATTATTTACATTTTGCTATCTGTTTAGGGTTGTCACAATTATTGGAATGTTCATAATTTATTGATTCTACAGCATATATTACGAATGCACTTCAAGTTTGTTCTTGCTTTTGATCACTTTCCTTGTAGGATATCAATCAGCATTGCTGGAGTTGCAGCCTTGTTTCCACACTCATGCAGGTGTTAATAAGATGGCATCTTCAGCAAAGTCGAAGCTTTTACTAACATGCCTACTTGACAGAGAGGCCAGCCAAAGTTGTGTGTCGAAGTAATTTTGGCATGCAAACCTGTATGCAAGATTTGCGTCCTCATAATACCAACTAAAGGGGCTATCTTAACCAATTTAGTCAAACACCTGAAGGACTGACACATGAGTCAATACAAAGAATTTCAAAGGGTATCGTTTCTGAGTTAAAGAAACATTAATAAGTATAAACCTGTAAACTGTTGCATTTGAAGTAGGTGTGTGATGATTATTTTTTAGAGCTCCTTTAATTTTAACTCTTCAACACAAAGTGTGCTGCTGTAGCTTATTAATGTATTTTATCATGAGAAATTTTAAAAGTATGTCATCACATTTACTATATAATGTAAGGTGCTATAACTTTACGGTGCTCAATTACATTAACAGTCATGCTTCTCCTCTGTGTGCTCATCTACTTCCAACCGTACTTCAGAGCGTGTATTTAGTACCTGACAAGGGCATGTTCTATGGAAGAGCACATTGACATGCTAGTCTTTCTTGCAAAAAGTTTGCAAGTGACAAAGACATCATAGATTGCTTATTCAAAAATGTAATTTGCACTGTTTGCACCGTGTGTTAGTGGTCTCTTTGCGAGTTACATTTCTGAAAAGGTTTTTAAAAAAGACCACATTATTCTTTTTAATGTTTATTTTAAATTTTTTATGTATTCTCTTCACGAAAGATTGCAATACATAATCAATTAACATTTAATGACATTTGTAACATTTAATTGCACTACCTCAGTAACAGTATTTATTTTCATCAGTGGAAAAAAAATGTTGATCTGATTTAACCTTTACTCTTTCATTTTTACAGAAGATTGCATTTAATGACTAAAATGTACGAGGGTTGTTTCATAAGTTTTGAGACTCGGTCACTTGCTGTCATCGGAGGCGGATGAAATTTTTTTCTATTGTTCTACAATCCTTTCACATCTTCTAATAAATTTTTGGCCCACCCAGCTACAGATGGAGATGAGAAAAAGAGCTCGGAAGTGCATCCCCTCCGCGTCCTGAATTTAAGTTAAACCGAGAGCAACTGCGCACTTGCATGCTCTACAAATTCGCGGGTGGTCTGAGTGCAAAAGAGTGCTTGTCAAGAATGAAAAAACATCTCGGTGACGATGCTCCAGATCGTGCGACTGTGTTCTGGTGGAAAAAAAAATTAAACGACGGTGAATTCGACGTCAGCGATGCCAAACGTGAAGGATGTCCCAGAATTTCGACCGGCGAGCAAGATGTGGCCCGTGTGAAGGCCCTAATTGAAGTGGATCCTCGCCAAATGCTAAGAAGAATTGCTTCGACCCTTGAGATGGATCCCACAGCCGTTTGGAGGATCCTCACTCAAGATCTTGACTACACGAGAAAATGTGCTCGGTGGATCCCGAAAATTTTGACAAGTGAACAAAAAGCAACCCGAGTGCAGTTTTGCCGAGATTTCCTCGCCAGATTCAAGGTAGGCAAGTCTGAAGCTTTCAAAAACATTGTCACTGGTGACGAGACTTGGGTTTACAACAACGACCCTGAAACCATGTCCCACAGCATGGAGTGGGGTCCAAAAGGTTGCCTTCCTCCACTGAAAGCCAGACGCCAAAGGTCAACCAAGAGGACCATGTTTGCCGTCTTTTTTGGCTACAAAAAAATTATTGCTTCAGTTCCACTTCCTGAACGCACGACGATGAACTCTGACGTCTACACAACCCTGTGCCTTCCAGAAGTTTTCAAAAATCTCACTAGAGGTCGCCCTAATCGCACCTTGAAAAACTTTATCCTTCACCATGACAACGCGCCGCCTCACAAGTCAAACAAAACTGTTGAGTTCCTCGCCAAATCTGGGATTGAAGTCCTTCATCTGCCCCCTTATTCACCAGATTTGGCACCCTGTGACTTCTGGCTGTTCCCGACGGTGAAGAAGGAGCTGAAAGGAATGGATTTTGAGGACAGGGACAGCCTCATTTCTGTGGTTGAAGAGCAGCTTGACCAACTGACTGAACCTGATTTTCGTCACTGTTTTGATCGTTGGATTTATCGCATGAAAAAGTGCATTGAAATCGGGGGAGAGTATGTTGAACAGCACTGAAGTGTTGCCAAATGACGAGGTTATGTGAGTAAAAATTTTCTTTGGAATTGACCAAACCATGTTGTATCTATTTAAAAAAAGTCTCAAAACTTATGAAACAACCCTCGTATTTGTTTTGAACTTCAACTTTTCGAAGTGTGCAGCTCCCCTTCTCTACTGTTTGCCGTGGTTTGTAGACCTCCTGTAATTAATGAAACTTTCATCTCTCAATTCTCTGATCTCTTGGCTGATATCACCCTCTCTCATGACAAAGTTCTTATTGTTGGTGATTTCAACATTCACGTTTGTTGTCAATTGAAACCTTTGGTCATCGACTTTTTATCACTTTTGAACTCATTTGATTTTATACAGCATATTAATACGCCAATCCACTGTCTCGGTCACACCCTCGATCTCGTTCTTACTCGTGATATTTCAGTGAATAATATTGATTTATGTGATGTTTCTTTTACTGATCATTTTTCTATAATGATGGATCTGAATATTACTGTCGATGTCCCTACTAATAGCTGTCCCCCACGCTGCTCGCGATTTTTAAATTCTTCTATTATATCTGATTTTAAAACCATTTTCTCTAGTCTTTAGATAATGGTATCGATGATTTTGTCGTAAAATTTAATTCTTCCTGTAAAACGATTTTAGACTCAATTGCTCCGCTCAAGATACGCAGTAATAAGGGTAGACCTGCTCCCTGGCTAAATGAAAATACACGATCACTGCGCCGCGCCTGTCGAACTGCCGAACGGCGTTGGAAAAAAGATGGACTGATTGTCTCTAAACAGATTTTTAGGACTTCTCTTTTCAATTTCCAGGCTTAAGTTAAGATAACGAAACAAAATTTCTTTGCCGATTTAGTATCCCGTCATTCGAAGAATCCTAGGGTCTTATTTAATTCAATTAATGCGGCCATTCACCCCCACTCTGCGATGGGATCAAATAGCATTGTTCATTCATGTGACCAGTTTCTATCATTCTTTGTCAGCAAAATCGATACTATCCGCCGTGGCATTGTTCAAACGGGCTATGAACTTTCTACTGTTAATCATGACGTTGTCTTAGAATCCTTTGATCTAGTCTCACTTTCAGAGCTAAAAAGAAATATTGACACCCTTAAACCAGCCCCCAGTCCTCTGGATATTGTACCACCACGTCTCTTAGTGGAAGCCTTTGATGTGTTGGGCCCACCCTTATTAGCCATCATCAATGATTCTATTAGTTCGGGGGTTGTGCCCTCATTTTTTAAACATGCTGCAGTCTGTCCCTGTCTTAAAAAGGCAGAATTAGATCCTGGAGTTTTAGCTAATTTTCGTCCAATTTCCCAACTGCCATTTCTGGCTAAAATTCTAGAAAGAATTATTTATAATCAATTGGTTGATCACCTTAACTCCAATAATTTATTTGAGATCTATCAATCTGGCTTTAGGCGTTATCATAGTGTTGAAATGGCACTCCTGAAAGTGTTCAACGACATCTCTCTTATTACTGACTTGGGTGATGCGGCAGTCCTTCTCCTCCTTGACCTGTCTGCTGCCTTTGACACTATTGACCATGAAATATTGCTGATGCGACTTGAACATCTTGTTGGGCTTAAAGGGGCTGCTGTTAACTGGTTCAGGTCATATTTAACTGGTAGACAATTTTCAGTGACTTTTAATTCCTCTTCTTCATTTACTGCTCCTCTTAAATATGGTGTTCCTCAGGGATCCATTTTGGGTCCTATTTTATTCTCTATATACCGTCACCCTATTGGAGCGATTTTTAGGAAATTTAACATTTCTTTTTACTGCTATGCTGATGATACTTAGGTTTATATTCCTGTCTGCAACTCTACAACAAATCAACTCCACAACTGTCTGTCTGAATTAAGATCCTGGATGGCTAATAATTTTCTTGATCTAAATCAAAATAAAACGGAGGTGCTTATAGTGGGTCCATCAGCTAAAGCCCAAATTGGTCTTGGTGTTCTCGGCTCTTTCTCTGTCTTTTCCAAACCTCAAGTCCGCAATCTTGGTGTTATCTTTGATAGTAACCTCTCTTTTGAGAAACAAGTAAATTCTGTAGTCAAGAGTTGCTTTTTCCAACTTCGTCTATTAGGTAAGATAAAGCCTTTTTTATCTTCTAGGGATCTTGAGATAGCTACTCGTGCGTTTATTTTTTCTCGCCTCGATTACTGCAACTCGCTGTATTCTGGGATTAACAAATCCTTGATACACAGGTTACAGTTGGTCCAAAATGCTGCCGCTCGCTTTCTGGTTGGGGCAAGAAAGTATGACTCTGTCTCTCCTATTTTAGCTTCTTTACACTGGCTGCCTGTCAGTTTTTGAATTGATTTAAAATCTTGCTGCTAGTTTTTAAATCTTTACATGGGCTTGCTCCTGCCTATTTATCTGAACTGTGTGTTTTACATCAGCCATCTAGAGTGTTTAGATCTTCTGGTCAGCTGTCTCTGGTTGTCCCTCGTACCAAGTGTAAAACCAAGGGGGACAGGTCTTTTGCAGCTGTTGCACCTCGCCTGTGGAACTCTTTACCTCATCATATAAAGGAGTCGTCTACAATTGAACTGTTTAAAACAAGATTAAAGGCTCATTTCTATTCACTTGCATTCAGTGACCTTCAGTAATACTGATGGCTTCCTCTTTGTGATTATATTACATTACTTCTATTTTTATGGATATAACATTACTTCTATTTATTATGTATTTTATTTTATGTTCATATATTTTATTTCTATTTATGTTAATTTGTTCTATTTTTGTAAAGCACTTTGGCAACAGCATTACTATGTTTGTTTTAAATGTGCTATATAAATAAATTGACATTGACATCAATGTAAAAATTTTAATGCATACAGAATTCCAGTTTAGAATTTTTTTTCTTATGTACTGTATTGAAACTGAATTATAAATGTGCAGTGTGTTTGTGCTGCCCTTTAAGTTAATGTTTTGGTTCATAAAATATTTCCACTATACTTTTTTTCTACATTTGTTAAATGTCTGAAGACTGGTTAGGGGTGAGAGCAAGAATTCTTTCTACCTTATAGGTTTGGAAGAACCTTAAGTTATAAAAACGTGTTTTCTTGTCTCAAAATGAGTGCCTGCTAATACTTGGTTTATTTAATATAAGAGTGGATTTTTATGAGAAAATGAAATTCCAATTAAAAAAAAAAAAAAACTTCAATTGGTATGGGAGAATACACTTTTTGTTTCTGTGTAGCCTTCCCTGATGATTTGTAGGTGCACACTATTAACGGTTAGTCCATTGCATGAATGCGGCAATGTCAGGGTTGTGTAGCATGCTTAAAAATAGGCAGTGGGTGGTGGCCAGAACTTGTTGACTACTATAGATGGTAAGCTGCATAACTGTTAGAGTGAAATAAGGCAGAACTAAATGCTTGCAAGGTCGTTTACTTATTCAAGGTCAGTATGCTCTGCAGGCAGCTGTCGCTTCTCTGTGCTTTGGAGTTCTGTAAATCAGTTGAGATCTATGTTAACTGGTTCATTGGCTACAGATTTACCTTAACTCTTTTAGGGCTAATTTTTTTTTTTGTTTCTTTTCTCCCAGGGCTGAATATTTTTCCAAAAACTAACATTTTTTAAAAAAGAACACAAAGCAATTGTTTAACATATCAAATCAACAAAAAATATTTACTTTTGACAAATGTTACTGTCTTGCATGTTGTATGAGCCTGCATACTCTGATTTCACATACATATCACATACATTTTACACAGCAAAGTCTGATCTCGCTCAAAGCAGCCAATTTCAGTCACTGCCACATTGCACTCCTTACAATATGTGTTGCTTTGGTGCCTATTTTTCAATTGTTTGTTGCTGCACTTTCTCACATATATTGTTAGTGTGTACTGTAGAGAGACAAGTCACCCATTTGCCATCGTGCCATGCCACTGCCACCAAGTTTTCTGCCTGCATGAAAACCGTATTGTCACCTCTTTTCATCTTCTGAAACTTTATGAACTTTATGTATGGCATTATAGCCTGGCTCACCCCATGGGAGTTGCTTCTGTTTATTACAGAAGTGAATAAAACTTTGCAGCAGCACGTACCTAAGCCACCAGGGCACAAAACACGTTTGGACCAATGCTCCCTGAAGTTATATCACCAGTTCTGTCCCATCTCTATTTGTAATGCCACAGCGCACTTCATCTCGTCTTTCGTTGTGGGTTTCCACTTTGAAAAATGAGAATGCGATGCAAACGCAGCCCACGATTCAAAAAAATTCTCTGCCTACCTGTTTGTCTCGTCTGACAGTAGCTGAAAAGCAGCATCAGGAGAGAGCAGCCTGAAGTAGAGCAGCTGGTGATCTGTCGTGTCCAACAGCAAGCCATGCCGTCTTGTAAACTCCGGTAGCCAGATCGGCTCTCAACGGATCAATGTCTGTGTATTTATCCCATGCGAACCTTGCCGTAGATGCATCGGCTGCACGAAGGCACTCAACTGGCAGCAGATCCGCTGGCGCGGCATCGGCTGGTGTCTGATCAGCTGATGCCTGCTTCTCACTCTCTTGCTCGATCTCCTGATCACTGCCAATAAAATCTGATTCTGAAAAATCAAGAGTCCGATTCCGCGATAATGCGCAAAACATCGTCTGCCGAGTGTTTTCTTTTCTGCACTTGCTTCGCTCCCTTTTCACATGTCGATGCCATCTTGCCATTGTTTACATTTCGCAACTCACGCACACGCAAGGTTTATTTGCCGAGTCAACGAGTCTAGCATTCCTCCAAGCACAGAGGGAATGCCTGTGACATGACAGTGAGATTTGTCGCCATTAACAGCTGATTGTCGCCCCCTATCCCTGGATGTCGACTTTTGTCGACATTCGCCTTCAACCCCTCCTGTCGACAAAAGTCGACATCCGCCCTAAAAGAGTTAATGTGATTAAATATGGAAGTAAAATATTCTATAACATTCTTTAACCTAATTTTTTTATGCTAGTACAAATTCTTGATGACATTAAACATATTTTAACTTTTTAAACCTATGTTTTTTTAACCTTTCATGTGTTTTATTAAATAGTGCAATGATGTTCAGTATATTTAACACTTCACTGTTTAACCTTCTAGCCACACAAACCAGCATTATTTACATGTGTAAATGATGAAATCTGGTATAAAATGTGTTTGAGTTGGATTATATTGCTGTGAGAAAAAATATTTGTATATTTTTTAAAACTTCACACAAATGTATATTGTAGACAAGCAAGTTAAACAAATTGTATATAGGCAATTAATAAGTAGCAAGGTTTGTTCAATCCCTCGTAATTTTCCAATGTACTGAAAAGTGAATTTCTCTATATAAAACCTTTGAATGGAATTCCGAATTTTAAAATTTGCTATGTTGTATTAAAATTTTGTTTTGCGTTTTCGGCAAAAAGTATACAGAAAACAGTATCTGAGCAAAGTGAAATCTTTGGTTACTGTTCACACTTAATTACTGTGTTTTCATTATACAGTAATAATTTTAATAAGTTTACTAATTTTTAAGTGTTATTGGTTGATTATGTAAATTGGCTGCATTTTTAATTCAAGGTTTATTATCAGTATGCAACTAGGACAGCTAAATGAATAGAATACTGGAAAATATAACATTGAACCTTTTTCATCAGTATGTAGTATGATGTGCATTTGTGTGCTGCTTAGCATATTTATGGCAAATGGGTTGAAGTCAAAAAAAGGGTTGGTTTATGATGATAATATACTGATAAGTTATGATAAATGTGTTTCAAGTAGAGCAGGACAATTTGGTCTTCAATTGGTATTGCAATTGATCCAAAATGTGATGTTTGATATATCTCTTTGTTCTCAAAACACTTAAAATTGAAGATCATCACCACATATACTTTAAGCCTGGTTTATTTTCTCATGGAACTTTGCTTAGAAGGGACCCATTTTTGCCAGGATTGCTTTTTCAAATACAATTAAATGTTTTATAACTATTTTCAAACAGTAGCACGTAGACACACTTGGAGCACTACAGATTTTCTAGATTTTATTTAATGTTCATTAGAATTTGTGGAAGGTTAAATAAAAGTGCTGACCATCACAATACTGTCTTCTGCATATTGTTTTATTAAATATCAAATTGAAAATTCAATATCTTGGCCAGCCCTGGTTTAACCTACCAGATGAGCTATAATCATGCAGTACCTATTTAAGAAAGTAAACTACTCTTGTCTCTCTTTTACAGTATGATTTGTGTGTTGTTGGTCCATATCAGTTTATGTGAGATCTGTATGCCAAAGAATCTGAAGTATCCATAAATTTCATAGTCAAAAATTGAGTATGGCATCATGTAGCAGCTTGGGAAAAGAGTATTTTTCTATAAATGTGGCATACTCTGTTTTTCTATGAAAACAAATGTCGCCAAATGAAACATTGCTTATCAATTTGTCCCCATCAGCAGTTTTCAGTGGCAGTTGGAGTACCAGAGGGGACATGAAGCAGAATGTTTTCAGCCTATTGAGTATGCCCAATTTTAAATTGAAAATGTTCTCAAGTATTTCCTTTTTTTTTTTTTTTTGCTGTCCTCTTCATTTCATTCCTTTTCTCCATACATGGCAGACTTCCAGCTATCCTTTTTTTCAGGTGAATTGTTGCCTTCTGTAAACATTTAGACAGATATTGATGACATAAAATGAAGGTCCGTCTGACCACGAGGATCACAAAATAATGTTGACGTACCTTATCTTTGAGAGTCAAAATACACCAGTGGGGAGCCGCAGCAGATTTAAGACGGAGGGGAAAAAGGAATTGGAAAGACAAAGGTACATTTTCAGCTCGAAAAACTACAAAACATCCGGATAACCGGAGGTTGACAGGGCAGATTAGAACAATGTAAAATAATGCATACAAAGGATAAATACCATTGTTGCAAAGGGGACATTGCTGCATCTGTTTCTTAATAGTACCTTATTTTGTCTTATGCATTATACTACACATTCTACAGTATCTGTGCAAGGTCAATTGTATTTGTATTTAAGGAAGTACTTATTCTTCTCACAGAACAATTAGGATAAAGAATTAGATAAAACTCTAGCTTCTTATTTGGAATCTTTTGTTGTTTGAAGTAGATATAACTGTCAAGTTTTAGGGATTTATTATTTGTTGTTTGATTTAACTCATTGTAAATAAAATATGATGTAAAAAAATACATTCTGCATTCTGATGTTGCACTATCAATTAGGAATGCATCAGTGCCACGTTTTAACACTAATGTTGAGTATGCATTGAACACTGTAAACTAAAAGTACTTTTGATACAATAAAAAAGAATGTTATTTCTTCAATCTCACATGAGAATAATACAGATTTATTAAAGTATAGTGAAATAAAGAATAACGCTGTATTTTTAATATTTTTTTTAATTAACATACTCTTGTAAATGTTTAACATTAAGCTGGCAATAGATAGCAAATTGGAATTTCAGTTAAAAAAAGGGATATAGCTAATTGCATTTCTTGGTAACTGAAATAAATACCTAGTTTCACTAAGCTTTTGAATATTAAAAGCATTTTTTAACATCACAGGTTAGTCTCTTTTCGCTTTCCTTTATATCTTTTGAAAACGCACTAGAAAAACCATACACTGACCATACTGGTATGCAGTGCTCTTGGAATCCTTCATGCTAAAGTAGGCCAAGGAAGGCAATCAGACTATATTACTTGCCCAGTAGTAGAGAACTTTGACTGATCTTGGTATAGTAAATTCAAGTAGGGGTATGTCTCAACTTAAAGCTCTAGTTCATGTTTATTGTCATGTATACATATGCAGTCATACGGAAAAGTTTGGGAACCCCTCTTAATTCTTTGGATTTTTGTTTATCATTGGCTAAGCTTTCAAAGTAACAACTTCCTTTTAATATATGACATGCCTTATGGAAACAGTAGTATTTCAGCAGTGACATTAAGTTTATTGGATTACCAGAAAATATGCAATATGCATCATAACAAAATTAGACAGGTGAATAAATTTGGGCACCCCAACAGAGATATTAAATCAATACTTAGTTGAGCCTCCTTTTGCAAATATCACAGCCTCTAGATGCCTCCTATAGCCTTTGATGAGTGTCTGGATTCTGGATGGAGGTATTTTTGACCATTATTCCATACACAATCTCTCCAGTTCAGTTAAAGTTGATGGCTGCCGAGCATGGACAGCCTGCTTCAAATCGTCCCATAGATTTTCAATGATATTCAAGTTGGGGGACGGTGACGGCCATTCCAGAACATTTTACTTCTCCCTCTACATGAATGCCTTTGTAGATTTCAAACCGTGTTTTGGGTCATTGTCTTGTTGAAATATCCAACCCCTGCGCAACTTCAACTTTGTGACTAATGCTTGAACATTATCCTGAAGATTTTGTTGATATTGGGTTGAATTCATCCGACTCTCGACTTTAACAAGGGCCCCAGTCCCTGAACTAGCCTCACAGCCCCATAGCATGATGGAACCTTCACCAATTTTGACAGTAGGTAGCAGGTGTTTTTCTTGGAATGTGGTGTTCTTCTCCCGCCATATAAAGCACTTTTTGTTATGACCAACTAACTCCATTTTTGTCTCATCAGTTCAAAGCACTTTGTTCCAAAATGAATCTGGCTTGTCTAAATGAGCATTTGCATACAACAAGCGATTCTGTTTGTGGCGTGAGTGCAGAAAGGGCTTCTTTCTCATCACCCTGCCATACAGATGTTCTTTGTGCAAATTGTGCTGAATTGTAGAACGATGTACAGATACACCATCTGCAGCAAGATGTTCTTGCAGGTCTTTGGAGATGATCTTTGGGTTGTCTGTAACCATTCTCACAATCCTGTGCATATGCCGCTCCTGTGTTTTTCTTGGCCTGCCAGACCTGGGTTTAACAGCAACTGTGCCTGTGGCCTTCCATTTCCTGATTACATTCCTTACAGCTGAAACTGACAGTTTAAATGTCTGATAACTTTTTGTGGCCTTCCCATAAACCATGATACTGAACAATCTTTGTTTTCAGATCTTTTGAGAGTTGCTTTGAGGATCCCATGCTGTTACTCTTCAGAGGAAAGTCAAAGGGAAGCACAACTTGCAATTGACCACCTTAATACCTTTTCTCATAATTGGACACACCTGTCTATGAAGTTCAAGGCTTAATAAGCTAATAATACCAATTTGGTGTTGCAAGTAATCAGTATTGAGCAGTTACATGCATTCAAATCAGCAAAATTACAAGGGTACCCAAATTTTTGCACAGCCAGTTTTTCACATTTGATTTAATTTCATACAGCTAAATACTGCTTCACTAAAAATCTTTGTTTGGAAAACACCCCAGTACTCAGATGTTCCTAGGAAATAAAAGACATACCACTGTTATGTTTTTTGCTGAAAGTAGAGTCAATTATTATGCAGGCTGAGAGGGGTTCCCAAACTTTTTCATATGACTGTACATAGTGAAATGGAATTCTTACTTGTATGATTTTTTTTTTGTTTGGCTCATGGTGCATCTGTAAAGCATCACATGTATATTACACACATCTTCTTGGAGTGGGTGTTAAACCTTAAAACTGCAGTTGCTGAAATTGGCACCTAAAGGTGTCCAGTTATACAGCTGGAAATCTCAGAGTAGGCTGGAGTATAATTCCTTTGCATTGCTGTTGTTTTGGTTAGATGGAAAGCAGAGGGCAAGAATGAATAAGAGAGCAGAGTGATAATGAGAACTGTATCACTTTATCTACAAGATTGTAGCATATCAGTGGACATTACCATCTGTAAAAAAGGGGCACTCCATAGTTATTGCTTTGGAGGGAATTAACATGGCCTAACAGTGAGCAGGGTCATTTATGTTCTCAGAAAGTAAGCAGCAGCCTTATATAATAACTCCTAAGGTGCCCAAGTTTCCAGCATTGAGTGCCTAAAAACAAAATCAGAGGTCTAATGGTAATATAGACTGAAAATGCAGAAGTATTGCATTTTATAAAGATTAATTTTTTTGTTTGTGTTCTAGAGACTTCTCTGAAGCTCTTACTTATCAAAATAGATTAATAACTACAGTTTTACTAAACTGAAGGAGCAGAGTAACATATTTTTGTATCTGTAATAAACCTGTTTTTTTCTCTCCCAATAAAACATTTTTGCATGCTGATCTACTATCCCATTACTTCAGTTGGTATGTATGAAAAAGCACTGGCAGCATTTACTTTCAGTTTTAAGCTGTAGTCTACTTTGGCTAATTTGCAGTGACCTGTGACATTTTGTCATTTTTCATTCTGCTTATTGTAATGTTTAGAGAGACATCATGCAAGGTTAGCTAGGAAATTAAGACACTACTAAGGATTTTGAGAGAGAATTTCTCCAGCACCTCTTAAGTTTATGCTAGTTCTTGTCTCAAACAACCATTTCCTGTTCATTTGGAGAAACAGTGGTGGTTCTCCATTATTGATAAATATCTCATCCTATCATAGAGTGAGCCCAACAACTCTGGCAGGATCATGAATTCATTTATATCACGTTGCCGTTCCTTTGGCTTCACATTTAAACATTGTGTATACAGAAAAATGTTGTGTATGTCAGTTTCCACGCTCACATTGCAATATATAAAAACTAAACTTGGCGAAAAGCCACACACATTCTCATGGAAGCACAACACATTGTGTACACACGTTTTCTGCTTGGTTTTGCAAACTGGCAGCACCCAGCGTCAAAGCAGTGTGACTGTTTCTGTGTGGTTTCCGTTTCTTTTTTAGATTCACATCCCTGATGCAGCTTTATCAAATACACTGAAATTAACTGCTTATCGTTAATAAATTTAAGGCATCTGATTGTAATTGGCGTGTATCAATATAATGGTCCACTGAAAGGTAAACTGTTCCAAATACCATAGCTGCTTAAGCGTTATTACTCACAGTGCACCACTCAAAGTATTTTAAACCACTGTATTTGAGTGTGGAATCACAGCTGTACAGCAGCTGAACAGAAAGCTCTACAGTGGATTGTGTCAAGAGTGCAGAGGATTATTGGGATACAGCATCTAGCCCTGGAAAACAGTTATTGCACACGCTGCCTCAGCAATGCATACAATCGATTTGAACTTCTCCCATTCGGCAAATGCTTCAGAGCCTTTCTTGTAGGGACCTCGAGGTTCAGAAAGTTTCATCCCAAGAGCTATAAACGCACTCAGTCAATCCATCAAGTGTTCCTGGTAGAACTGTTTGTACTTATAAGTAGTTATTTCACTATAAGCTTGGACTACAGTTGTAATATTGCACAACCGGAGCCACTTTGCACAATCTTCACTATTTGTACATGTAAATTGTACTTAAACTTTCATATTGTATATTTTTCAATGTTTTTTATCATATTGTTACTGTTGTTGTTTTATTTTATAGGAAAAGAAGTTTATGGAGTTTCTGCATATTGAATCTCATTGTACCATTCAATAACAATAAAGGAATTCAATTCAATTCAGTACAAGAGAGAACGTATTTACTGATAATAACTGGCTTCTAAGTCGAATTAGATTTCCAAGACCTATCTTCTTGGAGCTCTTGATATCATTTATAAGATGAAATGCATTGAAGTATGTATATTACATAATAGATACATTTTTAGCTCCATTTAAATGTATAATGTTAATATTTAAACATGTGGGCATGGTGGCACAGCGATAGCAATGAGCTGGCGCTCCGCCCAGGGATTGTTCGTGCTTTGTGCTGTATGTTTACTGGGACTGGTGCAGCTCTGGGTGCATAGATGGATGGAATAATTAAAACATGTACTACAAAGATATTTCAGTGTTCCTTAAAAGTTTTGAAGAATCAGCGTTCTAAGCTTACAGATGGCTTGAAATTTATTACACAGCTGATTGTGTGGCAATTAGTTACATGGAATAAGAAAAGGAAGGACAAGAATTGGGGGTTGGTATGTTTTAAAAGACAGTACTGGTGCGATAAATTATTTCATCGAGGGGCGCTCACGTCCCAGTCATCATCTTGCGGGAGGCATG
Source organism: Erpetoichthys calabaricus (assembly GCF_900747795.2). NCBI lineage: Eukaryota > Metazoa > Chordata > Cladistia > Polypteriformes > Polypteridae > Erpetoichthys > Erpetoichthys calabaricus. The sequence goes on from NC_041395.2 coordinate 68,655,917, forward strand.
AACAATCTCTGGATGGGACGCCAGGTCATCGCTACCACTGTACCACTGTCCCCTCCCCCCCATGTTTTAATTCATTTCATCTTGAAAATATCAAGTGTGTGTATAAATATTTATTTATTAGGACTGGGCGATATGGACCAAAAATCATATCTATATTTTTTAGCTGAAAGACATATGAGGTGAGACACAAAAATAACCAGACTGGGCATGGGGCCTTCCTGGAAAACCATCTGGATGTCGACTGAATGTGAATCATAGAACTATATCCCCTCCTACACACCCTCTGAAACCGCCAACAGGCTAGGTATATCCTGTGTAGTGCTGGGCGGTATGACCAAAATTCTACAGTACTGTGCAAATGTTTTAGGCAGGTGTGAAAAAATGCTGTAAACAAAGAATGCTTTCAAAAATGGAAGTGTTAATCATTTATTTTCATCAATCAACAAAATGCAGTGAATGAACAAAAGAGAAATCTAAATCAAATCAATATTTGGTGTGACCACCATTTGCCTTCAAAACAGCATCAATTCTTCTAGGTACACTTGCACACAATTTTTGAAGGAACTAGTCTGGTAGGTTGTTCCAAACATCTTGGAGAACTAACCACAGATCTTATGTGGATGTAGGCTTCCTCACATCCTTCTGTCTCTTCATGTAATCCCAGACACACTCGATGTTGAGATCAGGGCCCTTTGGGGGCCATACCATCATTTCCAGGACTTCTTGTTCTTCTTTGTGCTGAAGATAGTTTTTAATGACTTTGGCTGTATGTTTGGGGTCGTTGTCCTGCTGCAGAATAAATTTGGGGCCAATCATACGCCTCCCAGATGGTATTGCTTGATGGATAAGTATCTGCCTGTATTTCTCAGCATTGATAACACAATTAATCCTGACCAAATCTCCAACTCCATTTGCAGAAATGCAGCCCCAAACGTTCAAGGAACGTCCACCATGCTTCACTGTTGCCTGCAGACGCACATTATTGTACCACTCTCCAGCCCTTCGACGAACAAACTGCCTTCTGCTACAGCCAAATATTTCAAATTTTGACTCATCAATCTAGAGCACCTGCTGCCATTTTTCTGCACCCCAGTTCCTATGTTTTCGTGCATACTTGAGTTGCATGGCCTTGTTTCCACGTCTGAGGTATGGCTTTTTGGCTGCAACTCTTCCATAAAGACCATTTCTGGCCAGAATTCTCAGGACAGTAGATGGGTGTACCTGGGTCCCACTGGTTTCTGCCAGTTCTGAGCTGATGGCACTGCTAGACATCTTCCTATTTCGAAGGGTAATAAGCTTGATGTGTGTTTCATCTGCTGCACTAAGTTTCCTTGGCCGACCACTGTGTCTATGATCCTCAGTGTTGCCTGTTTCTTTGTGCTTCTTCAAAAGAGCTTGAACAGCACATCTTGAAACCCCAGCCTGCTTTGAAATCTTTGTCTGGGAGAGATCTTGCTGATGCAGTATAACTAACTACCTTATGTCTTGTTGCTGTACTCAATCTTGCCATGACATGAAACTGTCTTCCACAACCTCACCTTGTTAGCAGAGTTTGGCTGTTCCTCACCCAGTTTTAAGCCTCCTACACAGCTGTTTCAGTTAATGACTGTGTTTCAACCTACGTGTGCCATTGATGATCATTAGCACCTGTTTGGTATAATTGGTTAATCATACACCTGACTATAATCCTGCAAAATCCCTGACTTTGTGCAAGTGTACCTACAGTGGGGCAAAAAAGTATTTAGTCAGCCACCAATTGTGCAAGTTCTCCCACTTAAAAAGATGAGAGAGGCCTGTAATTTTCATCATAGGTATACCTCAACTATGAGAGACAAAATGAGAAAAAAAAATCCAGAAAATCGCATTGTCTGATTTTTGAAGAATTTATTTGCAAATTATGGTGGAAAAAAATTTGGTCAATAACAAAAGTTTTTCTCAATACTTTGTTATATACCCTTTGTTGGCAATGACAGAGGTCAAATGTTTTCTGTAAGTCTTCACAAGGTTTTCACACACTGTTGCTGGTATTTTGGCCCATTCCTCCATGCAGATCTCCTCTAGAGCAGTGATGTTTTAGGGCTGTCGCTGGGCAACACGGACTTTCAACTCCCTCCAAAGATTTTCTTTGGGGCTGAGATCTGGAGACTGGCTAGGCCACTCCAGGATCTTGAAATGCTTCTTCCGAAGCCACTCCTTTGTTACCCGGGCGGTGTGTTTGGGATCATTGTCATGCTGAAAGACCCAGCCACGTTTCATCTTCAATGCCCTTGCTGATGGAAGGAGGTTTTCACTCAAAATCTGACGATACATGGCCCCATTCATTCTTTCCTTTACACGGATCAGTCGTCCTGGTCCCTTTGCAGAAAAACAGCCCCAAAGCATGATGTTTCCACCCCCATGCTTTACAGTAGGTATGGTGTTCTTTGGATGCAACTCACGACGAGTAGAGTTTTTACCAAAAAGTTCTATTTTGGTTTCATCAGACCACATGACATTCTCCCAATCCTCTTCTGGATCATCCAAATGCTCTCTAGCAAACTTCAGACGGGCCTGCACATGTATTGGCTTAAGCAGGGGGACACGTCTGGCACTGTAGGATTTGAGTCCCTGGTGGCGTAGTGTGTTACTGATAGTAGCCTTTGTTACTTTGGTCCCAGCTCTCTGCAGGTCATTCACTAGGTCCCCCCCGTATGGTTCTGGGATTTTTGCTCACCGTTCTTGTGATCATTTTGACCCCACTGGGTGAGATCTTGTGTGGAGCCCCAGATCGAGGGAGATTATCAGTGGTCTTGTATGTCTTCCATTTTCTAATAATTGCTCCCACAGTTGATTTCTTCACACCAAGCTGCTTAACTATTACTGATTCAGTCTTCCCAGCCTGGTGCAGGTCTACAATTTTGTTTCTGGTGTCCTTTGACAGCTCTTTGGTCTTGGCCATAGTGCAGTTTGGTGTGTGACTGTTTGAGGTTGTGGACAGGTGTCTTTTATATTGATAACGAGTTCAAACAGGTGCCATTAATACAGGTAACGAGTGGAGGACAGAGGAGCCTCTTACAGAAGAAGTTACAGGTCTGTGAGAGCCAGAAATCTTGCTTGTTTGTAGGTGACCAAATACTTATTTCCCACCATAATTTGCAAATAAATTCTTTAAAATCAGACAATGCGATTTTCTGGATTTTTTTTTTCTCATTTTGTCTCTCATAGTTGAGGTATACCTATGATGAAAATTACAGGCCTCTCATCTTTTTAAGTGGGAGAACTTGCACAATTGGTGGCTGACTAAATACTTTTTTGCCCCACTGTATAAGAATTGATGCTGGTTTGAAGGCAAAAGGTAGTAACACCAAATATTGATTTGATTTATATTTTTCTTTTGTTCGCTCACTTTGTATTTTGTAAATTGATAACAATAAACAATCATTATTTATATTTCTGAAAGCATTCTTTGTTTACAGCATTTTTTCACACCTGCCTAAAACTTTTGCATATAACTGTATATCACAGTATTTTTTCAAAAATATACCAGTTTCACGGTATTTGACATTGCATGACAGTTGCAGTCAAAATATAGAAGCTTTTTATTAAACAAATTTTGCAAACAAATTAAACTAAAATTTTGACAAACATATTTTCAACCATCCAAAGAGACATTTAGACTTAGTAAAATATCCAGAGGTGATTGTCAAAAGTAGTATTGTACTGAACATGTCTTAGAAAAGGAATAAATAGTAAATATTTTTTGTAAACCAACTACACTTTCTGTTAATGTTACCAATCTATGTCTACTGACACGTTAAAGTGACTTTTTTTAAACAACTTTACCATCATTAAACTGCATAATATTTAAATTAATAAATAATAAAATAAATAGTGCAACTTCCAGTAATACTATTCAAGACTTAAAGCCCAGGTGCAATACACGGTATTCACCAAATAAAAATAAAATAAAACAAGTGCAACTTGGTGATGACATCTTTACCAACTGAACCATCATTAAGGCAAACTACATTAATATGGACCTTGCTTCAAGCTAAGCTATATACATAAACTGCAACTTGCATTTTTAATGCTATTTGTGGTATAGCCCTACGGAAGCGTATTAGGGCCACGGTGAAGAAAAAAAAAACGTCGACAATAAAGTCAACATGTTGACTTTATTCTTGACATTTCCACTTTATTCTCATAGTTTATTTTGTCATTAAAGTAGAATGTCTTAAACTAAACTTCATCCTAAAATCATTTTTTTTTTTTTTTTGATGATTAAAGTCTTTAATACCAAAACAGTAGTGACATAATTTCAGATTAATGCAGGACATTATAACCAATATATTTCATTATATGCTTTAAAATGCTTCAATGTGTTACATAGACGTACAACGGTTTTTATTTTTATTAATTTTTATTGTAATCATTCCATACAAATAGATCAATTTATAACCAAGCAAAATTGAAGACAAATCAAACCCCACCCCTGAGAAGGAGAGCTTAGCTAAAGGAGAATTGCTTAGGGCTTTTTAACAAGACAACAACAAGCAAAAGAAAGGGAGAAATAAATATATATGTAAATAAGAGATGGAGAAGGGAATTAGATGCAGTAATAGTTATTTCTCTTATTCTAAAATAATATTGATCAGATCCTGCCAGGTTTTGAAAAAATTTTGTACAGATCCTCTAACTGAGAATTTGATTTTTTCTAATTTCAAATGTAAAACATCGGTTTCCCACTGACTTATCAGAGGAGAATTAGGATTCTTCCAATTTAATCGAATAAGTCTGTGTGCCAAGAGTGTAATGAATGCAGTCACCGTTTGCTTGTCCATCTCCACTTCAAGTCCGTCTGGAAGAACACCAAATACAGCTGTTAGTGGGTTAGGAGGGATTGTGACCCCAAGGCTGTCTGAAAGGTACTTAAAAATTTTGGTCCAAAATGATGTTATTTTGGTGCAGGCCCAGAACATGTGACCCAGTGAGGCAGGAGCTTGGTTGCAGCGTTTGCAGGTTGGATCTTGCCCTGGAAACATTTTGGACAGTTTTAAGCGAGATAGATGAGCTTGATACATAATTTTTAGTTGAATCATTCTATGCTTTGCGCATATGGAGCTCGAGTGAATTCTCTGCTTTGCTACCTTCCACTCCTATTCTGATATATTGATTAAGAGATCTTCTTCCCAATGTCATCTTGGATCTTTGAAAGGTAGGGACTCTAATAGGATTTTATATAATGTGGAAATGGTGTTTAATTCCTCGAAATTGAGCAGTATTTTTTCCAGCATTGTGGAAGGTGCAAGGTGGGGGAAATCGGGCAATTTCTGTTTAACAAAATTTCTAATTTGAAGATAGTGAAAGAAATGTGTAGCTGGGAGGTTGAATTTTAAACGTAATTGTTCAAAAGATATAAATATGTTGTCTATATAAAGATCTCTGAGCATTTTAGTCCCAAAACTTTTCCAGATATTAAAAACTGGATATGTTTGCGAGGGTTGAGAGAGGTGGTTCTCTTGCAGAGGTGCCACGGATAAAAGATTTTCCATCTTAAAATGCTTTCTAATTTGGTTCCATATTCTAAGTGAGTAAAGCACAATTGGGTTATAAGTATATTTGCAATAACTTGCGTTTATTGGAGAGCAGAGCAGGGAGTATAAAGAAGTACTACAGGATTTTACTTCCATTGCGGACCAAGCCTGTGTATGTTCATTTATTTGTGTCCAGGTTTTTATGGCTTGTATGTTTGCTGCCCAGTAATAAAACTGAAAATTAGGTAAAGCCATGCCACCTTCTGCTTGAGGTCTTTGTAGGGTTGCTCTTCGGATACGTGGGTGTTTTGAGTTCCAAATGATTGAGGTTATTGTTGAATCTGTTTAAAAAATAATTTATTGATATATTTTGGAATGTTTTGAAATAAAAAAAGAAGTTTAGGAAGGATATTCATCTTAACAACGTTAATTCTTCCAGCTAGAGTGAGATGAAGGGTTGACCATCTATCTAGGTCTTGCTTAATTTTTTCCATACAGACGGCAAAATTTTGTTGATAAACTGCTTTATGTTTACTTGTGATATTTACCCCTAGGTATTTAAACTGATCTGCTATGGTAAAAGGTAGGGTGTCCAATCTAATTTTATATGCTTGTGAATTCACTGGAAGGAGTATACTTTTATTCAGATTAATTTTAAGACCAGATATCTTTTGAAATTCTGTTAGTGCTGTTGGAACTGCGGGGACAGTGTTTTCTGGGTGTGATATATATATAAAACCATATCATCTGCATATAGAGAAATTTTCTGTTCCAGTCCTTCTCTGACAATCCCCTTTATCTGATAAGAATTTCGTCAGTGAACCGCCAGTGGTTCAATAGTGATTGCAAACAGCAGTGGCGACAAGGGACATCCTTGTCTGGTGCCACGTTCTTGCTTAAAGTAGTCTGAGCAAATGTTGTTAATACAAACTGAAGCTTCTGCATTGGTATACAGTAGTTTGATCCATGCACAAATATTTGGGCCAAACCCAAATTTCTCCAATGCAGTGAAAAGGTAGTTCCATTCAATCATATCAAATGCTTTTTCTGCGTCTAATGATAGTAATATCTCTGGGGTGTTTGATTTTGCTGGTGAATATGTAACATTAAACAAGCATCGGAGATTGGAAGATAGATGTCGGCCTTTAATAAATCCAGTGTGATCCTGTGATATTACCGAGGGCAGCACTTTCTCCATCCTACTAGCTAGAATTTTTGAGAGTATCTTAACATCATTATTCAGGAATGAAATTGATCTGTATGATGCACATTGTAACCAGTCCTTATTTTGTTTAGGAAAGACGGTGATTAATGCTTGTCGAAATGTTTGAGGTAGTATTTGGTTGTCTCTAGCTTCTGTAAATGTTGCCAATAAGAGGGGAGCTAGCTGAGTGGAGAATTTCTTATAAAATTCTACGGGATAACCATCAGGGCCTGCTGATTTCCAGCTTTGTAGTGACTTTATAGCATCTAGTAATTCTGTTAGCGTTAGAGGTTTATCCAGTTCCTCAGCACTTAGCATCTATTTGTGGTGTCTGTAATGCATCCAGAAATGCGTTAGATTGTGTGTTGTCTTCTTTGAGCTCAGTAGAATACAAGGATTTATAATAATCTCTAAATGCGTGCATTATATTTTTATGGTCTATAATTTCTTCTCCATTCATGATGGTAATTACTGGTATTGCATTGTGAACTTCTTGTTTGTGAATTTGTTGAGCTAAAAGCTTATTAGCTTTTTCTCCGTGTTCATAGTAATGATGTCTAGACTTATAAATTAGTTGTTCAGTTTCTTTAGTTGTTAAGATGTTAAGTTCTGTATGCAGGGCCTGCCTTTTCCTGTGGAGAGCTTCACTTGGATGCCTGGCTTGTTCTTCATCTATTCTAGTAATTTTGCTTCTTAGCTCTGACACTTTCTTGGTTTCTAATTTATTTATGTGGGAAGCAAATGAAATAATCTGTCCTCTTAAGAAGACCTTTAGAGTTTCCCAGAGTGTCCCTGCGGAAACCTCTGTGGGCGTGTTTGTCTCTAGGAAGAAGCTGATTTGTTTGGATATAAATTCTGTACAGTTCTCATCTGCTAATAGAAGAGGGTTAAGGCGCCATCTGCGAGGTGAGTGTGAGGGGCTTAATGATTTTAGCTCTAAGCCTAGAGGGGCATGGTCGGAGATAACAATTGTGTCGTATTTGCATGATTTAATTGTAGGCAGGAAATTATTATCTATAAAAAAATAATTAATTCTTGAGTAGCTATAATGCACTGGTGAGTAAAACGAATATGTTCTTGAGTTTGGGTTAAGAAGCCTCCAGGGGTCTGATAAGTTGTGATCATTTAAAAACTGTGTAATTGTCTTTGCAGTATTAGATGTCATCCCCCCTGTCACAGGAGTCCTATCTAAGAGTGGATTTAAAACACAGTTAAAGTCCCCAGCCATTATAATTTTATGAGTGTTCACATTGGGAATTGATGCAAATAGATTTTGCATGAATTCCTTATGATCAACATTGGGTGCATAAACATTTATCAAATCATTTTACTGTTATATAAGTTGCCCATGACCATCACATATCTCCCTTCAGGGTCCGATACTACATCTGATGCTACAAATGGAACTGTTCTGTGTATGAGAATTCCCACCCCTCTAGTTTTCTTTATAAAGCTAGAATGGAACATTTGGCCAGTCCAGTCTTTTTGTAGTCTGAACTGATCCTTGCTTAGTAAGTGGGTCTCCTGTAAAAATACTATTTTAGCGTTTAAGCCTGTTAGATGAGAGCATACTTTCTTTCTCTTTAATTCGTGATTCGGGCCTTTAACATTTCAGCTCACAAAGTTAACTGTCCCATCATGGAGACATTGATTCTGAGTTTTTAATGTCATTTTATAGTCTTAAATGGTAATGAGGCAGTTTCAGTCTTAGTTTCAAAATTCCCCATGAGTTATTGCATTTTAGCCTATTGTTGCATTGATATTTATAGTTATAGGGATTAGAAGAATAGATTAGATATAGCCTGCTCTCCTTCTTTGCCTCCCCACATGAAGCTTGATCCCACTTCGCGATATCCCGGTCCTCTAACATATGAAGAGACAGAGCACGTCCAAAACAAAACAAACCCCACCCCGCAGCGGTGTTAGAGAATTAAAACATAGTATTAAGAATTCAGCTGCAATAGATATCTCTATCTTCCGAAAATATAATCATTAACAATCTTTAAGCTTAAAATAATCTTCAAATCAATTTTTAATTTACTAGATTTTCTCAGACTCGGTCATAAGTTAATGTAGCACATTAAATGCTTTGTGTTGTTTTCCTCGACCCAGTTGTTAATCGCTACACGCTTCTTAAACTGACTTCCTCTGCACTAAGAGGAGGCACAGGCAGTGATCGCAGCACAGAATACATTCAGTTCATGATATTCCTGCTCTCTGAAAATTTATAATGCTAAGATAAATACTTGATATTTTCACTTTAAAACTTCATTTTAAGATGGAGTTTAATTTACGATGTTCTACTTTAATGACAAATTCCGAGAATAAAGTCAACATGTCGACTTTAATCTCAACATAAACAGCGAGAATAAAGTAGAAATGTCGAAATAAAGTCAACATTGTCATAAGCATCGAGATTAATGTGGAAATGTCGAGAATAAATTCAACATGTCCTCACACTATTACACAGTACCCAGGTACATTACACAGTACTGAAAAAAATGAAACAAGTACAACTTGGCTTGCAGTATTATCCAGTAGTATAGAAATAGTATTCACACATTTGAACATAATGGTCCACATCTGACCTTTTAAAACCAAAGTATCTCTAGACAACAGACACGGCTCCTTTTGTGTCATCATGTTCAACTTTATTGTCTGCTACAGGTTCAGTTTCAGAATGTCTGTCCATTTTCACCGTTCAATACCTCCACTAATGCATGTACTCCGTTGCATACATGTTTAGCGGTGCAGCAGTGAAAAAAGGCGTACCCAACCCAGTTTCCCGCTGTACCACATTCTGAACGTTTGTTTCAGGGAGGGACAAGAAAATATGGAAAGCGTTCAACTCCCAGGTCGAGTGGGGTGTGGGTGCTTCACCAAAACAATGCTCCCGTGCACAATGCTTTTTCCATAAACCAGATTTTGACTGACAAAAACATTCCTATCTTCGATCATCCTCCCTATTCGACTGATGTAGCTCCCTGTGATTTTTACTTGTTACCGAAAATCAAAAGTGACCTGAAGGGAATACATTCTTCTTCAATGGATGAAGTGAATACAGAAACGGCAAGCCTGTTGAAGAACCTCAAGCAGGAAGACTTCCAGCACTGTTTCAGTCAATGGAAGATACATATATATATATATATATATATATATATATAGAAGGTGACTATGTTTAGAATGTTGTAATTCATCAATTTTTTTTTAACCAATCCAATTATTTTTGTCTCACCTCGTATTATATATGTCTTCCCATGAAGTAATACCAAAATGACAGTTCTGAGTCAAAGCCTCGTGTAAAATGTCACACAGGCACTTTTATTAACATACAGCTGTAGATGTATATTAGAAATGGCTCAAAAATAAATTGTTGGCATATTTTAAATAATAATGCTCCTTGAATAAAATAGTTTTCTTTTCCTGCATAACAAAAGACTCCCAGCTGTGCAATTAAGAAAATGTAAACAGAAAAGATCCAGAGCAAAAATAACAAAAGGCTGACTTGCTCTTTAAAAAGTGGGTTTCCACTGAAGTAGAGAGTTCTTTCTTTAGCAAAGTGCTTCTTCCTGTGTGTAGTCTTGTACAAACATCTACGACTTTGTGCAAATAACAAAACATATAACAACTGGCAAAACAAAACAAGTGACAACTGTCTTATGTAGAGAAATGGCCCGGGTGATGCAGGCATCATCCATCCCATGTCTTGTAACACACAAAATAAAAACTTTTTTAAAATCACTTTCATTTTTATGTAAAGAGACAGATCACTCAAAGGCAAATTAACATCCATCTAAACTGTGTTGTGTAATGTGTAGCGTACAAATGGTTTTATTTAAACCATTTTGGTACAATCACCAGCAAATGAGTGAAACAGGTGTATATTTTTAGACCTTTTCAATTCTGAATTTAAAATGCATCCCTGTCTCAAGTGAATTGGTGGCTCTGGTGGTAAGGATTTGCTAGTGGTCACTGGTTCGAATCCCGCAACTGCCGGAACACTGCTAACCTGCATCCGGCCCTGCAAGTGGCCCTCCAACTTGTAAGGAAAACTTGGGGGTTGATGGCAGAACTGGCACTCCAGCCTCTATAAAGACCTTCACTCAGCTCCACATAGAGTTGCATGGTGCCGAGGCATCACCTGTTGCGCATCATGTATGACGGGTGTGGCCATATTCTGTACACATTGCATGCTCCCCTTCCCTTTCCTGTCTCTTCTCAGCTGGGGCTCTTATTCGGTGCTACAATCCTCAGTCTAACACATTCACGCACATATTTCAATTGGACTGATAGTTTATGTAACAAAGTTTCAGTTTCATAGGTGTTAGCTTTATAAGTTTAAACATTTCAAGTAGATTATCTTGTGGTCAAAAGGCAATTTTAGCTTTGTAAGTAGTTCTATAAAAAAAACAAACAAAAAAAGCTACAAATGTCGATAAAACTTAACACTGTTATAGGTAGACCCTCTTTGCTTAGTGGACTGTTAGACTCGTTGACTTTACGACTTGTGAGTAGCATAGAGTAAACAACGTCGCAAAATACTCAGTGGATGACATTTCACATATATTTTATTATTTTGATTTAGTTCTGACTTGTTGGATTATGATTTGGTGCAAGTGATCTGGAGATTGAGATCTGAAACGAAAGTGAGGTACTGGCATCAGCTGATCAGTCCCCAGCTGACATGTCCTGCCGTTGCCAGATCTCTTAACACGCAGTGGCAGCACACCATGCAGCAACAGATGTTTTATGTTGATTTATGTGAGAAACTATTGCTTTGTGTGCTTTTTAAAAACCTGAGTTTTTGGGAAAAAAATTGGCCCTGGGGAAAAAAGGGGGAAAATAATTAGCTATATGATAAGCCACTGCTTTAGTAGTGATGCCCCACTTCTCACTTTTTCTCTCATAAGGCACAGCACGGGTATATGAGTTCTGTAAGGTGGTTTGTTTTGGGGCAGGAGGCTGGGAAGGCTTCACAGTCTGGGCTGCAGCATGCATTTTCACACCCTGTTTGTACTGCACTTTATGGCACAGTTGTAAATGATGGAAAAGATTAGAAGCGCTTGAAGCTTTGTCGGGACTAGTTTTCTGCATTCTGTACAGAATACATTATTCTGTTGCTCATCTGACACTTTGAAACCGAACCATCTCCAAATAATTGAGCCATTGTTTTTCTTTTTACCAACCTGCTCTTCTTCGATCACTTCCTTAGCGTCTTTATCTGTCTCCATCCTGTCACTGCCTGCAGGACTTAGCGAGTGAAGCGGTGGGGGAGGGGTGAGTTGTATTCAGAGAGGGAAAGAGGTGGGACAGGGTAAAGTTCTGTGAGAGACAAACTGGAAGGAGAGAAAGGCGAACTGGCGGCTGTACAAGAATAATTTTAACGCAACATAGACACAATATAAACGATCTTGTCTCATCCTATATCTATATATGAAAATATTTTTTAAAAATTCGATATATTGACCAGCCTTACATCTTAGTATTTAAGTTGTTCAGAGAACTGTAATATCATGAATGTAATGTATTCATACACACAGAAGAATACATAGAAACAAAGCATTTAACATGCTGCTTTAGTTGCGATGGGATCTGAGAAACACAAGTAAATTAAACATTAATTTTAAGATTAAGTTTACGACCTTTTTCTTTAATGACAAACTACGAGAATAAAGTGGACATTTTGACCATTTTTCCACTTTGTTCCTTTTTTTTTCTCTTCTTCTCTCAATACCCTTATACCACCAGGGGTCTCCAACCTTCCCCAAGAGCTACTTTTACAAAATGAAAATGGCCAAGGGCTACTCATGTTTTCTAACGTTCATTCTTATAGCTTATTTCAACCCAAACAAAATGAATAAGCTTGTTTTTTTGTTTTTTTTTTGTTCTTTATTTCGCCTTATACAATTTCTTGTATTAGGAATTTGGTAGTTTTCGCATACCCCTTGGGGTCAGAGCACAGGGTCAGCCATTGTACAGCGCCCCTGGAGCAATTACAGGTTAAGGGCCTTGCTCAAGGGCCCAGCAGAGCAGTGGCCTTTTGGCAGTGACTGGGATTCGAACCGGCAACCTTCGGGATACCAGCACAGCTCCTTAGTTTTGTCTGAACATTTACAAAATGTTGGTGTCCACAACTCACATTTTGCATTAAAACATCACAAAAAATATTTAGTTCTCCTGCAAGTGCATTTTGTATGTTTGTATGCATTTTCTAGTGTATCTCACACTATTGAATTAAAACATGAATATTGTCAAAACAAAACAATGCAATTACAAATAACAGATATTACGTATTCATTTGCCATTTTGTTGCATGTCACTGTTTCACTTCACAAGAGTGTTCACATGTCCACTTGCATATGTGATGTTTTTTTAATATATATGTTATATATTGTAAGTTGGAGTGCTGATCGCACCCTCAGAGGACACAGACGCCCCTGGGAAAACACCTGAAGCAGCCGACAGTACCTTCACATTGCTCCTTACCCTTCTTACTTGCGCTCTAATGCGCGATAAACCTCTCGCGTGGAACTCCGCTTACTTAAAAGCCTTGTACAGCACCTGTCAGTTTTGGGATTGATTGTTTTGCCTCTCTCTCTCTCTCTCTCTCTCATCATCTGTGTCATCTCTGGAGCACGTTTAAAGTGCTTTGAATAATGTTCCTTTTTTTTTTCCTTCAACCTCCTGTGTCTCTGTGCAACGTGACAATATATATCCATACTATACTACCAGAGTTTTACAGATTTGAGAGTTGAGGAGTCAACATAGGACTGTAAGAGTGCACTGTTAATTTAAGAAATTTTAAGTGGCAAAGTTGTATACCCTAATTTGCATTGCCTCCTTATGTGTACTAAGTTCAAATCCAGTACCTTAGTGTCTGTGTGGAGTCTGCATGTTCTGTCTTTGTAGTTTTTTTCTGGATAGTCTAGTTTTCCTCCCACATTCTGAAAACATTGTAGATTTGTTTAAATGGTCCCAGTGTGATTGTGGTGGTGTGCGTGAGTCCACTCTGTAATGAACTGGTACCCTTTCCAGGCCATTTTCTTGCATTTTTCCCAGTACTTGCTGCTAAACTGATTTGGATTAAGCACGAAAATGACTTTGACTGTTGTTAGTTTGCCAGTGAACATATTTGCTTTGAGGTAACACAACCAAGGAAATTTCTAAAAAAAAAAAAAAAAAATTGCACAAGAGAATAAATATAAAGGTGAATTGTGGTATCATAGTGAAAAAGTCCTCATTTTTTCTGCTGAAATGGCCTTTTCATACTGAGAGGTGGCAGTTATTATTCTTTGACATTGTCTTCTATGACTTTGTACATGTCAGGGATTTTACTTTCCAGGTTCAGGCTAAAGTTAGTTAAGCCTGCTACATTTTTTAAAGAGATGATGATGATGATTGCCTCAACAGAGCCATGAATTAACAGGGATCAAACTTAAGGTGAAAAGGAGCGAAACTGAGTACAAATTCATTAAGCAATCCAAGTCAATTTCGTACATCTTTGTTTTCATTTGATTGGAATATACTCCACCATTTTTAGCATTCAATTTTACAAAGTTTATTTTTTTCTGTAAAGTGCAGTTAGTGCAGGACGTCATGTGCAAGCCACGGTTTTCGACTTGAGCTGTTCCTTGTGCAGCTCCACTGAACAGCATGATCAGATTGACTATTTGATCCGATTGACTATTCCTGCAGCTGCACATTCTAATCAAGAGAAGCCACAACAAAAAGGTGACATCCTATGCATGTGAGCTTAATGAAATGTAAACAATTGAAAAATATAAATTCCTAAGTAACCAATAAAGCACAATTGTAAAATAGTAATTTAAAAAGTTGTTGAATATTGTTGCAATAAGCAGGAGTGATTGCTTACCAAATTCTTAAGTAAATTGTGTAAAAATTAGTTATTTGCAGGAATCACTAAATTTGTTAGGGATATCTACAATCCTTCATTAAATTACAAGCTGTGACATTTGACTTCAACAAATTAAAATATTGCCATTGTCGATTGAATTGTAATAGAGACTTGGATAGTAATGATGTATGAGAGCATACACTTCTGGGATTAGTTATGGATTCTTTTAATCTATTCTTAATGATCAATTAAAATGAACAATGATAGTGTACTTTGTCCAGAATATTGACTCATGAAATGAAGCATCACTGCATTTAGTGTTCCATTGAATATCTTGTGCTAATGAGTTTTGAGCAGGATAAATTTAAAAAAACATTTCGTAATTTAGGATTTGTTAGATTTATTTGTGACTAGCTAAATTTGCTTCATTTTCAGTGTGTTTTTCCTTATGCCAGTGTACCATCCTGTTCTCAACAAGAGTCCATTTCTTTCTGAGAATTTTTTTAACAATTCCAGGCCAAGTACGAGGTATAGTCCCTTCATCCTATCTTTAATCTGCTCTAAGTCTTCATAAAGTAATTTTGCACACCCTTTACCTGCCAAAACTACCACAACTGTTTCACATAGCTTTTCTGCTACATAAGCTGCTTCACATTATAAAAGAGAATGAATACTGAAACTGACTGTAGGGACATGGAATGTGACCTCTCATAGCTGATGTGTTTCTGCTAGACATGGCTGGTGTATAGGTAAGAGTGGCTGCCTCTAAATCAAGAGGTTGCGGGTTCAGTCCCGGGTCTCCCAGCATTTACTGTTTTGAGTAGTGAGCTACTGTTATGATTACAATTATATGAAAACATATATTTGGTTTGTGGAACACACATGAAATGTATGTATTTCAAATCAAGACACCTCACACCCAGCTAAACAGACTTGAGCTCTGAGAATTTTGCGTCTGACTTCAGCAGCATTGATGGGGAATGTGATAGCAGGCTGTTTGTGCTGATTGACACACATGCAAAACAAAGAAGCTGATGAAGAGGTGTGAAGGAATTTAACGTGGCCCAGCATTACGACTTTTTTTTGTAGGCTGCAGGGATTCTAGTGTTAATAGAATGGCATCTACTTTATAAAACATCTATATCATTTTGTGAATAATAATATAAAATAATCAAATATTGGTTAATGTTATTCAATAAGGTTATTTGTGTGTTATGAACCTCCATGTAGACACCCATCAAATAAATTCTTAGCCAAATTTATTCCCCTATTGGACATTTGAAATAACCTTGAAATTGTCGAAATCAAAGATATAGTGGGAAGACTCATGTCTTTCTATAAATCTACAAGTTAGATATATCGTCACTTGCAGTCATGTTAATTAGTCTCATATGTCCTGACAGTCCTCAGAGAAAAAGGAAGCATTTTAAAATGAGGATCTAGAGCTGATGCTTGTTGACAGAAGCGTTGAATGAATGGAACATAAAAGAAAAAGAACCAGCCAACGTGACTGGTAACGCCGCTATTATGCAGCTACATACTCAAGTCAGCTGCTTTGAAAGTTCCAACAATTGCCTGCCTGATATGCTGAATGAGGCGGGTTGCAAACTTTTCTCACCATAGCAGTACAATTAGCCAAGTGCTTAAAGAGAAGCAGCATTTATTGGACTTGGCAAAACACAGCACTTTGGAAATACTAGAAATAGTTTTTGGAACAACAGCAAGTCATCTCAGTAGCTCTGTGTGTAGGTAGCGAGGTTGCTCCCTTTGTGATTGTCTTGTTTGCTACCCTAGATGGTCAGCTGTCACATGTTAGGGCTACTTTCTCCACTGGCCTGAGAGACATGGTGAAGCTTTCCTTAAGATCATCATAATGCCTAGGTACAATAACCTCACTTAGTTGCTTTCTGGTTGGTATAGTATACTTCAGTTTAACAACCTGCATCATTTGTTGAAATCCCTAATTTTCAGCAGCAATGTAGGGTCTCTTATCTTTACAGATAAAAACTGCTATAGGCAAGAGGCGAATTAAACAGAAGCTTGGAGCTACCCACTGTCTCCTGTGTAGATTGTGTAGGCTCTACTTGTTTAGATGTCAACTGAGATTGTTTATGAGTGATGTCCGGATAAATGATTTTTCAAATTTGTTGTTACAGCAGTAATTAATGTCTCAGTTGCACAACTTACATATGGCTTTGCTTTTATCCAGTTCTTTACCAATGCACCGTTTTGAATCTGTAGTAAGTCCACACATCTGATTTAAGTGTCTAAGAGACTGATTTCAGTTTAAGCGGACACACCATTTTGTGTGAGATAGTAAAGTGCTTTTACTCAGCAACACTAACCATGAATGTAAATATAACAATCAACATATGAGGGGTATGGCAGGGCGTCAAAAGCTCAATCTCGTTTGAGAGGATCTTTTTTGGAAATACCTTTCTTTTTGATTATAATAATAATAATAATAATAATTCATTACATTTATATAGCGCTTTTCTCAGTACTCAAAGCGCTATCCACACAGGGAGGAACCGGGAAGCGAACCCACAATCTTCCACAGTCTCCTTACTGCAAAGCAGCAGCACTACCACTGTGCCACCATTATGTAACATTCTCAATGAAAAACAGAAGATTAAACTTTTTTTTTTCTTGACCTTCCCAACAGAAAACTGCACAACAGGAAAAAGATTTTCATCTGTTGGTTTAGTATTACTTTACTTAACAGTTCAGCATTAACAGGCATGGATATTTTAAATTGTTTAGAATATCAAATACACTGTATTCACCATGTTTAATATTCTTATAGTTGACATTGGTCATTATTTTTATAACTGTATCAGAATGATAAAATTAGCATGATCTGTGTGATATATTATCCCAGAGAGCAAAAATCATGCAATAGCACCTCTGCAAAGAATTAGTAAAATTAAAGGCTTACACTTAGATTTTCTGGTTCTAGAATTATTTAAATGTAATGTCCATTAAGTTGTTCTCTTGGCTTTATTTAATGATGAATCATTTTAACGTTACTTGAAATGTGATCTGCATTTTAGAAGTGGAATTAAATATACACATTTCAATATACCATTTTATTTATATATATATATATATATATATATATATATATATATATATATATATATATATATATATATATATATATACATAATAAAATAATCGACCAAGTCGCCCGACCATGGGGTACGCACGACAGAGCCCCGCCCACCAACTCTAACCCTCCTCTTGCGTACACCCTCGCTCTCGAGGCATGAGCAGGCAGTGCACATGGGGTACGCAAGACAGAGCCCCGCCCGCCAACTCTAACCCTCCTCCCGCGTCCACCGTCGCTCTCGAGGCATGCACACTGCCTGCTCATGTGCCTGCCCCCAACTCCTCACCAAACACATCCACCCGCCAACTGTAACCCTCCTCCTGTGTCCACCCTCGCTCTCGAGGCATGAGCAGGCAGTGCGCATGGGGTACGCATGACAGTGCCCCGCCCGCCAACTCTAACCCTCCTCCCGCGTCATGGGATACGCATGACAGAGCCCCGCCCGCCAACTATACCCCTCCTCCCGCGTCATGGGATACGCACAACAAAGCCCTGCCCGCCAACTGTAACCCTCCTCCCGCGTCCACCGTCACTCTCGAGGCATGCACACTGCCTGCTCATGTGCCCGCCCCCAACTCCTCACCAAACACATCCTGAGTCGCTTTGGTCTGTGCTACAGTCCACATGCACCTCTGAACCACGTTGACTGTTCATTTTCCTAACATGGCCACTGCTTCACATGTATTTCATGGAAACGACTCTTCTTTCAAGGTTACACAAATTCCTGCATCAGGTAACTGTTTCTTTCTATCAGTCGGATATTTCTGGAAAAGTGTCATCAACGAAACTGTTGCTCTCGAACTTCGCAACATGGCTGTAACCTTTGTTTGCCAACATTGCGATAACTTCGGCGACATGCTGTCCGTTGTTCTTAGTCAGTCTGCTCAACAATTATGCTGACTACATGAATACTTCCAGAGTTTATGGTGGCGAGGCAGAAATTGTGGCAATATCCCAAATACTTCCAGCTACTATCACCATTCATTTCTGAGAACGTCCTTCATTCCCCGAAGAATTTCTTAGCAGTCTTACTCCCACTGGCATGCCTCTGCATAAACTCAAAATTAAAATTGGTTCAGTCGTCATGCTTCTCAGAAACCTCATGCCAGCAAGAAGTCTCTAATGGCACTAGACTGACAGTTACCAGCATTCACCGCAATGTACTGGAGTGTAAACCTATCGCAGCTGCTACCTCACAAACTGTCCTTATTCCCCAGATTTCCCTGACCCCATCAGATTCAAATTTACCTTTTACTTTTACACACAGACAATTTCCTGTTAGATTAGCCTTTGCAATGACAATAAGGCACAGGGCCAAACTTTCAAAAAGATATGCCTGTGTCTGCCAAAATCAGTTTTCAGTCACGGACAATTGTATGTTGCTCTCTCCAGAGTTCTATCTTTTCATTCACTCACAGTCGTATTCTCAAACCCACCCCATTTGGACAACTGTGTCTTTCACAGTGTTCACCCATCAATAAATAATTATGCGGTGTATACTACGTCGCGGGTTGGCTAGTACTATTAATTTGCAGTATTACCATGTATTTATAATAATGCCTCTTCCAAATGAATTTCTTTTATTGATACTTGTCATCCTGATTACCAGTTTTGTTTATCTGTCATGTAATGAATATTGGCTTGTAGCTGGCGATTTGAATATTTTTTTTTACTAGCCAACCCGCGGCGTAGCATACGCCGCATAATTATGTATT
This sequence comes from Erpetoichthys calabaricus, assembly GCF_900747795.2. Lineage (NCBI taxonomy): Eukaryota > Metazoa > Chordata > Cladistia > Polypteriformes > Polypteridae > Erpetoichthys > Erpetoichthys calabaricus. The sequence goes on from NC_041395.2 coordinate 68,675,316, forward strand.
GATGGGTGAACACTTCCTGAACGACACAGTTGTCCAAATGGGGTGAGTTTGTGGATACCACTGTGAGTGAATGAAAAGATAGACCTCTGGAGAGAGCAACATATAATTGTCCATGACTGAAACCAGGATCGTCTGTGATGAAGAAGGCCACGCTGGTGAAAGTTACTTCGTTGGTAGGGATAAGTTGTCAGTACTTGTAGATTAAGGTGTAGCGAGTCTTCGTTGTTGACGCTTAATATAGCTTGCGTACTGAGATGTTCCGGAGTCACAGTTGAGAAACACTTTGCTAATGTCTTTTAAGCACAGGGGAAAAAGTGAACATGTGAAACATCCGTAATGTAATAAGCCACCAAGAAAAGTAACATTGCAACAATGCTATCTACGACCCGATCTCTGTAAACAGAAGTGATAAGAAAATCGAGCCTGGTGTATTCTTTAGCTGCATCGGTGAAGCAGGTGAAACGCTAATGAAACCGAGGCACAGGGCTTACTGGTTTTTAAAGACTGCTTCCTTCATTGTGTTTTAACCTCAGTTTTAAAAGATTGTTTTAAGGATCTCATGGGATACCCCTCGCAAACTGTTTTAGACACTGCATTCAGCAATTCACAACCGCGACAAACGTGCCTCTTCTTACATGGTCCTGCTTTGGTGGGCGGGGAAACATTTTCCGTGTTCCTGCAGGACCATCTAAGAAGACACATGTTTGTCGCAGATGCAAATTTCTGTATGTAGCTTGTAAAACAGTTTGCGATGTTGCACGTGGTCGTGCGTCGTAACCGATAAGTCATCGTGGCTCAGAGCTGCATGTGGACTGTAGCGCAGACGAACAGAAATGACGGCGTGTTTTCCAAAGGCGTCGTGTCCGAGTTGGTGGGCGTGGCTGTGCGATTTTTCGTCGTATCCAATGATCTTAGAGTTGGTGGGCGTGGCTCCTTCCTGCGTGCTTTCATAGGTGTCTTGCCCTCTCTGGCGGTGGCTTAGAGAATCTATATATGGCTCCTTCCTGCGTGCTTTCATGGGTGTCTTGCCCACTCTGGCGGCGGATTAGAGAATTATATATATAGATGCTTACTTGGCAGAGGTTGATAGTAAGATAAAGAATACACTTCAGGTAACTCTGCTGTCCATCTGTCTTGGTTGAGATATCAGTTACTGTATCTTAGATCTACTTGTAGTGTAAAAGCTTTTTTAAAGCCAAATCTATTTTTTGGTGTCGTACAGTAACCCATTAAGGAATGGGTGTGAGATAATTAGCTATGTAATGGAAAAATAATCTATAGATAATTATTGTACTTTGTGTTTATTGTACATAAAAGCATAAATTGTCATGTTCTGCCAAATCACTTATTTGTGCAAATGAATACTTACTTTTTTTATCTTTGCTTCTGTTCAATTACAGAAATGAGTGCTTTGGTTATCTAAGCCTGGTGAAAACAAATGCAGAATAGTTGCAATGATCATTAATGTGGTCTGTCCTAATATGAATAATTATTCCTGAACTTGCTTAGCCATGCTTTGGAAATGAACAGGGTTTTAAGGCTCAAACCATTGTACAACTCTCCACAAAACAGCTTCACTGCTTCTTCAAAGCCCTTTGTCTACATGGTGCTGTTTAACCTTCTATGCATTACAGTATTACGCTCTATTATTCTAATCAACTGCTGTATATGATACAAGTAACAAAGAATATCATGGTATTTTCAAATTTTATTTTATTTTTTGTGGAATTATTCTTGAATTATGTCTTGAATTTAATTTTTTTTTTTTTTTTTTTAGGGCGCCAGAGATCATTTTGGGATTACCTTTTTGTGAAGCTATAGACATGTGGTCACTGGGATGTGTGATTGCAGAGCTTTTTCTTGGCTGGCCATTGTACCCTGGAGCACTGGAGTATGATCAGGTATTAATTTTAAAGGATAACAACTTTTTAGAATGTATTAAAGACTAAAAAGCTCATTTGACTGTTTAAATGCATCATAGTACTAAGAAGTTTCTACAGTCTGCAATTTAAAATTTCTTCTGTAAAGGAAGATAATCTGTAGCAGTAATGTGCCAATTCAGAAGGGAACCTGTAGATAAAGGCATAGCAGAACTGTTCTTTTGAGGCATAATAGAAATTGGTAAATGTTTTGCCTTGTATACTCATGAATAAGCACATGTTCTACTAATTGGCAAAATACTGATCTGAAGTGTATAATGTGTGAAGACTGAAGTCCATATATCAAAGAAACACTGTCACAAAAGGTATAATAAAACTTGTGCCTTTATTCAAGAATATAACCAAAGAAAAAGAAATTATTCAATTTATATGTTGCTGTCAATGAGTAAAAACCGAAGCTCAAATATCAGTTGACAGAAAGTCAACTCTCTTCTTGGCTGGTGGTGTGGTAAGAGCCGCTGCCACATAAGCAAAAGGTTGTGGGTTCGAGCCTAGGCTTTCCTCATTTTGAGGAGTTAACTGCTATTATTATAATATAATAACTTACATTTGATTTGAGTCTGTAACACCTAGTGTAAAATTAGGCTTCAGGGATTCTAGTGTTAAGGAAGAAGTAAATGTGGTATGCTGGTTAATTGCAGGGCAGATCACATAGCCAAGGAGAAAAGAATGTGTTGAATGCAATCCACTAGTGATGCTGTATGAAGTTATGCTGGGTTCAGTTGAAGGGAGAAAGAATAAAGTAATAGTTTTAGCCTTGGATTATTTATGAAATTTTTTTAACTCTATCACTAATTTATTGATTTATTTATTGAAGATTTTTTTCCACTGCACTCTTTGGACACTGTTTGGTTTAACACTTGCTGACTGTGTGTGTCCTCATTTGTCATGGTCATCCTAGGGTATGTTAACTGTGGTTCAGGATTCAAGAGGTTCCGTGAAGTAACTAGGCAGTGTGGACCTAACCTGGACAGTCATACCATCCACATATCCAGTTTTGCCTTTTTCTTTGTACTTTGAGAGGACAGTATGGAAAGAGTCAGGAACTCAGCTCTTTGTTGACATTTTGAGAAGCCTGTTGCTGTTATGTTTTTTTGAATGGGTAAAACTGTCTGTGGGAGCCATGTACTTGTATAGTTTATTGGAACCCATACACTTTGAGCACATGTACGACAGGCGACTCTGTTGTGCAGTGTGAGTAGCTGCTTGCTCACGATTTCTAAAAATACAGTGTATGCCCACCATAACAGAATCCTAAAAATAAAGTATCAAGTCTATTTTTAATCCAGATATTTGCTATAAATGTTTAAAAGCAGTGTTCATACTGCGACTCTATGGGGGCTTGCTTTCAAGGAAAGACATGGAAAAAGGGGAAGGATGTTATTTACTTCCCTACATATTAATTACTAAACATAAATAACACAAAAATTGTTTCTGGTCAGTTTCATGAAGGCTCCTATATAGATTTAGTATTCACTAACAAATGCTAGCTAATGAATTGTTCAGTTTTTCATATAAAAGAACAAGTAATGCATGTTTGTAATGGATTATATTTTGTAATTAATAACTCTATAATGTGTTTGCATTTTTGGTAGTTAATGAGTAATGTAACTAAGATACTTTTACAAGTAACCATCCTCAACACTGTTGGCACATGGCTTTAGTTAATTTCTTTATGTCTGTGGTTGTTGTTTAAGTTGTAGTGTCATAAGGAGGAACAATTTAAGATCTCTCCTGCATTTTTGTTTTTACATCATTTAATCACAATTGATTTAACTATTGGTTTTAACACTGATTGTCAGGGGGGAAAAAAAAACCTCTTCAGCAACAAAATGAAAGCATATCTCTTTAAATTAGTCTTGACTAAATATATTTAAATTGTTAAACATAAGAACAATTGGCTAAGTATGTACTTTATCTCAGTAGATGTACCTTTTTTTTGCTCATGCTGTCTGCTTACATGGGGATCACAAATAAATAGCTATTTTCTAGTTCAGCTACAAATTCTCATTTTGGATTAGCCACACAAGGTCTTTAACATTGTTGAGTTCAAGCCATTCCTATGTAACTTCACCTTTATGTTTGGGGTTGTTGTCTTGCTCAAAAAAAAAAATCCAAAAATCTTCCAAAATCTTGTTTCAGAGTCTCCAACATGCCTTATGGCCAACTCTAGGAAAGCTAAGAGATTTTTTTCAAGAGTAGGTTTCTTTTTGGCACACTTGCAAGAGGCAGATGTTATGGAAGCACTTGGCATCAGTTTCTATATACACAGTCTGTCCCATCTCTGCAACTGAAGCTTGTTACAGAGCTGTTATAGGTCTCTTGGTGACTTTCTTCACTGGTGCCCTCCTTGTATGGCCACTCCATTTTTGAGGATGGCGTGCTGTAGGCATATTTAAAGCTGTGCCTATATTTTTTTATGATTGACTTAACTGTATTCTGAGAGGTATTCAGTGCCTTGATATTGACTAGAATTTTCTTGTGTCCATCCCCTTATTAGTACTTTATTACTTGTCACAGAAATGTTTGCAGTGTTCCTTTGTATTTATGCCCTAGCTTTTGACCTGGAAACTGACATAATCTACTAGTTGGACTGTCCAGATAAAAGTATATTTGTAATGCAACCACTTGAAACCCCTTGACTACTCACAGGTAATTCATTTATTATGTAACTTGTAAGACCAATTGATATTTTTAGGTGTGTAATAAGTTCTTAGGCAACCATTTTGTGTTTAATAACTAATAAGTTCAAGATTTTTTTTTTTATTTTGACATTTAAGTCTTTTTCTTATGATCCGTCTCAAGAAAGTTTAATTAAATCCCCCTAGGTTTGGCATTGTGAAAGAGTTAAATATGAAAAGACCACTATATGGGTTTTTTTGAACAAGATGAGCAGAGTTGTGGTGTTGGCTGAGAAATGGACTGAAAATGCAGGGTGATAAGTTATTTTCTCCCATAAAGGAAATGTAAAAGTAAACCAAGAAAAGGCTGCATGTGCAGATTTGTCTTTTGCACATTACAAATTTGAAATAAATATCTATATCCATGGTTACTTTCATTTTTTTTATTTTCGGTGATTGTACTTCGAAATACTGATATATCAAAATATCCTTTCTTAGTAAATATCTACTGGACAAGATCTCCAATTCTGCCATATGTCAGGCCTTTAACTAAACAGAAAATTGTATTTTTGTTGACGAGTGAGTGAGTGAATCAGTCAATCAACTTTGCATTTTTTTTAGAAAGGTATAGAGATATAAATAGATATGGGACACTATAGGTGAATTTTTTTCCTCCTTTTCTCCTATTGGCCAGTTAACATGAAACATTTATTTGTGATTCAAATATTATCTAACATTTTAACTTGTATATGAAAGTTTAATAATTTATTGTGGAGTCGTCACATTAAAGATCTAATTTCTGCTGTAAGTGTTGATGTAAACGTTAGTAGCCCACAGAATGTTGAAAACAAATTTTTGTGTTCAAAAGAAATGTTTTGAATATGAAACATTGTGTTTCCAGTCATTAGTTGTACTAGGGTGTTGTACCGTGTTAGCCATTATGAATGTAGAGAAAAGCCAAGCAAAGTGACACCTTTTATTGGCTAACTAAAAAGATTACAATATGCAAGCTTTCGAGGCAACTCGGGGCCCTTCAAGATTACATCTTGCCTGAAGAAGGGGCCTGAGTTGCCTCGAAAGCTTGCATATTGTAATCTTTTTAGTTAGCCAATAAAAGGTGTCATTTTGCTTGGCTTTTCTCTACAGTCATTAGTTGATAGTCATTTTAAAAATATAAGGTATCATTTTAAAAGAGAAGATTCAGGACAAAGGTTTTATTAGGTACCAATGAGTGTTGTATGGTATTGCTGAGCATTTACAATCTTACCTTGGAGTCTGGGTCCATTGTTGTATGTTGTGGTTTTCTGTTAATTTTTTTTATTTTTTTTTTTTTTATATACTTTAGACCAATTTCTTCACATTGAACTAGGAGAAAAATATGCATTGTATCAGTGCAGCTCAGAAGATGGATGTTTTATGAGAAACATCAAGTTTTGATATATTTTAGTTCATTGTACATTTAAAATATTTCTTCATAATGTAAATCATGTAACAATTTCTTTTTTCATCTTTATAGATCATATTAGCAATGAAGTTGGGTGACTCTGACTTACATTTTAAATTAGGAAGTTTATTTTGCAGAATTGTTTTTAATGCATGCTTTTCGGCATCACCAGTATATGCTATACATAATTAGCCTGTTTTACTAAGGAAATTAAACATCAAGTTAATTTGTGTTATGTTTTTTTTTTTTTTTTAGTTTTAATATTAAGTTGAGTAGGAGTAGCAAAAGAATCCTTAAATGTCAGTATGAAGAATGCTTTCTGAAGCTTGTTATCAATACCGTGGTGCTAGAATTGCAATGTTTTTGGGTTTGCTGACCATTAAGCTCTTGGGTGCCAGGAGTGGTTCTTATTACATTGCACCAGCAGAAAATATTTATACTTCAGTGCAGGTTAACATTGGGTGTACCCTGCTTTCATCAGTTGGATTAACGTTACAGACAAATGAGCATTACATCTTGTTACGATCATTAAATTTAGTTAGGAAAGGAGATTTTGATTTTTTTAATACATGTATATAAATTTGTAACAGTATACTTTGTACATTTTAATTAAGTTTGATTTGTCTTGTATTATAGAGAATTGTAAAATTATTACTTAAAATTACATGTTGGTCATTACTGCTTTCTGGATGTTTTCAGTTATTTTCCTAAATTTCTTGACATTCCTGAAAGCATAGGTTTACACACATTGGAAATTGTTTAAAAAGGAGGAGGTTGTCTCAAAATATGCACTTAAGAAGTATGTGTGCACATCACTTTAAAATAGTGCACATCATATTAAAATAACAGCTAAAGTTAGAAACTTGAAAGGAATTAATAGCTATAATGAAGAAAGGCAAATGAAGAACCAAGCAAGACATTTGCCCAAGGAACAATGTTGTTGTTTGGTAAAGTTATTAATTCTCTGCATCTTATAATTCCATGTTTTTACTTTTTGTCTGTCTGTCTTACTTACTGATAGGCCTTGCTTTACTAGAGCACATTATTCCTCCATTTAGGCAATGAAAGGCATAATTTTTGTAGTGTGAAGTAGGGCTGATCTGATATATCATCCATCAGTGATTGGCTGGACATATTGTTGATGTAAATAAACATCATTTAGCTCCAAACATTTGCAATTAAATCTTGCACGGCCAACAAGAAAGCTGTCATGTGCTCATGTTCACAGCAGGAGGTGTATGAGATTCCCATGCTTAGCTAGTTTAGCAGGAATGTGTTGTAGTTGAGGTTAGATAGGTGAAACAGCTAGTTATTAGTAGTAATCTTAAGCATCTTTTCTCCCAAGGCCCAACCAAAAAGATAACGGTATCACCTATCGGCTGATTTTACTACTGGAAAAAAAAAAAAGACTCAATCTGTGGTGGGTAGAAAGGCCAAAAATGATATTTTCAGCTGCCTGCTTTTCTAACCTTTATGATAATGTATTTGTTGTACTCCATTATATAGTGTATTATGGTAGTTGACCCAGCACGTGTTTTTTTTTTTTGTTTTTGTATTTTTTTTTGGTTTTTTTGCAGCAAACATTCTGCAGTGTAAACAAAGAGCAACATGTTAGAGCTTGTTTTATTAGGGGAGGAGAGGCAATTGGTATATTAGCCTTGAATAAACTGAAAAAAGTAAGTGGAATAGTTCTACTGTATCATTAGACTATCGGCATGAAAAGCTACTTTAAGGAATTCAGACCTTTATTTTGCCCTTTAAATTAAAATGGACACCGCTTGATTTACGGTCGTTACCTTTATGGCACTATCACAGAAACTTACAGATACAGTACTCCAGATCGCTGCCTCATTCTTTATGTAGCGCACGGTTCTTTCATTAATGCCTTAGTGACGCACTTCTGCAGCATAACGTTTTAGTTTCCGGAGCAAATCCAGTAGTTCAACCTTTTCCTGGAGTGTTTTAAACTTCTTCTGGCACTTAGGCTCAGTGCCAAAAACTTTAGAAGGTGCAGGGCGTTTTGGCGACATCTTGTGTGTTTAGGAATAACAAAGTGAATACGATAACAAAATGAAAAACACGAGGACACTCAGCTGGAGACGTGTCTCAGGGCAGCAGTCAATCAGCAGCAAGGAAATGAATAATGCTCTCGGATTGGCGACTTTCACCATCTAAAACCGTGTTTCCCTCCGCGGTTTGCTTCCTGTTCTCTCTACAGCACAGTATTGCCACAAAAAAAGCCATAAAAAATTGCAGAGGATGTTTGCGCTTTACGCTAACAATTAATAGTTAGGTTCTAAGGAAAAATCCGAGAATGACTGAGTCCGTGAACCCTGAACCACGACTTCGCGGGGGTCTACTGTTTAGACAAATTTGAAATTGCTGCTTAGTAAACTTTTTTTTTTTGTAGATTTGTACTGTTTTATTTGTTGCTGTGAGTTATGCAGCACAAGTTTTGGTAAGAAACAAGTACTACATAATTAAAATGGTAATCCATATTTTATAATTACGCCTAAAGAATTAGAAATATCTAGTTGATACACTGAAGGAAAAAACACCTGTATAAATATGGTAAATGTATATTTTAACAGCAAATAGCTGTACTGAAATTAATGACTTAAAATGATTAAAATGAATAAATGCATGTACATTTATATTTCAGCAGGGTTTAATTGCCAATATTAATTGAGTGTGTGTGTGTGTGTGTATGTATATATCAATATGATATGACGGCTTTAATTATGAGAAGCATTTTTTTCTTTTATGCTGTATGTATTTTGGAAATATTTTTGTACATATTAGTTAAAATTTCCTCATAAATACTTTATTTTGATATTTTATGGTCACTGAATAATAAGCCTACAAAATTTCAGTTTAAATAATGAACAGTTAACATCTCTGGTCTATATTTTAATTATAAAAATACACTATTAAAGGAAATACAACTTCTTTGTGTCTGGTTATGCTGGAGATTAGTGTGAGATGTTTTTTGTTTAAAGGGATAAAGAAAAAAACGAGCTGCATTGGAATCGGCCGATCAAGTAACATTAAATCAGTGATTGGTATCGGCTTTAAAAATCCAATCCGAGCATCCCTAGTATCACACTAGTGTGTAGTTAGAATTTATCAGTTTCACCATTTTTGCACCAAAATGTTTTTAGTAAACATTACTGTAATGAGAAGGTATACTTGATGTAGAATGAGCTCACCTTCATCTTCCCCTCATAAAATGAATCTCATGTCATTTCTTATGTTGTTTCAGTTTCGGCCAAACATCATATCTCCAAGATCCACATAACAACCATCAAGTGCTGCGGTCATAATATGGGTTGTTTTTGTAGCTGTGGGACATGGACACCCTACATCTGTTAGGTCCACTATGAACTCTTCTATATTTCAGAGAGTTCTTGGCTAAACTACACTTTCAGATTGTGTAGTAGGACAATGAACCTAAGCATACCAACAGCTGAAGCTTTTTCAACAGTTGAATAGATTAAAAAGAAAATCTCTTTGCATAAGCAGATGTTCTCAAACGTAAATGATTAATTGTAGTGGACCAAAATTCCTGATATGATATATATGTTTAACATCAAACCCTTGACCCTTTTATTGCCTTATTCCCTCATAAGCCTGAAGGATGAGGTCCTAGGTAATTAAGCTGGTAACATTTGGTATATTTTCTATTAGATCTTGTGTATATTACTTAAATATGGCTATGCTTGAATAACACAATTTTCCTCTTTCAGAAATAAACTATTTTTATATACAAGTCTAAAATAACATACAATGGCAACACACACAAATAAAAAGGCAGAGTTAATGGTGCTAAAGATGGTTCCAGAAGCTTATTTTTTCACTTAATGCTTAATTAAAATTCCTTTATTTGTTTTTTGTCAGTTGTCACTTGTAGGATTAGCTTCAACCATTCTCTTAGCTGCCACATGTTTTGCCTGAAAGTAAATGTTTCTTTTCTGTTCTTCTGAGATTATCCACTTAATGCCCTTTAGCGAAGGTTTCTTGCAGCCATCATTATTTAAAGTAAGCCAGTACAGAGTGAAGTGTTAACCATTTTACCATACTGCCTACATCAGGTCTACTCTGAGGTCCACCTGAGTTGCAGATCATCTCACTCAAGGTCAAGGAAAGCCCTGGAACTTGACAAAAGAACCTCATTCTTTCAGATATTACCCATAGCTACTAACTGCAGAGGCAGTGTGACTTATAAAGCTTTGTACTTCGTACTCAGAGGTTGTGGATTCAAATCCTGCTTCTGACACATTACCTGCCTGTGCTCCAACTTGAAAACCAAAAAAAGACAAATTTAACCTTGTGCATTGTAAATGTTGTAAATGCCAGACTTTATTGCATGTCAGATTATAGGTGCTGATGGGCTTGTAGACCGCCTGGTTAATCAGTAGATTAATATGCGGATTTTTTGGCTTCAACCTTATGGGACTGGTATAGTGTTTGTAAATTTACCAGAGATTTCATGGTAGTTACTGTCACCTTGCCTGTATTAGTCCTATAAATCATCTTAGCATGCTTTTAGATTAGTCTGAAAAGGCAAATAAAATATGATCTGCAAATGGTAGAGGTGTAACCCTTGAGATTATAAACTGGAACTCAATATCCTCCCAAAAATTCCTGTACTTTGATAACCTACCCATTAAAATCACAAAGAAAGAAAAGATGTATCATTGGTGGAGTACAATGCGTTACTAATAGGACTTATGAATTCCATTTTTTCTCAAATTCTGTTTTGTTTCCATTTTCATTTTTTTTTTTTTTTTTTTTTTTTTTTATTTGGTGATTTTTGAGTTCTGTTTATTTTCTATTACATAAAATTTACAGCACAGTATAGGTTAAAAAAAACTATTCATTCTTTTTAGTTAATTTTTTTTAAATGATCCACTTAAATTGTATTTAAAAGAAATCCTGTACTAGGAGAAAATAATTTCTGGTGAAACTTTCTACATTAATTATCCTAAATATTTCACTTAAACCTGATGTATTAAATTAATTTAGATGTTTCATAAGTTAAAATTTGAGTCCTTGCAAGACTTAAAAATGTAAACACATCCTTTAATATGAGGTGAAACTTAATTGGCATAAAACATATTTTGCCTATCTCTGCCATTTTAGGGACATGTTAAAATGCATGATAGTCAAGCACTTAGATTTTTTTGGTAGGTTTTGCAGATTAACTAACCATCTAATTCTTAGGCCAACTGTAGTCTGAACATTTACATTTGAACAAAAATTAAATAGCTGACCTAATCCCAAAAGTGTAAGTGTTTTCACTGTTAAAACTGTTAAAGAGGACATTGATAGTCAGACTATATATGGTATTTTAAGACCTGTTTAATCTGTCAACTACCTTTCGGTTGTAACTTTCTCCTAAACTTGATCACAAAAAAATGTAATGATGTTTAATGGTATTTTTATTTTTTCCTTTCTCATGATTAATACAATTAATGTTGACTTTGGAGAAGATGACAGTAACTACTTTTGTTACTCTTTGTTAGAACTGGGTGTCATGCACTGTCTGTCTTGTTTGTGAATGCAGAATCTTATCTGGTCAAGGTCCTTGTTGCTAGTTTGCAGTGAGTCATCCACAGTACTTTTTTTTGTGTCCATGTGGCATCTGACAAAGGTCTGAAAACAGTACAGGTCATCATCTTGGTTTTATCTCTCATGGTCAAGCAGATCTTTGGTCATTGATGGCATGGATCTGTCATTTAATGGCTTCAGAGTGAGATATGTAAATATGATCACAAGATTAGACTTGTCTTTCTCAGCCATTCTTCAGGGCATATTTAAAAATTTTAATTCCTTCCTCATGCTTAAATGAAGTGTGTTAGGCTGTGATTTTTTTTTCTTCCTTTCACCTCCCTTTTTTAGTTTACCTCACAAAATCCACAGCAGATAGCTGCCCTACCAGATCATAATTAAAATGCTACAGTTGTGTTCAGAATAATAGCAGTGTGTTTACAAAAGTGAATAAAGCTCAAAATCCTTATAATAGCTTTTATTTCCATACATGCAATTACATTGGGAACACTGCACATTCTATTCCAAATCAAAACATGAAAAAATGTGATCAAATTTGTGTTATTTGTTTATAGAAAGTAGAGGGAATATTAAGCTGTTAAAAAAATAGCAATGCCTGCATTCTTGTTTACAAACTGTAAACATTCACTGAATTAACTGAAATATGTTGCTTTCCTTTGAATCACTTAACTAATATTTAGTTGTATAACCCGTTTCTGAGAACTGCTGCACATCTGTGTTGCATGGATTCGATCAACTTTTGGCACCTGTGAACAGGTATTCCAGTCCAGGATGATTGGACTACATTCCACAGTTCTTCTGCATTTCTTGTTTTTGCCTCAGAAACAGCATGTTTGATGTCACCCCTAGTGCTGGGTACTATACCGGTTCACACCGAAAACCGTTTTTTATTTTTGTTATGATATGGATTTTTCTTATTCCGCAACACCAGTTTAAATTGCCTAAACAACGTTCGGAACATGGTACAGCGGGAAACTGTTTAAAGGGGACCTTTTTCACTGCTACACTGCTACACCGCTAAACATGCAACAAAGTACATGCGTTAGTGGAGGTGTTGTGTGGGGGCTCTTTTTCACTGCTACACCGCTAAACACGCATACAACGGAGTACATGCGTTAGTTGGAGGTATTGCGCGGTGAAAATGGACAGAGAACATTCCGAAACTGAAGCTATAGCAGACGATAAAGCTGAACATGATGACACAGAAGAACTTCTGCTGAAAAAAGGAGTCATGTCTGTTGTCTGGAGATACTTTGGATTTGAAAGGTCAGATGTGGACCATTATGTTCAAATGTGTGAATACTGTTTCTATACTACTGGATAATACTGCAAGCCAAGATGTACTTGTTTTTTTTTTCAATACTGTGTAATATACCTGGGTACTGTGTAATACAGGGGTACTCAAAGTTTTTGAATGCCGGACCACATTCAGTTCGCCACCAACCATCGGGGTCCGCTATAGCCAGGTTTACCGTGTAGGTCTGTAGGAGGGTAGTAATAGATTCAATGCAAATGATAAAATTTTTACAGAAGACCAAGACATGCACAAAACATGGAAAACAATTCAAAAAAGTCACATGACTACTTGCAATTAACACACCAATTACAACAGTTGGTACGTAAATGATTGTCACTCAGTGTGAAGTGTGAAACTGTTGTTTCGATTTCATAATGGCAGCATAGTTCGGTGAGTAACCAGTCAGTGCAATTCTTATTGCATTCCTGAGGTTCTGGTCGGTAAATACACTTCGATGTTTCGTCTTGATAGTGTTCATAGTGGAGAACGCACACTCACAAGAATATGTTGAACCAAACATAGTGAGCACGGAAATCGCCAGTTTCTTTGCAGCAGGATACTGAGAATTTGGAACAAACTTTGACCAAAAAATTGTTATGCCGACTTCTCACGTTTTGAAAGCAAAATTGAACGAAGCTTGCAAATCAGCTGCTTCCATTTGCAACAGTGACAGGTTTGAGTCCATTCACCGTCAGGCTGGACAATGAAAGGATCAGCAACAAACAAAAACAATCCTTAAAACGTTCATCAAACTCGACCTTCAAATGATGTAGAAATGTGGAAATCAACTGAAAACATGCCTGTTGATCAGCTGTCATGCAGCTCTTCAGGTTTGGGAAATGCAGCATCTTGCCACCTTCCAAGTCATTGATGAAAATGCTCAGTTTTGTTTCAAAGGCACAACATTTCTCTTGCAATTCGACAACGGTTTTGTCTGCACCCTGAAGTGACAAATTCAGTGTATTTATATGTCCCATAATATCAACAAGAAATGCCAGCAGTGCGACCTTGTCACTGTCTTGAATACATGTTAAAAATTCTGCAGCTTTGTATTCAAGGACTGCAGGAAGTCAGCTACATCTTCACGGAGATTCCAGAACCTTTCCAACACATGACCCTTGCTTAACCATCTGACGTCATTGTGAAGCAGCAAATCTCCAAATTCTGCAGACATCTCTTCAAGAAAAGAACGAAACAGACGATGCTGCAGAGACGAATTACATCGTAAAAAATTCACTAATTTCACAAGAGTAGACATCACTTCCGCCAGTTCGTCACAAAGTTTTGAACAGAGGGCAGACTGATGAATGATGCAGTGATAAGCAACAAGGTTGAGCTGAAGTGCCTTCATATGAGTGACAAGTCCTCTATCTTTACCAGTCATTGCTGGTGCCCCGTCTGTTGTAAGGGAAACCATTTTTGTTACATCCAATCCAGCTGCGTGCATAAACTGCGATAATGCTGAAAACACGTCCTCACCGCGGGTCTGTTTTGCTAGCTGTAGTAATGTCAGAAACTCTTCAACAAAATTATGGCCATCAAAAAATCTTGTGAACATACAGAGTTGAGACATGTCAGTTTTATCAGTGGATTCATCGCACGCGAGAGCAAACAATTTAGCCTGTTTAAGATCTGATATTAACTGACCACCGACCACATGTGAATTTCCCATTGGGATTAATAAAGTATCTATCTATCGATCTATCGATCGATCGTCAGAAAGGTCATCTGCACGAAGACTAGCAGTACTGTCTGATAATGGTATCTGCTGAATCAGTTCAACACACTTTTGTCGCTAAACAGAACCGAAGAAGCAGACATCATGCATTCTTTAACAACCTCTGCATCAGTACATGCTTTCTTATGTCTGCCAAGAACCCAAACAATGCCTAGCGAAGCTTCTGTAACATTTCATTGTGTGGTGGTCGCTTTCGTCATCAGCGATGAACTCGCTACCAACGACGACTTAAGGACGTCGATCTTATGCGAACGGAGCTCTGACTTTGGTGGATAGTTCACATTGTAAAAAAGACCAAAAAATGCCAGATGACCAAACGCAAATTTTATATGCCAAACAGTTTTCAAAAATGCCAGATTTCAGTTATTTGGCATAAAAAATACCAGTTGGCAACCCTGCTACAGAGTAAATAATAAAACAACAATAATTTTGGTGCTTTTATATTCGGACTTTTGACTTACGCAGAAGACAGTTGCGATCCGCCAAAAACGTCTTGGCGGTCCGGATTGTGGACCGCGGTCCGCCGTTTGAGTACCCCTAGTGTAATAGTATGACAACATGTTGACTTTATTCTCAACATTTCCACTTTAATCTCGACGCTTATGATGAGAGTAACGTCGACATGTTGACTTTATTCTCGTAATTTGTTATTAAAGTAGAACATCATAAACTAAACTTCATCTTAAAATTAATATTTAATTTACTAGATTTTCTCAAATCCCGTCATGAGTTATGTAGCACATTAAATGCTTTGTGTTAAGTGTTCCCGGAGCCATGTTAATCGCTACATGCTTCTTAAACTGACTTCCTCTTGTACTAAGAGGAGGCGCAGGCAGCACACAGAATACATTAATTTCATGATATTCCTGCTCCCTGAACATTTAGAATGCTAAGATAAATACTTGATATAATTTTCATGATGAAATGCATTAAAGCATGTATTAATCATGTGGGGGCACGGTGGCGTGGAGGTTGCACTGCTGCCTCACAGCAATGGAGTCCAGGGTGTTCCCTGCTTTGAATTTGCATGTTTTTCTGGTGGGTTTACTAGGCGTGCTTCAGTTTCCTTTCAGAGTCATGTAGGATGTGGGGTTTTGCTATGCTATCTTAACCCTGCTAGTGTATGTATTGCTCCTATTCACCCTGCGATGTCCTAGCGCCCCGTTCAGGATTTGCTCCTGCCTCTCACACAATGCTTGCTGGGATGGGCGCATCCCTGAATGGATGGCATTATTAAACATGTATAACGAAGATATTTTTTAAAGTTCTGAACACTCCATAGTCTAAGTTTATAACTAGTTTTAATTTCACAAAAACGTTTATCTGTGGTGATTGGTTATGTGGAGAAAGAAAAAGGAAGGATAGGAGCTGGGGGTTTGGTACATCAGATAGAGACAATAAAGAAAGCCCGCTCAGATGAACATCCATCCATCGAATTCTGTGTTCGTGTCTCCAACCACCAGATCATGAACCCAACATTTACACAATATTTAAGCTAAACCTGTGCGATGCGATATTCATACGTCGTTTTTTAGAGCCTCGTCACACCTGCCATAAAGTTCTCTACACTGAGCGTACACCTGGGGACCCCTTACTATGAGGAGCAACACTACTGCCACACTATCGTGCATGTTTAATACCTGCTTTAATACATTTCATCCTGACGATTACATCAAGTATTTATCCTAGCATCCTAAATTTTCAGAGAGCAGGAATATCATAAAGTGAACGTAATCTGTGCTGCGATTGCTGCCTGCGCCTCCTCTTAGTGTACAGGAAGTCAGTTTAAGAAGCGTGTAGCGATTAACAGCTGGGTCGGGGAACACTTAACACACAGCATTTAATGTGCTACATTAACTTATGACGGGGTTTGAGAAAATCTAGTAAATTAAACATTGAATTTAGGGTGAAGTTACAAAATAAACTGAGAATAAATGTTGGAAATTTCCCACTTCTCTCATTTAGTAATATTCATGTGAGAAATGTGCTCAAAGTGAAATAAACGTTTACTTTTTATTATATGGTCATTGTTATTTGTCTATTTATGACTCCATTATTATCATAATAATAATCCTCCACTTACATCTCTGTATGGTTCTGGAGAAATCGTCCTTAGAAATCAAAAGTTTAAGAACCCCTTTACCAGAGAATTCAAAGGGGAAACGCTGCTTGTAACAAGGTAGAGAAACCTACTGTAGACTGTTAGGACCAGTTTATACTTCACACTCACAATGCTTACACACATGCATCATGGCTGCCACGTGTTCCCAGCATTCTTTTGATGTGTCTTCGGAGCACATCCTCAGAAATTAAAGCGACACATGCTCTAGTTGCAGTACCAGCAAAAATATGGCTACGTGTGTGTTCATGTTTTAGTACCTGACATCAACATTGTTGTTTACTATCAACATATGTTGGCAAGCTGATGCAGCTCCAACAGGATAAATCTGCGTGCTTCGATGTTTGATTCGGTGAAGAAAATCATCAAACTTAACTGCTAACATGCAAATGTATTTATGGTGTTTTTCATTATCCATTTCTCACATAGGCAATACATGTGTCACATATTTCCCATTGTAATGACAAAATACATTTAAAGGTCTTGCATAACATCTTCAGTGTCACTGTTGCTGTCTTTTTTTTTTTTTTGCCCTGCCACCTGGTGGAATCCTCCAGATTTAATTGAAGTATGCGCACAAGTATGGACAGTACACTGTTTGCATAGTGTCAGGTATATTCCTGGCCTAAAGGGACAATCCACCTGAACTACTCCCTCCCTTTCGAAGTGCTTTAGACTCCGTGGAGGACAGTCATTTTCAACTTACTTGAGAAATCGAAGAGACACCATAGCTTGCAGCAATGCAAGGAGGTTTGCTGTAATTATGCTGCACAGCACATCTCCCTGATACAGATTAATTCTTGTCTTGTCTGTGTACAAGACTGTTTTCCTTAATTCTCCTGGTTCTTGTCATTACTTTTTCACAAATTGTACTCTCATCTTTTTCGCAAACTGTATGCCATCTTGTTTTTGTGGCTAACTATCTTGTAGAGTAGCCTCTTTATGTCTGTTAATGAAGTTTTCTACAGTTATTATTTTGTCCCATAAACATGTGCCTCCTGAAGACAGTTTCTAATTTGTCCGACAGGTGTTTGGGGCTTTTTCTTTACTATAGTGTCATCAGCAGTTAACTTCCTTGGTCTACCAGTCCCTTTAGAAATAGTTTTCAGTAAACTAAATTGAATTATTTAATATGCCTGACAAGTGGCACAATTAATTTTTTTCAATAAAAAATTTAATCATGCAATTAATTGTGATTGTGATTTTTTTTTTAATTAAGCTGCAGCCGTTATTTTTAATTTATATATTTTGGTTTGGTACCACAGATTATAAATGGCATATGAGTTACGTCTTACTTTATGGTTGTTTTTTTTTTTGTTAACTTCATTTTGTCTTTTTTTGCAGATTCGATACATTTCTCAAACCCAGGGTTTACCTGGCGATCAGCTACTGAGTGTGGGGACTAAAACTACGAGGTTTTTTTGCAGAGATTCAGATTCACTGTACTCTGGATGGAGACTGAAGGTAAGATGTCACTTTATTAAGTTTCTTTCATCATACTGTATATTGAAAATGGATAATAATCTCAGTAATAGATTGTGTTGTTTATTGTTATGTTTACATAATACAATGAAATTGTAGCCTGCATGTCTCCCTAGAAAAATTGATACACAGAAAATATATACACAGAATTCAAGCTATGCAAATAGTATACACAGAATTCAAGCTATGTACGTGTGTGTGTTATGTATAGTATGTATAGTTATGTATATGCAGTTATGGACATTGTATACTATTAATATACACTGCCTGGCCAAAGGGTGTTGTACCGTGTTAGCCATTATGAATGTAGAGAAAAGCCAAGCAAAATGACACCTTTTATTGGCTAACTAAAAAGATTACAATATGCATATTGTAATCTTTTTAGTTAGCCAATAAAAGGTGTCATTTTGCTTGGCTTTTCTCTGCCTGGCCAAAAAAAAAGTCACACACTGTAATATTTCGTTGGACCGCCTTTAGCTTTGATTACGGCACACATTCGCTGTGGCATTGTTTCGATAAGCTTCTGCAATGTCACAAGATTTAGTTCCATCCAGTGTTGCATTAATTTTTCACCAAGATCTTGCATGATGGGTTCATCACTTCATCTGCCTCTCTTCTTACCCTGATGCGCCCATCACTCTGGAACAGGGTAAATCTGGACTCATCAGACCACATGACCTTCTTCCATTGCTCCAGAGTCCAATCTTTATGCTCCCTAGCAAATTGAAGCCTTTTTTTCCCCATTTGCCTCACTGATTAGTGGTTTTCTTATGGCTACACAGCTGTTCAGTCCCAATCCCTTGAGTTCCCTTCGCATTGTGCGTGTAGAAATGCTCTTACTTTCACTATTAAACATAGACCTGAGTTCTGCTGTTGTTTTTCTTCGATTTGATTTCACCAAACGTTTAAGTGATTGCCGATCACGATCATTCAGGATTTTTTTCCGGCCACATTTCTTCCTCGAAGACGATGGGTCCCCACTATCCTTCCAGTTTTTAATAATGCGTTGGACAGTACTTAACCCAATTTTAGTAGTTACTGCAATCTCCTTAGATGTTTTCTCTGCTTGATGCATGCCAATGATTTGACCCTTCTCAAACAGACTAACATCTTTTCCACGACCACGAGATGTGTCTTTCGACATGGTTGTTTAAGAAATGAGAAGCAACTCATTGCACCAGTTGGGGTTAAATAACTTGTTGCCAGTTGAAAGATAATAGCCCATGCACCCACAAAGCACTTCATTGAAACTGGTTTGTAGTCATTCAGATTCCAGTTTTGTTTTCTTCGGCTTAGAGAGATTTCTTCATTTTGAAGCAGATCACAGTTTCTCTTAGTGAAATATTAAAAGATGTCACCGAAGTCTCCTGTTCCTCCTTGTTTGTAGTGTTTGATCTCTTAATCTGCCTGTTTCTTTATAATTTTAGACACCGGAAGAGCATGAGAATGAGACTGGGATGAAGTCAAAAGAAGCCAGAAAGTATATCTTCAGTTGTTTGGATGATATAGCGCATGTAAGTGCATTTCATTCCTCTCTTCTTCTTGCCAAAACACAGAACCACAGGTCACTTTATTACATGTGCATAAAAGACAACAAAGTTTGATGTTTGATGACCAATAAATACAATGCATTTAAAAACAGAATGTTGTTTTTATAAGTATGTTGTTTTTGGAATGTAAAGAATAGGGGGATCGTGTGACACAAGAAAAGGCTAGATACAAACAACACTAAACGTTCTGCCAGTTGTTCACACATGTGAAAACCTATACTTGCTTCTGCATTCTGAACACTTATTTCTCTTTCTCATTTCTTCTCCCACACTTGACACTTAGCAGGGGGCACTGCTGTTCTTGTTCTTCCTATTATGGTGTTCATCATGTTAATTGGCCTCAGGTATTTATTTGACACTCAGCAGAGGTTGCCGCCTTTCTTTTTCTTTGCATCATGTCACTTGCTTTCTTCAATTGCTTTACCATAATAAACACACAAGTATAGGTCACATTGCTAAGGATGCCTCTTCCTGAATTTTTTTTGAATTTCTAGAATGTAACAGGTGCTAAGCTTTCAGTTAAGACCACGAAAAGGTTCTAGCCCGAGTAGTTGGCGAGTAACTGCCTGACAGATGGACAGATATTAGATGTTATGTGTATATAGATTTATCATATTTTTTGAGCCAATTTGTGTCAACTCAGCAGATTTTAGAAAGTGTTTCTGACTGACCACCTCTGATATGGATCATACTTGCTGAAAAAAAATGTCATTATACTCAATAACTAGTGTGTAAATTTTAGGCTTGTGTGTTTCTTTTTTTATGGAGGCTTTAAAAAGGAGTGTGTTCCTAATTTTACTGAAAAATGTGTGCTATTGAAAAAACTGCAAAAACGCTGTTAATGAATGCTTGATTCATTAATATTAAATGTCTTTAATATCTGAATAGTTGATCCACAGTTGCATATTTGATACTTTATGGCTTGTACGAAGGTACCAACTTCATATTTTGTGCATTTACTAATTGTATCAAGCTCTTATCAGTGGTATGATTCTTTTTATGGCAGACTTTGTCGTACATGGGCAATATACATTTGAAGTATTGCCATGAAATGCTTTTTAAGCAACTTGCAAGCCTGCAATTTTGCACACTGTTGTTGTGTACAATGAGTGACATTTTCTGCAAATATAAAGCAAAACAGTGATGATTAGTTGGGAAGCATCATTTCATATGGATTTTTAAGATGAGGAAATATAATCAAACTACCATCTCCAGTCTACAGTAACCCTTCTCCAATTCCTTTCTGCGTCTATCGAGTAAACCAAGTGACATAAACATGCAGTCTAATTGGCTGTTCAATGTAACTCTTAAGGATACATGAATAGAGATTTTTGGGCCAAGTAAAGAAGAAATACAAGTGTTTTGCTGCTTTATGTAACCGGAAATTGGCCAGGACCAAAAAAAATTGTTAAAAGAAGGATTTTGATTTTGTTAAAATTGAGGTCGTTCTAACAGAATAGCTGCATTTGCTTGATTTGCATTTACAGGTGTTTTGTTAGAAATGTTTTGCTGGCATTAGATATTTTCGAAGAGACAACCAACAGTTAAGAGCATTTTTCTTTTGTACTGATGACATGCTTAGTGTAAAAGTTCATAAAGGAGAACATATTAAACTAATCTTTTATCAAGTCACAAATAAGTTTCTTATTCCTTGGTATTCCTTAATAACATATGCTCACTTTACCACTGGCTTCATTTGACTATAAAGAGAAACTGAGAATATCTGAAACAGTTCTTCTGAACAAGGTGGCAGTAACAGTAAATCACAGAAGAAAGAAAGAGAAAGATAGAAAGAAATTTTAGAAGAAGAAGCATTTACAAAAATGTAATTCACCAGATGTTTAAATCAATGTTTCTACAATCTGGGCTTAATTGTTTATATTACCTGAAATATTCTACTTCAAGTTGTTCCAGCTGGCCTTCCAACTTCCTCGTAGATGTGTAATAAACTAACATGTGCATCATCTGCATGTCAAAAGACAAGTAACAATTATTTCTTGGTTAGATATTAACAGCACCTCATAGAAACAAGTTCCAAGGTAAGAGGAAATTATTGTATGAGCATTCTAGTTCCTATGAATTAACCTTTTTAGCATTATATTTTTTTCTCAAAAAAAAAAAAAAAACGTAAGAAGCGTTTTGTTTTTTTTCCTTGAAAAATTGTTTTTTTATTAAATCATCTTTCTACTGTAAAACATGTAAAACACAGTACAAAGTCAGAAATATGGAAGCATAATAATGATGATTAATAATAATATGAACAGCACACTGTACATGTGCAAGTGATGCAACAGTCACTTTCAGATTCTCTGAATCATTTTCGGTTTCACTGTCCATTTCAGTTTCTGAAGACAGATTCACCTCATCATCATTGCTGATGAGAGGCACTTCTTACATGGTGCCACTATGAGTCCAAGCGAAGATGCATCTACACCATTGCCCGGGTAACACTCAGGCCTGATGCCATACACATCGCACACCTATACCATTTCCCGAGTAATGCACGGTGCTAACTCTGTTGGCACTTTTACAGCCTGAGTAAACCTTGGGACTTACACAAGACACGTCTATACTATTGTCCGAGTGACATTTGGGACTAGTGCTTTTAGCACTGTTTTTTCAGCCCAGGTAACGCTTGGGCTTAATGCTAAGAAGGTTAAATAAAAATCACTACAAGCACGGACTGTTCAGTTGCTGCTGAATCATCTTGCATACACAACTCTTATTATGGAAACATGCAGTTGCTCATACTCATTAATCTGGAACAGTTGATGAAAACACAGTGGAACTAGAACCTTCACTTACAGTGCATCCGGAAAGTATTCACAGTGCATCACTTTTTCCACATTTTGTTATATTACAGCCTTATTCCAAAATGGATTAAATTCATTTATTTCCTCAGAATTCTACACACAACACCCCATAATGACAACGTGAAAAAAGTTTACTTGAGGTTTTTGCAAATTTATTAAAAATAAAAAAATTGAGAAAGCACATGTATGTAAGTATTCACAGCCTTTGCTCAATACTTTGTCGATGCACCTTTGGCAGTAATTACAGCCTCAAGTCTTTTTGAATATGATGCCACAAGCTTGGCACACCTATCCTTGGCCCGTTTCGCCCATTCCTCTTTGCAGCACCTCTCAAGCTCCATCAGGTTGGATGGGAAGTGTTGGTGCACAGCCATTTTAAGATCTCTCCAGAGATGTTCAATCGGATTCAAGTCTGGGCTGTGGCTGGGCCACTCAAGGATTCACAGAATTGTCCTGAAGCCACTCCTTTGTTATCTGTGCTTAGGGTTGTTGTCCTGCTGAAAGATGAACCGTCGCCCCAGTCTGGGGTGAAGAGCGCTCTGGAGCAGCTTTTCATCCAGGATGTCTCAGTACATTGCTGTAGTCATCTTTTCCTTTATCCTGACTAGTCTCCCAGTTCCTGCCGATGAAAAACATCCCCACAGCATGATGCTGCTACCACCATGCTTCACTGTAGGGATGGTATTGGCCTGGTGATGAGCGGTGCCTGGTTTCCTCCAAACATGACGCCTGGCATTCACACCAAAGAGTTCAATCTTTGTCTTATCAGACCAGAGAATTTTCTTTCTTATGGTCTGAGAGTCCTTCAGGTGCCTTTTGGCAAACTCCAGGCGTGCTGCCATGTGCCTTTTACTAAGGAGTGGCTTCCTTCTGGCCACCCTACCATACAGGCCTGATTGGTGGATTGCTGCAGAGATGGTTGTCCTTCTTGAAGGTTCTCCTCTCTCCACAGAGGACCTCTGGAGCTCTGACAGAGTGACCATCGGGTTCTTGGTCACCTCCCTGACTAAGGCCCTTCTCCCCCAATCGCTCAGTTTAGATGGCCGGCCAGCTCTAGGAAGAGTCCTGGTGGTTTCGAACTTCTTTCACTTACGGATGATGGAGGCCACTGTGCCCATTGGGACCTTCAAAACGGCAGAAATTTTTCTGTAACCTTCCCTAGATTTGTGCCTCGAGACAATCCTGTCTCAGGTCTACAGACAATTCCTTTGACTTCATGCATGGTTTGTGCTCTGACATGAACTGTCAACTGTGGGACCTTATATAGACAGGTGTGTGCCTTTCCAAATCATGTCCAATCAACTGAATTTACCACAGGTGGACTCCAATTAAGCTGCAGAAACATCTCAAGGATGATCAGGGGAAACAGGATGCACCTGGGGTCAATTTTGAGCTTCATGGCAAAGGCTGTGAATACTTATGTACATGTGCTTTCTCAATTTTTTTATTTTTAATAAATTTGCAAAAATCTCAAGTAAACTTTTTTCATGACATTATGGGGTGTTATAGAATTCTGAGGAAAAAAATGAATTTAATCCATTTTGGAATAAGGCTGTAACATGACAAAATGTGGAAATAGTGATGCGCTGTGAATACTTTCCGGATGCACTGTATTCATGAATCTCCATAGGAGCAGGATTAGACACAAGATGTACATGTAGCGTCTGTAGGAAAGGAAAATTTAGAAAATAGTCTTGACTTTTAAAATAGATGTTCCATTTAAAATGTGAAATAGGATTGCCTTATACATTTGCTGACATTTACCTTTTTTCTAA
Organism: Erpetoichthys calabaricus; assembly: GCF_900747795.2. NCBI lineage: Eukaryota > Metazoa > Chordata > Cladistia > Polypteriformes > Polypteridae > Erpetoichthys > Erpetoichthys calabaricus. The sequence goes on from NC_041395.2 coordinate 68,699,666, forward strand.
TGCTGTGCAAAGCACAGGTCAGAGTGGCCTCAATTGTTCTGTTAACACAGCTTACACAGGTGGTCATTACACAAATGAGTATAAAAATTGGGAAGACAAAGGAAAATGTGCTATGTCTAATCCCTTTTATTACAATTTGATGAGATTACAGCTAAATAGTTGATAACGTTTTGTCCGACTCATTCGTGAGGGCATCCTGCATGTTCCATCTATCTCTGAGGAATCTTTCTGCACAAGGAAATTGTAGTTTTGAATTTGCTGCTTGCAAAGGTACTGTATTTCTGGCTTCATTAAATAAAATGAATTCATTATCATACCAGAAGCACTTACCTTGCCTTTATCATAATTTACTGATCTGTGGTTTAACTCTCTTAAGGCGGATATTGACTTTTGTCGACACAATGGGTTGAGGCTGATAAAATCTATAATCGTTGATAAAACTCACTGTTACGTTATACAGTAGGTAGACCCTCTTTGATAGAAGGACTGTTAGACTCATAACGTGACGTTGAATCCTTGCATGTGCATGAATAGTGTACATAATGTCTAGAATGGCATCAATATTGGGCAAATGCACAAAGCAATATACGGCATGCATAGTATTTATCCCGTATTATTGCTGATTTGGATTCTGATTTATTGAACTCCAGTTTTGATGCAAATGATCTGGATACAAATCCTAGCTGATTGTAGCGCTGAACATGTTTGTGTAGCTGATGTGCCTGCAGCAACGTTTGCCCTGGGAGAACTACACAGACATAGATCCATGAGAGGCAAGCTTGGTACTAGACTCCATCAAACAGCACGGTGTGCTAGTGGACACTAAGGATTTCCAGCCACTCGACTACTTCAAGCCGTTTCTATTTAAAAAAAAAAAAAAAAAAAAGTGCCTTTCAGCTTATTAGTGATGAGACCAACAGGTACAGTATATAATATGTATGTGAATTTGTACACTATAGAGGCTCACGGAGCATAAAGCAGTAACTTTTATTATGAATAAGTATTTTATGTTGATATGTGTGAAACTATTAGTTTGTGTTCTTTTTAGAAAACTGTTTTTTGGAAAAATATTTAGCCCTGGGACTAAAGGAAAAAAAAATTGCCCTAAAAGAGTTCAGTATCAGCTTGAAATTTGGCTGTAAGTCATCAAGTAGCAAGTATTATAAAAGCATATCTTACAGAAGGCATTAGTACTTAAGTGGTTACTGTCACTGGTGCTCCAATCTAAAAAGTGCCAAAATTTGTTTCAAACATTGATATAGCATTTAATCTTTTACAAACTATCACAGTTTCATCCTATTTCCCATTACCAAATATCTCAAATAAAAGAAAACATTCAGTAGATTTAATAATAGTAATCACCATATTCACATGAGCCTCTTTAATATAATATCACCTTAAAGTATTAATAACTTACTCAATGTAAAACCAGACCATGCACATTCCAGGCAACAGATGTAACATTCACTCAATGGAGCACACATCTATGTTGCTTGCCACTTGTGTAACACTGTACCCTAGACTTTAGGTGGTTCATTTTTGCATCAACAAACACTCCTTTCACAATGGAAAAAAATATTTGGATTTGCTGTTAGATGATGTTAGGACGGAATGCTTGTTTATTCCAACCCAGTTGCTTAATTAGAAACCAATCTTTGCTAATCGCAAACATTTTTTTCATTTTATGGCTCATTAGTCTTCAGTTCTTAAAGCTTAGATTTTTTTTTCCTTTTCCAAGGGTATCATGCTAATGATTTGAAGCCTAAAACAGATAATTTTCTGTCACATTTTTCTCGTTAAGTGTTTTATTAAACCAAATAGTGGATAAAGAATCCACACAGGTGTAAATGGAAACATTTGTCATTTGCATCTTATTGCTAATAAGGACCCATTAAAAACAGTGAAAGCAGCTCTTTAAGACTGAAATAAGCATTCAAGGGTGGGGAACCTTAAGGCCCTGTCCATGTCAACGTCTGAACTGAGTGTTTTTCTACCATCTGTAGCGTCAGGTGAGAGCGGATAGAATGCCGAGCCCTTTTCTTTTCATTGCAGCGAACAGGCTTTTACCATTTGCGTTTGGTCAGATGTGTGTTCGGATGGCATTGAAAAATGTTGCATGCAGCTTTTTCGTGGCATCAGTTTCTGCCAAAATCCCGATGAGTGTGAAGAAAATGTCTGTATTGCGTTTTCATATTGTTAGTTTAATGTTCTTGACAACCAGACATGTCCATTAATTGCATGTGTGTATGCACACATTATCATCAAAATAATGGAGAATTAGAATCTCCATAGTAACTTGGATTAATAATTAATAATGTTGGTAGGTGAGTGCCTGCACAAGTACTGTTTATTTAGTTACTTCAAGGTGGCTCTTCTGGGTTAACACTGGCTCACATACTGGTTGACTGGCGTGGTGTTGTACCAGCTTTTCTTTTTCGCATTTCTTCATAGATTACATATATGCTGTGCAGTCAGAGGGTGAACCCAGTAGTAGCGATGATGTTTTCTCTGCCTATATCGCCATATCTGGAGGATTTTTAACACAAGGAGGTAAATGTTCAGGTTTAATAAAGCTAACTATTTTGTGAATCCAATGAAGGATGAACCTCAAACCCCACATGTTAAAAACACTGTGGACTGCCAGATAACTGACCCCCACAGGAAAATACACAAAATTATAATTTGGGCTGCAGGTTGGTGTTTACCAGAGGCAAACAAACGCAAATGTAATATTGTATTGAAGTCTATTAAGCTCCACTACAAAACGCAACTTAGCTTCCAATTTTTGACGGCCTGTTTAATGTAATATATTCACCTCCAAAGTCTAACACCCAGAGATGATGATATCATTGCTTGCAGAAAACGATATGGTTGAATGGAACTCCCTTTTCACTACATTGGAGAAATTTGAGTTTGGCCTGAACATTTGTGCATGGATCAAACTACTGTATACCAATCCAGAAGCTTTAGTTTGTATTAACATTTTTTCATACTACTTCAAACTAGAACATGGTATTAGACAAGGATGCCCCTTGTTACCACTGGTTTTTGCAATCGCCATTGAGCCACTGGCAGTTCACTGTCAAAATGCTTATGAGATATCCTCACAGGTGGTGCAGTGGTAGAGCTGCTGCTTTGCAGTAAGGAGACTGTGGAAGATTCTGGGTTCGCTTCCCGGTTTCTCCCATGTGGAGAGCGCTTTGAGTACTGAGAAAAGCGCTATATAAATGTATTGAATATTTATTATTATTATAAAGGTGATTATCAGAGAAAGACTTGAACAGAAAATTTCACTATATGCAGATGATACGATACTGTATATATCAGATCCACAAAATACTGTGCCTGCAGTCCTAACAGCACTAACAGAATTTCAAAAGATTTCTGGTCTCAGAATTTGAATAAAAGTGTGCTCTTTCCAGTGAACTCTCAAGCACACAATGATAGATTGGATATCTTCCCTTTTATCATCACAGATCAGTTTAAATACCTAGGGGCAAACCTCACAAGTAATCAAAGCTCTTTTTCAGCAGAATTTTGCCATCTGCATGTAAAAAATTAAGCAGAACTTCCATAGATGGTCTACCCTTTAAGAAGTTAAATTCAATCATAACCTCATTTTTTGGAATTCAAACATCCACATATCCTAAAGCAAAAGGTGGCATGGCTGTACCTAACTTTCAGTTTTATTACTGGGCGGCAAATACGCAAGCTATTAAAACCTGGACATTGGCACAAATAAATGAACATACACAGGCTTGGTCTGCAATAGAAATAAAATCCTGTAGTACTTCTTTATATTCCTTGCTTTGCACCCCAATAAGTATAAGCTATCACCAATATACTAACAACCCAATTGTGTTTCATTCTCTTAGAAAATGGAACCAATATAGGAGGTACTTAAAGATAGAGAAGCTTTTATCTGTGGCATTTCTGCACGATAACCACCTTTTTCCACCCTCTCAAACATAAACTGTTTTTAATGTCTGGAAAAGTTTCAGGATTAAATCACTTGGAGATGTCTACATAGACATCTTTGCATCCTATGATCAATTATACTGCAAACTTTCCAGCAACACATTTCTTTCACTACCTCCAAACAAAACCTGCCCAATTTTCCTCACATCTCACCAACCTCTATTCTGTAAAAAATATTGATCAGTCTTGAGGACTCAGACAGACCGCATTTCTGTAATATATAAAAACTTTTTAAAGCCCCTCCCTTTCAAAGATTCCAGAGTACAGAGAGAAAAGGATCTCTTAATCAACATTTCAGGAAAGGAGTGGAAGGCAGCCATGCACAGAATTCACTCTAGCTCCATATGCGCCAATCATACAATTACTCAACTTAAAATTATATATCAAGCACATGTGTCTCATTTAAAAGTGTCCAAAAAATGTTTCCAAGGCAAGATTCAACCTGCAAACGTTGCAATCAAGTTTCACCCTCATTGGGCCATATGTTTTGGACGTGCACCAAATTAACATTATTTTGGACCAACATTTTTTAATAGCTTTTAGACAGCCTTTGAGTCACAATTGCTCTTACTGCACTAACAGCAGTGTTTGGTGGACTTCTAGATGGGCTTAAAGTGAAGGACGACAAACTAACTGTAACTGCCTTTACATCATTATTGGTACGAAGACCTATCTTGCTCAACTAGAAGAATCCTAACTCACCTGTTTTTAAGTCAGTAGGTAACTGATGTTATATATTATGTGAACTTGGAAAAAAATCTCATTCTCACTTAGAGGATCTGTGCAAAACCTTTTCAAAATCTGTCATGATCTAATCAATAACATTTTAGAATAAGCATTTAAATTGAGGAAGGAAGTGGATTCTCTTCCCTTTTTTGTGATTATTTTTATTACTTTTCTTTTGCTATTTCAGTCTGTTGGCCTAGCTCTCTTTTGTCATGGGGGGGTGGGGGTATTTGTTTCTAATCTAGTTTTGTAAAACTTGACTTGCTTGTATGGCATGTTGTTTGATTTTTAAACATTCAGTAACAAGTTTTAAAAAAATAAAAAGTAAAAACGCAACTTAAAACGCTTTAGTCGCTCAGAGCTCATTCATTTAACCAAGATCTAAATGCCCGTGTGGACAGGACCTAACAAACGAAACCACAAAAATGATGCATCAAAATGTCACTTTTTTGTACTTCATCAATAAGTACTTCATCAGCAATAATTGACTTCTCATTAAGAAACAGGGTTGGAACAAAAACCTGCTGCCACTGTGGCCTACCAGGACTGACATTTTTCTACACAGTACACATTTTAAAGATTCTGTGTCTTTTTAATGTCGTGTAATATGTTTTTTAATTTTTGCTCAGTTTTTCATTTTTTATTTTGCTCAATGAAGATATTTTGGATATACATTAATTAGATCAGATGACTCAATTTATTCTTTTAAAACTCTTCTTCAAACTCATTTGTTTGGGAAGACATTTAATTTACCTAACATTTCTGACCCTTTTAGTTTACCTCTCCATCTATGTGCTCAGGGTGATCTGCATTTGTATCACAAATGATTTGTTCAGAGTTTTCTTGTACTATTTTTATAATTGTTTTTTATTCTGATTTATTGTCTTATTATATTTCAAAGATTTGTGTTTAATATATTTATTTTGTGTCCAGTGTTCTGTATTTGAACTTTGAAACAAGTTAATTTATTGTATTTGATTGGCAGGTAAACCTGGTGATGGACTTAGAAGGTAGTGACTTGTTATCAGAGAAAGCAGACAGAAGAGAGTTTGTCAGTTTATTGAAGAAAATGTTGCTTATTGATGCGGAAAAACGGATTACTCCATTGGAGACCATGAATCATCCTTTTGTTACCATGCAGCACCTCTTAGACTTTCCTCACAGCAACCAGTAAGTTTACCCATTCAGTGCATCTTTTGTACTTTTTAAAATAAATCTGTTTTAAGTTTGCATTCAGCATATTCTTTTATAAATATAAACATATTTTTATATATACAGTGGGGCAGAAAAGTATTTAGTCAGCCACCAATTGTGCAAGTTCTGCCACTTAAAAAGATGAGAGAGGCCTGTAATTTTCATCATGGGTATACCTCAACTATGAGAGACAAAATGAGAAAAAAAATCCAGAAAATCACATTGTCTGATTTTTGAAGAATTTATTTGCAAATTATAGTGGGAAAAAAGTATTTGGTCAATAACAAAAATTCATCTCAGTACTTTGTTATATACCCTTTGTTGGCAATGACAGAGGTCAAACGTTTTCTGTAAGTCTTCACAAGGTTTTCACACACTGTTGCTGGTATTTTGGCTCATTCCTCCATGCAGATCTCCTCTAGAGCAGTGATGTTTTGGGACTGTCGCTGGGCAACACGGACTTTCAACTCCCTCCAAAGATTTTCTATGGGGTTGAGATCTGGAGACTGGCTAGGCCACTCCAGGATTTTGAAATGCTTCTTACGAAGCCACTCCTTCATTACCCGGGTGGTGTGTTTAGGATCATTGTCATGCTGAAAGACCCAGCCACGTTTCATCTTCAATGCACTTGCTGATGGAAGGAGGTTTTCACTCAAAATCTGACGATACATGACCCCATTCATTCTTTCCTTTACACGGATCAGTCGTCCTGGTCCCTTTGCAGAAAAACAGCCCCAAAGCATGATGTTTCCACCCCATGCTTTACAGTAGGTATGGTGTTCTTTGGATGCAACTAAGTATTCTTTCTCCTCCAAACATGACGAGTAGAGTTTTTACCAAAAAGTTCTATTTTGGTTTCATCAGACCACATGACATTCTCCCAATCCTCTTCTGGATCATCCAAATGCTCTCTAGCAAACTTCAGACGGACCTGCACATGTACTGGCTTGAGCAGGGGTACACGTCTGGCACTGCAGGATTTGAGTCCCTGGCGGCGTAGTGTGTTACTGATGGTAGCCTTTGTTACTTTGGTCCCAGCTCTCTGCAGGTCATTCACTAGGTCCCCCCGTGTGGTCCTGGGATTTTTGCTCACCGTTCTTGTGATCATTTTGACCCCAATGGGTGAGATCTTGCGTGGAGCTCCAGATCGAGGGAGATTATCAGTGGTCTTTGTATGTCTTCCATTTTCTAATAATTGCTCCCACAGTTGATTTCTTCATACCAAGCTGCTTACCTATTGCAGATTCAGTCTTCCCAGCCTGGTGCAGGTCTACAATTTTGTTTCTGGTGTCCTTTGACAGCTCTTTGGTCTTGGCCATAGTGGAGTTTGGAGTGTGACTGTTTGAGGTTGTGGACAGGTGTCTTTTATATTGATAACAAGTTCAAACAGGTGCCATTAATACAGGTAACGAGTGGAGGACAGAGGAGCCTCTTACAGAAGAAGTTACAGGTCTGTGAGAGCCAGAAATCTTGCTTGTTTGTAGGTGACCAAATACTTATTTCCCACCATAATTTGCAAATAAATTCTTTAAAATCAGACAATGTGATTTTCTGGATTTTTTTTTTCTCATTTTGTCTCTCATAGTTGAGGTATACCTATGATGAAAATTACAGGCCCCTCTCATCTTTTTAAGTGGGAGAACTTGCACAATTGGTGGCTGACTAAATACTTTTTTGCCCCATGTATGTATATGTGTGTGTATGTGTATATATATATATATATATAAAATTTTTTTCTTTTAAAGCCCTGAAGTTTTTCTGTTCTTTTAATAACGTTTACATTTATTTTGATCAAGCAAGGAGGTATTTTTGCAGCACCTGTCTATTAAATCAGTTTAAATGAGTTCTGTATAGTATCAGAAGGAAAATGTTAAAATTTTTCTTCAGTTGGACATATTTAAGTGTTATACTAACATAGACCTGTAGTCTTTTGTTTAGACAGTGTAAAACAGTGACTATCACGGTAACAAAAGGTATATTTCCTCCTGATGTCATTGTAAAATCAGGATATAATTTTAATCTACTAATTAAATGCACTTCATTATTGAGCAAAACTCAAAATAAATGTTTTTAGTGTAAAAAAAAAAAAAAAATCTATTTGTGTTAACTTGTAGTTGGTGTGTGAAACAGAAAACCTTCTGTGTGGCATTAGCTTGGTCAGGCTGCCTGGAGACTTTAGACCTCATAAACAGAAGAGAGGCTTGTTTCTTTGATGTGTGATATTGTAAATATCATAGAATGTAAAAAGAAATAAAGGGCCAAGATTGTTACTGTATGTGACACAGCTGTTAATCCTTTGAACAGCACTAGCTCCGTTAGGCAGCACACTATTTTCTATCAGGCACTGCAGTAGAATGTTGGCAGTCATTCGATAAATTTTTAGTCATATAATTTGACATGCTGCAGAGAATTTACAGACTCAAGTGGTGCTTTGGACAAGGTTTGTGTTTGGGGTTCTAATACTGTATATATTTCAGTTAACAGTGCAAACTGCCATGTTACCCTTGTTAGTTAGTTAGTCTGCTTTACAGGAAGAATGTCTCCAGTAAATCTTCAAGAAATAGATGTCATTGAGTGCACAAGTTGTTGTTGACATCAAAAAGTTGTATATTTTTGCTGGGTGCTCCATTTTCTTCAAGCTTAGCTTTATATGTTTACAACAAGGGAGAACCACAAGTACAAAATATGAAGATGGCATGTTAAGACAGTTAATATTTTAGTGAAATTATTTTTTTATTTTTAAATGTTTAGAGTTTACTAAATGTATGGATTTTAACCACATATGCACAAGGTGTCTTCAAGTGGGGCACAGCCGTATTTCAAAGTTTTTTGTGTTGTAATAAACCCACAAGTCAATCAAAAGCAGTAATGGTATTGTTACATATCAAAGGGTGTCTTCTTTCAAATAAATCATGTGTTTGTTTTATCTACTCTTTCATTCGTTAAACATTTGATTTCCACATGTATATGCCAACACAAGCAATGCAATTCAGCTTAGTGAACCTGCTTTTACTAATGATCTTATGTCGAGCCTTACACAGTGAAAGGCTCATTACCATTGGAAAGCTGAGGTTCAGAGTATTCCAGCAATGCACTGTCGTATATGATTGTTTTTTTATATTACATGTCATAGCTGTATGTCAAAAGGAGGAAATTTCGTATTGTGTGTGACAGCTCATCTTTACGCACCGTTACCCCCAAGTTTCTCTCAAGAGTGCATGGGGATAGACATGTAATAAGACTTGAAGTTTGTAATATGGAAGTGTCTTCTTCAGAAACAGAAAACTTACAGTTCAAGTCCCAGAAAAGATACAGAATCATGGCGATACAGGATAAGTCAAAAATAGATTCTGATTACAGTTTTGACTTTTTGAGAATGAAGCGTTTGATGAAGGGCTCAAAGCTACACTTGTTTTGTAAGTTTTGGTCATAGTATAACTCTGAAGTGTGTCAACATTGCAGTATTACAGTTCAAGCATCATTTGTTCGTTTTTTGAGCAGTGCCCTTCCATTTTCAACATAGAGTACCAGCATCGTACCCACTCACAGTTTAATCTTGTGAATTAAACATCACTGAATCAGACAGTATCACTTTGATCGAATGTACTTATATTGCACCACACAACTTAGTCATCTCAATTGAATGTTACTGATTTGAGGGGCGTTAACTGTAAAGGTGGTTAATCAAACATACTTGTATTACACCACATCACTCGCATTTTCACTTGTGGACCCACTATCTCTCCCACTCCCAATCAGATGTTGCTAGGTCACCCAATGCAAGCTTTCATGGGTAACTGCTCTTCAATCGAATATACTAGTATCATGTTGGTTATACCAAGCATATCTGGTTGAAGAGGAGAAAAAAAAAGTTATTTTCCATGGGATGAATTACTTTTTAACATGCGTTACATTTTTTTTTTCAATTTGTTTAATAGAAAGTTGCATTCAGACAAGATGAATGTCCAAATGAGGCTGAGTTTGTTGATTTGAGCTTATAGAATTTTGTCTGTTTAGTTAACATAGTTAAAATTGAGATCTAGCATTTCTGTTTTTGATTGCAACAATAATTGTTTAATTGTGTACAATGTAGAATTATTAAATATAATGAAGGTGTGAATTTTTTTAAGGCCCTTACCCTATTAGGATTTTTTTTAAAAAGCTTATCATGCTATTCTTTAAACTAGTCTTAGTGTATGTTCTTAATGGCTTTGTTTTATTTTTCTTGTGAATTAAAAAACGTTTTACCCATTCTACATTGTTTTTTGTATTTTGAGGGAAAATAAAGCATTTTTTGACATTTTGTTTCACCAGTGTTAAATCTTGTTTTCATATAATGGACATTTGCAAATCAAGATCAACCACAAATGATGTTGTCATTCACAATAAGGCCCCTTTTGTGAGACCTGTCACCTCAAGCAATGCAAGCAATCTGACAGTGGCATTTAATAAGATTGGCACAGTCCACACTCAAGTAAGTAAAACATTTAGCTGAAGTTAAATTCCTTTTAAACACAGGTTTTTCAGTAAGTTGACAAAATAGTTTTTTTGTTACCTAGCTTTTATATGTCCTTTATTTTCTTGCACCATTGCCTTAGTCAATTTTGGCAATGTGAATATGTTTTGTTTGAATATGTTTATTTGCACATACTACTTTGATTATGACAATTTGCTTTTTGTTTACAAGTGTACTTTAATAATTACCAGTTAAAGCCAGGACTTGTAAAAAAAAAAAAAAAAAAAAAAAAATATAGATATCTCTATAGAAAGAGATAGATATAGATCTATAGATATAATTTCCACCTTGGTTTGCTTAAATATTTTCATAATCACCATTTGACATATCAAAATAAAATGTTTCATGGAGGGGGGTGGGGGAATAAAAGCATTTATTGTCCTCCCAATTGCTTTTACAATTTTACTTTCAGTAGAAGATATTTCTGAAGATGTAAGGAAAAAAGATGGACCTTGTAGAAGTTGTATTTTGGGTGCTGGTTTAACAACAGCTTGCTTCTAGTAATTGTTAGACTTTTATAGCAAATGTAATGGGAGTCTGTTATTTCCTGTTTGTTTTTATGCTATTATATATAACTGGGCAGGTATTGAAATGTTTTATTAATATTACCGTATGCCTGTTCACCATGGAAATTGACAGGCAGAATCACAATTGGCAAAATAAACATGAATTGTATAGTATTTGAATATGTTTTCACTTCTCATAATTAAATGTGTAACATTTCAAAAGCTGCTTTGGGAGACCATTTGAAGAATTACAACACAGGAACTTTGAAAGGTACACATCCTTAATACAGATACTTAATTTCTGTATCTGTCCTACAATTTTTTGCTTAACATTAAAGGTGTATTTAGCATCTGTGCTAAATATTTTGCTGGCCTCCAGTTTCTTGTGCTGCATGACTTTTTAAACAACTGCCACATTGCAAGCAATGATGCCACCTAGCAAAAGTTTAAGGAAGTGCTTTTTAGTGAGGTTTTGAGACTGCATGACTGAATTGGCTGGAAAATGCAATTTTCATATAAAACTGAAGCTTAGATTTAAATATGTAGAGCTTCCTGCCTTAAATTCTTGTATGTTACATCAATTTATTAGGTATATATAACCTATTCTTTTCTAACTCTTTTAGGCTTTAGCGCCATCTGCTCCATCTGTGATGCACCATGGGATTCCACTGCAGACAGGAACTGCTCAGTTTGGATGCAGTGATTCATTCCAGCAAACACTGATCCTTTGCCCTCCAACAATCCAAGGTAAAGATATTCATTTTTTCACTTTATCTCATGTACAATAAATAGTTAAAAACAATTTGTATGTGCAGAAAGGAAATTTTCTTTTAGTTATATAGTTCATAATTTTTCATTGTCAGCGTATTTAAAAATGTACATAAGCACTGGAAGGAGTTAATCTTGCATTTGGATACTCCATCAGGTTTGAGAGGAAAAGAACATTTTTAAAGGGGTTTTTGATGAAAAATTAAGTATGTATCCTGCTTCCCATGTTGGTTGCATCCAGTGCCAAGTCATGCTGCTTTACTCCCTCATCTTTCACACCACTCCTGTCAATACCAGTCAATCCTTGTTAATGAAGCACCTTTTATTGAGTACATGCTTTGTTTTGGTAACTTTAGAGTGGACAAGTCTTTATTTTTTAGTGTATTTTTATTTTTTTTAACAATGAATGCAAAAAAGGTTATCACATTCCTGTTTAGTTAGCTTAGTTAACAGTATGCCTTTTAAAATGTTTGGTTCTACAGAGACACATGCTCATGTTACCACTTAACCATTTCTGCCAGTTGGGCTAGAATATATACCCTCATGCTTTCACAGGAAAGCAAAAATGCATTCACTTGACTTTCAGTTAATAACAGTTTGTTTTCTGTTCTGCCACTCACTTATAAAGTGGTGTTTTAGGTATTGATATTCCCTTTTCTTACTATTTGCCTACAAAATTATTTGCATCTGTTTCTAAAAGGCAGACAATACAGATATTAAGTATCAAGCTAATACTAGCCATTTCGAAACGCATGTTAATTAGTGGAATAATCTGCGGCGAATCTCTTGTTTTATGTAGAGCAGTTTTTCAATTTTTTTTTGTCATTGGTTTTAGTTTAGTACTACACTAAATAGACTAATTATACATTTTGAGTATTTCAGCTGTGTCCCATAAACATTAGTCTGTGTATTTGTGCATACCACATAAAGAGTATTTATTTTATGAACAATTCCATTCATCTGAATTGTTTTTTGTATTAAACAATTATGACCTGGTGGAGAAGCAGAAATATTTAAATTGTTTTCCAAAGAGAGAAGAAAATGTTTAGAAGATGATGCATTATTAAGGGTTAATGTGTAATTCCATTGACAACATATCTTTCATACTCTATTACACAGTAATTGGCTGCTGGCAGAGCATTTCTAGGAAAGGGATTAATGCATTTCACAGGTATAAGAAAACTTGCAAGAAATGTATTATGGTCTTGGGTTTTTCAAATATATTTTCCTGCTATACAATAATTCCTCTGTTTTTAGAAAGCCTTTCTTGTATTTTTAAGCAGGAATTCCAAACAACCCTAATAAGCCAACAGGTTACTCAGTAAGGATGGATAACACTATGCCACTAGTCACTCAGGCTCCAGCCATACAGCCTTTGCAAATTCGCCCAGGAGTGATAACTCAGGTATGTAAAATCTTTCTTTTTTGAGACATTGCATATAATTCATGATTTTTATGATTTGCATCAGCAAAAACACTTTTTATTTGAATGTGTTTTCTTCTCAATATAATCCCAGTGCTTTCTAAACAGTGCACTACTAGACAATCTAATACAATATTAGGAACCGAACCTTTCACTGGATCATGTAAAGAATGGAAGGTTGTCCTCAGTAAAATGCCTTCTTCTTCAGTTTATATAAAATACATCCATCCATCCATTATCTAATCCGCTATATCCCAACTACAGGGTCACGGGGGTTCTGCTGGAGCCAATCCCAGCCAACATAAGGCGCAAGGCAGGTAACAAACCCTGAGCAGGGCGCCAGCCCACCACATGGGGCACGCACACACACACACACACACACACACACACACACACACACACCCATACATCAAGCACACTGATCGCCAATGCACCTAACCTGCAGGACTGTGGGAGGAAACCGGAGCAGACACGGGAAGAACATGCAAACTCTACGCAGGAAGTACCTGGGAAGTGAACTCAGGTCTCCTAACTGCGAGGCAGCAGCGCTACCGCTGCGCCACTGTGCTGCCCATGTAAAATACAATTCAACTTAAAATACAACTGAAAATTTCACATCCATGTCACATATTTTGGGATTAAATCGTTGCTTATGAATCATACTTTATATCACAAGAATCTCTAATCCACTTACAGTTGTGTTTGAAGTAATACCAAATGGAATATTGCTGGTTAATTGATTTAACAGTGCTGGCATACTGGCTAATCTTAGTCCTAACCCTCCTTTTTTTAAATAAAGAACAATTCAAAAGTTCTTTGGGATTTGGAGGCTTTTGTTAATGTTGCATTAATAATACTCCGAAATCTTGAATCTTTGGTAACAATGTGTACACATCAGTTTTCTTGCGTGACAACATCAAATAAAGTCAACGTCTTACTTCATGGGTAGGAAAGGGGAATTTGCGTAAGTTTTAGTATAGCATGGCTTACAAACATGTAGTAGTATTAATGTAATGCTATGTATGAAATCAATTTAAATATGTATTTGTAATTTGTGTTAAAGATTGCTTGTTGAAATTAATTTGGCTATTATCTTTATTTTATTAGAAAATATACCAGTCTTGTTACCAAGAATTCACCTTGGTATAAGTTGGAAAAGAAATCTGGCAGATAGTATGCCTTTCTTCCTTTCATCATTGACTTTTAACATTTTAGTAAAACCATAATAGTCTGACATTTTGACTTAACAAATTTTGTGTTATGTACATTTTCTGCTATCGTTGAAAATGTCTTTAATGGTTAAAAAAAATAAAGACATTTATAATTAAACCTTATATAGGTTACTAAATAATTACATGGTTGTATATCAAGCACCTGAAATTCTTACTGGCTAGTTTTTCATATCCGCTTCGCTGGTGTTTAGTGCACTGGAATAATGGGGAAGTGTGCCGAGACTACATCATATCAGGGTCAGCTTCACTTGATAGTGTTTCTTGTCAATGATCATCATCATACACCAGAAGAACTATCGCCCCACCTCCAGGAAATTTGATTTTGAGTTATACCGACTTGAGCAACAAATTGACATTGACTTGGTCCCATTGCAGTGGTGGAAGCTACAGGAGGATAACTACCCAGTCCTGGCCAAGTTGACTTGAAAATATTTAGCATCTCCACCCACTGCTGTCCTTAATAGTGTTGGGGAACAAATTAAAACTTGTGTGCATTATGTAGTCACTTTACTTTTTAAAGTAATGAGTAACTGCAAAATGCAAAATTTACTTTATTGGAGGAAAAATACAAGTGTTTAAAAGAAAAAAAAAAAAGTGTTACACAGGAGCTTCTTTCCTTAACTCGGAACCCATAGATGTTTCTTGCTGGGGCTGCAGCATTGTGCATGCGTGTAGACCAGTGGTCTGGTAACGGCTAGTAACATCTAATCTGCCCAGTTTAGGGTTACAGGGCACTAGTAATCATTGCAGCACCTCTAGGTTTAAGGTAAGTAGCAAATGTGCTGGATGGTACGCCGCTACTTTAAAGGGCTCAATCATAAAGCCAGTCACAAAAGAGTGTACTGAGTGAGTGTACCAGTAATGAAAACCTATTATTAAAATGTCAGTTTTAATCCAATTATTTACTATAGATTTGTTTAAACAGTAAGATTTAGTCGTGCAGCAGTCACCGTTTTGAGAATGTGAAAAGGGAATGGATGTTATTTAGTTCGCTACACATTAAGGTCTAAAAATATTGTCTTAATTGCGAAGTATCTGACCACTTCATAAACTAAGCTTTACTGGAGTTTGCTCTGCTGTACCCAAAACTAGATCTGACATCCTAGGAAGTAAAGGCTTAAAATAAGGAGCACTAAAAGCAGTGTAATAAAATGAATGACATTGAATCCTGTTTTATGTTATCATCCTGATCAGGAATGGAGTAGTAATGAATGTTGCAAGATTTCTTTTTTCTCTCTGTTCAAGGAAATAGACATATTTTGATTACAATTATGGATTTCATATCTCTCCCTGAAGGATAAGTAACACACTATTTATAGCAAATTACATTTTTTATAATTAACTCTTTAAAATATATATTTTTTTATTTTTGTAAGAAATGGCTAAGGTCAGTTTAAAAGTAATGTTTCCCAACACTGATCATTTGTGAACATTCTTTATCTAGATATGTTGTTTTAAAATAAAACAAGCACCCAAAAGAGGACACTGGCAACAGTGAAGAGAAAAAAAAAAACGTGGTCACTGATGTTATGCGAATGAATATGAATAATGTTGCATCAGTGCCACAATGTTTTCCGAAATGTACTATACAGTAATCCCTCACTTATCGCGGGAGATAGGTTACAAGGCCGACCGCGATAACTGAATTTCCGCGAAGTAGGGACACTATATTTATTTAATTATTTAACGTGTATTTGGACGTTTTTAAACCCTCCCTGTATTGTTTACAACCCACCATTTACTCTATTAAAAACAGGGACAATTGCTAAGCAATATGAAATCGGTAGATAAGTTTACACTTACTGTATAGCGAAGTACATGTAGCAGCTTGTAGGCGGTCATGACGTCGTCGACCTTGTTGCAAAGATTCCTAAAGCAGATTCCATCCAGACTACTGCCTTATCACGTCCACTTGCAACTCGTTTTGCACCCTGGTTAAAGGACACTGCGGCCGTAGATCTTATATGCTTTTCCTCCTTTTTAAATAAAAAGAATCGATGTCCTGCAGCGGTGTAGCTGTTCCCTTTCTTCAACATATCCAAAACGTTTACCTTTTCTGCAATCATTTGCATCTTCTGTTGGTGCTTGGACACGGCCCCTGAAGCATTAGCACGTTAATGATGAATGAGTGAGATGAGACTTCCTGGTTAATGCAACGCTCCGTCGCTGAGCCAATCCGCGGCACACAGGAACTTAACTGCGTTCTCTGATTGGGAAGCTTCTCAGCCATCCGCCAATAGCATCTCTTGTATGAAATCAACTGGGCAAACCAACTGAGGAAGCAAGTAAAAAGACCCATTGTCCGCAGAAACCTGCGAAGCAGCGAATAATCCGCGTATTTAGATATGCTTACATATAAAATCCGCGAAGTCGTGAATCCGCGAAAAGTGAACCGCGAAGTAGCGAGGGATTACTGTACAGGTCATAAAATGAGTTATTCCAAATATCATATATACCTATGTTTCTGTTTTTTTTGTCCGTGCGGCTTTGACATCATGGACCATAAGGTGCATACTAATTCAGCGTGAGCAGGAACACTCAATAAAACAGAATAAAAAACAAAAAAATTCAAGTGGCAGTGAGATACGAAGAAGGCAGATTCACCAGCGTTTGTGTGTCAGCTTTTATCCCTCCAGATCAATTTCCAGTCCTGTGTGTCAATACCCAGATTTGAACCCTTTGACTGCCTCCCAAGCGCATGTGTGTGACAACTGTAATTTTCCTTTGTGTAATCCAGACTATAGCGCCTTGTCATCCCAGAATTGCATAAATGTCTAAATATGGCCAGCCTTAGTTAAGAAAACAAATCAATGGAAATCCAGAATACCTGTAGAAAAATGAACACAGAAATGGAGAGAATGTGCAAACTCCATAGAGGGAATGGCTGGACTGTCAACAGTATTTCTAATACAGATAGCCAGTGGCCTTCCATGATTCTTGTCCCAAGGTGTGGCTTCCCCCTCATTTGTACATTATCTACATCAATGGTTATTGCAGTATATTTGAAAAAATGTTCAACTTAAAATTTGCTGATGACTCTGTGATTGTACATCTGTTTAATGAAAATGAAAATAGTCATGTTCTAGTGTTATGGGATTTTTGTTAGTCTTGAGTCTTCAGGAAACAAAAAGTGGAAGCAATTTACTTTTAATGGGAAAATCACATTCTAATTCACCTGGATCAGGCTAGTTTTATTTGTTTAATACTGAAACTAATGAAAGCTTCAGTCTGTCACTACTTGATGGACAAAATAATGATCAACACTAGAATCTCTGAATGCCTACAAAAAAAAGTCGTAATACTAGGCCACCTTTAATTCTTTCGCACCTCTTTGTTAGCGTCTTTGTTTTGCAAATGTGTTAATCAGGACAAGCAGCCTGCTATTCCATCCCCCACAGATGCAGCTGAAGTTCTCCCAGCTCAAGTCTGAACATCAAAGTCTGGGTGTGAGGTGTCGGAATTGTATAGGGTAAATAATATATCATTATTTGGAATACTTACATTTCGTTTGTTTTCTGTGTCTACAGAAAGTTGCTAGGGATCAGAAATTCGGAGTGCTGGTAGTTTACCAGCCGCAGGTAACATGAATGTCAGAGTGTTGTATGTGCATATAGCCTATGCTTGTGCAATTTTTGTCCTTTTGTTTTACCCCCTTCACATTTATAGTTTAAAAAAATTAAGTTGCATATAATAAATCTCTTTTGGGACACACTCCCATTAATTAATCAATTTATGTGCAGTTAATTTCAATTTAAGTTTATTTTTTAAATTGATTGTAACTCTTTTTTAATCTAACAGCAGCCATATAAACGGATTACTATGAGGGTTTGATTTTTGCGACCCCATATAGAGGTTACACCAGTTAATGCTATTGAAATATACATTCTCAAAGTCAAGTTTGCTTTTAACAATAAAGAAACTTTTCTGCCAGAAAGATACTGTAACTGGTGCCATAGTCTGGTTCAACATATCAGTGCTAGTATGTCGTCATGGAGCGGGGCATGAAGTATAAGACATCAACGGCTCAAAATAGTAAGACTAACTTAATGCAATATACAGTACATGTATCATCATCAGTTGGCAGTCAGTGGACATTTTCCTTTAGCTCAACTGGCTCTTAGTGAGAGTTTATTTTCTTACATTTTAAGCAGGTAAGGTAAATAACGTAATTACTATGCACAGCACATTTTTATTTAAAAATGCATAAAGATTTGCAGTTGTAATTAGTGACTGTCTTGGTGCAGCAGTTCAGGCTTTACCAGGTGTATACTGTGTATATAGTTTTTCTGGTAGCAAAGTCTGTTGTTAACTGATCATTGGCAGCAGCAAATGTTCTTCCCATATTTGTTCCTCTGTCGAATGCCAAACAGGCCAGGCATTGTTTCTTGTTCCCACCTGAGTTTTGAATGCTTCAAATGTCAAAATTATATATTTTCTCGACATTCTCTTAATGATTGTTAGCAGTTAATATTAGAAGTAATCAGTATTTGGTTTTAGTGTTGCCCCAGCTAATCTGACAATGGTGATTTCCCTAGGAAGTATTGGGGATTGTAGAATAGAACAGTGGCCACCATATATTTGTAAATGCCATCTGAGCCACCTGAAAATGGGACTTAATTTACTTCTACTTTTCTTGCTTTGAGACCAATGCATTCTATGTGCAGAGTTTGACATTTAGACTCCTTAGCTTGTTGGACAGAAGCAGCCAAAGGTCTCATTCTCATTAGGGTTCAGACTTTCTAGACATCAGTTTTACAATTAGTACCAGTGGTAAGGTTTTTGCAGATGCAGAACCATTGAGTTATTTCTTTACAATGTGTAATTGGTCATTTACAATTTAATGACAGTTGGGTTGTTAGACAACTAATCAAATTGTTGCAGTGGGTCAGCTTTGGAATAAACACCCTTATGGTATGTGTTTAGTGACAAAAAGTGTACAAGGCACTTATCTAAATATGTTATCACTTTTTTTCCCCCCTTTCTCGGCTAATGAGTATAGTAGGGTCATGTATAAATACAAAAGATAGTCTCCTAAGTTTCAAGAAGCTATTATCAAATCTTAGAGTTTAAGTGAAACATTGTGCTTGGAATACGTGTTTCATCATGAAAAACCTTTGTATAACTTCTGAGTGTTCCATTTAACTTATTACTTTGTTTTGATTTTGTGTGTGTAATTTATAGGAGTTTTTGTTTTCTTTTATAACACTCGTATGTTTCTCTAGAGAAAAGGCTTATATTTTGGTGTACATGTTTGTTTTTCATGGCCAACAATGGGTTAGGCACTTTGGCACTAGTTCAGAAACATGTCATTAGAAAGATACACTTTTAGTTATGTTTACATTACTGGAATTGCAAAAGATGAAACAATTTTTTGTGTTTATATTTGAGACAGTTCACATAACACGTAATATACTTGTTCAAAGGTGATCTCTGGGAGGTCTCAAACTTTTCACTCAGTAAAAGGATGGTAAGGATCTTAAACTTGACTTTATGTAAGACTGTAGACATGAAAGCAGGAACTTTCAACCCTTCTGGCCTTTTGAATTATACTTAAAAGATGACAGAAGATTTATCTTAGAAATTGATGGCTTTTTCTCCTTTGTATTGCAGGGGAAAACAAACACAAAGATTATGGGTACTTTAATAATACATTTGGAGATGCTTTTCAAAAAATGAAATTTAGTCTGGCTGTTTTAATTTTCTTTATTTGTACATCATGTGATCTTGCTTTCTATATTATCACTCTCCCTTCCCTTGTGGTTGCCTTTAGTTCTTGTTGGCATTATAGTTCAAAGTTGTTTGGTTTAACTAGGGGCAATTTGTCAACCAGTACAAATTTTCATGTATCATTTATACAGCTGATTGCACATTAGGAAGCTGCATTTGTTGCTTGACCTTCTGACACAGTACACCAAATGCTGGTATAACTGTGGAGATGAAAATCCATACAGGCTTCATCTTACTATAACTAAATTTAAATGTTAAAAGGCAATAAAGTATTGTATAGTCTACATGACCTAAAACTGATGCTGGGTTTGTTTCAGTGCTTTAATTTATTTGAAAATGTGTTTTACAGAAAACACATGCTACAATAAGCATGGACAGTATAATCAAATGGCAGTAGTGCTGTAGCTACTTTTGTTGTTTTGTATTTTGCTTTGCTGTGGTAGTGGCTCAACCTGTGAGTGAAGGGGCAGATGAGTCTCTGCAGGGTGATGTACATAGCCGTGTGTGTTGACAGAACTTTGAAGAAGGTACAGCATGGCAGGTCCGACCTGCACTTGGCCAAGGAAAGAAGGCGTCTAGTGCATTGCGAAGACTCCTGAGCACAGCAGTCTCCACTTCAAGAGGAAGAACGGTGACTTGTGAGCTTAGCGAGGGAGTTGATCATAGCCCTTTTTTAAAGGGAAAATAAATGATCCTTTCACGGAATATTAAATAGCTGATTGTGCCTTTTTGTCAGTCCTTCATCCAGTGTTACATTGCATTTCATATGCTGTATGTTGTGATGAAACAACATTACATTTTTTTTCTCGTCGAAACTAAAAACTGTCAGTTTTTGAAGGGGTCAGTTCAAACTTGGGCAGCTATCATACTATCAATGCATTTTCTTTAGAATGTTTACCTGTGCCACTTACAAATATTAAAGAACTGAGCAGCTAAAAAAAAAAGCAGAAATGCAAAAATTAGGAGATAGTGTTACAAAACCATACAGGTATTCCCTGCTGCCAAAAGAAAATACATTTATTTGATTTAATGTTTGCATGCAGATACTTTAAATAGCCTATGATGGTGGTAATGTAGCTCTACATTAGCCGTTAAGTAAAATAAGAACATGTTTTGGGCAGCAGTTTTTACAAAAGTAGGACAAAACATCAAGTATAAATAAAAGTTAAGAAGGTAAAAATTAAGTGTGTTTTGTATCTTTTTATTTGTGCATTTTGAAATGCTCAATATACTGCTCAGCCTCGACAGTAATCCATGGTATTCTCTTCACCATGACCCCTGAAGTATATATATCAACATACTTTCCATATCTTTCCCTCTAGACATGGTCAAATCGTTCCCAACAGATACTGGTACCTGCCTGGCAGCAAATAACTCCAGTTGCACCTTCTACTACAGCATTAACATCTGACACTGTGGCTGGCCCACAGAGACTTGGAGACTGGGGGTATGTGTGAGGTTTCCATTTTGTAGGTCTAATATTTATGTTCCAAAGATAGTGATACTACTAGAATTTCTTGATGAATATATTGTAAATATAATTAACCTTTCCAAAGTAATAATCTATAATGAGAAGTTATTTTACAAGATAAACTACATGATATACATGTCTGTCTGTATCTATATTTCAGAAGTATTTAAGATGAAATATTTTGTGCCACTTTTGATGATCCATATTTCTTAACCTTTTGTTTCTTGCAGGAAAGTAAGGTCTCACGGAACACATTATAATTCCATGTTACCGCAACCACTTTTAACCAACCAAATGGCTGTTTCTGCTCACCAGCCAATAAGTATAGGCATTGCCCATGTTGTTTGGCCTCAGCCCCAAGCTACTAGCAAAAGAAATAAGCTCTGCAAGAACAGGTGGGAGCATATCTAGAAGTAAATTTCTATTGCCTAAAGTTGCTTAAGTTGCACTGTTTCTAATGCATATCAGGCTCTTAATAGATATTTGTGCATACCATTTCTTAAGCTGTTTTTATGGTATTTTTTTAAAGTAATAGTCCAAGCAAAATGTATGTTTATGTTACTCCTTGTTTGTATTCATGGGGAATGTAGATAGCGTTTATGAAAGAAAAGGAACCTATTGTAACCAGTGCTGGCCAACAAGAAGCAATTTCAAAACCTTTCATGAAAACGAATATTCGTGTCTCATAATTCAAATGTCCAGTCATCCAGATGTGTGCTCACAACATATAAAATGCATGCATTTTTTGCTAAAATTTTTGTAAATACATCAGAAAAATGAAAGATACCCACAAGCAAGAAGACTCTGCACTTTTGAATTGAAGACTTGGTTGCTCAAGAGTCCTATCTTCAGTATCATTTTTGGGTGGAAAATTCAACTCTAACTTCAGTTTATCTTATAATAAAATATTCTTCTGTAGCTTCAGAAAGGTTATCCTGTTTTTGAGTGTTTTATAAATGATAATCTGTTTCTTACAATATTACTATCAATGCAGTGACATAGTTTATTAAAACAGATGATCATAACCTAAATATTCTTTTTTGTTTTATAGCAGGACTAACATTTTACATAACACCAATTCCAAAAACTCTGTACGTCTTGCTTTGAAGATTGCAGAAAATGTAAAGAATGGTGATGCTGAAAGTTGTGTTGTAGAAGCACAGGACAATCAGAGCCCAAAAAAGAACTATTGTAAAGACCTTGTTAGGCAGGACCCAGATGACACTGTTTCTAATAAGCAAAGGCAAACTATCATAATTGCAGACTCTCCAAGTCCTACTGTCAGTGTTATCACTATAAGCAGTGATACTGATGAGGAAGATGCAGCACAGAGACACTCATTGAGAGAGTAAGTTGCCCCATTCTTTGTTTGTTTACAATTTTTTTTTTTTTTTTTTTTACATGTGCTTTAATAATTTATTTGGTTATCAACAAAAACTGCAAGCTTTCAGTGCTTGTATCAGTAATATATCATAACATGTAAATATATTTTTATTAGAAATTACATATTTCCTTTATTATGAGTAGTTTTACTTTGTCGTCTTAGTATTTCTTGTATCCTTTGTATGGATTGTATGCTTATATTTCTGTTATAATTTTTCATGCAAGCACATAAATGCTAAATTATTAAAGGTCTATGTTCAGACCTTGTCTTTTCCATGGACTTCAACAAAATATTTAATTAACTGATGGGAAAGACCTGATGTGTTTGTGGTTGCACAGTACACAATTGTCTACAGTTTACTGCCATTTAAAGAAATTACTGGTTCAGTTTGGCTTTTGGAAGACTGTTATAATAAGAGAAAAATCAGAAACATTAATTGTAAAAGAATGTTTTTTAAATTATGGTCACTGGGCTGTAAAAACCCTTTTGAATGGGATAGGCATTCGCCATTGTTCTAGAGCTTTTTATTACAAGGTTGGTTGGAACTGTTATTTAACCTTACCTGCATGTTTTTGGTGATATGGTAGGAAGATCAACAAAGATACAGGGATCATGCAGACTCCACACTGACAACATCCATGTGTAGGAATTAATCCAAAGCCAACACCTTCTTTTAATTGGTCTCCTGACCTTATTAAAATAGTTATTGCCTAGTGTCTTTGTTTTGAGGTCAGTTCTGAAATGATACAACTAGGTTTGCTAAATTGTTTGTTTGAATGGAATATTGGAGTTCTTTAATGCTGCATAGCTGTCTATGCCCCTGTCCTCCGTTTTGACAAAGTGGGCAAGATAGTGTTCATAAACAGTGGAAAACTAATTTATGTGACCATCTGTGGTGAAATTTGTGTGCATATTTAGTAGAAGACATGCCTATAATATCACTTCTGGCTTGGCATCTTTAGAATCGCAATTGCCTCGAATGCTGTCATATTGTAAAAATGGATGTTGTAGTATCAGAACTCTGAAGCACATTTTACACAACTGAATAAAAAGTGATCCAAGTGTGAAATATCTCTTTGCATACAACATAATAGGGAGGCACATGCTGGATAGTGCATTAAAACACATAAATCTGTGTGTGTTAATGCACAAATGGGAATAACTCAGATGTTCTAATGCTATGTAGATAGATAGATAGATACTTATTAATCCCAAGGGGAAATTCACAATGTATAACGCTCAGCGGAAATGGTTTTTTCAACATGCACTTCCAATATGGTACCACCGGTATAGGAGAAAATTTAAGGCTAAGGTATTATGTTAATTGCAACTTTTAAAGACCATCATATGTACTAGTCACCCTAAAATGTTTACATCCTATTAACATATTTGCCTCACATATAACCTTTAATCAAGATATTTTACTATATTCAAGTTTAAAAGTTTCTGTTAAGAAAACCTGGTTAATGTTCCAGTCTTCCTTATTTTCTGCTCTGGAGACTATACTGTCTCAACAATGAATATATGGAAAGCATCTCTAGACTTTACTGTTTCTTCAAAAGAGTGCATCAATAAGACATTTCAATTAAGAGGACTACAACTGCATATACACAACTTGCGTTGCTGAAGAATGAGTTTAGAAAAAGTAAATTTCCTTGAATCTTCAGGTCAGATGAAAATGTGTATGTAGGAATTAACAATATTTTAAAGGTGTGTTGTTGATTTAATTGCAGATATCGTATTTCATGAGCCATAACAGCTTTCTCCTGTACATGGAACTAACACTTCAATGCAATATCCAAAGCCAACTTCTGTTCATAAGAGATTCTAATGTACAATGTTGCTCATTTAATCCTAGGTGTAAGGGAAGTCCGGATTGTGAAGCATGCCATAGTACATTGAACATTGATAGAGTGTGTTCCTTAAGCAGTCCTGACAGTACATTGAGTTCAAGTTCATCAGACTCAATACAGAGTAGTCCATCTCCTTGTAAAAGAGCAAACAGGTTAGTGTTAAAACCTGAAAGCAGACAAAACTCATAATTGCATATTTCAATATTTATAGTGTTTATTTCATTCTCAAAAGATATAAATGTAGTTATACTTGCTAAATATGTACTTCTAAAGTTTTGCAAATCAATTTAAGACAAACTTAAAACTGCCTATGTCTTCTAAAAAGTGATTTTATTAGTTACTTTCAAAACTTTTTTTTTTTTTTTTATACAAGTACCGAAAAGTTTATAACAGTACAGTTAATTTTAACTAAGATGACAAGTACAGTTTATTAAATGAGACATGATATTTAATTAAACTTTGTTAAATTACTTTGTTGAACAGTGGGTTACTACCTAAAATAACGAGAATGAAAAAATATTAACTTGTATATCTGCTTTAATGTTGGATAAAAGAACACTGATGTATTTTATAAGAGATATATAAATGTGCTGAATAATTTACTTTTCATTTTGAAGTTTATAACTTAGAAGTTTATTTGAATCCTTGCAATTTATAATCTGTTTCTGAGGTTGATAAAACCTGGATTGTTATTTCATGGCCTGTTCCTAAATTTAATTTATGATTTGGGTGTTGTAGCATGTCAGAGGATGAGCAGGAAAGTGGTTGTGACACTGTGGATGGTTCCCCTACATCTGATTCTTCAGGGCAGAATGATAGTCCATTCATCGAGCGAAGATTTCTTGATGATGACAACCAGAATAATGAAGTGAGGGACCGCCAAGAACCTGAACCAACCAAACCAGCTGTTCGTACAATGGTGGTCCCACCCATGAGAGTTCAGAACAATAATTCTATCCCTAACGACCAGATTGTTGATACAGGTAAGATAACTAGAACATCAAAACATCTTAAAGATATGTAACCCATATCTTTATTATTCACCATTTGTTTCATAAATTCAAAAAATGGTTTATATAAAGTAGGGCTGTTACAGATATGATACAGATAATTTTTTTTTTATTTCCTTTTGTTTCTTTAGCCTTGCATTCAACATAATAAAGATACATGGATTGTAACTCCATATGCACTAGTAGTTTGGGGCATTATTGCACCTAACCAAATATTGCAGTTATAGATATTCAGACACACACACATATGTTAAAATGTCTTTTACTGTGAATAGTTAGTTAAGTGAGCAGAAGATAAACTGACCACCAAAAGACATAAGGTTAAAGAGAACACACTTCTTTACAATTTTAAGAAAGATTACATTTTTATTTCCATCATTCACAGGTAAAAAATACCAAAAAAGATTAACCTGTATCTTGAGAAAGCTGTTTAAGTTTGGCCATTTTTGAAGCCAGAACTGAACTTTAGGAATGCCAGTACCTTGTAACACAAGTGAACTTTTATTGGTATCTTGATAGAAAAGGGAATCATAACATGAAAATTTGTGGGTGATTCCAAACGTTCAGCAAATACCATCTATTGGTTTAAATTTCAAATGGAACAGTTGGTGGTACCATAAATTGGGGAGCCGGAGTCGAAAATTTGGTATACTGACTCCACAGGCCTACTCTGTGTCTTAATAGGGAAAACAGAGACACTTTCTGACACAATAGTTCAGGTACTTCTGGAGTAATTGTTTCAGTCTTTCTAGACTGAACATAGTAATTTGCACAGAGCTTGAGTTTGGAGGAGTAGATCTTACAGCTAGTTCTGTGTGTCCAGCTCCAAAGCTCTGCGGACAGCCCAAGGAAAGTGCTTTTAAGAGAATGGGCCAGCTTCCTATATGCATTGCTAGTTTTTAAGGACCTCAAGTGAATGGACTAAGACCTTTTCCAGAACCACTGCCTACTTTGTAGGTGTGTTTTGTCCATCAGATTTTCTGCTTTTATTTATAAGCTTAAAATAAAAAAAAATTGAACATTTTTGTCTGTATGAGTATGCGGACATATTGGCTAAGCCCTGATTAACATCTATTATTAGATGAAACTCCTAATTCAGGCATGCTAAATATTGGTAGAGCTGCAATTCAGTCATTCATTATAGCAGTATAAAATGCAAGTGTGATTTGTTCTGGGGCTGGGGTCCACATGGTTTCTGCACATTTGTCAAGTCTGCTCTCTTCAGAGACCTTGTGTTTTACTAAAAGCCTAGCCAAATATATGGCAGTGCCAACATATCCTACGTTGTGATGAAATGCTTTGGGGGACACGTTCTTAATAATCTTACAGTAGTTATGGCTGTCTCTGTTCACACCAGTTCACACCCAACGCCATATCCTTTGTACTTCATACTACCTTGCCACATGGGTAAGTGTACTGATAGCTAGGCCTGTCATGGTGATAATTTGATAAAATATCACAAGTGCTATACTTGGAACTTAACACTACAGACTTGGAATTTAACACTGAAATCTGCAACTGGATTTTGGTTTTCCTTACTGGCAGGCACCAGCTTGTGTGAATTACCAGCATCACTTTCTCCTCCCTTACCCTCAGCATTGACACACCACTAGGCAGTATGCTGTTCCTACTGCTGCAAATATTTTGTTTTTCCTGTAACTCCATTATTAATGATGTCTGTAATGTCACATTGTACATTATAAATTCTTGCATGGAGCTCTAGGCCGAGGGCAATTGATGGTCATTTTATATTTCTTCCATTTCTGAATAATCACACCAACAATTGTCACCTTCTCACCAAGCTTCTTGTTGATGGTCTTGTAGCCCATTCCAGCCTTGTGCAGTTCTACAATCTTGTCTCCGACATCCTTTGACAACTCTTTGGTCTTTCCCATGGTGGTGGAGAGGTTGGAATGGAAGAAATTCATTATGTGGACAGGTGTGCTTTACACATAACGAGTTGATCAGGAGTATCTGTAATTGATTGACTGTAATCTGTGTGACACATGGGCAAACATTCAGTTTCTGGAAGTAGAATTCTGGCAGGGTTGTAGGGGATCAAATACTACTTTCGCTCAATGACATGCAAATCAATTAAATTTTTATGTAATGTGTTTTTTCTTGATTTTTGGTTGATTTTCTCTCTCCATGAAAATGAAACTACTATAAAAACAGACTGTTCATTTCTTTGTAACTGAGCAAACTTACAAATTCAGCAGGGGATCAAATAATTATTTCCCTCGCTGTAGGTCTGATCAAGAACTGTGATGAGGTAGTTTAGAGACCTGCCTTCTGACATAGTGACACTTCTTGTTTGAATATCGAAAGACTTGTTTATAGACTTCAAGAAGGAAGGTGCAGGTTACTTTCTTGGAGCCAGTTTCACTGGTGATTTGAAGTAGACACAACATATCTAGGCCATAATTATAGAAGTTCAAGAAAATCTCTACTTCCTCTGGCAACTTGGGAAAGCATACATGTTTCTGACAGGCAACCTGTATTTCTACACAGTGGAGACTGGCTGTATAACATCCTGGTGTAATATCAGTGTAGCTCTGAATGGCATAGTTGGATTGAATTACTGAAACAAAACATTTTTCTGTTTAGGACATAACTAATATGCTTTGTTGGAAAGGCAAACAGCATTATTCATGGGTAGTTTTTATACTCCAGTCATAGCGGTCAACTGCATGAGCGCATCTCTTATATGTATCTGTTTTATCTGAAGTTGAATTTAATGTATGATGCCGTTTTCATTGTTTACATGATACTGCTGTCAGTATATGGGATATTAATACAGGCAAGTAAGAATCTCCATATTAAAATGATTTGGTTTGTTGTAAACTATTACAGGCTTACCTTAAAATTGCATTCATTTTATTTGTTTAGATAGTACTTGTCAAAATAAAGGGCGCTCTGGTCCTGGAAGGATTAACCATCATCTAGCAACAATAAATCGCCAGCAAAAAGTGTCATCAGCATTCCATCAACAGCAGCACATTAACTTTGGACAGGTAACTTTCAAATATTACCTTTAATGACAATCTACTTTTAAGTTATTATGAATTTCATGTTGTTGGCTATTTAACAAATTATCATTTTATTTTTGATATATTAATGCAATTGTAGTTCGACAATGGTTTTTTGTAATTCATTTGACTAAAATGTTATTGGGAGTCTTTCATGAGTGCAGAACCGGGTCCTGTTTTCATGATGTTCATTCCCAAATTTTTAAAGAAATATAAAATATACAGTACCAGTCAAAAGCTTTAGAAAACTTTGTTTTATCCAGTTTTATTTCATATTTAATCAATTTAAATGTAATGAATGACCTAAAATGGTGAAAAGGTAAGCAGTAAACTGACAGGTTTACATTTAAGGTTTAGGTTAGCTCTAACTGAAAAAAGGGAAACTTCAGAATATTACAAATGGGCCTTCTTCAGGGAGCAACTGATAGGTTACAACCTACACATATTATGCAGTAATTAAGGTACATAAAGCCTTGCAAGTTGAAGCAACAACAGATGAAATGAGACTGAGCATTATTACCCTTAAAAGTGTAGGCCTTTAGAGAACTGCAGAAAAGAAAATCTGTCAGTGAGTACTGTGTCCTACACAATTCGAAGACAATTGGAAACTGTGATAGGAAGAGATCTGGCAAACCCAAAGTCACATCCCAATTAGAAAACATGTTTCTGAGGGTCACCAGCTTGCATGATAGAGACACAGACTTTTCAATTTTCAGTCTTTGCTAAATATGTTGTCAGTGTTACATGTATTTTTTGTCACTATCAATTTGCAATTGCATTTCCTTTCTACAGAAACTAGTAAAGGTATTGAAAAGACTATTTTTGAATCTCAGATGGATGTTTTTTTTTTTTCCCCAAAGAAAAGTATATTTTGTCTTACTGTGTACACTGTTGTTGCTTGGTGGTAGTTGCTACAGCGATCCCCCGCCTATCGTGGAAGTTACGTTCCAGACCCATCAACGATAGGTGAAAATCTGCAATATAGAAAAACCATATAAATAAACATTTTTTTTTATAATTTAAGCCTTAAATTCCCCTCCCACACACTTTAGACACACGTAAACTTACTAAAACACACTTTGTAAACACATATGATATGTGGATGTCGCGCTAAGGATATGCGTAACATAATAATAATAACATAATACAATAATAATAATGTAGCATTCTGTCGATTCATTCAATGTCTAAGTACACTTTCCTTCCCTTCTTAGAAGATGCAGGATGCTTGGGAGCCATTGTAGGGCTTAAAAAAAACGGAAAGTTCATAAAAAATTTGCTCACAACAATCGGACCACAAGCAAGGTGGTACGCAGAGAACTGAGATGCGTCAGGGACCCACACTCGCTGTTCTTGCGAGATTACACCACATTAGTAGCAGCCAGTCAGAGCCCAAGAGAATGAAAATCACGCTCTGATTGGTTGAGTCTCCTCTTTCAGCCAATAACAGGCCTTGTAAGAAATCATCTGGGTACTGTAATGCGTCTACCATAGTGACTGCTGAAAACCATATGCTTTGTTATGAATTGGCTGCAAAGTACACTACAGGTAGGATGTATTTATTGAATTTTTCCTTGATGTAGCGGGGCACGATGACTGAACCGCAATAAAGCAGGGGATCACTGTACTTGCTTTTAGATGATGTTGAGAGGTTGAATGGCGCTCTCAACTGCCTTTTATGAAAAGCAAATAAGAGTTGATAAACAGATTTTGTACATTAGCACCTAAACCTTTTTTTTTTTTTGCTTTCCCTTGTTCAAATCTTTGAATAACAGCAATCTTTGAAATATGTGCTGTGACCTCAGATGATATGAATGATATATATACCCAGCTTACATGATCTTAAAGATCACTTGTAAATTTAAAATATAATCACCTTATCAGTAGAGAAGTTATTTGGCATGTACTTGGCAATTCTGCAATTAGATCATATGATGATAAAAACATTAATATTCCTCTAAGTGAACGTATTTGGTAATAGAACACCTTTATGTGTACATTGCGAGATATAGAGAAGTGTGTCTGAATTATATATATATATGTAGACTACTCCAACCTACAACATTCAAAAGTAATGTTTATAATGAAAGCAGTGACACACACAATTCATCTGTCCATTGTTTATACTGCAAAATCCAGGTCAAGGTCATAACAGTCTTGTCAGGTTTTGTTGCTTGGCAGCAGCCTTCCTTGGACAGGCCCAGTAATGCCCACACTTATTCATATGAGGCCCAGTTCAAAGTCACAAGTTAATTTAATATTTACATCTTTGGGTTATTATAGGTGAAAGCAGCTGTAGAAAAGCTCATGTAAACTATGAATTTAAGTTGTGGTTTTTTGTTCAGTATAGAGAATATTAGTAAGGACTATGCCACATAATGGTTGGAATTCAAGTGCTGTTTTTAGAACGTATCTATTTTTGGTGTAAATATGTTTTATCTAACTGCCTTACCTTAACCTTTCTTATTTCTATTTATGTTTTATTTCATTCTGTCTGTTACCTGTTATTAGATGCAACTGAGAAGGCAAATTTCATATTTTCTTGTGTAAACATGACTAAATAAAGAAACCTAAACCTATCTGTCATGGTGTCCTTTGACAAAAGTCCTGCTTTCTGCCCTGTACAGAAAGGCAACACTGGCAACACTGTTTTCCTCCATGGCCCTACAATTCAATAATTGGTCAGGACTGCAGCAATCAGTTATTTAAATAATCAAGTATTCTACTGATTATTCCATCGATTTGATTACTTGAATAAGAAAAATACTTTTGCTTTATTTATGAGCAATAGGAAATGCACAAAAGAGAAAATAAGACCTGTATCTTAACAGCTAGTTGATTTTCTTTTTAGAAAAAACATTTTTATTGCTTAAATTGCGTACAATAAAATTATTTGTCAAAACTAAATCCATTTAGTGCATTTAAGTGCCCTACTAAGTTCTGGGTTTTAAAGAAAACATTGTTTGAAACACAAAAACAAATAAATGCAAAAGTAATATATCAATTACAACGTACTTTAAAAAAGGTATACATATAGCCTAAAACTAAGGTATAAATATTAACAATAAGGCATAAAAATGCCTTTAAGTCATGCAGCTTCGGTTGACCTTGCAGTTCTAAAAGTTAACCATGGTTCGGTCATAACATATTTTACTGTCGTCTTAGAAGGCTTTCTAGCATTTGTAGGAGGCAAAAAAAAAAAAAAGAAGGTTCTGGCAGGATTTTAATCCCCTGGATGTAATGGATATGGGGTGGGTTTGTGTGTGTGTAAGCCTTTAAAGGTGCTTGTGATGGTTGCAGTGAAGAAATGTGAGCACATCAACATGCTCAGAACTGATGCTTACTCTGCGCTTCGATGCAATGTTTCCTGCTGCAGAAAAGAAACACTGGTGGTGTGGATTTTGCTAGAATACACACAAAGGACTTTGCCAGCATTTGGTGTATTTGTTTTCTCGCGCTTTCTCTACAACGCTAATTATCCATGCAAAATACGCTGGGCTCGCAGAGGTGTAGTTATGTTGATTAAACAATGCTTTGATGATTTTTAGTAATCTAATTACTAGATTTTCTAGATTTTTCATCCCATTCAGAAAATGGATGGATTGGATTACTGTATAGCATCAAACTCATGAATGCAATATGCTACATAAGAACGAGTTACGTGTTTACAATACACTAGGGGGCCTCGCCCCCTGCTCGCTTCGCTCGCCAACCCCCGTGTTTGGTTAATCTGATATACAATGTACATTTTTTTTTCTTTGGAATTGTTTCAATTTCATTATTTGGACTTTTACTTTAAAGCTTCATTAAAAACAATTTTGTTTGGAGACGCATTGTGACAATGCCCGTAAGTGAATATTGTTTCTGTTTCTCTAATAAATACTCTGACTTTTTGTAATGTTTGTCCAAGTCATTTATCGATTGTCATAGCAAATGCTATTCTGATGGTAAACTGTAAACATTTTAATACGAATGGCATATCACGATCTCTTCTGGTGTGTAATGTTATTTGCGGAATATATATATATAACCTTTTCTTTTTTGCCTGTTAAAATTTGCA
The DNA here is from genome assembly GCF_900747795.2 of Erpetoichthys calabaricus. Taxonomy (NCBI): domain Eukaryota; kingdom Metazoa; phylum Chordata; class Cladistia; order Polypteriformes; family Polypteridae; genus Erpetoichthys; species Erpetoichthys calabaricus. The sequence continues at coordinate 68,732,543 of NC_041395.2, forward strand.
TTGCTTCTCCGTGATCATCAATACACACCTCACCGAATTGTGTATTCTTTGAGATTTAACTTGTTGTTGCTTTAACTGTTCCGGGACCACAGATTCTCATAGTGTATGGTCCATTATTGTGTAAATCGCTGTTTTGTGCATTGAATGATGCAAATGCGTAAAGACTTTGTTGTTTACTCTTTGCCTTTTATTTCTGACCCTGATTTGTCCTGCTAGTTTTTTCAATTACACCTGGCTCTGATAATTAATCACCTTTTGTTTGCGGTAATGCGATCTTTTCTATCTTTTCTTTGATACTGTAGCGAATGACATAATAAAGTGTCACAAAAGTCTTACTTGAACAATCGCAGACTTCCTAACCCCAAACACAACTTTCTAGCACCCTCTCCAACGCCCCCCTATACCGCATCAATCAATACCCCGCTATCAGTCTTCCGTGCTGTACTCCGCCCTCCCTCCATCGGACCTAACAGTCATTTAAAACCAAACAGCCCTCAACCTGGCTGGGACACTACAATACTTTTGGATTTTACTGCTTTCATATTCTGTACCTTTCTGTGCATGTGTATCGCGCCATCGTTTGTTGGAGACTTTGGAATTCCACTGCTTTCATAATCTCTTTATCTGCTTTTTTCACGTTTCACTCTGGTGCGGGGGGCTGGATCCTCTTTTTTGTGTGTCTGTGTCGTCACCTATGGGCGCGTTGCCTCATTTCTTATTTACGTTAGTTGAGCTCCTTTGTTTTTGAGCCGTGATGCGTTGTAGGCGCTTATTTGCGTCAGTTGAGCTCCTTTGCTTTTGAGCCGTGAGGCGTGGTGGGTTTGACCATGCTGTGGTTTGTGGACGTCTCGGGACTCCGTACTTTGTGAGATTTGACTGTGGGGCGGGACGCCGAGGCCTCTTGCGTTTGTCTGTATGTACTTATATTATTGTATTACTGTAATGTGATGATTCACATATGCTGTGGAGTCTGGATCTCTGGGGGGTGTGCCTGCGGTGTGTTAAATGCGTGTTGTAGGCGCACGCACCTTCCGTACTATGTCACGTTTGACTATGCTGTGTAGTGTGAACGTTTAGGGTTCCGTATTGCCTGTGCTCGTTGCTTTATTTCGTATTTTATCTGTGGGGCTTCTGTACCATCTCGGGGGTCTGCCTGCAGTGTGTTGGACGCGCGTTGTAGGCGCTCTGGGGCTTATGTACCATCTCGGGGTATGTCGGGTTTGACTGTGGTGTACTGTGGACAGTTAGGGTTCCGTATTGTCTGTGCTCGTTGCTTTATTTCGTATTTCCGTTAGGTGAGCTGTCGGCGCCTGCGCAGTACGTCTCCTGCATCCACCGCCGTGTACCTGGGTCCATGCCATCCGGTTTACCATTCTCGGTTAGTAATATGGATACTTGTTGCATTTTACAGAAATAATTTTAAAAATACATTATAATTTTAAAGCTCAATGGTGAATGCTTAAAACATCTAAAATATATATATTTTTTAATTTATTTACAGGTTCAACACTATGGATCTTGTCATCAAGAGTGGAATGGAAACTATACCCACAGAAGGCCGCAGGCTTATATCCCACCTACAATTCATAGCCACACTTTCACTCTGCCTCAAGGAAGTCCCAATCACACTACAGCTCATACTCACCTACCAGGAAGCACTCACCTTGGAGGCCAACCAGCTATTTTACCCTACCCTCCTTCAGCTCCTTTGGGTACAGCAGCGCCTGTTGCACATATCTTGGCTTCTCCTTGTACCACAAGACCTGTAATGCAGCCTGCAGCCTACAGCATCTCTCACCCAAGTGGTATACTACATCAAGTTACTGTGGGCATCAATCATCGACTGTTGCCTTCCCCCACAATTCATCAAAACCAATTTAAGCCTTTATTTCCAGCACATCCATACATTGCAGCATCTCCTGCTTATACTGGGTTTCCCTTAAGCCCAACAAAACTCAACCAGTATCCTTATATTTGAGTAATGTCAATACTCAAAAGTGTATAAACACTTGGTTTTACAAAACAAATCTAAAAAAAACACAATATATAACATGGTATTCTAATAAATTTTCAGCCATGGCACAACAGGAAAATAATATTTTTGTGAATCATGTAGACTTGGGTGCAATTAAACTTTGAGCTTTAAAAAAAAAAAAAAAAAAAAAAAAAAACTTTTAATGTGTTTTGCACATTTGATATAATGTCTCTTTGGATCTTATATGGTTATTCTTTAACAGGTAAAATAAGGAGTGAGTATCTGGTTTCACTCCAGTTATTTTTATATATTGCCTTTTGACTTGTGCAAAGACACATCTTCATTTGTAAAGCCATTCAGTATACTTGTATAGGGCAACAGATGCACATGTGTTCACAGTAGTGTACTCGTAAATTGTTTGTATTCTCCTGTGTCTGGTGTTTTAAGTGTTGAGTCACTTACCTGAAAGGTTATTCTTCACGTTGCATGTGTTCTCCTTGCATGGGCAAAACTAAAAGAAAACATGGAAGGTTGTCATTGCTCTTAATGTTGTTGTCCTAAGATTCTCAGCTGCATTGTAGATTGTTCCCACACATAGTGCCTTAAATATCTGAGGTTAATGTTATAAATGTAATGGACTGCAGCACTTGAAATTAAAATCTGCTGATACATACACACAAAGAAGGATGCTTATTTTAGATTGGTGTGCAAGTGTGAGATTTTGCTTATTAATTTAAAGTGTGGTTTTTATTTTGTTTTTGTTTTTTTTTTGTTTTTTTTTCTTTGTTTTTTAGTAGCAGATATTGCTGTTCAGGTTCTCATTATGAATTAGTATATAATGGAAAAGTAAGTATTGACTATTGTCTGAGATTTGATAATCAATTTATTTTTATCATATCCATAAAGTGAACAGTATAAGTACTGTTTAATTAACTGCAATACAATCTAGCATTTTTATTGTTGTTTGTGATTTTAATTGGGTTTTATGTAATATCTAGAAATGTGGTGGGCATGGCTTTTGCCTAGGTTAAAGGAAATACAAATAGTCATTGATACGGATTCATTATAGCTTGAGCAAACCATGCAGTATTTGATATATTATAGAATAGCAAAAGAATATTTAGTAATGAAGCTTGACAAAGTGAGTTATTTGTGTGCAATTTTCTCATTTATGCATGTGATGATTTTATCCTTACTTTAATATATCATTTGTTAAATCTCGTTGGTGTTAATTGCTTATTTTATACATTCCGTCAGGGAGAAGGAAAAAAAAGTATGTTATACTCTTTTTGGAGGTCGATTTCATGTTTGCTAGTATGTGCTTTGAATTTGGTTTTCTACTTTTCTGTCTGTTTTTCCAAATGAAGTTGCTTATGCGGCACCAAAGACTGTCATTCATTTCCTAAGCAAGGTAGCTATTTTATTTCTGCATCAACCTTAACCATACTGTAGTTAAATAAAACAAAGGAATTAAATTAAGAAAAAAAAACAAATGTTGAGGTTGTATTTAGCTCTTGGGCAAGTAATAATTTGTATCTTTTATCTTGAATGTATCATAGATAAGCTGCTATATAATTGCCACTTCAAATAGCTGTGAAATTAGGTGATTAACTTAGTTCTCTCTTAGAGTTCTTTTTCCTGTATATGTCTAATTGCCTAAAATAGAAGTGGGATTTTGATTTATTTCATTTTATTTTGCTTTAATGTTTGGAGTGTCATTGTAACTACTGTATTTGCAAATAATGGAAGTTACCTGCATTTATGTTTAAGGGTGTGGGCTTTATTTTATTATTATTTTTGCAACAGTATTTTATCTTTAATGTTGAGCTCATCACTGCATATGATTGGATGTACTGATGTAACTTAATTTTTATGTTTTCATATTAGCATTGTGTATACTTATGAAGCTGTAGCTTGCAGACTTGACTTAACTTTTCAATAATACAACTGTACTAAAGTTCAGTTTTTTGCAGCAAAAAGCTGACTAATTATAATAGTACACATATTAAAATAAAAAAAAATCAGGCATTTTAAAAGTACTCAATTATATGCCACTATGCAGCACTTGTGAAACTGTCAATAAGCTAGCTGTGCACAGGGACAAGGTAGACTTTAAAGTGTTGGGAGTGGGAGGGACAGCAATGGAAATGGGGCAGGTGTATTTTGTAATTTATGTTTTCCTCCTGAAATGGCAGTGTTCTGTTTAAATTTATTTTTTGTTTCTTGTTAGTGTTATGTTTTCAATCCCTCTCATAACAAAGTTTACTTCTGAAATTATAGAGAAATAAATCCTATACATTTCACACAACTACTGTTCCAAAAGCTAGTCTGGGAGAATAAATATTGCATTGTTTTTTCTGTATGCAGTGTATAATACGTATATTGTAGCTTTTTTCTTTGTAATTATGTTTTGTAACCAATGACATATCTTTAAGAAAATTATTATGTAATTTAACAGTGGTATTAATTTTGCATCATATGTCATTTCGGATAACATCACGAATTTTGGCCCCTTGAGCACACTAACAAAATAATATGGCAGCTGGGCATGTGCCTTGAGAATCTGGCCTGACTTTGCAGGTCTGCTAGCATGTTTTTCCAGCAGGGGACTGGGGTTCAAATGAGGTTTTGTTATGATGTAGATAAGTTTTATATTGCCACTTGATGTGGCATTTGACCAAAAATGTCTCTGGCTTAATGGTTTACAATCTTACCAGAGATTAAAACACAGCCCCACTATTAAAAAAAAATATATATATCAGCATTGTTTCATTGCTTTTCTTCATATTATTATTATTATTGTTTTTGCCTCGTTTTAAATTTCACAAAGCAGATAGCTTGCCATAATACATTTTGCCACACTCTTAACAAATACTTAAGCATATTCACAGTCTGCTTAAGTTTCAGTTGTGGTAGTGCAGATATGCATTAACCATCTAGCACTTTGACAGCAAGACTGTATAAAATGCCTTCCTTCCCCCTATTTCCTTGTGGGGAAATATATTAACACAGTGCTGATCAGCAATTAATGGGGAGTTTATTCTTTATTTTAAGTCAAACCTATGAATTAAAATGAAATCAGTGACTTGTGCAATCAATATTTACAATAATTTAACTGCCTGGAATTTCAGTGTGTGTGTTGTGCATTAATTTGAGTTGTGTGTGCACATGAAAGTGTCTCTCTGCAACTTTTCATAGTCTTAAATTTGAACAACCTCAAATTGCAAGAGCTGTTCAAAGAATGATCATGTTTATTGTTTCAGAACAATTTTAATGAACAATTTACAAAAAAGTTCAGTGTGGAACCCAGCCATTATTTATTTTACATCAAAAAATCTTGAAGTAACAAACATTTGCTTCATTAGAGAAATATCTAAAAATAATTAAGACATTAGTTTATGTTACTAGGTGGATAAAACAGGGTTTGTTGTTCTGTAAGATTATGCTTGCGCCTTAAACATATTGTTAAAAGTAAAATTTAAAAAATACATTTAATACCTAGCAGGAGTTTTATACCCTATAACCTGACCAATTCAGAGACTGGTTTTGTGACAAAGTAAACACATTTGTTGAAGTTTGCAGCATGTAGGCGTTCAAGCAGAACTAAATACTAATAGTATTGAATTCAGCTTTAGTGCTGCTTGTAAATCATGGCATAAATATGTCTACGACTGCAGGGTTTGTCCTTCCATATGTCTGTTTAAAAGTGATGCATGCCTACTCCCCATACATGCACATAAGGATTCTTCTTTTTAAATGTGCACGTCAAATTTAAAAATGTATTCAATCCCTATGTAAAGTAATTTAGAAATGTATATGCCTGCACAGAATGTCCTGAAAGTTAATTGATGTTTCTGTTTTAAGAATGATCTTCAACTTTGCTTCCATTTCTATAATCAGAGTACCCAAAAGAGAGGAAATTTAAAAAGGAGAAAAATATGTCTATATAAATCAGACCACACAGATTTTCAGCTTTTACATGAAAAATATTAATTCTTAATTTTGCTGTTTTTGATTGGTGTTTTATTATTATTTTTTAAACTTTTAGAGATACTTAAAAGTTTTATTCAGGGTTTTTGTATTAATCATATGTGCTACTGTATTAATCTAAGTCCTAACTACTTGGTTTGAGTTCTTCAACTTGTGTGTTTCCTGATAATTTACATAGCTATTTTTAGTAAAAGTTAATTCACACTGCAAGTTATGGAATAATCTGTAAATTGCACAGCAATGTAGACTTGATTAATAAGTTTGAACTGTTACTGTTTTAATATTTGTAGATTTTGTGGCTTTTTCATTTTATTATTGTTTTTTGGCTTTTGATTTTATGCTACACTAGTTTGCTATGTAGCAATTGCACTGTGCAATATTTACAACATGAGGACTGGGAAAATTTTTATGGATGTAATGTCTCTTACAGTTTGCGATAGTATTTCTCTCTAGTTCTCAGTGATTTAAATGTGACCAAGCCTTCTGTACTTTGTCACAAAAAGCGGGTTTTCCAGGTGACTATTTTGGTGAGTGTCAAAATAAGAATTTATGGTGTATTATTGTCAAGATTCACTTCGAATTAAAATATCTATTGCTACATCAATTGACTTGAGTTATTTATTGATTTCCAGTCTCATCTTGAATATTATTTTGTCTTGCTATTTAAGAGACCACTACTGGGATTTATGTTATGGCACTTAACAGAATCTTATCAGTCTTTTATACAATATATTCTTTATCAGTTTTATACAGAGATTTTAATATTGGCATTTCTGCACCAAATAAAGCCTCTCTTCAATTCCAACAACACAACCACTGTGAAACAAAATCTGTAAATTAACAGGCTGTTCAAAATTTATGCAAACCATACACTTACTGAATGTGTTGTTTGAAGTTTAGTTTAAAATTTACTGGCCATTTTTTATGTTTGGATATGTATGGAAATAGTTGATTAGTACAATTCATTTACTTGGTCAGAGAGGGGAAAAGAAGTCTCTAAATTGCACATTTTTTTAAATCCACAAAATGTTTGCCAGTCATTAATAGATTATTTGAGGCTAGAGGGATTGTTCAAGACAGCAGAGAAGTAAATATTCTCCCATGCCAAAAAGAATGTTGCACACTGCTTTGAACAGAGGTCAGTGCAATTTGACAAAATGCATTATTTCTTACACATGCAGTACATTTCATGTGATATCACATGCTTGTTATCTCATAAACCCACTGACAGATGAAATGAAAATTTTGAAAAAAGCAAATGAATATTAAGTGTGTATAACCTAAGGAAAGTGAACATATCAATTGTTTTGCTTAGCAAACCTAAAATAAGAAGGTCTTGTATACCAAGTCATTCCTTGTCTACATGTGAGTGTTCATGTAGCATAGCCTAAATGGGACACTTTGCCTAAACAAACATGACTATAATGTAAATAAAGCTGTAATGATGCTCCAAGTTTGTGTATACGCCATAGTTTACAGATTTTGCAGAGTAGATTGTAAATGCCCCCTTTATTTAGCTTGAATGAAGATCAATTCAACTCTAGATGGACTTTAGCTGGCTTCCTATAAAGTTTGGATACAGTAACCAGAATACACTATCCGCCTTATTAACAGAATGATGTTAAGAAGGGGAAGCTTTTCCCCTAGTATTGGAAACATTGCATTTTAGTGAGCAACCTCAGCTGAGAAATGTCATTTATCACTAAAGTTCTATTTTTCTGGAAGAAAATCTGGAGTGGTAGCAGAGGAGCTGTGGAGGCTAAATGCATAAATAACTTTGGGTGAAGCTTATTTTTGGTATTTACTACAACCCCAATTCCAATGAAGTTGGAACGTTGTGTAAAACGTAAATAAAAACAATACAATGATTTGCAAAACCTCAGGGGCAGTAGAAGACTGGGAAAGTTGAGGAATGTTCAAAAAACACCTGTTTTGAACATTCCACAGGTGAACAGGTTAATTGGAAACAGGTGTTTGTCATGATTGGGTATAAAAGGAGCATCCCCAAAAGGCTCAGTCGTTCACAAGCAAGGATGGGGCGAGGTTCACCACTTTGTGAACAACTGCGTGGGCAAATAGTCCAGCAGTTTAAGAACAACGTTTCTCAACGTACAATTGCAAGGAATCTAGGGATTTCATCATCTACTGTCCATAATATCAAAAGATTCAGTGAATCTGGAGAAATCTCTGCACGTAAGCGGAAAGGCCGAATACCAACACTGGATGCCCGTGACCTTCAATCCCTCAGGCGGCACTGTATTAAAAACCGTCATCATTCTGTAAAGGATATTACCACGCGGGCTCAGGAATACTTCAGAAAACCATTGTCAGTTAACACAGTTCATCGCTACATCTACAAGTGCAAGTTAAAACTCTACCATGCAAAGCAAAAGCCATATATCAACAACACCCAGAAATGCCGCAGGCTTCTCTGGGCCCGAGCTCATCTGAGACGGACTGATGCAAAATGGAAAAGTGTGCTGTGCTCTGATGAGTCCACATTTCAAATTGTTTTTGGAAATCATGGACGTCGTGTCCTCCGGGCCAAAGTGGAAAAGGACCATCTGGATTATAATCAGCGCAAAGTTCAAAAGCGAGCATCTGTGATGGTATGAGGGTATGTTAGTGCCCATGGCATGGGTAACTTGCACATCTGTGAAGGCACCATTAATGCTGAAAGGTACATACAGGTTTTGGAGCAACATATGCTGCCATCCAAGTGACGTCTTTTTCAGGGACGTCCCTGCTTATTTCAGCAGGACAATGCGAAGCCACATTCTGCATGTGTTACAATAGTGTGGCTTCATACTAAGAGTGCGGGTACTAGACTGGCCTGCCTGCAGTCTAGACCTGTCTCCCATTGAAAATGTGTGGCGCATTATGAAGAGCAAAATACGACAACGTAACTGAAGTTGTACATCAAGCAAGAATGGGAAAGAAGTCCACCTACACAGCTTCAACAATTAGTGTCCTCAGTTCCCAAACGCTTATTGGGTGTTGTTGAAAAGAAAGGTGATATAACACAGTGGTAAACATGACCCTGTCCCAGCTTTTTTGGAACGTGTTGCAGGCATCAAATTCAAAATGAGTGAAGATTTGCAAAACAACAAAGTTTATCAGTCTGAACATTTGATATCTTGTCTTTGTAGTGTATTCAATTGAATATAGGTTGAAAACGATTTGCAAATCATTGTATTCTGTTTTTATTTACGTTTTACACAAGGTCCCAACTTCATTGGAATTGGGGTTGTACTTGAACCGCAGGCATACAGGGTTTAAATCTTGACCTAGTCACTGCCTATGGGATTTGTGCATTCTCTGCATTTGTGGGTTTTCAGCCAGTACCGTAGCTGTTTAATCTCCAAAAATATACATGGAGGTGAACTGTAAATGTTATTTCTGGGAGGTTGGGGGGATTTGTGTGTGGCTTGTGACAAGCCAGCTTTGCTTTTTGAGAGGGCCAGTTCCTGTAAGGATCCTAATATAGTTAGTATAAGAGGTCTGGAACCAAGGGGCCCTTTAACAACATTGTTGGCTTTTTTTATGGGGGGGGAGGAGACTATATGCAAAATTTCAAATTTCCTTTTGGTTCAATATATGTGTGTGTATGTTTGTGTACAAGCCAATGCTTGGAAGTAGTGGAAAGGTATATATGATGATGATAAATATTTTGGGCCAAAATGTTTCTCTTTCTTTATTTAATCTTTGGTATAGTAAAATCACAAAGAAAGGCAGTCATGGCATCTTTGTCATTAATACAGTGAATCAGAAGGAGACCAACTGTTAGATAAAATGTATTTTTTTTTTTTTTTGCTAATGAAGATTTTTTAATTGGGCTTAACAATTAATATACTTAAAAAGGAAAAATATCCATTTACATTTCTGAGAATGAAAGATGGTTCTAGACCTCTAGGTAGTGAAGAAGGTCAGAGCCTATGCCCAGGAAAAATGTAATTGTTACATAGAACTGCTAATGGTTCCCATTGCTGTTTGGAGTTGTTGTTAAGTTGAAGCGTTAAGTAAACTTGGACTGTACTGTTTGTGGGCACAAGAAGTTTCTCCGGCCTTGCCTTGTCTTCCCTTAAGGGAAGATTGTTTGTCAGAATGAAAATAAAGTGGAATAGTGTGTGGCTTCTTTTGTGTTGTATTATAGGCAGAGATCACTGAGAATCGACACCGAATTCATTGCATTAATCCTAATAGGGTGGTGGCTTAGTGAGATAACCGTTACAGAGCGGATAAAAGCACCAAATTTTGCACGGCTAATCATTAGGGTCTATGAAAGAATTTTAGCCTAGGAGCCCAAAACAATTGCTTGAAAAAAAAAAAAAAAACACAAAACTGCAGATATACCGATATCAATGAAAATTGTTGCGAAAATGACCAAAAATGACCGTACGTGCACTAAAAGAACCAGACTTTCAGTGTTCAACAGAGTCACCAAATCATTCACAAATACTTGAATAAACCACAAAACTGCAGATTTACCGATAGCAATGAAAATTGTTGTCAAAATGACCCAAAAATTAATGTCCGTGCACTATAAAAACCAGACGTAGATACGCGAAACTCGAAACTTAAGTCTTTGACAGAGTCACCAAGTCAATCACAAATTATTACATCACTATGAAATATTTTTCAGATTAATTCTATTTGTTGCACATGCATTTACAGTGGTGAGCAGTCCAGATTTGCATTACTGCATTTGCATCTGGTGCAATCGCCTTTACAGGAACATTTGATCAGCTCACTGCAGGCCCTGGAGACTTCAGGGAGAGTGGTCCATTGTGGCACCCATGATCCTGATTCTGTCACTCATGCACAGCCCAATGGAGAAGGAATCAGTTGGTCAGTCTGTAAGCTTGTCCAGATTCCTGCCTGATATGCAACCCTTTGTACATGCAGAAGTAGTGCGTCCTGTGTAGGCGGCAGTTTCTCCATTGATCGGTTTGCATGACAGAAGAGTTCTCTTAATTTATTCACAGACATCAAAGGGCTGCTTTTATCATACAGGATAACAATCAGCCTTTCAAACGTTTCGAGTCAACTGCTGAAATGGATGTTTGGCAAGATTTAAAAATGTTTCTGTGACATCATCATACGCCTGTCAGGCCTGCCACGCTGACTTCTTACCTCTACCAGTGAAAGCTGAAGTTGTATCGCAGACGGAGTATGCATGGAACACAGGCAACGCTCATGACTTTGGCTCACACAAGCTTGCACATATTTCGTTAATGTGGTAAAATCTGTGCTTCTTGCCTGTGCCAAAGGCCACCCAAATATCCGCAGCAGATTGTGTGATGACTAGGTCATGAAATATGCCTGCAAGGATGACTACTACGTCAGTGTCTACAGTACGCACAACACTTTTTGCTCTGTTTTCCAGTGCATGCTGTATATGTACAACAATCTGAGTGTCGGCCTCCTCGTGGTTGCAGTCATTCATGGAAGAACCAGAACCAAGAACTGAAACAGCATGTCCTGATGTGACTTTTTTTTTTTTCTGATGACTTAGAAGCTCCTTCTTATTGGTTGGGTCATAGAGATAATCCATCCAGTTACGTGGCAGTTTTGTCTGACCAGACATTTTCCTGTGTTTGCCTTTTCCCCCTCTTGTGTTGTCTCTTTCAAACTGCCTGAGATGTAGCTGTCCCAAACAACGTCTAACCTGTTGCAATTTTGCAGCAGCTTTTCAAGGTAAGGGATGGAAACGCCACTTGCGTACATATCAAACGTGTTAACAGTGTTAATGGGCAGGAAGTGGATGATAGCAGCTCTATCCAGAACTTGGCAGTCATATAAACCAGGTGCCTTACACTGATCAGGCTCTTCAAGGCACTGCAGCAGATCAGACTTGCTACCTGGCAAGTGACGCTTACTGAAGTCTGACAGGGAGGGAGGGAATGACTCCAAGTCACCTTTGCGGTTTTGCATAGCAATGTAAAGCTGCCCAAACAGTGCAACATTGTTCTTCAGTTCTTCGATCTTCCTGCCCTGCTTTGGAGTAGACTTGTGTTTAGGGTTACTGAAGAGTGCCAGCGAATTTCTTTTTATAGGATCATTAATTGAGTGAGTTCGCTCACCAAGAACCCGCTTAACAAAGTCTTGGTATTGAGCAAAGTGTGAATCGAGTAGGTAACCTATCTTGAGAAAACATTGCCAGCTAATATAGGAAGTCCCATTATCGCCTGTGAGGAGTGTGCCTCTTTCCTGATTTGGTTCACCTTATGCAGCAATAATAGATGCATATAAAACTGTCTGTACTCCGTTCAGTTTCATTTGTAGCTTTTCAGTTGAACAAAGTGACAATATCAGATTTTTTTCACATAGGTTACCTTTTAAACATATAGTATGTTTGTCCATCGATACAAGTGGTGTCTGAATATTTAGCAACTTTCTCAATATAAGAATGCAGAATTTTCGTGTCAGGTTTTCTCCAACAATATTGAGGCTCTTGCAGGACCTTACTGAGTATAATGGTAAAGAACATGACTGCCATTGTTGATGCTTTCATCGAAAGAATTTCATGCACTGATGGACAATACTGCTGAATTTAGTTTCGATCTGGTACCAAATAACACCAGCATCAATACCATCCATCCATCCATTTTCCAGCTCACTGAATCCGAACACAGGGTCACGGGGGTCTGCTGGAGCCAATCCCAGCCAACACAGGGCACAAGGCAGGAACCAATCTCGGGTAGGGTGCCAACCGACCGCAGGACACACACAGACACACCCATACACCAAGCACACACTAGAGCCAATTTAGAATCGCCAATCCACCTAACCTGCATGTCTTTGGACTGTGGGAGGAAACCGGAGCACCCGGAGGAAACCCACGCAGACACGGGGAGAACATGCAAACTCCACGCAGGGAGGACCCGGGAAGCGAACCCACGTCCCCAGGTCTCCCAACTGAGAGACAGCAGCGCTACCCACTGCGCCACCATGCCGCCCAGCATCAATACCAAAACTTTCTCCAAAAGTTCTCCTTGTGTGCTCACCAAGAGCTTGCAGGTGAATTTTTTTGAGTGTATATCGAGTTTTGACAAATGCATTAACGTGTATCATCTACAGTAGATGATGGCTGGTGGTCCCAAACAATCATTTCTCCCACTCTTTAAAACCTTTACAGCTCTTTGTCATTAGTGAAAGCTAGGAGTCCTTGCTTACAAACTACACTACAAGACAGTGAAACTCGTAAAGTATAATCTAAATTTGTTCAATAAGTAGCTGCATGCAATTAACATATAAAGCATGTTAATGTAGAATTACTTTAAAAATGCATCAACTATTTTGATAAAATGTACTTTTTTTTAAGATGTAATGGATATAATCTACAAACCTCGAAGAAAGCATCTTTTGTAATAAAGTCAACGTAAAATGTAGTGTGGCGCACCACAGGCATCTTCAAGTACCCGTCTACTATGCACATAGTAGTCACCTGTCGGCGATACTGTGTGTACAAGATAGCTTAGGTATTTCATACATGTTGCAGTTATTTTAATATATTAAATAATCAATTTTGCCAGTTATCGTGTGTGTGTGTGTGTATATATATATATATATATATATATATATATATATATATATATATACAGTGCATCACTTTTTCCACGTTTTGTTATGTTACAGCCTTATTCCAAAATGGATTAAATTCATTTTTTTCCTCAGAATTCTACACACAACACCCCATAATGACAACATGAATAAAGTTTACTTGAGATTTTTGCAAATTTATTAAAAATAAAAAAATTGAGAAAGCACATGTACATAAGTATTCACAGCCTTTGCCATGAAGCTCAAAATCGAGCTCAGGTGCATCCTGTTTCTCCTGATCATCCTTGAGATGTTTCTGCAGCTTAATTGGAGTCCACCTGTGGTAAATTCAGTTGATTGGACATGATTCGGAAAGGCACACACCTGTCTATGTAAGGTCCCACAGTTGACAGTTCATGTCAGAGCACAAACCAAGCATGAAGTCAAAGGAATTATCTGTAGACCTCCGAGACAGGATTGTCTCGAGGCACATATCTGGGGAAGGTTACAGAAAAATTTCTGCTGCTTTGAAGGTCCCAATGAGCACAGTGGCCTCCATCATCCATAAGTGGAAGACGTTCGAAACCACCAGGACTCTTCCTAGAGCTGGCCGGCCATCTAAACAGAGCAATCGGGGGAGAGGGGCCTTAGTCAGGGAGGTGACCAAGAACCCGATGGTCACTCTGATTGAACTCTTTGGTGTGAATGCCAGGCGTCACGTTTGCAGGAAACCAGGCACCGCTCATCACCAGGCCAATACCATCCCTACAGTGAAGCATGGTGGGTGGCAGCATCATGCTGTGGGGATGTTTTTCAGTGGCAGGGACTGGGAGACTAGTCAGGATAAAAGGAAAGATGACTGCAGCAATGTACAGAGACATCCTGGATGAAAACCTGCTCCAGAGCGCTCTTGACCTCAGACTGGGGTGGCGGTTCATCTTTCAGCAGGACAACGACCCTAAGCACACAGCCAAGATATCAAAGGAGTGGCTTCAGGACAACTCTGTGAATGTCCTTGAGTGGCCCAGACTTGAATCCGATTGAACATCTCTGGAGAGATCTTAAAATGGCTGTGCACCGACGCTTCCCATCCAACCTGATGGAGCTTGAGAGGTGCTGCAAAGAGGAATGGGCGAAACTGGCCAAGGATAGGTGTGCCAAGCTTGTGGCATCATATTCAGAAAGACTTGAGGCTGTAATTGCTGCCAAAGGTGCATCGACAAAGTATTGAGCAAAGGCTGTGAATACTTATGTACATGTGATTTCTCAGTTTTTTTATTTTTAATAAATTTGCAAAAACCTCAAGTAAACTTTTTTCACGTTGTCATTATGGGGTGTTGTGTGCAGAATTCTGAGGAAAAAAATGAATTTAATCCATTTTGGAATAAGGCTGTAACGTAACAAAAGGTGGAAAAAGTGATGTGCTGTGAATACTTTCCAGATGCACTGTATATATAATAGAATATCTTTCAAATAAAGAGAGCTGAAGCTGGAAAAAAGAAATTCTACATAGCAGAATCATTGGAGTTAGCACTCCGACCCAATAGCAGCTGGTGCGGAGTGTTTTGGGTGAACTTTATAGATCACTTATATGCCAGCATTGATGAGGCACTTTTTCCTCTGCTAAAAACCTTTGGTCCCCGCATGTGGCTACCAGAAAGTCATCTTAAGGGCCCTGGCTTGATGTGGCTTATGGAGTTGGTGAAAATGAGGCAGATGTTGGTTCCTGTGAGGCAGAGCTGGCTTTGTGAAAGTGCAAGTAGGCCATAAGGCAGATGAAAGCATGTGGAGATGCATGAAAAGAGACCTTAATAGTGAGACGGTGGCATTTTTTTCTGGGTTGTTTATTCATTGAGGAAGAAAATATGTTTCAACTGCGGAATATTCAGTGTCATGAAATGCCAACTTCCCAAACTCCCTCTAACCTGTAATGAATATCTTGGCAATACTGAGCAATGCCTGTCAGTTCATTCACAAAACAGATCTAGACAAGATGTGTGTATTGCATAAAGAAACGGTCTGTTTAACAAACCTGTCAGTCAGTCAGTTTTAACATTGTGTTTCTTCAGAAGTCGTACAAATGGATTGAGTGCAGCTCGACGGCAGTGTTGTAACACACGTGTGATGTCCTCAACATCTTGTTTCACAGGTAGATGTTTAACTACAGTACATGCCAACAACACGCCTGTCTGCTTTGTGATTCCTGCTCACTTCACTTCCAGTTCTTTTGATTTCAAACTGAATCATTACATGCGATCGAGAGCTTGAAACTGATGATTCCCTTGTTTATCATACAAGCAGTATGAGTAGTGTATTGTACATTTATATTAGAGTGAAACTGAACATTCTTAAAAAACTTGAGTTTCCAAAAATTGTTTTCTGTCAGCGTGACGGTTTTTTTGGCTCACTGACTGCACCAGTATGTGCCATTCACTGACCTGGGATTGAGCCCCAAGATTCTGGTTCTTGAGTCTTGTTTTACTTTATGCACTTTCACTATGCTGTCTGTCATGCTTTGTGCTTTCAATGGGAATTACCAGCATGTTTGATATATAATGTATTATAAGAGTACAATAATTATATACACTTGCGTTTTTTTTCTCCTTGTTTTATTCAAAATAATTAAACAATACAAATTAATCAATTCACTTAAATGGCTAGTTTGAGAACGAGCTGAATCAGCAAAGTGAATCAAAATGCTCATTACTACCCTGGCTTGGATCTCGGCCGCTCTTGCCATCTTTGTCAAATTTGCTTCTTCTCCCACTTTGTCCACCGTTAATCCCCCTCATCTCACCGTCCTAAAGTCGCGGGTGCCAGGTGCACTGGTGACTCCAAATGTACGTTGTAGTTGTGCATGTGGCACGGCAGGCCCCACAATGGACTAGCAACCCGTCCAACATTCATTCCTGACGTGTGCCCCATGTTGCCAGCATAGCTACTGTAACATTTACCTGTGGTCTACTATTGGATTTGAGAATGTTGTACTGCTCCATTTAGGGAAACTTCATTTTTGCCCCCTTCCAGTCCGAATGTCTTTGTATGCTGATATACACAATGAATGTTATGTTCAATCACATTTTCCTTTAAGGCTCTTTTTTACATTTTTTTTTCTTTATTGCAAGTTTACTCTTTATTTTCTTAAGATACATGGGGCTAAGGTTTGGTCTGCTTTACTGCCCCTTGGGTTAGTGAGTTATAGTGAGTCCTGAATGCACGCCACTCTGTACAGCTGCTATGCAGCATTGGCTTTAACAGCCAGTTGTATTGTCTTTCTAAGTGATATTGACCCCTCTCTAAAAACTCTCATGTGACACCAGTGCCGCCCACTAGATGGCGCTGCTGTTTGTCAGTATCCGGCACTTTTTCCCCAAAGTTTCAAGTCATGACACAGATCATGAGATGGATGTCACTCACCATTCATGTTGTGTCTCGCTTTGCGAGAAGACCCAACATCTGAGTAAACCAAAGCCTGCAAGAGCACACATTTCTTTTCTCATAATTTTAAGCTAAACATCTTAATAGACCAGTTTGCACAACTGTCACATTTCTATGACAAAAGCCAGCACTCCACTCAGCAATGTGTTCTCTTCCATATAAAGCAGACAGTGTGGCGTGGTGGTTAAAGCTTTGGACTTCAAACCCTGAGGCTGTGGCTTCAAATCCCACCACTGAAGCAGGTTGCTTCACCTCCCTGTGCTCCAACTGGGAAAAAAGAAATGTGACCAGTTGAATCTCAGATATTGTAAGTCGCTTTGGATAAGAGTGTCGGCCAAATAAAGAAATGTAAATCCAGCTTTGCCTTGAAATGGCACACAGAGGCTGCCACTTCCAGACTGGTGAGATCAGCTATAACACCTTCCTGCTGCAGGTTAATATACAGTGGGGGAAATGAGTTTTCAAAACGTCAACACACATTAACCACATTTCCATTGCAGCTATGAAATTTAGACCAAACACTGGTGTTATCTAATAAAGTGAGTTGCAATATCATGCAGCTTTCATACACATAACCAATGGATGTGATAAATAATGTAACACAAATATCAAAAAAGTATTTCCGGCCTGCAAAGTGCTACTGGATGATACATATTACTGTAAATGAAAACCCAGCGGTTGGTCAAAAGGCAAATCCATCTGTTGTAGGCCATTCCGAATGTTCAGGTATCGTCACGTCACGTAAGGAGCACTCTGTACAAGATACAGCAAGAGCTGCTGCACACCCCTCTCGGTGTGGTGTGGCGTGTCGTGTCACGATGGTTGAGGCCACACCATCTCACATATCTTGATCTTCAGGGACTGCCATCTGAATTTCTAATGTCTTTACTGTTGTTTCTCATTAGTCTGACGAGAGCTGATGGCCGCCTCCCAGTAGAACGAAGCAGGAGCACAAATCCTGGAGACACGTGTTGTAGCATGTGCTTAACATGGCACTGTGCTGTCCTCTGACTTGCACAACAGACAGCAGCACTCCTGTGTCACATGTGTCAGTCAGGACACTCTCTGATCATTGACGTCATCTTGCTAGAACTGCCCGATTCCAATACGGATTTGTTTTCCTTACCTTTTTAATTTTGTTTTTTGGTACTTTTAACCCTAAGCTGCTGCATAACCAGTCATGTAGAAGCCTTATGTTCAATATTAAAATGGTATTTATAGATTTAAACTACAGGCCACAAGTGTTACCTGTTCATTTTTATTACAGGTTGTCTTGATATCTCAAATGCATTTCTTGAAATTATGCCTCCATTTCTCAAAACACAAATCCACAACTAGACGCTCCATAAACTTATTGGTCCATGCAATCTTGATGAAAAATCAAAGTTTGCCTTCAGACAGAACAGAAAAGCCCTCACAAACACATCCACTACCACACAATGTTACATACTGGCGAGATCAAAACACAACTGTAGAAACCAGCAATGAGTACTGCTGCTTATTGTTCTGCCCCACAGAAACCTCTTTACATGATAAGCACAATTAAAGATGACACAAATGTTTGCATTTGCACAGTTCTTATTCCTTAATGTCTTCTGCCATACAGTATACCTTCAAAACCAATATAATGTAAAGTATAAATGAATTAAAATGAAAAAGGTGATGAATACAGTACATAAAAAAGTGATTCTGCCACAGCATCCTGTCTCTGGTCAGGGTCAGGCCCAAAAATCTCATCAACGTCACAGTTGCATGTTTTATCCACCCTTGACAAGCCGAAACTGAAACTTCTAAATAGGCCTCTTCCATGGCCTGGAGAAGGTGAACACGGATGTAGGGGTAGTGGCCGTAAACCGTCCACCACCATGCTGAACAAAAAGCTTCTTTATGGGGTTTAAAAAGGGAGAATATGCAGGCGGAAAGATGTTAAAGAGCCCTGGGTTATTGATGAAGCAGCCTGATGGAAATGACATTGTCCCAGATGACAAGGTAACGAGGTAGCTCTGGTTGGGTTGGTTCACTCTGGTCTAGCTGGTGTTCATGGTCTCTTGGACCATCGGGGATAGCAAGAAGAAGCACAGTTTATAGAGACCAAGGACGGCATGGTGGCGGAGGACATCTCATGACTGATGGCCGCATACTTTTCTTCTGGTGACATTCTCTCTTCTCTGGCCAAGGACATTCACAACAGCCCAACTGCAAACTGTTCCTTCCCCTTCACCTTCTTTTGGTTAAGTTAAATCCTGCCTCATCGATAAAGACGAGCTTATGAGGAACATGTAGGCCTTCGACCTCCAAGATTCTCTACAGAAACACAGTAGCGTACACATTGCAAGAGGAGAAGACTCTGATTCTTCATACGGTATGAAAACTCAGACTTGGATATATTGCTGGTGCTGCTCTTTGACCCTCTCAGAATTTCCTTCAAAAAGGACGCGGTAGGCCTGTTTCATCCTGAACCTGCTCTTTTGGAGGATGTGGTCAGTTGTAGAGCTGCTGACAGCATTTATCTCTCTAAATACTGAATGTGTTGTTCTTCAATCACTCTCCGTTGAATCTCTCATTGTTGGTGATGACCATATTCACATAAACAGCCTTTTCCTGCCCTCCAGCAGGTGGTTGTCTCTCAGACTTGGGAAAACAGAAGTACTGATGGGGTACTGTTGCTTTAAAAGGTGCAGTGGTAGCTCAATGATTAAGGCACTGGGTTACTGATCAGAATGGTGGGGGGTTCAAGTGCCAACACCACCAGGCTACCACAGTTGGGCCCTTCAGCAAGGCCCTTAACCCTCTCTTCTCCAGGGGTGCTGTATCATGGCTGACCCTGCACTCTGACCCCAACTTCCACACAAGCTGGGCTATGTAAAGAAATGCCAATCACAGTAATGTATATGTGACAAATACGGTAAAGGCTTCTTCTGTACAACATTCTTTTTACAAAATGGGAGCATACAGTAAGTCCTCATTTCTGTGACTGCATATGAGATAGTAACGCAGTGCATCTTTCTGACAGCATATACTGTAGTGCAACAGAGCAAACGGCTACAGTGCATGTTATGTGTTGTAACAGCAGAGACTAAGACACTCAAGTAACACTAGAGGGCAGTATGTAAAACACCTAATAATAATACATTTTATTTATATAGCATCATTCGAGGGTCAGCTCAGGTTGGACGGTTGGGAGACAAAGCCAGAGAGGTGAGATTGCGTTGGTTTGGACATGTGCAGAGGATAGAGCTGCCAGGCAAGAGAAAAAGAGGAAGGCCTAAAAGAAGGCTTACGGTTGTGGTGAGAGAGGACATGCAGGTGATGGGTGTAATAGAACAAGATGCAGAGGACAGAAAGATATGGAAGACGATGATCTGCTGTACAGCTGAAGGCCATGTCACCCATAGAGGGCAGGTCAGTGTTCAGCACAACAGCACTGCCAGAATCAGAGGACCTTAGTGGGCGAACAGGAGCACAGTGATGGAGAAGGTCATTGATGTAGACTGGTGTGACGCCATTTAATGCTTTGAGGGTTAATAACAGAATTTTATATTTAATGCTGCAAGACACAGGGCGCCAGTGAAGGCAAAGCAGGATGGGTGTGATGTGCTTGCTGTTTCTGGTTTCTGTAAGGACTCTTGCGGCAGAGATTTGAATCAACTGAAGCTGTGATATAAAATTTGAAGGGACATCTGCCAGAGAGAGTTACAATATAATCTATGGAGGATGTGATAAAAGCTTTAACAAGTCTCAGAATTAGAAAAGGAGAGGAATGAGCGAACACAGGATATATTACGGAGGTGGATGTAAGAAAGTTTCTTAATGTGGTTTATGTGGGTGGAATAAGACAGGGAGGAATAAAAAATGACACTAAGATACCTTGCATTAGAAGAAGGTCTGATGAAATCGCCGTCAAAAGTGATTGAAAAGGAGCTCATTTTCTTAAGTTATGCTTTAGTGCCAGTTTGTGGGAGTTCAGTTTTGTTTAAATTTAATTTTAACGAGTTCTGCTCCATCCAGGTTTTAATTTTACTGAGGCAAGTTGTGAGCTGAGAAAACCCTGATGAAGTTGTACTTTTAACATTGAAATAGAGTTGCATAAAAATGACAACCCAGTCCTTAGCTATGAATAATATGGCCAAGGTGAAGCCCTGAGGAACTCCTTGTGTGATTGGCACTGAGCTGGATCTGCTGTTGCCAAGACTAACAAACTCATATAGGACTTAAACCACTGGAGGAGAAAAAAAGAAATAACCAGAATGTTCTCCATTCCAGAGAGTAGAATGTCATGTTTGGAGACAGAAAAAATGGGGCAGAAGGAATGAGGAGAGTCATGAGAACAACATCGGTGGAGAGGCAGGACAAGCCAGCTAGCCAGTGTGGGTGAGACGCAGCATGGTCCTTGGCCTGCGAAGGATTGGTGCTCTAGGAACGGATCATTCCCCACTAATAAATTGTTGAGGAGTGAAAATGATCGAGGTGGCATTTTACACAAGGGATCCAATATATGCCACGTGAGCAACAAGGAGGACAGGAGGACAACTGACCCCGTATGGGTTGACCGGAGCTGTTTGGAGGAAGCTAAAATGGGGGTCGGGTGGTGAGGACCGCGGCTGCTTGTGTCTCAGCCGGCTGAGTGAGCAATAGGTGAGGTCCTGCAGATATCTCCTTTACAACATTAGGAGAATCCGCCCCTTTCTCACTACAGAGGCTACTCAGCTTCTCGTCCAGACCTTGGTCATCTCTAAGCTGGACTACTGCAACTCTCTGCTGTCTGGACTTTCACTAAAGGCAACACGACCACTTCAACTGATCCAGAATGCAGCTGCAAGACTCGTTTTTGATATTCCCAAATTCTCGCACACTACACCTCTGCTGCGGAACCTGCACTGGCTCCCTGTGGCTGCCCGCATCAGGTTCAAAACCCTAACACTTGCCTTTAAGGCCAAAACTGGAGCTGCACCACCTTACATATCAGCACTGGTCAAGCAGCGTGTCACTTCTCGCTGTCTCAGAACATCAAGCACTGCACGTCTCGAACCACCCTTACTTAAAAGAAGAGGACGACATGCATCAAGACTTTTTGCAGTGTTGGCTCCTCAGTGGTGGAACGAACTTCCTCTTGCTGTACGAACAGCGGAGACCCTCACTGTCTTCAAACGTCGCCTGAAGACACACTTCTTTCAACAGCACTTGGACTAAAGTCCCCATACTTTTTTTTCTACCCTTTTTTTTCAAAAAAAAAAAAAAATTTTGTACTAACTTACTATTTTCTTCTAGCAGGGTTTTGTATACAACTTGGTCAGCGGTAACTTGTTTAATGACAGTAGATTTAATCCTAGCCTTAAAGACTGAAGAACAGTCGTAGACTACTAAGCACTGTTGTAAGTCGCTCTGGATAAGAGCGTCTGCTAAATGATGTAAATGTAAATGTAAATGTAAATGTAAATGGAAGTGGAGAGGCACTGGGCTCCTCTGACAGAATATGAAGGACCCGATGGATGTTGGCTTTAATCATGTTTTAATCTGGATTTTAAATTCACGGACCGTCACTGTTTTTATGGATTATTTATTTACTAGCCATCCCTCGTGGTTTCGTCTGCGTATTAGTGAAACAGGACAGTGAGGGGGGGCCCGCCCAGCTCCCTACTCCTGACGTCACTCTTCCACCTCCCCTTGGCCTGCAGCCTCTGTCTCAGTTTAGCTCGAATATATCACTCCTGCAAGCGAACTATGTTTCTTAGCGCAGTGAGAGCAGTTGTAAAATCAACCGGAATGTTCAAGCAAATTATAGAATAAAAAATTTCTAAATCCGTTAAGTAGTTCTCTCGTTCGCTAACTAAGCAGAGTTAAGGTTACGCCCCAAGGCAGACACATGAGTGAGGAGGACCCCACCCTCCTCGGCCCGCTGCATGTCTCTCGGATTCACGCTAATAAATTGGTACCACAAGCGAACTATGATACTTAGCACGATGAAAAAGTTGTGAAATCAATGAAATGTTCAAGCAAATTGTAGAAAAAAAACCCAATCTAAATCCGTTAAGTAGTTCTCTCGTGAAAAACGGACAGACATGCAAACGGGTCAAAAAAACTAAGAAGTTTCATGCTTGGACTACGAAATTCTTTTCGTAGCGAGCAACTATGGGCCAAGGGTAACCTACATTCCAAATTTCAAGTCCCAAGTCCTGATAGTTCGGGAGATTTCGTGATGGGCGAGTCAGTGGCATTTGGCTTATATAAGTGCACTCCGTTTAGCTGCAATGTTTGGGGGCTGAAGGCCCAATTGCAGGTAAGCAGAGATTGCAAATAAGCGGAATTAGCTTATAATAGACTGTGAGCCATATGCTACATGCTAGGTACGTACTTTATGCATGTATTGCGTCACTGTGATCGCCTATTTATAAAGAACGCGATTAACTGAAGTGCCTAGAGCTAAGGAATAAACACAACGTATTGTTACTAACCAGCCTCAAATAAAATTTAATCGTCTAATGTAGTCACATTAGATTACATTACATGTAAAATACATAAATCCTTGCCGGTCTACAGCTGCTAATTTTCAATTCAGCAATGTCGTCGTTTACTCAGTATTAGTTCACACGCGACAAAAATAATCTGTTATTGTTGTCTGTGCCTGGTTCGGACGAAGCTCATAAATTTGGCTGGACAGTGCATAAAACGTTTCGCACGAATCACAGCCAGTTGACTCTAGGTAGGCTCGTATAAAATCCAAGCTCTTCACTGCATTAGCGAATGTCAGTGCCATGGCAGGTGCAGTCTGAACGTCATCGACGTCGGCCGTGTCCAGTCTCTCCTCCTCTTCTAGCTGATTGGCGGCTGGAGTAGACGCCTTCAGGCTTTCACATATCTCTTCATCTGTTTTATCTGCACTTGTTGGAGCATTACTGTCGATTTCAACGAAACGATCAAAGTCATTAGATTTCCATCAGGCAGCTGTAGCCCCACGGTGCTGCTATCGTCCACAACTGTTGCTGAGGCACCCAGAACTGGGATACTGCTATCTCCCTCCACAGCTTTCATGAAGCTTGCCCATCTGTAGCAGTTAACAATTGTTGACGTACTGACACGACTCCACGCATCCTTCTGCATGTGCAAACTGTCAAGTAGCGTCAGCTTACGGGCCAACTCAATTGCTCTCATTATTTCATTGTCACCTTGATCCATGATAGCCATGAGACGGCGAAGCATGAGGGATTGGTAATTTCACATGAATTTTGCTATTATGCTTTGGTCCATGGGCTGAATTAAGCTAGTGGTGTTGGACGGCATAAAAACGAGCTTGATGTTTATCAGTCTGATATCATCACATTGTGTGCTGCACAGTTGCCACACAGCAAAACAATTTGTCATCTTTTGGACCTCATTGAATTGTCCAGCTTCTTCAGCCACTGCAGTCAAACTTCACTGGTCATCCAGGTGTTGCGATTTGCCTCGTATACCACTGGAAGCTTCTTGACGTTTTTGAAGCATTTTGGCTCTTTGCTTTTCCCTATTACCAGTGGTGGCAACTTTTCTGATCCATCCATGTTACAGGCCAGTAGCAGCGTCAGTCTGTCTTTTGGCACTTTAGTCCCAGCAGCTTCATGATTTTTAAACGTTAATGTTCCCTCAGGTATGGCACGCCAATAAAGCCCAGTTTTGTCAGCACTGAAGATATCACGTTCATCATACTCTTTGATGATGTCAGGAAGAACTTCAACTATCCAACGCTCTGCACCAAATTCATCAGCGTCCTGCTTTTCCCCGTGTTGCTGTTTAAACTGGATGTTTTCTTGTTGCTTCCAGCGCTCCAGCCATCCATTTTGTATCATTAAATCCCTCTATGCCAAAGCTAACAGCAAGCTGATTGGCTTTTTCAATCGACATCGGTCCGCTAACTGGAAGCTGTCTGCTTCTAGCTTGGCTGAACCAACGCAACAAGCAACTTCAACATCCTCAGATTTTCCTGCCCGTTTTCTTTTTCGGTCAGGATTAGCATTTTTTTGCCAGTCATCAATCACCTGCTGCCGTTTCTTAACAATGCGACAGATTTGACTTGGATGAACACCAAAGTGCTTGGTAACAGACACTTGACTTTCCTTATTAACAATTCGCTTTAACATTTCTACTCTATCTGCTAATGACAGGGCTTTTAATGTTTTTGAAGTCTTACACGCTGCCATATTAGACTAGACCTAATGTAACGATATTCCAGCAAGTTTTCCTAAAACTAAATTATGTCGATCAGTTGATGTTCTTTTCAGATCTGTCGGCTTTCTAAGTTACTGAAATAACAGACACCGCCCACGCATATGCCTGACACTGTCGACTTTATATGGCGTCGTCTCTCTCTCTACAGTGTAGGCCTATCAACTACAGTTGACTCCACTTGTGTGCACGTCGGTTGAGCGCACACTCCGCTTAGCTGCACATGACTTGCACGGTCCCTATTTGCAAAGTCATGTGCAGTTGACTCGCTTAAGCGCACGTGGCGATCTTGTCCGGAGGTCGTGCACAGAGTAGACTGTTAAATAAGTGGAAAACGGACTCGCTCTGCCATTGCAGCTATCCGAAGCTGACAGACCTGAAAATCATGAAACGGGGATATTAAAGGCATTTCAGCAAAGCGGAAATTGCAGATAAGCGAATTGCAGCTAACCGAATGCAGTTAGCAATGGAGTGTATAGCGAAAAACAGGCCTAAAACCTGCATTGCTGCTAGGCGGAGATTGCAGCTAATCGAATTGCAAGTAAGTGGAGTTGACTGTATATAGATTGTTGAAGATTTTAGAGCACTGCACTGTTGAACACTTTTTGATTCTTTTTGGATTTTAACAAAACACAGTTCACCTTATGCACCTAACCTTTGCTGCTGCGGACAACACTTTTCAAATAGTGCCACGGACTCTCAATAGAGTTAAGATCAGGTCTTTGACTTAGCCATTCCAAAACATTCACCTTTCTGTTTTTGAGCCATTCAAGTGTAGCTTCGCCTTATGTTTAGGGTCACTGTCATGTTCGAAAGATGAATCTTCTCCCGAGCTGTAGGTTCATAGCAGACTGGAACAAGTTCTCCTGCAATATTGTGTAGTCTTTGTGTCCATCCATTGTCCATTAAACCCTGACAAGATTCCCAGTCCCAGCACATGAAAAGCATCCCCATAGCCTGATGCTGCACCACCATATTTCACCATAGATATGGTGTTTCTTGAGGCAGGGGCTGTGTTAGCTTTATCCCACACATAGACCTCTATGAAGTCTGGCCAAAAAGTTCTATTTTGGTCTCATATGACGAGAAAACCTTCTCCCACATCTTCTCAAAAGTTTCAGGCATTCTAATCAATAGAAATGAAAATGGAATCAACTCAGAATAACACCAGCCACATTTATTTATAAAGCACATATTTTTATATATGAAAGTAGCTCAAAGTACTTTACAATAATTACATCTAAACATAGTTACAAAGATAAAGTAAAAATTAAAGAACAATTAGTTAGAACAGCAAAAAAATCATAATGTCCAGCTAATAACAAATTATGGTCAGACAGCCAGTGAGGACAGGAAAATAAAACCTCCAGTGTGTGGGAAATGAAGTTTACTGTCAAGAGTTCTTCAATAGAAAGGCACAAACAACACAGGATGGTGTGCACCCCGAGAGCCCATCTTACGTAAAAGACCTTGAGGTCTTGACACTAAATGGACAACAAATAAAAGGACCTTCATAGCATCTGGGTTATAGTATATAGCGTCCTGTGCAGTGTACAAACCAAGTGAGGTTATTCTTCACTTGCCCTCTTCTTCTTCTTCTTTCTTGAATGCCCCTTCTTGCCTGCACTCAAACTCTTCCTCTGGTCCTTGCTTGATTGATTATTTTCTATTTCAACAAATCTTCCAAAATTCCCAAAATGAGAAGGGTTGATCGAGTGATTGATGTTGCTTAATGAATTCATTACCCTTTATGTCTTTGATGCCTTTACACTCCGATCTGATAAGGCTCCCACTTTTCTCAGAGCTTCACCTCGGATCGTTATTAGGCTTCTTGGAGGAGGAGTGGATCTTAGAGCTTCTTCTGGATGTCCAGCTCCAAGGCGCTGTGAACAGTAGCTTCCAGGCCCAAAGAAACTGCTCTGTTGCTCACAGCCTCCTCCAGCAGAGAACCATGGGACTATTTTAAAGGTGGGGTAGCATCTGGTCCCTTCCAGATAGACATCCAGTGCCGGCTTAGATGTTCGTTACTGGATCGATCAGATTCTTCTGAGTTCAGCATGCTGAAAGTGAACGTCCTTTCATGTGCCTCTTCATCTGTAGGTGTATCCTGTCGTCCATGACTACCACTGCATTCATGTGTAATGGAACCTTTTGTGATTCCCACTTGTGATGTCTTACCTTCCTACTTTATCACTTACATGAATTTGCAGTCATATTTTTAGGAGACATATGAAGCCACTATTGATTTGGTCACACAAAAATTATTTAAAAATGTATAATAATTGCATATATGTAATATGTAGTGATGAGTGAACTCCACTGTGTTTACTTCACCTCGTGTTTGGAGAAATCACGGAAATGCTCATGTGAAACTCGATGAAATGCATTAAAGTCGATGGGGAAGGACTAACTAAATAGATTTGACAGGACTATAATGGTGCAATCATCTTTAAAGTGTCTCCGAGGGCATAGGAAAACATCTGCCAACTATACTGGACCAATTATTGTGGCCAAAAAGGTGACCTGAGCTGTGCGACAGCAGTGCCAACCACAGCACCACTATACCTCAGTGATATCAAAAAAGGAAGTACGCAGTCAGAGACGTGCAATCATAGATTTCATCAAAACAAATCAGAAATGGTGAAATCATAGCCAAAAGTCAGAAAAAATATGTAGGTCTTTAAAGGTAGGAACTTCAAAGTGGCATGTAGTGATTGAAGCCAGGGGCTCGTTTTAGTTTTTGAAGTCTCGCTGAAGGCTCTCCAAACTGTCTGCGCTGATACTTTGCACTTTTTATTCTATCAGAAAGATAGAAACATCTTGTAAATAGTGATAAATCTTTCAGCATTATTATTATTTCATAAAGTCTCCTGTGTTTTGGGGGGGGGGGGGGGGGGGGGGGGGGGGGAGTGTCAGGTTCCTTCAAAGTTTGTTTTCACTCTTACTGCGCCACGTGGCTAATTGCACATTTCCTTCTCTTATATTGGCGTGGAAGATCAACCTGCACATTTGGCTGCAAGCACAGACAGAGTCTGTAATGCAAATAATCAGCATTACAGTATGTACCTGGGGGGTGGTCCCATCATTTTTGGCTGTTACAGCTCCAGAGGATGTCACACTGGCTTCACAAAGCGTTATGGGGTGCTGGTATTTAAAAGAAAATTCTCCTAAACTGGCTGAATTATCAGTAAATAATTTCATGAACAAGGGGGCGAACACGAATGCAGCAAATTCGCTGCGAATAATGCTTTGGCGCAATTCACTGATCAACACTAGTAATATGTAACTGAGTTTAAACATAAATATAAAGAGCTTAGTAAACACATGGAAATTTCATTGTGTCACTTACAATACAATTTGATCACAAAAATGCCATTTCTGTTTGGCCAAGTAATTTTTTAAACTGCATATGTTTGACTGAGATGAAAGGGTAGTGTTACATCCCAACTTAGAGAATCTGAGTTGTCTGACTTGGAGCTTCCTCTTCAAAAGGTGTTCATGGGAAATTTCAGCCTGGGAAACTTGCATTTTTCATCTGTCCGATAGCACAAAAATGCAGCATAATGCCCATCCTTTTCAGATCACACTTAAAGCATGCTGACCAAATTTTGGGAGATCTGCAGTTTAGTCATTTGTGATGAGAGAGGTTTGTGGCGCTGTGAGTTTTTAAACTTAAATAAGTAATTTGAAACATGCAGGCTGCAGGTGCTTGTGAAGATGTACATGCGCCGCTCTGGGCTTGATTGAGGTGCCTGGCTGATCGCACATTCACGTGCAGACACAGGTCCG
Organism: Erpetoichthys calabaricus; assembly: GCF_900747795.2. Classification (NCBI taxonomy): domain Eukaryota; kingdom Metazoa; phylum Chordata; class Cladistia; order Polypteriformes; family Polypteridae; genus Erpetoichthys; species Erpetoichthys calabaricus. The sequence goes on from NC_041395.2 coordinate 68,761,473, forward strand.
TCAAGTACTTCATTCATGTCTTGGAGTCTGTGATTGCAGGGAAACGGGGAGAGGCAGAACCGCGAAGCAGAAGGCAGTATTGGGTGTCCAAGCTGGCGTGAGGAAGAGAAGGCTGATGAGCTGTTATCTCAAGTGGGGGGGAGTAAGAGGAATGGCATTCCCAGGAAGGGCTGTTCCCCTGCTGATTGTCTATGGATGAGTGGAGGATGATGGTAAGGATCTCAAAGACACTGAGTGGAGGGTATTGGAAAACTGAAGGCCAGTCAACTCTGAGCGTTCTGGCAAAATGTCGGAGGAGGCAGTGGGAATGACAGACAGAAATGGGGGCCGCAGCTGCTGATGGCTCTGACCGTTATGGTGAGATGGGGAGACAATGAATGTAAGATGTGCTAGGCTTGGAGAGAGAGTGAACAGAAAGTACTCGATTACCGTATAGTTTTCTTCTGTTTTTATTTGTGGATTACTTATGAATTGATTTTTAGCTCATGGACAGGCACCGTTTTTATGGATTATTTATTGAACTGTTTATTGAAGATGATTAATTGCACTGCACTTGTGTTGAACACTTCATTCTTTCTTTCATATGTAAGCACAAATGCACTGTACTGTGTTGGCTCTGAGGTTAGGGATCTGCGCTGGCAATCGGAAAGCTGCCAGTTCAAACCCTGTAAACGCCAGAAGTGATTCTGCTCCGTTGGGCCCTTGAGCACCTTAACCTGCCATTGCTCAGTCCTAGGTATGACTTTAATCTGCGGGTTCTCCAACTTACAGGGAATACTTCGGGGTTGGTGGCAGGATTGACACTCCAGCCACTGTAAAATAAACCTCACCCTGTTCCATTCCATCTGAACTCGTGTGGTGCTGAGGTGTCACCCGTCCTGATCTGGGATCCTGAGTTGGTTTCTCATGTGGTGGGTGCAGCAATGTGCTCTATTCAGTGTATGCTCCCAGCCTCCTTCACCTTCCATCACCTCTTACAGACTTCTTGTGTCTTCATTTGCACGGCTCATCCTTGTTTATGTTATCGGCAATTCTCAGCTAAACTTGCAAAAGGATGTGGAGCCAACCTGGACCTTCTCACCTTCCACTTGAGCTGGCTTTCGTAGTCCTGCCAAATCTGCAGCTTGTGTACCACTGAAAGCCTAGGACAATGGGCCATGCCCTGTTTGTCCCACAGTCCCTTTCAGTACAGTGTGTATTCCAACTCCATCACTGCTAGTTTGGAACGATGTGTGAACAATCAGGCTTGTAAGAGAGTAAACCATGACAAGAGAGAGTCATCAGCATTTCATCGTAGCGACCGGAATTTTGTGTGTTGAATGGCAGTGTTTAGAACATGCAACCATAGGGTTGAGCACATTTAGTGATGGAACTTGTGCTTACAGCTAAGCAGAGAGAGTTTAGGAGATCTGCCATTGTGGGTCAAGTGACCATTGCCTAAAGTTTGTCCACAAGAGCTTCCTTTGGGACATTGTGTTTCCAGACTATACTTTTCTGTATCAGTGATTGAATAAAATGGTATCTGCTCATCAGTTTCATGTTATTTGCCCTGCAAGTGCCTTATAATGATTAATGCAGTTAAAGGTACTTTACAAAAGGTTACAAAAATGTTTTAACAAATGAGATCCCCGGCTGAATGTATCTCTTTGTACTAATCCTGCTCCCTAGTTGTTTGACAGTTGCTTTAGGTTTCTTCCCTGTTTTATCTTTACGACAGACATCATGATGAAGGTCTCATTGCCCTCAGACAGGCACTCAACAGACCTCCAGCCCAGGACCCTAACACAAATACCCTCGCCAGACTTTTCACCAGGCCAGTGGACTTGCCATGGGTAAGTAGAATGGGACCACGCTATGCCAACATCTTCGTCAGCTAGGTGTTAGAGCGTTTCTATTCCTCCTACCTAGGCTTGCTATGAGATCTGTTGGACATATATATCCACAATTCTGTTGGTACTGCCTCTACTCCAGAAGCCACCTATTGGAATTCATTATTGATTATATTAGTTTCCTTCATTCTCTCTTAGATTTACAGTCGGCGTTGCCACCACTAGTCTACCATTTTTAGATATCAGACTTTCTATCAGCTTTCCAGGATGTAAAATGTAAGTTTATTTCAAATTAGTAAACTGACCCACGCAGTTACTTTCTCTACAGCTCCTTCCATCCCTGGCATTCTAAAAACTCTCTGCCTATTCCACAGTTCCATAGACTCCACCGCCTCTGCAGTGATGAGGTTGGCTTCTGTAGTGAAGCACTCAGTGTGAGGAGATTGTTTTTTTTTTTGATAGACCATACGAGGTGTGATCAAAAAATACGGTGAATGTTTTAAAAAAGAAATGTTTATTGCAGTAAAAGATTTACAACTACCAGTCACCCTCAAAATACTCTCCTCCACTTCGAATGCACGTATCCCAACACTTCTGCCACTTTGCGAAGCAGTTCTGGAACTTTTCTTTCAAGAGTGTCTTTAGTTGGGCTGTCATGGCTAACTGGATGTTCACAATGGATTGAAATTGTTTGCCTTTCACGGTCATTTTCAATGTAGGGAACAGCCTGAAGTCACACGGTGCCAGATCCGGCGAATAAGGTGGATGCGGACACAGCGTAATGTTTTTATTCAACAGAACTTGTTGTACTAGAAGGGATGTGTGACAAGGAGCGTTGTCATGATGAAGAATGAAACCGTTTCAACATTTTCCTTGGTTATCGACGTCCTGATCTTTTCTCATCTTCAGCCGAGTCAAATCCATTGCGAAATCGATCAAACAACTTGTAAACAGTCTTAATTGTCAGTGTAGTGTCACCATAAACCGATTTTAATATTTGATGGGTTTCCTGAGCTTTCTGCAATTTGAAACAAAATTTCATGTTAATGCGTTGCTCGATATCCATTATTAACGACAAACTTGAAAAACACGCTTGAACTCAACAGTGGCTCACAAATGACTGACAGTATCAAATGAGTTGAAACTTGTCACAAACAAGGCTCTAGGATGGACATGTTAGAACCTGTATTGAATTGTTTTGCGTTGCTCTTGGATGGTGCTCTGCATCAATGTTCACAGTACTTTTTGATCACCCCTCGTGGAGACCTTTCTTGTGTTGTGGTCAAGACCCTCAATCAAGCCAGGAGCAGTCCTTGTACCATCCACCCTAAGACGATCCCCAAATAATGAGCCATGCATCCCTCTTGTCCTCCCATCCCACCCCAACACTATCTCTCCAACAGGTCATCAAGCAAAATCTCCCCATTTTGTAGACTGATCGTTAAACTGGAGTCTTTTTTTCCTAACCATCTCTTCATCTCTGACCTCTTAATCAATGTAAACTTCTCATCCACAGCTCACGCCACAGAGGAGATCCACAGTCTTTACCAGGCCCATGACGCTGTAACGGGAGACGCTGTGTCACCAACAGCTCCTTATAATAATAATAATAATAATAATAATAAATAATGATGATACATTGTAATTATACAAAGGCGCCTTTCTAAGCACTCAAAGACACCAAACAAACAATAAATAAAAAAGCACATTATAAACAGAACGCACCAGAAAATAGAGAAAGTTAAAACCAAACAAAGCCATTGTAATCATTGAGAAAAAGCCGTTTTGAACATTTGAAAATTGTGAATGATTCAGAATTTCTAAGCTCAGTAGGTGGTGAGGTCCAGAACTGCTGAATGCTCCGCTCCTTATGGTGGTTAGACGGGCGAGAGAGATGGTCAGATGGATGGAGGAGGAGGACCTAAAGTTACGGAGGGAATGGCAACATGAAGAAGGTCGGACAGATATGGAGGGGCGAGGTTATGAATGGCCTTAAATGTTAATAGAACAATTTTAAAATCAATTCGAAACTTAATCAGGAGCCAGTGAAGCTGCTGCAAGGCAACAACAACAACAACATTTATTTATATAGCACATTTTCATACAAAAAGTAGCTCAAAGTGCTTTACATAATGAAGAGAAGAAAAATAAAAGACAAAATAAGAAATTAAAATAAGACAACATTAGTTAACATAGAAAAGGAGTAAGGTCCGATGGCCAGGGTGGACAGAAAAAACAAAAAAAAAACTCCAGAAAGCTGGAGAAAAAAATAAAATCTGTAGGGGTTCCAGGCCACGAGACCGCCCAGTCCCCTCTGGGCATTCTACCTAACATAAATGAAATAGTCCTCTTTGTAGTTAGGGTAATATGACCGGAGTAATATGACGAATAGACGGAGTTCAGGTAATGATGTGAGCTGCAGAATTCTGGACCAGCTGAAGCTTATGGAGAAACCAAAGTGGAACGAATTGCAATAGTCCAGAGAAGTAACAAGACTTCAGTGGTGGTGGTATGAGGAGTGAGGGAGGGGCGGATGCGATTAATATTACGTAGGTGGAAGTAAGCAGACCAGGTGACATTATTAATGTGAGATTGGAAAGATAGAGTACTGTCAAGGATGACACCCAGACTCATGACCTGAGGTGAAGGGGAAATAAGAGAGTTATCAATAACAAGTGAAAGATTTATCGGCTGTGGATAATGATGATCTTGTACCAATGAGGAGAACCTCAGTTTTGTCACTGTTTAATTTAAGAAAATTTGAAGAAAACCGGGATTTAATTTTAGCAATGCATTCAATAAGCGAAGATGGTGGAAAAGAAGAGGTGGGTTTACTAGCAAAGTAGAGCTGGGTGTCATCAGCATAATAAATGTAAAGAATTATTATTATTATTATTAACAGTGAAAATGAATGTTATATCTAGTATATATCTGGTCTCTCTGGTAAATTCAAAGTTAAACTAAAATAAGGCATGTGGTACCACCCTGTTGCTAGCAGTCTTGTCTTCTTTTTCCTTCACAGTGCCAAGAAAATGCCCCTTGGGGACAACGGAGCCACAGAAGCCCACCCTTTGCAGTATGGCCAATATAAAAGAGAAATGAACTGGACTGTCAGGAAATCTTCCAAACATATAGTTAGCAGAGAACGCCACCAGAGGGCGATAAAAGGCTATTCCCTGTATAGTTTTGGTAGTGCCATCGTGCACCTGTTAGTATTGTTATTATTTTTTAATTAAACGGGGTTTCCCTGATTGGCACCCAACTATTCTGGGACACGCTCTGCCTTCTCACTTGCCCCTTTCAATACACAAAGTGCAAATTACACCAGGGGAGTAGCACAGAACTCTGGGCCCCATACATAAGCAGCCTCTGGGGGGCCCTTCCTCTCGAAAATAAACTTTTCATTCCAGGCTTCGAAGTGCCCCCAATCCCCCACCTAGTGGGCCCTGGGTAATCATTACCCCCCCCCCCCCCCCCCCCCCCCCCCCCATGATTACACAAACAGCACACAGATCTCACACCAGGGCCAGATTTATATGAAAAGATGCCCTAGGCTATTCCACTTATGAGGCCCTTTCACCTTCCATTTTTAAGTTTGTAAATTACATGAGAGATAATAAAATACCTAATACGCGTTGATCTTAACCAATACATTTTTATGTTTGTTTATTAGCCATATGCGTAGAATTTCTCCTTATTTTCGGTTCAGTGTTTTAGTGTTCACTGTTTTTAGAATAGTGTAATTTTAATTTTGCTAACAATTTGAATGTAGGCCCCTCTTGCTCTTGAGGCCCTAGGCTGAAGCCTAGTTAGCCTATAGGAAAATCCGGCCCTGTCTCACACACACAGCTTACACTACACATAAAGCTCACGTATACACACAGCGCGGATCACATACACAGCACACAATACACACACAGAGCCCACTTTAAGCACAGCACACGTTGCGCACGCAGCGCAGATCACACACACACACGCACACAGGCCGAAATCTTCCCGTTGCGGAGAGGAGATTGCGCTACTAAAGCGCACCGCCAGGGGTCGCCTGTGCGCCCATGCGGGCTCTAGCGCGCTGTTTTTCGCATTGATCCATTCTGCCGGGTACGTGATTTCTTTCCTAATGAAATGACGTCTCCAAACTGCAATAACACACTCGCATCCCACAGCAACAGGGGGACGCCAGTGACCACACCCCCGATTTCAAAATCGCGGGGAGAGTAATCTGCAAAATAAAGCGGCACATCGCTTGCGGAGATTTCTGGAACAGGTTTATTATAATGCACGGCGCCGGCTTTGCCATCTGAGAAGACTTTTTTTTTTTTTCTCAATTCGAGGTCTCTGCTAACATTCTCGGCTATCGGGGGACCTGCTTGGCCAATTTAAATCGTCTCACCAGTACGTTCTGCGGAGTGATCCAATGCCTTTTTTACGTTGTTACCTTTCTGGATGCGCAAATGGCTTCGGATCTGAGGGGCGCTCCTAACTCGCGTGAGCCACAGCTGGGGGTTTGTGCGGCGGACCGACGGCGCGGATTGGGATGCCTCGCACGGACTGGCGCAGGTGTCAGAGGATGCACCTTTCGCCCAAGCTGGAATATACCTGTCTTCCACCGAATGCTTGTGAAGGCTGTGATAGCGGTTGGAATGGCTTTATCTGTAATGCCACCTGCGCTGGCTATAGACGGTAAGTTCACGCTCGGTGTGCAACTGATGCGCAACCTGTCAGGTTTCACGGACTCGGCGTGCCGCCTCTTTGTCTGCAGTTGGATTTGCGGCATTTCTGAGGTGCGCTTGCTGCCCCTGCTTTTGGGCATCGATGAGTGGGTAACAACGCGCCCATTCAAGACAATGCGGAGAAAGGCGCTCTTTATGCGGTAACAGCTATATGTGAATCTGATGTATGTGTTTATTTATCTATCTGGCAAATGAAACAAAGCGCAAGCCCCGCTACATTTTGCGCCACTCGCGGTCGGATCTGTTAAAATGTGATTTAAAATTGCGCGGAAAAAAAAACAAAAAACTTTTTGGATCTATGGCTTGTAGCAGTATGAATTTGAAAATGAATAATAAAGACCCACCTTCGACTCCCCCGCCCCGGCCCTGTCCCCTAGCACGCCCCTTTTGATCACCTTGTGTAGAAATGCGGGTCATTACCCCCCAGAATTAGAATCGCGTTTCTCACTGCTGGTGTCATGAAGAAGCCCGTGGCGCAGAAACAAACGCTTCTGAGAAACACATCGTGGAGGACAAATGAACAGCAAATTACACCAATAAAGTCAAAGATAAGAAGTAAAAGGCAGGAATGTATCGCGAGTCTCACGTTCACGTCTTTAGGGACTGATGGGCGGCCATGTTTCATTCCAACCCTTTTCTTAATCAGAAGTTAATTCTCGCTCGTTATTGAAGGAGGCTTCACATTCGTAAATGTCAAACAGTCTGATTTTTGTTTTAATTAGTTTTTTAAAAAGTGGGCTGCACAGTGTTGGTGCAACAAGGAGCCCGCCGTTCACATGTCAGGCCCTCCCTGTGCGCAGCTGGCATGTTCTCCATACGTCCATGAGGGTTTCCTCCCAGAATCCAGAGACGTGAAGGTTAGGTCGTAAATTGGCCCAGTGATGGACTGGCAGCCTGTCCAGGAATTGTTCCTGCCTTGTGCTTTGTGCCCTGTGCCTTGTGCCCTGTGCCTGTTGGGCTAGGCACAGCTCCTCCGCACATAATAAGTAGGTTTAGAGAAATGTAACATCTTCTGGGCGACCAATTTGTTCTCTGTCAGCTGCCTTGAATAAAAGTGCCAGCAAAGCAAATCGATGTCAACATAAAGCCTGACTGGACTGGCGAGGTTAAATATGTTTTTATAATTTTCTTTGTTGAGAAGAGTGCGGTCGACTTGAAGCAGCTCGTTGCTAACGTCAGGTACCCATCTATGGACAGCAAACTTCACTAGGATCATTAGAATGGCACTCGCTCTTTGTGTCTCTGGGCACAGTATGAATGTGCCTTTGGTTATTTCGTGGAAGGAACGGACATCATGTCATGCCTGGCAGAGTTCTTGTGCTCTCAGGTTACTGTACTCCATTTATCACTTGGTCTTCCAGTGGTGGTGAATCGACTGCCACCAGTAACCAGTGATAGGCCCAGCAGAATGAGGGTCGATGTACGTTTGGGGGGTAATGCCTGGCGCCGAGGGGGACATAAAGTGTTGTTTTACTCAAAGGTCACAACAGACTTATCTATCCAGCTGTTCATCCTTGAGTCCACTGGGCCTATCGCAGCAGAACTGGGGGTAAAGCAGGAACAAGGGGGTCACTTTGGAAATGGCAAGCACATTTTTGGTGGAAAAACCAGACTTAGAAATTGAGAAAACAAGCAAACTTGTGATTTTTGTGTTTTGGCTTTTTAGACCTGGTCACAGATGGAGTGGACCTGAGTGTGCTAGATAATTCTGTCCTTTACAGAAGAGCACCTGCTCACCGTCCCTTAGCGAGTGACCAACCCTTCTCTCTGGCCTGCTGCTCATATCTGACTTCTACACTTCTTTGTTGTGCGTTGTAAACTCAGCAAGATCTTTTGTCCCAATGCGTTTGTGTCTCCATGTCTCAGTGTTCACATTGTCTCTGGTCAGTTTAATGTATGCGTGGACCAGGGGGCAATGCCTGCCCAGTGAAAAATCTATTTTAGCTTTTGTTGGCATTTAATCTTCCCCCCTATATGTAGATGCCCACCCTAGGATGACATTGAAGTAAGGCCACTGCTTAGATCTTCCTGTGGTGACTTGTGTGGCTGCCCAACCGTAGTTGCTGAGTTTTGGTTTGGTCAGAAATTCTCTTTTTTCAGGAGATGTACGTCAGTGAAGTGTGGTGAGGACTCGTTTATGTTTTTATGGTCTGAAAGCTTTCCAGTTTACTTTACGTTTCATTTCTGTCAACCAATCAGCTTTACAGAGTTTGTTGGCACATTCAGAGTTACATCGCTATTTTTCTGTTCATTGCTGATCTAAAGCTTCATGTGGCTGAGCTGGCAGAGTTTAGGACCAGGCCATTGAGAGAAGTGTGGAGTGGAATGGACAACCTGATGCTGTGTATGCGGCACATTGGAGTTGAGCCTGGGAAAGGCGCTATACAGGTCTATCTATGCATGTGAGTGTTTATGTAAAGAGGTTCTGTAAAAAGCCAAATATCCACCTGGGGAATAAATACAATTCTATCTATCTATCTATCTATCTATCTATCTATCTATCTATCTATCTATCTATCTATCTATCTATCTATCTATCTATCCTGTCTGTCTGTCTGTCTTTCATATAGTGCCTTTCATTATCTATCTATCTATCTATCTATCTATCTATCTATCTATCTATCTATCTATCTATCTATCTATCTATCTATCCTGTCTGTCTGTCTGTCTGTCTTTCATATAGTGCCTTTCATTATCTATCTATCTATCTATCTATCTATCTATCTATCTATCTATCTATCTATCTATCTGTCTGTCTGTCTGTCTGTCTGTCTTTCATATAGTGCCTTTCATTATCTATCTATCTATCTATCTATCTATCTATCTATCTATCTATCTATCTATCTATCTATCCTGTCTGTCTGTCTGTCTTTCATATAGTGCCTTTCATTATCTATCTATCTATCTATCTATCTATCTATCTATCTATCTATCTATCTATCTATCTGTCTGTCTGTCTGTCTGTCTGTCTGTCTGTCTGTCTGTCTTTCATATAGTGCCTTTCATTATCTATCTATCTATCTATCTATCTATCTATCTATCTATCTATCTATCTATCTATCTATCTGTCTGTCCTGTCTGTCTGTCTGTTTGTCTTTCATATAGTGCCTTTCATTATCTATCTATCTATCTATCTATCTATCTATCTATCTATCTATCTATCTATCTATCTATCTATCTATCTATCTATCTATCTGTCCTGTCTGTCTGTCTGTCTGTCTGTCATATAGTGCCTTTCATTATCTATCTATCTATCTATCTATCTATCTATCTATCTATCTATCTATCTATCTATCTGTCTGTCTGTCTGTCTGTCTGTCTGTCTGTCTGTCTGTCTGTCTGTCTTTCATATAGTGCCTTTCATTATCTATCTATCTATCTATCTATCTATCTATCTATCTATCTATCTATCTATCTATCTATCTATCTGTCCTGTCTGTCTGTCTGTCTGTCTTTCATATAGTGCCTTTCATTATCTATCTATCTATCTATCTATCTATCTATCTATCTATCTATCTATCTATCTATCTGTCTGTCTGTCTGTCTGTCTTTCATATAGTGCCTTTCATTATCTATCTATCTATCTATCTATCTATCTATCTATCTATCTATCTATCTATCTATCTATCTATCTATCTATCTATCTATCTAAATAGAATGTATTATTGTACTCAAGTTTGCATGTGTAACACTTGGAGTCTCCATATTGTGTCTCTTTTTCATTCAGGGAGTCACACTTGAGTTAACAGTCTGCCACTTCTGCTTGCATGCAATTTGTATCCTAGATGAGTAAATTGTAATTACCCAGCCTTGCATTTTGTGACCTTTAAAGAGATGGAGCCTACCCGATCCACACTGGATGTAAAGCAGGGATCAGTTCTAGATTTTTGGGGTTTGTGTGTGACAGCATTCTAGATGGGATACCAGTCTATTCTTGTTGTTATTAAAATGTATGAAGTGTCATTTGGGTGGCCCAGTGCCCACCCCCCGGTTCAATACGAATAATGTACTTTTTCACAGTGTTATGGGTTTTACTTTCTTTATTTGTTTTCCCAAAGCCCTAAATTGTTCGCATTGTATTTATTAATTATAGAATCTTGGTTGGCGTGTCCTGACTTTCGAGTACTTTGGCACCTCATTCAGGATTTGTTCCTGCCTGACCCACAGCTGTAACGGTGGGCCCTGTCTGTCTCTAAACAGGAACATTCACTAAGTAAAGTGATGAACGTGTGACTGTGCCATTGACCTGTGTCCCCTCCAGGGTTTGTTCTTTCCTGGTGTTTGCTGCTTTCAGGGTGGTCTGCAGCTCCCGGCTTTTAGAACTGATTGATGAACAGATAAATTGAGGCCATGCAGTAGACCGCCGTCCCCCTCTGTCTCTCTTTCTGTGAAGATGAGCATTCATAAAGTAACCTGGTGAGTGTGTGGCACTGCCATTGACTGCTGGCCCATCCCAGATATTCACCTGCATTGGACCCAGTGCTTCTGGAAGTGGCTTTGTACCCCCATTTTATAATAATACAAACATGCTATCTATCTATCTATCTATCTATCTATCTATCTATCTATCTATCTATCTATCTATCTATCTATCTATCTATCTATCTATAATAATACACATACACGTATATAGCAAATGGATGGGTCCTTTTGGTGGGTGGTATGTTTGGGGACTTACAGGGTGGGTGTCTACCCCAGCTTGTCCTAACACCACATTTGCCAGCCGCTCTTCTTTAAAAGTCCTGCCTCACGTCTCTCTCGACTTTCTTCAGATTTCCCCCCATCCAGTTCCGCCTCTCACTGCAGTGTGCACGGCGCCCTATCAATGAAGATGACTGAACCCCTCCACTCCTGAACCCCCCATGGGATTTCTGGGGCCGGGCCAGCCTGCCTCACGCGTGTCGCCGCTAACTCTACTCCCGTCACGTTAGTCATCGGTGGGCGCAGGGCTGGATGTGGACACCTCAGCGAACCCCGAGTATGTTTAGTGTTGTTTATGCTGCTGGAATGTTGCGATTGTTTGCGCGATCTCCACACTGGCGTAGTTTGCTAAGCAACGGCGGAGCCATCCGGGCCTGCGGGGCCAATCGGCGAGCGAGCTGTGAGCAAAAGTCCGCGTTGACAAGCCGGCGTGACGAGTCCGTTAAGCGCCTCTGGTGTTCATTAAGTGGTCGTTTACAGGACGCGCTGATAACGACGTTTAGGAGCGTCCGAGATGGCTTAACCACAAAGAAGTGACCTGATGTGACACGTGGTCCCCTGGTGGTGCGTTCAGGACTGAAGCCCAATTACGTTACGCGAGCTGGCGGGTCATCTTCGTGTCGCACTGCAGTCGGTGGCGCAGTCGGTAGCGCCGGCACGTCACTGGACTTGTAGCGTTCGCTCCCAGTCACACTCCCAACTCATCCTGCTTAGTTACTACTTATGCTGGGTCAGTCAAACTGGAGTCGTGCTGGTGTGTGACCAATGCAGAGGGGATTCCTGCCTCATCCCCCCTCCCTGCACCAGTGACCTGAAGTGGCGGATTACGGCGTGCTTTACGTACCTCGTCTTTAAATTCCGTTATGCAGATGTGTCGTTTTTAGTGTCATTAAATTGACAGAACAGCCGACAGCAGGAACAGAATATTGGAACTGCAGTTCGCGTATACGCACACACACGCACACACTCACACACACCTACACACGCACGCACACACACGGTTGCAGGGTGTCACCTTTTTAACAAGCTAGTAAAAAGATGTCGAGTAAAAGATGTCACAAAGGCATGTCTTCACTTGGAAAAAGTAAGGAATCTTTCTCCTCCTTGAAAACAACATGATTGATGAGCTGGGGGTCCCCATTATAATATTCAATGCCATCTAACAGCGGTTGGGGTCCGCACGCTCACCAACTGCTTCAGAGCCCACTCGTCATTTGTCAACTTTCAGATCGCCTTAAGGTGACAAAGACTTGCTTCCCAGGTCCTCCCTGTGTGGAGTTTTCCTGTTGTCCCCGTTGTCTGTGTGGGTCTCCCCCCACTGTCCAAAGGCCTTAGTGTGTGTTTGGTGTGTGTGTGTGTGTGTGTTCACCCTGTAGTGGACTGGCGCCCTGACCAGGGTTGTACCTGCCTTGTGCCCTATGCCTGCTGTGATAGGCTGCAGCCCTACAAAATGACCCAGGTCAGGATTAAGTGGGTTAGAAAATGGCATGAGGGGTCTCCATTTTTTCCATTTTCAGTGACAGGCTGAACAAATGGGAAGCCCCCCTAGTGGCCATGGGGTCCTATGCAGCTCTTTAGCTCTCTTATGCCTCTGTACAAAACTAGGCCCAAGCTCTGTTCATAACGGGACAGGCATTCAGGGGCGGAGGAGAAGCCTCCACCTCACATTGCATTTCCTCCGAATTAGCGTTAAGTAAAGAAAGTGAAGTGTCAGATTTTAGAAGCTTGTTGTCTTTACATACTGTAAGTGCGTTGGGACCAATGATTCTCGTCCTGATCACTGTTTGAGTGAAACCTGATCACACATTGGCTGCATCTTCTCGTTTTCTTCCTGAATTTGAAAGACGCGTACATTAGCTTGATTTGCATTTCTAAATTGTCCCTGTGATGGCAAAAAAATAAAAAATAAAGATGCCAGAGTGGTTGTTTAGACCAATGCCATAAGAAAACCATTTTTGGTTCCCTGAAAGCAGCATTCATATAAAGGCTCAAGACAGAATCTTCATTTATGTACAGCAGAACCGTAACAAATTTCATAAATAAGCATAAACAGATGATAACAGATCTGAAGAATCAGAGTGGGTTCACAATTTTAAAAGGACTCGTGCTGCCTACAAGAACACAGGGTACGTTCCGGTTTTCATGGTCTCTCAGTATCCTGCTAGGTAGACTACTAGACATTAAAGGCTTCTGTTTTGTCCACAGGCTACAAATCGTTTCAAAGCCCAAAGGACTAATTTCATATGTAAAGAACTCTTTCCAGATTCAAGTCATTCTTTGTCATGTATTGGTTATCTAAGAAACTGCACTGACAATCGGAAGGTTGCCGGTTTGAATCCCGTAAATGCCAATAGGGACTCTGCTCTGTTGGGCCCTTGAGCAAAGCCCTTAACCTGCAATTGCTGAGCGCTTTGAGTAGTGAGAAAAGCGCTAGATAAATGCAAAGAATTATTATTACACAACCCTGTTAGATGACATTAAGGTGCCAATGTTTTGGGAGAGTGTATTCAGGCCTGATTACCATCTTGCCTACTACGCTGCAGAGCAGGTGGTAATGGCTACCTGTGACCCTGAGCTGGATAAGCAGGCTTGAAAACGGAAAGATGGAACAGCAAACAGTAAGAAGAGCATTAATTTCTATAGCAGATTTTTGTTTAGAGCATGTAGCTCAAAGGAGTGTGAATACACGGAGAAAGGAACAAACTGAAATGGGTGTGCAGGCTCTTCTGAGTTTGCCGCGTCTTCAATGAACGCAGGCTCAGCGTGCACAACACGTTTTCAAATACAAATGTTATGAATTACAACAAGAATACAGATTAGTTTAAACGAGTACTCCATCCATAAATAATATTTTAACCGAGGGAAAAATTGAATCTTGTTTTCATGCAGAATGACAGAAAAAAGTTTATGAAGTAACAGAAGCCATCAGTGACCAATGCTGTACAACGAAGTGAAAAACATCGATGGAAAAAAGAAAGAAACCGCATGTGTCACATAAGCCACACGTCTGTTCTCCAGTTTTATGCTCAAAATGTGTAAAAAGCATGCGTTTGTTGGGGTGGAGTGGTGGCTCTGAGGCTAAGGATCTGCGCTGGTATCCTGAAGGTTGCCAGTTCGAATCCCCGTCACTGCCAAAAGAGATCCTACTCTGCTGGGCCCTTGAGCAAGACCCTTAACCTGTAATTGCTCCAGGGGCGCTGTACAATGGCTGACCCTGCGCTCTGACCCCAAGGGGTATGCGAAAACTAACAAATTTCTAATACGAGAAATCGTGTAAGACGAAATAAAGAGCAAAAAAAAAAAATACTGTTTAATAAAATCAGCACACAACAGAAACAGGAAACACTTTGCACGTGGGGCTGAGTTTTTGCCTGGAAGATTCGCCCGTCTCCCCTCATGGCATTGTGAGTGATGTCAGACTTCAGGGCTTTAGGAGTTGTGGTTTTGTGTAACGGAGTTTCTCTCCGTAGTTTCAATCTTGGTAATGACTCTGCTTGCTATTTCTGGCTTTGATTTCTGGTTGATCTATCTCCTGGTCGGCTATTTGTCTTCCCTGGTAGTACAGGACCATCTGAAGGGGCTCAGGTCTGGAGTCGCTGTTTTAAATACAGAAATGCTCAGAACTCAGAAGTAATTCAAGTGCATGACGGAGAGTGATAATAATGGCGCCGCCAGTTATCCAGAATCTCACTTATCGCTGAGTAAGGTGATGAGTTGGGGGCAGGAGAAGACCAACATAAAGAAAGAGGAATGGAAGGTGAGAAATCCGAGTTCAGTGTGCAGCCAGACTGCCTGGTAGAAAGGGGGACCAAAGGGCTGTGGAAGCCCTGGAGACGGAGCACTGTTTGCTCTTCTTTTGTTTTTTGCTCATCCTTTCTCCTGCACTTTATTTGGGTAAATGTGATCAGTTTTGTCCTCTTGGCTTCATTCTGGGTTTGAGGCTGTTGCAAGATCCCCCACTCCAGTGCACTGTTCACGTATTCATTTGAAAAGCTGCACGGTCTCCTCTAAAAAAAACAAAAAAGTGAAAATGCCAGCAGGTATACTTTGAGCCCTCAAAGGCCGTGAGGATAATAGTCATCCCAGTGAATGTGACAGAGATGATAGTGCTGGTTATTCGGGGACTGCAGGGAGGACAGAGAAATCAGCCTCATAATTAATCGAGAAATTCAATTAACAGAAGGCACAGAGACAAAGAAATTAGCTGGAAAGGAAAGCTGTAGGCACAGCAGCCTGAGCTGACACTCCTGCGATGAGAGTCGTTGAACGTGTCATTTAAACACTAAGGTGGTCAGCGCCGGTCCCTCTCATCCAGGAGTGAGTCACCTAACATGGTCACTGCTTACCCCTTGTTGTCACATTATGAATCTCCACTTCAAGCCGTCTTCCAGGTCGTTGTACAAACTGGGTTGACTTTCCACTTTAAGTGATTCCCAGAGGCTGGCAGACGTTTCTGTGAAGCCATTAGATGAATTGCAGTGAAGCTGAGAATGTGTGTGGTGAAGGCCTTTGTGTGGCAGTAGGCCGGAGCAGAAATGCATCTGATTATCTACAGATGGCTCTCCTACTCACCGCTACTGGAGCCATGGCATGTTGTAGTATTCATTTTTGTAATCTGCAGCACACAACAAGAGTCATGGAGCGAGGTCACTTTGAAAACCTGGACCTTAGCCATCTTGTATCTCAAGTTGTGCTTCAGTGTGCAATGAACTCATTCCCTGTTTTCTTCACAGTTGTATCTGTAATGGAGATGGTTTTATTTTTGGCTCTGGAAATGTAAAAAGGCGTCCATCAGTGCACTTGTCTTGTACATGAAGGTAATGGCTCTTCCTGTTACCTTGATGGCCTTACAAGGTGGTCTTACTGCTTAAGCCTCTTAACTAAAACGACACACCTAATTCTTCATTTCATCCATGCAGTGATAAGGTCAGATGGTATGCAGTGTGTTTCCCTTCTTTGAGATGATCAAGCGTGGTGTTGTTTGGGAGTGAGCTAAGAAAGACTTCAGTCCATAGACATGGAGGCACCAACAACCCCAGGGAGAAGAATGTTTTTAGAGTTCCTTACCAGTGGCAGTACAGGACGCCATGACCAGTTCAGGCCATGAGCTCTGGCTGGACTCGCGTCTGTATTTCCTTGACTAGAGCGTTGAGAAGCTCAGGTCTTTCCTTTTTTTCCCTTTCTGTTGGTAAATGGTGGAGTGTAGTGTTTTGTAAGGTGTTCCTGGTTGTTCAGGTCTGCTCCCTCCCTACCTCCATGGGGCTTTCCCTTTCCATGGGTTGCAACGCTCAGAGCTCACTTTCACACTACAGCTCTGATGAGCTGACTGTGTTGCCATTGCAGGTTGTGGAAGTGAGCGCATCCACTATGTGGCATGGTGCAGATATCTTCTCTGCTTGGTAGACTTACCTTCTTTTTCACTGAAAGGGTATAAACGTTAGATTGGGGTTTCCCAATTCTCTATTTCAAATGCCTTCCAGGATGATTCAATTAAAATGGCCATCCATGCAAATGTGAAGACGTCAGCTAAGGAGGTAGTGACAAAACTTCCTTGTTACCTTCACCGCCACCCAAAGCTGGTCATACTTGGCTATTTTTTTCTGTTGTAATTTTTCTTTTTATTCAGATTCATTTTATTCAGTTTTTTACATTTGCCATCAAACTTTGAATGCCAAGATGTCCTCTGTAACAAGAGTATATACTTTGATTCAAATTTGAAATCGTTCCAGGTTAGAGTACTTGAGAACCTGAAGAAAATGTCTGCTTTGTATAAAAGTAAATATGGATCTGAAAGTTTACCTCCCGACAAGAAAATCTCATTCTGACGAAGCTAGCTCTACAGGTTCATGAGAGCTTGTGAGATACTTGACACCAGTAAAGCCAACGCCACATTACTCGACTTCTAGTCGCTGGGATTGTCAGACTCCCTGAGTGCAGCTGCTGATCTCGTCACTGGACCATATCAGTTTACACGACTGAAAATTGCTGGGTATGTCACATTACGCAACTGCATGACGACCTATCAGCACAGCCGTGCTCTACTCTTTTTTGTGATGGCCTCCTAAGGGAGTTGTTGCTATACAAAGCATTAACAGGTATGGCGAGTTTAGCCACAATCGTAGTCCATCCATCCATCCATTTTCCAACCCGCTGAACCTGAACACAGGGTCACGGGGGTCTGCTGGAGCCAATCCCAGCCAACACAGGGCACAAGGCAGGAACCAATCCCGGGCAGGGTGCCAACCCACCGCAGGACACACACAAACACACCCACACACCAAGCACACACTAGGGCCAATTTAGAATCGCCAATCCACCTAACCTGCATGTCTGTGCACTGTGGGAGGAAACCGGAGCACCCGGAGGAAACCCACGCAGACACGGGGAGAACATGCAAACTCCACGCAGGGAGGACCCGGGAAGCGAACCCAGGTCCCCAGATCTCCCAACTGCGAGGCAGCAGCGCTACCCACTGCGCCACCGTGCCGCCACAATCGTAGTCTTTTTTTTTATTCTTTTTTCAATTCTATCATGGGATGTAAAAACATGAGAAATATCCGACAGACAAGCTTATCTTCTGTTTGTGAGGTCTGAAACACGCGTGTTTCTTATTCGTTGCCGCCACTGTGTTATATGCATTGTACTTCCCGATGAGCTGACAGCTCTCATGTACACAGAGCCCACCACTGCCTGTTTGATTTTACTGGAGCAAGTCATGGACTCCTTGTAGTCAGTCACTGGGTATGTCAGAATAGACAGCAGACCTTTACGAGAGCGCGCAGTGCCAACTGTCTAAAATTACGTAAATGAAAATCGCCAGAAAATTTAATTTGACACAGCCTTAATTCAGAGTCTGGATGTGCCATCTTGCTTTAGAGATCATTGGCCTTTTCATGTGTCTTGGTCACTTGTTGCGTTTCTCCTTGTCCTACTGCTCCTCCTTCAGTTGTGGTAGGTATAATGGCCTTTTGGAAACTAATGGTGAGTCCGCAAGGACGAAAGTGAAAACGAAGTACTTTTATGATTTGAAGACTTCTGTGTAGTAGTTTTTATTGTTGTGTCTTTTGGACATGTTTAGTTTCATGCATTACACATTACAAATATACATATATGCTTATTTAAATATTTGCTGTGGTTTTGTTAACCACATATGCCTCCATTTTGTCTCAGAATTTGGCTCTTTTGCCAAAACTTTACCCCAGGAAGTTTCATCTTGTGATGTCATCTTCATGGGGGGATTTGAGATAGTATTGTCCAAGATTTCGGATTCAAGAAAAATCTTTCATGGTGTTACTTAGCCAAAAGGATGTTTGGGGATTTGCGCATTTGGTTTTTTTCTTTTACTTTTGTTTTTGGGTTACATATTGGACTTTGTTGTTTGGGTTACTTGCTGTCTCCTGGTCGTTACTTTAGCACGCTTATTCATTGATTCTTTTTTCATCTCCTGGTCCGTTTCAATATTTTTTCTTCATTTTTTAAAATTTTTTTTTGTTTGTGGCACAACAACCAGGCGAGAGGAGCTCAGGACCTTAGTTAGAGGGCCATTATGTTAAATTCAGAGGCTTAATCTTTCAAGAAAAAGCAAGACAATCGGTTACACTAAACAAGAACAAACAGAAGAAATAAACAGGCGAGAGATCAGAGACACTAATCACACTTAGAATCCTTTACCCAGTCTTATCATGAACAATAATTTGGCTTATTTACATCCGGAAAATTCAATATTGATGCGTCGCACCTCTGACTTAAATGACAGAAGAGTTGTGATGTGAAAAGCAATGCAGTGGAAACCATACAATAGCAACCAGCAACAATAGATGAGACAGTTGGACCCAGAAACATTAATGAAACAAAGTCGGAATATTAGAGTCTCATATCACCACACAGAAAAAAATGCAGATACAGACAGAAATTCAAGACTGTGGGGGGACAGGAGATGTTATGCTATTTGTTTTAGCCTTTTTTAATCATTTTTTACATGGTAATGGCTAACACGGTACAACACCCTAGTACTATGGTAGTAATAAGAAATTCATTATATTTATTCTTTCTGTTTATGCTCTGCGTTTCATGCCCAAAGCCAGTGACACCATCAGGATCTTATAGGAAGTCGTATCCTGGCTGTGCACACACATGGCCACATGTAATATCATAGCAGTCGTCTTTTTTAAGGGAAAATCCTAATGTTTTTATGACTAAACTTTTGTTGGAAGCCTGAATAACTCAAAAGTAAATTTTCTTGATCACTAATAAATTAACAAATTCTCGTTTGACTTTAAATTATGTTTTGAACATCCATTTTGTGGTTCAGAACTTAATTGTTTTTTTTCACTTTTTTGCCATGCATTAATATTAAACCTATTAGAACATTAGAACACTCTGGACGAGAACAGGCCATTCAGCCCAGCAAAGCTCGCCAGTCCTATCCACTTACAAGGGGGCTCTGCCCCCTGCTCGTTTCTCTCGCCTACCCCTGGCGTTGGGTATCCTGAAATACATTAGTCGAGCTCGTTCGTTTTGGAGCCGTGCCCGCTTTGCCCGCGGCATTTCAGACGCGCGTTGTAGGCGCCTGCGTTCATTGATTTTATCCAGGCGGGCTCGTGTTTGTATATCCGTCAGTCGAGCTCGTTCATTTTGAACCCGTGCCTGCTTTGCTTCCGCAGTTTCAGATGCGCGTTGTAGGCGCCTGCGTTCATTGATCTTATCCAGGTGGGCTCGTGTTTGTATCGTTGAGCTGTATTGTGTTTGAATTTGGTGTAAAGCGTTCAGCGGTTTGTACAATCCCAAGCAGCACATTATTCCTAACTTCACTCCGTAGTAGTGCCACTCACAATATGGCGGTGAGGCCTGCACCTTCACTCCGCAGTAGTGCCACTCACAATATGGCGGTGACGCCTGCGCCTTCTGTACTATGTCGGGTTTCACTATGCTGTGTAGGCGCCTTTGCCTTTCGTACTTTCCCGCGCCTTCCGTACTATCTTTGTGGACTTTTGGGACCTCCGTAGCCTCTTCCGTTTGAATCTGGGCTTCAGCGCAGAATCCTCTTTTTTCTATGGCTGTGTCGTTAGTCGTTAGCTATGGGCACGTTGTTGCTTCATTTCTCATTCACGTCAGTTGAGCTCTTTCGTTTTTGGGCCGTGACTCCTTCGTTCGCGGTGGATACGACTTCGCTTGCGGTTTATGAGACGCGCGCTGTATGCACCTGCGCAGTATGTCTCATGGTCCCATCGCTGTGTACCTGCGTCCATGCCATCCGGTTTACCATTCTCGGTTAGTAATATGGATATCTTCCAGAAAAACATCAAGTCGTGTTTTGAAAGTCCCTAAAGTCTTACTGTCTACCACACTACTTGGTAGCTTATTCCAAGCATCTATCGTTCTTTGTGTAAAGAAAAACTTCATAATGTGTGAAATTTACCTTTAACAAGTTTCCAACTGTGTCCTCGTGTTCTTGATGAACTCATTTTAAAATAAAAATCTCGATCCACTGTACTAATTCCCTTCATTTTTTAAACACTTCAATCAGGTCACCTCTTAATCTTCTTTTGCTTAAACTGTATGGGCTCAGCTCTTTTAATCTTTCCTCACAATTCAACCTCTGTAGCCCTGGAATCAGCCTAGTCGCTCTTCTCTGGACCTTTTCTAGTGCTGCTATGTCCTTTTTGTAGCTTGGAGACCAAAAATGCACACAGTACTCAAGATGAGGCCTGTTGTCCTAGTGAGTGGTTGATGTGTGTTTGCTCTGAGATGGATTGGCGCCCTGACCAGGCTTTGTTTCTGTCTTGCACCCTTTGCTAGCTGGGGTAGGCTCCAGCAGACCCCCGTGACCCTGTTCAGGACTAAGCGGGTTAGAAAATGACTGACTGACCAACTCTTTGTATGCATCAGTTTGTTAGCGGCCACACGAAGCTCTTGTCTGTTTTGCACTTGCCGTTGTTGCTGTTCAGATGGTGTAAACGTCTCCAGCTGAGAGAAACCTGTGCATACAATAGTTGGCAAAACCTTTGCTCTGTTTGAACAGTCCCCACTGGGAAAGAGGTAAGGCACCATTATCACACTTGTCTTCAGCTCCTCTAATGTCTACCGCTGTGATTTGACCCCATTTCCATTGAGCACCCTTCCATTGAAGGTGTGTTTATTAGCAAGCAGTTCCTATTAAGGCAGACATGAAGCAACGGTAATCAGCTGAGAAGTGTGCTGAGTGTCTTGAATGGCAATGCATGTATTCCAATTGTGTGTGCCCAACGAGAGAGCTGGGCTAGAAATGTGTGTTTAGGAATAGCACTCCTTAGCAGGGGGTACTTTGAGGGTCTCTCTTGTTTTTACAGAACAGAATAATGAAATCATAAAGGTGGATTAGTGAGGGTTTCCATGGCAACCCATAATATTATCAGCTATCCAGCTCTTTGTAACGTACTTGGGGCTCTGTGAAATATGAACCGCATGTTGTGTTACTCATATATGCCTAACTTGCTAACCATTGCAGACTTTTGATTACTTCTTCATGAGGATGGCAGTGTCCACAGTGTACATATTGTTGGTGACATTTATTAGGTTCTCTAAAGCCTCCGTCACACTACATGACAAGAAATCTCAGTTGCGGCCTTCATTTACATAATCTCTGTAGTGTAGTCCACGTGTGACAGACAGTTGTGTAATGTGGCATCTTCAGCGACTCAGTCATAGTGGTCTGTAAGTCACCTCGTGACAAATCTGAACAGGTTAGGGTTAGGGGTCAGCTCCTGTGTGTGCAAGTGTTGACAACCATTGAGTGCTCAGCCGGGAATACAATTTGACCGCAAGGAAAGAAGGAAAGTGGCTGTTTTGGACTCATTGAAAGAGATAAAAGGCGAATCTGTCCAATATCTTGGTTCTTTTTATACAACAACAAAATGGGAAAAAAAGGAAAAAAAAAAGACGGGCTGAGATTGCATCTGGACTCACCAGATCTGGAAAACATTTGCAGAGCCACCAGTGGTGTCAGGCAGCATGTCAGTTGGTTGTGAAAATGTGGTGCACTCGCAGTACTTTGGAAATCTACACAGTCGTGAGGCAGTCATGTAGTCTGTCATCCCCTGCAACTCCTAGTCCTGTAATCTGCCATCCTCAGGGTGATGAGAAACAGAAGCTGCAGTCTCTTAAAGTCAAAGTCATGCAGTGCGCTGCTGGTTTAAGAGGTCCTCGGTATGAGGAAAGGGCTGTAAATTCTTCAGTGTTTGCTTGTTCAGCAGTTGATAATCTACACACCATTAGACATCTCCATCTTTTTTTTTTTTATAACTAGGAGGCTTTACCCCCTGCTTGCTTCGCTTGCCAACCCCTGAGCCTGCGCTACTTTGCAGTTGTGCCACTCACGTATGGGGATGCAAATGTACAATTTAAAAAGATTTTTATTTTTATGGGAATAGTTACATATGCATAATAGAACTATTTTATATTACAGCGAGTAATTAAAAATAGCAAAACATAATAATTTGAAAATAAATTATGTTTCATGTTACATTAGAGTTATTCGGTGAGTAAGACGATTTTGTTGTGTTTGGCTTTGAAATTAACACGTAAATACTTTTTAAACTTACACTAAAACTTCAGTAAAAACAATTTTTTGAATTAAATTTTCGTCAATATCACATTGAATTTTGATTCTGTGTTTGGACTTTCATCGTGACAACTAAACGTATAACTGCCCGTGATTGAATTTCGTTTCTTTCCCTCTATTAAATAAAACGACTTTCTCGATTGTTTTGCTCTGAGATTTGTTAATTGTCTTTGCTATTCTAACGGGAAACTGTTAACATTTTAATACGAATGGAATATCAAGATCTCTTTTGTTGTCTAATGTTATCCCCTGAAGATGTACTACATTACCTTTCTTGGATACATCCTTCTTTCTACAGTAATTCATGTGATGGAAGACCGGGTGGTGTTAATGGTTGTAGATATTCTTCGGGATATTGTACGTTGATGTTTTCATGTTCCGCACGATCACCACCAACTGTTTCAGTATTGTCTATTGATACACATTTAACCAAATTGCCATGTAACCGATCGACATTTTTGGTGTTAATTCGTTTCACTTAATCGTTTCTCTGTGCTAGGATTGCCCGTGTGCTCATTTTTTCTGTTGATAACGCTTCGTGGTGAATTTCTTCAATAAGATTTGGACATAATACATCTTCTTTAATTGGGAAAATAAAGTGAGGAAAACATTAAAATTTATAAGAGCTGAGAGAACAGGAACTGTGTCTAACAAAAGAATTCACACGAATGAGAGGTGAGAGTACTGTGTGCGTGATTGAATATGGTTGAGAGGAGGGTGTGACTTGAAAAAATCTCATGGCTAAGGTCTCAACTCGCGGGACTTGAAAAAATCTCTTGAAAAAAGTCTCGTCTCGCCCCAAGATTTCTTTATATACAGTAATAGAGAGATGACTACAACTAGTGGCACTCATTCTTACTTCAAAGAGGTATAAGTTCATGCATCCGACTTACAGTTTTTAACCTTAGGAGTCTAAGGGGCCGTGTGCCAGATCTGTCGTACAATGCAATGGTAGAGCATTGGTAGCATTGAGAATGGAGTGGAAATAGAAAAGTGCGGTGATAAGCTGCTCTTTTTGTGCCAAGGTGAGTCCTTTAATGGATAGCATTTTGAATTTTATTTGTGTATAGGCGCAGTGCAGTCAGGGCTCAGGTCCTCACTACTCCTGGTTTAGTGTTACGCTTCAATGACTCAAATGCCCTACAGACATTCTTGGGAGACGCGTCTGCAAACCCAACATTGCTTCATTGTTTCTCATTTGTAAACAGTTTTTGAAATATGAGGCAGTTCGTTTACATTGTACAATTCAGAATTGAAAAAGAAATTAAAAATTTTTTGCCTTTTAGAACAGCATAACTAGATGGTGCAATGTGTTCTTTATTTTGTAATAAAATAATTGAAATGTGCACAATTGGTATTGGGCTATGACCTGAGGTGTGGTGCAGGCAGGTAGAACAGTAAATCCAGCAGCGTGTTGCCTTTTCTTTGTGTTGTGTGACCCTGCAGAAGCGGAGCTGAACGCAGCTGCTAGTGCTTGCTGTGTCGCCATCATGTAGGCAGAGGAGGCTCACCGGGTCAGTCTGAACCTGAGCAGCAGTGTTGTGACTAAATGAGTTATCTGTGAGCAAACATTTGATTAGTGAAATGGAAACAAACGCTGCGTCAGACCCCTGTGATATTACTCTGCAGCGTGGGGGTCCTGCTAGTGGAACCAAACTGGGTATGATGGAGGGCACACGTCTCAGAGCTACTGGGACTGTGAGCTTATCCTGAACATGTTAGAGACCCCTCACTGTTTACAGTGCGAAAATGTTTACATGGTTAATCTCTGAGAAATAATTTCTGTTACACTTAATTTTGAGGAATTGTAAGGAATAAATTAAGTAGAACATGAGGAAAAGCTTTCTTGTCCACACAGTTGGTATATTTACTTAGTGAGTGAAGGCCTTCAAAAAGTAAATACATAAATAGTTGAAGGTTAATTCCAAGATTTGGAGAGGCAACATTTCAGGTGTGACTAAATCAGGCTATACATGTTGTGACCTGTAGGGGGCACCACTGAGCACCCAAGCCCAAAACACAACAGCACTACCACAAGTCCCGGGTTCAATTAATAATTTATTTTAACAAATACCTTCACACAGTTTATTTTTACGCGCTCACACAAGCACAATTGTTTCTCCTTTCTCTCCTTCCACACCTCTAGGTGAGCAATATCCCTCCTCCAGCCGACTCCAACTCACTTGGATGAGGTTAGGCGACTTCTTTTATGTTGGACCATGTCATGGCAGAAGCACATCCAAATCACATGGAAGCTCCACAAAACACGAAATTCTACCTGCAGTGCCCTCTGGTAGCACCCAAGGACCTTGACAGGGTGATCACTCAGGTCTATGAATCCCATGGGTCCCTGTAGGTGTCCATACTAGGGCCATGCCAGAGGAGCACTGCCATCTATTGTACTGAGGAAGGAACTGCTCATGTCAGACAACCTCACACAGTCCATCCATTAATCTTCCACCCAGACTGAGCTAATAATCAAACATCATTTCAGCTGGGTTATATAGCGTGTCCATTCATTATGACCTCCCATCCAGGACATGAATCGCCCTACAACCTAGTAGGGTTGCCAGTCCATTCCTTAGGGTACTTACAGTGCTGAAAGTTACAACCTGTAAGGTCTTTCATTTCATTTTTTTATTCTTGTTGGAAATAATGTTTATGTATTGGTAAAACATATATGTTGTGGAGGGTTGCCAGGGATTGAAATGATTCAGATGAGTGAAAAGAGCAGGGGCCAGTGAATGACTAGGAAGTGCGAGTGTGAGCAGTTCACACCAGCGAGAGCAACAAAACAGAGTCAAGGAGATCTGTCACGGCCCATACAGACCTCCTGGCCAGAAGGTGGCAGCAAATGGGACTCCTTGCTGGGAGACGTCTTTCAGGAGTAAAAATGAAGAAGGCACGTGTGAGGCCAGTCATTGTGTGTAATGAATTATTTGAAATGCTCTGTGTGTGTGAAATAATTTCAGTTCACTTTAGTTTATTTTGTATAACAGGCTCAGAGTGCTCAGAATCAATGCAATTACAAACTTTCCAAAATCCTAGTTATATAATGAATACACATTCAGTATCAAGATATGTGGGTGCTGGTTAAATTGGTAATCTGTGAGGAAATCTAGTAAAGAATGTGACGGGCGGCCTCAACCATTACCAGGAACAGGGGAGAGAGCATCTGTGAGGCACTACCTCCCCTGGGACGCTAGAGGGCAGCCCTTCTTGGCGGCTGTGGCACCACGGATTCCTGCAGGGCACGCTGGGACTTGGAGTTTGGTACAGCCCTGTGGGGGCTGTCGGGGGAACTGCAGGGCCATATGATGGATTTCCACCACACCTGGGAGTAATTCCAAGTGATCCCAATGAACTACCTGGAGCACTCCCAGGTGCTGAATAAAAGGAGCCGCCTCACAACAGTCTGAGAGCCAGAGTCGGGAAGAGGTGGACGAAGCTTGCTGGGAGAGGAGTGGAGGTGGCAGAGAAGGAGAGAAAGAAGAAGAAGAAGAAAGAAGATATTGAGCATTGTGTGCTTGTCTGTATTGAGGTGGGGAGAAAGAGAAAAGCACTGCCCCACGAGAAATGAACATGCGTTGCTCTGGACTTGTGCCTCTGTGCCTGTCTGTGTCTGGGCTTGGGGAGCTGTACACCCCAGTATTCCACAAGAACAAGGACCTCCTTTGCATTCACTATGTCGACTGCATTATTGAATACGACTGTATTGTTATCTTTTAATAATACTGTACCCAGGATGTGCCATTGTCCACCAGTCCTTTAGGTTGCAACAGAAGAAGTGGGACTGTGTTGGCCTTTTAAGGATTTTCAGAGACTCCTGAGAGACCTGGCCTTTTGAAGGCTGCAGAAAGTACAAGTGAACTCGAGGGATAAAGAAGTCCTAGTTTGACGATTCCTGAGAGTTTTGTTTTCTTTTAAAGGCTCAATAAGTCAGAGAGCTAAATGATTCTGGAAGGCATAAAGAAGATCTTGGGAGAATCTTAAAGACTGAGAGGACGTGTCAGGACCTTGGGACTTGGAATTGGGTAGGTGGGACAGCCACCCTCCATGGTAGGTGGAGACAGGGACAAAGAGGCAGCACATTTTAACTGTTCACTCCTTTATACTTTTGTTTTCTTTATTTTTTTCATCTTATAAAATAAACATCTTATTTTGATAATTTGGACATTTGTTTTAAGTGATTCCAGAGAGGTGTTCCCCATTTTACTAACCGGCTCATAAATTTGTTAATATGAGGACAATCCGCATGCAGTCTTAATTATTGTGACAGGTAGATGATTGTGAAGTGAAGATCACTGAGGTCCCACACTGATGTATTTCTTCGGTGCCATTAAAGACCATAAGTATGAATCTCCTCATTTAGGCGGAGTGGTGGCTCTGAGGCTAAGGATCTGCGCTGGCATCTCAAAGGTTGCCAGTTCAAATCTTGTTACTGCTGGAAGGGATCATATTCCATTGGGCCATTGAACAAGGCCTTTAACCTGAGGATTGCTCTAGAGTGGGCTACATTGGCTGCCCCTGTGCTCTGACCCCAAAAGGGCATGCGAGAAGACAACTTCCCCTTGGGGATTAACAAAGCATATTAAATCACATCAAATTTGTACAGCGGTGTGACTTATTGTGTACTATGTTCAGTCTCATTACTGGTATAATGAACTACGTGATACCACCTCATGGCAGCATAATAAATCACCCATGAGTCCAAAGTGAAGTTCTATGTGTGATTTGGCAAATCTTCTTTATTATTACTGGATATTTAATTCTCATTTCATCTCTTCTCATTTTCTTAAACCACTTTTTCTGGTGAGGGTCACAGTGGCAGCAGGGCAAGCAGGTTCACCCAGACATCCCTTTCCACATCTATAGATCCCAGCTCTTACTGGGGAATTCCTAGGTGTTCCCAAGCTAGCCGAGACATATAATCCTTCCAGCATGTCTTGAGTCTCCTGCAGGGTCCTTATGCCTGGAGCAGCTCTAGGGGGAGTCACCTGGTGGGCATCCTTACGCCATATTCAAACCACTTCAACTGGTTGTTCTTGATCCAGAGGAGCTGTGACTCTACTTTGAGGCTCTCCCAAATCGCTGAGTTTCTCAGCCTATCACAGCCCAGCCACCCTGCAATGTAACCTCATTTCGGCTGCTTGTACTTGTGATCTCGTTCCTTTCGTCATTTTCCACAGCTCATGACCATAGGTGAGGACAGGGATGTAGATTGACTTCACCAGCATGGACCGGTACAGCACCTGGAGAACAGCTGCCACCACTTCAGTCCACCTGTTGCTCTCACGTTCCCTTTTCCCTTTTCCCCTTTCCTTTTTGTTGCCACACGGGAAGAGGTGGAGGATGTCATCAGGAAAATGAAACCGTCTACTAGTTCCCTGGACCCTTTCCCCTCACCCTTGCTGAGGGCCAACATTTCTGCCATCTCTCCACTTATCACCAGGATAATAAATCAGTCCCTCCTGGCTGGCCATATTCCTTCTGCACTAAAAACTGCTGTCATCAGACCTCTACTGAAAAAATCCACCTTGGATCCTGAAGTTCTCTCCAATTATAGGCCCATCTCCAATCTTCCATTTCTCTCCAAAGTCCTGGAAAAAATAGTTGCAGCACAACTTCACGATCATCTCAAACTGAACAATCTGTTTGAAAAGTTTCAGTCTGGTTTTCGCCCTGGCCATAGCACTGAAACAGCCCTGGTCAGGGTCACCAATGATCTTCTGATGACGGCAGATACTGGTTCACCTTCACTACTTATCCTCCTTGACCTGACAGCTGCTTTTGACACAATAGACCATAACATCCTTCTTCACCGCCTGCAATACACTATTGGACTCTCAGGAATTGTTCTAAATTGGTTTACATCATACCTGACTGGCAGAACTGAGCATGTTGCCCTTGGCAGCGCAAAGTCCCACACCCACAACGTCGCCTGTGGTGTTCCACAGGGCTCTGTGCTGGGCCCTATCCTTTTTACTATCTACATGCTCCCCCTTGGAACTGTCATTGGCAGACATGGTTTATCGTTCCATTGCTATGCCGATGACACTCAGCTTTACCTCAGGACTACTGCCACCTCCTCTACTGCTCCTCTGCCAACATCTACATTGTCTACCTGCCTGGAGGAGATAGAGGCTTGGATGAGGCTCAATTTTCTTCAGTTGAACAGATCCAAAACAGAAGCCATCTTAGTTGGTACATCACATCATCTTCGCTCTTCTACCATCACCAGTATTACTTTTTCTGGCCAAAATATTCCTCTTTCCACATCTGTTACTAATTTGGGTGTTAGAATGGACTCCCAACTTACTTTTGACACCCACATCAAATATCTCTGTAAGTCATCTTTTTACCATCTCAAGAACATCGCCAAACTCCGCCCATTACTCACCCTGGCAGATGCAGAGAAGCTCGTCCATGCCTTTGTCTCTTCCAGGCTGGATTACTGTAATGCACTCCTCATTGGGATTCCTGGCAAGAGTATCCAGAGACTCCAGTATATTCAGAACAGCGCTGCCAGGATCCTGATGAGGGTGCGAAAGTATGATCACATCACCCCAATCCTGAAAACCCTTCACTGGCTCCCTGTTTCATTCAGAATAGAGTACAAGGTCTCCCTTCTTACCCATCAGTGCATTTATGGACATGCCCCTCTTTATCTACAGGAACTCCTTACCCCCCATAACTCCTTACGTTCCCTCCGCTCTGTACTCACTAACACTCTTCAAGTCCCCAGAACTAAGCTCAGCAGCATGGGTGACAGGGCGTTTTCATCGGTGGCGCCGAGGCTGTGGAATGCCCTCCCTGATTACCTGAGAGCCCCACAGTCGACTGAGGCCTTTAAGCGAAACCTAAAAACTCATCTTTTTAGAAAGTCATTTTGTTAAAGTATTTTATAGACTCTTCTGTTCTTTTTTTTTATTTTATTATTCTATTTTTACTCTGTAGCACTTTGGGATTGCTAAAATATAAAGTGCAATATAAATAAAATTTATTATTATTATTATTTCCAATCACTCATGAACAACATCCCAAGATACTCAAACTCCTCCACTAAGGCAGTTGTCACCTCCTCACCTGGAGAGAGCAATCCATTCTTTTCTGAGAGAGAACCATGACCTCAGACTTGGAGGTGCTGATCCTCAGCTCAGCCACTTCACACTTGGCAGCAAATCACTTGAGTTTGGTGCCAAAGGTCACTTTCAGATGAGTCAGAGGACAACATACATTACTATACAATACAATACAACATATCTTTATATAGAGCGCTCTTCACTGAGTGCAGGCGCAGAGCGTTGTGAACAATTTTTAGTTAAAATACAAGTATAGCTTATTTTATTACTAAAAACAGAACTGGTACACATATAAATGAAGATTTGTTAAAACACACAAAGACCAAGGTGGGAACTGATTCAACCTAAATGGAAACCAACAATATCTGTCCATTAATTACTTGATGATCTCCGGGCAGTTGATAATGGTGGAGATTAAAATTGTATAAAAGAAAGTCAAAAATAAAGTTGCAGTCCTGAAGATCTCGGCTCACTGCCCGCCTACTCTTCCTGGGTTTTCTATAGTGGCGTCTGTGCCAGCTGTCCAATTTAATGCCATAATCTTTCCATCTGATGATTCTAATGTTCCTCTATCTGACATGACTTTTCCACCAAGTACCACATCCATATACTGAGAAGAGAAACAGGACCGAGGAGGGTTTGAAATGGTTTAAAAATATCGTCATGCTTATATTTGTATACAAACGACTAACCAACTGAAACATCATCTACGTAATGCAACAGTATCACCCCTGGCATCCCCAGCTGGTCACCCTCACATCCTTGGCTGTGCCTTAAAAACTACAAACCAAATTGGTGATGAGACGCAGCCTTGATGAAGCCCAACGTCAACAGTGGAGGCTCAATTTGAATTTGCTTTATTTTTAGTCAGCCTTTATGAGTATCATGCCATCCCTCTTCTGGACCTACTAGTTCTCCTGCTTGAGGCGGGAATCCAGAATCTTGGCAGACCTGGGCACTTTACAAGGCACCTACAGACATGGCTGTGCATATAGACACCTTCAACATCAACAGTGAACAAAGTCGACAATTCTGAGTAAAAACACTAAATTGAAAGCAGCCTCTTTGTTAGAAGTTACACTTACAGCAGTCTTCCAAAATCAGCAACAGTCATGCAGTTTCAGGACACAGCATGAAATAAGTTGCTGAGATCCTGTCCTTATTTTTAATGTGACGACACATATGGGAATCACAATAGTGGAGACTGCCATGGGGTCTGTGTGGCACGCAGTGTGAAAAAAACAACGTGGATGAAGCAAAGATTTGCTTCCTCCCATGTCGCCGTCCTGCAGTTCTTCAGAGGCCGTGGCAACACAACTGCCAGTAGGCGGGTAAAAGTGTGGGGGAAAGAAAACAAAATGTTCAATCTGTGAGCATGGCGTGACTTGCAAAAGAAAAGGAATGAAAAAAAAAAAAAACAATGTTCTGTTGTTTTCTTCCAGAGCTCTCAATAAATGAGTGTCGTGAGCCTCTAGCTTTATTTTCGGATGTACTACATCCTTAATCCGTCTCTCTTTTTCATAGTAATAACCATCACAAAGCACTTTTAAACAAAGGCAGACAAGATGGAAAGTCTACCTCCTGTACAGATAGTGGCAATAAGATGACAACAGGGCCAGCGCTCAGAAGGACAGCTCAGCATTAGGCTGCGATTTGAACTCTTTCTGAGCACAGTCATTAATTGCTTACAGTAATTTTAATTATTTCCTTAACACGATTCATTGACTGATGATGAGTAGGAGTCTTCAACAATAAGATCCTCACTGACATTTAGACATTATGCCTTATTGTCATTTATTATTTCACTTTTGCGTTGCGTCGATTTGCTCGTTTGTTTAGAGCAGCTAAACTCTAGTAGATTCAGAGAGATGTGTGAACATATTGGAGGGAAAGCTCAGGGCTTTGCTGCGCTGAGTAAGTAGATTTGCTTTTATTTGCCTGTGATTCTTTATCTGCTGAGTGGCTTAAGTGACAACAAAATCCAAGACTGTGCCTGTTAATACTTTATATAATATTTGTAAGTCCTGAAAGAAAAAGAACAATCTTATCTTTGGCTTCTGAGGTTTTAAGTCTCTTTAGATTGCTGTTGAAGAGAGTGAAGAGACTACCGCGCTGTCTGTCTGTGGGCTCCTGGCTTGCCCTTCATAGTCTTGGTGTCCTGCTATGACTGGTGACAATGACAGTCCTTGTTCTGTGAGCTCCTAATCCACGCTCTGTGAGGTGTCTCCTGGCACAAACTCAGTGGATGTTCAATTTGAATTTGCTTTATTTTTAGCCAGCCTTTATGAATAGCATGCCATCCCTCTTATGGATCTATTAGTTCTCCTGCTTGAGGTAGGAATCCAGAATCTTGGCAGACTTGGGCACTTTACAGGGCACTGACAGACATGGCTGTGCATACAGACACCTTCATAATGTATTGTGAGGGACACCCTTAAGGTGTAAGACAGGTTACACATGGCTTTGTCTCTCCCAGGACACTAGATGGCAGCAAGCATAGGCTTGTAGCCCTGCAAGGCATGCTGGGTATTATAGTCCTAGGGCCACAGCCTTGTTGGCTCCTGTTTGGCCTGTCAGGGGGAGCTGCAGGGTTTGGGAGTCCCTACTCCACAGGGCTCGAACCTCACCCAGAAGGGCTTTGGAGCTAAAGTGTCATATCACCGGAAGCACTCTCAGGGATTAGAAAGAAAGGAGCTGCCTGCCTCACATCAAGGAGCCAGTATCAGGTGGACGGTGGACGAAGCTTGTGAGGAGTAGTGGAGGAAGCAGTGACCACTGAGATAAGGAAGAAAAGTGTTGTGCTATGCAGTGCTTTATTGCACTTGTGGTGGTGGGAAACGCTTGTGAGAAGAGTTTTCCCACAATAAAAGATTCTTTGTGCTTTTAACTTGTTTCCAGAGCCTGCTTGTGTTGGGAGTTGAAGCGCCCCCTAGTGCCCACTGTATGCAGATGTAGGAAATGACCAGGCTTCATCCCAACACATTAAAAATGCTTATTAACAAAGATGAAGTTTTAAAAATAAGCCTCCCTGTGTTAGTGACAGCCTCTAAATGACCCGTCATGTTGAGCAGAAAGGGGTCAACCAGCAACGAGGTGTGATAAACACAATCAAACTGTATACTGTAATAAAATATAAGGATAACTGCTCTGTATAAGATGTCCTCACCTCGACAACTTCACTTTTTCATTTGCTCCCAAGATACAGACAAACAAAAGCCCTTGTCCTTCATTACTTTGTTCATGCACAGCTTGGTATGGTTGTTCACCTCATTCATTTCCCATTTCAGCTGACTGTGCCCAATCCACCCAGTTCCTCTGGTCCCACTTTTTCCCGGGCTCACGTTGCCCAGCAAGCCTGTAGAGTGGTGTGACCGTTTGTTATGACATGTGGAGTCCCGAGGATTATTGTGAACACAAAACAAGCAGGAAATGAAGGAGAAATGAGAACTGAGAAATGAGACGAACAAGGGTCAGAATGCCGTAAAAGACAAAACAAAATAATTGACTAGAATGAAGTGGCAAAACAAAAATCGAAAGTCATATTCAGAAGAGGGTTGTAACCAAAACACAAAATCCTGATGCTAGGGCGTACTTGGATGTAAATCTATCGCTTTTTTTGTTATCAATCGAGGGCCAACTTCAAATGCGAATGCCACAAGGTTATCATTGTAGCTTCTGCTATGCTATCAACATGCCAGTTGTGGTCATGTGACCTTCAAAACAGCATTGCATAAATAGAGAAAACTAAGATGTTAATAAAAATTAACTTTTAAATAAGAAACCAGATTTGAAGATAATGAAATAAATGGAACACACATGATTAAAACCCCAAAAATAGACTAAAAATGCATGTATAAACAAACATGAATAGGACGACATTACTACTTGAGCGGAATCTCACTTCCTGCACACATTATCACTTGTCCCCAGCACCTAATAGCCAGTGGATTGTTTTACGTGTTGTTATTCCCCAGGCTAGACCACCTTCTTAGCCACACCTCCCATCATTCATTGCAGCTGCTGTTGCCAGGCAACATCTATTATGACAATCTCACCTGATGCCTGTTCTGTCATTAGTGAGTATTTTTGAGCAGCTTATCATTTCCAGTTTGTGAGTCATCTTGCTAATGTTTTGTGTGTCTCAATTCCTCACTTTGACATTTTGACTTTGTACTCTTCTTCATATGCAGACCTTTTTGTATAACACTCAGTTCATATTGGTGGAAAATGAATGAATGAAGGAATGATTTGTGCTATGATCATCTTTTGCCAGCTCTTCAGGTCAGCATAGCTTGACAAAACCTCATCATCTAATAAAAATCAAGATTTGAGGGTCTTCAAAAGTACTCCTACTGTAACCATACAACTTTGTAGATTAGCCCATATCAACAGTTTTATGTGTGAAGAAAAGCTTTCTAACATTTGTGTGATGTCTACCTTTAATCAACTTCAATGTGCGCTTCTCTCTATTCTAGGTGAGGAACACATTTTTAAGTAACACCCACATGAATTCTCCTCCTAATTCTGAACATGTTTATCATGTCTTCTCTTAATCAACACTTGCTTACCCTGAAAATATTCAAACCCTTCAGTCTTACCTCATTCCTACAGTCCTGGAATCAGTCTGCTTTGTCTTCTTTTAGATGTCTCCAGCATGGTTTTGTGTTTTGAGATGAGAACTGCACAGATTCTTTCCAGATGAGGCCTCACAAGTGTATTATATCTCTCTACCTGTTTTTATTAACCCCTCTTCTTTGATGCATAGACTACCAATCAGTGTTCTTCAGGCATCTCAGCCCTGATCCAGTTGCTTCAGCTGCCCCCAGGTGTATCTCCTCGTCTTAGCACCTGCCATGTCATGCCTCCAACAGCTTCTTGGTTGGTCTCTTTTTCTGTTTCTTTGGGGTTTCCATGTAATAGCTTGTCTGGTGATACTAAAAGCTGGTTTGCAGATGGTGTGGTCTTTCCTCCTCCATCATTACTTTACAATCTATTCCTTCACTATTGTCTTGAACGCTGCTACAGTTCTTGATTGCCAGTGGTATCAGGCCAGCATATCTGGAGGATCCTTGTCAGACAAGTCCCAATAAAGGTCCAGATTTTCTTAGAAGTGGTAACAGTAGTCCTCCATGTCTCATGAGTAGGACAGACATCATGTTGGTATTGAAGAGCCTGACCTTAATTGCAATGGACCAGGCCCCTGGTGCTGAAAACATTCCTTAGTTGAGGGAGAGCTGCCTTTGCCTTGCCAATCCTGACTCTGATGTCAACGACACTACCAGGATAAGTGAAGCTCTCCACTTCCTCTAGTGCTTCATCTTCCAGCTTTGAGGGGGGTTGAGTTGGCAGCATATACCCAGAGGAACTTGATCTTCTCTCCGTGGATTTGGAGGCCTGGTGGAGCTGATTTGTCTGCAGTAATGTTGGCCTTTTTGTACATCTGTTGGTGTGGGTGAGTAAGAAGGTCCAGGTCATCTGTGAAGTCTTCGTCATTTAAGCTGTGTCCAAGGTGTCCACTTCTGTGCTGGGTATGTCTTTATGAGAAGTGTGTTGTATATTTTAGAAATAACCGCTGTAGATTTTTTTGTAGAAAAACCATGCTATACAACCTGTCACCCTTTTAGCATTCTTAATCGCTTCTATATGGTGTCTGTATGTGGAAAATGATGAGTCCACTGCAAGTCAATTTCCTAAGGTGTACTGTACTTTCATTTACTTCTTATACGTAACACTTTACATTCATGCACATTAAATTCCATCTTCCACATATCTGCCCTGTTTGCATGATTCTAGTCATTCTATGTTACCTGCCACTTAGGTTTGTGTCCTCAGCAAATGATCACTAATACATGTTAAGAGGGATGTGGCCCAATACTGAGCTCTTAGGGACATTGCAGAACTTGTAAAAATGTCCTTGAATCCTAATTCTTTGCTTTTTGTGTTTGAGCCCATTTTGTACCAATCGGGACCTTGAAGTCCCACTTCTTTTACTTTGATCACAAGCCTCTCATGAGATACCTTATCAGAATCAAAATTCATAATAACATATCCAGCCTTTTAATCGAATGCACTTGTTACTTCCTCATAGAATTCCACCATGTTAGACAAACAAGCTCTTTCTTGACCTTTACTCCATAATTAGTGCTTGATCTTTTTTCTTATATAATTCATTAATTTCTCCATGATACACACATTAGTTTTCCTGGC
Organism: Erpetoichthys calabaricus; assembly: GCF_900747795.2. Lineage (NCBI taxonomy): Eukaryota > Metazoa > Chordata > Cladistia > Polypteriformes > Polypteridae > Erpetoichthys > Erpetoichthys calabaricus. The sequence goes on from NC_041395.2 coordinate 68,797,624, forward strand.
CCATTGTTACTTGGATTGGCTCAATCAGCTTTTGTAAAATGGAGAAATTGCAAGCGTCTAATGTTTAGGAATTCCCACAGTGTGAGTTAAGAGTTTATAGATGCAATCATTAACTAATCAGTAACTCCTTAACAGTTCCTGTAGCTACTAGGACAACTTTTCCACATGTCAGAACTTCAGATGAATATTAACTTGAGAGCATTTCTTATTTCCTTTTCTGTGTATTTTAATTTTTCTCCTTGTTGAACTCTTTTTTGCTAAAAGAAGATCTTTAGGTTGACTTTTACATTTTCTGCAATGTAATGATCAGGACAACAGAGAGGGGTAGTGAAAGTTTTGAGGTGAAGGTGGAGCTGAACCAGAGATCTTTTCTGAATTTGATGCTTTTGTGATGGCGATGGAGGTGCTGACCATTAAAGTGTGACCAGATAAAAATCATCATGGCAGCTCTTGTACACTGATGATGTCGTATTGATGGCAAGAAATGAAGCAGAATCTAAGGAGAAGATATTGAAAGGGAAAGTTGGGTTTGAAGTGAAAAACCTCAAGATAAAGTCAAGGAAAACCAGGGAGTTGATGTGGCAAATGAGCAGGTGGTGTGGGAGAGGCGAGTGCATGGCAGTGTGGCATGTGGGGTGAAGGTGATGAGTGAAACTCTGCTGTCAGAAGTGGGTGCATAAAAGTTGTAGTGGTGTATAAAGTAGCCTGCAGAGGGTGGAGAGCAAGACCAATGCTGAGTTAGAGAGCAAGACTTGGTGTGGTGGCAATAGATGTTGTGGTGAGGATGACTGGAGGAAGAGATGGATGGAGTGGATGAATTGGATGAGGCCAAGAAGACGTGGTTGGAGGTGGAGTCAGGTAATATGAGAAAATGAATGATTTCACTAAAGTATGCCCAAGACTGTAGAGAGTGAAGGAAACACATTTGCGAGGCAAACAACTAACGTGGGTAAACCTGGAAAATTGTCATTAAACCAATAGTGATTACAGTATACGTAATATACTTAAATCCTGCTCACTGTTCCTTAACCTTCTCCAGCTGTTCATCCCTCCTTATCAAACCATTTCTTCTACATTGTTGTCAGTAACCTTATGCTTGATGTAATCCTCAGCTACAAACTGTATGGGAAAGACGAGTTCTGTGGAGGTGGTGAAAGCCAGAAATGTGATGAAGTTAACCTGCAGTGATTTGACGTACAGTATATAATATTTTCAGGCCTTCATTGAGAAGCTAAAATCCTTCAACGGTTCCATCTGCTGGTGCCCAATCTGTGCTTCTGCACTCGCTGCAGGTTTGCTGTAAGCAGAGGGCTGTCGTCTGTCACCGGCATCTGCTGCCCCACGGGCTTCCAGTGCTACCACCGAGGCCTCCTTTCTTGTTACAAGAGCACAGAAATGTGCTCAGTTTCTTGCGATAATTTCCAGTTCTAAAAGGTCTTCTGTTGAAGGCTCTATTGTTCATTTTATATTCCTCAAATGCACTCATTTGTCTCAGCTTCTGGTTCTTGCTTTCCGATTGTTTCAGGACTTCATAGCATTCCCCCTTTTCTTACCAGAGTGAACTGCAGCATAAGTTGTTTCTGGTTTGCCTCAGAAATGAGAGAACAGGTTCATTAGGAAGTGATTAATTGCTTCAGCACACCATCCGCTGAAGACCAACTCACAGGGAGGTAAAGTGGTACTTCATGGTCAGGGGCGCACTGGAATATTAATAGGACCTTGCTCTGAGCTTCATTAGTACTCACCCAAAATTCAAAATTCCCCTGCCATTTGTTTTCATTTTTATAGGCAAGAGGAATCTGTGCTTTTCTGGGCATTCATTTAGCTATTCAAAGATTTGAGATTCACAATGGTTAGCGTACACTGAAAGGGTTTGTGAACCCTTTGGAGTTTTCTCTATTTCTGAATGAGTAGGCCTTAAGTCCTAAACCTAGATAAAGAAACTGAGTTAAACAAATGACTCAAAGCATTATAACTTGCTAATTTATTTATTGAGGAAAATGATCCAAGGTAACATATTTATGTATGAAAAATTAAGTGAACTTCTAGAACTATTAGTTCATGGGAAGGTGACCTTGGAGTCAGTTGTTTCAGTCAATGGGGCGACAATCAGGTGTGAGCGTGATCTTCACCACAGAGACCTGTGGACATGTGTCATGCCTCAATCAAAAGAGATTTCTGGGCATATCAGAAAAATGTTGTCAATACTAACCAGGCTGGAAAAGGTTACACAACCATTTCTAAAGAGTTTGGACTCCACCAGTCCATTGCCAGGCAGGACACAATTTTTACCCTCCCCAGAAGTCATCCACTAACAAATATCACTCCAAGAACAAGGTGTGTAGCATTCTAGGATGTCACAAAGAAGCTCAGGGTAACATCTAAGGATCCGAAGGACTCTCTTACACTGGCTATCATATTTGTTCAAAAGTCCACCATCAGGAGAAAACTGAACAACAATGTTGTGCATGACAGGCTTACAAGAAGGAGGCCACTACTCTCCAAAAAGAACATTGTTGTCTTTCTAAAGTTTGCTAAAAACCACACAGATAAGCCATTAGACTATTAGAAGAATGGCTGTGGACAGATGAATCCTAAACAGAACGTTTTGGCTTGAATGAGAAGTTTTATGTTTGGTGAAAAGCAAATACTGCATTCTAGCATAAGAACCTTATCCCACCTGTGAAACAAGGTGGTGGTGGTATTATAGCTTGGGCCTGCCATTGTTGGTAGAACCATGAATTCTGCATTGTAGCAGCAAAATCTACAAAAAAAATCGTGAGTGGTCTCCCCTAGACTTTCTTGTATATTCAGATATGGGGATGGATGTTTGAGAAGTAAACTGCACGACAATGATTATATTTTTATATTATGTACATTAAAGAACCATCAACAACAAATCAAATCAAATTAATAATATATTTAACAATTATTATAAAAGTAAAGTTGAATAAATCGGACTCTGCAGCTGCATGAATTAAAGGTAAAGTACCACTTCTGGTTAACGGAAATATCCCAAAAGTTGATAGAAACCTACGTTTTGTACCTAATACTTGCAAGCAAAATTTGGTTGACCTAAATGAAAACGTACTCAAGTTATCGTGTTTACATACATACACACAAAATAGTATTTTCTGACTCAGGGAGGTCTAAAACGTCAAGATTCATCAAAATCTCGACATCAGATCTTTGGAGGATTAAAATACTTTCCCTATACTTTGTAAACGAGAATGTAAAAACTCAAGGCATCCAAGTCAAAGTCTAGAGCTTAATCCTACAAAAATGTCGTGGAAATTCATGCAAGGAAGCCCAGCAACATCCCTGTGCTGAAGCAGTTCTACAAAGAGGAATGGAATAAATTCCTCCAAGCTGATGTGCAGGGCTGATCAACAGTTACCAGAAATGTTTAGATGAAGTTATTGCTGCACAAGGGGGGTCACACCAGGAACTAAAAGCTAAAAGATTCACATACATTTTTCACACACGAGTACTATAAATGAATACTTTCCTCAATACATAAATGAACAAGTATAATGTTTTAGTATTCTTTGTTTAATCTGGTTTTCTTTATCTTGTTTTAGGACTTACTTAAAAATCTCATCATGTTTTTGGTGGTATTTACACAGAAATAGAAAAAATTCTAAAGAGCTCCCAAAATTCCAAGCACCACTGTGGCTACTTCATGGATCCAGCGACTTGAGCTCCAGGCCTCCCACAATGGTCCTGCTGGTGCCCCAGTCCTCCCACAAAATCCAAGGTTGTGCAGGATAGACTGACTGGTAATTCTAAACTGGCATTTTATATGTGATAAGGGTTGGTTTATGCCATGTGCCAGGTGTTTGTGGGATAGACTCCAGCCCAACACAGCCCTGAATTGGATTAAGAGACTTTGAGACTGTCAGGTTTTGTTTTCTACATAAGCCTGGAAGGGACGATAATCAAGTTTTGTAGCTGTGAAGTGAGAGGTGGTAACACCACCCCCACCTTCAAGGGGCTTAACATTTATTAAAATACAGCCTCCATGTGGCACCTTAAAGGCAAGTTAATGGACTGGGTAAAGCAATGAGACGCCATGCAAGTTAATCAATCAATAATGTGCTAAAATATTCTGAATTGAATATGTTTGAAATGGTGCTTATTTTCACTTTTGACACACTGTATGTGTGTGTGTGTGTCAAGTCTAGGTGTGGTTTGCTGGTTTATCTGACATTATTTAAATGTGCACTGCCATACTGTACCCACAACAATATCTGAAACTACAATCTAATATCTCTGAAGTAGAAATGGATGAAGAACTTACACAGTAATTTCCTGTTGTTTTGGCAGGGTTTGCTTCCTCAGAATGTTTAGACTTGGACTTGGTTCATTTGAGAAACTTGTCCCTAGACATCTAATGTTCCTCCTTTAGTCCAAAGGCATGTAGTTACAGTGCCTTTAGAAAGCATTCAGCCTCTTTCACTCTTTCCACATTTTCTTATGTTGCAGCCTTCTGCAGAAATCATTGTAATTTGTTTTCTCCCTCATCAAGACCCCAGAATAACAAAGTGAAAACAGGATTAAAAATAAAACTGCAATATCATATTGACACAAGTATTCAGACCCTTTACTCAATAGTTTGTTGAAGCCCCTTTGGCAGCGAGTACAGCCTGGAGTCCTCTGGTGTATCACGTGACAAGCGTGGCTCAGCGGGTCTATCCAGCATGGGGCACTAGCTCCCTGGTTGAAATAAGTTCTTTTGTAATTGCTGCATTTTAAGTAGCCCGATATAATGTAAAAAGGTGATATCCCTCCCATAGTAATACGGCGGCAAGAAATCACATAAGAGAAAATAACTTAGCTTTCTTTTAATGACGATTTACGCAGCATAAGAGACTAGGAAGTTATGACAACACTTTGTATAGAATTTGACATTTTTCCGTCGCTGCACAGGAAGGGTTTCTCAGGACCGGATGACGATATCCCCCATCTGTCCGTCGGCTTCAAGGTGTGTCGGGCAATGTTCCAAGGCTTTATACCCTTTCTCCATGTGCAGATCCCTACTTAGGTAAATCATGACATTCCAAACAAGGCAAAGAGAGGATTCAATTTCATGCACACAGAAATAGTACAATGCCCATTTTCGTAGTTGTACATTTTTCTTTTCAAATGCTTGCCTAGCAGTTCTAAATGTTGAGCCCCTGTGTGCTAAATCTGGCCTGTACATGTGAGTGGATTTATAAAATAATTTTGTACAGAGCACAGTGACATTAAACTTATATTCTGATTACACCAGGTTTGAGGGGTTTTCTGCATTTCTTCTCTGCAGATCCTATCAAGCTCTGTCAGGTTAGATGGAGACCATCTAGCTGCTTAGCGGTTTACAGGTCTCTCCAGAGATGTTCGATTTGGTTCAAGTGCAGTCTCTGGCTGAGCCACTCAAGGAGACCCTTTGCACTCAGGGTCGTTGTCCTGTTGGAAGGTAAAAATTCAGCCTGGTCTGAGGTCCACACTGTTCTTGTTTAGGTTTTCATTAAGGATATCTTTGTACTTTGATCTAGTACAGCATTTCCTTCAACCCATTCAAGTCCCCCAGTGACTGCTGCTGAAGGACAACCCTTCAGCAAATGCTGTTCCCACAATGAGTGGTGCCTTGTTTGCTCCAGACATGACGCTTAGATTTGAGGCCAGACAGTTTAGACCAGTCTGAGAGTTCTTTAGGTGCCTTTTTGTAAACTTCAAGGAAGCTTTCATGTGTTGTCTGGCCACACCATCATAAAGTCCAGAGTGTTGCAGTGGTGATTATCGTTCTAGAAGTTTCTCCTAACTACATACAGGTTCTATTTCTGTGACTCACTCCGATAAAATCAAACATAACTGATTTTGTCTTTAGTCATAGAGGTGTGCCCTTTGTATGCAGGAGAGCTGACAACCAATGGATCCTCATGTGGAAGTACAAGGCATACAATTCAGTGACGAAAAATAAGGAACGCTGGTGTTTTTGACCTCGTAGACGGAAGAGAAACTCGTCTGTCTGATGTCTCTCATTGTACACACCACAACAGAATAGATACATGTAAAAAAAGGGCAGAAATTGCGGCTGAATTTGCTGTACGTGTTACCCCTTCATACAACACAGGCTCCACCCGGCAGCAAGCTACAGTATTTATTGGCCATCACAAAATAGGGCGAGTGCCACTGTGCTGGAAAATGATCAAGCAGTCACATGATTTGTTTTGATTTGCCCGGTGTTTTTTAGTTGTGTAAAATGACATGGTCTGGTGACGAGATCGGAACTGCAGTCAGCAAATCAGATGTTCTCAACAACTATCCATCCATCCATTATCCAACCTGCTGAATCCAAACACAGGGTCACAGGAGCCAATCCCAGCCAACAAGGCAGGAACCAATCCTGGGCAGGGTGCCAACCCACCACAGGACACACACCCACACACCAAGCACACACTACGGCCAATTTAGAATCGCCAATCCACCTAACCTGCATGTCTTTGGACTGTGGGAAGAAACGGGAGCGCCCGGAGGAAACCCACGCAGACACGGGGAGAACATGCAAACTCCACACAGGGAGGACCCAGGAAGCGAACCCAGGTCCCCAGGTCTCCCAACTGTGAGGCAGCAGCACTACCCACTGCGCCACCCTCTCAACAACTAGAAGTCACGTAATGTGACATTGGCTTTAAAGATGCCTTTTCGTCTGAGTGGTTGGTAAGACGTGTCATATTCAATTTTAGTTTCAAGCTCTGGGTCTCACTCATAGGCTGTGTGCCCCTTTATGGGGAATTTGCCTTGTTTTGTGATTTTGAATCCCCCCAGGCTGTAAGTTACTCTTTCTTACAGCAATTGGCAAACTTACTGTCATCACAGAATTAATTCAGTGTTACTGTCCACTTCTGTGGATATTCTGATAAGCTTGTCTTTGCATTGTCTCAAGACTACGAGGGCAATCCCAAAAGTAAGGTCTCCTATTTTTTTAGAAATACAAACAACCGTTTATTTTCTATAATGTTTACATCATTTTAAAGGTTAAAGACTTATTTGTTTTTCTACATAATCGCCATTTCAGTCGATGCATTTTTGTAGACGCTGTGGTAGTTTTAGAATGCCCATGTCATACCAGCTCACCACCATGTCCTTCAGGAAGCGTTGAATCTCATCTTTCACCTCTTCGTCGGAGCAGAATCGCTTTCCAGACAAATGTTCTTTCAACTTAGGGAACAGGTGGTAGTCACTAGGTGCCAAGTCCGGACTATAGGGTGGGTGGGTGATGAAGTTCCAACCGCTGATCTTTACCCATGTTTTCCTCAACCTTCGCTACTATCTTGTCGGAAATTGACAGTCTCCTGCGCGAACTTCGCTCTTGGCGGTAGCGTTTGACGGGAGCTCCATTTTCAAGGGCTGCCAAGCCAAGATAGAGCATCCCAGCGAAACCGCGCATGCTTGTTTGGGAGTGGAGGAAGCACCAATCACAACAGTGTGGCCAACAGCCGTACGAATAGTTTCTCTACGTCCCCACCGCTTTGGAGACCTTACTTTTGGGATTGCCCTCGTAGAATTTCTTTAGGGTGCTATATGGACTTGGTTTTATTCATCATGCTGGTTTATTTTAGTTTGATTGAAACAAAGAAACTTACTAAGCAAACTTCTAGACCAAGTCCCAGTCTCTTTAATGTGTCAGTCCATTTTCTTATTTTAACAGGGATACATGGAGCTAAAAGCGATCTTAGATGGTGGAAGGCGGAAATAGGCAGCAACTCCATATAGGACAACGCCCAGCTGAGAATCAAGCGGGAGGTGGCAACACCACCCACTGTGCCATCATCCCACCACCAGCAATGGGTTTAAAATTACTAAAAATAATTTAGAGATTTAGTAAATGGAAAAACAAGCAGTATAACATTGATTCTCTATCATGAGCTGAAGAAAATGGCCACAAAATCGCAAATCTGGGGCCAGAAAAATAAATGTGAATAATTTACCTCTACAGTTATCCATTTTGTAATTTGCTTCATTCAATTATAGGGCTAAGTGCACTGGAAGCCCATCAGGAGAGCACACCATTAACACACACTTATTCATGTGAGCTCAATTTAGAGTCAACAGTCAAACTAACATGAAAGACCTTGGCACGTCGGGGAATGTGTAGTGCTACACAATGGTGGCCAGGCAGGGATTCACCACCATCGCAAGAGCTTTGAGGGCATACTGTGCCACCTGGCTGCCCTACAAAATAATGAAAATTGTAAAAAATACATTATAATAGATAGGTGTAGAGAGGAATATCAGTTTTATTTACACCCAAAAATGGAAAATTAGAAAAACTAAATGTGTAGTGTATTGATAAATTTTGCTGTGTCATAGCTTTAGAATTTTAGTTTCAAATCCTTGCCAAGGTTTAATCCGTGTGGCTTTTGTATGTTCTACGCATAGGATTTTGTGCTACATTGGCCTGAGTCAAGCCAGAACACTGCAGTCCGTCTTGTATTTAATCAGCCAAGATGGGCACAGGTCACTCCTCAGATACTCGGTGCTTACCTGCAGAGTAGTCAATGGGTCAGCAGCTGTGTACATGGAGACACTGGTGAGGTGCTACGCTCCTTCTGTCCAACTCAGGTCTGCCAGTGAACAGCATCTGCTGATGCCACCTCTGCAGTGCATCAAATCTCAATCCAGATTCTTCTCAAGTTGGTGGAACGAGCTGTCCGCCTCCATCCAAACTGCTGGCTCTCTTCAATGTATTTAAGAAGCAATTAAAAACCCTGATAATTTGAAAATATCTATCAGATTGTTAATGAATGTTTATTTGCTCTGTGGATATCTGTCATCTATTAATTGATCATGCCAGCTTTATAGCTTTTCGCTTGTGATGATTAACTTTTGTAACCTGTCCTGCTTCATTAGGCAGATATTACTTGATTATGTTGACCTCCTTTGTAGGTTACTTTGGATAAAAGCATCAGCTAAGCAAATAAATGTAAATGCATTTTGATGGTCTGGCATTACATCCAGGACTGCCACCTTCCTTGTGCCAACACCGCTGAGATGGACACAGGCCCCTGTGATGCTGAACTTGATGATGGATCGATAGACTGACTAATTTGTGTTTAATCCTCAGTTCCAGTAATCTTCCATCCATCACTGTCAACCTCACTAAAATCTATATATACAAGGCTGTCCTTATACATGAGATTTGAGCAGAAATGCATAAAGATTCTTCTGAGTGTTACTTGAAACAATTAAAAGCTATAATAGTTTCTTTTGCAAATTCTTTTCATTTAGTAATCATTATGTTTGATGTTGAATAATTAGCTTTTTTGGTTATCTATTTTCTAGATGACTTGTATGCAGTACAGAGTTTTCCGACTGTAGTTCTTAAGTTGCTTTTCAATATGTTGTCCTGCTTGCTGTAGTTTTTGTACATAGTGCAGTGTTCTATTGTCAGTTGTAGGTTTGTGTACACATTGTTCAAATTATTCAGTTTTGTATGACTGTAGATCATTTGATATTTAACTCGGCATCTGCCACAATTATATTTCCACTGAGATGTTTGTTCATCTTCTTTATTCAATGAAGTAATGCTGGTTTCAGTCGCTTATGTTTCCTTGTTTAAATAAGCCTCTCAACGACGTATACCACCTACTGTGAGATGACAGCCTTTAACCAGTGCTTGTTGAGTAAATGATGGATACAATGCATATAATCAGGGTTGGTCAGAACTCTCTGAACAAAAAAGGTTTTTATTAAGACTGCAATTAGTTGGGCAGAGTGTTTGTGAATGGAGCAGCGGTGACACCGACTCCTGTCCTACCCATTCAAAGAGTGGCTAAGCTGAGCTGAGTGTCTACATCAGTGCATAGCAGTTACAGGCCTTCATATTTCTTATCATGACAGAGGACGGCATGGGGAGCAGGCAACAAAAAAGACCACTGAACAGCAAACTTTAAAACTGGAAGTGGGATGAAGGGCCATCACAGTAACACAACGAGCCGGAACATTTCACTGATACTTTACAGAATGATGAATGTTTTTTAGATTGTTTTAGCTATTTAAGATTCTGGGTTCCAGAGATAGTCTTCAAAGTCAGTTTTTCAGCAGACCAATGATCCCAACATGCCCAGAACAACTTCAGGACCAGATGTTCAATGTCCTCCAGTGGCCGAGTCAGGGTTTGAATTTCATTGCAACTGAGAATTTGTCACAGTGTTTGAAAAAAGTGGTGCACAAGCGTCATCGGACCAAGCTGAACAGCATAGAACAGGGGCTTCTCAAGTTAAGTCACTTGGGCTGCCACTTGAGCTGAAGGTTTTAATTTCAGGCAGCTTCAGAAATGAATCATTTGTTTAGTCTCGTTACAGCTTAAAACATGACATGATTCAGTCATTAGTTTGCTAGCAATAACTATAGACAGGTGGCAATGGAGGAAAGGAAACCAAAAACTCCAGAAAGCAAAATCCTGCAGAAAATAAACCCCCAGGGGCAGGATGTCTGAGAGGAATTTTATGAGGTAGTGTAAAAATGTTTTCTTGGCCCCTTTCCTGCTCCATTCGCCATCGTGTTTTTATCCACTATGGTTTTAAGTATAAGGTCAAAAAACGTATATAAGGTGAGAGGTGTTAGAACCGGGCGTTTTATTGATTTGCTACATTTGAGGCCTTATAACCCTCAGACCTATGTGGTAAAGAGTGAAAAGAGGGGTCAGAGGGAAGAATGCATATTTTAACATCTTTATATGCTACAATGCATATCAGAAGAAAAACAAATGCATTTATTTATACTTCAAATTCTACAATGCATTTAAGACAAAGGAATTCTAAATCAAAAGCAAACAATAGGCTTAGTATTTACTTAGAAATTAGCTTTTGTTAACTTTATTGTGACTAATTACAGCATCCAAATTGATTCTTCTGACAATGTTTGATTCAGTACTCATTAATTCTTAATCGGCTCAGGTTTTCTAAACTGCTACCATTACAAGTGTCTGCAAGCTGACACAAACATTTGGAAACATGTCACCAAAGTCTTTATTCTGTTAATACATTCAACAGATCTCATGGTTTTAACTGTGGATTTCCAAAGTTTGCCTTATGTACTGAGGGTAAATGTTACAGTGGTGCTCTGCTTCCCTTGATGCTCTAAGCACGTGCTTATTTTGCTTAATGGTTAATCCAACCATGGAAGTAAGCAAAGGAAATAATAAGTAGCGACAATTAATGCACACGGCCATCAGTTATATTACACATCTGAACAGCTATCATAAGCATTGGATGAACAGCCGACCTATCTGTGCTAAGCCAACTTTGATATAAAATAATTTCAGTATGCACAATATTCATCTTAAAATTGTTTAAACAATTGTATTTATGAAAAAGCCAAACTAAAAAAGTGTGTATTTAGCATCTTTTTGCAATGCTCTGCAGTGCTTGCTTTGTGCATCTCTATTGGTAAAACATTTTTGTTGCATAAAAACAAAAAGCTGCCCCTCCAGCCCCTTTCATGCTTCTCAAGGTATGTTGAGGCAGAGCGCATGGAGACAGGCAATCCGAAGAACATGAAAGTTAAAAGCCCTGTGTACAATTAAAAGAGATTCTGGAAGCCATTGAAGTGGTGATAAAATGTGTGTTATGTTTTTAGGTACTTACCTTTTGACCAGAACACGTGTAGCTGCACTTTGAACAAGTTGTAGCTTATGTATCTGTCCTTGAAGGAATACTCCACTGCAAAATAATATTTTTTAATATGTTTGTTTCCCCATGTAGTTTGTAGTGACAGGAGAGTAACATTTTTAACCTCCTGTATTCATGGAATAAGGACATAACAAAGTCTCTTTCGGAACGGGACCCAATGGTGAACAACAGCAAACAATCTCAGAGATGTCCATGAAAAAAATCTCACGTTACTCGCGTCACAAAATACATACGTCAGGTCATCTGGTCGAATGCTCACAATGTGCAGAACGCATGATTTTTTTTGCTAAAATATTATTTCAGAAATATCAGTATGGCTTCAGTGCCATATTCACCTGGCTGATTAACTTTTAAGAAGTGGTACTCAATGAGCAGACAAGTGACAATGGCAATGAAATTCCTGCTCCCATGTAGCACTCAGTGTTGTTTGCACTAATGTCTGCACTGTTTGTTGCTAGTCATCCACATTTGGATACAATTAAGGGAGCAAACAATACATAAAAGGGTAAATTAAACAGAAATTGGCAAAAGGAAACTCCAGCAATTAAAGTTATAGCAAAGTATACAAACATTTATGAATTTCCTAGAAATATTTGTAAGCCAGATAACCAAACAATAAGACTAAAATGATGCACAGAGCAAGGAAACAGAAATCATTAAGGTACCAACCAATGTTCCCTCTAAGGAGTAGCTTATAGTGAGCAAAAAACATTGTTTATGAACGACATTTTGTTTAAGCCAAAAATTTATGAGCACCAACTCCGACGGTCGGAGTGAGCGATCGTGTGATAAGTACGAGCGACGCCGTCGGAATGAGCGATCGTGCGGGAAGTATGAGCGACGCTCTGAATTCATGTGAGCGATCGCTCACGCGCTTAGCTTAGAGGGAACATTGGTACCAACCCTTTAATAAGCAAACTAAAAAAGAAACAAAACGACAGAAAAGATGGCTGACTAAAAATGGAGTTCTTCCTGTCTAGAATCTCGTAAGGGAGCTCATTAAGTCTTGGCTCCTGGTTGTGAACGAGATGCCACCTTTCAAAGTTGTCTAATTTTTTGGTGCCTCAACCAAGAGGGCCAGGGCCAGCTCTGGAGATAATGGCCAAGTTTTGTTGCCCTCACTGGATGCCTTCTTGGGGCTGTGGGTGAAAGAGATGATACTATTAGCGACGGCGCCTCCTCTCATCCTGGAGTGGCATTGCTTACCTGAGTCGAGTCAATGGCAATGACCCACCATTGCACATGCGTGACAGCAGTTGTTGGGGAAACAGAAAGCACAGTCAGTGTTTTGTAAATGTTTGAAAGAACAACATTAACGTCACTGACGTTATAAATTTATTCAGGAATAAAAAGTGAACATGAAGTCCTTTGATAATAAGTTGTAGGACTGGTATTGCTTTCTTCTGGTTTTAATTAATTACTACATTTCATGGTGATTAATTAACCTCCCTAGCATTAGACCCGAGAGTTACTCGGGTTGTGAAAACAGAGCTAACAGCGTGTCACTCAGGCAACTGTGTAGACATGTCTCACGTAAGCATTATACACGAGGATTACTCGGGCTGAAAAAATGCCAAGCGTTACTCGGGCAACAGTGTAGGCATGTCTTACGTAAGCTTCAGGCCCGAGTGTTACCTGGGCAACAGTATAGATGTGTCTTCTCCTAGCCTCATGGTGGCTAGTTTTTCAGTAGCCCAGGTGTTGCACACTCTCGACAGTGATATGAACAGTGAGTCTCTCATCAGAATTGACGACAAAGTGAGTCTGTCTTCAGGCAGTGAGATTGAAACGGACAGTGAAACCAAAAGTGATTCTGATGCATCTGAACATGACGCTCATGTTTGGGTTTCTGTTGACCCTTCTTCAGATAAGCAGGAACCATCTTGTTTTGATTTTGTGGATCAGCCCGGAATAAAAGTGGACGTTGACAGCTAAGAACCATTTATTTACCTGAAGTTATTTCTTGATGACGACGTGATCGAAAGAATTGTTGTTGAGATGAACCGTTATGCTGAACAGTGTCTAGTAAATGACTGTACACCTAAGCAGTTCTCCCATTCAAAGATATACTACACAAAAGATATATTTTGACCGTATATATGGTATTATTATTATTATTATAATTTGTAGCATTATTATACTTTTTTACACTTCTGACTTTGTATGTTTTGTGTTTTGGACGTTTTACAGTAGAAAGATGAGATTTAATAAAAATTTTTAAAGACAAAGAATGCAATGCTTTTTACATGTTTTTTTGAGAAAAAATGTAACACTACTGCCTTAGTGGAGTTCATTTTTAAGTATGATAAACGAAAAAACAAAATAATTAAACTCATTATAAAAACGATGTGCACTTAAGTGAAGAATCAAGCAAAGTAACTGAGCAGACGCTGCTGTGACACATCTGAAGAATCTTGACACTCCTGTTGATGGATTCGACTGTCTGGCTGCTTTGGGCCACCATGCCTGGACAGGCCATTGCTCAGTCTGTGCTTACAGTAACTCAGTTTTTGCCATCATCGTAAACAAAGGTAGGGCTTCACATATGAATTCCATTGTAGGACTGTTGCATGTCATTAAGAGTCATTACAAAAGAAATATCACAAAGCAACTGTTTCTAGCAACGGAAGCGTGGATGAAGGCAGTCTATCTCGCTCCCTAAGCAAAGCAGCCTGGAACAGCACTACTGTGCAAATATTTGTCAGCAGCTCTGTGAAGTTAATTAATACCGTGTCAGCCAAGCAGCTCCGATTACATAAATCTCAGTGTGATCCTGCTGCAGTGTACACTCTATTTGGAAGGGCTCAAATTGCTGTGTTTGTGGCACAGGCTCCATAAGGAAATATCTTCTGTTTTCAGGCGATGTTTCCTCTGTACAATATACTCTGTTCATATAAACAAGCCAACATTAAGAAGACAAAATAATTCTATGCTTAAAGTGCACAATAGGCAGCATGTAGTAGTGGCGCAGAACTTCAGACCACAAGGCTGCCAATTCCATTTCTGTCTCTGTCACTTAACCTGCTTGTACATAATACCTGTAAATAGCTGTAACATATCATCATCCTGGGAGTAACACTCACTTTAAGAAAATGAATAACAGAACTTAACAATAAACACAAGGGGTACTCACAGATGATCATTTCTTATGTAGCAACATGACAGATGGGATGCAGGCGCAAACAACACAGAAGAGGCTTCTCTTAGTTTATTAAGAGGCCTTCTTGAGTGTCTTGTTGCAGAATGTTTCGCTCTAGGAATGTTATTGTGGTGTGACGGTCAGCTTGTCTGGTTTATGTGAAGCTGGGACTGAAAGCTCTGCTGTTTCCAATATACCCTAAAATGTGAAAAAACAAAAAGTATGCCTGCCACAGTCATTCTTGAGTTTATTACACATGAGATGGCTGGCCTTTAGCTGGTTGTTTATCAGCTGCTTAGACTTCTACTTTGTCTTCTATGATACCACGTCTTTGAGGGGATGTATGGTGCTCTGTGAAATGTTGTTGTTGGTTCAGATTTCAGTTGAGCTTTGCTTGCAGTAGTGTGTGTTCATTGTGTTTGCTGCTCAGTCTGTCCATGTTCATGGTGTGATGTAGTCTTCCTCAAGCATTTTCAGTGTTAGGCTCATGTACTCTGCAACTTCACAGGGAGAAGGCGTGGGTCCTCTGCAGACACCCTTCGTAGTTTAGGTTGTTTAGTTGCTGAGATTCTCATCCTCTCCCAGACACTTGCACAGAACTTAGCTTGGAGGAGCTGATCTTAGAGCAAATCGTTTAACTGAACTGTT
This sequence comes from Erpetoichthys calabaricus, assembly GCF_900747795.2. Classification (NCBI taxonomy): domain Eukaryota; kingdom Metazoa; phylum Chordata; class Cladistia; order Polypteriformes; family Polypteridae; genus Erpetoichthys; species Erpetoichthys calabaricus. The sequence continues at coordinate 68,813,089 of NC_041395.2, forward strand.
CTGCAGAATAGAAAACAAAACCCTCTGCTCATAAATGTGGATTTACATGTAAAAAACTAAATAGAACAGTACAGATGTTGCTGATGAAGAAACGTTAAACAGAACTGCCACTAGGTAACATCAGCAAAACATTACAGCAGGCATGCTGTGTGCCTGAAGTGTGTGTATCATGAAATGCGACTGTTATGTGGGATGCTAGTGACAAGTACATAGTAGTGTGGCTTTGGTTTACAAATTGCATATCCTTGAGTAAGAAAAGCAACAAAAATTTGGGGCATCATAAGGTGAACACCGTAGATTTGATGACTAAACAAAAAAAAAAAACAAGTTTGTAAATATGTCTTTTCAGATGGGACTCTAGATGGCAGAGGAACCCCTTAAAAGAAAGCCAGAGCAGAAGAGGCAGGCTCAGGGGTTTGTGACCTGGAAGTGATGTCACTGGTGCTGCCAGTCATCAGATCTGTTAGGGAGAAAGGAGGAGAAGCATTAGGCAATAGCACCAACTCTCAAGTCAGGGTGGTATTACTACTTGACAAGCCCTCAAGTTGCCTCCCAAGCTCACTTGTGTGACAGCATGTTTAATATGATTTGCCATTTTATGATATTCATATTGTAACCAACAGCAATCTCCATTAGAACATTCAAACTATTGTGACAAGACAAGACCAGACCAACAAGCTCATCCATCCTAAAATCTGTATAGCAAATAGTATCAGAGTAAGATCTGAGTGTACAACCAGCACTGCAGCACTAATGAGACCCCCTGCTTACCATGAGGTGCGTTGCATAATAAAGGAGACTATACTTTTAGGCCACGAGATGCCCCAAAAGAGAATACCTAGTTTTAAAGCGAAGGTATAGCTTCTGCTGATTGGATGCGAGTTCATTGCTTAGGTGCAGGTCAGTGTGTGCTTATAGACGTAAGAATGTGTCCATTGGAACAAGCAAGAAGTTACAATCTTGCAGCTTCAAGTTTAAGAAATTGCCCTTTCAGACAACACTTGGTATGGCAAAAGTCTGCAGAGATATCAGCTTCTCATTGATGCACACCTTTGGTTATTGGGTGGAATTCAGAAAGCAAGCTGAGCAAATGTTGGCTGATTGTAGAGCTGAAGAACAGCTCAGATATTCAGTTGAGAAAGTTGGTGGGGTGGGTGTTGGGGCAACTGCTTTTTTATTATTTTTATTCCAAACACTAAAATCTAAAATGTAATATTAGATGACTGTTGCCGTCTATGTTATACATGCAGGCCGATAAATGCACTGTATGCTTACAAACATACCACAATTAAAGAAAGCATTCGCGAGTTGATTGCTTTATTACTGTTCTCTTTTCCTGTTATGAATGGTGCCCTGACATCTTAGGCGTTTAGTTACATCGCTCATACATAAGGTGGACTGACTAGGATGTGTTGTGCCTCCGATTAGGCTCTGAACCTCTGAACTACCGAAGTTTAAATTTGTATAAACTGTACACCTGCCGAATACGTAATATCATCATGGATTGGATTTGACTTGCCTGGTGAAAACTGTGAATTATTAACGCAATGAAATGCGCAAGTGATTTTAGTTATTCATTTTTTTAAATCTTTACGGCCCCCAGTGGGCCCCCCAATCTTGTAGGCCCTTGTGCTTTGCACAATCTGCATAATCCATTACTACGCCACAGTACCTAATCCAGGGGTCCTCAGCTACATCCTGGAGGGCCACAACGGCTTCAGGTTTTCACTTTAACCAAATTTTTAATTAGAACTCATTTATTTACTGCTGAAGTAATATGTTATTTTAGGCTTAGTTTTAGTTAACTCATTTGTTACTATTGATAACCCTAACTGCCTAGCTGAATTTAGGCTATAATTGTTGACTGTTTTTCTGAGCCAGCCATCAGTTAATACTGAAGTGCAAATGACAAAGGAACCAGCATCTTTTTAGCTAATGTGTTTAAAAAAAAAATATATATACAGTGTGATGGACGGCCCATGTCCTTAACCGACTGGGATGCTCTTGGAATGGGAGAGAGAGCATGGGACATGGAATTCTTCAACTCAGCCCTATTGGGTTCTGTGGGTGCTGCCATGGGGTACTGCAGGGACTGGGGAGCCCTACTCCATGGGGCTTCACCTGGAAGTGCTTCTAGCCCGTGTCTACAGAGCACCAGAGGTACTCCCAGGTGGGAGATAAAAAGGAGCTGCCTGCCTCATATTGATGAGCCAGAGTCGGGTGGAAGGTGGACAAAGCTTGTGAGGAGGAGTGGAGAAGGCAGTGATACAACAACAACAACAACATTTATTTTTATAGCACATTGTCATACAAATGGTGTATCTCAAAGTGCTTTATAAAATGAAAAAAGAAAAGTTTATATGAAGCAAAAGTAAGATTAGGCAATACTAAGTAACAAAGAATGAAGTGAGGTCAGATGGCTAGGAGGACATAAAAAAACACACAGAGGAAGGAAGGAAGAACAGAGTTGCTTTATTGTGCTTGTGATTGTGCTTATTGCATATACTTGTGGCTGTGGTGTGAAGAGCTTCATAAAGAAGAGTTTCCCACGAATAAAGACACTTTGGCCTTTTACACTTGAGTGCGTGCCTGCTCGTGTTAGGTGTTTAGGGAGTGGGTGCGCCCCCTGGTGTGCACAACAGTTTTTGGTTTGAAAGAATGAAAGCACTAACAACTCATATAACTAAATACCAAGATTCATTATCTGTTAGGACCAACTTCTAATTACGAAACTGGTTGGAAAGAAAACCTCCAAAACCATAATTGAGGTCTCTTGATGTAAACCCTTAATCTGTTTTAGAGTATTCTTCTTGTTATTCAGCATTGGCCCATGGACTGTATTACATTAAACAGCATTTTCTAGATGTTAGTCCAGTTTTAAAGATTGTCCACAACCTCCTGAAATGGCTGAGCCATTTCTTGAGTCTGCTTCTTTGAAAGGTGGGTTTGACTTGAAGGTGCTCAGACCACTTGGTGTCAAAGGGCCTTACCAGTGGTTAAGAGGTAGTTGAGAGGAGCTGTGAGAGGATGATGTAGGTTATGGAACAGGGAAAAGTCTTAATGGCCTTAATGTGGGGAGGAGGCCTTGAATTGTAAGGTTGTTTTTATCCATTTAGTTGGCCTGCTGGACAATCTCTGACCATGCTTTTCTATTATTACAATTTATGGACTTTTCAGCAGCTTCCATAGAGATATCATCTCTCTCTCTCTCTCTCTTGTTTACTGTCCCTCTTGTACATATTCAGTGCTTCATGTCATTAGCCTACCTTTTCCGTAGTATGACAGAAATATTTTAGCTGTCAATAGAGTCTTTCTTGATAGACCAGCTTGGACGACAGTTGGAAATATAGCCTCTTTGGATTTTATATCTTATCTTTTTGCATTTTTATAATTATACTTATGTTCCGTTTTTCACTGTTGCAGTATTATATTTGTAAATCTGTTTTAAAAAGTAGGTTGTCTTGAGGCTTTTTCAAAACCAACGGATGCCAAAGAGGCCAAAGTAAATAAACCTAAATGAGTTAATTATATACAATAAATCTCATAGAAGAGAACAGGATATGAGCGACAGAAGGTGCAAAGTATAATAGAACACCAAGTCCACAGGTCCTTCCTCTTGGGTGTTCTTCCTGTCATGTTGGGTGGCTGGTCCACCTGCAGACCCACTAACATCTTTTGCTCTGTTGTCTCACCTTCAACCTATCTCTTTATTGTGTGTTTGCACCAAGTCTCCTCCAACTTCACACTCAGCTGTGACCAACTGTAAATGAAGGGGCTTTTTAAGCTTTGACTAGTGGGTCAATAATGGCCTTTAAAGTCTTGGGGCTGTCCTAGCACTGATCCTAGCAGCCTCACATGTCCTTGCAATTCTAATTAAAATGCATGGCAACCCCCAGGTCAACTATGTTGCTTAGCATGGAATTATGTATAATATAAGGGTCCCACCTGCTGCCACTGATCAGACATTATCTCTCCTCCAAAGACACCCCTTCACCTATTTCAACACCCAGGAATCCTTAAGTCTGGGGCTTTATGTGCCACATCTTGGCACAAGTTTGGCCAAACCTGTTAGCCACTGGATTGACTTCTCTCTGTGAGAAAGTAACACTATTCCCCATGCCTTGCATAATTATAGAAGATAGAGCTCTCTGGTGATGGCACAACAGTTCCACTGGCAAAGCCTCAAGAATACTCCTCTGCGCTGTATAAGCCCCCTGAGCCTGATTGACCCACGACAGTGATCTGAATTGAATTTTCCTATTCAGTTTTGCCATGCTCGGTTGTTTTGCTATTTTGCTACTGCTTTGTTGTTGTTTGGGCTTTTCACTTCTCCTACTGCTAATCCTAATTATGGTAAACAGCAAACTAAAGTATCTTCACTTTGTGCCTCCCACACCCATGTCAGGCAGAAATGAGTTGGCATCAGAGTCTAACAATCCAAGTATTCTGATGTCAGATGAATCCCCAGAGGTAACAAGTAATGCTTATCTCTTTACTGAAATATTCAGTGTAGGATTTGCTCTGACGTGGCCTGCCCTCAGTCCTCATGATCACTGTAACATAACATTTAGACAGGACCAAAGGTCAACAGGGCTGCTGGCCTCAAGTGATGTTGGTCTTCTGCTTGTTGTGTGCTATTTAGTATTTTGCCACTTAGTAATTTTCATTATTTCACATAGATTTCTGCAGTCTGTAGTGATGCTCCTCTGTGGCCACAGCCCTTGGTAAGGTGCCAGGCTTTGAGAAAACCAATCTGCTGCTATCAGGTCAGCTGAGGGCGACTGAGCAGTCTGCCTCTCTCACCCATTTAAGGAGTTTATGGTGGCTGAATTATATGATTTTTAAATTAAATTGCAGATTAAATAGCAAATGGATTGAATTCAATTGCAGATTAAATAGCATTCTAAATTCCATTGCCTACACCTTTTGTCAGAGTTAACTGCAATTTGTAAGTTGAATTATCCATTCTCTCTGTGACCAATGCATCAGTCACAAATGCCAGAATGAGTCTAGTTATAAATTAAGTGCAATTAATTCCACTGTGGAATCACTCACTTAATATCAATATGTATAATTTTCATTATTATACCTCTAGGGTTTTATATTTAACTATTCATGTTATTTGGCTTTGTCTGGAACATTTTCTGAGTCAATGGGCCTCACCATAGTGCCATTGGTTAATTGGATGTATGAGAAGAACTACTGTATGTACAGTGCATCCAGAAAGTATTCACAACGCATCACTTTTTCCACATTTTGTTATGTTACAGCCTTATTCCAAAATGGATTAAATTCATTTTTTTCCTCAGAATTCTACACACAACACCCCATAATGACAACGTGAAAAAAGTTTACTTGAGGTTTTTGCAAATTTATTAAAAATAAAAAAACTGAGAAATCACATGTACATAAGTATTCACAGCCTTTGCTCAATACTTTGTCGATGCACCTTTGGCAGCAATTACAGCCTCAAGTCTTTTTAAATATGATGCCACAAGCTTGGCACACCTATCCTTGGCCAGTTTCGCCCATTCCTCTTTGCAGCACCTCTCAAGCTCCATCAGGTTGGATGGGAAGCGTCGGTACACAGCCATTTTAAGATCTCTCCAGAGATGTTCAATCGGATTCAAGTCTGGGCTCTGGCTGGGCCACTCAAGGACATTCACAGAGTTCTCCTGAAGCCACTCCTTTGATATCTTGGCTGTGTGCTTAGGGTCGTTGTCCTGCTGAAAGATGAACCATCGCCCCAGTCTGAGGTCAAGAGCGCTCTGGAGCAGGTTTTCATCCAGGATGTCTCTGTACATTGCTGCAGTCATCTTTCCCTTTATCCCGACTAGTCTCCCAGTTCCTGCCGCTGAAAAACATCCCCACAGCATGATGCTGCCACCACCATGCTTCACTGTAGGGATGGTGCCAGGTTTCCTCCAAACGTGACGCCTGGCATTCACACCAAAGAGTTCAATCTTTGTCTCATCAGACCAGAGAATTTTCTTTCTCATGGTCTGAGAGTCCTTCAGGTGCCTTTTGGCAAACTCCAGGCGGGCTGCCATGTGCCTTTTACTAAGGAGTGACTTCCGTCTGGCCACTCTACCATACAGACCTGAATAGTGGATTGCTGCAGAGATGGCTGTCCTTCTGGAAGGTTCTCTTCTCTCCACAGAGAACCTCTGGAGCTCTGACAGAGTGACCATCGGGTTCTTGGTCACCTCCCTGACTTAAGGCCCTTCTCCCCCGATCGCTCAGTTTAGATGGTCGGCCAGCTCTAAGAAGAGTCCTGGTGGTTTCGAACTTCTTCCACTTACGGATGATGGAGGCCACTGTGCTCATTGGGACCTTCAAAGCAGCAGAAATTTTTCTGTAACCTTCCCTAGATTTGTGCCTTGAGACAATCCTGTCTTGGAGGTCTACAGACAATTCCTTTGACTTCATGCTTGGTTTATGCTCTGACATGAACTGTCAACTGTGGGACCTTATATAGACAGGTGTGTGTCTTTCCAAGTCATGTCCAGTCAACTGAATTTACCACAGGTGGACTCCAATTAAGCTGCAGAAACATCTCAAGGATGATCAGGGGAAACAGGATGCACCTGAGCTCAATTTCGAGCTTCACGGCAAAGGCTGTGAATACTTATGTACGTGTGATTTCTCAATTTTTTTATTTTTAATAAATTTGCAAAAACCTCAAGTAAACTTTTTTTACGCTGTCATTATGGGGTGTTGTGTGTAGAATTCTGAGGAAAAAAATGAATTCAATCCATTTTGGAATAAGGCTGTAACATAACAAAATGTGGAAAAAGTGATGCGCTGTGAATAATTTCCGGAAGGACTGTAATTAAGTACTTTTCTGTATACCAGGGGTTGGCAAGCTACGGCACGCACGCCAAGCATGGCACGTGGAACGATTTTCAATGGCACTCTGATTGAATTGAAATATAGTAAAAAATATATATTTTAATTACAGTGCACGCATTCTTGCCCTCACCTACGTTTTGCTCATGTGACTCACATGTAAATGGAAACCATGTGTTCTGTGCAGACTGTGGTACGTTAAAACAAACCTGTTGTTATTATTAAGTAATTTACTGCCCTAAAATGACTCATAAAAGACAAGATCTTGATGTTCTCTCTTTTCAAGACTCTTTGACGAATGAATATGGATTTGTACAACAAAAGGATTGTGCTGTGTGTGCGTTATGCTGCGAAAGTGTCGTTTGTCGTACGTCAAGTGTACAAAGACATTATCAGACTAAACATCAGTCCATGGTTAAAATCTCTGATGAGAAAAATGAAGTTATAAAATGGTTGTTTCTGGCTTTAAGAAACAAACTATTTATTTTAGTCAAATAATTGGAATCAAAAATAAAGCCACCGAATGTAGTTATAAATAAATTTGACAAAACAGTCTTTTCACATATGATCCTATGTATTTTAAAATATTGAATGACCAATAATATAAGATCCAGTTATAATATACTTTTGAAGCCCATTATTATAGTTTTGAAGCCCATTATAACTGGACCAATTTTGATACTATATACAACAAAATTGGTAGAATTATGTCGGCACATGGAATAACGTTGTAACATAAGTTCAGCACGACACCACTGAAAGTTGCCGACCCCTGCTGTATAAAATTATTTTACTAGGGACCAGTACTATTAATTCACTTGAGCTGCTTACTGTTGAACTTACTACATATGGTCCTTGATGGTATTGGTGTGAAAGACATTGCAGCAGAATTCTATTTTAAAGTGGTGTGTGGTGATGTTACAAAAGTGGATTAAAGTTGATTCATTCAAAGCAAAAACTCTCCTTCAGCATCAAAGACTCGACATACAGTCGGTCTGAATAAATATCTACCAACAAAAAATAAAAGTTACTATTATTTTTACTTTCTCAAAAGCACCATCCTGTTCTCTTCTTATTACATTTTGACAAATAGCATCTCCATCAGCTATAGAAAAAAATCATGCTTCATTCTGTTCAGTCATGCCTTGGCTCCATCATTAGTTGGCAATGTTTTTTTTATTTCCTCTGTTTATTTTTTAACTTTAAAAAGTGCTTAACGCTGATTGGTATATTTAATGATGACATGCAGGTATACAACTGAAGCATTCCACAATGCTACATGATATTTTTCCCTGTTTCTAACTGTGCACATTTCACCAAGGGGATCCCCCCTTCCACACACTTCTAATCGAGCTTGATTCACGAAAGGGGAAAACCCCGTTTCTCTTCAGGTGTTGTCTGTAGGTCATCAATGAACTTAAAATGGTTAAAGTGGGTCCCAAGGCCACAAAGGATGGGAAGTGATTCTCAAAGATAAACACTGTAATCCAGCAAGACAATGATATTGTTAGGCAGCAGTTTCTACTTTTGATGACATGCCACTGTTAAATTTTGCAAGCGCTGGTGAAATAATCTGGAGTAGCACACTGGCTGATGGGAATTGTTGACCCCACTTGCAAATACAATGAAGGTATCTGTGGTGGTGGTGGGGTGTGATATATATTAAATACCTTTCTTACAGGATAGTTGCACGAAACTAATTACGATCACAGGCATGGCGCCTGGCAAGCACATGCTAAATGCATCTTTGTGCTTCACCAAACTTTGTTAATTTCACTTTGCTTCTGGAGATGGCCTTCATTTACATTTTTTCGCGCAATTGCTGTCAGCGCTGTGGTGAAACAGGGTTTCGTTGGATTAGAATTTCTCATTCGCTACAGCATTATTAATGACAAATATCAACGAATAAAAAACATGTGAAATCTAATTTTGTTTAACATCACCACATTTCAATCAAATCTGTCAAGACATTTTTAAGATTTTTGGTATATTTAGTTTTTCTATTGTGGGGCGGGGGTATATTAATATTTAATGGTTGCCTACTGACCTAGATATACCCGGTACCATCCTGCCAAATTTCAGCTTTAAGCTAAATCTGAAATGGTATTTTTTGTTGATGAGTGAGTGAGCGAGTGAATGAGTCAGTCAATCATTCATTAAACTTTACGTTATATTGAAAGATGTGTATTTGTGCATTACATGTATTTCTTATTTTAGAGAGAATGTATCACTGAAGGGTGAAAATGAAAGAAGGGTGAGAGACAAGAAGAGCAAATGACAAAAGAAGCAATACTGCTGTTAAAGGAATATTATTGGATTAGTGAAAGCAGAAAATGCACAACGTGTTTTCATCTCTGATTTTTTAGTAAGGAGTAAGAGTTGCGTGTTACGCGAGAGTCTGAGAGGCTTACTGCCAGTCACTGCACATCTGTCTCCCAAAGAGACACTCAAAAGGGCACAGTTTAGAGTGGCCAGATAAGTAAAGGCCAGTGGGACAGGATAGGACTTGGAGTCATAAATTGTTACCCACCTGGTGACTTGACTGAACCTGATTGCCTTGAGGATGTTTGATTACACGGAGAGGAATCACAGGGGATGACAAATTGCACGACTCCCTCAAAATTTCTTAGCACAGGTTCATTTTTCCTATTGCACTCCAAAATTATCACAAGGTCCACACATTTTAGCTGCCAATCAAGGTGGAGCACACCATAATAAGAATTGGGGCACCACACAAAAGTAAATAAGCAACAGCAAGAGAAAGCAAGTAGTCATCATCACTACCGTTGTTGTCAGTTCTCTCCTTTGTAATGAAAACAAAAAGATGGCAGGGTGTAAAACCTGGACAATATCACATTTGTTCAGTTGTGGACAGTACGTTGGACTTACATTGTACTTTGAGCTGAATGCTCATTGCTTTTCACCTGTCACACATACAGGGGTCTGTCCCTGTGATTAAGATGTTTTATTTTGACGTTGCTCATCACAGGGCTCTGTGACTGAGTCACTCTGGATGTCACACGTCATGACTGACATAGGAGCGACTCGCTAAGATAATGTAAATGAAGGCTACAGCTGAAAATCACTGGAAAAATTGTGTAGTGTGATAAAAACCTGAACCACTTTGGGAAGGAAATGTGGAGTACTTGGTGTGGCAAGTCCAACCATTTGTGTGTAGGTCATGCAGATTCCACTGTGACACCATCCAGAGTCCTACTGGTTTCACCTCAAAGTAACTCACTTTATTGGCATCATAATGTGGAAGACATCATATTGATGTTTCACTTTGTTTGTTTTCTGCTGTATTTAGATGACAAAATGCATCAGGGCCTTGCTGTTCCACTTTAGACCTTTGTGATTCCCTGTACACGCTCAGTCTTCAGTGTATCAATCAGTCTTCATGCAGTGTAGCCCTTTTTACAGTGAACACTATTTTCCGGGTTTTTCTGTTATAGAGCAGAGATTTAAAGGGTTTTCACTAAGGTTCCAAATGGATAAAGCAATCAAAAACTAAGATTACCTACATTCCTTTACACAACAGTTTTAGTGGGTAGCTAAGCATGTCCAGTACCGCCATATCAATCAGAAACTACTTATGTTCTACATGCTAGCTTATGACTGCTTGGTGGGCCTCTTTCACATTGTGTCTTGTATCGTGTCTCAATGTATCACGTCTCGATGTATGTGTCCATGTAGAGCGGGCTCTGTGTGAGCGAATGCATTATGTGTATGTGAGCATCAGAATGAATTTCAGTGTGGAAAAGTTCATTTGCATTAAGTCAACATGGCCGCTGCCACCAGTGAGCACAGCTCACAACAGTCCGTAGTCAGTAGTAATCACACCACAACAAACACATTCAACAAGAAGCAAACATTTTTCTAAAATAACATCTGCATGACTTCAGGTCCATGCCCCCTGCCCTGGCTAACTGTTTGGTATTACCTGACACCCCTGCAATCTAGGACTCTTTATGTGTCTTAGGGGCTTGACTAATCTACAAGTAAAGGAATTAAAGAATGCTTGCATAATTCATTGTAGCAGAACATATTAAAAGAGAAAAATATCATTCTGACCTGAAGAAGTCCAAGTCAAGAACCAGAGGTGGATCCACACGCAAACCCACAGCTAGTTTACAATCACCAGGCAGTCCAGCAAGGCATTTTAATCCTGGTCCCTGGTTAGCCTTGATAGAGCGGGATTAATCACTGTGCCAGTCTGCCACCTACAAAGTAACATGAGAAAATATTTCATTTTGAGCCAAATGAAGATTTTGCGTAGAGAATGTGACAAATCTTTAGAAGAGAGGCCATGGAGGGGTTAAGTCTTTTATCCATGAGCTGGATAAAAAGATTAAAATCAGCAGGTCACCTCAGGGGTAAGTCCTCCGAAAGTACAGTAACATAACAAAATAGCCTTCTCAGAGCTGCTTCTTACTGTTTAAAGATGAGAATCCCGAGCTTTCCATTTTCAATTCATGAATTTAGAGAGCGCAGGTGTCTCTTCATATTGTGTTTCTAGGTCAATACTAAAGAAGGCTCACAATCAGTAACAGAAGAAGTGTGTCTCTTTACAAATGGGCAGGCTCGGCACTGGGCAGAACAACTCCGCAGCGGCTAACTGACGACAATGAAACTTGCTCAGCTTGGAAGTAAATCTTTCTGGAGGCTCCGTATTCACTGGCTTACACTCTCACACGCCTTTATCTGCCTGTTTGCAAACACCTGCACATTATGTTACCTTAGTTGAGGAAAATGATAAGGTTTTCCATAAAAGGCACAACATAAAATTAACTCTATTAATAGATCCCTGAATTGGATAAAACTGATACAGAAAAGGGATGGACTGATGGGCAAAGTGAATGTGCAGCATGGTGGCATAGTGTTGAGGAATTGTAACATACAGAAGCTCCAACAGATGTTCAAGGGTGGGTTGGCTGTGAGGTGGAGTTCATCCAGACTTCATGATTAGCAAAGGCAAGAATCAAGGAGAAAGTGTCAGGCACATTTACTTAAACTTGTTAGAGGTGCCAAATAATCTGACATGTGAGTATTTAAAATGTGGAAGAAACTTGAGCAACCTGAGAAAGACCCGTATAGACACAGCATTATGGAGTTGGGAGCAGCAGCTCAAACCACTTGCATGACCATCCCACCATTCACAAATAGACAATACTTTAAATGGATATTAACATACAATATGGTCATAGAAATATTTATATCTACTGCCCCACACTGAGCCTCATCACCGATTTAACATTGAAAAATAGTACTCCCTAAGCAAATACTGATGCAAGGATGTAAAAGCAATGCTTGCATATGGGCAGAAGTTTGGTGACCTCTTTATTTGTCAAAATATACTGTATTTCTCTGCCGTCACATTTCTTCCATTCTGTATGTGGAGTATGTGATGAGACACAGTATTAGCCAGCAGCTCAATAGCTCCATACTCAGGCTTACCCTTCATTGTTCTTCATCAATGAAGTATCTCCTGTGTTTGGCTTGGCGCTCAGAAGATGTTGCCGCTGGAGTTAATTGTTGAGCCAAAACAGTGTGTAGCACGGACAGGAACACCAGTCATTTTGTGGTGGCCTTTTTCTGAGTTTGTGCATTCTGTTTCCTGTACTTGACACTCAGCACATGGCACTGATGTTCTTCTACTTCGTATGAGTACCCTCTGAAATGTGCCTCATGCTTATCAGGTGTAATTGCTGTACTCTTCCTTTCTGCCATGCCACCTTCATGAGCAGTTGGGATTAAGAAAGATGCAAACCCCTATAACTTCGCAGTCTGCTGGTGACATCCCAGCTGGGATCACAAGAGGTGCCCAAGGCTTAGGTTGAGAAGCTCTAGATGCTCCAAAGTGCATTTTCTCTTCTTTCTCTGGGAAGGAATGGAAGCACCTAGATAGGTTGATGGGACATCCAGCAAAAAGACACATGCAGTGAGGTCAGCAAGAGGAAGTAGAGTGTGAAGCTACTCAAATTGTTTTCTTAATCAGCGCGTATCTCATCATAAGCTTTTGATTAAGACCAAGATCAAGGTTCTAACCCCAGTGGTTCACACGTAATCAAGTGAAGGACAGACACAACTCTTAGCATTTTATATATAGAGATGTATGCACCATCCATTTGAGGTTGGTAAGAGCAGAGTTTGCCCCACATGTTCTCTGAGAGGCGCTTCAACAACTGGAAAAAAATCTCACACCACAACACAATTTCCATATTTTTCATATAAGGTGTTATATTCTGTCCCAAAGAAAACAAAAGAAGAAACAATCAATTGACTTCTTTCTGGTCTGCCAGTTTGTCTTTCTCTCTTTGGACTGTTGCCGTTTGAATATAGAAGTTACACTTCCCATAGGGCAGTGGTCCTTTTTTTTCCCTGCCTTTTAACTGAGGTGCTCTTGCCACATGGTCAGAAGAGGCTGACCCAGAGCTTCCTCTTGCTGACCTCACTGCGTGTGTCTTCTTTCTGGATGCCCCATTGACCTGCCTGGGTGCTTCCATTCCTTCCCAGATACAAGAAGAGAAAACGCACTTTGGAGCATCTAGAGCTCCTCAACCTAAGCCTTGGGCATCCCTTGTGATCCCAGCTGGGATGTCACCAGCAAACTATGACACCCAGTAGCCTCGTATGGGGAGCCAGTCCATCACAGGTTACACGCATATAAGGCCAATTTAGGTTTGCCAATTAAACTAACACACATCTCATCATTATTATATAAATGGAACAAACCTGCATCACATAAATGGGCACCTCCAGGATGTGCCCATTTAACAGCTGGTGTCTCTGTGACTTGTTGGGAGCCGCTCAGTCGCATAGTTGAATTCAGCAGAGATTAGAGCTAACAAAGGTCCTCTTTTGATTTCATTTCCCAAGGCTTAGATTACAAGACAGCAGGTAATTGATGCCTTTATGCGCTGGACAATGTATGTAAAGAACTCGATACCAGGCCAAGTCAGATTCCATTTTCAGAAAGTAGGTTCACATATTTAAGTTAATTCCAACTATTTCACCCAGTTAAAAGCTGAATAATCATCCTCTTAAGTTTCTAGAATAATTTAGCAAGTAGCGAAAGCTTCTGAAAGACATCCAAGTTCTTTACTAAGACTATTTAGGCAAAGAATTCATCTGAATTGAAGTGAAAATGTGCTTGGTCCTTGCAAGTACATAATGCCACTAGAGGGCAGCACTGTGACTTTTCTGTTGTGGGTGTCAACTTGCATACCTTGCCCGTCCACCCTTGGGTGAAGCCATTGATACCACACACTGGCACTGTCGATTGCCTTGTGCCCATAGACCTTTGTTTATGAAGCCTTTCTGAACAGCCTTTGTAACCAGTTTGACCCAATTGTGTGTCAGATACAGCACTGGCATTAAACCAGCTGAGCTCTCAGCTCATTGCCAAACTGTAGAAAACATTTGAGCCGTGCCGTAGTGTCAAAGGGCAACAATATAAATCTGCCGTCAGCTTATGGCCAACCCCGTGCCCCCCTTCCCTTCTCCCATAAGGAGCTAATCAGCAGTCGAGATGCAGAACTAGGTGAGTGTGACCTCCAGCAAGGAGATATTTTATCTTCGACACAGCATTTCTCCTAGCCCATATTGGCAAATATCTGGAGCAGGGAAAAGTTCCAAATATACATGATGTTTCTAAGCTTCAGAGCTAACAGCGGCCAAGATTGATTTCCCTAAGCTCTGCAGAGTCGTTTGTTTTGCCAAGTCTGTTCCTGCTGTGCTAACTGCATGTGGAGCTTCTGTTTACAGGGATGAAGCTCTGCCCTCATTTAACTCGCTGTTTTCTGAGTACAATTTGTAGGGTGCCATCAGTCAGGCTTGAGCCCATGTGTTGAAGAGTGGAAGGGAATAAAAAGTGTGGATCCAATGATGGATCAACACTTCCTCTTGCGTATGACAGATTAGGAAAAAAAAATCTATCCATCCCACCAGGTTCTGAGCCAGGTTTCTGCAGAACTGGTTATTGGGAATCAGAATCAAACACGTCACACTCCCACATATTTCTAGGATATGAGAACAAACTGGAGGAACCAGAAATGAACCCACATGGACATGGGGAGAATGTGGCACTTGCACACAGATTGGGACCAGGCCATTATCCTCCAGACCTGACATTGTGAAACCCAGAGGAAGGCTGAAAGGATATTAATAGGTGAGCAGCAGTGATCCAAGTGCTGAGATGACCAGTGAGAAATTCAAAAAACTTAATAGACCCTGATTTTGGTGTCCAGCGTTTGAAGCCTGTAGGTTTGTTTCTATCAATGCAGAAACTGACAGAAAAGTTCAAAGGTTTCTTGTGCCCTCATAAACATCTCAGTATTTAAATGCCACCTTTCCCAGAGCGCATTATCACAAGACTAGACAAAGAGCCCGTTTTGACAACGTAAGATGAAACGGGCACGAGTTTGTGTCAGCAGTGTATGAAGAACAAATGATAAGTAACGAAGAAGATGTTTTGTAATGATTGTTGTCTGCTTTACTCATTACTGTACAGGCTTGTACTGTTAGTTGATGAATTTTCCAGGCCTATAGTATAATATTGAATGATGAATGTTCCAGTACAATATGGAATAGTAATAAGTATAAGCACCACAAACCTGATATAGGTGTATTGAATGAATGCGTAATTGAATCAGAATGCGTAATTAGGCCTCGAGCTGTAGTCGAAATCGCCTTTCAGGCCTCTAGAGCTTTAATCGAAGTCACCTTTCTCTTTGAATTTTTGCAGCCGTAAATCCGCCGCCTACTGCGATGTTGGGGTTGGATGTCGGTCTCGTAAGGTTTTTCAGGCAGCTGCACAGAAGGCAACTGCGCATTCGGACGTGAGTGAGTGAGGAGGCAGGCGCATTATGTATTAAGATTAGTGTTGAATGAAACAATTTATGTGAAATTGAATTCCAGCAAAATTCAGGTTTTCACTATGCACAAATGTTAGTGAAATAAATGATGTTTCACAGTCAGTGAAATTTGTGCCCTTAACACCAGCTGACCAAATTGTTTATGTATTAGTTTTACATGCGCCTGCCTGTTATTTAGGATTTAAATAAATTTCACAAGCAAAAAAAAAAAAAATCACTGGACTCATTTACTGCTACATGTAGATATTTTGTTGAGATATCAGATATGTGTTGTGTTTGTTCTGATAGGAGGACGCCCATTTTGCCATTTGTAATGACTCTCTTGGTGATTGCAGTCCTAAAGATGCATTGGAGATGGAAAAGAAACTGAAAGCTCTCAAGAAAGAGCGACTCCTAGGTAACATCAGGTGGGCAGAGGGGGCATTGCAACATGAGACCAACCTGTGCTGAGTGGCCATCCAGGATAATAAACTCCATCTGCCCAAACTGTAGCAGAGCAGCAGGACTAGAAGCAGATGGGGAGTAGGAGAGTGGAAAGGCCCACTGAGGTCAAATGTGTGGTTCAATAGGGCCTTTCAGGGAGTATTAAGTGCAGCTAAGCTGAGGCTCAAATCTGATCACAGTAGTGATACCAGGAATGCATCTTAGTTGGTTTAAAATGGCCACCACCTGCCAGCACAGGAGTTATGAGGACAAGGACTGAAAATGCAGAGAGGTATTGTGACAGGATTATTGGTCATGAAGATTGGGAGGGTAAACACGCTTGTCAGTGTGCCTCTGGCGGGTGTATCACTTACTCAAATGAGTTGTCATCAGGCCCAGTATTAGCAGCGAGCTTTCCTTTTTCTTGATGCTTCTTTTACAAAAAATAAGTCCAGTATTCACTATCATTTTTTGTAGGATAGGACCCCTTATTTACTGTATTTGTTTACGGGATGTTAAAAGGACATTTTATTGCATTTGGCTGGCAGTTCTACAAAATATGACCTGATAATCTTGCTTGAAATGTTAATTGAAATGTAATATATAATATATATAACACTTGATAAAGTTCTAATTGTAATGGTGTTGTTGAATGGCCAATATGTCATGACGCTGAGGCTGCTGAGGGGCCCATTTAGTACTGTCCTATACTGGGCTGTGACATGTGTGACGGTGCCCCTGAGTCACAGGATACTATGACAGATTGTATAAGGCCCTCTACAGACCTTGGGGACTCCATTTAAACAAAAAAGAAGTTACAGGATTTTTGTAAGATTCAATTTTCTACTGAATACAAACTGTGATGCCACCAGAGTACAATGAGTTTACAATGCCAACGTAGAATATAATTAAAGTAATGGAGGCAATGACACATTTAGGATCGGACAAGTGAGAGTTTTTGAAAGCAGCTTCAGGTTTGCTTTAGATGTCGAGACTAAAGGATATTCCTGAAAAGAAATGAATGGAAAGTTAAACCATCTTGCATGGAACTTCAAGGTTGCATTTGCCATATCGCGTTTGTGCATTACCAGTCATGTGATTGCCATCAGTGCTGTGTATGACATTGCTATGGTGGCAAGGATGGTTTAGTCTGCAAGGTTTTGCATATTTTAAAGCTAAAACTCTTGCGAGGGATTTAATTATATAGGAAAGGAAAATAAAGAACTTAGTACTTTGATTTTGAATTTCAACCACAAGTTTGGAGTAACGTTTTGAATTTTCCCGATCTTCCTAGTCTTCACCATTTACCCATTTACTGCCGACTTTTTGACTAGCCCTGTTTGTGTACTTTCCTGGTCTGTTAAGGTTATCTCACAACACACAGGTCAGGTCAAGTTGGGGAGCATGCATTGGTACAGCGTGTTGCTGCACCCACTGCACGACGAAACACATTGGGATCCTGGTTGGCAACCCCCCAGGCAGACACGTGATCCAGTCCCACCCTCTGCCACAGCCAGGCATGTTCCAGCCATTCAGGTCCTCAACAACGAGGATCCTGTGAACCAGACCAGCCTCAGGGAGTTGCGACACATGGCCATAGTGTTGTAAGTGATGCTTCCTCACAATGCAGGTAGTGTGTCTTATTCACGACTCCTTGAGCAGCCACTCATTCGACACAAAGTCAAACCAGTGGTATCCAAGGATTCTCCGAAGAGACACAGTACCAAAGGAGTCCAGTCTTCGTCTCAGGTCACTGGATAGCGTCCAAAAATTCTCTCTATGTCAGCGGACCCTGGTCTTCATCTCAAAGGTTTGCACCTCTGGTTACATGGTGTCTCCAAACTGGCAAGATGTGATGTGATTGTGAGTGGCTGTGTGACAGCGTGTTTCCTAGACAGGTTTACATTTTGTCTGCTGCCCAGTCCTGCTGGGATAGGCTCTGACCTACTTCAATTATAAATTTGATTGAGATTGGCTAAAAAATGGATGACATTCTATTAATGTTCTTTATTTCGGGGAAATCTTATTCCCATCCTTTACACTTATCTTGATTATATAGAAAAGGCTGAATTTTTGCTACACTCTTCCACCATTTCTGGCTTCAGATAACACTCCATGTTTGCTACTGGTTGCCCTGGTGCTCTCCTGCCACACAAGAGTCACACTAGTCTAAACAGTGATGAAATGGGTGCAGGGCCATCATCCGACAGGCTCACACAATGGGCCTCACGCCGCAGGGCTTGCCTAAGGGCAGCTCTTTATCTGCAAGGGCACGTGCTGTTGACAGGAATTCTCAAACCCCATAGTTGCACTTTTATGTTTTAGTAACGCACTCAAAGGAAGTACCAAAGTGAACAAGCAAGTTCCATTTCTCCATTGTTGTAAACTGTCCAAAGTGCTCTGATTACAAGAGACCTGTTTGTCCGTAGACTGCCAATAAGGCCATGCCAGTAAAGAATAAGATTAAGCCTCTGAACACAGATAAGCTGGCTCTTATTTTTCTGGACCACTTACTGTATTCCCTTACAAGGCGTCACAAAAATGACCACAAGACATCGAGAAGGTTTGGGGCAGCCACCCGTTTAATCGTTTACGGCTGCAAAACTGATTGAAGTATAGAGCCATGCTCATTCAACAGAGTCCAAAACAGAACTGATTTCTATGAAGCAAGATGGCAGCTTTAAAGGCCAGTAGCGGAAGTGATGTCATCAATACCGGGACCAGAAGTGACGTCAGTGGCTGCCCCAGAGCCGGGTGGGATTTCCCTAGAATGGTCTGCAAAAGATCGAGAGGGAAAATTAGTGCACTCCGCCACCCCCTGGTCTGTCATGGAATTACCTGTATTTAAGCCCTTTAGCTGTCTCCTAAACACACATGTGTGACAAAGGTTATGGGACGTTGAAATCTATCCTGACAGTCTGAAACGCAAGACAAGATCTAACCCTGGATGGGGAGACAGGGCGCCCTCAAGTTTGCGCACAAACTCTCTCATCACAGGTCAGCAGTTAACCAAATAGGTATGTTGTTAGGAGTGCATTTAGGACCGAAGCCACAAAGCCCTTCTTTACACAAAGGGTTGTGGGAATCTGAAACAAACTACCGAGCCATGTAGCTGAAGCAGAAACCTTGACAACTTTTAGGAAGTGTCTGGATGAGATACTGGGACAGTTTAGCTATTAGCTAAACAAATGAGCCTGATGGACTGAAAGGCCTCCTCTCGCTTGTCAGATTTCTTCCATTTTAAGAACCAACAGAGAACATGCAGCCTTCAAAAGACAGAGACTTAGCTGAAAGTTGAACCCCAGCTGCTAGAACTGTGAGGCTGCCATCTTGGGCCCAGTGTTCCAGCACTACTTGTGATTACATGGATCACAAAGAACTCCGTGACACATTAAGGGAGTCGTGTGTGTGCTCTCCATGTATTACCAGCATCATCTCACCTGGTGGGATTGTTACAGTTCAGTTCTCTTAATACGACTCCCACTGACTGCGGTGTATTTGTCCATAAAGAAGATGTGACCTGATTAAACGTAAGGCCTGTTCTTCTGTATCACATTTGTTATTTTCACAACAGGGTGTCTTTGTGACAAGATTAAAAGAAGAAAGCAAAAATAGTCTTGTCAGCAGCGCGCCAATAAATTCTTTCCTTTTTTTCATTTTTTTTTGCTCTCACTCTAATTCCATTATATTTTGGTTAAACTGTTAATCTAGCACTTTTTTGTGACACAGCATCTATTGGAAGTTTATTTGTGTTCTACCTTTTTTCCTTTAAAGGGCTGATTTTTTTCTTTAATTTCTTCTGTTGAGTTCCACTTCAAATGAGAAGGTGTTATTATGTTTATCAAACAAAGACTACGTGGGTGACCATTAGAAGCATTAAAAGTCCAAGCTGCTTACCTGCACTTACATTTACTATGGTGCCATTCCCTTTATCAGTCTTTAATTTATATAGCGCCACTGACAGAAGAAATCATCTCAGGGCTAACATGGTCACAATGCTGTGTAAAATTTCATGATCGAACATTATAAATTATACATTTGTATGGCATTTTTATCCAAGGCCAGTCAATCAGTCATTTTCTAACCCACTTAGTCCTGATCAGGGATGGGTGGTTGTCGAAGCCTATCCCAGCTAACACAGGGTGCCAGTCCATTGCAGAGTGAACACACACACCCATTCCAACCACACACTGGGGCCAATTTAGCATTGTCAGTCCACCTCACCTGCATGTCTTTGGACTGTTTGAGGAGAACATGCAAACTCCATGCAGGGAGGACAAGGAGCGCATACCCTGGTCTCGTTACTGCGAGGCATCAGCGTTACCACTGCGCCACCGTGCTGCCCCATTTTATCCAAGGTAACTTATATATTACAACTATTTACAGATTTCATTTTAACTTCAGGTTAGGCGGCTTGCTTAGAGTCACAGAGGACTTGAACCAGCACTGTTGGAGTTTAAGTTCAGTACTAAAGCCATGCAGCACACAATTAGATGCAGAAACCAGGAGTACCGTGGAAGTATAACTGACAGTTTTTAAAGAATAAATATGAGGAGGAAGTCTACAAATCCAGGATAGCTAGGGTGTAAAAGTAGCAAACACGGCACACAGCAATGGTGACAGAGGAAGCATCTTGAAGAAAGTATACAGGTGAAGCACAGAAATGAACTACAAGCATGGGTTCAAAGTCAAGGAAGACCACCGTATTGTGAACCTGTTCTTTTGATTTTATAATTAAGTCTTTGACTGCCTCCCTGAAGAGCTCTCAACCAACCTTCTCTGAAATGTTTGTGTGACACCAAAGCTCCTCTACACCTCTGGGTGCCTTCACTCAAAGACCTCCTGGCCTGAGGCACTGTATCTTTTCTCTATGGGCACTTTTGTGTGCACTCCTAGTGACAGTCACCATTGCATACACACCCACAGGAATCAAGACGGAGCAATGACAGACACGAGCCCGTGCATTTCTTTAACACTTAGACACTGTATGGGATGTATACACACTTCCGCTGAATAGGTTGACTCTTATAGCAGCACTAACCAACTGCATTTGACTAATATTATAATTGGCATTTAACAGCCAAGCACTTTATTTTAGGATCATTTCAATACCAGCATTCCTTTAAAAGACTGATTAGCCCTGCTAAAACACTAGATACCAATTTCCAATTGTTTAATTAATACAGTAGAGTTTTTTTTTAAGTATTTAAGTATCTGAGTACACTTTACAGAAGGATGGATAGCAAACAAGGGCGGCACAGGCACCCAGGATGGCCCAGTGGCACAGTCCTTTTGCTTCTCTGTCTTGGTCCATCTTAAAATTTGGTTGGGCATCTCACAATCTTACAGACTGTTAAGTCATAATGACACTTACTGAATCTCTCCACTGCAGCAGTGAGTGTGTTTACATGCACACACATAACCAGGTTTATAACATGTGAATAACAATATTAAGGCCTGGTTTCTTAAAAATCCACATTCACATGGGCAAGTAATCTTCTGGAGATCTTATTTGTGAAAACATTCTGATGTCATTTAACTGCGCAAAATAGAGTTAAACGTCATCATCAGCCAACCGTGAATCTGAAAATAAGCATGATGATGCCTGTGATGGTTTTTCTTGTTTTATAAGTAAATGTGTTTAGTTAAACTGACGCTTTATTTATAGGGTTCTGTTACAGAATTGCCCACTCTGTTCTGCTTGGCTATGCTTCTTGCCTTAAACCCAGTGCTGCTGGAATAATAATAACACAGGTAATTTTACTTCAATAAGTATTGTCTGAGGTTACTTATTACTTTAACCGGACAATGTTACGCAAGTTACTATTAACACCGTACTGCTTATGAGTTTGTGTTGCTGAGTTAGCCCTGTTCAACTCATCAGCACAAATGTATTGATTTCTGAAATATTGAGTCAGATTATTTCAGACAGCAAAAGGAAAAATGTGATCGCCTGAACGTTTGCCTCTGGAGACACATTTCATGGACGCTTCTACCCGTAGCTGTTGAACAAGTGTGAAATTAAATACATGCGCAGGCTACATGCGTAGACTACAAAATCTGTAACAGTATCCCAGTTAGGGGTTTACATGGCCACATAATCAGGTCTTTCGCAGAAAAATGTCCCAGGTGTCTCAAAGGCCAATAACCCAAATTCTGTCACTGGAATAAGGGTATACATGGCATTTTAGAAACCAGGTTTCTGTGAATAACCGGTTAATTGTGTCGCATGTAAACACACCTGGTGTCTCTGCTGGTAAAAATGATGAAATGAAGTTAAAAGGACTGACTGAATTGTATTTTACATGGACTGAAAGACAAAGCAGAAACGTGAAGTCCCAAAAATATAACCAGAGGCGTCATTGGGGTCAGCAGTCATTTTGCATAAAGATGGAATCAGAAGATTGGTTGTAAAAAATAACTGGCCAAGGGCAAAACTGGTAAGACAAGATATAGTAATATAGGCCTGGACGAGAGAAAAAAAAGAGAGAATGTCGGAAACCAAAATAGTGAATAGATGCAAAGCCAAAAAGTTAGATGTAAACCTTAGTTTCAGGGAAGAGAAGAGTTCAAAACCAAAGATTTTTTAATGTTCAAAAAATACGCTAGGTATTATGTTCTATTCACCAATGTGGACTATGAACGTTCCGCACTTATGAGTCGTCACTCTGAAAATGTCAATCAATGTGACTTCCAGCAACCCTATCTATAGACACTCAAGTGAACAGCACCCATAACCAAAACAAGATGGCGTCATGGTAGAGCATATTGACTTTTAAACATGATTTTAAAAGTGTCAGTGTGACGACCAGATCCACTGATCTCTAACACCCTGGAAACAAAGATTCAAACTGAACAATATAAAAAAATAAATGGCAGAAAATGACAACAGGCACAAAGGTCAAAACTGAGAGCTTGAGAATCTTCCTTCAAAGCTGAAAAAATCACAGTCATTGACTCTGATGTGAAGTTCTGGGCTACCTTATACTTCCTTTCCCCTAAATAACTGGATTCCTTTTACAAGTCATTTTGAATTGAGTTTTATTCAAATCTGAATAGTGTTCACTAAAAATAGAAAGAGTGCGTGAACTACATGACAGGCAACCAGTATTGTAACCTACAGCCACACATGCTTCACAGAGACTGGAAACAAAATGGCGCCGTGACAATGTCACCTATGGGATGATAAAAATGAACATTGTTTTCTCTTTGCTCGTCAACCCCCGTGTTTGCACTACCCGCTAGTCTCTTTGTGGTTCTGGGGATGCAGATCTACAATTTAAACAGATTTTTATTTTCATGGGAATTGTTACATATGCCTAATAGAACTAACTATTTTACATTAAGTAACCGTATTAAAAAAGAGTAAAATGTAATCATTTGAAAGTAAATTATGTTTCATGTTGCGTTAAAGTTATTCGTTGAGTAATACGATTTTGTTCAGTTTGGCTTTGAAATTAACATGCAAATACTTTTTAAACTTACACTTTTACTGTAAAACTTCAGTAAAAACAATTTTTTGAATGAAATTTTCGTCAATATCATATTGAATTTTGATTCTGTGTTTGGACTTTCATTGTGACAACGCAACGTATAACTGCCCATAATTGAATTTCATTTCTTTCTCTCTATTAAATAAAATGACTTTTTTGAATGTTTGGCTCTGAGATTTGTAAATTGTCTTTGTAAAAGCTATTCTAATGGGAAACTGTTAATGTTTTAATACGAATGGCATATCAAGATCTCCTTTGGTGTCTAATGTTATCTGCGGAAGATTTACTACATTACCTTTCTTGGATACATCCTTCTTTCAACATTAATACGTGTTGTGGAAGACCGGATGGTGTTAACGGTTGTAGATATTCTTCGGGATATTGTAAGTTGATGTTTTCATGTTCTGTACGATCACCACCAACTGTTTCAGCTTAGTCTATTGATACGCATTTAACCAATTTGCCATGTAACCGATCGTCATTTTTGCCGTTAATTCGTTTGACTTCATTGTTTCTTGGTGCTAGGATTGCCCGTGTACTCATTTTTTATGTTGATAACCCTTCATTATGAAATTCTTCAATATGACTTGGACATAATACATCTTCTTTAATTGGGAACTTACAGTGAGGAAAACGTTAAAATTTATAGGAGCTGAGAGAACAGGAACTGTGTCTGACAAAAGCATTCATACGAATGAGAGGTGAGAGTACCGTGTGCGTGGTTGAATATGATTGAGAGGAGGGTGTGACATGAAAAAAATCTCATGGCCAAAGTCTTGCGCTACTTAACAAAATCTCTTCAACAAAGTCTTGTCTCATCGCAGGATTTCTTTATATAATAGAGAGACAATAATACATCAGTATTAATTCTTGATCGAAAAAAAAATCCACAAAATTCCTAAGCCTACCCCTACTGAGTAGGCTCAAATTACTCTATAATTTGTTTTGTGTTAATTATTATTTGTTAAAGCAAATGGTAAAATAAAAAATTAGTAGTCCTGCTGGTCAGTCCATTATCTTTCTTTTAGTATAGTCTCAATGTTGCTCCTTTCCTGTCTTCAGCTCCAGCGTTTTGTCTGTCCATTGCTTCAGTGGAGCAGTCAACTCCCTCTTTATCATGTCCATTAAGTACACAAATGCATCCTCAAGCTGTGCCAAGTGGTCTTTTGGGGGGCTTTTGTCTCTTATGTCCCTTCAACCTTTATGTAAAGCAACAAGGCCTGACAGCTTTGCTTGTCCCTACTGCACAAAAATTTAAATAGAAAATACTAGTCTGAGCTGTCTAGGCTAGCAGGCCAAGTTAGTATCGTGCAGTATGACTGAATTCAAAAGCAGGAACCATTGAAACTTGTAAGTGAGGGGAGAGCAATTAAAAAGCTAAAGAGAACCATTGAGATTAAAACACTGAGACAGATGTCACACAAGTAGACCAAAGAAGTCTGTTCCAGAAAGAACCACAAAGCTCAATGAGCGTAACGAGATTTTGGACCAGTAAGAAGCACAGCATCAGAAGATGTCAGCTGGTACAAGGAGGTATAGACGCCAACAAAGTGCCAGTCTCTGACCATCTGGACTGGAGCCTAAGCACACTAAATCCGTCCCAAGCTCTTAATAGGATGTGTTTGATTATTTACTCTAGAGTTAAACCTCAAATCAGCCACCTGCATATTGACTCGAGGATGCCACTGCTGCCTGTAATTGACAGGTGGTCATCCTGAACCTCCCCTTTGCAATTTTTAGAAAATGGTCTCTTGTGCTGTTTCCTGAGTGACAGCGATAGCTACTTTCACTGCTCTTATTATTCCTGCTGTTATTGACTTTAAACATGGACTGGATTTTCAGAGATTTTCCTGTAAAGAGAGCAGCAACTTTCCTTTTGTTTGTGCTGTGATTTGCAAGTGAGTTGTGTGCCGGGGACTATGGCACCTGCAGAGTGACCAGGAGGATTTTCCAGCACATTGTATAGTTAATATTCTGTAAAGCAGCCAACATGAAGAAGCATATGATATAAATTTATATAACAACAGGTAATTCTGTCTGATTAAATGAGAAAATCAAATTAGTGTAAGGAGTCAGTTTTGACTTGTGCATCCATTTTTTAAAATTTACTTAATCCATTACAGCATCATATCTCAGCAGCGCTGGGCCAGCCCATCCATTACATCTTCACTGTAACTGTCCACACGTGCGCACACACACACCCGCACACACGGGACCGAAGCACCCAAGGAAATGCCACATCAGTGCCAAACCAAAATCAACAGTACAGCTTTAAACTCCGTGCCACCCTGCGGCCCACATCTGTGTTCTGTGACTAGACATCTAGATTAATCATGACAACATAATAACATAAAACTGGGGCATCTCAGATGTTTTAAAAGTACTGCATATGGTTTATTTTTACTTATGGAAACGCACCCTTCAGGAAGGTTTTCACTTAAAAAATATATTAAAAAAAACTGTTGAATGAGAATTTAAAAATAAATCTATATGTAAGAATAAAGGTTGGAGTGGTGGAGCAGTGGCCCCAACATCCCGGGTGTGAACTCTGCGTCTGTTTCTTGTTTGTGTGCAGTTACACGCTCTTCCTGTGTCTCAGTGCATTTTTCTCCCTGCAACATTTTGTCACTTTCTGCCAATGTTTTGGGGATAGGCTGCTGTGTCTCTGTATTGAATTTTGAATGTTTAAATAAGAAAGAGAATTCATATGGTCACATCAAGACAAGTACTTCAAGGCCTCAATTTATGTCCTGGTCACTACTGACGCAGGTTATGGAAGCACATGGGTACATTAGTTAGTGCTATTAAATCCACATGCCAGGAGACTCAGTTCAATTCAGTGTATAGTCTGCATGCTCTTCCCATGTTTATATGTATTATTCTCCAAGTACTCTGGCTTTCTTCTAGATTGATCCAATGTGGGTGTTTGCAAGGGGATGACTTGTGAAGGAAATGACTAAATGACTGAAAAGCAGCTCAATATTGTATATGTGGGTCTGCACTCTTCAGTTCCAGGATAACACCTCTGGAGTTCCAGGGCCAGCTGATCATCCCCCACCCCCCTTGCTGTAAATATAAGTAGTATGGTTAATGAAAAAGTCCATCCACACATCCATGATTAAATGTGTTATATTCAGTTTAGGGTTCAGCAGGGCTGGATTAAGACCTTTAGAGGCCCTAAACACTTGAAAGATTTTGGTGCCCCCATAATTGTGAACTGCACTGACTCTCAGTGGACAACTGAACGGGACAGCCGACATGACCAAGACGAGAGCAATCTCGTGAGCCTCGGTAGACCGTGTGGTAGTTACCAGATTCTAATTTTGTTGTATTCCCAAGATCAATATATATCATTAACCTCTATTATTACAATTTTATTATTATTTTTATTATTGTATATATGTAATTTTTTTCATTTAATGTGGGAGCCCCTTTTTATGGAACTGGTTCAGTTGCACCATTTGCAGTGTTGCACCATATGGTCCATGGTAAATCCTGCAATGGAAAATTTCTGTGGTGCCCCCCTTCCCTTGATGCCCTAAGCATGTGCTTATTTTACTTGGTTAATCCAGCCCTGGGGTTCAGAGGTGGAGGATTTTGAAGTCTGTCTTGGCGGCATTGGATGCAAGATGGAAAATTTCTCTGACGTGAATGTCAGTGTAGGTGAAAATGACTCCTTAATATTTCAGCGTTTTATATGAAGGCCCACTGCGTAGCATAATAAGGGAAATGGCACCCTCTAAAGCAGCTGCTCTGTCTTAAGACCTTCTACTCTAAGGCTCCAATGACTTGGGAAGTGGCTTGTGTTCATAATCTACCAAATGGCTGTGCTTACTGTTGGTGCTCAGATTCCGCTATGCACCTTTGGAGTGGGTGTCAGCACACGACAGTTTACACGTATAATGAAAAAGACACCTGCAAATGTGAGGCCGTAAACATGCAGTCACTTTTGCCATAGCGTGTATGTAAGATAGCCAGCTAAAGAACTGAGAAGAAGTTTAGAATTTCTGAACCCACTTAATCTAAATGAGAGGTGCAGAGAGCAGGAGCTTAGCCTGGCAGCAACAGGAACAAGGCAGAAAAAAGCCCTGGACGGGTAGCTGGCCCAACTCAACTCTGTCCTCAAGAAATTCCATAGAAATTGTGGACATACTGCATGACAGTAATACAGTACTTTGTTAAACATCAGTACTTTATGGAAACTTTGCCATTCTTACAATGGACTGTTGCCATTTAAAGCTTTATGCTAGTTTATATAATATTGAAAACATAAATCATACCTGATGTGCACAGACATTTAGGAAGGGGAAACAACATTTGTGAAACTACTTTAAATCAAGGATGAGTTTGAAAATACAAACAGCTTCTACTGGCCATCTAAATAGAGTGTGAGAGGCAGTGCACTACAGTAGGCATTGAAATTGCAATTTTGACCCTTTCATTCATTTTTGTAACATACACTATATGGCCAAAGGTTGCGACACTTGGCTATCACAACTATATGAGTTTGTTGGACATCCCATCCCGAACCAAAACCTTGGGCATTAATATGGAGTTCCATTGCACCTTTGCAGCCATGATAGCCTCCACTCTTCTGTGAAGGCTTTCCACAGATTTTGGAGTCTGTCTGTAGGAGATTGTGCCCTTTCAACCAAAGAACATTTATGAGGTCAGGTAGTGCTGTTGGTCGAGAAGATCTGGCTCACAATTGGCATTCCGATTCATCCCAAAGGTGTTCAGTAGGGTCTGAGATCAGGGATCTGTGCCGGCTACTCAAGTACACAGTAAGCACTATAGAGCGTGATGGTAGCATTCTTCTGGCACCCACCCAGATTGGTCTGTCAGACTGCCAGATTTTGAAATGTGATTCATTATTCCAGAGAAGATGTTTCCACTGGTCTAGAGTCCAATGGTGGTGTGCGTTACACCACTCCAGCCAACGCTTACACTCCATCTTGAGAGGCGCTGCTATTTCTCTAAGATTATAAATAACAATGCTAGTAATCCCAGAGTCTTATTCTCAACAATTGATCATCTGTTAAACCCAGGTAACTCAAAGGAATGCCTCCTAAGTACTTCCAGTAAAACCTGTGAGGCTTTTGCTGTATTTTTCAATCAAAAAATTAATGATATTAGAAATAACATAGTATATCTCCCCAACACTAAGGATCCTCCTAAACCCCAGTATTCCGTTATAAACAAATTGAACTCTTTCACTAGGATAGATTTACCTGATTTACATAAAATAATTTCTCAGTTGAAACCCTCCACCTGCGCCCTTGACCCCATGCCAACAAATTTTTTCAAAGAAGTATCGGGCGTGCTAATTGATAATGTTCTTGACATAGTAAATTCGTCATTAGATACGGGGGTCTTCCCAGACTGTCTTAAGACTGCTGTAGTTAAACCCCTGCTCAAGAAAAATAATCTCGACCCCTCTGCTCTTGAAAATTTTAGACCCATCTCTAACTTGCCTTACTTAAGTAAAATTCTAGAGAAGGCAGTCATTATGCAGTTAAATGACCACCTCAATAAACATACTATTCTTGATAAATTTCAGTCAGGTTTTAGAACAAATCACAGCACAGAAAATGCACTCGTTAAAGTAGTCAATGACTTGCGGGTAAATGCTGACAGAGGCCATTTATCTGTTCTCATCCTCTTAGATCTGAGTGCCGCATTTGACACCATTGACCATAATATTATTAGAAATCGCCTTAGTCAATGGGTGGGCCTCTCTGGCAGCGTCTTAAATTGGTTTGAATCCTACCTGGCAGGGAGAAAATTCTTTGTTAGTTGTGGTAATTACAACTCAAAGACACAAGATATCCTATATGGTGTTCCACAAGGCTCTATCCTGGGTCCACTGCTCTTCTCAATCTACATGCTTCCATTAGGTCAGATTATCTCAGGGCACAACGTGAGCTACCACAGCTATGCTGATGATACACAGCTGTATTTATCAATAGTGGCTGATGACCCCGATTCTATTGATTCACTAACACAATGTCTGACTTGTATTTCAGAATGGATGAATAGTAACTTTCTCAAGTTAAATAAGGAGAAAACTGAAATCTTAGTGACTGGGAAAAGTGGATACAATGAGGCTATTAGAAATAAACTGGATGTATTAGGATTAAAAGTCAAGACAGAGGTAAAAAGCTTAGGGGTAACTGTTGACTGCAATCTGAATTTTAAATCGCATATTAATCAGATCACTAGGACAGCATTTTTTCACTTAAGAAACATTGCAAAAGTTAGACCTCTTATATCATTGAAAGATGCTGAGAAATTAGTTCACACGTTTGTTTTCAGTCAACTAGATTACTATAATGCAGTCCTCTCAGGAATACCCAAAAAAGACATAAATCGTTTGCAACTAGTGCAAAATTCAGCTGCTAGAATCCTAACCAGGAAAAGAAAATCCGAGCACATCTCTCCAGTTTTGATGTCACTACACTGGTTACCTGTGTCATTCAGGATTGACTTTAAAATTCTGCTTATGGTTTATAAAGCCTTAAATAATCTCACTCCATCTTATATATCAGAATGTCTGACATCTTATATTCCAAATCGTAACCTCAGATCCTCAAATGAGTGTCTCCTTAGAATTCCGAGAGCAAAACTTAAAAGAAGTGGTGAGGCGGCCTTCTGCTGTTATGCACCTAAAATCTGGAATAGCCTACCAATAGGAATTTGAAAAACTGCTGAAAACACATTACTTTAACATGGCTTTCTCATAATTTCACTGTAATTTAATCCTGATACTCTGTATATCAAATTCATTATAATAACTACCCATGGTAGCTCAAAAATCTGTACTAACCCCTATTCTCTCTTCTGTTTCTTTTTCCGGTGTCCTTTTGGTGGTGGCTTTCGCCACCACCATCTACTCAAAGAACCGTGATGTTCCAACAGTGAAGAATTAAAAGCCAGAAGTCTGCATGACCATCATCATCAAGTCCTTCCGTGAGAACCCTAGACACAAGAGGACTATTTAATTTATGTTAGGTAGAATGCCCAGAGGGGACTGGGTGGTCTCGTGGCCTGGAACCCCTACAGATTTTTTTCTCCAGCTGTCTGGAGTTTTTTTTTGTTTTTTCTGTCCACCCTGGCCATTGGACCTTACTCTTTTTTTTATGTTAACTAATATTGTCTTATTTTAATTTCTTATGTTGTTATATCTTTTTTATTTACTGTTCTTCATTATGTAAAGCACTTTGAGCTACTTTTTTGTATGAACATGTGCTATACAAATAAATATTATTATTATTATTATTATAGGGCTCTTAGGCTTATGTGCAGCTGCTGTGCCATGGAAACCCATTTCATGAAGCTCTTGCTGCACAGTTCTTGTGCCAATGTTGCTTCCAGAGGCAGTCTGAAACTCTGCTGTGGGTGATGCAACAGAAGAGATGCGATTGTTTACACTATGCACCTCACAACTCACCAGCCCCGTTCTGTGAGTTTGAATGGTCTACCAGTTCATGGCTGAGATGTTATTGCTTCAAGATGCTTCCACTTCATAATATTAGAACTTATATCAGACTGGGGCAGATCTAGCAGAGCAGAAATTTTACATACTGACTTGTGGTAAAGTTGGCGTGCTATGACAGTGCCACATTTAAAGCTTCTGAGCTCTTCAGAATGACCCATTCTGCTGCCAATGGAGACTGCATGGCTATGTGCTTGAGTTTATGCCAACAATGACAACAACAACATTTATTTATGTAGCACATTTTCACACAAATGATGTAGCTCAAAGTTCTTTACAAGATGAAGAAAAAAAAGAAAAATATAAAAATAAAATTAGGCAATACTAATTAACAGAGAATAAAGTAAGGTTTGATGACCTGGGAGGACAGAAAAAACAAAAAAGAACTCCAGAGGGCTGGAGAAAAAAACAAAATCTGCAGGGGTTCCGTTGCCACGAGACCACCCTGCCCCCTCTAGGCATTCTACCTAACATAAATGATCTCAGTCAGTCCTCATGGTTTTCAGGCTTCACGAGGAACAATTAGACGATGATGGTCATGTGGACTTCTGGCCTTAACAAAGAAACAGCTGACCTCAGTCATTTTGAGAAGAGTCTGTGCGCATACTTGTGACTTCACAGTTTACTTTACATCATCTTTGTTACACTTGAATGGCTGCTAGGCAGAGGCCTTTCTTGCTGTGCCTACCATTATCGGTCCATGCAATTGTCTTATCAGATGGCCTCTGTGAGGGTCACCCAACCTATGAAATAAAAGGGAACTCCTTATGTTTATCTGCAGTTTTTCAAAGAAGATCAACAAAAGTAATCAAGAAGTCCTGGGGAAAAAATACTGAAGGAAATAGTGCTGTGTTTTAATCTGTCATTCTTTAACCAGGAGCAGCCACCTGGAGCAACCAACATTTTTTCAATCAACACTCGGGGGCCGACACAGTCCAGCGAATTTCATCAGGAAGTGGGTAGAAATGCTTACAGTACTTAAGTAATTCAGTATTACAGCAACCGCATGTTCTCTCAGTCCTGCTAAAAGGAAAATTGTTGCCTCATCCATAAGTTCTAATGTCTCAGTCTTTAGGTGATTTTACTTCACAAAATACATGCAGGAAGATTTCTGTTACCAGTGCCACCTGCTGGGTGCATTCATTCAGGAAACAAACAGAAGAATGTCTGTCAAGCACATACTAATTCTAGCATATGAGAAGAGAATCCTCCTTGCAAAGTCCTGGTATACAAATTGTCCATTGAGTAACATTATACTGAAGGTGCACCGCGCCCTTTAATGGCTCCCCTTCCATAGCACTTTAGCAGATTTCACTATATATGATATCTAGCTCATGACAAGTCACACTGTCATAAAGTAAATGACGTTCTCAAACCTGCTAAATTCAGCTCAAGGGGGTGGCAGGCTGGAGCCTATCCTGTCAGCTTCGGTTGCAAAGTAGAAGGCGACTGGATGGGGCACTCAACCACACTTAAGCAGTACCAGTTTGGTATTGTAAATTAATCTAACTAGCACATCTTTGATGGTGAGGGAGGAAAAACTGGGAACCCAGGGGGAGACTCACCCAAACTCAAGTGTGGGATTTGACCCCAAGATGCTGCATCCACTAGACAGCAATGCTTAAAACTGCCCCCATCATTCTGCCTGTGAAACACTGTAAATAACTGGCTAGCACTGAATCAGTCTTTGAAATAGAAACAGTTTTTTGTATATATCTCTTTAATATGCAGGAGAGTTGCATTTGCTACTTAAATATAATGTTAATTTGAAAGTGTTTTGTACCTATTTCTTGTGTGCTGCACATTTAAATTATATTTCTAGAAAACACCACCTAGCTGAAGCTGCCTGTGAAGCGTCTTTCACCTGCTATGCTCTTTTGTGCTGTTTGCTGCCGTGTGTCTCCTGAGGATGGAGGCAAGTCCACTCGTTGTCCTTGGTGCTCAATGGTGCATATCAAGTAGCAGTTGCTGCAGGATTCCAGGGCCGCAGCTGAAAATGGAATCTGAATGAGCTGACGGCTGGAGACGTGGCTATGCTTGGCATCGTGCAGAAGGCTGTCAGGTGCCAAGCGAATGTAGCAGTCTCAATTAATCAGTGCCTCTGGTGATCAGGCGACTTTCTCGCGAATCCACTCAGAATCATTATGTGGCACTGCAGCATCACAACTACAAACAAAAAGGGAGGAGGCTTTTTAGAGTAATGAAACAAGCAAAAAACAATGAACAAAAATTAAAACCCAAAATGTCAGTCACATTGTATCTCATGCTTTTTGCAAATGGCTTTGCTTAGCTAATCAGTGCATGGCACATGTAAGACAATACATAAGACAGCGTAAAGGTTGGGGGTACCCAAAAACAAACCCCATATAACTGAAATGAAAATAAACACGTTAAACAGATGCAAACCTAAATTGTGACTGCGCTAAGTTGTCGGATCCTCCTGCTTTGAGGACTTCCAGCAGGGAGAGGCTTGTCCAGGTGGCCGGACACCAGTAGTGATGTCAGCTATGGTAATGCCATCAATCTTCTGTGTCAGCAAAATGGAGGAAGTGAAGAGACATTAGTAAACAGCGTCAACCCCTGGTTTTACCATTGTCACACACGTGCGATCTTGAGGAAGCTAAAGGGCCTGAATAACAGTAGTACCATGCCAGGGGGTGGCAAGCTTCACTGACTTTCTCTCAATCCTCTGCAGACTATCCACGGGAAATCCTGCTAGGTTCCAGCGCCATTGATGATGTCACTTCCGGCACTGGCACCATTGATGATGTCACTTCTGGCACTGGCGCCAATGATGACATCACTTCCGGTACAGGCGCTACTGATGATGTCACGTCCGGTCTCCAAAGACGTCACCTGCAGGTCCCGCCGACATCATTTCCATTTCTGGTTCCAATGACGTCACTTCCTGTCCCGACCTTTAAAGCCGCCATACTTTCGAACTCAAATCAGTTCTGTTTTGGACTCTGACTTGTGAACATCTCACAACTATTTACCCTTTTGCAGCCATGGCATACTATTCTCCTTTTAGATGTCTTTGGGTCATTTTTGTGACACCATTAATAGAGTCCTTAAACTGTCTCCTATGCACACATGTGGGACACAGATTATTTTCCAATTTATAGAAACAAACATTTGTGGAGATAAGTGATAGATATATTTCATTTCATTTGTTGTTCGATTGTCAGATCATCTTGAACATGAACGATATTGGATCAGTCAAATGCAATGCTTTTTATGTAATTATTTTTTCCTCTTTGGTTGTTAAATTTCAATCATAATGTTAATGTGTGTTTCTTAGCATATTTAAGCTGCTGTTGTTCTATTGCTGCATTAGATAATCTGCACTGCAGTCCCTTATATGGCTGTGTGTGATGTAAGCCCCCGCTCCCAGTGCTGCCACAGCAGACCTCCTCTTCCTGTGACTCTGTATCATGGCAAGTGAGTTATGGGTAAATTGAGCACAGCACAGTTTTAGGCTTTTAAAAATGGGAAAAAAGATGACACTGGTAGGTCCCACTATTGGGTAGGCATATGTCATACATTCTTTTCATGTACACAATTAAACCTTCCTTTTGTTTATATGTTATTTTGTTTAAGAATCTCTTATTTGATACCACTGTTATATCTGATTATAAAAAGTTGATATTTGTATCTCATAGCTGAACCTTATCTGTGTAAACCAAAATACAACATATAGAGGCTGAAACCGAGTGAAGACTAGAAAACAAAAAAGACAGGGAGAAGGAAATCTACAGCCTGTAAGTGTAAGAGCGGCTCAAGGCAATTGGCTGTCAGTGGTTCATATAAGGAAAATATCAAATATAAATAAGGCCTACTGAGGTCAAATGTCTTTACCGCGGAGAGTCTAACTTACTGCTGCCGTCACTGGAAAACAGACGCATGTGGTGGTGAGAAGTCTTTAGGTGGTGGTTTCTGACACAGACCATTTTACAGCCCTCATCATTTACAGCGTTAATTTCCATTTTGTGAAATTAAACTTGAAGAAGCGATTGAAGTTGCAGACACTCAAATCACTTTGTGATATTCAGTCTTAGCTCTTAGCTTTATTTATGCTGAGTGTATTATTCTGTACAGTCTTATCTGCGCATGGACAGCTCTTTCAAGCAAACAGATTTACTACGAGCTTAGCATAAGCAGACCAAACGGTTAAGCTACACCTGTGCCAATCACCAAAGCAGGTGCCCGCTCACCACGCTGCTACTATTGGATGATGTCTTTTCCTCAATTGCGAACTCCTGTAGGAATATGGTAGTCACTTACTGTACACCAGGTGCTCTAATCACTACACCTTGGATATACAGTATTTTTACTATGATTACTGTGTTCACCAACACTACAGTTACTGCTAATTGTATTGTTTATATGAGTGTTCACTATACCTTGACTGACTAAAACAGTATAAAATTAATATTATTATAAAGCAACATTAATAAAACTGCAAAAGTAGGCAATATATTTGAAAGGAGGCTTTAAAGGTTAAGAAACGTATTTGAAAAAAAGAGTTTCATTGAAAATACAGTACTTATACAGAAAATTAAGGCAATGGAAGATGAGTCTTTTAAAGTCTGGGTGCAGAGTTGCTTCATATTGGTGTTCAGCCTGCAGAGGTCCTTACAATTTCTTTGGGCTGTTCTCCTCCTCGTCTCTTCTTGCTTCTTCTCTCTCCTGCTCTGCTCTGCTCTTCTGTCCGCTCTGTCTGTCTGTTTGTCTGCCTGACTGACTGTCTGTCCATCCATCAATTCCTCCTCCTTAATCTACCCAGCATGGATCCAAACTTAAAGGCTTAACTTCACCTCGAATTAATTATTACAAGAATAATCAATCAGTGTTTGCCTTGTCCACTCCAATTCTAATTGCCCCAGGTCTAATTAATTAACAATTTATTTAAGGTTCTAAAGGAATGATCTTAAAGATACAAGGTTCAAGTCAGTAAAGACACAGAATTTAAAATCAGTCTATAATAGTTGTTTAAAAATATTCACAGTGTGATTAAAAGGGGATAAAAGAGTCCAGAGTTAAAAAGTCCAAGAAGACTTTGGTCAAAAGGTTCAGGTTTTCTAATTGCTGGTTCTTTACTCAGATGTCCTTATTGCTGGCAGGTTAGTCAGTGTTAGCTCACACAGTTCACATTTTGAGTTCTTTTTTTCAGCCCGTTTTCTTATTTTATATACTGATCAAACGTTTTAAACATTAAAATGGCTATTTTTTATACCAGTACAACTCAACACAATGCATTTAGCTGTTAATAGAGAAGAGAGGTTATTCCAGAAATGACAGTGCCTAAAATCTATGATAAAAATGAATTCTTTCCTCTTGCAACTCTGAGTCAGATAAAGTGTGTGTGAAAATTAGTGCGTGGAATGTCTTTTGTTAAATGACAATCTCCAGCTCTTATCCCAAATAGGTCAGATCTGATAAAAATCGGAAAACATCAGTTTAATAAATAATTCGTCTGGAGCTGTGATTTGTAGCTGGTAAGGAAATATGATTGAGCTGTTTTATGAGCCTATTAATTCTTAAATTTAAAAATGGTTCTGCTAATCATTCACTACCATCGTTGTTATGCTACTGAATGCTGCATTATAAGTGACTTTCGGAACTTCACTTGGTTATGCTCATGTTGTTAGATTCCCCAAAATCACATTCTTATATTGTGTGGAGCGTTTTAATGTTTTTGTAAGTTCGCTTGGATGACTCACAGCCATGGGTCCAATGATGTGTACCTTGGCACATTTATGCCCTAAAATGGAGAAAAAAGCATACTAACTGAATTTGAGAAGTGTTGTTACGCAGAAGGAAAAATATTTTGTTTGCCGAATTGCATAAATGTGATTTTCATGGTAGTCCTTGGTTCTTTTCTGTTAGGAAATATCTGAAGTGGGCAAAGTGATAAGTTCAATCAAAATAACAGCTCTGATTAATTATCATGTTGTGTGACACATGACAAAGATTTGCATATTTTGATGGTTATACAAGATATAAAGGAAACTTCATTACCATTTCAATGACATAAACACTGGAGAAAAGATGTAGTAAGATATTTTGCTTGAACACCAAAACAGAAATTTCTTTGAAGAAAAGTTTGCCAAGGCTCTGTTACCAAGAATCCATACATGCTACTCATATTGGAGGTGTAGATGGAACCATCAGATATGGGGATTGGAGTTGTAAGGACTTACATACAAAACTAAATTACATACATGTGTATTTTTTCAAGAAACACACCAACAATGAAATTAAGATGTGAGGCACAATAAATTACTGGGCTTTGAATTCATTCACCTTAGAAAAATTTGGGAATGGTCTCTCCTAGACTTTCTTGTATGCTCAGATATGGGGATGGATATTTGACGATTAAACTGCAAGACAATGATTATATTTTTATATTATGTACATAAAAGAACCATCAACAACAAATGAAATCAAATTAATAATATTCTGAACAATTATTATAAATGTAAATTTGAATAAATCACACTCTGCAGATGCATGAATAAAAAACTACCACTTCCCGTTAGAGTAAATAGCTCAAAAGTTTATAGGAATCTATGTTTTGTACCTAATGCTTATATGCAAAATTTGGTTGACCTAAGTGAAAGCGTACTGAAGTTATTGTGTTTACATACACACACACACACACCGACAGATACACAGACAGAATTCAAAAAATTGTATTTTTGAACTCAGGGAGGTCTAAAACATTGAGATTCATCAAAATCTCGTAATGGAATTTTTGGAGGATTCCAATACATTCTCTATACTTTGTATACGAGAAAGTAAAAAGACAGGCAAAAGTTAAAGATATGGAGAAAAATAAAGTAATTTGAGACAGAAACTAAATTTCACCAGAGTTTCCCTGGTTTGGTTTCTTTGTTTTTAGTATTTAGCATTTTTGACCATTACTTTGTATTTAGACTTTGAGCTTGCCTGATATATGTTAAGGTTTTACCACCAATTTATTGTGATTCTGCCACCACAAAATAGTGAAATCATCAACAGGACCCTCAAAAACAGGCCAGAATTCTGACTGGTCTCACCTATTGATCATATTGGACCTTTCTAGGCCTCAAAATAGGAAAAAAGCTTTTAAAGTTCAAAAATCACTGGAGAGTTTCAGGTATCCAAAAATATGTCTCACAAGAGGGAGAACATTAAAAAATCTGTCTTATATAGACTCAAGTCCCACAAGAATCTTTATAATGAAAGATATTCATGTAGTAGAAATTAAAATCTTTAATTAAAGAAAGGAACCTATCCTCTAATAGGACGAGTCTGATAAAACCTCTTCAAGTTAGAAACCAGGCAGGAGGAAAGTGTCATTGTGTCATTTATTACTATTCAGCAAATGCTTGAACAGAGAGCATTCTTTACAGCAGAGAAATAGGATCGAGTTTCATTTTATAAACTATTAAATTTACATACAGTGTCAATGCACACATTGGTATACTTTGGTGGGCTTGTTGGTTTACACCCAAATAGCTTATCTATATATATAAAATCCCTGTGTCCGTGTGTGGGTGTCTTCTGGTGAAGTGCGCATGCGCGGGGCACGGTGCGATGCGCGATATTACTGTCAGAGAAAGTTAGAGGCGTTTTACGGAAATACAAACCAGTATTACTGCGAGAGGAAATTAAAGGTACACAATACAGTGACGCATATTACAGCCACATACAAGCCAGTATTACTGCGAGAAGAAATTAAAGGTACACAATACAGTGACGCATATTACAGCCACATACAAGCCAGTATTACTGCGAGAAGAAATTAAAGGTACACAATACAGTGACGCATATTACAGCCACATACAAGCCAAGCCAATATTACTGTCAGAGGAGATTAAAGGCATATTACCAACGCGCACGCCTGTATTACCGCCAGAGAAAATTAAAGGTATATTACGGACGTACAAGCCAGCGGATGTACAAGCCAGCGGACGTACAAGACGGTATCCTTCAATAAGGGCACGCACAAAAAGGTGAGCTTCAAAAGGGCGACCTCAATTGGGCACAGCGAATAAAGGTGCGCGTAAATAAAGATCTGCACCTTTGTTGCTCTTCACATATTCCAGAGCCATTTGAACTAAATTATCTACGAATGCCTTTATTCGCCACGCTCAATTGAGGTCGCCCTTTTGAAGCTCGCCTTTTTGTGCGCGCCCTTATTTAATAGAGCCGTACAAGACAGTACTACTGTCACAGAAAATTAAAGACACACAATACACGGCGGCAGCCCACGAAGAACGGTCAGCTCAGCAAGTAAACATCAACAAAAGAAATGCTGAAAGAAAGAAAAATACGACCAACAAAAAGAATGAGGTCAAAGTCCCTTGCCATTTAATATAGACTGTTCCTACTAATGTTTATGCACTACTGTTTTAGCGTCCGTTATTGTAACGGGCTAAATGACTAGTATAAAATAAAAGTCTATTTTATTACATTCTGGTTCTTCTTAGACCATTTGGGTTGAGCCACTACCCTTGAAATTTCTGTGTATGTAACAACTGTCCATTCTGGCTTTTCACAGGACATCTGCTGATTTCTTAGTCATCTTTCAGTACACTTTGTGTATTACATCTTTGTGTTTGTTATTCACTTGACCTTTATCTGGTTTCCTGATATGCCTTAAAAGGTTTCTGACATTTATGAATGCTTTATGCTATTTCTTTAAGATGAATGCTATATTTTAATATGGAAAGCATATCAAAACACTTTGTTCTAAATGACTAGGTGACCACTAAGTTTAATTTTTCTTCTACATTCACAAAAAGGTAATACAAAAAAGAATTAAAAGGGACAGTACATAAATAACATTGATCATAAAAGAAAAAATAAACAATATGTTAAATATAGGTACTAAATAATACATGAAAAGAACAATTATAACAGAAATTATTGCAATAAACAACCCACAGTGAAAAATGAATGAAAAAGACAAATGAAAAAAATATAAATATAAGCCAGGAAAGGAACTGTGGCTAAAACATAACAGATTAGCTTGTGAGTTGAATGTTGCTATGTATTTCTCATTTATTCTCTGTTTGTTAATTATTTTGCCTCAGTTTTTTTAGGTTCTGATTATCCATTAGTTTTCTATTAATTGTTACTTATTTTGTATTACTTTTTCTCTTGTTTTGTAATTATATTGCATCACTTTATTGTTTGTCTTAGCCACAGTTATTGTTGAGCCCAGGGTTGCGGGTCCCCTTCATTATGCTATTGTCAGGGCAGTTAACCAGGGCTGCCCTATCTAAGTCTCAGGCTTCCTCTTTCTGCTTTCAGGACTGTATGTCTGAGCTGCGTTAATATCTTACTGATAGTAAAGTTAATCTTTTGGCAATTTCTTTCTTTTTTTTGTGTTTAGCTTAGACATTATTGATGGTTTGCCCTTTGTTAATGGACCTTGATTGCTGGACCTCATTTTTGCAATATTTCTTCCTGTGATTTTTTGTTTGTTTTTAGTTCTGTATTAGAATTTATATTTATTTAACAGCCGCTTTATTTTGCTTTCCTTTTTCATATTTATTCTAGTTCAAGTTCTGGAAGTACAGTAGAGTCTCATTTATCCGACATAAACGGGCCGGCAGAACGTCGGATAAGCGAAAATGTCGGATAATGGGAGGTGTTAAGAAAAAGTCTATTAAACGTCAAACTATGTTATAATTTTACACATTACGAGCCTAATACAGTGGAACCTCAGTTCACAAACATCTCTGAACACGTACAAATCGGGTTATGACCAAAAAGTTCGCCAAACTTTTGCCTCTGTGCACATCCACACACTCGGTATAGGAACAAGCCAGTTTCCCTTTCAGTTTGTGCGCGCCGATGATTTCTGCACATGTTCCGTCTCTCTCTGTGCATTCCCTGTGCAGCGTTAGAGAGAGAGACACAGACAGACACATGCACGCGCAAGAGAGAGAGAGACACACACACGCACACGAGACACATGCACACGCGCAAGAGAAAGAGAGACACACGCACGTGTGAGAGAAAGAGAGACACACACGCACACACACACGCGCACGCGTGAGAGAGACGCACGCACGAGAGAGATGCACGCACACACATTGGGTTTTTTTTTGCGGTGGGACGTCGGATAATGCAGAATGTTGGATAAGTGAAGGTTGGATAAGCGAGACTCTACTGTACCTTTATTTTTGTTTGGTTAGTTGTTATGTTTTGTGGGAGACTTTCATTATTAAAGATTTCTGGTAACTA
This sequence comes from Erpetoichthys calabaricus, assembly GCF_900747795.2. Lineage (NCBI taxonomy): Eukaryota > Metazoa > Chordata > Cladistia > Polypteriformes > Polypteridae > Erpetoichthys > Erpetoichthys calabaricus. The sequence continues at coordinate 68,854,467 of NC_041395.2, forward strand.
ATTATTGATTAGTCACTAATTTATCTAATTGATAATCTAATTTATATTGAGTCCCATGTTTTGGGCGTATCACAGTCTTAGCCTTTCCTTCCATCAGCTATACAAAACAATCCTTTGTGTCTCAGCTTTTGCCTGATAATTGCAGAACATTTGTGTTTGCACCTTGCTTATTTTTTTTTGTTTTTCTTATCAGACTTTATAACCCCTAAAATAGCATAAACAACCTTGCAGTTTAGAAAATATTTACTTTTGTTTTTGGTCTGAGTGAAACAAATTGCAAAGTTGAAATCAAACAGAATTTTCTGCACATTTTTTTCCATATGTTTACTAAATGTACATTTGTGTGCAGCACCTGCCACACACGCTCGGGTTACTGCCCCCTAAAGACCCCTTCATTCCTACACTAACATAGGCAGGAACTGTTTGTAGCGCTCCTGTTTTCATGGAATCTCTCTGTTGGATTCACTCCTACCCTGTGCCCTCCTGGTGGTGCCCTTTCCTTTTTAGGTTTTTTTTATCTGGGTACTTCCTTACAATAAATAGATTTATCAGAGGAATTAATTTTGGTAAAGTATTTTACTTCTACCTTGTGCTACTTAACAAGTTGTTCCCTGCCTTGTGCATAGTGCTACATGGACAGTCTCTGACCACTGAACTGGACTGATAATGACATAAGTTTGAAAATGGACAAGTGGATTGATAAACAGATGGACATTTGTGCCATGAGATCTTGTAAGCCAACTCCTATATATAAATACAAGTATATGTATACAGTATATCAACAGCATAATTTATATATATATGTGTGTGTGTGTGCATGTCTAAGTGGTGTAGTGGGGCCTTAATGCATTAGACTTGCTTTTCCAGCACATACCACAGATGCTTGTTTGGAATGAGATCTGGGGAATTTGGTCAAGTCTACACCTTGAATTCTTTGTCATGTTCCTCAAACCAATTTTTGCAGTGTGGCAGGACGCATTATCAAACTAAAAGAAGCCACTGCCATCAGGGAATACCGTTGCCAGGAAGTGTTGTACAACAATCCTTAGGTAGGTGGTATGTGTCAAAGTATCATTCATGTGAATGCCAGGACCCAAGATTACCCAGTAGAACATCACCCAGAGAATCACAGTGCCTCTGCCAGCTTGCCTTCTGCCCACAATGCATCCTGCTGCCAGGTAAACAACGTAGATGCACCTGGGCAGCTCATATAATCTAAAAGAAAAAGTAATTAATCACACCAGGCCACCTTCTTCCATAGCTCCATGGTTCAGTTCTGATGCTTATGTGCCCATTGTAGGCTCTTTTGGCAGAGGATAGGAGTCAACTTGGGCACTCTGACTAGTCTGTGGCTACACAGCCCTATACACAGCAAGCGGAAATGCACTGTGTGTTCTGACACCTTTCTCTCATGGCCAGAATTAAGTTTGTTGTTAATTTGTGCTACAGTAGCTCTTAGAAGTCTAGACAAGCTTGCCTTTGCTCCCCGTCACTGGTTTACAAGTTGTCCTTCTTTGGACCACTTTTGGTAGATACTAACCACTGCATATCATGAACACCACACACGACCTGCCATTTTGGAGATGCTCTGACCCAGTTATTTACCATATAAATTTGGTCCTGGTCAAAGAACCCAGCTGGATGAAAGAAGAAATGTAGAACAGAATAATGGTTGGGAACCAGAAGGTACCCCATTTAGTTGCTTCAACAAAAGGAGGTTGTTTGTAATAAATCAAATGGCTTCTCCATGCAGTATATTGCCATCTAGGTTTGATAAGGTGCACTTCGAACCTCAGACGTTGCACCATGGCGGTCCTGGTTTGCTTACATGACAGGGTAAAGATTGGAGTGTTACATTCTTAGGTTTGAATTGCAATCTGATTAATTGGATGGTTACCTACCAGGTAATGCTTGTGGTTGGTTGGCCAGTCGGCAAACATCCGCCACGACTTCTCTCTCTATATAAATCAATATAAGGTATACCTCTCTCTCTCTCTCTCTCTCTCTCTCTCTATATATATATATATATATATATATCTATATATATATATATATATATATATATATATATATATATATATATATATATATATATATATAATCTTTTCAGCCTGGTCTTTTATAGGCCTTGAGTTTGAGGCCAGACTATTTGTGTTGCTAGCCTGTATAGTGTGTATATGTGCATATTCAGAGTATATCATGCTTATGAAGCATACCTTATTTTCCATTCTTTACCTGTTTTATTCTTTCAAGTTAAGATTATGCTTTTTCAGTAAGCCACTTGAGCCAAATGTTCACCTCGTTTCTGTTTGTACCGGGCTATACTAATGTCATCATATTTAATGTATCAAAAACAGTCCTAAGCCTCATTCTAAACCTTTGATCAGTGTGGCCTGTTTTGACCAAAACACTTCCATCCATTAGCTGCGTGCTCATTGGTTGGCATGCAGTTTACAACACAACCTGTAACAAAGAAGTGTGTAAACATTCTAAAGTTGTGCCGCTCCTGTTTTGGTAAATGGAAAGAAAGGAGAGACACCCTTTTACAGGAGAGGAGAGACGCAACTTTTACAGGAAAGGAAATGGCAAAAGAAATTGGAAAGAAAAAATAAAATGATTGAACGAAGACTAAATTTGTGGAAAGGAAGGAATTTGACTTACTGTAGATAGGTATGACACTGGTAGTAAAATCAGACATACTGTCCTCATGCATGTATGTGGGAACAGTGTTTACTTTGCCTCGTTATTTAGGGGTTAAGGTATAATCAATGGTGTTTCCATTTGTATGGGGATGCAAGTATGAGAGGATAAAGTGATTTGACATGGAAAGTAGTGTGGAAAATGGAGGTAGGGATATAATAAATATTCAGTTAAAGATGGATAGTGTATTTTATGCATCACTGTGCAGGGCTTTACATTCAGATTTTGAACATAAATCTCAATAATTTGTACAATTATGGTTCACATTAATAATGAGGATGCTGACAGTGTAAACAAACGTGACACCAAAAACGGAACAAAGACAAGGAGGTTACAAATATGCAACAAAACTGAAAATGAAATGCAAGGAATTTGCAGATGTAACTTTGTGCTGCTAACACAAAGAATTGTATGAGGCAGTCAGGAAAACAACGGAGGAAGGGCAGTCTGATAACAAAGTGTGAAGTGGGAGTCTGGAAAGTGGTACAGCCAAAAGATCTGGAAAATAATTTAAAATATTTAATAATTGCTTTACATTTTCCCACACTTGTTGTGTCCACCTGCATCCCCAGAACACATGTCTGACTGTCTCCACCTGGTCACAGTCTGTTCTTGGTCCATGCGCTTGTGTGTCAGCCCCTGTCTGTACATCCATTCCCTAACACTTAATCTACTAATTACCAGTTTAATAATGGTAATGGAGTCAATTTGCATGCCGTATGAGTTAATTCTAAAAGGGGAGGGATTAGATAGAAATGGAAGAAGTTCAAGGGAGGCCTTCTTGATAATGGATTATTATTAGCATAGATATTATGATAAGGAGGGGTATAAACAGAGATGTGCAATGGGTGAAAAAGAATTTGGAAAATTAGATGGAAAGGAAAATAAAAGACATATTGAGAGATGGGGATTTGCGGCTGCTAAAGAGAGATGGAAGGGCTAGTGGTTATTGGGGAATGATTTAATATAACATTTAAAATGAATAAAGATTTAAAAGGAATTAAAATTAAGTAAAAACATATGTAAATAATAGGAATTTTTGTTGTAATGTATGGGGTGGGAGGATAGTTTTGGGGAAGAGATGGTAAAGAAAAATATTTAATTTTGTTAATTTTGTTCCATTGTGAAATGATATTGACATGGATTGTAATCTGTGCTGTGTAAATAAATATATTTTTACAAAAAAAAAAAATCTGAGTACATGGCATTGTCTGCACACACAGTGTCATGTCGTTGCTGATTGAACAGTCAGCTAGGCAGGAAAAAGAGTGCGGCTAATAAGCTGGCCACTTAGTGTATAATATGGATGATATCATGTATTGATTTGGTGCCAACGCATGGGCAGCATAGCAGGTAGTCCAGATTTCATTAATGTCAGGAGAAGTCTGTAGCTCACTGCTGGTGACAGAGGACACATGCACCAGCCAGATTATGGGGAGAAGAGCACAAAACAATTGTAGCATGCTTTTGAAGACTTCACTGACAGCAACTGATATAATTAGGACAACAATCATCTGAATCAGAAGGCCTCATTTAAACCTGATCCCCTGTACGATGTGGAAAAGGTGCTGCTAACAGTTTCCTTCTGCACTGTCAGACAAAGCTGTCCAAATGCGTTGGATTAGTTTGGCCACGTTAGCTATGTGAACATTAATGGCCTGTCGCATTACCCTCAGGAAAGTGTTCTCCCCAAATCCACTGTAAATCCATTTTGAAATGCAACTGCCAATTGCATCTTACATGTAATTATGTCCTATATGAATCTGTCTTTTTGAATTGCTTTGGTGAATCATAATTTCCATCTCTAATCTGAACATGAGTGAGATTTTTTTCTAATTAATTTCAAGACAAAAGTGCAGAACAGATCGCAACTCAATGACACAAATGAAAATAACGTAGCAAGTGTAATAGTGTGCTTTGAAGGCAATCTATGAAACAATCCCCACCTGTACAAGAGAGCTTTACGACTAGAGAGCCCCATCTAAAATGATTTTTTTTACATAGGAGAAAAGAGCAAATAAAATAAGGTCGAGCACAGGTCTCTCATGTTTTTAGGATTACATCAACAAGTTTGTGCCAAGTTCTGAACAAATTCTGAATTGATCCTCATAAAGAAGAACATGGATGAAACTGAGTGATACAAAGCAAGGGGCTGCAGAACTAATTGTTCAACAATTTCCGTAAAGCAGTGCACATTTCTAAGGTCGCTTTTCAGAGGTTTTGAAGATAAAATTACTTAAGTAAGCAGTAATTTCAGTATTTTTAGGGATGGGGTGGTTTGGGGTGATAGGAGCAGGCGAAGAAGATTCTTGTGACAGTAATGCCTGAGATAGGGGAAAATGGCACCACAACCTATATCAAATATGGATGAACTCGTACTTTATCTATCTACAGGCATGGGCACAATATTCTGAGGTGATTGTTCTTGGGCTTTTAAACATATAAGCAGAAAACGATCCTAGATAACACACATCACAGGACTCGCACACACGGATGCGATGCCAGTTTAGAATCACCTGACATGCATGTGTTTGAGATGTGGGAGGAAAATAGTAGCACTTAGAGGAGAGGGTATGTAGACATGGGCAGAACAGTGGCTGGTGGCAGGATTCAGATCCACTATGTCCCCACGCCATCCACTATAGTGTGTGTGTGTGTTTACTAACAGCTCATTCTAATGAGGAAATCTACCATTTTCATAATGCTCAGTTTTGCAGTGCTGTTGTCCCCTTTCCTTTTAATTTTCAAGCATGTTACATTTGTTCCCTAGATTGCTTCCTTTCACAATTTCTCTTAGATCATCTTGGCTGTGTGACATTTACAAATTAAGTTTCTAATCCAAATCATAGCCCCTCTGAGCTCTGCATCTGCAGGGCTGCTTTTATGATTGAACATTTTAAAGGAAAGCATTCATTGTAGTTCATTGTGTTTAATTGTATTCTGTGTGGTGATGATGAAATGTCTCTTTCTTTTCCTGCTTTCGCACATATGCACTTTGCTTTAATGCACTGTCCTTGAGTCTGGGAACAATTTCATGTTTCCTTGAATTAAAAAAAAAACTCTTTATATGCTAAAGTTGGGTAGGAATCTGATGGTAACATGGCATTCACTTACTTAGCCGATTATCTCTGAAAAGGAAGGACAAAGCACACAAGACTCTTCATGTAATCGACTATGGATAATCTTCACCATGTATGTGGGCAGTGACCCTTTAATTTGTCTTTACTGACTATATGCCATACTACAAGTGCACTGTGTAGTGTGTGTTTTATTTGTAGATTGGTTTCATCCTCCTCCTTATTCATATGTTCAAAACTGCTTAACTGTCCTTGGCTCACTGTCTTGTTGGAGACAAGCTGAGCTTGTGTTTTCTTTCCACCTGCAAAGCTGGACAGAATTAGGTTAATTTATGACTCCATATTAGTCTTATACTATTATTTTATATTTGGCGTATGCCTTTATCCAAGGGGAATTAAAATATCAGCATACATTGCAATTGTTTTTACTCCTATTTTTCAAATGGGAGCATGGGAGATTCAGGTGATTCAGGGCCACACAGCAAGACAGAAACAACTATTGTGAAGCCGTCACTTACCATGCTGAAAAAATGATGAAAATCTCGAAAGAGCACAAGTGACACCAACACTTCACCCAGCTCTGGCTTCATAGGATAGGCTTCATCACCTCTGGTAGCCTGGCCCCAAACTGAAAAGGCAGGCGTACTACATTCACAGGCCCAAAAATGGGGCATAGGCTTTTAAGTTGAGGTACTACTGTACATTTAATTATTTTTTGAAAGAGTTCAAAAGGCTCGAACTAAACAAATGTGGGCACAAAAAAAAAATCAAGGATCATAAAAGGTTTGCCTAATCTGAAATATCAAAAAGCAAAAAGAGTACCTTAACTCAAAAGTAGGGATCAAAACCCGGAAATCCAATAACAAGAGTAAAGCATAAACCACAAAACAAGAAAATAATCTCAATGCCAAAGTGACCATGATAACAGCTGCTTCTCGTTATATACCTTTGGAAGCAGTTCCTCAGCTGCAGCATCAGGTGGCCCTGCCCCTTTAGGTTCAACATACAAATTACAAGCAACATAACTAGAAGTACAAGGCACCACAAAACTAATAACTATTCATGAACACAAAAGTACCAATAAACAAAATATGAATCAAATCATAACACCATAAAAAGGACAAAGACAGACTCAATAGTATTTACAAAATAATATGTAAAAGACAACAAAAATTAAATAAACAGAAAACATTTGAGCAAGAGCCAAGACAGCAAGTAAGGAAGCTTCATCCTTGAGGTTTAAATCTCAATGCCTTAGATGATACATAACACTGTCTGATTGTATGAGTGGGTGAAGATATATAAGTGGGCTGTGTGATGACTGATATGCCATCCAGAATTTGTTCCTGACAGGACAGACTCTGGTCATCAAGACCCTTAACTGGATATGATGGATCTGATGGATGGATAAGGGTTTACATTTTTCATGATGACAGGAGAGTTAGAATAACTTCAGTGGTTGGCATCATTGTAAAGTAGCAAGGAATGAAATGTAAATGGAGCTTATGTCAAAATATATAGCTGATGAATGCGTACAGTATGTGCTGCATGGCAGACCCGTTTACTGGCCAGCATGTTTGAGTTCTGCCGTATTAAATGATTCCTGCAGTCTGGAGAAGCAGACTTTCAGGCTTGAAGCAATTAAATTTACTGAAGCTTGCTATTATGTAGGCCGGGCCTGTCAGTGTACTCCACAGAAGCGAGTCGGCTGAAAGATGCAGTTTTCTTTCCATAGCAATTTGAGAGTTAAACAGCATGCAGAGCTCAGTGTTTTGACATGCGAATCCTTTACAGGCCATTGTAAGAATTTAGCAATGCTTCTGCTCTTTTCCTTTATAATTATACTCATCCTTTCTATTATATCACCAACTTATATTGTAGTAGCTGACATTACCAGCAGTTGCACCTGCGTCACATGCTCCCAACATGTAGCCGTTCATAAGATTTCAGTGAGTGGACTCATTAAAATTGCTTCTGTCAGTGAAGCCTATCATGCCATGGTGTAGTACAATTAACTGGTGCACCTTGAGAATCACTCTGCTTATTATGAGGAAGCGGCTTTCATTTTATATAGTGTCTTTTTTACAGTAAGCACCATCTTAGGGTACTTCTCAGATGCACAGCTATGCTACAACTGTTCAGTTACTAGATATTTTGTTTTAACATTTGAGGCCCTGGCAGTTTGAAGTACCTTGTTTAGGGTCAGATGTTGGATAAGGAGTTTGAAACCAAAGGTGTATCACAATGTTACCCGGTTAATATTGTTTTAGCTTTTATGATTCATTGTATAGCTGCCTACCACATTTGACTAACTACAGTGTAAGTTTGCCTAAGATGAAAATGAAAGCAACTATGGCATCTCCCCAATCTGTTATGGCCTTGATAATGTGAAGTGAGATGGACTGTAATGCAACCACATACACATGTACAAATATATAGCCATATTTGGACTGATATTGTGCATCTGATTTCTTTTGGAAATAATTGGTGTTGTGATTTATACCAACCTTCATAGTCTTATGCAACCACAAATATTTGTTCCTATTTAGATAGATAGATAGATAGATACTTTTTTACAGAAGCTCTTTAAATAACTAAATACATAAATAGGCAGATAAATAAATAAATACATATGCACACACATATACATTGGTGTGAACACACACCAGAATGACTATAAAGCAAGAAAATTAAAAAGAAGGAAAATTTCTGACTTGACAGTCCCAGTCCCAGTGAGGCATTATGCAGGCATTACGCATGATGTTGTTATAATGGAGCCCCAGTAGGGATTCTTGACATATACTTTTATTGAATAATTTGTTAGCTAAAAATCATCAGTGTTATTTGAGTCAGAGAGAGGATGTCCAGTATTGTCCATAATAGCACAAAGTTTTGTTTTAACTCTAACTTTAATTAATAATTAATTAATTGAATCAATTTAGTACTCTTCAAATTATCTTATGGTACACAATTCTAAACAAACTAAGAAATATTAATCAGAATACAAAGTCAAACACATAACAAGTCATAAGCCATGAATGCCAAAGTTCATGGTAAAACATGATAACACAGATGAGGGAAACAAAAATGTGAAACATGTATGCAAGCAAAGACTGGAAAGTTGGGGAGCCATGGTATTTTCATAAAGTATGAGTCCAAGAACATTTAAATATAGAAGACCAATGACAGATCCATCCACTCCTGGACCTTTGACAGTATAGGTCTGTGCTGGGCCATCTAATATGATGACAGAATCTATCTATTGATTCCAAAACACTTGGTGTCCCTGTGGTCTTTCCATGGGCAGGAAAACAGCTTGGCAGTAGAGCAGTGACTCCAAGTGCCACAGGTTGAGAAGAGAAACAGAATAGAGGAGAGATAATAACAGTTCATAATTGTTATTGTATTATTTGTATTTTATACCAATGGCTAACAAAACGAGGATACAATGTGAACAGCTATTCAGCAGCTCTAGTCAGGGTATGCTAGACTAAAGTAGTGAATCTTCAGGATTGGTTTAAAATCTGAGACGGAACGGGCATCATTTATATTAGCAGGCAGACCATTCCACAGCTTTGGGACCCTGAAACTAACCTCACCTGACACTATTGTTTTATTAATCCTTGAAATTTTCACTAGGCTGGCATCTTGAGATCTTAAAGTGCACTCCAGTCTGTAAGTAAGGATGAGTTCAGATAAGTGAACACGGCACTGGCCATTTAAGGAATTTCAATGTTATGAGGAGGAATTTGAAATCAGCGCTAAGCTTAACTGAGAGCCTGTTTAAGGACTTGAGAGCTGAATTTAAGTGGTGTAATGAAACAAACACAATCGCATAAAGGTTTGGGGTTGTTAGCCCCATATACTGTAACAAAATCACAGGTCAATAGTTTCAAATAACTCGCAAAGACAAAGAAGGAGGGGTATATGGACAATTTATGTGGATGGACCGGAAATTAAACGGTGGGATGCTGGGAAAATCATGGTACTGGATGGGTAACTGAGGGAAGAAAGGAACCTGGAAGTGCTGCGGCTCTTTGGATTGTCCGGGCGGTATTACGGCGGCGGAGCCTCGTTGTTTCTGGGGAAATAAGAAGAGAGAGGTTAGTACGCTGCCGTTGTCCCTTGGCACGACTTGTCGTGGTGCGTGTCGAGTCCTTAAACTGCTTCCCATGCTCGCGTGCGTGACAGTGGTCATACTTTATAGTTCTTGCAGTGATTTTTGCAGTAACATTTTGAATTAAATGGTTTGAACAGTCTATGAATAATGATTTGCAGTAGGCAATCTTTAAAGAAATAAATGCATGAATTATTTTCTGAGTAGCCTACATAATTAGAAACAATCTTAATTTTCTAATATTTTAAGATGGAATAAGCAGGTTTTAGATAATTTTGTGATATGTGTTTAAATAGTGTCATAGATAACTCATAATTTGTGTGCTGATTTAAGGTTTAGACCAAATGACTTAAAAAGTACCAGAATATTGTGGCAATCTATGTCACTCCCCCATGTAAACAATATTTCTGTTTTTTCTGTATGCAAAAAATAGTAGTTCTCATCCATCCACTCCTTTGTCGCTCTGACTCAATTCATTAAGGATACCATTGAAGAAACATCATATGGTTTAAAAGAAAGGTATAGTTGGATATCGTCTATGGATGAGTTAAAATGAACGTAAAGCTTTCAAATGAAACTTCTTAATGGAAGTGTGTGAAGTGAAAACAGCATGGGTCTGAATACTTAACCCTGTGGGACACCTTATTTAGCATATGAATATAATGGTGGAGTACTGTCATCATTACTGAAATCATACATACTGAAATCAATTTGATAAATATGAACTAAACCAGGCAAGGGCAGTGCCAGAGTTTAATATAATTTTCCAGACCTTGTAACAGAGTAGAGTGGCTGTGAGGGGCAGTAACAGTTTAATTCTGTAGTATTTCCTTCGTCAAGGAAACATGTAGAAAGCACGATTGATGGACAAGCTCAGTGAGTAAGGTGCACACAAATCCCTTCGACGGAGTGACTGCTGAATAATTAATGTTTGTAATATGCCTACAAGATGGATGGGTGAAAAGGCAGCATGTGACAGAAAGAAAAAGGAGTCGAAAGCAAATCCAGAAACCCAACTGACCACAAACAAATCTGTCAAGGCAAGTGTCCAAGTCTGTAGTGGAGATCTGTCTGTGAATCCATTTTGGGAAACCACTTATTCAAATTTAGGGGCATGTTGGGCTTAATGCTACATGTGAAGCACACACACACTCTTGTCAGGCAAGATGGGAGCAGTTTATGAAACTATACTATCTTTAATAGGGAAAATAAATGGAAAAGGTAAAAATTAAAAAGACATAAGAAAAACAATGCTATGGCTGTCGCACCCTCATCAGAAGTGTCCAGAAGAAAAGAAATACAGGAAAGTCATATCCATATTAGTTATTTTATACCACAATGATTTACTGGTGTGTGTCAAATCAAATGTATGAAATTGTCACAATACTGATAACACCATTTTCAGCTTTATTATTTTACATACACCAGCATTCTTATGTTTTGAATGCACTTACTGGCACCCGGTTTAACATAAATAACCAAAAAAGGCAAATTGTATCCCAATAATAATCTTCAGCCTCGATCTCCCTGCTTGTCTCATTGTCTGTTACTGGCTCAATAATCTGCTGTATATGAAGTAGACGTACATTTTAGAAGGAGCATGTTGGAGTAGAAGTTCACCAGCTCCTGGATTTTCACTTCTTTGAATCTTTTTTTATTTTTGTACAGTAGTTCTTCCTTTAGGTAAACCTATCAGTTCCTCCAGTCACTCACTCATTCCCTCACTCATTCATCCTCCCATTTCCTAAAGCCTGTGTGGTGATGATCCTGTTTTTTAATCTAAAGCCTCCTGCTTGAATAATGTTCGATGAATCAAGTGTACACACCAACTAATCTAAACAATGTAAATGGTTCTTCTCCGTTAAGGAATCTGCCACATGAGAACATATCACAGCTCCCTTATAATATCAGGAAATCTGAAAGTTCCAGCAGAAAATAACAATTCGGGATTTAAATCACAACTTAGCACAACATTCTCACACCTGCTAACCCCAGTTCAGGGTGACTGGGGACTTGAGTCTGCTGTGGCAGCATTGAGTGCAAAGCAGGAACCAACTGACAGTCCATCTCAGGGGTCACTCATGGACACACCCGCACTCACTAATGCTGAACCAGTCAATGTAACAGACACGTTAAGGGAAAAACTGGAATTTTAGAGGAAAACCCGACAAGCATCTGGGGACGTCCAAACTCCACACTGACAATGACCAGGTGGGAAATTCAAACACAGACGGCTGAATTTAAGTGGTAGCCATGCTAACATTGTGCCGCTCAGTTTTAAATCAGTTATTCATTATTCAATACAGTAAAATGGTAACACTTAAGGCTAAGTACTGCTTATGTTACATTTATTAGTCACATACAGTTGTAAGACCTTAAATGTACATTTGGTCTTAATAACACTTAAAATGCATCAGTAAAGCGGTTATTCTTCTCTGCGCAGTGCAGAATATTAAGAGCTTCTGATACGCTGGTAAAATAACTCCTGAATATAAGGGCATCATTGGGTCTTATTAAGTATTAATTAAGGATTCATAATGTGCAACATTGAGAGACATGATTATCATCCACTTAAGCCACCAAAAGAGAAGTTATTTTAATAGGCCACATTGCATGGAGATGAATAATCACTTTACTGATGCTTTGTAAGTGTTATGAAGGCCAAAAGGAGCCTTTGTTGATGTCTTGTTACATAACCGTATATGACTAATGGATGCTTTACAGCTACCTCCTCTACATGCTTCACTGCTGTTCTCTAAGCCACTGATTTTCAAGTCTAGTCCTGGGCCCACCCTAGCTGTAGATTTTTGTCCCAGCCAGGTTCTTCTTTTAATTGGACTCTTCTTTTCATCTAAAGCATTTTTTTCCAAGTTTCTTTGTTCCTTGTGTTACTCCAGAATATCATACTGGTTATGTTAAATGTTCATAATAATAATTCTTTACATCTACTGTATATAGTGCTTTTCTCACTATTTTGAAGACTCCATGCAGGGAGGACCCAGGACGTGAACATCATGTTTGTCCTTACTGCGTGGCAACAGCGCTATCTCTGCTCCAAACTGGAATTTTTAAGGGGTGAAGCAAGCATTTATGAGTGTTAGACAGGGATGGATTTCAGTCTTGTTCATTACTTTAATATTTTGCTCTTTGTTATTGTTTCAGTTATTTAAGCCATCAATTGCTAATAAGCACACAAATGGGTAACACTGAAATAGTTACTACCTTCTAGCATTCACTGTTATTTGCCCCGGTGGCCACTTCTCATTATCACGTCAGATTCAATTAAAAGAACAAATTCATAGGAAAAATGAATTAAAAATAAAATGGTAAAACAGAGTTTCATATTTATAGCTGTGGCAGACCAAATTCTTTATTTGCCACAGATATAAATCTCCCACTACTGCACTTTTCTGAATTTAAAATAAGAGAAGATCAGCTAAACAATGAGATTAATAAAATGTACAAATGACTCACTGCTTGTGAAATTGGTTGGGATGAAAATCTGTAGCCAGGAGTGAATTTGAAAATCCCTGCACTAAGGAGCCACAGCTTGTCCACAGCTTGAACCAACAACATCCACTGCAAGGCAGGGACCAAACCATCCATCAATTATCTAACCATTTAGTGCAGTTCATGGCTGTGGTGAGTCTAGTCCAGTAGCATCTGACACGTGGTAGGGACCTACACAGGACTTGTAGGGTCCTCAGTTATCCAATTACTCCTAAGTTTGGGATGTTCAAGGACGATGGAATATTTAAAGGAAGTCTACAAGAAAATGGATGACAGTTCAAATGGCGAACGGCTTGCGATGCCGGTCGAGACTGAGCCCAAGTCCCTGGACTGTAAGATGGCAGTGCTAACCACTGTGCTGCTCTAAACACAATGCAGCACACCATCGTTTGATGCATTTATTGTGCTCTGTAGACCTGAACTGTCTATTACTGTATGTTGGTGCTTGTCACGATATTGCCTCTATTTTCTTTTACTTGGGTTTTGAATCATGTGAAATTCAGTTTTACTTTCATTTTCTAGCATTATTTTAATTTATGATTACATATTTTATATATTTAGATATATTTACTATTTTCTAGATAACCCATGAAACTATGACACTGGTACCCATTGTTCTAGGGTGTGCCCCAGAAGCCATGCTGTGTGACATCTTCTTTATGATTACTCCAGGTAATTAGGTAGTCAGGTATCTTCCTTTGTGTTTTCAAGAAAGAACCCTGCTTTTGACATTTTAATTCTTCATAAAGTATACTGTATAATTGACCTTGGCAAGTGTTCTACTAAACATGTACTCTTTCATTTCTCTTTACTTTGTGGCCTGTCCTTCTGAAATCTAAATATTGCCATTTAACACTTTCTTGTCCCTCTTCAGTTTCTACTGGGTTGTCTTTTCCAGCCTACCTTGGGTCCTAATTGCAGCTGCCATTTCAGTGGACTCCACCAGAGACCTGGCACTGTCTTCTTGGTCATTGTCCTGTGATCTCAAGGGTAGACGTTTGAATTTCCTTTGGTAGATTTTGCCACATCTCACCAAATTCTTCAAAGCATGTGCTTGCTTGTTTTGAGCAGTGACCATGATGCCTCTGTGTTGCTTGACCACTTAGGTGGGAGTACAAAATAGAGCTGATTATTCATTGATGTAAACCCCGTAACTCAAAAGTAGTACAGAATCATCGAATAGAAAGATTCTCTCATCAGATTGGACGTCCTATACAGATGGATACAGTATAAACGGCTGAACCTCTGCAGCGGGGCTGTGTTTTTTTCTTTCTCCTGGTGAAACCATATTTTTCAGAACTACTTGAACTGTTGAAAGACGTTTATCTGCATGTCTTCTTTATACATTGTTTCAAAATTAAACCTTTAGACTGCTGAACGAGAATACAAATGAATTCATCAAGAGCAACTTACTCATTCACTCGTTATCTCTGATAGTGTAAAGCATGCAGATTAATCTTTGCTTACAAGATTAGTGTGATATTACTTTGCTCTGATGGCTCTAAACGCAATTTTTAATAGCATCTAAATTGAAGATAAGGCTGAAATTGCTGAACGCAGCAGGCAACTCAGACTCCTGAGAGGCTTCAGTCCATCCATATTTAGAAAGGCTGATTTTTTTAAATTTTTTTTTTCTGCCACTCATACACATTATGCAGACTCCTGGGTAGAAGTTGCCAGGCGTGTCACTAGCTTTAGCACTAATTTGGAGCTTAGCACCCATTTCTGATGATGCCACTGCTCCTACAAGTATATTAGAGGAAATGATACAAGGGTGGTTTTTCCATGGAATTTTGCAAGAGTCGTCCATGCATGCCAGAATGTGGAATGGAAGAAAGGGTCTGCTGGGCTCTTGAAGATCATAGGCTGGATGCCTGAAATCATGGGCTAAAGCCCCAGAAGCCCCCCTCATGACACCTTGGGATGTAGCAATATTTTTCAAGAAGTAAATGCGCTCAATCAATCAGTAACTACAGCATATTGGTGGAATTCAATGCTTAATCAATAAAGGCACTGTATTGATAACCTTTCATACTATGGTGCTGGCTTTTAAACCTTAATAAGCTTCGACTACATCCACACTACCACATTTTCATTTAAAAAATGCAGATATTAGCCTTTGTTATCCCCTCTCATCCACACTACCCTAGCGTTTTTAAGCCCTGAATATGGAGACTTTTGGAAATGCCCTCCAGAGCCATATGCTTGTGGAAATGTCTGCTCGGTGTTGGGTCAAAAACAGGCAGTTTTGAAAACGCAGACTCTAATTGCACTCTGATTTGTGCTTATTACATGATTGTATCGTGCCGATTACAAGGCCTCATCCCCTGATTGGCCACCCTTCATAGACGATTCCAACATAGCCGACATATAGGAGTTGCTTTCCATAACGCTTGTTGTGTTCAACAAGCTTACCTGTAAACACCTAGGTTTTGTTTTGTACTGTTTGAATGTTACATACATGTGTAAAAGGCAAATAATTTACAGGTCACTACAGTTTTACAGTAAATCCTGCGTCTAGCAGCTTTACCATCCCTTCAAGGACTTTTCTGCCAGTGTATGCAAACGTCTATGTCAAATATATTCTCAGTCTCTTTAGCATGGGCAGAGATACTTTTGTACATGATGTGAAAATGCTAGTGCAGAAGGAGATTGTTTTCATTTAAAAACATTTTTCAGGAGTATGGGTGTAGCCTTAAAACTTGGCAGTTTTGAGGTAGCAGCAGTAATGTTCCTGATATAACTATTATTTTCAGCTTTTTCCATAATGTGATACACTTTACTACACTTCTTTGACAAAGCATCAGTAAATTGCTAATTTTTCTGTTTGTTTCATAAAGAAGCATGTTGTCCAATAGTATGAGTAGAAATCGATGGTCTTTTTATTTGAAAAGTAGACAAATGAAACTTACCATCATGCTGGCAATGTGGTTATCCAATCTATGTACCCTTCATTTCCCAATATGGTCACGGTCTGCCTGGAGGATGGCCATTCTTTTTGTATCTTTGTGGGTTTTCCTCCCAACCCTACAATTTCTCCTCCCCCAAGGCAAATTAGGCTGATTTTAACTCTTTAAGGGCTGATGTCGACTTTTGTCAAAATTTAGGAGCAGAGGACGGTAATCAGCTGAAAACTGCAACAAAACTCACCCTTACGATTTAGTTCGACTCTCTTTGCTAGAAGGAAAGTGGCATAGCTTTGTTGATTTAACCTTGATTCCCTACGCATGCATGAGTAGCGAAGAGCAAACAACCTCTAAAATGGCACCAGCATCTGGTGAGACACCAAAGCGAATGTCCATCCATCCAATATCCAACCCGCTATATCCTAACTACAGGGTCACAGGGGTCTGCTGGAGCCAATCCCAGCCAACACAGGGAACAAACCCCAGGCAGGGCACACACACACCAAGCACCCACTAGGGACAATTTAGGATCGCCAATGCACCTAACCTGCATGTCTTTGGACTGTGGGAGGAAACCGGAGCACCTGGAAGAAACCCACGCAGACTCGGGGAGAACATGCAAACTCCATGTAGGGAGGACCCAGGAAGCGAACCCGGGTCTCCTAACTGTGAGTCAGCAGCGCTACCCACTGCACCACCGTGCCGCCCCAAAGTGAACATGCAAAGCAAAATACGCCATACTCCGTTTTACGTAATTTCGTTGAATAGGACTGGTCAGAATCCGAGTTTGATGCAAGTGATCTGGAGATGGATATCAAAAACAAATGTGAGGTGCCAGCATCATCTGATCGGTACCCAGCTGATCGTAGTGCTGAACACTTTTGTGAAGCTGATGCGCCTACACAAATGTTTGCCTGGTAGAACCTCCTCTTGTGATGTCAAGAGGTACAAACCATATTGCATCGCATTGCAACCACCACCGCCAGCCGCCAGCTAAGACAGCCAGGCATCTGGCCCACTGTGCATTCTTGTTGACCATTGAGATGCCCCCACACAGCCAATGCCACCAAAGAGATGCTGAACATGCACCAACAGAAGCCACAGCACATACCAACAGATGTTTTATGTTGACGTATGCGTGAAACCATTGCTTTGTGTGTTTTTTAGAAAACTTTTTTTGGAAAAAATATTCAGCCCTCAAAGATTTAAATTGTATCGAGGACTGGGTTTGCACTTTTTTTGTATCATTTTTTTGTTTAGAATTTATTGTCACTTAAATGTATCCATGTGACCGCATCCCTGGAGCTATTTTGTTTCTTGCCATGATGTTGCCTGTCACTGAGGTGTGGTTATGTTTGCATTGGGCTTGAATGTGTCCTCCTGGCGGCCTTCTTATAGAAGACCAGTTTATCTGGTCATTATTGTCACGTATACAGAGTACAGTGAAATTCTTACTTCTATGTGCTAACCCACTTGCCTTTAGTGTCCTAACATTGTTAGAAAATAAGGGAATGACTCACCCATGGAAGAAAATTAGAGGTTTTGGTGTTGCTCATCTTCCTTGATCTCTTTGCTTGTAAAAGACAATTGGTTTTGTTGAGCCATTTTGTTGTGGTCACCCATCTTTGATGCTTGCCTGTCTGACTTCCAATTAAGCTGTTACATTTAATCCTCCCGACTCTGAAACCCCCTGCTTTGAGCACATCTCTGCCCATATGCCAATGAGAGAAGCACCGAATGACAAACAAAACAAAGCGGGACCAAGGAGCACAGTATCCCCTTTCATTTTTTTGTTCTTTATTTCACATTATACAATTTCCTGTATTTGAAATTTTTAAGTTTTCGCATACCCCTTGGGGTCTTAGCACAGGTAAGCCATTATAGAGCACCCCCAGAGCAATTGCAAATTAAGGGCCTTGCTCAAGGGCCCAGAAGAGTGGGATCTCTTTTTGGCAGTAGTGATGATTTGAACCAGCAGCCTTCCGGATACCCAAACAGATCTTTAGCCTCAGAGCCACCGCAATAAGACAGCATCAGTGGCTGAAATGAAGAGGTCACCATTTTCGCTTGCTTGGGTAGTGATTGTGTTTTGCATTGATTCTATTGTACACAATTGTAAGGTAGAAGTTCAAGTTTATTGTCTCATGAACAAAGTGTAGATAGAACAATGAAACTGTTACTTGTATGTCTCCTCGGAACAGTTGACAATAATACAATACCAGCAAAAACACACACATACAAACACTGTGGTAAGTCAGAATTTGAATGCACCTACAGTAGAAATATTGTCGGGGTGCTCGTCTATTTCATTTTGCAAAGAACGATGACTTCGATGAAGCTTTTATCAAGCTGACAGCTGCATTAGTAAGGAAAAGCTTGCTTCATAATTGACAAAAGCAAGAGCACAAACCATCAGTATGATTGATTGTTAATATTTGTCCTCAATTCAAGAGTCTAAAGTCCACAGTATAGTGGTAATGCCATCTTCAGTCACAGCCATGTTAAAAATAGCAGCTGTTTCTACTGGTGTCCTGTCCTGGGTTAGTTCCTGCCTTATGATCTGTGCTGTCATCAGCAATCCAGAAGCCAGTAATGGAATAAATGGACTCATTAAAAGCAGT
Organism: Erpetoichthys calabaricus; assembly: GCF_900747795.2. Lineage (NCBI taxonomy): Eukaryota > Metazoa > Chordata > Cladistia > Polypteriformes > Polypteridae > Erpetoichthys > Erpetoichthys calabaricus. The sequence continues at coordinate 68,873,398 of NC_041395.2, forward strand.
GCATGTATAGATGATTATTTAAACACAGGCCACACTGCTGGTTTATCGTTTCACAGTCACTATACGCGAAAAGCAGTTTTGAGTAAAGGAAGCCAAATGCTGACTGCACAGAACCGACCATCTGCCAAGTTAGCGTGCACAAGAGGCAGACGCTGCAGGCTTTGGAAACAAAATGCAAAATACTGAATACTCAGTTAGCATATGGCTGGAGAGGAATGACAAATAGTCTTACAAATCAACTCATTTTCATTCCTATTTGATAATTTTCAAAGGCTGTTACAAGACATTATACTTTCTCCTGTTTATGTGTACAGTTTTTACAGCTATAAGGCACAGTCCACATCCAATATTAGCATATAACTTATGACGCCGGGAATGGCAAGCTTGTTGTTGTGGGCAGATTTGTAGGCCAGATGTGACATTAAACACACTTTTATATTAAGAGTTGTAATCAGTTTTTGAGTGTCTGTGAGGTTCATTAATTGTAATGAAGCACATACACACAGAATAGGCTCCCACCAACTTGAGCAGACATAATGTGCACATGTCCACACCAGTGTGTGGTTGTCCTTTCATATTATGGTTTTGAATCTGCAGTTGTTGCACATTTTTACACATTTATACTTCTATTACGAGGATATGCGAAAACATATTTCAGTGTGTGTTGCTTATGGCACGTGCACATTATCATGAACAAGCCAGCGTCACACAAGTATTACGAGGTACACAGATATTTTTAGAGACCATTGTGGTAGTCCTGATTGGCATCAGACTTGTCTGTATGCATGAGTGTGGATCTGCATAGTTAGAAAGTACAAATCGCCATAAAGAGAAGTTAATCTTTATAAATGGCTCCGGGTATAGGTAAGCTAGAGTTGATAACGCCTTGATGTCACAGTCTGAGGTCCACAGTGTAAAAACTACAGTCTAGATATCAATTTGCATGAATAAATTCAAATCTACTTCATCCTAATCTGGCCAATGGCAGAACTGGATATTCTGAACAGCATTCCAGTCTGTCTCTTGGCATTCCCATGAATACAACCAAAACTACTTACAGTGGAACAGTATTGATTTACTCATTAACACAACATGCTTCTCTTTGGGGAGAAGCCTTTAATATTTTAAGGAAAGCCCATGCAGATACAGCAACACAGCAACAATGTACGAACCTGGCGGTGACTATGCTCTTAAAAATAAAGGTGCCGGTGTGGCACCTTTGCTATATTCCCAAAAAATCCATCAATGTGAAGGCTCCAAAAAGAACCTTCATTAACTTAGATCCATTACAGGCTACATAAATAATCATGAACAGAAAATAACTGATTTTTGGAACACCAATGGTTCATGCAAAGGACTCTCTGCATATACAACCCCAATTCCAATGAAGTTGGAACGTTGTGTAAAACGTAAATAAAAACAGAATACAATGATTTGCAAATCCTTTTCAATCTATATGCAAGTGAATACACTACAAAGACAAGATATCGAATGTTCAAACTGATAAACTTTATTGTTGTTTTGCAAATCTTCATTCATTTTGAATTTGATGCCTGCAACACGTTCCAAAAAAGCTGGGACAGGGGCATGTTTACCACTGTGTTACATCACCTTTCCTTTTAACAACACCCAATAAGCATTTGGGAACTGAGGACACTAATTGTTGAAGCTGTGTAGGTGGACTTCTTTCCCATTCTTGCTTGATGTACAACTTCAGTTGCTCAACAGTCCGGGGTCTCCGTTGTCGTATTTTGGGGTTGTATTAACACAGACTAGTTTTCTTAATCTGGGTAGCCTACAAAACATAGAAGAATTCATTTTTTTCTACATTTTAGAAAAATTTCAAAGCACAAAGAGCCAACTTCAAATGCAAAGATCCCTTCCCAGAATCAAATGGTGCTTTGTCAGGTAGCATACAGCCCAGTAAGGAACCATAAAGTGCCGTTAGAGAACCCCAGTTTTTAGGAGTGCAGATGGAGATTTGAGCGCAGCTCACTGGAACTATAAGGAAGTACAGTAACACTAACTAAGCCATCGGTCTCTGTAAATCACAGTTACGCAGGAAATCTTACCCCTCATGATGACAGAGAAAACCATCAGGAGACAACAATCTATTGGTAATGTCAACTCTAATTCGGTTTAAAAGTTACTGCTGTTTTCCAAGGTGCTATCTGTATATTTTTATTTGACTGTAAAAGAGGGAACCCAAGATATACAGCACCTTGATGAGAGGCTTTGTAGATTCATTTTGCTGTTTAGTTCTTCATTTATTTTTTATAGTTTTCCAATACTTATGAAACATTGTACACCTTTTACAACCAAAGCGATAGTTTGAAATCATCTTTCTTAAGTACACTATGTTTTATCTCATGTTATGAGTAAGTATGCCTGTATTCATTGAAGAGCGTTATACACAAATAAACTGAATTGAGTTGAATATAGGACAATATAACTTGAGAATGCTGCCTATACTTCCTTCACTGCTGCCAGTTTCAATTTCACTTTTACTAACCATCTGTCACAAGTATATTGGGCTGTTTACAGTTACCAGCCAATTCATTTAATTAACTGACAGCATGAAAAAGGACACCTCAATAGCAAAATACACTCAGAGGCCATTACAGTGTATAATACATAAAAATGGAAGAATCAGAACTGAGCAAATAATAATAAATGTACAGAGCCCTTTTTCTAGCTACTCAAAGCACTTTACATAACAGAGAGTCACTTTAACCTTCACCAATGTGCAGCATCCACCGGGATGATGTGACGGCAGCCATTATTGTGTCACCACACATTAACTATTAGGTGGTGAAGGGGTGAGAGAGAGAGAGAGAGAACCAGTCAGAGACAGGGCCGATTAGGGGGTGCAAGAAATAACAGAAAAACAGCATAAAGAGTTGGGGCACCAAATGATGAATCCTGTGATCTGGGTTGGAAAAACAAAAGAAATGCTTTTAACAACAGCCATTATAGCATCTTCACAGACGTGAGTCCTTCCAGCAAGAAGAGGCAGGTCCAGGTGAACGGTCACCGGAAGTGATGTCAGTGGAGGTATAGACGACAATCTTCCAGTCTGCAGAGGGAGGAAGAAAAAAAGACATTAGTACACAGCGCTATCCCCTTGAGTGGTGGAGTATTACCATTACCAAAGAGCCTTTAAGCTGCCCCCTGTGAGCACACATGTGCCTGAGGTGACAGAATGGATGGGGTCATGGTGAGCAGTTTAGTTGGGTACACCCTAGACTTTTTGAAGGATGGCCAGGTATCTTCGATGACCACAGAGAATCAGAACCTCAGTTTCACATCTCATCCAAAGGACATCATCATTTTTACAGCATAGTGTCCCCGTCACTGCACTGGGGCATTGGGATCCACATTGAGACCACAGGATAAGTGCCTCCTTCTGGCCTCACCAACACCTCTTCCCATTCTAGGACTGACCAAGCCCAAACATGTTTAGCTTCAGGTGGAGTACCTGTTCTGAAGTGTAGGTGGTATGGCTAAATATATAATAACTAAGACATACTGTATAATAAATACAAAAGGACAACACAAAGGTATGAGCAATCATCTGCAGTCCTAGTGTCTTTATGAGTGCAGGTCAATGGAAATCTGGCCAAGGGAGCCTTAAGCACCTTATCGTTTTTCATTGATGAAAATCTGAGATCTGATGCAGGTAGTAGAATTGCAAGTATTAAGAATTCAAAGTTGCTGTACAACTCCACTGTTTTCAATCAGGTCATAAATCACTCCAAAAACTCGAGTGGGAAAATGCTTCCATAATAGTTCACACAACATCTCTGCTTTAACCTTTTGTTCATCTAATAGTGGTAGAAATGGCCACTCGTGACATCTTATCACCACAGGAAAAGACTAATAAATCAATTCTCATCTCATGTTGGAGGCCCTGCCGACAATACAATGTCCTTTAAGTCTTCCTTTTCCACAGGCAGTTCCAAGACAGACTATCTGGTTATTCTGCTGAACTAATGTTGCGTTTTTATTGGAAAACATAAGATACACAAATAGAAACAAGACAAAAAATAACAATATCAAACAAGAGGCTAGATGCAAAGTGGGAAGTGATCTTTAATCCCTTAAGTCTACAGTAACACTTTTTAAAAAATTTTAGTGGTATCTTTTCCATAACTGTTTGTCATTTAAGGTTACATTGCTCTCCGTGGTGTTGCATGGTGGTCCAATGGTTGGGGCTGCAGTCTGACTGATCCCAGAAGCTGAGCCCAATCCCAGACCCATTCTTTGTGCATTTTGCACACTTTCCTTTTATCTGAATGCTTCACCTCTGATACTGTCGTTTCCTCTCACAAGCCCATGTCGCTTATGGTAGGTTAATGGCAAACTCTACAGTGACCAGTATTTTTATTTTTATACTGGTACTATCTGAAGTAAATTTGGAAATGTATATTTGTTGGTATAGTTTTTTGATTATAAACATTATATAAGTTTTTTCAGGAATTATTATTAACATAAACCTTGAACACTGCAATAAATCCAGTTTAAAGGTTTACTTTCCTGTTGAAGTGTAAAGTTTTTGCTCACTTTATCAGAATGTCACTCTAGAGCAGCCTGCTGCGTAGCATACAATAGAAGCCTGAAGCTACATTGGGCTAATGGAGGAAAGTGCTGCGATTGCCATTTGCAAAGAATAAAGGCAGAACTCATTAAAATTTCCTTAGAACATATTATACAACTGTCTCAGCATGCATTGTGCAAAAGGTTTCGAGCTCTATACATCTGAAGTGCTGTACATTTATGGGGTCATACAATGAAGCAACTTTTTCCTCATTTTATTTCTATTCCTCCACTGCCTTTAAACAGCAACTCCATTGAAACACAAAAAAAAAGTGAATGCCTAAAATTCGGCAGAAAAATAAAATATACATTAGGCTTCCAATTTTATTTGCAATGATTTGCTTTTGGACTTTATCTGATATAACAGTAACACATGGAGGCCTAGTGTAATTTCACCATAGACAGCTTGCAGTTCTAATGTGTTTCAATAGATGGTGTCGTATAAACAGCTGCACGTCTGAACTGAAGCAAGACACGTATTTAACCGCCTTTGAAATTATGGAAAATGACCTATTTATGCAATGTAAAGTATCATGATGGAGCTAGCGGCTTATGAAATTCAAGCAGAAATTCTGTCTGAAGACTGTTAGTCAGAGTACTGAAAAGTAAGGTCAAGTGGCAGTGTAATTGATTAAGATGACATTTATACAACTAGGAAACTACTGAAATAAATGTTAAAAAGTCTTTATTTTTCTTGATTTAGCAGAAGTCTTTATCCAACACAGTTTACAAAAGCTGTGTAATCTATTAATAAACAGGCTACTCTTTTGTCTCTGCTCTCTTTCTGGATGTCTGCAGTGTTATTGGCTTAATTAACTGTCAATCTACTTTCTTATTGTTCGAATTTTAGTTTTCCATCAAGAATTGAGACTATTGATGAGTGAACTCTGCAGAACACCAGGAGTTGATTTAATTGACAGTCATTTCAGTCAGATGCCCATTTCTTTGTGCTTCTTCAAAAGAGCTTGAACAGCACATCTCGAAACCCCAGTCTGCTTTGAAATCTTTGTCTGGGAGAGACCTTGCTGATGCAGTATAACTACCTTGTGTCTTGTTGCTGTGCTCAATCTTGCTATGACATGAAACTGTCTTCCATAACCTTACCTTGGTAGCAGAGTTTGGCTGTTCCTCACACAGTTTTAAGCCCCCTACACAGCTGTTTCTGTTCCAGTTAATGACTGTGTTTCAACCTACGTGTGACATTGATGATCATTAGCACCTGTTTGGTATAACTGGTTGATCATACACCTGACTGTAATCCTACAAAATCCCTGACTTTGTGCAAGTGTACCTATAAGAATCGATGCTGGTTTGAAGGCAAAAGGTAGTAACACCAAATATTGATTTGATTTAGATTTTTCTTTTGTTCGCTCACTTTGCATTTTGTAAATTGATAACAATAAACAATCATTATTTATATTTCTGAAAGCGTTCTTTGTTTGCAGCATTTTTTCACACCTGCCTAAAACTTTTGCACAGTACTATATATAATCAAAATAATACAAAGCACTCCCTTGCCCCTAAACAATACATGAATGAACACAGAACATGAATCAAAAACAAACTGCAATTGGAATGTATGAGATAAACTGAGTCCAAAGTTATTAAAGTCCTGAATTAAATTAAATTCTGGTTGATATGATAGTTTTGGTCCTTCCTGAAATAATTGAAAAACGATCTCACCGTGTCAGTCCTCGGCAGTGGTTGAACGAAATATAAATCCCGGGGTTTCTCTGCACTGGCAGACGTAATGATGTTCCGGACAGTGAAAAAAGCAAACGGTAAAGTAGCTCAATGAACATAAACGATTTGTAAAATGAATTCGAAAATGGCTCCTTGCTCGTCTCAATCTCCTCTCCTCTACGAACCCTCTCTTGATATTTCCCTCCTCTTATTTAAATAAAAATATCCCGGATGCAATTGTTGTGGTAACAGAAAATGCCAGTATAGGGGTCGTTTCCTCCCTGTATCATCCTCCCCAGGGCGATGTAAAAAAGACACGACTCAGCACAAAACACACATTAAATATCTACAGTTATGCAGCCCCACTACAAGAGTATGGCAAAAATCAGCAAAAGCTTGCTTAAAGGAACTAGCAAAGGAATGGTCAGAAAATAAGATGTGAAGTCCACACAATCCTTTGCCTAAACCAAAACACAAACTGAGAAGTAATGTCGGAAAGTCAAAACGAGATTCAAAGCAGAAGTAATCTAACACGATTTCCATTTTTCTTCACTCATAATCAAAATCACAGGCAATCTTATAACCAGTTGTCTTAGAGATGTTGGATGGATTTTCCTGCCTGAAGTCTTTATATATTTCTTTTCATAGTGGATGCATGCAATGTAGACTTGATGTAGACAACATTTTTCATATTGATTTGTAGCTGTATTTTTTATTTTGGATGTAGGCTCCTTTTTAAGAACAAGATTTTTTAAAGAATTTTAAATACCTGTCATACATATTGTTAATTTTCATTTGCAATAGTCCTGACTGAGAAAACTATAAGTTTTAAAATAATAGAATGCAAAAAAAGACAATTCTCATAACAGTAAATGCAGTACCACTTAAGTAAGCATTTTTAGCCCCAAATAGTAGTTACCAATGTAACAGGAGGAGGAGGAGGTTAGGAGCACGTGCTGATACAGCGTGTTGCCGCACCCACCACATGACAAACCAACTCAGGTTACCCAGATTAGGACCCGAGTGCAGCCATACAACGGGTGATACCTCAGCACCACACTAGTTCAGATGGAATGGAACCAATGTGAGGTTTTTTATGGTGACTGGAGTGCCAATTCTGCCACCAACCCCCAGGTTGGAGGGCCTGCATGCAAGGCTGGATGCAGATTAATGTCATACCCAGGACATCATACCAATGTAGTTATACATTAATAAAGCATTAGCCGAGAGAAGATAATAGACAACAGTAGCTGGCTCATGCAATTAGGCTGATTGTTATACTGACATCCAAATCATGAAGAACCTCCGAATTACATTAATACAAGAAATGCATATAGCGGCACAGGCAGGCTGGTTACAAAGAATGTCCACAATTGATTTGCACTCACTAATTAGAATTATAGAGAGGCCATGTACAGCCTACAGTAAATCAGTCACAGCTACACGGAGCATACTTACACACACACACAAACACACACACACACACACACACAAGTATTTACAAATTCATATAAGCAAAAAAATGAATGTCTTCATATTTGTTTTTAGATTTTGTCTGTAATTATAATATATATGTGGGAAAATAAACTGCTACCACTACAGACTCACATAAAAATGTGTTCAGAAAATATACAGTATATAAAAAAAGCAAAAACTAAAATTAATAAGAAATGTATTAAAGTTTAATATATTCTCTATGGTTACTTGCTATTAATAATTTAAAATTGCTTATAAATTTACACTTTAACCTAACATTTTCATAAAGATATGGTGTCATAGTTGAAAATTACAATGACACTTACTGTATTCTATATAAATTTTAATTATGCTGCATTTTATGCTGTGTAATGAGCATATATTTCATGAAGAGAAGGGAAACAAATTTGAATCCAGCACAAAACAGGGCTTTACTGCTGCTTTCCTGTAGTAGGCTTTGATGGCACACCATTCCATTGCAGGAAAAATACAAAGGTACTGAATAAACCATGTAGAAGTATTCAGACTGTAAAAGGAATCATATTACTTTAATGTTTAAATAAATAAATAAAACAAAAAAAGAATGAAATTCTGTTGCCTCTACAAGGAAGACACATGTTCAGGTGCCAATATTTTCCTGGTGGCTACCAATGCGCTTGCTCTCTTTTCCTTGTAGATCATAAAAATAAAACCAAATTCTGTAATTCAAGATTAATGTCAGTTAAAATAAAGAAAGTATTCTTAGTTTACAAATTGTAATTAGTATTGTATACTAAAGAAAGTAAACATATGTTCTGATAATATAGGAATGATATTCATTCCAACAAGTCTAGTTTCATATAGTCCACTCAAACCCATTTATGTTACACAGGAGAGGTCAAGCTATGACAAATAGAATTATCCGTATGTTATCTACAATATATATGTTATTATCTAAATAAACCAATCACAGTGGGTTAAATGTATACTGCTGCAACAATAATAGTTAACGAATGTGACAAGTTACTAGAGTGCCTTACCAGCCAATGCCCAGATTCTCCAAATTAAACTGCATGCCATATAATTAATATGTGTAATAAAGGTGATTTGATTTAGTGACTTTAAAAGAGAATTTTTCATTGAATCATTGATTGATTGATTGATTTATTCATTTACACATTAACAACACATTACAAGAAGACAAGTAATTAGAAGGAGAAATGATTTGCCTCTGAGGTTGCCCATGTAGAAGTACATGCATGTTGACTTGATAGGATAGGTGATGCCATTGCAGAGGAGGGTTGATTATTTTTCTCACTGCAGCCTTTTACAGGGCTTTTTAGTGCAATCTGATGAGATGTGCGGGTCTACCTGCAACCTGCTAAACTCAAATTAATTCCGACCTGCATTCATTCATCTTGAGTAATGAATGCACTTCCTTAGTGCTCCTTTTTGTCTATGCCTTTTGGCATTTTCAAGATCTTCTGCTTGGTCTACTGCTCCTCAATATGTAAGCTCTTCCACTGGGCTACTTCATCTATAATCACCGTCTCATGGTACATGTTTGTATTTTCTGTGCATATTGAATGTAGGCAAGCACAAAAAAATCATTGCTTGGATGAATGTAGTCTTCCTTTAACTAAACGATACCACTGTTGGTAAGAAAATATCTGACTGTATGCACCAAAAGGTGGTGGCTACTCATAACTACGACAAGCATAGAATTTTTTTCTGCAAAGATTAAAAGACTACAGGTACTGTATTTAGGAATTCCATATTTTTCTGTACAAAGTCTGTGCTGTGGTAGACTACTAGTAATAAAATATGAAAAATCCAATATTGTGTGCTATCCACTCATCTATTTGTTGAACACAAGGTTACGACAAGTAGTGCTGATGCCAGCCTTAAAAGGGACCCTAGTGTATCGCAACCTCAAGCCCTGCTTAGTACCGTTAAAGTTAGTTGGAGCTGTGAGCCTATACTGGCACGACTGGAAGCAAGGTAGGAAGCAAGATGCCAGTCCACTGCAGTGCCCACCCATATACACACTCACATCCATACAGGACCAATTAGGAGTCTCATGTCAATCTAACACCAAGTCTTTGAAGATGTTGAAGGAAAACTGCCAGGAGGAAGATCCCATGTAGACACAGGGAGACTACACACAGGCAAAGCCAGACACATAATAGCACTACCCACTGTGCCACCATCAGAAACTTCCAGATGTAAAGGTTTTACTGTGGAAATGCGGCTGGGTAAGCAGACCAAATTAGATAGGAAAAAGATTGGGGTGTCAACTGACCCAGCCCGTTTATACAAATAAAGAAAATTAGTCACTAGAGTCAGGGCTTCTCAAAGAGCCAGCTATTACCGTTTTAGCCAGAACGAGTTGGAACTCTGACCTCCTCTTAGGCTAGAGTCCTCTTTCTGCGGTTAGGCGCCTTTTATACCATCTGGACCAGAAGGGGTGGGGCTTCGCTGAGCTCTTGTCCTGTGCTATAAGAAAAAGAGGAGCTATTGTTAGCGTCAGCGCCCCCTCTCGTCCTGGGCTGGAAGTGCTTATAACTCTAAAGCCAGGAAGGTGGTCTCCGGGCACACATATGTAACAACTGCTATATTGATATCTTTTCCGCTAATTGTGAAAAAGGTTACTCTGGGTTATAACCATGGGCTTTCCCTTCAACAAACATATTTTAGTATTACTACAAAAGGAATTTGCAAATATCAAATGTGCTCTAAGAACAAAGATTTTAATTTGACCTTGCTGCATCGTGATGATGACACCCTTCAGTTAGGCTTTGAATTTTTAGTAGACTGTTGTGTGAGTAAATGACCCACTAGCTTGGGTCTCAGGAAATTTGTTCTTGTTTGCTCCACTTTGCACATTTTATTAGCTTTATAGAGATTTTTTTTTAATTTCCATGCCCTACATAGATACATAGTGAATCCCAGAATATGCCACTCTACTTTTATACATTGTAATATTTAACCTTCCATCATCAACATCGAGTGCTTTTATATATCTAAAAATGTATGTGACCAATATTATACAACATAAATCAGCGCTGAATTTCATTACAGCACAGGGGGGACTTGAGATAAAAACTAAAGTTTGGAGAAATCATGAGGCTGTCTGTCTGCATGTCAGCTTACATTTGCTATAATCATAGAGACGTACAGTCTTTCTTTGGTGAAACTGCCCTTTGGCCACTAAAAATAGTTTATGAGCCAGTATTTGATGTTTAAAGTTTTTGTCTTGTTGTCACTGTTCCACTGTCATGACAAATTTTCACATTTTTTGATCTGAGTTGAGCTTTTTTACATTTTTACTGTTTTTAATATTTTTTACTCTTTTTATCGCATTAATGTTCTGGAATTTTCTAGCAGTAAAATACTTTTATCCATTCCCATGTTATTGTGATTCTGGCCCTTAAAATAACAAATATAGGTGAGGCCTTCAAAAATGGCCACATAAAACAGTCCAGAATCCTAACTGGGCTGACAAAAAATAAGTCTCAGGCTCCCCTAGGAAACTGGGAGGCTTTGGGCTATAAAGCCCCAAAGAAAGTGAACTGGCAAATAATTAGAAATTTCCCAAAATAAATAAAGAATATGAAAAAGTATTAGAAACTGTAAAAAATAAACTCTGGCTGTAAGGTAATCCCAAGACAAGATTCTTTATAAAAGAGGGTTTTATTTAACAAAAAACAAAAGAAGAGAAAAATAGAAGAAATGCTCAAAGTAGCAAAAAAGGGGCAAAAAAGGAGTTATCTGAAGGCAATCCTTAACAAACAAGTCCTAATGCACAAACTGAAGGTAGAAACACAAAAGCAGAATATTAAAGAAGAACACAATACTTATAGAAATACACTCAACAATGAACCACATAGGACTCACTGACCAGCCTTCTTTTATGGGCTAGGGGTGGTCCTTAGCAGTGATGAAGAGGTGATCCTACATCTTGGGGTTCCAACCCAAAACACAGGGAGCATAATAAGATTTAAAATGTACATAATTATTGTTAAATATAACAAAAACAATAACACATTAAACAAATCTACTAATTAATAACTGGATATAACCTTGAGGCAGATGGGCTAAAGCAGCAGGAGACCAAACCCATGTGCCACTCCTGTCAGCTAAGAACAGGAAACTGAGGCTACAATTTACACAGTTTTACCAAAATTGGGCAACAGAAGATGGGAAAAATGTTGCCTGATGAGTCTTGATTTCTACTGTGACATCCAAATGGTGGCGTCAGAATTTGGCATCAACAACATGAAAGCATGGATCCATGCTTCCTTGTATTAATGGTTAATGCTGGTGGTGGTAGTGTAATGGGGTGAAGGATATTTTCTTGGCACACTTTGGGCCCCTTAGTATCGTTTAAATGCTGCAGCCTACCTGAGTATTGTTGCTGACCATGTAATCCCTTTATGACCGCAGTGTACTCATCTTCTGATGGCTATTTCCAGCAGGATAACTCGCCCTGTCACAAAGCTCAAATCATCTCATACTGGTTTCTTGAACATGACAATGAGTTCATTGTACTCAATTGGCCTCCACAGTCAACAGATCTCAATCCAAAAGAACACCTTTGGGATGTGGTGGAATGGGAGATCCAACTGAAAAATCTGCAGCAACTGGGTGATGCTATCATGTCAATATGGACCAAAATCTCTAATGAATGTTTCCAGCACCTTGTTGAATTTATGACATAGGGAATTACGGCAGTTCTGAAGGCAAAAGGGGGTCCAACCCAGTACTAGAAAGGTGTATCTAATAATGTGGCCGGGGAGTGTATACTGATGCAATAGTCAAAATGACAGAAAAATATTGTAGCAGACATATGCACTTCTGAAACACAAGGTACCTGAAGTAGTCTCCGTGTATGTGCGTTTGCCTGTCTGTCGTGCCCACTACTATGTTCAAATCAATCGTTAAGCTTCAGTTACCTTGTTCTTCTGAGCTCCTCAATTGAAAACAACAATTTTATCTTTCTATTTTCTCTCAGTGTCAAGTCTTTTGTTCAGTTTCTTTTTCCCTGTCTGTCCATAGTTATTTTACATATTTTTCTAATACATAAGTAGAAACAGAATGCTGAAACCTCAAGGGCACGAACTTAAGAATATTGGGGGTGAGGCAGTGCCATCTTAACAGCATTATAGGCCCCTGGATAAAGCAGTGCACTGGGGCCACTATGTACACAACCACTCAGTAAGTCACAACATACATAGATTAGCATGGGGTCCCTGGTCAAGTGCCCAGTATACCCATGCTGGGGTGAGGTGGGGTTTTAGGAAGAAACTCTGTAGGTGTAGCCTGTTCAGTGACATTTTCACTGCTATTCACTACAAATGTTTTAACGAGTTGTCCCCAGATGTTTATTCTTGTTCAAGACTCACATCTGGCCCTGTTAGAATTAGAGACACTATAGAATCAGACTTGAAAGTCACTTTTTTGAATCACTTTTTTCATCTGTGTCGGTACGGAGTGTGCATTATTTTCTTTGCATTCTTCGACATGTTTTGTCTTGATATGCCTATTTTGTTTAAAGCAGTTTTACTTTTCTCCTTTATAGAAATACTGGTTTTTAAAAGAAGATAGGTGCAGATTCTAACAGTGTCTGGGAGGTAAAGTAAGCTCTTACGGACATATTGTCACACTGGTGCTTTTAGCCAAGTGATGGGGCCCATTGGTCCTTATTTGCCACATGCAGTCTTGTGCATTTTGTCTCCCTGTGCATTGCAAACAAATATCTTTGAGAGAGATAGTAGCTGTAGGGCACAATTTATGTGTATTAAATGAGATTGGAGACCCCTTAATTAAACCACTCATTGCTCTTTTTCCAATGTTGCTTAGAAAGCAAATGCAATTTATTTTGGAGTTTAGTAGGTGGCATGCTGTCCCATAAACCTCACTTCTTGGAAATGGTAAATGCTGCCCTATACATCAGTGCTGATTAGATTGCTCCACATATTGATGGAACAACACTGGTTATGTTAAGACAGGGAACTTCTGCTTGAAGAACCAAACGTCACTTCTGATTGTTCCGGCTGAAAAATTCATTCAAAAGTCAGTACAATCGCAGTTCCTCAGACCATATATAATATGTCTCTTTTCTAAGACAGGAGACAGATTTCTGGTTTGCTTAGGCTATATATCAATCAGTGTGATTCAGAAAATGAGGAATGTTTAAATAAACTGTCATGTAGTTATAACTTAAAATTGTCTGGATCCATATAGAATCCATTTTTCAGACGGGACAGTATGTGTTGAGCTATGATGGCAATCCTGACTTAATCTGTAATATTTTGTCCCACACAAGAGCTCCTCTGTTACATGGGTGCTCTAACCATCTGCACTAGGTGAGCATTCACCAACTGTAATGGCTTACTGGTGTCATTTACAATCAGATTACTGATCTGTGCAGGTGGTGACTTACAAACATCTCACAACAACTGTGGAAGAAGAATTTAATTTAAGAACCCAAAAGCACCCACCTCAGATTATTAATTAAAGAGATGATACCAAAGGACACACTGAATAGTTAGATGTACTGAAATAAAATGCCACATCCAAGAGAAACCAGCTGAAAAAGCCCATCGGCAAACAGAGATGATTCTGGTTCATTTGGTTTTCAAAGTCATCTTGCACCTACTTGAAAAAAATGAAAGATCTTGTTTCATGTGTAATTCATTGGACATGGGTGTATCATGGGTAAACTTTGGGAGAGTTGCTGAAAGATTCTCATCTAATTTGCACGTACAGTAGCTCCCCATTAACTAACAGTAGTGCCAGTTGCAATACATCTGTTTTGAAAAACTATTACTGGCTAAACAGTTGCTTTCCTAATTGGCTACTGGTTTAGTCCAGTGGTCTCTAATGCGTATTCAGGCACACAGGCATGGGTCTGTCTGGCTCAGGGTGTCTCAATGCTTATCACTTCCTGCCAGTTCAGAGCATTTTCGAAGCAGTAGTTTTCTTGAACAAACAGCTGAACATTCTTGAAAAGGAAAATGTGTTTTGTCACCTTTCACACCACATACACACATTGACACACACACCAAGCCAAGTCAACACCACTCACATTGACATGACTACATCAGATACACTACATTCCTATTTTGATCTGGCCAAAGTATTTCCAAATAAGTTATTGTTGTCACATTGTGTCATCCTGTTTTCTGGTGTAACAGGAGCCTGATGGAGATTAACTGACTGGACAGTATGATTTGAAAAGGAGAAAGACCATAGTGTCATGATTTAGTGGTTCTCTAGAGTTTCTCTGATTCCCTCAAGATTATGAAGTGCAGATATATGCTCATCAGGTGTAAGGAAAGGCAGACAAACCTGTGGGGCAACATCCATAAATTTGAACACATGGCCCAGAACTGAAGAGGATCATCCCCTTTTGGACTTTATTAAAACACTAGCCATCCGCTGTGGCTTTGCCCACATAGCAGTGAAATAGGACAGTGAGGAGGGTCCTGCCTGGCTCCCGACTCCTGACATCACACTTCCATCTCCTCTCGGCCTACAGCCACTGTTTAGGATTAGCACAAATATATCGCTTCAGCAAGCAAACTATGATACAATAGCGCAATGAGAGAAGTCACAAAATCAACCAGAATGTTTAAGCAAACTATAGAAAAAAATGACCTAAATCCGTTAAGTAATTCTCTCGTTCGCTATCTAAGCAGATGTAACATACATGCCCCGAGGCTGGCACGTGATTGTGGAGGGCCCCACCCCCATCCCCTTGGCCCACTGCGTTTCTCTCGGATTCACACAATAAATCGATACTACTGCAAGTGAACTATAAGATTCTTAGCGCAATGAGAGAAGTCGCAAAGTCAACCAGAATGTTCAAGCAGATTATAGTAAAAAACCCGATTTTAAGTATTTCTCGCATTCGCTAGCGAAGCAGAAGTAAGGAACACCCCGGGGCTGGCGCATGATTGTGGAGGGCCTCGTCCCCCTTCCCCTCATTCCAGCTTCGTCTCTCTTGGATTCAAGCAAATAAACCAGTACCGCAAGCGAACTATGATACATAGCGCAATGAGAGAAGTCGCAAAATGTTCAAAGAAATTATAGAAAAAAAAAATCTAAATCCGTTAAGTAGTTCTTGCCTGAAATGCAGACAGACATACAGACAGAGAGATGTTGGATTTTATATATATAGAGATGGACATGGAATTGTGCAGTAGAAATTCAATCAACAATGCTTATTTCTTAGGACTCATTTCTTTAAATAAAAAGTCGAAGGATCTTTACAAATTCAAGTACAGATGCGGTGCTTATTTACAACTGTTTGCTTGCTTTTATGACTGGAGCACAGGCAAGTTAAGTGACTTGTTCAGGATCACCCCCTGTATTAAAGGTGTGGACTGAACCAGCATCACTGTGGTTTATACCCACTATACCACCTTGTTTTCAGGGATGGGGCACAGAAGAGTCCAACTCTCTTTGTGTACAAATTTGCATTGAACAGAAATGACAGCGGGACGTGAATTTGGAAGCCACATGCAAGGAACTCTACTGATGCTCTATGTAAATGTGCCACATGCGTATAATGAGATATGTCACAGTTACATTGTTAGAATTGCTGTTTTTTATTGTTCCACTCTTGCTATCTATTAGTCATGATAATTACAGTACTTGACATTCATTTGTAGAAAAAGTTTAAACATTCTGTTGTCAGCCAAAGGCCCTTTAAGATAAAATTTTGCCAGAATCTTAGAATTTGATCATTCCTAAAGATAGTAAAAAGCCTTTTGAAAGAGTTGATTTTTTTCCTTGGTGTTTGATTAGTTGTGCCAAGTGGATTCAGTCTTGGGAATATACAGTTTCTTTTTTTTCTAATCAATACTTTTCAAAGAACTTAAGCAGTTGTCAGCAGTGAATTAATTCAGATAATGTAGCATACGCCTTATTCAGCCTACCGAACGGTGACCTTTCTTAGCCTTTGCTTTTTTAAGGCACTGCATTTAATGAGAAAAAAAATCCTTTCTCGTGTGTAGCTAGCAGCCATCAGTCTGAGGTGGGATGCTAGTCTGTCATGGTGCACATAACAACCATCCATATATCACTCATTTATAGTTACAAATACATTGAATGTTTTATAAAATTGACAAGGTGTCATGATTAGGAGTGAGGGTGATTAGAAAAAGACAGTAAATCCCTGCAAACTGTCAACAACTATTTAATAATTCAATTTGGTGAATTCAGTTCAGCGTATTAAATGCAAATCGTCAAAAAAAAGTTGAAATTCAACACAACAAAAGAAAGAAAAGCTGAAAATAGCAAAAAGGAAACCGATTAGCAGTTTAACACTAATATTAAGAAACAATTTCTTTTAAAAACGTTGTAGTGTGTCAAATGAGGCAAGCAAAAGCCAAATGCTTTGGGTACCAACTGGGCAAAACCCAGTTTAATTCCAATCCTCCTTTTGTTAGATTGTACATTTATCTTAGATTTTATTTCCTCCATCGAGACAAATTAGTGGCTTCGATACTGTAGTGTATTGATTCAGTGTTTGCTATAGTGAACAAAGCTGAAGTCAGTGATGAAAACCCACACAAAAAAGGGCAAATATAGGGCAAGGCTAAATGTGTCGGAAAATCAACTATGTCCAGCCATGACTCTTGTAGTTCTGTATTGGTGGGCATCTGGAGTGCTTGGTTTGAGAATTAGTACTATCATGTTAGTGTGGGTATCCATCCATTGCTGGATCCTACCTGGCACCTAACATAGGGCAACATAGGCTCTTTACAACCCTGAAATAGAAAAATCAGATTCAGAAAAGGGTGGGTGGTTGGATGTGTTTTAAAGCAGATCTGTCCATAGCAGTGGTGGCTCTGAGGCTAGAGATCTGTGCCAGTGATTGGAAATAAATGGCAGAAGTGACTCTACTCGGATGGGCCCCCGAGCCTGCAATTGCTCCATCCTGGGTAGGATGTTAATCTGCATCCAGCCCTGCAAACTTGGGGGTTAGTGGCTGAAATGGAACTCCAGCCACCATAACAAACCTCACGCTGTTCAGTGTGGTGCTGAGGTGTCACCCGTTGCCCGTCTGCACTCGGATCTTAATCTGGGTGGTTTGCCACGTGTTGGGTGCTGTAACACATTGTGTTGGGTGCTGTAACACATTGTAATGAGTGCATGCTCTCTCTGTCCTCACTAATCAGAAAATGTATAAGACATGCATTCACCAGCATCCAATGGCCCAAACCTCATTTAATTCCAACGAAAATAAGAAAGTTAACAAAAACATATTCGCTCACAGGCACTCTTTGCTAGGGACAATTCCCTTTTAATCAGTGGTCTCTGCCATCGCACTTTCTCTGTTTTTCCCTTGTCTCTTAAGTATTTGCTGTCATGGTCAAGTCAGAAATGAGACGCTGTCTTCCTTTTACACTGGGCGGACAGGAATGTTCTGGGCTTCCTTAGCTTTGTTGTCCTCTAAGGGGCAGTTTCTCAAGGCTAGAAGGGAAAGAGGAGACAATAATGTTAGTGTCAGCGCCTCCTCTCGCCCCAGGGTGGTACCACATACTTTAGGTGAGCCTGGACAGTGGGACGATATAAAGACAGCAATAAAAGCAGAATGCAAGAACAAAAATCTAATTTGAACAAAAAAGGACAAAATCTCGAGAAATCTTCAACAAAGTCTAATGACAACTATAACAACTTTCTCTAGTCTCTTAAATGGCAAACAGTGAATCAGTACACTTTAAAATGCTATCAATTTATTATAGAGATATAAAAATTCAGTGACTGTCTGGTCTCCCCAATTAGGTCAAGTGTCCTTTCTAGACTGGCCCAGAAGACCCGCGTGTGGATTGGTTTTGTGATTGTGCCTTGTGATGGACTGAGACACAGTCCAGGTTGGATTCTGCCTTGAATTCAGTCCTGGTGGAATAGTGCTGCCTCCCCATGACCCTGAACTGGTTCCAAAGTGAATGAATGAACTACGGGATGTGCGAAAGTAAAGTTACCTACCTGTCAGCCTTATAGCCCACACATATGGGAGATCTCCAAAGAAAAATCCTGAAGGACCTTCATATTATGACACAAGTAGCAGTGACCCAGTTTAAACACTCTTTGCATTACATTTTTTACTGCTTTCATTTGTTAGGGGTTCCTCCAATTTTTAGAAACAAAAAGACTATAGCTTCATAATAATTAAAAACGGGGGATACTTTTGGTAGCATAGTGGTAAGGAGACCTGCATTCTCTTCCCGGGTCCTCCCTGCGTGGAGTTTGCATGTTCTCCCCGTGTCTGCGTGGGTTTCCTCCCACAGTCCAAAGAAATGCAGGTTAGGTGCGTTGGTGATCCTAAATTGTCCCTAATGTGTGCTTGGTGTGTGTGTTTGTGTGTGTGCCCTGATGTGGGCTGGGATTGGCTCCAGCAGACCCCCGCGACCCTGTAGTTAGGATATAGCAGGTTGGAAAATGACTAACTGACTGACTTTCAGTCTCAGCCAATTGTGTAACGTTAGCCTAACGTTATCCTGTATTATCCTTGTTCTACATATGTGACATTACTTAAAAGGAGAACTGAGAAACTGTTTTCATGGCTGTGAAATGTCCTGAAAGACGTGAAAGTTGTGAGACTCGTGTAAAGCCATAACAGTTGGTAGGTGATCTACAAACAAGACAGGAAGTCTTTAAGTTGTTAATAAGAGTAGTGACTGTTCTGCATATAACTAGGCTCTTCTGAATGATAAAATTTTATTCCTCATGCATTTTAAAAACTGTATCAAGCAAGAAAACTTCCTGTTTTCAGTTTTCATTATTGTTTCTGTGATTTCCACTTTTGTTTGCCATATTGTATTTCACAAAACCAGTCAGATCATAAAGTAGGACAAGGAAGGCCAAGTGAGCCAGAAGAGAAATTTAATTAGGACACCAAAGGCTCGCACACACACTACGGATGGGGCACCTCTTCTTAAAACAGAACCATCTTGCACATTTAGTCAGTCTCTCTTTTTTCTTAATTCTCAATTAAGGAAAATTTATCCTTAATAGCTTTTGATATTTATTTTGTGTTTAGCTTTTAGCATGCATATGATTCACTGTAC
This sequence comes from Erpetoichthys calabaricus, assembly GCF_900747795.2. Lineage (NCBI taxonomy): Eukaryota > Metazoa > Chordata > Cladistia > Polypteriformes > Polypteridae > Erpetoichthys > Erpetoichthys calabaricus. The sequence continues at coordinate 68,893,215 of NC_041395.2, forward strand.
AAGATTATTGCAGTAACTTTTGTAAGAACTCAAATGTTCTTCAACCAAGCACAATACAAGTAAACAATGTCTTTTGCCCACAGCTAAATTGAGCATTAAATGGATCCGTTTAGCTAAATAGAAATTATGTTAAAATGGTCTAGAAATAGTACACAGCAGAAACTGGAGTGGGGATGACCAGAATCCTTCAATTCTCAGCTCAATGTGATTGTATGTTTCCTTTTTTTAATAAGGCAGGCTGATTTTTATATGTCTCATGAAAAACAAGATCCTCAATAGTTTGACTTCTCCATAGCTTGCATTATTAGCCTTGTATTAAATATTGATTTGTTTACTGCTGCCTGGTGGATGAGTGAGTCGGCTCACAGATGCCCCTCAGTGCTTCAAAGCTTGCACTTTCTTTCCTTGCTTTGTTAATTAATGGATTTTCAGACAGCCTTCCATCTTCCTTGTTTGCGTCAGCATGTTTTTTTCTTCACTGACTGTATCCTTGTGTTATGTTGATTTTGGTATTTCTCTTTTTCAAATGTATTCATGAAATCGTTTGAATTACAAAGTACTTCATAATGCAATCTATCAATTTATGAATCAAACAATAAACTCGAGTACACAGGGTTGTCTGTGGGGTTCGGTCTGAGGATGGTCGCAGTAGACCTGGGTTTCTGTTTCAAACAAAAGCTGCCTTTAATTGTGACTGCTGTCTTCATTAAGCCTGATTTTATTTACTAGTTCAGAGCTTAATTGTATCATTATAAAAGCTTCCAACATGGTATTTTGCAGATTTTGAAATTTATTATTTATTTTAAAGTGTCTCTTTTATTTACGCAGCTCTCTGCTAATAATTTCAGATGTAGAAACATTACTGAAACAGCTTTAACATTCAGTCTCAGCGTCTTTTCTTTGGTAATAGCCTTTATTTGGATAAACATATGGACACAACGTTTGCATAAAGTAAACTATCCAACCATTTTCCAAACCAATCGACACAGGGGAACTTGAGCCTATCCCAGCAAGCATAGGGCACAAGGCAGCAACATTCCTTGTAGAGGGTGCCGGTCCATCACAGAGTGAACACACACACACACACACACACACACACACACACACACACCACGGCTAGTTTAGCTTGGCCAGTCCACCTAATCTGCATGTCTTCAGGGACGTGCGGTCAAGGGAGGCAGGGCCTCACCTGTTATCATGAAAAGTAAAAAAAACTAATAATGATAACATAAAATAAATGTGTCCACTGGTCTGTGCTATAAATTTGTTTTCTGTATGACTTCAATAATTTTGATCATTTTTATAGTCAAAATTGCTAAATTTGTGAATTTCCTGTTCAGATACAGGGGAGAAACGCGAGGTGCAACAGCGATGAGCCTCACCTCACCTCAGACTGCGCTCTCCCTCACTCACAGGGTTGATGCATGCAATTGGCACGTGCCTGTTGCTGTCTTTCTGTATGTCGCCAATATAATGTTTGCAGACACATTTATTATACACCCCGACTTTCCACAGTCTGGCTAATATCTTTAATAAATATGTGTGACATATTTAGTCTTGCTGATCAGACATAAAACCGCAGTGAAAAGGCACAAGGTGAGGCAGACAGTACCGTACTGCACTGAAGGGGGCGCATGTGAGCCCAACAGGTGCTTGTTGCTGCTGTTTTTCTGTGCAGAGGCTCAAGGCGCCAATAAGTTTGTGATATCAGAAAGTCAAGTGCACTGCAGCGGTCCGTTTATTTTTATTTTTTTGTTCCAACTGACTGCCAAAATGGAAGATTAAGCCTTTTAAAACTAAAGGAAAATAAGGAGGACTTTTATAAGTCGACATTTTCGTGGAGAAAGATAGGCGCATGGACTTCCTTTATACATAAAGGTAAGACCGTAAATGGTTTTCAATTTTATAAAAAATGGGATCTGACTTGGGGAAAAAAACTATTCAATATTTAAAAACTAAATTTTGACCTTAAATAAAATATTGGTTTTTTTTCTTGTTATCATTTTGTTGAACAGTATGTATTAAAATTGATTAAAGCTCTGAATTAAAAGCTTTTAAAAACAACTAAATATTTTAATTAAGGTCAAAATTGAAATCCATTTTTTGTACAACTCTCTATACTTTCAGTTTGTATTGAAAGAGTATGAATTGTGGAATTGCAACTGCAAATTTAGAACACAAGGAGAATGTGGAGCAAATGCACTCTCTCCATTCTCTCTTGCCGCTAAAAATGTAACATTCTTTCTTAGCCAAATGTGCACCTTACCTACAGTATGTGTGTGTAAAGAATTCTGAAGAGATATGAAACATAACCAGTAGTCAATGTGCCTGCTGCCAATTAAATAGTGAATAAGCTACTCTTTTTGGTTCATATATTTGTAAATCTGACTCTGAACCTGAAGGAGTCAGTGCCTCACCAGACATGAACCTCACCGCACGTCACTGCGTGTCTTTGGAGCACTCGGAGGAAATCCACACAGACACAGGGAAAACAGGCAAGCTCAATGCAGGGAGGACCCCTTACATAAACTCTGGTCTTCTTACTGCAAGCTAGCAGCGCTACCACTCTGCCACCCTAAAATAAGCTAAAAGTCTATGACAAATATATAAATTTGACTTTGCATGGTTCTCCTGACTACCAATTAATGGTAGGAAAAGGTCAGTTAATTATGCAAGGACTTAAGTTAGAAGTAGTCATCATTAATTATATTCAGACAGTGTCAGTTACAAAGCAGGTGCCAGTGATAGAAGCAGCCACTTCAGTGTTATTCTTGCTGTCTGATAATTAGCAAGTAACCACTTAAATTAACAAGGCATTTTTCAAGAAATAAACCAACAGAATCTTAAAAAGTAAGATAACAAAAACCGGATCATACTTGCTAAAGTTCCTTAAAAGTGAATCAATGGTGTTCTACATTTCTGAACTGACCTGGTGAAGATTGAAACTGGGAAGAAGCAGCACAAATAACACTACACAACAATTTGTTTGAAAAGTCTTCCTGAACAGTTTTTGCTGATTGTGACAGGTACCTACTGGGTATGCACAAATATAGTTTTGGTTTTACAGCATCTCGTAGGAACTCTGAGAAATAGACATTTATATATATATGTGTTTATATAATTTATATTATATGTTTACTGACAATAATGTATTTAGTCACTTTTATGTTTCGCATAAGCTATTAAATTCAACAGAATTAAAAGTGTTTTGCTCCTGATTTTCTTTTGTATTCAATGTCTGGTGCATCACGTTGCAGTGTCCAACAGTAGTCAGCAAGTATTGACGGATTCCAGTTGCCCTGGTATCGTTTCTCCATCGTAGCAATGTCCTGGGGAAACCTTTCATCGTGTTCGTCACTGACAGCACCGAGATTTGCGGGGAAGAAGTCCAAGTGTGAGTGGAGGAAATGAATCTTGAGTGACATGTTGCACTTCATTGTCTTGTATGCTTTGAGAAGTTTGTCTACCAGCTGAATGTAGTTTGGGGCTCTGTAATTGCCCAGAAAATTGTCAACAATGTCTTTGAAGGTTTTCCAGGCAATTTTTTCCTGCCCAACTAACAGATCTTCAAACCGCTTGTCACTCATAACATGTCTGATCTGAGGGCCAACAAAAATGCCCTCTTTGATCTTGGCATCAGTTATTCTTGGAAACATCTGTCTTAAATAACGAAAACTTTCGCCTTCCTTGTTCAGTGATTTCACGAAATTCTTCATGAGTCCCAGTTTTATGTGAAGAGGAGGCAAAAATATCTTTGCTGTGTCGACAAGCGATTCATGTGCCACATTTTTCTGTCCTGGAACTAATTTTTTACGGAGTGGTCAGTTCTGTCAATAATAGTGTGACTCTTTGGCACAGCTGTCCCATTCACAGATGAAACAACAGTACTTTGTATAGCTGAGCTGCAGTCCTAGTGACAGAGCAACGACTTTAAGATCTCCACAGATATTCCAGTTGTACCTGCTACACTGGACGTGCTTCAGCAACAGTTTCATATTCTCATACGTTTCTTTCATGTGTGCTGCATAGCCAACAGGTACTGAAGGATAAATGTTGCCATTGTGTAGCAGAACAGCTTTCAGGCTTAATATTGACGAATCAATGAAGAGACGCCACTCTTCTGGGTTGTGATCACAACCCAAGGCCGAGAACAATCCTTCAATGTCACAACAGAAACAGAGACTGTCGACTTGTGCAAAAAATTTGGTTATATCATGATGTCGGCCTTGAAACAACAGAAATTTTCGTACCTGGTGACAGCAAACATCATTCCTGCAGTCTCGAACCTAGTAGCTCGGCTTTTGCTTTTGACAAACCCAAATCTCTGACCAAATCATTCAATTCGGACTGTGTTATCAGATGTGGATCGCCTGATGAGCACGGTTCAAAATCCGGGTCAATGTCACTGTCAGTACCCTGCATTGCAGTTTCTTCATCTGGTTCGTCTAAGGTCCAATCCTCTGGTGGTTTCGGAATTGGAAGACTGTCGTCATGTGGCACGTGTCTTATTGCTGAAGGCAGATTAGGATATTCAATTGACTTCTTGTTTTTGGCAGAGAAATCAGACACATAGTCAAAAAGAGGTTACAGTCTATCACGTGGTCTTTCTGTTCTCGCCATATCATCGGAACAGCAAACGGCATCGTCTTTCGAGTGCCTCTGAGCCAGGCTCTCAGACTGACAGCACATGTAGCACGGCACATGTGAGGCACCCATTCCTTGTCTTGATCACCAATTTTGCAGTCGAAATACAGATGATAAGCTTTCTTTACAAGAGCAGTCATCCAATGTCTCTGAGGCGCAAGTGTATATTCACCACAGATATAGCAGAATGTATTGCGGCTATTACGACATTAACGAGACATATTGCCCGACACCAAAACGTCTATAGCTTACTTACTGTTATTTTGATATAGATACTATACTTTACTATACTGATACTATACATACACACTGCCTATCTATATTAACCAAATGAGCAGAATCGGTATATGCAAGCCACCTTTATAGCATGCTGAGACAGCGTCAAGCTCGTTCAGACCTGCCCAGGATGTCAACTTCCACAGAACAGCTTCCAACCTGGCATGATTCCATGCTTGGACATGCCCAGGATGCACAAACCATTGTTGATAAGTCACTTATGGGAGTGAAAATGTTTGGATACAAATATAAGAAAAGATCATGACAAAACTGAAGACTTCTCTGAAATGGTAATTCGTGATCAGCACCCAAAAATCTATAAGAAACACCCAACAGTGTTCAAGAAGCAAAAACTTTGTTGTGCAGTGTAATGAAGATAGGACTCCGGTTAAAAGAAGGAGTTGGTTGGAATGAAAACCTGCTCACAGTGTAGCCCTCCATAGACAAAGGTGAACAGCAGTTTAAATAATGCAGCAGTCTACTGGTCAGTCCAGAGGGTGAAGCTGGTAAATTCAAGACATGCTTGTGGTGCTTTACAACATGCACAGCAGTTATGATATCCTTGCCAAAACTGAGTCAGTTAAAAAGTCATGTATTGGTAATGTGACAACTCTATCAATGAACTACGGAGACGTCAAGCAAAATTACACCTTTTATTGGCTAACTATTTAGCTGTCTTTTTGTTTGACTTCTCAATGTTCAACAGACAAATGAAAACTAAGAGATTACTAAAAAATGAGTAATGAAATTGAGTAGTTTGAAGAAATAGTGCTATGATACAAACATGGTGGTGCAGTAGTTAGCACTACATTTAGTCAGTCAGTCAGTCATCTTCCAACCCCCTATATCCTAACACAGGGTCACGGGGGTCTGCTGGAGCCAATCCCAACCAACACAGGGCGCAAGGCAGGAACAAATCCCTTGGCAGGGCGCCAGCCCACCGCAGGCACTACATTTATATTACTTTTATTTACATTTGTCTTTTAGCAAATGTCACCATGTGACCAGAAGTTCTCATGGGTGTAATGTTATCTGCCATTCCCTATTGAAGCTATCAGTAGTGTATAAATTACTGGTTTTTTTTTAAAAATTATCTGCATGAGTTATTGCCAACACCTGGGGCCTCATGTATAAACGGTGCATACGCACAGAAATGTTGTGTACGAACGTTTCCACGCTCAAATCGCGATGCATAAAACCTAAACTTGGTGTAAAGCCACGCACATTTCCACGGTACCTCATACCCTGGCGTACGCAATTTCTCCGCTCGGTTTTGCAGACTGGCGGCACCCAGCATCAAAGCAGTGCTACTGTTCCTGTGTGGTTACCCTTTCTTTCTTAGACCCACATTCCTGACGCGGCTTTATAAATGCACTGAAATTAACTGCGTATTGTTTATTAGTGTAATGCATCTGATTGTAATTAACCTGTAGCAATATAATGGTCCAGGGAATAGCCATAGTATTCTAAATACCATAACTGCTTTAGCGTTGTTACGCTCACTGCATCTTCTTCTTCTTTCAGCTGCTCCCGTTAAGGGTTGCCACAGCGGATCATCTTTTTCCATATTACTCTCACTGCACCACTCGGAGTATTTATATCACTGTATCTGATTGGGGAATCACAGCAACAGCTGATCAGAAAGAGAATTATCGGTATACAGTTTCAAGCACACACTACCTCAGCCACAACACGTCAAAGCCTTTCCTGTACGGACCTCGCGTTTCAGAAACAGTTTCATCCCAAGAACTATAAACGCACTCAATCAGTCCATCAAGTGCTCCTTGTAGAACTGTTTGTACTTATAAGTACAATTACCTCACTGTAAACTTGCACTACAGTTATAATATTGCACAACCTGCGCCACTTTATAAAGCGCGTATGATGACGATATCATTTTTAAGATGAAATGCAGCAAAATATGTTGCTTATAGTATACAGATAAAACTTTAACTTCATTTAAATAATCTGTATTGTTAATAATTAAACATGTGAGGACACGGTGCCGCAACGCTAGCTAGTTCACGGATAGCTCCTGCCTTGCGCTGTATTACTGCTGGTGCTGACGCAACACTGGAAGGATAAATGGATAGAATAATTAAACATGTACTACGAAGATATTTCAATGTTCCTTAAAAGTTTTGAAGAATCGGCGTTCTAAGCTTACAGATGGCTTAACGTCTATTACAGAGCTGACTGTGTGGCGATTGGGTATTTGCAGAAAGAAAAGTAAGGACAGGAATTGGAGGTTAGTACGTTTGAAAGAGACAGTACTTCTGTAATAAATTATTTCATCGAAGGTTGCACATGGCGCAGCAAGCATTTTGCGTGAGATATGAACAATCACTGCGCCAACGTGTTCCCATGTTTAATAACATGCTTTCATTCCTATCATCATGAAAAAGATATCACGTGTACATCTCAGTATTTTAATTATTCAGAGAAGTGTAAGATCATGAATGTAATGGATTCTGTGTCCTGTCGGAGAAAGAGAAAGAACGGAAGCACGTAGTGATTCACACACATAGAGCACATAGAAGATCAAACACAGAGCAAAGCATTTAACGTGCTACTTGAGAAACTAGTAAAATAAACGATTTTAAGATGAAGTTTATGACAAAATAAACGATTTTAAGATGAAGTTTAATGACAAAATAAACTACGTGATTAAAGTGGAAATTTCGAGATTAAAGTTGACATTTCGTGCTTTTTTCCACTGTGTGCCTATTTTTTTTCTCTGTACCCTAATAAGCTTTCATATGACACTCAGACGGTCTGCTGCGAGTCGCCTTTTCATGGCAACTTTGATATGTGACAACTTCTTTTTTATTTCGGGCACTGTGCGACTTTGTGAACTTGAGCTTTCGAGTTTCTCCGACACTCTATGTCACTCGATCAACTTTCTTTTGTTGATTATACCACTGTTTAAACCAACAAATAGTACGTTTTTCCTTTGCCTCCACTTGGTATTCGCTGAAATTCTTATATTTTCCCCTGTGCTTTTCCCATTGTCTTTTCAGAGAAGGCTATTTATATCGATTTGCATATTCAAAGAGGCATAATTCTGGGAGGAGTTGGGGAGGGACAGAAGGCGCGTGCACGTGCGTTACTTTTCACGCTGATCGGGATTTATGTAGTGGAAGAACGTGAAAGTTTGCGTACGCACAGATTCCTGCATCTGGATTTTTCTGTGCGTACACACATTCCCGCTTTTGTGCTTACGCCATGTTATAGTGTGAGTTCTACGCACGGCGTTATACACGAGGCCCCTGGTGAGGAAGATAGAACTTTTTGAGTGTTTCTTTTGGACTTTGTTTTTGTTTTGTGCAATGGGCTTTGGTGAACCGTTTTCTTTGTCTCTCTGTTTTTTTCACTTCTGTTTTGTTTTCTGATCCTGACGTTTTTTTCACCTGGTAGAATGCATTGTAAATATTTTACTCCACATAGGCAGCATTCCTCTTCCATATACACATTTGTTGTAAACGGCAATAAGAGGTTGGGTCACATTTGGTTGACAAACAAGGTGCAAGTGCATTACTGATCACAATGCTGCCATTAAGAACGGTACAATGATAAACATTAGAAACAATATTAAAAGAAAGTACAATCACAATGTGTTTATGTAGGACTGCACAATCTGCGCCATGTTTGGCTGAGATGCTGAGCGCCGTTCCGTTGGCCCCTTTGCTGTATATTGTTTTGTTTGTTGATTCCAGTATATTTAAAGTAGATTTATGTGTGCTAATTTATGTAAATGTTCCATGGTCTTTCATTTTTCTGTGATTGTTTTATATGTGCAGGCATTCTAAGCCTCTCTTCTTAGAAGAGCTCAATATAACAATAAATTGCATGAAACAGAACTGTAGCACAGTGCCACTTTACCTCATTTCTGCTTCAGTCAGGCCTCAAGATCACCTGGATGCCCTCGTCTGTAGCGTTGTCAGTCTTTGTGCTGGCAGCACTCTTTCTTTAATATTTTTTTTCACTTTCTTCTATTTTTTATTTTCCTCAGGGTGACTTTTGCTGACCACGACCTGTATCATTTTGTCATTTCTGCTTGTGTGAGGACAAAACTGCAACCTGCCATATTGACAGAAACTTAATTCTGTTTGGCAGGTATGGAAGGACAGGCAGTCACCAAGAGTTTATAGGTCATTATTGTCATGGGCATCTGGCCATTTAACTCTATGAATGGTGGACTCAGGAATGCGGGAGTGCCTGGGGTAGCCCAAGATTTTAAGAGGACATTCATCATTCATCAGAGGTGGCCCTTGTCCACTCTCCACCAGTGGCCCCTTGGGTTTGGTTTTCACAAATGAGCTGAGGCAAAAGCAAAACTTGCAAGGGGAGATTTGTAATTGTGGCGCATCGTTTTGGACATTTAGGAAGTGGCCCACATTTTTACGTTAGACAGCCGACCCTGTGTAGTAGACAAGCCCAGGTAGGCAGATACTGCAGAGTTTCCTTCTTATTATTTATTTGTTATTTTGTCTTCTCCCATTAATTAGCCCTCCATCGTGCACTTTTCTATAACAAATCATTTTTTTAGTCAAGACTCAGATGTTAAAACTCCTTGCTACAAGCTAGAGTGGCACTCATCGCTGTTTTAATTGAATTAGAGAGTCTACTCTCCACTTAACAAAAGTCCAATTTGGACACAGTTATTAAAGGAAATTATTAATGAAAAAAATAATGAAAACTACAACCTTAAAATCAGCCTCCTGTTATTTTTTTTTCTTGAAACATCTAATTAAGATAGCAAGTAACCAGAGTTGTTAGTTCATTACAATGCTTTCTTTTTAAACACTCTACATACAGGACTGCCTCTTCTGCTTGCCTACTCTCTGTACATCTCATTCCTATAAAGATCGGCATTGGCCTAAAGCCAGAACTGTTTTGACAAGGTCAATGGCTGCCGTGCAAGATGTTATAGATATGTCTCCCAGTGGAGTTTTTGACGTAGTACTCGGCTCAGTCAACCAAATAAAAGCTGAGCTTGAGAAAACAGATCGGCAGTCTGAGAGTTATAGCATATGCGCCTAGGAGCTCTTTGTATTAATTAAGTGCACATAAAATGGCAAGTATGTGAACTGTAATTTCTTCTGGCTTTCACTTTAGAACGTTAGGAATTTCTGCAATGGTCTGAGTCACTGAGGACTTTTAGGTTATAATAATGTAGGAACATTCATAGAAACAGATAGAAATAAATGTGTCAGGAACCTTATATTATGGACAGGTCTTATCAATAGCCAACTAGACTGATGGATCAGTTTCTCAGGTTCAGAGTCCTGAGAGTTTAAAAGTTTGTTTAAAGTTTAAGTTTATTGTCAAGTGTACAGAGTTCAGTTAAATTCTTACTTGAATGTCTAATCAACAGTTCTGGACAAGATTATGTCTTCTAGCAATGCCAGTTCGAAGTTTTATTCCATATAATCCATTTACCTCTCATAAACCAAATATTCAGTCCCTTCACTCAGTACTTTGTTCTAGCACCTAGGCAAGCGATTCTAGCCTAGTGTCTTTCTTGGGTTTGACACAACAAGATTTGCACACCAAGATTTGTGGATTTTCCACCATTCTTCTCTTAAGATGCTTTCAAGCTCTGTCTCGTTTTATGAACACCATCAGTGGACAGCTCTTTTCAGGTCTTTCCAGAGGGTCAAGTCTGGGCTCTGACTTGTCCAATCAAAAACATTTACACAGTTCACCCTAAGCCACTTCTGGGTTTGTCTTTGTTTCATGCTTAGGGTCATTCTCCTATTAGATTGAAAACCTTCGGCCCAGTGTGGCTTTACCGTTAGAATGGTATTGCACAGGTGATAAGTGGGGCCTGATTTCCTCCCAATGTGATGCTTAGAATTGACACTAAACAGTTCAATTTTGGTTTCACCAGTCCAGAGAATCTTATTTAGTCTGTATATTCTTTATGTGCCTTTTTACTAATTCACAGGAGTCTTTCGTGTATCATCTGGTCACTCTGCCATTAAGCCCAGTTTAGCAGAGTATTGCAGTGTTGGTTATCCTACTGAAAGTTACTCCCATCTCCATTCAGCTTCTTTGGTGCTCAACCACAAAGACCACTGGGTTCTTGGCCACCTCTCTTTCCATGGCTGTCCTCCTCTGATTGCTCAGTTTGTCCTCAGAAGAGTCTTGGTTGTTCCAGACATACATGAAGCTCTTGGGAACCTTCAATACTGCAAAAATTGTTTTTGTAGCCTTCCCCAGATCTGTTCCTTAACACAGTCTCTAAGCTCTGCAGACAAGCCCTTCAACATTAAGACTTCGTTTTTGCTCTGATACACATCGTCAACTGTGGGATCTACTGTAAAAAGATACGTGCCTTTTCTAATCACATCCAAATCAATTGAATTGATCAAAGCTGTAGACACATCTCAGTGATGATCAGTAGGATCAAGTGTCATAGCAAAGGGTCTCAATACTGGTGTCAATATGATGTGATATGAGTTCATTTTTTTATTTTTAAAAGATTTGCAAAAATCTCAAAAAATCCTGTTTTCACGTTGTCATTCTAGGGTATTGAGTGTTGCTTGATGAAGGAAAAAATGAAATTTAAATAATTTTAGCATAAGTCTGCAACATAACAAAATGTGAAAGAAGTGATGAGGCCTGAATTCTTTCTGAAAGCACCATATGTAAAACTATGTAGAAAAGCACAAATATAAAAAGGGTTTTTAGCTGCATAGTTAATAATAATAAATTTATATAGCACCTTTCTTAACTAAAAGGAACATCAAAATGACAGAGTTTGGTGTTCCAGTAACATCAGAAGGGGCCTTCATTTTTAGGGGAAATGGCGGCTGCAGCATCACACAATGGTAGAAGTGCCAATGACAACTGTACATCGTTGCCACATCCAAAAGACATGACTTGCAGTCATCTTGGATCACAAGGAACAACGAATGATCACCAGACTAACAAAACTATAAGAACTAAGTGTAAAAATGTGTAATGTGCATCTGACAGTTTACACTCCAACAGTCTGTTGATCACTTGTTAAGAGTTTAAAAAGTGGTCTTAGTAGTTAAAATAAAAATAAATATGAGAATCAGTAAATAATTCTACTGTACATGAGTATAAAAAGCAGTTCCAACTCTGGTAGCATTAACAAATACCAGTCCCCCAAGTGCATATATCTTGTTAAGGAAACATTCACTTTAGATACCTGAGGCATATGCAAGACAATGAAATCCAAATAAAAAACTTTTTATGGGGAAATCATCATTAGTAAACGACTAAATAGAGAGATCTGGTCAAATATTTGCTTGTAACTTAATTTTTTCTAGGGTAATCTACATTAGATAGACTCATAATCTGTACAACAACCTCAGAAAAAGGAGAGAAGAACCTTTAGTGACAGGTTGAAGGATGAAATGGCCTGTCACGATGTAGGGGACATAATTTGTCTAATTTTTAAAAATGGTGACTTGGCTAAAAGAAAGAAAGAAAGAAAGAAAGAAAGAAAGAAAGAAAGAAACTACAGTATATCATCAGATCACTACTTACATGACAAAGAAGATCTTGGAAAATGCAGTTACCACTTACTAGGACCTCTGTGAGAAAAAAAAAAAGTGTTACCACCTTACAGAGAATCTGATGATTTTTCTGTTCCCTAAACCACACTTACGTTAAGAGAATTAATAATCGTGATCCAGGTAGAAGTTAGGCCTATGGAAGATTGCAATAAACATGACCACTAGTCAATGGTTTTATTTATCTACCAGTAACGGCGCACTGCACGATAATGTGCAGTGAATACACTTGACTTGAGCATTCCTAGTTTTCATCCTCTTTCTCTGTGCATTTAGCATTTGTTTGCTCAGAGGTTGATATGCTTGCTGCTTCCTGAGCAGATCTTCTTTTCTCCACCCTAGCGGCCCGCTGCTTCTCTTCTTTTGTCTGCATGTTTTCACGTTAAAACCGATTAAGTCAGTGTTTGTGTTGCAATTACTTAGTACGTTTTCTTTAATTTTTCACTTAAGCTGGCACTTAAGTCTTCAATCTGCCCCAAGAATGATTTAAGATATGAAGAGGTAGGGGAAGTGACGGCGAAAGTGGTAGGGATGAGAATGCACCGCATATGCACCGCATGGTCGCACTGCTGGCCGCTGCCGAGAGTTGATTCTACAATAAAATAAAATAAAAATAAACAGAGGAATATCCTTGGAGGTCAATCATCACCCCGAAAGCGGATAGTAGACGTCATGTAGTATACGTGTACCAAATTTCAGGTCAATAGTTCAAATGGTTTGTGAGCTACAGGTGATTTAAAACCATAGACAGACAAATGAACAGCCACGGTAACAACAACAACAATAGCATTTATTTATATAGCACATTTTCATACAAATAATGTAGCTCAAAATGCTTTACATGATGAAGAAAAGAGAAAAAAGTCAAAGTAAGAATTAAAATAAGAGAACACTAATTAACATAGAATAAGAGTAAGGTCCAATGGCCAGGGAGGACAGAAAAAACAAAAAAAAAACTCCAGACGGCAGGTGTTCCAGACCATGAGACCATCCAGCCCCCTCTGGGCATTCTATCTAACATAAATGAACAGTCCTCTTTGTATTTAGGGTTCTCATGGAAGGACTTGATGATGATGGTCATGTAGACTTCTGGCTTTTAATCCATCAATGTAGGAACATCATGGTGCTTTGATTAGGTGGTGGTGATGCAGGTTGCCACCACAGAAAACCGGGAAAAGAAACAGAAGAGAGAGTAGGAGTTAGTATGGATTTTAGAGCCAGCATGAATAGTTATGCTAATTAATTGAATATACAGAGCATCACATAACATATATACAGAGCATACCAGCAGAAGGCCGCCTCACCACTTCTTTTAAGTTTAGCTCTTGGAATTCTAAGGAGACACTCATTTGAGGATCTAAAATTACGGTTTGGAATATAAGGTGTCAGACATTCCGATATATAAGATGGAGCGAGATTAGTTAAGGCTTTGTAAACAATAAGCAGTATTTTAAAGTCGATTCTGAATGACACAGGTAACCAGTGTAGTGACATCAAAACTGGAGAAATGTGTTTGGATTTTCTTTTCCTAGTTAGGATTCTAGCAGCTGCATTCTGCACTAGTTGCAAACGATTAATGTCTTTTTTTGGGTAGTCCTGAGAGGAGTGCGTTACAGTAATCTAGTCGACTGAAAACAAAAGCGTGAACTAATTTCTCAGCATCTTTCAATGATATAAGAGGTCTAACTTTTGGTATGTTTCTTAAGTGAAAAAATGCTGTCCTAGTGATCTGATTAATATCCATCCATTATCCAACCCGCTGAATCCGAACACAGGGTCACGGGGGTCTGCTGGAGCCAATCCCAGCCAACACAGGGCACAAGGCAGGGAACCAATCCTGGGCAGGATGCCAACCCACCGCAGGACACACACAAACACACCCACACACCAAGCACACACTAGGGCCAATTTAGAATCGCCAATCCACCTAACCTGCATGTCTTTGGACTGTGGGAGGAAACCGGAGCGCCCGGAGGAAACCCACGCAGACACGGGGAGAACATGCAAACTCCACGCAGGGAGGACCCGGGAAGCGAACCCGGGTCTCCTAACTGCGAGGCAGCAGCACTACCACTGCGCCACCGTGCCGCCTTCTGATTAATATGCGATTTAAAATTTAGGTTACAGTCAACAGTTACCCCTTAATTCTTTACCTCCGTCTTGACTTTTAATCCTAATGCGTCAAGTTTGTTTCTAATAACCTCATTATATCCATTATTGCCAATCACTAAAATTTCTGTATTCTCTTTATTTAGCTTGAGAAAATTACTATTCATCCATTTAGAAACACAAGTAAGACATTGTGTTAAGAAACAACAGAGTCGAGGTCATCAGGTGCTATTGATAAGTACAGTTGTGTGTCATCAGCATAGCTGTGGTAGCTCACATTATGCCCAGAGATAATCTGACGGAAGCATGTAAATCGAAAAGAGCAGCGGACGCAGGACAGAGCCTTGTGGAACACCATATAGAATATCATGTGTCTTTGAGTTGTAATTACCACAACTAATAAAGAATTTTCTACCTGCCAGGTAGGATTCAAACCAGTTTAAGACACTGCCAGAGAGGCCCACCCATTGACTAAGGCGATTTCTAAGAATATCGTGATCAATGGTATCAAATGCGGCACTCAGATCTAAGAGGATGAGAACTGATAAACAGCCTCTGCCTGCAATTACCCGCAAGTCATTGACTACTTTAACGAGTGCAGTTTCTGTGCTGTGATTTGTTCTGAAACCCGACTGAAACTTATCAAGAATAGCATGTTTATTGATGTGGTCATTTAGCTGCATAATGAGTGCCTTCTCTAAAATTTTACTTAAGAAAGGCAGGTTAGAAAGCAGAGGAGTCGAGATTATTTTTCTTGAGTATTATGGTAGCATATTATAGAAGAAGAATTTGAGCACTCCAGTTCATGATAATTTTATTTTTTGGAAAAATACAATGGGTGTCCTTGAAAATTAAATAAGATGAGATTTAAAAATCAACTGACCTCTATCCATCTTGTTCAATCCCGTATTTAATTCAAGGGTCAGTCAGTCAGTCATTATCCAACCCGCTATATCCTAACACAGGATCACGGGGGTCTGCTGGAGCCATTCCCAGCCAACACATGGCGCAAGGCAGGATCAAACCCCGGGTAGGGCGCCAGCCCACCGCAGGACACACATCCACACACCAAGCACACACACCAAGCACACACTAGGGACAATTTAGGATTTCCAATGCACCTAACCTGCATGTCTTTGAACTGTGGGAGGAAACCGGAGCTCCCGGAGGAAACCCACGCATACATGGGGAGAACAGGTAAACTCCACAAAGGGAGGACCCGGGAAGCGAACCCAGGTCTCCTTACTGTGAGGCAGCAGTGCTACCAGTGCATAATTCAAGGGTATTTTCCAAATTAGACTTCTGCAGTGTATACAACTTGATGAGGATTTGCTATAGAGATCAATGGATGACAGCCTCCTCCAGTCCTCCAATCAGTGTAAGCTTTCTTCCCAGAAAGAAAAGGGGTGATCATGTTTCTAAAACCTGTCCTCCCTGTGGTGGCTAATATATTCCACATCTCCTTGTCTACAATATGTGGCACTCATACAACTAAATCCACACTTCTGACATCACAGATAGAGTATGAAAGCATGCTTCGTATTCAAGAATGTCACTTCTAAACCATGTCAGAAGTAGCAGCTTCTCATTACAGCAGAGCACTCTTGTGCAGTCAGTTACAAACAGATCGATGATCGCCTCCAACCCACCCTGACACAAATTGCACTTTCACATTAATAGCATTTTTCAAATCTCGGGTAGGGGTTAAAGTGAAACAGCTGTTACCATCATAAAGCACGGCTGTTCTTATCAGTGAAACATACCTTCCTAAAAACACTGAAGTTACAATTCCTCTTTTTAAACTGTTCACTTAATATATATGCTTATTGTCAGAAAGCCACTTCTTTCTTTTAATCATCAAATTCAATCTCATCATCTAAAGACATTAAATGAACATATCATCACAAAATGCCAGACATTATAAATACATAGCAACAAAGTGAAACAGTAAAAAAGAACATTATTTGTTCAGTCCCTGAACAATTCATTTCTCTTAATTTCTGAGCACAGTTTTAATTTTCCTTACACTAATATATAGTCTTCCACAGCACAGGCCAGAAATGATTGACAGAAGGTTTCATCTTGAGGCCCTTTCATTTTCCTTGTGCCTTTTCTGTTTTAATTTCATCTGAAATCACAATTGGGTAGCTAGGTAGCGTTTTGCGAACTGGTAATTCAAACATGGCTGCGGCACAGAATATTCCTACTGGAGCAGTGAGGCATTCATCTACAGTATTTGCTGTCAGGAAGAGTTAGAGGTCTCATTGAAGATTATTGCAGCAAAGATTTGCAATGTGGAGTATCGTTTTGAAAGTGCAAACGAATGAAATGTTCATCCACTCCTTTAGTTTGCAGCGATTGAGGAGTATTTTTCTTGTGATGTAATACTAAATGCACAGCAAATTGTGAAAAATATTAAGCTCTCTCTTTTAGTCTGATGAGGAACAACATGCCTTCTACAATATGGAAGAGCGCAATGCTGCTGATTACCCGACCCTGAAGAGATGGTACTGTTAGCATTGACATCCCCTCTTGTCCTGGCAGGTTATTGCATACCTTATCCAAGCTTGGAAAGGTGACTCTCAAACACCAATGTGTGACAATATATACAGTATATGTGGGCGGAGTGGTGGCTCTGAGGCTAGAGATCTGCACTGGCAATTGGAAGGTTGTGAGTTCAAATGCCATAAATGGCAGAAGTGACTCTACTCCATTAGGACACCTAACCTGCTATTGCTCTGTCCTGGCTATGACGTTAATCTGCATCCAGCTCTGCAAGCAGGTCTTCCAATTTACAGGGAAAATGTTGGGGGGTTGGTGACAGGATTGGCACTCCAGCCACTATAAAAAAAAAAAGCCTCACACTGTTTCAATGAGGTGCTGAGGTGTCACCCGCTGCACTCGGGTCACAATCCAGGTAGCTTGTCGTGTGGTGGGTGCACCAATGCACTATCTGCGCATGCTCCCAACTTCACATATATATATATTGTAAGAAGAATGACCCTTAGACAAGCGAAGGTTTGGGGCAGCCATTTGTATAATTGTTCCCGGCTGCAAAATAGTTGCAAAAACATCGACATGTTCACACAATCAAGTCCAAAACAGAACTGCCTTATTATCCACAAGATGGCAGCTTTAAAGGCCAATAGGGGAAGTGATGTCATCCAGACCGGAACCGGAAGTGATGTTGTTGGCTGCCCCAGAGCCGGGTGGGATTTCCCTAGAATGGTCTGCAAAAGATCGAGAAGGTGAATTAGTGCACTTTGCCACCCCCTGGTCTGGCGTGGAATTACATGTGCTCAAGCCCTTTAGTTGTCTCCTAAACACACGTATGTGACAATATATATTTCTACTCTATATACAGTATATAAAATCCTAAGCCTGAAAGTGCAACGGTTTTGTGCAATAATTTTATGTGACATTATTTCACGTTTTTTGTCATGCTTTAAATAGGGTTTATTTGAAAACCTACATATATATGTTTTGTATCATTCTTTTCAGAATTTATCAAACTTTAATGTGATATTATTAGATTTTCAGATTCTTATTCTGTTTTTAAATTATAAACTAAAAAATATCAAGAACTCACGTCCCATGAGACAAGACTTTGTGCCAAGAGCTTTAACCACACCCAGGGCTGGAAATAAAAGACAAAGAGTAGGAAAGCTGCTGTACAGGCTTTTAAATGTTCAAAGCGCCGTACAAGATGCAGATCATATGGCATGGCAGCAGCAGCAGCTGATTGAGCAAAGAGGAGGTAAACAAAAACTGTATTTGATTCCCATTGTATCACCGTTTAAGATGGGGTTTCAGAGGAGCAACCATGTCTCCTTGGGGTGCGTTCAGCCCCCCTCTTCACAACACGAGCGGCAAAGATGTGAAATGGCTGGTTGTTGGTGAGCGTAGAGAGCAGGGGGTAAACCCCTAGTATATACAGTACTGTATATATAGTGTGTGTATATATATATATATATATATATATATATAAACTTCATAGTTTCTTCTGACCTTGGAAGATACTTTTGGAAGAACTAGTGACATACAAGTACCCACAGTCCTAAATAAAAATCCAAGTAAAAACCAAATTAAAGATAAGGAGCTGTTGATACTTTTAAAGTTTTTATCATAAGGTGGAATATTTCTATTGTGGAAACACAATCTTTTGTTTTCAATATGAAAAAAATACAGGTTGGCATTGTTCACATCAGTGAAGTAACTCTTCCAGTTACTTTAGTAATGGTATTTCTAGTGATATTTGCAAGAGAGACAGACATATCTCTGCTCTTCTTTTTCTTTCTTCCTATTATGGTGTTCTTTATCACTTGCGGTGATCAGTAAGCACAATACTTAAACTTGATTATGAATTCGAAGTATGATGTCCTGGGTCTGGTGGGACTATCTATAGATAGGCTGAATGTCCTTTAATTAAAATAAACCACATTGCTGCAACCTAATATTTCTTTAATTTCTAAAACATATTAGGCTATGTTCAGGATTACTTATTGCTTGTCTGTATGCTTCACTGCCTTGTCTACTTATTTTTTTTCAGTCTCTGTCACCTAACTGCCTTCTGTGATGTGTTTCACGCTCAGCAGATGTCTCTGGTCTTCATTATCTTTCTTCCTATTGCAGTGGTCTTAGTCACGTAATCGGGGTCTGTGATTTGCTTGATTCTCAGCAGATATCAGTGCTTTTCTTTTTCTTTCTGCCATGTCCCTTTGTTGGTCACTTTGCCGAGGCTGCTGCTGCCTAAAATTTTTTTGAATTTCCACAACAGATCATAAGCTTGTGAACTAAGACCAAGATAAGGCCCAGTAGTTTGCAATGACAGATAGACAGACAGACCTTAGCATTTTAGACAAGTAGAGATATTATTATTATTATTTAATAATAATAAGAATATGGATGGAATTACTCTTTATAGAAACTACAGGGAAA
Source organism: Erpetoichthys calabaricus (assembly GCF_900747795.2). Taxonomy (NCBI): domain Eukaryota; kingdom Metazoa; phylum Chordata; class Cladistia; order Polypteriformes; family Polypteridae; genus Erpetoichthys; species Erpetoichthys calabaricus. The sequence continues at coordinate 68,912,732 of NC_041395.2, forward strand.
CTGAAAAAAAAATGTTGGGGTCCTATCGTGACTTTCAAATGAATAGTTGATTTTTGACTTGGGTTTGCCAAAACACAGGAGTGAAGGCAGCATAAAGTTCTTGCTTTCTTAGGTATTGGCAGGTTAAAGAGATCAAGGTAAGCAGCAGAATCCCATTAATTTTCAAGGAGCTTAACTTGGCAGATGGCAGTCATTTTAACCACATGCAGCAGACATAAGGAAAATACAAACAACAACAAGCAAGTGCTGCTTGACATGGTAAAGATAAAGTCAGATTTTATATAACTTCAAGGAAACGTTAGAGATGAGATATTTGTTATTGTTTGTTATTGCCTTTGTTTTTGTTAATTTTTTCATTCATGGCCTTTTTATGACTCAAATGCATCTGTGTTACTTGAATACATTGTGAAAGAATACATTTCTCTTGAAAATAATAGTAACAGAAAAAAGAAACACTACTGCTGGTGATTTCTAGTAAATTTTCTTTTAGAAAAAACAAAAGCACCTTTGATGTTAGTGATCACCAACATTTTTCTTCAGATTTAAAGATCATTGTGCCATTACCTGGACTTTACCTTGCAAGTGTGAATGAGCATATGGTATTCAATTCCAAAGATGAATATGTGAAAGATGTCAGAACTTTACAGTACATGAACATATTTTCCCTGTGCTAGCTTGGCACAGTACACACTCAATCAATCTTCTCTGTGCTCACTTCACATTTTTGGCAGCACTTTCTTAAGGCTGAGCCATAAAACTCAGGATTAATCAGCCATATTTGAGTAACGATACTATCAAGCTTATGACAAAGAAACAGTTGAAAACAGAGAGGAGAGCATTGTTCATTTTCTAGAAAGGGAATGGGTCGCTCATAATAAATTAAACCTCCCATAAGGCAATAATTGTTCTAGTGTCTGGCCTGTGATTAGGCACTGCATGGACATTTGTAAGATTTTAAGGTTTATCTTAATTTCCATGTACTGTACTGTAACTTCACCTTTCACCTTTATTGTGCAAGTTTGAAGTCTTATAGCTCTGTGACTTAAGCAAATTAATAAACATTTCTCCATGTTATTTTTGTTAACTTATGAACAAATATATTCTAATTAATGTCAAGGTTTGCACATAGTTCTTAAGTTGCTCAAGATGTCCCCTTCTTGTATGCAAAAAAGCAATAATAAACTACTGATTAGACAACAAGGTATTATGAAATCAAAAAGAAAAGGCATACAATGAATATTTATGGCTGTTGGCTCTTGATGTCAAACATCCCAGTTTGCTTTTTCATTGCAAATTACATATGGACTATTTGAAGACACTGTCTTATTTAAAGCGACTCCCGACTTCTGCTTATTTAACTCTTATTCATAATCCACAGATTTCCACATAATGTGAACTCTTTAATGTCATGTCTTGTGCCTGTGCTCGCTGTGAGCTTTAATAGCTGATTTGTCAGCAGGGTGCTTTACTACATTAATGGATTTCATCCTTTATTTATTGTAGTTATGACTTTTACACTGTTGGATTATTTACTAAGAGTTTCATGCATGCTTTGTCATTTTTTTTATTATTTTTTAAATTTCTTTTTATATGATGTTCATGTTGCCATCTAGCACTTTTTTATTTCTGCATTCATCCCCATTTGGTCCAAATGGTTTGTTTCAATAGCAAGCTCCACATTTTTGTCATTGGGATGTCATCTCTGAGCGCCTACATATCGCTACAATGATGGGTCATTGTCACCCAAGGTTGATGGGCAAACTCTGAGAATCACACAATTAGTGTGATATTTTCTTTTTTCAGACTGCAATTTCTGATTAACGTTTGAAAGGCACCTGTTAGCTCTTCCTTGATGAGGTTAAAGACGGGGCTTGCTAGGGTTTTATGCCACATGCTGTTTGACTCTCCATATTGGTATACACACAAATAAGTGCAGAAGTACATCTTCAATTTTTTTGTGCTAGCTGAATGCTGACATATACTCTATTCAAACCACCTGGGGCCAATCACAGTTGCCAAGTTATGAACATGTTATTATTTTCCTGTCATATAAAGCTTGTTCCTATCTAACAACTGCTATATACTTCTCAAACTAGTCCTCAATTTCCAGTTGAACTGAGCTTGGAGAACTCTGGATGACCATTGATGCGAGTCAAAGACATCAGCAAAACTTTCCTTCCAACAGCACTTGCTGGGAGGTCTTAGCCATAGAGTGGCATTGCATGTTTCTTCAAGTGGGATTTCACTTTGAGACCTCTGATGAGATAAACAAAAGGTACTGGTGGAAAAAGGGAAGGGAAACCTGAGTTGCAGATAAGAATTTCCTAAACTGAACCTTCTAAATAAAGTTCAGCCTATCTATCTATCTATCTATCTATCTATCTATCTATCTATCTATCTATCTATCTATCTATCTATCTATCTATCTATCTATCTATCTATCTATCTATCTATCTATCTATCTATCTATCTATCTATCTATCTATCTATCTATCTATCTATCTATCTATCTATCTCAACTGTCCCAAGATACACAGTTTAAGGATTGCACTACAACAACAGCCATTTATTTCTTGTATAGCCTAAAATTCCACAAGGAATGTCTCAATACTCAGCTAGCTAAGATCACACATGTATTGATTGCCAACAATCCCGAACACTGAGTAAGGAACTCGACACTGAAAAATGACCTTTCTAGTTTATTTCCTGTCTTTAACTAAATGTGTAATCTTGAGCAGGCCACCTACTCTGCTTTTCCTCCAACAGTATAACATATATAAACTGCTCCAAAAATTGAAGGAACACTTTGAAAACACATCAGATCTCAATGGGAAAAAAAATCCTGCTGGATATCTTTACTAATATGGACTGATATAGTAATGTGTTAGGAACAAAAGGATGCCTCATCATTTGATGGAAATGAAAATGATCAACCTACAGAGGGCTGAATTCAAAGACATCCCGAAAATCAAAGTGAAAAAATGATGCGTCAGGCTAGTGTATTTTGCCAAAATTTCATTGCAGCAACTCCAAATCGTACTCAGTAGTTTGTATGGCCCCCACGTGCTTGTATGCATGCCTGACAAAGTTTTGGGGAGGGTGGTTTTTCATGTTCCTAATGATGGTGACGGATGGTGTCCTGGGGAATCTCCTCCCAGATCTGGACCAGGGCATCAGTGAACTCCTGGACAGTCTGAGGTGCAATCTGGCGGATTCGGATGGTCTGAAAAATAATGTCCCAGAGGTGTTCTATTGGATTTAGGTCAGGCGAGCGTGGGGGCAGTCAATGGTATCAATTCCTTCATCCTCCAGGAACTGCCTGCAAAGTCTTGCCACATGATGCCGGGCATTGTTGTACACCAGGTGGAACCCAGGACCCACTGCACCAGCATAGGATATGACTATGGGTCCAAGGATTTCATCCCGATACCTAATGGCAGTCAAGGTGCCGTTGTCTAGCCTGTAGAAGTCTGTGTGTCCCTCCATGGATATGCCTCCCCAGACCATCACTTACCTGCCACCAAACTGGTCATGCTGAACGATGTTACAGGCAGCATAACATTCTCCATGGCTTCTCCAGACCCTTTCATGTCTGTCACATGTGCTCAGGGTGAATCTGCTCTCATCTGTGAAAAGCACAGGGCACCAGTTGTGGACCTGCCAATTGTGGTATTCTATGGCAAATGCCAATCGAGCTCCACAGTGCTGGACAGTGAGCACAGGGCCCACTAGAGGACGTTGGGCCCTCAGGCCACCCTCATGAAGTCTGTTTCTGATTGTTTGGTCAGAGACATTCACACCAGTGGCCTTCTGATTGTTTGGTTAGAGACATTCACAGCAGTGGCCTGCTAGAGAGCTGTAGGACTCTGACTGTGCTCGTCCTGTTCCTCCTTGCCCAAAGGAGCAGATACCGGCCCTGCTGATGGGTTAAGGACCTTCTACGGCCCTGTCCAGCTCTCCTAGAGTGACAGCCTGTCTCCTGGAATCTCCTCCATGCCCTTGAGACTGTGTTGGGAGACACAGCAAACCTTCTGACAATGACACATATTCATGTGCCATCCTGGAGTAGCTGGACTACCTGTGCAACCTCTGTAGGGTCCAGGTATCACCTCATGCTACCAGTAGTGACATCAGAAAAGATGAGGAGGGAAAAATGTTAGTGGCCTCCACCTGTTAAACCATTCCTGTTTGGGGATGGTCTCGTTGTTGCCCCTCTAGTGTACCTGTTGTTAATTTCATTAACACCAAAGCAGCTGAAACTGATTAACAACCCCCTCTGCTACTTAACTGACCAGATCAATAGCCCAGACGTTTCATTGACTTGATGCTCTACTCTCATTAAAAAGTGTTCCTTTAATATTTTGAGCAGTATATTTGCAGACATACTGTGTATCTGTACACGTAAAGCACCATGGAGTGTAGCTGCTGCAGAAGTACTATATAAAATAAAGAGAAGAAAAACAGCAGGCCAGCTGACCAACACTTGAATTGGTGCAGCCTTATTATATGTGAAATAAATGAGTCACATTTGTTAATGTAACAGCAAGCACTAGATCTGCATAAAATTGGAAGAAGTTGCATATTTCAAGCATTTCCTAGCATGAATTGGTGCTGTGAATAAGAATCAGGAAGTAATGCTGACTTTTTTCTTAGTAATATTATTAGCATTTTTGAGGTGAGTTATTTGTTTTTGTTGTTTTGTTGCTTTTTTTGCTGCCTCCTTGCATCTGCCGCTTACACGACTCTTATATGCTGACTTTGTAAGTGACAGATGATAATTTCCATATGTTACTTGGCTGACTTGTAAAAAGAGTTGTTTTTTATGTTGCAAGCAGCAGAAGATGTCAAATTATGCCAATGGCAGACTGTAACCCAAGTACTTCATTTTCAAATAGTACATGGAATAGTATAGTATATCCAGCTGGAATAAATGTTTCACTACTTTTAAGAAATATCTGAGATTTTTCATTCTAGTGGATTCTGAGTTTTTCTTTATGTTTGCCTCAGTTATACTCATAGAAAACACAATTCTCAATTTAAACAGCACAAGATTTAATGTGATTTAATTAAGATTCTGAAATAGTGAGCTAATAATAGAAAGAGATTTTAACTAGGGTGCTACACCTCTGTAAAGAGGCTTAATATACGACCTCTGAAACAACAGCCTCGTAACGTGCAGTAATTCTTCCTATTTACAAGCTAATTGATAAAACATAAGAGTATAAAGCTTAATTGTAACCAACTCTACATGTGAGCACCTTCATAAAAATATACGATAGGCGAACACAAATAGAATTAATCATTATCAACCTGTTATTGTCTCCATCATACCCCGTCAGCACTGATGCAGCACTATCTGAAATAAATTATAACAATTTTAAAAATAAACATAGCTCTGCAGGATTTTGTAAGACTTAATCTGCACTTTGACAAAAGCCTCTCATTGCTTTCTACTGAATTCTACATTTTAGGCTGATTTGTACTGATACACAGTATCTGCAGTGTGTAAGACTTAATCTGCGCTGTGTACAAGAAAAACCTCATAATAGCATACCTTTAGAGACAAGAAGTAATTCAGGCGATGCGTATCTTTACCTCTGTAATTCAGTTTGTAAAATGTGTAAGCGGGAAGAATCCTAGCAGGAGATTTTAATTTACCAGGTAGAGAGAAGAGAGTCTCAGGCTGGCATGTTAGTATTATGAGAATTGTTTGGCCATGCATGTCTGTGCTAGTATATGTTTATTTAATTACTAAAGGAATAAAGAAAGAAATAGGCTTCAATAGGTAATCTTTATAACCAAAACACAGAGAATCGCATTAAACTGTTAGCTAATACAGTATACTCTATGTTTAGATGGTGATGAAACAAATGTGTGTATGCTTGTGTGGGTATGTATTTATATATCATGTCTTTTCATGAGAGAATTACTTAACAGATTTAGATCAGGTTTTTTTCTATAATTTGCTTGAACATTCTGGTTGATTTTGCAACTTCTCTCATTGCGCTAAGAATCATAGTTCGCTTGCAGGAGCGATATATTCACGCTAATCTGAGACAGAAGCTGTGGCCAAGGGGAGGGGGAAGCATGACGTCAGGATGGAGGAGCCGGGCAGGGCCCTCCTTGCTGTCCTTTTTCACTAATACGCGGGTATGCTGATATATATACATACACATACAGTATACACAAGGGTATATCAAAAAGTAAAGGCAATTTGAAAAGTGCTTGTTAACCGCAATACAACACTTTCATGATAGTTTATGGGAAGTTCAAACACCCACAGCACAACATTCTGCTATGAGTCTAGTTGAACTCAAGCTCGAATGAACATAGACACTTCACTATCTACCTAACAACACGCTGCGATAAGAATTCTTTGGACAGAGGGAGTGAAACCTGCTGAAATTCACTGAAGGATTTTGCCTTGTGCAGATCAGTAAGTTGTTTAGGTACCCATCTTGTGCAGACTTTATAGTCACCCCAAGTCATTATGTAGTATGGCATGTGGAGATCCACAGCTCCTATGTGCAGCAACCGCGGACAATGTTATCTGCCAGTCTTCTCTGATGCAGGCATTTGCTATGTCAGTATGGGCTTGTATGTGCGATGTTGATGGTCGATCAGATCAAGCTTTGTCTGTTACACTTGTTATTCATGTATTAAACCTTTCTACTCAATCATAAACTTTTCATTGAGTCATGCAGTTTTCACTTCTGTACTGAGCGGGCATCCTTCAGTAATTTTCAACAGGTTTCACTCCCTCTGCCCAACACTGTTCAGCAATGATCCAGTCCCTCAGCAGAGCATCGATCTTCATTTGACCTTGGTCCTAACTAGACTAATGGCAGAGTGCTGTGTTATGTGTGTTTGTACTACCCATAAGCCATTGCAAATGTGTTGTATTGTAGATTGTTTCCATCTGTTACTGTATAATTTTCAAATTGCCCTTACTTTTTGCTTTATCCTTATATATATATATATATATATATATATATATATATATATATATATATATGTACGATATATATATATGTACGATATATATATATATATGTAGTGAGAGAGAGATAGAGGGCAGCACGGTGGCACAATGGTAGCGCTGCTGCTTCGCAGTTAGTCCTCTCTGTGTGGAGTTTGCATGTTCTCCCTGTGTCTGCGTGGGTTTCCTCTGGGTACTCCAGTTTCCTCCAACAGTCCAAAGACATGCAGGTTAGGTGCATTGGCAGTCCTAATTGTCCCTAGTGTGTGCTTGGTGTGTGGGTGTGTGTGTCTATCCTGCGGTGGGCTGGCGCCCTGCCCAGGGTTTGTTCCTACCTTGTGCCCTGTAATGGCTGGGATTGGCTCTGGCAGACCCCCGTGACCCTGTGTTAGGATATAGCGGGTTGGAAAATGGATGGATGGATGGATGGATGGATGGACAATGACTGATATATATATAGAGAGAGAAAGAGTATGTATAGATTGTGACAAAAGTTCATTTAGCCCAATATACCCTGTCACAAACTCGACAAAGAGCCATAGCAAAGTTTGGGGTAGCCACCCGTATATTATTTCCTGGCTCTAAAACTGAAATAAGTGATATCACTGCTGTGCACAAAATGGAGTTCAAAATAGAACTGAGGGGATAGGGGAAAGGTGAAGGCTTTTAAAGGCCATTATAGGAAGTGACATCAAAGGGGCCAGGACTGGAAGGGTCTTCATCCATAGGCTTGTGCCTGGAAATGACATCAGCGGGGCCGGAACCAAAAGGGTCTTCATCCATAAGTTCAGACCCGAAAGTGACATCAACAGGGCCAAGTGGAACTTCCCGTGAACGGTCCGCAGAAAAGCAAGAAAAAGAGTCAGTGCACTCTGCCACATCCCAGTCTGGCTCAGAATTACCCTCATTCAAGCACTTTAGCTGCCTCCCATGCACACGTGTGTGACAACCCCAATATGCATGGTTTTAAACTGTGCAGATTTCATTTTTGTACATGTTTTGAAATAATGTTACCATTTTCAGGGTGTCCCTAAATATTTTTTAATTTCACTGTGCTATTTTGATTTGGTCATTTTCTTTTCAGTGCCATGTTGGTTGGGGCTCAATCTGTCACTTTCTAGTAATGTCACCCTAATTTCATGATATCATTGGTCATGGGGTATTTAAGATGCTGGCACACAACTCTCTTTGTCCATACTTTCTCTATTTAATACTAAAAGACCTTTGTGTGAATTAGCTAATCTAAAGATGTCTAGAGAATCAGGACGTGGCATGCATTTTAGGATTATTTGCTTGATTTGTGTTTTGGTCTTTTTTTCTTGGTTCCTTCCAACTTTTTGGCACTGACCTATTATGTGTATCTCCTAGCCTTTTATTTGAATTTTTTTCGGTTTTCATTCAGGCACAATAGACTCAATTTATTCAGAATTATATGATCGCATTTTTGATCTTATTATCACAGAATAAATCCATTGCTACAGTGTACTGCCAAAGTAGAAAAAGCAGTAAAAAAATATTGTGAAATGGAGCAATAATGCTAGCTAACACTATTAAAAGGTTTTGTTTTTCTTCCAAAAATCTTGGATTCTAAAAAAACACACACAACTATCTAAAATAATTTCTGGTGCTGACATCACATAACATAATTTCTGGGGGTCAAAATGGTGATATCCCCATTAAAAATAAATATAATGCTAAACATGTATACAGTAATATTTAAAAAAAGTATTCATCCATGTACCATTATTGAAATGGTACACAAATAAAAACTGTTACAACAGAAAACTCCAAATCATGAAATGCAGATAAATACAGTAGTATTATCTCAGTTTAAATAGAAATTATACTTAATTTCTTATACTTAGAAAATATTTGACTAGCAATCTCACCACTAGATTCAGATTCAGGTTTTCAGTTTCTTGTATATATATATACAGTATATATATATATATATATATATATATATATATATATATATATATATACAGTATATATATATATATATATATATATATACATTTGCACACAGACCGTTTATATCAGGGGTCCCCAACTCCAGTCCTGGAGGGCCCCAGTGGCTACAGGTTTTCATTCTAACCCTTTTCTTAATTAGTGACCTGTTTTTTGCTGCTAATTAACTTCTTTTGAATTAATTTTAATTAACTTGTTTTTTAAGATTTGTTCCCTTGAATTTCTTCATCATTCCTCTGAATTGCTTCATTTCTTTCCTTAAATGGCACCCAAACAGAAATGAGATGTGAAGTGAGGGAGCCAACAGAAGACCAACTAAGTCAGGACCTCAAACACAGCCAATTTCACTCCAACCAGTTGCTTAATTAGGCACCGATGCTCGTTGTTAATTAAGCCTATTCTTTAATTCCATGGCTCTTTGCTGCTCTCATTGTGCAATAGCAGACATTTCTGAAATTTGCTGTTTTCTAAGAGCAGTGTTAAAATATTTTGTGGACCTGAGCCAGATCAGCATTCCTGAAACCTTCACCTTTCTTTATTTTTAGATCTTGTATGATGGACACGGTTTGCTGGTCATGTTTTGGCTCATTTTATATCTCATTATTGTTTGGCAGCTAATTAAGGAAAAATAAACAAGGGGTCTGACTCTTCAAGAGCAAGTGAAATAAAAGTAATTCAAAAGAAATGAAGCAATTCAGAGGAAGTATGAAGAAATTCAGGGGAACAAATCTTAAAAACAAGTCAATTAAAATTAATTCAAAAGAAGTTAATTAGCCACAAAAACAGGTCACTAATTAAGAAAAGGGTTAAAATGAAAACCTGCAGCCACAGGTACCCTCCAGGACCGGAGTTGGGGAACCCTGCTTTATATGATTATTCTAATGACATCACACACAGCACAACCCCAGTTCTCCTGGGAAACGTTGCCATAACAACAATCAACACAAAAGCATACAAAGTGGTGGTCCCCACAACAGAAGAAAATGGTAACATTTCAAGTCTTTGCAGAGACCTTCTAGGACAAAATAAATGCTACAATTGGATTCCTTGTGTGGGAAAACCCCACAATTGGATGTATAACATCAATAAAACAGCTTCAGAATAATTATTAAAAATGAAAGAAATACACCAGATCATAACAATGGCCATAAACCCAAAATTCATAACTGAATAATTAACAGAGAATTATTAAATATTTTGTACAATGGTATAATACAAGACAATAATGCTGGTAAACACCATTATTAATTTGTAGTTTTTATGCCCTTGTGTTTTCCTGTGTGGTCTTGCAAGTTTATTAATGTAAATTTTTCTGTTCTCAGAACTCCTGGTCACTTATTTAGGATTTCAGAAGAATAAAAATGTCAGAGTGTCAGGTGTAGTCCATGTTCCTGAATAGTCTTTCTATTTTTTTAGAAACCCAACTGAAGGTTAGCTGTGGGCGTGGAACAAAGGGTGTTTAACCATACAGTTAAGTTAAAATCTTAGAGATTCTTATTTTAGGAAATAAGTTAATAAACCACAGTTTCTTCAAATGTTTTGAATTGTTTGAATCACAGCAGTTTTTCAGTCAGTTAACAAAATTGTTTATATAGATATAAGACAGGCAAATCTCTAACATATATGGTTCTTTGTATAGCCTTGTTCATGATTTAAAGATGTAATTCATAATGAAAATGGATGCGTTTCAGTGTCTACACCAGCAACAGAAACTGTACATCAGTAGTAAGAACCTACAGAAACTCTGCTATATGTGCGGCTCCTCACCTCAGGACTATGCAAGCAACATAGGATCTTTATAGTGCTCAGTGTACCAAAAGACAGAAAATGCCTGAAACACAAAGTGATGGATGACAAACAATTTAACTCAAGTTTGATGTTCAGTAAAAATTAAAAAAATCGAGAGTGATCTCCCCTCAACTTCTCGCATACTCCAATATGGGGTTGGATATTTGAGAAGTAAACGGCAACACAATGATTATATTTTTATATTATGTACATTAAAGAACCATCAACAACAAATCAAATTAATAATATATTGAACAATTATTATAAAAGTAAAGTTGAATTTATCGGACTCTTCAGCTGCATGAATAAAAAGTAAAGTACCACTTCTGGTTAGCAGAAATATCCCAAAACTTGATAGAAATCTATGTCTTGTAACCTAATAGTTGAATGCAAAATTTGGTTGACCTAAGTGAAAGCGTACTCAAGTTATTGTGTTTTCATACACACGCACACACACAGACAGACACACAGACATAATTCTGAAAATGGTATTTTTCAATATCTCGAAATGGAATTTTTGGAGGATTCCAATACTTTCCCTATACTTCGTTTATGAGAAAGTCAGAGAGGTCTAAAACATTGAGATTCATCAAAATCTTGACATCAAATTTTTGGACAATTACAATACTTTCCCTATACTTTGTATACGAGAAAGTAAAAATAAGGCAAAAATAAATTACTTACAGTGTGTGCATCAATGTGTGCCTGTTGTCCTGTCTAAGGATGCTCCCTGTCTTAACTCTATTTTTGCTTGCATAGAAAGATGAAAAAATGGATATACAATACTACTTTCAGTGCCCTCTGATCCTGTAAACAAATTTATGCAAACAAGATGGCAATGTGCTGTATACAGAGGAATGTCAGTACTTGTTGCCCTGCAATTATTTGTAGCAGTTCAATTCAGGATGTCCTGATTGTCACTATGAATTAGAGCCTTCTACAGTAAACTGCTTTATTAACTGTGTTCATTGTCCAAAGACGAGCTATATCATACAATGATAAGAACTTTACAGAAGTGGTGTATTGGCTTACTTTATACTTGCATTAGATCAATTCAGTATGTAACTGATTAAATGTGTGAAATGAATCTTGAAAGTATGTGCTCAGAACAGTACAACAATTCACTATTCTTTAACAACCAGATGAGTTTCAAGTGCTAAAGCACCTTCAGAAATGTACAAATGTTAAAAAAAATGTTCATGAAGTGGTTGGATAATTTATGTTGGACATGTGTACAAAACCATATAGGCTTCAAACTCCAATTCCTTAAAAAGATCTTGGATATGATATCTCGTCTTATTATACAGTCTAAAAGACATCCTAATCTCCTTTATGCTGAGACTAATATTATCAGTGCTCACACATGAGATAACAGATTAATCCCTTCTAGGTTATTTGCTCAAGAATAATATTAAAGTAATTCATCCATTTTTTTTCCAAAAGAAAATGGGTTTTTAGAATCCACTCTCTGGCTAAAGAAGCTTATTCATGGTTTCCCCATATTGTTTAAGTATTTCCAACAATGTCATCTTTTGCACATTTCACTGGTGAAGCAGAAGAAACTTCTTACATTTTTTAACATTAAGATGTCCCTTTAAATATATTAGAATAGAGCTTTAATTCTAACAGCCGTTCTCTCCAATTTCTAAATTAGAAAAAAAAATGTCCACGTTCATTTATGAATATGTCTTGTCTGAGGTTATGCTCCAGCTTTATAATGCACTTGTGAGGTGTCATCTGGAGTACTGTGAATAGTTTTGGTCTCCTGGCTACAAAAAGGACATAACAGTGATGGAAAAAGCTCAGAGAAGAGCGACTAGGCAGATTCCAGGGCTACAGGGAATGAATTATGAAGAAAGATTTAAAAAGCTGAGCCTTTTCACTTTAAGCAACAGAAGATTAAAGACGTGACATGATTGAAGTGTTTAAAATTATGAAGGGATTAGTCCAGTGTATCGAGACTGTTATTTTAAAATGAGTTCAGCCAGAGCACTGGGACACAGTTGGAAATTTGTTAAGGGTAAATTTCACACAAATATTAGGAAGTTTTTCTTTACTAAGAGAATAATAGACACTTGGAATAAACTACCAAGTAACTTTGTAGACAATAAGACTTTAGAGAATTTCAAAACTCGACTTGATGTTTTTTAGAACAATTAAGTGGATAGGACTGGTGAGCTGTGTTGGGCTGAGTGGCCTGTTGTCGTCTAGATTGTTTTAATGTCCTAATGTCCAAAAATGTATGATATTTTATATCCTTCATAATGTGTTTTGTAACATAGCTGGACCATAGTCAGGAATCACAATCATCATTTTTTTTGCTAGGTTACAAGGACTAAACCACAAAATTAATATGCAAATCAAAGATACAATTTCTGTTTTTCTTTTTGTGGCGAGTTTGAGCTCCCAGTCTCTCACTACATTTTTCATTTGTTTGAGTCATAGTTTGGCCAATTTCCTGTGCTCACAGCTTTCTTTTAAAATATTAAATTATCAGAACAAAATGAAAAAATCAGAAAGTGAACCTGAAGGCATCCCTAACAAAAAAAAAATCAGTTATAATTGTCTAAATTAATAACAAGTAGAAATTAAAAATGAATAACACCATTTCACAAAAGCACACATAGCTCATTTATTAATAGCATATTTCTCATACATGTATTAATTGTTTTCATTACAGGTTTATGGAAAGCCAAACATCTTTTCTGACAGCATGCAGCAAGCCTATACCAGGTGCCAGTAATGTACATCACTCAGCGTACTCGGACACAAACCCACCCATCTGATTTGGAGGTGCAGGTTAAGCTGACCCCCCTAACCTAAGCAGACCCTTGGACAATGTGCAAACTGCACACAGGCAGTGACTGGGCCGGGGTTCAAACCCTGGCCACTGGGACTCTGCTAACCACTGTGTCGCTTATTATTTATAATTATAATTATAATTATATATTGTGTAACATTTCTCTGACTATTTATAAATTTATGTGATCAATGTTTAAAATTATTAATTAAGCAAAACAAAATTCCGAATGGCAGCTCCAGAAAGCACAGCTTTGTTTGTTTCTAGTCATTTCTCGGCTCCTTCTGCCCTAATTAGACTAAGAAAAATCTACACTGCCATATATCATAAAGCACAGATTTTACTTATGCATTTATTTATTTTTTTAAAATATCCAGATGGAGAAATGTGTTTTTTTGTTTCATTGCCTGCTGCGAATACAAATATACAGTATAACTAGAAGGAAACAGGAGCAGCATATGACAGGATAATGTGTAATCATTTTAAAATATTGCCACACTGTTCCTGAGTTAAGTGAAGTTCTCAAACGTGTTCTGTGAACCACATTTATTTTTGAATCCTTCAGCCAATTTGCATTTTATATGAACTGCTTCCAAATGTGAAATACAGTTATTTGTATATTGCTTTTTCAGTTAGCACATTCTGCATAGGTCTGCCAAAGAAGAAGTTTCCAAAAACAGATATCCTAAAGTAAAGTAACCTCTCAGAATCCACAGGACTTTGGAACGTGCAAAGGGAAGACCTGGGCTGACCTGCATCAACTGATGGCCTTTCCCTAGCTGTTCTTGGGTATATAAATACAGGTCATTATTGTCTCACGTACATACAAAATGTGTGGCTCAAGGTGATTTACAAGAAGTTAAAGAACAAAATTTACAATTACTAAAAATATACCTCCCTGTGTGGATAGCGCTTTGAGTACTGAGAAAAGCGCTATATAAATGTAATGAATTAATTATTATTATTACTGTCTGTATTGTATTTGAAATGACTAAGTCTTGCATGTGTCCTCCATTGTGGGTTGGTTTGGTGACATGCTACTTGATATTAAATAATACAATAAGTTAACAAATTCTCTTGCTTTGTCACACTAGTTACATTCACATGAAAGTTGAAATCACCTACTGTTAGGAACCTATCAAAATTATTTATTATTATACATAAAACACTCTTTTTTATTTCAGAGGACAATAAATGGTGAATACAATAGACTGCAATACTCCTTGAATAAATATAGCAAGATACTCAAAAGATAGGACATTACTGAAACTAGCATTTTTAGTTTAAATGGCTTGAGAAAATACTTGCTAAGCCGCCACTTCTCTTTTCTTGACAAAAAGAGTGAATACAATTATAATTTGGAGGACCTGCTTCAATTAATACTGCGGAACCACTGCTGCTGAGACAAAACATTTAATAATGACAGAAAGTCTGTTTACCTATCATTGATAAGGTCATTTATGTAAAATGTCTCACTAGTTAATGCACTGATATTAACTAAAGCCATATAGAGGGTCTTGGAGAAACACAGCTGCATCATAGTTTTGGAACAATTTGAGATATCACTTAAGTACACTATTTAATCTGTACTTTTGCCTAATCTATGATTTGTTAGAATAGAGGAAATATAGTGTACCTTTTTAGATGACCCATTGAAAATGTCTCATATTTTAATACCAGTTCATGGCTAATGTTACGAATAAATGTAGGCAGTCATGAATGCTGTGTTACCTTTGAGATGTCTTCAGAGAGAACCTTGACACCAAATCTGTTTGGACGCTGGCCATCACATCTGAAGAATTGTCGTCTGGCCCCCGAAAAGATCCCAGGTGTTCATGATGCTGATGTCTTGGCTCTCACAAAGGCTCTCATTCAGGTATTGAGGAGTAGGAGTTGGCTGTCGGATTTGTTCGATCTTCTCAATATTGGCAGTGGTTTAGAAATGATGATCCATGTAGCTGGGGTCCTGTCTTTCATTGGTTTAGAAGAGAAGTAATGTAAAGTCCTTCTTTCGGAACTTTCACCTGGCAACACTGAATGTCATTTACGTCACAAAAGCCCTATTTTTGTGCTTCTCATAGATTGAAATGGCTCTTCGTTTAATATCAAGAACTCATGCACCAGGGATGTGGGTTAAAGTTAAGATTATACACAATTAAGTCCCAAAAATGATTATATCATGACAGTCTGCTGGCACAGTGGGGACAGGGGAAAGGAGAAGCTGACAGTAGATGGTAATGGTGAAGTCTCTCTTAGAGAGTGAAGGTGACCTAGGGTTGGAACTCCCCTTACATCATTGAACCTTCTAGAAGGTATAAAACTGAATCAGCCAGGGGTCTAATTAGCATGGCACAGAGATGACATTACAGAGTTGACTTTGACTCCAGTGGAATTGTCTTGTCTAGCTAACAAGTGAACCTTCTGTTCCCACTGCTGAATCCTTCTCTCCAAGGTACTGAGCTCATTGTTGACATGCTACAGCTCGCATTCAGCCATTTTCCCATTGTGTTATGTTGTGAGCACAGTGATATTCTTAGTGTAAGTACCTTACCTCAAAACTGTTTTCTTTCCCTAAAATAACACTAAACCTTGTGTCTTTTTTACCTGAAAAATCTCAGAACATGCTTGTGATTGACAGACTACCAGAATAAGGAAATAACAGTGTGTTTTCTGCAACTTCATATACTTTTTATGAAATGTGTGGCACAACTTGCATTCTTAGAGTGTAGGACAATACTAAATATCTTGTCCAAGTCTATTTTAATTTTCTGCACAGAACAAAAACTACATGCAAGTTTAAACACATCTATTTTGGTGAAAAAAATCCATACATCCAATTAAAATCTTCTGATGCTGAACATGTGATAAATTTCCACTGACAATAACTGATCTGATGTAGTGCTAGATAAAGATTCAATTTTGCTTTGTATAACATAGATCCTGCCATATCATAAGCATCATAATTTCAGATGGGGCTCTTTAAAGTAGATATGCCGGCACCAATGGACAGTGAATGGTCAGTGCAGAGAGAGAATGGGCAAGACTGAAGATGTAAGTGGTGGTGAATATGGCCTGGCAAACTGACATAAGTGTATCAGGAACAGAAACCTTGCTGTGGTTTTTGGTTAAATTATGAATGGACCAGAAACATAAAAATATGTAGCTAGCACAAGTTCTGCTCACCAAAATGAACCCTTGATGAAGATATTGATGGAGGCAGACATTACATGTGCCTTGAACAACATATGAAGAATAGATGGTCAAGAAATACCTAGGTAAAGCAATTACTGATAGAGGCATATCCAAAAATAAGTCACCATAACTTGTCATAGATGGAGCATTGCACCCAGCTATTCAACCAAGTCACAAGTAGACATGTTTAGTAGACTAGTGTATTAAGAGTCCACAACTGGGCAGTCATTGCCTGTTCTGATTATTCACACTGATATGAAGACCAGGATATGCTGAGCCTCTAGATGCAAATGTTCTGGGGTTGTATCTTAATGGAACAAATTAGGCCCCTTTATATGAGTTGGACAATGTTTAAATGTCACAGGATATCTGAATGTTATTGATTAACAGAGGCATTCCTGACTGTAGTGTCAAAGGGCTTTTTCGTCAAGATAATGCTCAATTCTACAAGTTGATGGGAAAGTTCTGCAATGTCCTCAGAAACATGACAGTGAATGCAATTCATACCATTTGTACTCTTCAGTTACTATATTTTAAATATAAATTATGTTTTGAAGCCTATGGAAACCAATCATATCTACTAAAAAATGCCCATGTCCCCATCTCTCCTTTAACTAAACTCACTTTTTCCTTCAGAGACATTGCTTTCACAAATACTGTAGATATTCTGCCACTTACTGAGTGAAATTTGAAAATGCTTGGAGAGAACCAATGATATGCACTTAAAATTCAAGCATTGAGTTTTTACAATATATTAAAAATTCTTACTGATTTTAAGAGTTGCTTTTCAATAAGTACAAAATAAATCATTAAGACATAAAATTTACATGTTACTTAGAACAGATCAGACATCTTTCCTCACTCATCTAGTGTACAGACAGTGAAGAGGACTTAAGCTGAAGTTATTACGGTAACATTAAAGAATGCTTGCCAGATTTTTTAAAACCTCTTAACTGTTCATTGTAAAGTGAATTTACTTTTTACTGATTTTAAGCAAAACATCACACTATTTTCCTATTGTGTTATCACAGAAGGATCAGGATTCTTCCACTTGAGCTGGCAGTGCAGGGTAATTTACAAAAAATCAATTGTGAATTGACTGAATGTCAATAGAAATTAATGGAATAACCAAGAAATTGGAAAAATGGACGTTCCACCTGTTGATCTAAGGGCACAGCAGTCGAGACAAAATTAGATTGCTAACGATATACCAGTACTAATTTGTTTAATTAGTTGTTCAAGTTTTTGCCAAAATTTCATTTACTTTCTGGTAAACTCAGGAAATTATAGGTGCCACAAATATTTTGTTGCTGCAGCTGTTAATTAGAGATATCCAGTGATATGGGAAAATTAATGAATAATTCTACCTTGTACAATAAATTTAATAGGCATAAGCTTGAAATTTGCCTGGAGTCAATTAAGCAGCTTATATGGAATTAACTGGCAGCCCCTCTGCTTGCAGCTGATTATTATTGCTATCACATAATATTTTGCTAACATACTGTAGTTCAATTAGGATCAATTTTTTTTCTGAATTCTTGTATGCTTCCAAGAAGTCTATTACCATTGATTTTTCAGTAGTAAAGTTCACACTTGATGCCTCTATGAAAAGACTAATATATTGATTCTTTGAAAATCTTTTTTATAATATAGTGATAGTGTTGTAGTATTGCCACGTCATCAACATGTATGTAAGGAGAGTTAAAGAATGCTCTATCCAAAAATGATATTTGTTATATGTTACCTACCTCATGCAGTTTGTAGTGATGGCTGAGAAACATTTCAATCTCATGTCTTCATGCATAACAAAGATAACAGAATTTCTGATAAAATAGGCATCTGTGGTGACCAGTACTGGACAACAGTGAACAAAATCACAAAGCCCATGAAAAAATCTCATGTTACTCATCTCACACACTCCATAAATCAAATCATCCACTTGTATGCGCATAATGTCCCAAACATACAGTGCATCCGGAAAGTATTCACAGCGCATCACTTTTTCCACATTTTGTTATGTTACAGCCTTATTCCAAAATGGATTAAATTCATTTTTTTCCTCAGAATTCTACACACAACACCCCATAATGACAACATGAAAAAAGATTACTTGAGGTTTTTGCAAATTTATTAAAAATAAAAAAACTGAGAAATCACATGTACATAAGTATTCACAGCCTTTGCTCAATACTTTGTCGATGCACCTTTGGCAGAAATTACAGCCTCAAGTCTGTCCACTCAAGGACATTCACAGAGTTGTCCTGAAGCCACTCCTTTGATATCTTGCCTGTGTGCTTAGGGTCGTTGTCCTGCTGAAAGATGAAACGTCACCCCAGTCTGAGGTCAAGAGCGCTCTGGAGCAGGTTTTCATCCAGGATGTCTCTGTACATTTCTGCAGTCATCTTTCCCTTTATCCTGACTAGTCCCCCAGTCCCTGCCGCTGAAAAACATCCCCACAGCATGATGCTGCCACCACCATGCTTCACTGTAGAGATGGTATTGGCCTGGTGATGAGCGGTGCCTGGTTTCTTCCAAACGTAATGCCAAAGAGTTCAATCTTTGTCTCATCAGACCAGAGAATTTTCTTTCTCATGGTCTGAGAGTCCTTCAGGTACCTTTTGGCAAACTCCAGGCGGGCTGCCATGTGCCTTTTACTAAGGAGTGGCTTCCGTATGGCCACTCTACCATACAGGCCTGATTGGTGGATTGCTGCAGAGATGGTTGTCCTTCTGAAAGGTTCTCCTCTCTCCACAGAGGACCTCTGGAGCTCTGACAGAGTGACCATCGGGTTCTTGGTCACCTCCCTGACTAAGGCCCTTCTCCCCCGATCACTCAGTTTAGATGGCCGGCCAGCTCTAGGAAGAGTCCTGGTGGTTTCGAACTTCTTCCACTTACGGATGATGGAGGCCACTGTGCTCATTGGGACCTTCAAAGCAGCAGAAATTTTTCTGTAACCTTCCCCAGATTTGTGCCTCGAAACAATCCTGTTTCGGAGGTCTACAGACAATTCCTTTGACTTCATGCTTGGTTTGTGCTCTGACATGAACTGTCAACTGTGGGACCTTATATAGACAGGTGTGTGCCTTTCCAAATCATGTCCAGTCAACTGAATTTACCACAGGTGGACTCCAATTAAACTGCAGAAACATCTCAAGGATGATCAGGGGAAACAGGATGCACCTGAGCTCAATTTTGAGCTTCATGGCAAAGGCTGTGAATACTTATGTACATGTGCTTTCTCAGTTTTTTAATTTTTAATAAATTTGCAAAAATCTCAAGTAAACTTTTTTCACGTTGTCATTATGGGGTGTTGTGTGTAGAATTCTGAGGGGAAAAAATGAATTAAATCCATTTTGGAATAAGGCTGTAACATAACAAAATGTGGAAAAAGTGATGCGCTGTGAATACTTTCCGGATGCACTATATATATTTCTACTAAGATATTGTTAAATATACCACTTTTGGATAATACTCTTATGAATGAAAACTCGTACAAATGCAATTGAACCTTTGAATTGTAAGAGATTACTAAATTCAAAGTCATAAACAAACTGAGATTCAATACCAGAAAATTCCAACCCAAAGACAGCTCAAAAACAAAGTTTTTTGGATAAGTCTTTCCTTTATTTTGAATAGAGCTGGAACAGTTCTTTAACCAGATAGGTATCTTATGTAAAATGGTTACCATAATGTCATGAATCACATGACACATACTTCTCATGCTTGGCGGCCATTTTGTTTCATTCTGACCAGACACATGAAATGCTGGCACTCACGAAAAACAGAAGCATAAGATGGAAGTGCAGCTAAAATGGTACATTTACAAACTAGCAATAAAATAAAAATAAAACATTATTAACATGACTGCCTGATAATTGCCAAACTTTACATGTTCTTTCTCCTGTTTATTATGATTGTAAGACTTGTTTATTGATATTTTCTGCAAAAATTAGTTTCCTACGCTGCTGCTTTGAATAATAAACATTTCAGTTTCAGTTTCATTTTGATTCTCCATTTTAAAGTTAAAGGTAATGATTAGATTAGTATTACTATTTTGTTACTTGCAATCACCATTTTGTTTGCTCATGGGTACCACCATTTTGAGCAATAGCTAATGTGACACGTCACGGTTTGTAATGTTGCTCAAGCAACACTATTTAAGATAGTGGCACATAGAGTTTTGTTATCTGAGATTGTGGATACAGTTCAAAACACTTTCACAGGAACTTTGTCTTAGAATCTTTAGTTAATGTCCTTTCTGACTACATTTTGGTTTCATACATTGGGCTGTGTTATGACAACTTTTGACCACCTGGTTTTCACCCCTGCTTATTCTTCATCACTTGGCCTTTGCTTTATGCTGTTGTCACTTTCCACTTGTTACCTCTGGCAAACAAAAAAACAGTGTGCCAATGTAAAATAAGTTGTATCTCAAAATTTATTGGGTATTAATTAGGTGCCATTTTAGAATCATGAGAAAGATTTCCCAAGGTGCATCAAAAGTCTCTGAAACAAAAAAGACATCGAGTGTAAAGTGAGAAGTCTTAATCTAAAAGGATATTGTCATTAACTGCAGTAATGAATGCTCATCCTTATTAGTCTACTTTTATAAAACAAATAATACTAAAAGATAGTGTATGCTGACTTTTTCAAGAAAAGTATACGGAAGATCCATGTAGGGTACTGTGATATTGAATTGGTTAGTGCTTTGTCACTGTTTTTTGGGCTTTGTACTTGCCATCCTTTTGTAGTTCAAATTCAAATTTGTTGAGAGCACAGTCAAATTTGCACTTGCATGTCTCTCACAGACTAGTGAGTGAGTGTGTTGCAATGCCAGCAACTTACCATGAATACAACTTCATACCTTCAGGACAACATCAGATGATAGATACAAGGAAATCTTGTGCAGTCATTATGGGTGGCCACTGAGTAGTTTTATGTCCCGTGGATAAAGCTGACATTGAATCTGGTGGTGTAAGTGTTAATGGATCTATGTGGATTTTATGGAGTGCTGCAGTTTATTCCCTTATTCTAGAGACGTGTATACTAGGCTACCCTACTGTATGTCTGTAAATTGGCCTGCCATGGCCACACGAGTATCTTGCAATGGACAAGCATTCAATGCATGCTTTGCTTCTGCCCAGAACTTTATATTCTTGTGAGAGGGCTTAGTTGCCCATTATCATGTAATGAAATCCATAGGTTCAAAAATTGTTAATTGAAGAATTACACTTCCATAGTATACATACTAACATATGATTAATTTCTGGCATTGACTGAGATTATAGTTTGGCATGCAATTTAGCAGCAGCACTGTGCCATTGGGAACAAGCTTGCAGGATTCATGTTTTTTATATAGAGTGTGATGTATGTAAAAAGAGAAAGGGAATGCTACAGGCAATCTAAAAGGCACACTTGCTTCATGTTGTTAAAAACGAGATGCCTGAAGATTGTTCTGAGAAAAATAAAATAACCAGGAGATGACAACTTGATGCAGGAATCATCACCTAAAATATCAAGAAAACAGGCAACCAAAATACATAGCCAAAGTGAAAATTAGAGTTCAATGATAAAAAAGAAGTGAACTTGCAAACAAAACCTGGCATTAGGGCCTACTTGATAAAGAAACTGTCACTAAGAGATTGAGATTTAAGATGTTTGTCCACTGGGGGATAACGCATAGTGGAACCACCTCGATATTTTTGCTGTTCATCCTGTGATGTAATTGATACAACAATCATGATCATGTGATGCATGTTATCGCATCGTGTAAATAAAGAAGGAAATAGAACAGGAACAAACTACAATTTTTTCAAAATAAATCAAAATGATTAATAAACCTCAAAAACAGATTCTACATAGTATTAAAACATAAAATAAGCTCAAAAATATATGTATGGAAGGTGTTAGTTTTTACAGCCTGTTGATTTGAATGTGGGTCTCTGGTGTAATATCTTCGTTTTTTTGCTGCTGTGACAGATAAGGGGCGATATCGCTCCCTTGAACCCTCAGATCAGACGCCAGACACCAGATAAAAGTCCAAAATGACTTTATTATAATAATAAATGTGCACAAAGCACCCTTCACCTCTACTATACTCAATAATAATCACAATACAATACACAATAAACAATCCTCCACTCCCAGACGCATTGCCACCCTTCCTCCCGACTCAGCTCAACCCTGGGATCTCCCACAGTCCTTTATATAGTTTGACCCGGAAGTGCTTCTGATTCCTCAGTCCATGTCAGGTGAAAACTTCTCTTCTTCATCCCGGAAGTACGTCATTCCCTCTGTCTCCGTGACTAAGACGTATTTCCAGGTTATAGGTAAAACCGAAGTCTCTGGGCCTTCCTGTAGCGTCCCCTGGAGGCCCCCATGGTATCCAGCAGGGCTGTGATGAAAAACTCCACTGTCCATGATGCCCTGCTGGAACTCGGGGCACCTTTATGTTGCAAGCAGGGCTCCACCTTGTGGCCTGGGGGTATTGGCCGGGATAAAAGGCCTGCCATGTGCCACACTGCTTAGAATTTATTTTCCAGTGTTGAATTGTGTTGTTTATATTTTTATACATACTGCATGATATATGTTTATCGTTGTCACCATGATGTTACTGCACTGGTATTTTCACTTTTTGATTTTCTTATGGCTGTCACTGTTTTGTTGCATGGGAGCTTGGATTCAGTCTTCCTATTTGTTAGTAATGGAATTTTTGCCAGTCACGTAAACAGCTTCATTGTATATGACATCGCAGTGGCACAGTTCTTTAACTGCCATTGTGGAATGTGTAGCACCCAAGTTTTGACATTTAAATATTGAAAAGATAAATCCATGCCTAGTAATTTTGTTATTTTTCAGTGTGTTATGGTTTTCCGAGCTTCCTTATTTGTTTTCTAAGATTTTTCGTTTTAATGACTGGTACTGGATGTCTAAACTCTTTCTGGTTTTCTGACGTTTTCACCTCCCAAGGCTTTATATTTTATCTCTTGAGTTTTGCCTTGTTCATAGGAAATAATGGCTTCTTCTGATTAAAATGTTTAGTTTTGGAGTCTCTCAGTTTTATCTCCTGGTTGGAATCTTTTCAGCTTTAGCTTGTTCGCTTATCTGCACAGTCCCAACATCACATTGCAACAATAGCACTTTGAATTTAACACAATCCAATATGCTTAAAATCTGAAAGTAAAATTAAAACTCTTTTTTTACCAAGCTATTATCATGAATGCTGAAGTAGTCATTGACAAATGACTTTTAATCGATAATATCATTAACTCAATGACCCTGCCGGAGCAAAGAAAGTCCAAGAGAGCATTGGATGGCAGTAAACCTAAATTATTAGGGGCTTATGAATCAGGGTTTGGGCTGAAGCATTTTAATGAGTGTAGAAATGCTATTAAGTTGTCAGGCAGATTCTGAGCATTTGCCTTTCTCTGTTGACTCCTAGTAGCATAATTCATTCCAGGCCCACTATTCTATATTTGTATTGAATGAGTGGTGCAGGTAAAGAAATGTCCAGTGGGAGCATAACCTACAATGCTGATGATATTTCTTTTTGTTAGTTGAAGAAAAGGAGAGTCTCAATTCCAATTCAATCCGAATAATGGAATATACTGTATACTGTATGACACTATCTTGCTCAAATACTCTTATTTAATATACAGTTTTATATTTGCTATTCAATCATTATTGTCTTCTTTTTGTTTCAGATCAAGGAAATTATGAAACGTCCGCATTTGCAGCATTACCACAAGACCAAGTTACAACAATAGGAAAATCCAATTTCTTGACCTCATTATTGTTAGCAGAGGATGAACCTGTTTTAAATTACAAATCAGAGACTTCTGAGCCATTAGGAAGCACAGCAGAGACAAACAGAAGTGAAACTTCAACATTCCAGTCAATTCTATCTTGGTTAACAAATTCAGAAACTGTACCACAGTTGCCTGCATTAATGCAGTCTGCAGATTCAATCATCCAAAGCAATGGAAGCCAAACAGCTCAGCTGCTGCCAGATGAACGGACCTTAGCCTCTGAAGATGTTGTTGCAGCCGTAAACAGCTCTGCATCTGCTTCAGGTTTGGCAATAAATCCCATCCTTTATGCCAAAGCCCAGTCAGATCCATCAGTTGTGTTGTCACTGCCATCTTTGTTAACATCATCAGTGACATCTCCCATGTCTAACATTCCATCCAAAACTGATAGCTTGATCAGTTCTCCATTGTCATCATTTCCTTTATTGATAACTAAATCAGTCCATCCTAACCAAACCATTACTCTAGACCAAGAGAATATGACAACCAGTGAAGTGCCTTCTGCAGGAAATACTATTTCAAGAAACATATCTGTTCAGGCCGAGATAGTCAGCAGTACAACACAATCAGTTAATATCGTGACTCCTTCTTTAAAATTAGCCATGCCAGTGCCAAATATATTATCAGCAGATGCTGTTAATGCAATAAACAGTACAACAATGGTGCCAATGGTGGCTTCACAAGGTAGTGAAGTGAATACAAGTACAGTTGAAAGTAATTCGTCTTCCTTGTATAGTTCAACTATCCCTATAATAGGTAGTAGTGTGACACCTGTGATTGTTGGTTATCACCTCAGTGCAAGTTCCAACACTGAAGTAAGTGAGGCAGCTATCCTGTCAACAAGTGCACCAGCACTAGAAGCAATAACTATAAAATCATCCTCTGGGTCATCTTCAGAATTAAATCAGTTTATTTCATCAACAACTCCATCTTACTTTAAGAATGCCACAATATCTTTGACAGGACCTGCAATAAACATAATGGAGACTGGTATCCCTGCTTCTACATCTGGAAATTTTCTTACAGAATCCCCCGTTTCATCTTCATCATCATCAAATTCTCCAGTTTCTGGAAATATCTTGGTAACAAATATGATTACTTCTTCTAATGTAGTCAGAACATTGACTACAGCACCAACAACATCATCCACATTTACTAAGCAACTTTTTTCTCAAACCAGTAGTATTTCATCTGCATTTTTTAGCAACACCTTTCCATCTAATGTGACCAGTGGAAGATTACCAGTTACCAATGCGACTATGTTTACAGATGTATCTACTCTGGCGTTAAGTACGCCAGATATGGCAAGTCCTCTTTTTCCAAACGAAAGTACAAGCAGTATAAATACCAGAATATCAACATCAAACCCAGTTTCTGGATCATTGATGTCATCTATTCCAGGAGTGGTGAATGTGTCTGATAATATAAATTCATCAATGGAAAGCACTACTGTGGCTTCTACACTCAAGGAGTACAACACAAATGCTCCTATATCTTCAGCAGCTTATACAATAATTGAAAGCCCCAACACTCTTCCTGATGTGTTTTCTTCCAGCTTATCAACGGACCATGAAAAGATGACAACTGTATCAGAACTCTCAACTTCTGAAAATGTAATTAGAACATCGCCAGAAATTTCTCAGAACACACCTACAGTTTCATCAGCCCCATTTACCTCCACGTCTGGGAATTTTGCATCACTCGATGTGTCTAGCAGAGTTTCTACCTCAGGACTGTCATCTTTTGTGACAGCATCTTCAACAGTAAGTTTATATGGCACCACTAGTAATGAAGTCACTGGTTTACATTTTACAGAGTCAGCCAATAACTTTTCAGTGTCACCCACCACTACTGTGGCTCCTCAACTCTCATCATTGACCAGAAATTTTGAAACAGGCACAAGCAATTTTATTACTAATATTGGAGATACTACAAATGTAACATTTACTGCTGAGAATGAAACAAAGCCTCCTGTTTCAGATACTACAATTACTGAAGCCAATATGTTTTCATTTCATTCATCTGCTGTAACATCTAACGTAAATCCTTCTTCAGAAACACTTACTGTGCCAACATATGTGTCATCCAAATCGGCAAACACTGATATGGATGTTATCAGTACTGAAATAATTTGGTCGAACTCTACAGAATCTCAAGTTCCAAGCACCCAGAGCAATGTACAACCATCAAGAGAAGTTTCATCGTCTACAGAAAATACCAATATGACCTATGATAGCCTAACATCTACAGAAATCCACTCAGTTACACCAGAGTCTACAAGGTTTACTGGAGAATATCCTAATGGGTCTTCTGTATCTTCCACTCCACTGCCTTCCAGAACTACTGATGTCAGGCCTTTGAACAACACAACAGCTTCTAGTTCTCTTGTGACTAGTGCCAGATATGAAAATTCAACAGAAATGTCTCAATCCCACACTAATAGTACATTACCACTTACACCCTTTTTAAATTTTACAAGTATAGTCACCATGAATGAGTCAACAACCTTTTCAGGATTTGTTTCAACGGAAACTGCTGGCATAAATAATCAAAGTGACTATTCCATGAGCACAGAATCTGTAAATTACTCATCTTCTA
The DNA here is from genome assembly GCF_900747795.2 of Erpetoichthys calabaricus. NCBI lineage: Eukaryota > Metazoa > Chordata > Cladistia > Polypteriformes > Polypteridae > Erpetoichthys > Erpetoichthys calabaricus. The sequence continues at coordinate 68,939,868 of NC_041395.2, forward strand.
CTACGTCCCAGCAATCCACAACATTGTTAACATCATCATCAGATCTACATATAACTAATACCACACCAACAGAACAATATGGAAATTTCACTTCTTTTCTACCTTTAAATTCTACAAGTTCAGTCAGTATCAACAGCTCTATCACTTTTTCAAGCTTTTATACTACACAGATTTCAAGTACAGATAATCAAACTGACAATTCCGTGAGCACCTTTACCCCATCAGAATCCATAAATGTCTCCTCTTCTAGCACCCCCCAGCAATCAACAACATTTATAACATCACCATCAGAGAAGAATGGAACCAACACCACATCTATAGAACAGTCTGAATTTACCACTTCTTTACCATCGTCAGATATTACAAGTCCTTACACTATGAGCAGCTCAAGCTTTTTTACAAATCAAACTGCTGTTACCAGTAATCAAACTGACTACTATACAAGCACCTTTACCTCATCAGAATCCATAAACATCTCCTCTTCTAGCATCCCCCAGCAATCAACAACATTTATGACTTCATCATCAGAGAAGAATGGAACCAACACCACATCTATGGAACAGTCTGAATTTACCACTTCTTTACCATCGAGTTCTTACACTATGAGCAGCTCAAGCTTTTTTATAAATCAAACTACTGTTACCAATAATGAAACTAACTACTCCTCAAGCACCTTTACCTCATCGGAATCCATAAACTTCTCCTCTTCTAGCACCCCCCAGCAATCAACAACATTTATGACATCATCATCAGAGAAGAATGGAACCAACACCACATCTATAGAACAGTCTGAATTTACCACTTCTTTACCATCGGGTTCCTACACTATGAGCAGCTCAAGCTTTTTTACAAATCAAACTACTGTTACCAATAATGAAACTAACTACTCCACAAGCACCTTTACCTCATCAGAATCCGTAAACTTCTCCTCTCCTAGCACCACCCAACAATCAACATTTATGACATCATCATCAGAGAAGAATGGAACCAACACCACATCTACAGAACAGTCTGAATTAACCACTTCTTTACCATCGAGTTCTTACACTATGAGCAGCTCAAGCTTTTTTACAAATCAAACTACTGTTACCAATAATGAAACTAACTACTCCACAAGTACCTTTACCTCATCAGAATCCGTAAACTTCTCCTCTCCTAGCACCACCCAACAATCAACAACATTTATGACATCATCATCAGAGAAGAATGGAACCAACACCACATCTGTGGAACAGTCTGAATTTACCACTTCTTTAAAATTGTCAGATATTACAAGTCCTTACACTATGAGCAGCACAAGCTTTTTTACAAACCAAACTGCTGCTACCAGTAATCAAACTGACAACACTACAAGCACCTTTACTCCATCAGAATCTTTAAACTTTACTTCTTCCAGTACACAATTACCAACTTTTATGACATCATCATCAGAAGTGAATGGCACCAACAGTACCTCTCAGACAAAAACCAGTCACTATTTCTCTACTGCCAGCTATGGTAACTTGACAACAAATTCATCTGAGTCAACGTTCATGTCAACAGAGGTTGCCAGATCATCTGTTACACAGTCTTTTACTAGCATTGCAAATAACCAGTCTGCAACTTCAGAAATATCAAACACATTACATAGTTTTTCCTCTACTGTCCCCCCATTTTCTGCTTCTACTCAGATTTCTTCATTTAACACACATTCCACTGAGCATGCCTTCACAACATCTTCCCATACATTGTCAACGACATTAACTTCAACTAATTTACCGACTGCAAATTCTACCCATTCTCTCATTACAGAAGAAAAGACAACTTCAGCCCCATCATCCACTTTCACGTCCAAGTTATCGGAAGGAACGTCTGCAAACAACAGGACAGTAGCACCAACTATCATGTCATCTTTAACGACAAAGAGCACAGTTACACCCACTCCATTCATTTCAACTCGCACAACACTTGAAGTGAGCACGTCACATACACTTTCCACCAGTACTAGAAGGCCTACTACCACTTTAACTAGCACAAAACACCCAACAATTGTTTCGACCACAAACGTTGATCATAACACAGTAACAGCAAGTTCTATGGAAGTAGCTACATCAACAGAATCTTCAAAGACATCATCCTCTCCATCAATAACAAAAACAGCCGCTTTGACGTCTATGATTACAGTACCACCGCAGACAACAAGAGGCACAGCTACTCCTCTTCAAAACATAACAGAAAGCGTCATTTCTACCACTGCAATGCTTCAGGTGGAATGTAATATAACTGAAAGACTCTGGGTGAAAACAGGTATGTATTTACAATTACCCTATATATCTTGTACATTGCATATAATACTTACTTATTATACCAGAGTAATGAGTGCATGATTATAGTATGTCTTTAATGAGGTTTAAAGGAATGCTCCACCCAAAAATTTGATTTTTTTCTATATGTTACTTATCCCATATACTTTGCAGTGGTGACAGAGAAAAGTTTTAATGTCATGTTTTCATGCACAATGGTGAAAGAAAGTTTATTATATAATAGAAGCCAAAAATGACCAATGCTGTACAAAATACAAAAATGTTTGAATTGAAGACCCGCCTCCCCTCCTCATTCATTGGTTAAGAATCCTGTAGCTAAGAAAGTCATTCCCATGAACCTTTAGTTTTTGGTTTATGATGTGTGCTGATTACTCTGGAAGCATATTTTTATCATTATTTTAGCAAAAAAGCATGTGTTTTGCATGTTTTAAGCACACAATTGGATCACTGACTTGTGAATTATGTGACTTGAGTAACCTGAGATTTTTTTTTTCTTTTACCAATGGACATTTTTCACATCATTTGCCATTGTACAGCATTGGTCACTCTAGACATCTATTACATTGTAAACTTTTTAAACTACATTTTGCATGAAAATGTGAGATTAAATATTTTTCTTAGCCACCACAACAAAGTACATGGAATAAGTAAAATATTTAAGAATGTCATTTTTGTATGGAGTACGGTATACCTTTGAAATATAAACATATTTGTTTTGTGACAGCAATCTAAATGGTGTAAACATCTCCTTTGTTTGTTGCATTACTAGGCTTGCTGAGGTTTGCATTAGCTATTTCAATAACCAATAAATTAGCCATTTTATATCATTTGTTTCAGATAAAAATGACCATACTGGGTTGGTGTGACTCATCAATATAAGCCATATTTCTTAATTTGCAAATGGCTAGTAGATGTTAACACGTCAAGTTTTTATCAAAAGAATAGTAGTGACAGCTGCGGTGGGCTGGTGCCCTGGCTGGGATTGACTGCAGCAGACCCCCGTGACCCTGTAGTTAGGAAATAGCGGGTTGGATAATGGATGGATGGATAGTAGTGACAGTGTGGTGGGCCAGTGGTTATTATGGGTATTTCATAGCTCCAGGAGGCTAGATTTGAATCATGGTTCATACACTGAATTTCCTTTGACTACTCTGGTTTTCCTCCCTTTTATTGTTGTGTCTGTAAGTTTAGTAAGTGTTATGTCCATGTTGATCAAGCAGGATTAAGAGAGATTAAAAAAATCTATCAGGGAAGATTAAAAGGTAAACTGTGCAGAGTAGTCAGATAATAGCAGAGAAAAACACACTGAAGGACATGGACTGACAAAAAAATTTACAGGGTAAAACAAATTCAAAGTTTCAAAACATCAGACAGCATAAACCAATTTGACTCTTTAATATGAATTGCTAAAGAAACTGGATTCTTTTTATATTCATTCCTATGTACAATAAAGAAAGTTTTGAAACATATAAAGAAACTGCTCCTCATTAAGTAAAATAGCTGCCACGAAAGCCACTAGCTTCACAAAATTGTAGTGCTTGGGACATCACTGCAATGAACAGTCGAATAAGCAAAAATAAGGACAAAACAACAATATTTTACTTCCTGAATTGTGATAACTGGCACCTGTAAACCCTACGCTGCCCGGATAGTTTACGGCCCTCAGGATTTGAGAAAGAGTAAATTGGTGGATTAGCTTTGTGTAACAGATCATTTGTAAATAGAAAACCTTCCAGATTTGTTCTTTCATTTCATTTTAAAAATGCCATTTAGGTAAACCTCTATATACCAGGTATCCTGGTTACATCTGTCAAGGATGCTTGACTAAGTCATGACAATATTCAAGAACATGTTTTCAGGTTTGTCGGATTCAAAAACATACATTACTGCCTCACGTCTGAGAATTTCCATGTGTTCATATGGCCAGTATTGACTGGCGAAATTCACCGAAGCGTTTTCATAGAGAATATATTGGGTTTGCCGGTAACCTTGTTTGCTGAAATTTGACCTGAAAATTTACCATGAGGCTGGCTTAGCCAAACTTTTTTTTTCCCAGCGCCTCATGATGCTTTGTGAGGCCAGTGTGACATCTTTATCTGTTTTGCACTACATGCCCAGAACATTCACACATGCGTACTGTAAGTGTAATGGACTAGAATTCAATGTTTTAAAGAAAAGGCAAATCTCCTTGATGGCTTTCTATTGGACATAAACATTTACCTGTCTTGCAAAAGAGTCACCTTCTTTGAATAATCAGACTGCTTTAATAAGTATCTCATTCAAATACAATATTGTGATGCAGAACTGCCTACTTCCTTTGAAAATTAACGAGTTCTGGGGACATTGGTTTCTAATCAGGTACTTCTTGATAGCTGACAACAATACTATTGTTGAACCAAAGTAAATGTGTTTATACTATTGTTCTGCAGAGGAAATTGTCATGAACCATTGTTTCACTGATTGTTATATTGATCTATGCAGAGATTGAAGCATTTATATATTTATGGGTAAGTGAGAATAGAGTAGAACAGAGAAGTATGGTCTGAGACTTGTGACTGCTGCCTGCTTCTTTTATGCTTTTTTACCATATCGCTAGTGGCTACACCCTATAGTAACAGTGGCTTGAACCTGGCCCAGTGTCCCCTAGGCCTGAGGCCAGTAACGTAAGTGTACTCAACCACATACTTTATAGCCGTGCCTGATCTGCTGTAATAGTGAATAATTTACAGTGTGTACAAGAATGCCACTACCCGACTGGTATTCCAGTTGGATTTGTGCCCCACATGTATTAGAAAAAACAATGTTACACAACACTTCACTTTAAAATCTGAACTGCACATATGGATACATAACTTGCAGTATTTTTAATTGAGGGCTGCATTAGCTGACCATAATGAAAATATTTTGTTGTTCCGCATAGATTCATTGTACATTGTGTCTTCACTGCTGGATGTGGCATGTAGCACTGATCGGGTAGTGACAGGGACAGCCCCCCAGCCTGAGTATATAACGCTGATGGGAGCTCAGAAGATGCAGAGAGATAAAGAACTCAATGAGGCTCAGTGCTGCAGATGTCAGTACTGCTGCCTCACTGTTCAGGTCACATTTGTGGCTGCAATCATCTGTCCAGCAGCTGCTTCCTGAGGCCACAGGGACACTTAACAGACTATTGGATCATTTTAATCTGCTCAAAACTTGTTCAGTTTCTCTTTCCCCATTGACTTCAACGTATGTATCTGAACTGGCTGAAATTCCTGAACCTTTTTTGGCAAAGCAAATTTAGTATAGTTTTTTCATCACTAATTACAGTATATTTCACAATAGCCTGTTAGGTAAAAGACAAAACAAATGATTTAACTTCAAGTAAAAGAGACGTTTACCAAAATCCACTTACAAGTATATTAGTAGTGAACTTTGAAAGCAACAGCATGTGCAGTAAAGACACAGGTACCCACAATAATAACTTATTTCTTTAAAGTGCTTTTTGCAAAACACAGCTTGCAGAGACTGAAGACTGTACTGGGTGCATCAGGTGCAAGTCAATAAGCAACCCATTTGCACAACTCACTTGTCCATTTATACTGGGCCAAATTAGAGTTGTCAGTCAAATTAATTTGCTTGACTTTGGATTGTCAAAAGCAGCTGGAATCTCTGGAAATAAACTACATGGATGTGTAGAGCATGTCCATGGACATAGCCTTCAACCAGGGGCTTTGAAGCTGTTAGGCGAACTAACCACCATCTCATTTTCAAAAATTATATCAGTTTGGTCTTTTCCCTTTCACTCACTGACAGTCACCTTTACAATATGGTCTAAGGATATCGCTTAACACTTAATGCCCTGAAAGCTTGGTTTAGTTGGAAGCAAGAACACCTGTACAATAGGCATGTGATTTTATCGAACTGTCTGTTCAAAGACACAAACACCAGAAACCTAAACAGACTTAGGAAGAAATTGTACCCATCCACAAACCCACGCATCAGTTTCAATGAAACAGAGACCTGAAGAAGATCTCATTTAACTTTACAGATTTCTGCTAGTATGCAGAGACATCTTTGTGCCATCTTCAGTGCTATCATTTCTTCCTATCTTCTTTTTTGTCTCTGTGTGGATGTCAGAGTCTGAAGGACATCTTATTGACACAAATAGAATGAGATGTGAAGTTTGTAAAGGGATCTAATAAACTCATTGCACCAGTTTAAGGAAAATGAACCACATTAGCTTAATTTTCACGATTGTTAACTGTACTGAGGGTAATACTTACTGTAATCATTATTCCTCCTAATGGACTAATTTGAGAAGAAATTAAGTATGAAGGCACAGAAATCTGTTTGTGCTGTTTTTCCACACTTTCCCAGGTCATTTGGATTAAGTTGTCTTTTCTTAATTAAAACTTTCCATTAGGTATGGCAGTAGAGAAACTGTGTTTTGAACTCCTTATTGTTTCAGTATACTCCATTTTTTTTTCCTTTTAACTGTGGCTAGGATGTCTCTGAAGACAAAAAGAAACAGGTCCTAAGACCCATTTACTCAGTTTTGGGGGTTTGTCAGAAGTAATTGCTGCTGACAGCTGAGGTCCCTGGTTTAAACTTTTAATTACGCTGGTGGCTGTCACTTTCTCGGTCTCTCTCTCTCATCCTCATGATTCCTTGGTTTCACTTTCAACCTTTTTCTTGTTTTGTTTCTTTCCTCACTCTTGTAATTTCAGGAAACACTGAAAAAAGTTCAAGATGATGATGATGATGATTGAAAACCAATCGTAAATGAGTCCAGAAGTGAAATATATTAAGATCTACCACTAGTTCCTTAAGTTTTTCACCAAATTGTGTTTGTTTCCCAAAGTTACCTATTTGAAGTGGAACTGGACAACAAAGTGACACAATGAGGAGGTCCTGTGGTAGTTCAGTTCATACCCAGAATAATGCCAAGGAGTCTAAGGAACATATGCAAAGACATTCTCTTTATTAGATAAAATAAACACCAGAGAAGGATAAACACTGCCTCTTTAGGTCCACCTTAATGGGTTTTAATTTGCTGGCTAACCCTGACTTGTACAGCTATCATAACCTTATTTGCAGACACTTTTATTTGTTTCATTTAATTATTTTGGTTTTTAGAATCTCAAAATCCTGATGATGCAATACTTGGGTTGTCACACTTCTGCTGTAAAACGTGGTGGCGCTCACACAGACACATAGATCTTCCAAAACAAAGACCAGTGATAGCCTAGTTTAAAACTTTTCAAAATTAAACGTTATACATGTATTTTGGTTTATTTTATGAGTGTTACCACATAGAGTCAGTTTTTGAGATGTGATTTGACAAAACTTTACTTTATTCCTATTCTATTTATTTGTTTATGCAACAAGCTATGTCTTGTGACCTCGCTCCTCACATCAATTATGTCACAGGATGTGATGCTATAAACACATTAATCCTTGGTGAATTAAATCTCTTTTACAAGTAGGCAGTAATGTCTGGTCTCATTTTCAATTTCTGATCTTCTTTTAGACTTCAGTTTCTGATTTTCGTTTCATCTTTGTAGTTTGGTTGCCTGATCGTTTGTCTATTTTGGCTCTGAACTGGTTTTTCCATCTGACTAAGACTCTTGCTTTACATTATTAAGTCTAGGGGCATCATTTATAAAGCTTGAAGTATGTGTATGGAACTTTAGGAAAGAAAACTTGATGGAGGAACTTGCGTATATTTAACTCTGACCAATATGTTCACAACATTTCTAAGAAACTGGGAAATGATGACACGCTTGATCAAGCAGGGAAATAAAGGAAAGCCAGCCATATTATCAAACCGATATTATAATGTTATAATAATAATAATTCACTTTATATGCAGGGAGATTCACACGAAAGAGACCCCAAATATTCTGTAATAACTCTCGCTAGAACGAAGCAAACTGAACGAAACAATGTGCAATGTGCTCCTCAGTATATGGAGCTTTGAACAAGTTGGGATGCCCCTGTGTCGGAGTAATGAGGTAGGCGCCGGACAGTCGTTGAGACATTTAACCTCCGTTTGTAACTTCTGGAAGCATACCGCCTGTAGCCCTTCACTCAGTCACTCGACTTCTCATCAGGATGGTGGTGTACAGTAGCGAGCAGTGCATCTTCATGGTGTGAACCTATTGGGTCACCAATTTGTTAAAGTGATGTCAGACTCAACTGGATGATTGTTAGTTAACAGAAGGTTACTTCCAGCAAGATGGAGCAACGTGTCACACATTGGCAGAAATTGAGCTTTTCTTCTGCAACAGGGTAATTTTAAAAAAAGGCTTTGGCCACCACAACCGTTAGACTTCTTCCTTTGGGGTATGATCAATGGATAAGTATATTGGAACAAGCCTCACACTGTGAAAGATTTGAAGGAAAATATCCAACGTGAAATTGCCGCTCTTCCCTCCGAGATGCTTGCCAATACGTTCAAGAACATGGAGCGCCGCATCGAAATGTGTCTGGCAGAAAATGGAAACCACTTCCAGCATCGCATGTAATGAATTTGATTACACATAGGTCAAGGTATATAGCGTATTTTTTGGTTCAGATTGCTTCATCCTAACGGGAGTTACAACAGAATATTCGGGGCCTCTTTCGAGTGAATCTCCCTGTACACTCCTTCTCAGTAAATAAAAGTATTTACCACCTATGAACGGATCGGTGTTCTCTGAGAACCATGAAACAGGTGGTACATTCCACTCATCTGGTGGAAACTGAACTGAACCAGTAAGAAAATCCTCAAATTATTGTAGCTTTGTATCTAGCCATGTTGCTTTTTTAATTTTTTCATACTTTTGCTTATGTTTAAAAAGCATCTTTGTGCAAATATATAGTGCAAAAAATATATTTTGTTAATAAAGAAGCAATAGTAGCACAAGCACAGCACTTTTAAGCATCTTTCGGGATCCCCAGGCCCTTACTTGGGCCTGCTATTTGGTTCTAATTTAAATTTTCTTCCGTGTTACTTGTGAACGTTTTACTTTCTAATCATTTGTCAGTTATGTTTTTTTGTTTTTTTTTGTAAGTCACCTTTGAAAATGGAGTCTACTAAATAAATGTTCAAAATTCGGGAAACCAAATTATGAAAATTGATTAACCACCCTGATAAATATGAAAAAGTGAATCTCACTAAATTCTTAAATGATCAACCAAGATATTCTCTGGGTGCTATGTGTCTTGGAGGTGCTTGTCTCAGGCTTAAATGTGTTTTGTAACAAAAAGCACCATTACGTATTCAGTAATCATTGCAGTAATTTATAGCATTTGGAATACCTGCAGCTCTCAGCTACATAATTAAATCCTCATGACAGACTGAATGTTATCAAAGCTTTAACAAATGGGCTTATTGGTGACACAGCTGATACTTCATTGGTTTCTGTTAGCCTGTGTTTTTCCACAGTTTTGTCTCTGAACATTAGGAGGAGCCGAGCCAGTGATGTGATGAACCTGAATCTCACAAAAGGACTAACTCAAGCATTGCAGAAGGCCTTCAACGACAGCCATATGCTTGCACAGGTTAGCTGAATCTTCTCTTATTGCTTGTTGAAGTGAATGCAGGGAAAAGGGGAATGCATTGGCTTAATTGTGAGATTTAACAAGGAATGTTTATCTATTCAGATATAAGGTACTGACAAGTGGGTGAAAAGAAGATCAAAATGTGCATCATATTACTATATGTATAGTATTTGTGGTTCTGGCTTCTCTTTCACTGTCTTTTTCTGGATTCAGACTGAAATTCCTTTTAGCATTTAACTTTTATGCCAATTTCCACATCTTAATTATTCATCTATTTATTTCTAAAAAATAGATCACAAATGTCCACCAATAGTGCTAAATAAATCTCTCTATTATATAAAAAAATCCTGGGATGAGATGAGACTTTTTAGCCTGGGATGAGACAAGACTTTTTCAGAGAGATAATTTCATGTCCTGTGAAACGAGACTTTGTGCCAAGAGATTTAACCACCCCTGGGGCTGGAAATAAAAGACAAAGAGTAAATCACAAAGTAGAATGTCGTAAAAAGGTTCAAAAATGTTGGCGTGGTACACATGCAGAGCAGGTTAGAGATAATGAAAGTACTAAAATTCGAAATGATAGTAAAGATCGCATTAGCACAAACAAACGAAAATTATTACTAAGTGAAATAATGGAACAGCGAAAAGAGGTTGAATATATGGACATAGGTGATATGACAGAAGTATGTAGATATTGTTCGGATTTGAACTTTAAGTCGGAGACTTGTAGATCGTCTAATTCGTGTTGTCATCAGGGAAAAGTAGTCCTTCATCTCAATGAAGAGGCGTATCTGCGAGAATTAAAAGATTTATTGTTTGGTGAAAGTGAAATTCACATACGCGAGCTGCAGAGACACGAAATGGCTGGCACGTAGCGCATACCGGGGGGTTGATGAGTGAAGGGAATGGCAAAGCCCCCTAGTTATAATCAAATACAAATCAAGAAAATAACTCTACATCATAGAGAACTACAGCATATGCTAATATAGTGCCTATAAGAAGTAACCCCCCCCCCCCCTTGGAAGTTTTTACATTTTATTGTTATGCAATATTTCATCATAGTGGATTGAGTTTGGCTTTTTTAACACATTGATGAACAGGATAAAAAACTTTTTAATGTCAAAGTGAAAACAGATCTCTGCAAAGTGGTCTAAATTAATTATAAATATAAAACACAATTCACTCCCTTTAATGTGACATAACTAAATCTTCATTTGTGCAGCCAATTGGGTTTAGCCATCACTTAATTAATTAAATGGAGATCACCTGTCTGTATTCAGGGGTTTCAATTGATTTTAGTATGAATGCGCTTTATCTGGAAGGGCCAACTTGTGGTAAGTTAGTATTGTGGCTGAACCTACTCGAAGAAGAAGAAGAAGTCACAATTCAATGGATGGAGATAAGAACATGCCCAAATCACCCAATATCCCTTGGAGTCCAGTTAAATCAGTCATTAAGTAATGGAAAGAGTATTGCCACAGTTGCAAATCTGCCCAGAGTAGGCCGTCCAAAAAACAGAGTGATCATGAAGAAGACCAGTGAGGACTGGGCCACCAACAAACCCTAAGAGTATTCTGAAAGAGATAGCAGCCCCAAGCATAATGCCAAAGCTACACAGGAATGGTCTAAAAACAGCAACATTAAGTCAGAGTCCAGATCTCAGTCCAATGTGCCTGGACTTGAAAAAGGCTGTTCACCCACGATCCCCATGCAACTTGACAGGGCTTGAACAGTTTTGCAAAGAAGAATGTGAAAAAATGGCAGTATCCAGATGTGCAAAGCTGATAGAGACCTGTCCACACTGACTCAAGGCTGTCATGGCTACTAAAGGTGCATCTTTTAAATACTGACTCAATAAATGTGAATGCTTGTGCGATCATTTGTTTCATGTTTTATATGTGTAATTATTTTAGAGCACTTTGCAGCAATGTTTTCATTTTGACATTGAAGAGTCTTTTTCTGTTGAAATGCACTGTGATTAAATGTTATATAACAATAAAATATGACAACTTCCAAGGGGGTGAATACTGTTTATAGGCACTGTACTCTGTATTACTGCGTGTACGATGGCATGTGCAGTATGTAATTTTAGTTATTTTCTGATGTTGGAGTGCATATTTTATTATGGTGTTCACCACATAATTTGCGATAAATGTCAATATTAAGCTACCCCTTCTTTCAGAACCACGTTTTTAATAGTTATAACAAGCTGGTAATGTAGAATTCAAAATCAGTTATGTGGAGTTAAGGACGCAGGGTTTTTTCATTAAATCCAGAATATTGCAGTTTATAAATTCCTGTTAACTCTTCATTATGATATAACTACTATCCGCAAGTTTTATTGTTTACTAATCTGCTGGGGAAGACTGTGAGGTAACATTCCAAGTACAGGTGTGCAAACAAAAGCTCATTTTTAATTTCGTAAACATCTGCCGACCCATCTAGTCATCAAGTCACACACTTTCCCAGCTCATCTACTAACAAAAGCATAGCTTAGCTGATTCTGATCTACAAAAGACAAATGACAGGACTGGATCTGGGCAGAGAGAGCAGTCCTTGTGAGCACATGAGGGACTTTTCATTTAGTAGTGTTAACCCCCCCCTCTACACAATCCTCCACAACAGATCACGGTAATCTCAACCATGCTGGTTTTTCCAGAGGTACACACTTACACTTTCATTAAAGAATATTAGGACATGAAACTGCCCAAACAGGAATATTAAAGAGACGGATAGAAAGTTTTCAAAAGTAATGATGTTGCATTACTGATGTGTGTAACACATACATCCACTCCACTTAATCTGGCAGAGGAAATTCAAGTGTAGATTTTCACTTCAAGGCTAAATGAAATACAATCTCTGAATAAGGTATTCACTGCTGTGGGGAAAGCCTCACGTAGTTTGATATGTATCATCAAAAGAGCTCTTCTTGCAATTTTAAGCCATTTTTTGAATGCTCAATTGTTAGAAAATAGTTGAATTTTGTGTTATTACTTTAGGAATTTTGTATGCTTTTTTAAATTCAGTTCAATAGATCTACTAAAGGGTGGCGCAGTGGTAGCGCTGCTGCCTCGCATTTAGGAAACCTGGGTTCCCTTCCCAGGTCCTCCCTGCATGGAGTTTGCATGTTCTCCCCGTGTCTGGGTGGATTTCCTCCCACAGTCCAAAGACATGCAGGTTAGGTGCATTGGCGGTTCTAAATTGTCCCTAGTGTGTGGATGTGTGTGTTTGTGCCCTACGGTGGGTTGGTGCCCTGCCCCTGGATTGGTTCCTGCCTTGCGCCCTGTGTTGGCTGGGATTGGCTCCAGCAGACCCCCATGACCCTATAGTTAGGATATAGTGGGTTGGATAATGGATGGATATCTACTAAAGCATGGCTAATTTGTCATCAAGCAATGATTCAAAAACTTATTTATTCATTAGCTATGGTATTAGTAAAGCCACATGTAAAATAAAAAGAAACTTTTGTAACAGTTTACTGAGAAGCTTCTTTATGTCAGTTAATTAACATTTATGTTGTTTTTCTGATTGTTTTCAATAAGTAAAAAGTTGTGAAAAAGACAGTAGTAAAAGAAAGCAAGAACAAACCCCTCACAGTTTCATCTCACACTCCCCACCCATCCTGCGTGAAACAGCCATTAAAAGGGTCCCTTAAGTTATAGATGCCTGTGTAGAGAGGGAGAAAGGCACAATAGACACAGCAAACACAAAGCAGATAATCAAAACCGACAAGGGAAGAATTAGAAATTAAAACTGGGTACATGTGTGAAACCCCAGTGAACCAGCCACTCACCAAATGCACAGCAGCTTACTGTCCCTCCATATTGAAGCCAGATGACTTGTTGATTCACACTGCCAAAAGTTCAAGTAAGACTAGATTGAAGAAAGAGGACAGAAAATTACCAAAGAGAAGATAAGATTAATTCTGCAGTTATGACACCCAGACAAAACAACCTCTGCTAGATAAATGTAAGGGTAAGTGTAGAGAGGTCCATTAGAAGAAATCTGAAACAAATGGAAAATTAGTAGAGAGAATAGAGAAATGGCAGTTAGAAACAGCAGACCAAAAAGCAGAAACTGGGGGACACTGGGATAGTGGTTGCCCCAGCAGCCCCCATGTGGTGGAGGGCCTCCAAACCCAAAGGGCTCCCTTTACCAGATCTCCACAAGACCGGCTGCAAAAGAACATATTTCATTTTCGCAAAAAGGGAAAAGTATTTTGTGCATTTTTAGGCTAAATAAAACATTGAAAAATCGGTGTGTTGCTTTGTGTGACATTTCAGGCAACCGATGGCAAACAAGAGAAAATCTGCACATGTTAGTGAGTAGACAACGCAGAGATTCTTCATGATAAGAAAAAGAAAATAAGAGTTCCTCAAATCAACTAGCTGACACAACAGGTCATTGCCAAAATATCAAAGATGACATCTCTGCTTAAAGCCTCAGTAGAAGAGGGAATTGGTGAAATGCTGCCCATGTCATGAACAGATCAGATTATTATACTTTAATGTCAGGTAAATTGAGCACCGCAGCAAGTGTAACAGAAAAGACTTCTTCTGCTGTTCCTCCATGTCTGCCCCTTCTTTATAACAGCAAAAGGGCTGCAGACCCAGGTAGAAATAAGGATATGCAGTTTTTAAATAGAAATAAGTAACGATAACACTGGGGTCCCAAAATGTTGCATTATTATTTGTTAATAACTAGCCAATCACAGTGCAGGTTAAATTTAAACTTTAAACATTTATTTGAATAGCTTCTAACTTCAGTGGAGAGGCAAACGAGACTGAAATACAGGAGAACACCTATCTGACATTCATGACTCTCGAGAAAAAGTAAAGTTAAATGCAGGAAACTGTCAGTCTGATTTTTAGAGAGAGGTATGATTAGCAATGTCTTAGATTCAGACCTTTTCGGTAGGTACACTACTCTTGAAGCAACTGCTTTTCTTCTAAATCGTTTGCATCGCTCTCCCCAGTTGAGTCTCATGTCTTTTGGGCAACTTGTTTCTCTGTACAGAACACCAGCAGGAATAAATTCACTCAAACCTGATCTTTTGTTTCTTTTGGTTCTTTTCATTGGCATCATGAGTTTACGAATTGGCACGTGTCCCACACTAAATTTGATGTGAAATAGAGCAACAACAACCAGCATCTTTTAGTTTGCGTCTGTCTGAAAAAAAATATTTTATTTTGTGAATGATCACTCAAAACAGATAGGAGGCAAAATCAGTCATTTTTAAAAACTTGAAACACTCAAGCTTCTTCACACAAGAGTTTTTTTATGTCAAAAACAGTGTCCAAAAACATTAAATATGTGAAAATGCTAAATATGGGAGGATTAAATTGGGGTTCTGTTGTTAATGCTACTTTCAGAGTTAGAGATGCTAAGATTTGCACTGGGTGTGACGAGGATGGACAGGATTAGAAATGAGGACATTAGAGGGTCAGCTCAAGTTGGAAGGTTTGGAGACAACGTCAAAGAGGTGAGATTGCGTTGGTTTGGACATGTGCAGAGGAGAGATGCTGGGTATATTGGGAGAAGGATGCTAAGGATAGAGCTGCCAGGCAAGAGAAAAAGAGGAAGGCCTAAGAGAAGGTTTATGGATATGGTGAGGGAGGACATGCAGGTAATGGGTGTAACAGAACAAGATGACGAGGACAGAAAGATATGGAAGAAGATGATCCGCAGTGGCAACCCCTAATGGGAGCAGCCGAAAGAAGAAGAAGAAGATGTTAGTGTTATTTTCAGAAATGGGTCCTCACCTCTGTTATTGAGGGGTTGCCCACATATTCCGCGCTACACCACTGCTGGGGGACAATCCCAAAACATGCAAAAAAGTGCAAGGGACATTTGAGAACCGTAAGTCACAAATGGGATCAGCTGCCAAATCTATAGCATAAAGTGTGTGTGGGATGAGGTACAGATGATGTACAAATCTAAACTGAACATTTTGATAGTTTGGGCTTTTAGAGGAAACAGAGATATCATTAAACTTAGCTTTCCATTAGATGGGAGAGAAGAAGTGAGATCACGCTGACAGACTGAAAGTAAAGGTACGAGTGTAGCACACGCCTTATGCATACTTACATATAAGGACACCACTGGCTCAGAGTTTGGAGATAACAAGCTGAAAGCGCTATAAAGGGGGTGGGAGAGAAGCGCAGAGGATATTGGCACTGATATTTAATTTTTATTTTGTTATACAACTTACCTTTATGTGACACCCTTATTAAGAACAATATGTGAAAAGAGGCCAAAATTAAATGAAAAAATGTATAGCATTGATTAATTAGAGGCACTAGCTGTTCCATAGCACTACTAAGAAAGGGAAAAGGGCCATGGCATAGAAAAGAAAATCAACATAGCTGTCAGGCACACTGACTTAAGAATTCCAGTGTCACATCGTTGCTAATATATTTAGGAAAGTGTTCACACAATGGAATAATTCATTTTTCATGGTGATAATAAATTAAATACACAAGTAGTTATTCTGGCAACAGTTTTACATAATGGCAACGTTTTTCAGTCCAGAACCGAACCAAATTCATGAACTACTATTGGGTATGACTAATTAAATTGTTCTTTGTGCAATCAAATAAGCAAACAGGTGATTTGGAATTACTTTTGTCATATGATATGATAAGTTTAGGTGGCGCAGTGGTAGTGCTGCTGCCTCGCAGTTACTGTAGGAGACCCGGGTTCGCTTCCCAGGTCCTGTCTGTGTGGAGTTTGTATGTTCTCCCTGTGTCTTTGTGGGTTTCCTCTGGGTGCTCCGGTTTCCTCCCACAGTCCAAAGACATGAAGGTTAAGTGCATTGGCGATCCTAAATTGGCCCTAGTGTGTGCTTGATGTTTGGGTGTGTGTGTGTGTGTGTGCCCTGCGGTGGGCTGGTGCCCTGCCCGGGGTTTGTTTCCTGCCTTGCGCCCTGTGTTGGCTGGGATTGGCTCCAGCAGACCCCCATGACCCTGTAGTTAGGATATAGCGGGTTGGATAATGGATGGATGGATGGATGATAAGTTTAGCTGTTCACATGAAGCATTTATGACTTGTGAAATCCAACTACAAAGACCCAAACACAAAAGTGTACTTTATGTGATATTTACAGTATAGCTTATACTACGGCTGAAATCCAATGCTGGGGAATCTAGCTAATTATAAAATATTTGTAAAAGGTTTTGCCTAATGATCTGTGAACTAGAATACATTTCCTTAGTGTTGTGAATATTCAGCAGTTGGCATAAAATTGATTACAATTTAAGTCCATTAAAATTTAAATGATTACTTTCATTTAAAAATTACATTACAAATTTTTGACAAGAATATTCAATTCAGCCGAACAAAGCTCACCCATTCTATCCAACCAATTTCTTCAAAATAACAATAAGTTGAGTTTTGAAAGTCCCTAAGGTCTGACTCTTTACCCCACTACTTGGTAATTTATTCTATGTCACTGTTTTTTTTATGTGAAGAGTAGAGAAAAGCCAAGCAAAATGACACCTTTTATTGGCTAACTAAAAAGATTACAATATGCAAGCTTTTGAGGCAACTCAGGCCCCTCGAAAGCTTACATATTGTAATCTTTTTAGTTAGCCAATAAAAGGTGTCATTTTGCTTGGCTTTTCTCTACATTCATAATGGCTAACATGGTACAACACCCTAGGACTATGTGAAGAGTGAAATTTACCCTTAGCAAGTATCTAACTTTGGCCCAGTGTTCATGTTGAACTCATTTTAAAGTTACAGCCTGGGTCTACTGTACTAATTACTTTTATAATTTTAAGAACTTCAATCATTTTTCCTCTTAATCACTGTCTGTAAAAGTAAAAGGTTTCAGCTCATTTAATCTTTCTTCTCCTACCTCTCAGTCCTGGAATCAGCCTAGTAGTGCTTCTCCGAACCTTCTCTAGTGCGGCTTTATAATTTTTGTAGGCCAAACGGCAAAACTGCATACTGTACTGAGGTTAGGCCTCACCAGTGTGTTATAAAGCTTTAACATAACCTCCTTAGATTCATCCTCTACACATTGTGCTTTTTAACCTAACATTCTGTTAGTCTTCTTAATGGCTTCAGTACACTGTCTGGACATTGATAGTGACAACTCTACTATGACTCCCTTCTCTTAAGAAGTACTTTCAAGTTTCAGACCTCCCATTGTATATTCAAACCTCACATTTAACATTAAATTTCATGTCATAAATATGCCCACGCCCATATGTTGTCTATATCCCTTTGCAATGATCCAGCTGATTCTAGATTATCTGTCATACCACCTAGTTTGTCATCATCTACAAACTTAACCAGCTTGTTATTTATATTCCTATCCAGATCTTTTATATATGCAAAATAGAGCAGAGTCCTAGCACTGAACCCTCAGGGTACACCAGTTTTACAACACCTAATTCTAATAAAATTCATCACACCATTCCCCACTGCTTCCCCCACTACACCCTGAACTCCCACTTCTTTTAGTCTGATGCCCAGACTCTCATGTGGCACCTTTTCAAATGTCTTCTGAAACTCAAGATAAATAATATTCTATGCACCTATCTGATCATAAGCTTTTGTTGTTTCCTCATACATTATTTCAACATATTAGTAAAACACAACCTTCCCATCTGAACACATTTATTGATTAGTAACGCTTCTGTTTTTGCCATGTGCTACTCAATCTTTTCCTTAATAATTTCTTCCATTAAATCACCAATGACGCATGTTAAGCTTACTGGCCTATAGTTATTTGGAGCTCCCTGATCAACCTTTTTATCCTTTTTATCATTTTTTCTATTTTCCAGTCCTTTGGGATTTCCCCAGTACACAGTGACTTTGTGAAAATATACATCAAGGGTTTATATATGCACTCCTTACTCCTAACCTCCTTATGCATTCAAGAATAAATGTTATCTAGCCCTAGTGATTTGTTAGATTTCAGACTTCACCTCTACAATTTCCAAATTTACTAAATACTTCCTTAGTAGTCCCTGTTATCCACTTCTTAACATGTGTTTCACAGCTCACAGTCTTTTTGTTCCCCAATATACCTGGGCATGAAAGTCATGTGCAACTTTTTCCTCTGACTAATTTTTCTTTTTTCTTTTTAAAATGGCATAGAAATGATAACATTTGATGATACTATATACAATGCAGATATTGTTACTTTTTTAAGATGTGCAAATCTGTTGTATTTATCAGATGAGAATGTCTTGGATTATTTCAAGACCTGGGTAAACAACAGTTTGTAGCTTAAGCAGTTTGGAAATGTTATTGAAACATTCTGAATTACATATCATTTCTGAATTTTTATATATTTGAAACTTTAATTTTTCAAGTATCTTACCCAAGGAATTTTCTTTTGTTTTCGTTTCAGATTGAAAGCTTGCAAGGTGTTAATAATGTAACTGTGGGTTACTATGTAAGAAATGACACAACTGTGTATATTGCTTCAGTAGTTGTAGATGTTTTGAATAATTACGGCATTGATAAGATGATGAGTGACATCAAGCAGTATGTGGCTGATGTGCAATCTCTTCCCATTCCTGTTGCTCCATGGATTTCTACTCCTGCTCTTTGGGCGCAACTGAAAACAGGTAAGAGTCCAGTAATCAAGATTGACATCAACAATGTCTAAAGAATCAATTTTGAATCATAGTAATGAGTTAATAAACTACGAAGGACGTAAATAACATTACAGACATTTTCACGTGCCAAGACAAAGCTAATGTAGGTTAACAATATTGAGATCTGTGCACTGTGTTGTAAATTATGAACTATGGAATATGCCTACCATTTATATACTCACATATAAGTCAGGTTTTGAAACCCAAAAAATCAATCATAAAATCAGACCCTGACTTATACGTCCGTTCAAAAATGCGACACTTAATTTAAATTTTTTTTTACATCTTCTTGCCTCCTCCAATCTCTCATCAGTTTCTCAGACGCATTGAATTTTGTTGCAGCAGTGCAGTTACCAATTTCTTTTGCTACTTCAACAACATTTAATTTAAAACCAGCTTCATATTTTAGTCTGATCGAACGCTTCATCTTAGATAAGGGATGCTCTTACGATAAAGGTGTACGAGGGTGTGAGATACAAAAAACACAAATAAGTGTAAACGTTGCTTCGGAATAGTTTGGGTATTACCGTGTGGTCACATAGGCACAATAGAGAGAGAGAGAGAGGATAGGAGCACACGCTGATACAGCACATTGACGCACCCACATAGGAAAAAAAGGCAGTGTGCTCTGTGGTTACTCTCTCAGGTGGCTGTTAGCATATCATAATCTCTTGGACCAATAGCATGAGTTTTCCGCATTTAACTTATACAACCGACATTATAAAATACCAGAAATTATACAGTAAAATCAAGTCCCGACTTATCTGTGGGAGAACTTATCCGCGAGTATATATGGTAAATATTTTTGACCCAAAACCAGAGTTTTTTAGAAGCTAACATACATATTAATAATCAATAGTCATCTTATGACCATAACAAAGATGTCCACAATGAAAACAAAAGGTTGAAAGGACCAGGAGATGTGAGAAGAAATTATAAACAGGAAACAGGCCAAGGTCAAAACCAAGGGAAGAAAACACCAAGTCACCAAAGCCCAATATGTTTAATCAAAAGCAAAGTCAAATAAACATAATAAAAAGCTGTGTCACCTTGAAAGTTTGATGTCCAAAGTGAAAATTAATGTTGTTCAAACTCTTTAGCAAGGTGAGAAGCAGTGTGTAACAGTTGATAAACATCCATCTGTCCAAACATTTTTAGGACACAGTTAATCCAAATCAGAGTCATGGGTGTCTGGAGGCCTTACCATTGTCATCCCACACTTGACAGAAACCAACTCAAGATAGCAAAACAGTCCACAGCAGGCCACACTTCATCACACCCTCACACATTCCTGTACACACTGAATTTATAGCTGGCTGTGTAAACAGTGGTTCAGTGATGGGAAGGATTTCACTGAAGAGTACAACAAATAAATCAAATATAAACCCACCAGCTCAAAATGCGAGATAACATTAACAGCCGCTACTTCCCAAGGGGAAATGCTAGTTCACTGGTCAAAACAAATGCATTACAGTAAATGATGAAACTACTTTGTTTAAATGAAGATATTTTTCATGCCTTTATAATATTAATGGTAATAATGTCTATTATTGATATAAAGTTCCTTCCCCTTACGTATAGCATAAGCACACTACACATGAGTTAGTGATGTGATTGTCCGAATGCAGATTTTTAGCAACATTCTGTGCTGAACTCCCATCTCGCTAAGAGGAACACATTGGATCATCCAGGACTTAATTCTCAGATTGCCACTCTCTCCACATCTGGTGGGAAAAAGAGGCATTTTTCAAATGTATGTGTGCTCAAGAAATGGCTTTTTTGATAAATGAAACACTGTTTAAAACCCTGCAGATGTTCAAGTGTGAAAAGGCAATACTGTGCTGCTGCCTCACTTGGCACATTGTTTTGTGAATAAAAATCGTCAGCTCAGACAACTTATTATTTCAGCCCATTATTATTGCTTGCTGGCCACTGTCTTTAAAAACAAGTAATTCACTAAAATTTTGGCAGTTGTTGTTTTGAGAATTGATTTTTGCTAGTCTTTGAATTAGACTAAATTGGCAGATATATTTAAAGTTATTCTTTTTTATTATGAAATTTTATAGTATACATGATCAGCTGGTGGCAGCAGTGGTTAGTGCTGCTGCCTTTCCATTTTGAGAGTTGTTTTTTTCAAGTATCCTGTACTGCTTGTACATCCTAAAAATGTTCATACTAAATTGATTGGAAACTTTAAGTTGACCTAGTGTGAGTAAGAATAGACAGTGTGACAACCTGGGATGTAGCAGTGCCACAAACCCCTAGACATATCTACACAACACATCCTTGGTTCAGACACCTCTACCATTCTTAAAATTCCCTTCTGCAATAACACAATTAACACTGTAAAACTCTTTCCTCCCTTGAAGCCTCGTCCACACCCCTCCTGACTATGACTTCCCTTACAGGAAACTCTGCTTCTTTTATGCCAGACCCGGGTTTACATCCAGTGCCTCAGCATTGCACACCGGAAGCATTTCCGGGTCAGGTGGTCATCTATTAAAGAAGTTGTAATGTTCCCCTGGCGGAACCCAAGAACCCCAATAGGGCTGTCCCATGGGACTACAATTCCCAGCCTGCTCTGCGGATATTCCTATGTGTTACGAATATGACTTTGGGCAGCAGACACTTCTTGTTCTTCCATTGTGACTTCCCTTTCTGGCCAGAATCCAACCTACATTCCAGCTGGGACGGTCGTCCACCCAACATGGCACTCAGAGAAGATGAGAGAGAGAGTGCTATGAGTGGATCCCATTGCCAGCTCTTTTTTCTTTTCCTATTCTTTCTGTCAAATTTTATTTTTAAAGAAATGTTCTAAAAATTGAATGAACAACAGAATATGATTATTTGACTTTACGAGAGGTGTCCATTCCTTATATGATGCTCTTGTATTCAACATTTTGCACAAGGCTGCAACAAGTTCTTGACGGGCCAGCAGTCTATCAGAGACGCAGTGACCTACACACCCACATTCATAACTGAGTTCGGCATTTGTACAACCACTTGAGTATTCACTTAAACAAGTGGAGAGAACGTGAATGTTAACTACCGTACCATCATTTGGCCCAATGTTGCTGACCAGGAAAATAATGGTGAGAACAGAAGTGATTCTGGCTGATGGTCTAAGATTACATGATTGCTTTTGATGAAAGAAGAGCAATCAAATATTTCTGAACTATTCATTCATTATAGGCAGAAATGAAGAATATGTATACACATCAAATATGGAGCATGACTGAGAAAGCTTCACTTGGGTATGTGGCATTCAGCAAACTAGAGAAGGAGGGGGTTTCATGTTACTTGTCTAACTTGTTTAAACCAATCACCACTTCAGTCCGAGACACAAAATCACTTTGAAATTAAAAGACTCTCAGATTCACAAGGATATTACATCACTTTTCAGCAGCTCCAGCTTGGGAATTGTTTTCACTGTCACTTGTCTCTTTTTTCCATTCTTCCCTGAATGGCATGCCAAGCTCCTCTGTTACTTGTCCGATAAAGGACAGGCTCTGTTCAAAGAAACAAAGCACAGGCCATATACAGTAGTATAGTGTAGGCTGACTGCAGTCTTGTGTATGTGTTTTATTTGTTGAAGATTACACCTTAAATTGTATCAGAATTATTTATATTGAACATTCAAGTTAGTATGTAGTATAATAGCTACTGTAGTGTCAGGGGTTATCAGTGATAGCACAGCACTTGTAGTGTGATGAATTTGCATGGCAACATTTTCCAGCCAATAATACTAATAATTCTTTGCAGATGTGTAGTAATACACACCTCCTAATGAGCAAAGCAGGCAAGGATTGATATGCATTTACTTTCATGAAACTGGCTCTAAAATTATTTTCTCAGGCAATTTTGCAATTGCGAGATGCAAAACTCTCTAAAGAATCTTTTAGAGTTTTAAAGACTTTTTTAGATGCAAAACGAGGAATATTGCTCCCTAAAGCCTCATTCACAGTTATGCGTTTACCTGTGTTCATTTCTGAACTGTGTCATGCATGTACTCTGTACCATACCAGTAAAATCAATGCTAATTATGTCTCTTGTTCAAATCACCACAGAGGAGTGTGGTATTCTTTTTAAAAATGTGTGTATTTCCTACACAAAGACATACTAAAACACACCTTTGTGCACATTACGCTTTTCTCCACAATAAATCTCGGGAGTCACTGCTGTTAAATCCCACTGTCCTGATTGTGTAGCAACTGCCTTATCCTAGTTGAGGATTTGCACACCTTCTGTGATTTTTTTTCCTCCCACTAGAAATCTTTATTTAAATTCTAAATAACAGGCATATGCATAAGGAGTTAATGTATCAAGACACTTCCAGACAGCAACCAAACACACTTTGTGTCAATGGATTTTCTGGCTGCAAAACACAATTTATTCTGCAAATGTTTTGTGAAGCAAAACACTGGAGTTTCACTGCAAACTCAATTTCATATGAATTATTTCTCTTATCATTGTTCACACCATTTGCATTATTAGAAGAAAAGAAAAAAATGAAATTGAATCATTATATATGACACAACAGACAAATTATATTGCAGTATGCCTAGATGATAGTCAGCTTTTCATGGTGCTTCAGTGTATGTTGAACACACCAAAGTTCTGTATACTGCAAATGAATACTGCATACCTAGAGATGTATTCTTTATTTTTTTATTACACAATACATTTTCAGTATACAGATTATAAACAGTGTATTTAGAATGTTTTCAGATCCCTTCACTTTCAGCACACTTTATCGTTTTGTACATTTGATTTTCAATTGATACAGTTGCCATTTTTGCCCATTAATGTACTCTCAATAACCCATAATGGTAAGTATTCAGTACTGTGGTCAAGTGCATCCTATTTGCTTTAATTATTCTTGAGGTGTGTCTAGAACCTGATTGGAGTCCATCTGTGACAAACTGAACTGTTTAGACATCGTTTAGAAAGGCACATACCTGAGTATATGAGGTCCACAATTCACTCTGCATGTCAGGACAAAAAACAAGTCATGAAGTCCAAGGAACCCTCTGTAGACCTCTGTGAGAATTTTAATTTGGCAAAGCTTGCAACAATGGTATAATGCCATTTCTAAACCTTTGAGTGTTTCCACAAGCACAGTGGCCTCAATAATTGTGAAATGGGAAAAGTTTAGAACCACCAGGAATCTTCTCAGAGTTGGCTGTTTGGCCAAACTGAGGTGACCAAGAGCCCAATGGAGACTCTAACAGATCTTCAGAAGCCTTCTGTTGAGATTGGAGAACCTGTCAGAAGGATGACTATCTCAGCAAAATTCCATCAATCAGGCATTTATGGTACAGTGGATAGGCAGAAATTGCTTTTGAGTTAAAGGTATTTAAACACTGATGAGGCAAAAAACTGAACTTGTTGGGCTCTGCTCATCACCTGCCTAAAACAATCACTGCGGTGAAGCATGGTGCTGGCAGCATCATCCTATGGGGTTGCTGCTCAGCAGCAGGGACAGGGAGATTTGTCAACATTAAGAGAAGGATGAATGCAGCCAAATGCAGAGAGGTCCTTGAAGAAAACTACTCGGGAGTACACACAGCCTCAAACTGGGGCAGTGTTTCACCTTTCAGGCAAGACAATGCTGGAGTGGCCTCTGGACAAGTCTCCAACTGTCTTTCAGGGGCCCAGGCAAAGGCAAGACTTAAACCATAAAGAACATGTGTGGAGAGACCTGAAGATGGTAGTCCACAGATGCTTCCCATTCAATATAATGGAGTTGGAGAGGATCAGAATGGGAATCCCAAATCCATGTGTGCAAAGCTTCTGGAGACTTACCTAAGAAGACTTAAAGCTGTAATTGCTGCCAAAGGAGCTTCTACAAATTACCAAATTCTACACAATTAAGGGTCTAGTACTTATATGAATCAGAGAGTTCAGTTTTTTGATTTTTCAATTGAAATTTTCATTATGGGGTATTAACTTTAGATGATTGAGCAAAATGGAAAATGTATCCATTTAAAATTAAATCTACAACATAATAAAGTATGTGGTAAGTGAAGGGGTCTGAATTCTTTCTGAATCCATTGAACATTTTCTCTCCACCATTTGACTTGTTAATATAATCCTGAGATTTTCTTCTCTGGATTACTTGAAACACTGAATATTTACTTGTAACAATGTTAATGGAAATATGTAATTTCTACATAATCACATTAAATCTTACTTTCTTTATTCAACTGTTATTATTTTACTTTCTGAATGCATTCCTTATTATTTTTAATTATCTAAAAGAGATTTTTGTTTTAGTCCTTAGGTTTGTAGGCCCTACAGACAACATTCAGTCCTGCAGCTTTACTCAAACCATGGAAGAAAGACTTCAAAATGCATTTGAAGAGGCCGAGGCAACAATCCTAAATGCACATAATATTCTATCTGTTCAGGTAAGTAAAGAAATTATTTTAGAGCTCTCATAACATTTAAGTAACTAAAAAAAAAGTCTGGCTACTGCTTCACACAGGCAAATATTGTTTCTTCTTCTTCTTTTGGCTGCTCCTGTCATAGGTCACCACAGTGGATAATCCGTTTCCATATCTTCTGTCCTCCACATCTTGCTCTGTCCATCCTTTACATCCTTCTCCCAATAAACTCAGCATCTCTCCTCTACACATATCCAAACCAACGCAATCTTGCCTCTCTGACTTTGTCTCTCAACCTTCCAACCTGAGCTGATCCTCTAATGTACTCATTTCTAATCCTGTCCATCCTCGTCACACTCAATGCAAATCTTAACATCTTTAACTCTGCTACCTCCAGCTCTATCTCCTGTTTTTTGGTCAGTGCCAAATCTCCATCCATATAACACAGCTGGTCTCCCTATCATCTTGCAGACTTTCCCTTTCACTCTTGCTGGTACCCATCTGTCACAAATCACCCCTGACACTCTTCTCCACCCACTCCACCCTGCCTGCACTCTCTTCTTCATCTTTCTTTTCCACACAACCCATTACTCTGCTGTTGATCCCCAGTATTTAAACTCCTCCACATTTGCCAACTCTATTCCCTGAATCCTCACCATTCCTCTGACCTTCCTATCATTCTCACCCATATATTCTGTGTTGGTCCTACTGACCTTCATTCTACTCCTCTCTAGAGCATATCTCCACCTTTACAGGGTCTCCTCAGCCTTTTCCCTACTCTCATTACAGATAACAGTGTCTTCCACAAACATCAAAGTCCACAGGTGTTGTGAAATTTGTGAGTCCTGAGAGCACAGGTGCAAAAGCACTCTCAAAAATTGCCCACTAGAGGGGGAAAACACTGTCAAATACCCTGACTAAAGACCCAAAAAGTCAAGACAAATCTTTATTAAATTAAAGGTTTATTTTCAAAAGGCTCTGAAATACACAAAGCTCCATTGAGCACAAGGATTTGCCTGAACAGGTAAGGCAATCCACAGTGAATAAAGTTCCAATACAATAGCCAAACATCGTGTACATAAAATGAGTAGAGGTTCAAATATAACAACACAAACACAGTCCAAATATGAAATCCATAGGCAAAGTCTAAAACAGAGCAAGGGTTGAAAAATTCAGAAAATCACAAGCAATAGCAAAAGCACAGAAACAAGAAAACACTCTACTGCCAGAGCATTCAGTGAACCTCAAGGAACTATGGGAGGCCCTCCCTTAAATCGGGTGGAGAGGTGTTCGTGACGGTGATTGGCTGATGGCTGCCCGCCCCTTGGGGAGCCACCTACAAAACACAGGGAATGTTACCTAGGCCATGCTCCTTTCTCAACACACACAGCCACACAGAAAAAGGTACATTATAAACAAAAGAAACATTAATACAAATAAATAATATAAATTAAACAATACAGACACAAGACACAAATTTGAACACCGGCCAGGGGGAAATGTTGGCTGAAACATGACAACGGGACTCCGTCTAATCTTGTCTGTCAACCTGATGATCACCATTGCAAATAAGAACGGCTTGGAGTCAATCCCTCATGTAATCCCACCTCCACATTGAATACATCCATCACTCCTACCGCAGACCTCACCACTGTCACACTTCCCTCGTACATATCCTGTACAACTCTTACCTACTTCTCTGCCACTCCCGACTTCCTCATATAATACCACAACTCCTCTTGAGGCACCCTGTCATATGCTTTCTCCAGGTCCACAATGACACAATGCAACTCCTTCTGGCCTTCGCTATACTTCTCCATCAACACCCTCAGAGCAAACATCATATCTATAGTGCTCTTTCCTGGCATGAAACCATACTGCTGCTCATTAATCATCACCTCCCTTCTTAACCTAGCTTCCACTACTCTTTGCTATAACTTCATGCTGCGGCTGATCAATGTTATTCCTCTGTATTTACTACAGCTCTGCACATCACCTTTATTCTTAAAAATCGACACCAGTACACTTCTTCACCAGTCAACAGGCATCCTCTCACTTTCCAAGATTACATCAAACAATATATTCAAAAACTCCACTGCCATCTCTCCTAAACACCTCCATGCTTCCACAGGTATGTCATCTGGACCAACAGCCTTCCCATTATTCATCCTCTTCATTGCTGTCCTTACTTCCTCCTTGCTAATCTGTGGCACTTCCTGGTTTACTATCTCCAAATCATCCAACCTTCTCTCTCTCTGTCATTCTCCTATATTGTTTAGACTAAGAAAAAGACCTTACCTTTACACAGGAGCTTTCATGATTTACTGAAACATATCAAACAACACAAACAAAGTCTTTTCTGAATAAGGCCCCAGTCCCCTTAAATCTATCACAGATGGGTTTTATGGAAGCCAGCATAAAGGAATTTAACTGAGTTTACTCTGCATTTTTCTGTCTTCAAGAAAGGCTGCAACGCTAGATTTCCCTTGCAATATCTTTGTTCCGTATCTAAATCCCTGCAAGACATATAACACATAATTACAAAGCACCAGACCTTTAAATCAGGATTTTCAATTTCATTCCATCAGACAGTTTGTTAGGGTAAAGGTGCACTTGTACTGGAAATATTTTCAGAACATTTGGCCAATGCACTGAATAAATGAAGGTGGATGTAATTTTATGTACAGATATTTCACTAAAATTACTGGGATTGAAAAAAAAAAATGAATTTAATGAATTCCTCATTTTAACAACCGAATGGTGACAGCTATATTGAAAATTTATAGTAAAAATGAAAAATTAAATTATTTTTATGTTTCATTTTATTATGAACAAGAGACATAAACATCACATAGTTTAGAGAGTTAATTTAACCACTGGGCCAGAATGAATTTATTTATCACAAGTGTTTACCTCCAACTATGTATGTATATTTACTCTGGAAGATTCCCTTCAAAGGCACCATTGTGTACCAGCAGTTCATAACACTTAACTGCAGCTCTTCTTTAGCCACAATAGCTGGTAGTACTCTTATTGGTAAAGTTAACATTTAAGTATTTACTTGAAATCCTTTGCCATCTAGGCTAGATATTTAGATATGATCAAATCAAACACTTACAACCAAATAGTTAATCATAATGCAAACTACTGTAACTCTAGCATCACCAAGTCCTTCCATGTTGCTAAACAAAAAAACAATAGTGAGAGTAAAAGTAATTCTGGCTGATGGTCCTTAATTACATGATTGCCTTTGATGAAGGAACAGAAATCAAATATTCTGGCTGGAATTACTCAGTTATCCAGTCATGGCTCACCCATGATCAATTTAAGGTGATTAACTCAGTTAAAGCAGAAAGCTGGTTTCTTAATAATCTGCATTTACATGGGCAAGTAATCTTCTGTAGTTCTCCTTTGTCAAAATGCTCCAATGTCATTAAACTGCAAAAATGAGTTAAACGTCGTCATCGGCCACTGTGAATCAGAAAATAAGCATGATGCCTGAGATAATTTTCTTGTGTTTTATAATTATGTTTAGGTAAAATGATGCTTTATTTATAGTGTCTGTTACCAGATTGCATGCAGCACACTCTTTTCTGCTTGGCTGTGCAATTAAGCACTGCAAAGGACCCAGTTTGTGGGCTTTTTGCCTTTGCTGCTGTAATAATAATAACACTGCTATTTTTAATTCAAAAAGATAATTATTGCTATTAGGTTGTTACTTTAAAAAGTAATTGAGCTACATAACGCACATTACTTTTAACATGTCACTCTACCG
Source organism: Erpetoichthys calabaricus (assembly GCF_900747795.2). NCBI lineage: Eukaryota > Metazoa > Chordata > Cladistia > Polypteriformes > Polypteridae > Erpetoichthys > Erpetoichthys calabaricus. The sequence goes on from NC_041395.2 coordinate 68,969,473, forward strand.
CTCTCGAGATTGTGTTGCAGAGGTTAGCACTGTACATTCAGCTCATCAACACAAACGTAGAGAGTTCATAAAAATTGAAACAGATTATTTCAGCTATGAGAAGGAATAATGCAATCACACAAATGCTTGCCTCTGGTAATGCAAAGCAAATACAGTACATGCAACAAACATGCACAGACTACAAAATCCTTAACAGTAACCCGATTAAGGGTTTACATACCCACAAAATCGTGTCATTTGCAGAGAAATGTACCTTCATTAATCAGATTACTCTGAGGCCAATAACCTGACTTTTCTAATCGGAATAAGGAATTACATTGCATTTTGAACTACCATTCAAACTTTTGAGGTTTGGTTAATAGGCATGAACAAACACCTACTGTAAATACTGTACCCTGTTAATTTAGTTAGTATAAACAATCCTACCTTCGTCCTGGAGTGAAGTCTTTACCAGTTATGAGGATCCCTAGAACTTGATATAATGTATTTTTGGGTTGCCTTCAGTAATTAGTTGAAAATAAATGAATCCACAACATAATAAAAATAAACCCAAGACACGTTTTATTTTTATTTCATAAAAGTCTAAGACTAATGAATCCCTGTTTCTTTTTTTAACCTTCTATTAGATTCTGAGCACATCCCAGTCAATAGGATCTCCAGCTGTCTCTTTGATCTACGTGGTGTGGAATCAGACAAAACTCCTGAATGGAACAATCTCCAGCTCCCTTCTCAATCAGCTCACAGCGGAACTGGTTGGATATTACTTACTGTTTCCTCCGCTGATAATAGCAGAACGTACGTTTTGTTTGTTTATTTTATGGTGAGCAATGTTTATCATAAAATAGAATTTCCAAGCCTAAAATCATGGAATATGAATTAATCACCATATACAGTGTGGGGGAGAAAAACTCACTTGACTTGGGACGCCGACTCAGGCTGCTCTGTGTATGGCAGGGTGTCGGTAAAACACAGAGATGTTTCAGGGAGGCTTATTTCGAACAGTCACAAAAGGAATGAAGACCAGGCACGTAATCTTCATTAATCTTTATTGAAGGCTCATGTTGTATTCAGATATAGCAAACGTTACTGTACTGCTCCATGCTGCCCGCTAGGCCTCTAGATCACTTAATTACTAGCCATACACTCCCCAGGTCAGGTTAGATTGGCTCTGTCTTTCTTTTATATAGTAAGATTCATTTTCTAAAGAAAAAAAATGCATTGTAACATTAAACTGTGTTAAAAGCAGGTTGACTGATGTAAGCGTTTTGTTGTAATTCATTTTGAAGTAATTCACTGTAAACTATTCATTTTAATAATTTGCTATCATTATCTGCCTTACTGGTTTTCCCATCGCCTAGGAATTATCTATTGAATTGTGGCATCCTTTTTTTTCCTAGTAAAAATAGAAGCAGTCATTGATGTTATCTGAGAGGTTGTGCTGCCACTGCTCTGTTACAGGCCAGGACATGGAACCTTTTAAAGTGTTAAAAATAATTTAGTGCAAGCAATAATTGCATTGAAATGGTTCACATTTCTTGACGTTTATTCTTACTACTAATTCTTACTACTGTCAAAAGTGCAAAGGAATAGTGGGCTCACTTGTGACCTGTAATAGAGTCAATGCCAAGTCTCGGCACTTAGTATGTACAGAATTCACAAAGTAGAGTTTCTACTAAAGATTATTTTGTTAAGTGACAGGAGACTCTACTTAATTAGGCTAAAATATGAAAGTTGTAATGCATTGCTAATTAGCAGCAGGTTAAAAAGCTTGTGAAGCTAATTTGTTCATTTTGTAATGATATTTTTTTCAGCGCTGGAATATCAGAACCTTGACACTTCATCAGCTACAACAGACTACTGGGTGATTACAGGTAAATTATACTCAGCTTTCTTTTTTTAACTCTTCGTTGAAAAATAGCAAATTTCATCATTGTAGTTAAATAAAATTGTAATTAGTATAACACTGGTTGCTGCTAAAAAATGGATTTGAACGTGGCCTGATTCTTCTCTGCATGGAATATGCGTATTCTCCTTGGTGCCACATAGCTGTTTCTTTGGACGTTCCTCTCATATAAGTTGATTGGAGATTTTAAAATTAGGCCATTGCTGGGTTGAAAGGAGATTTTTGGTTTAAGAAAGGCGGAAAGAAGATTTTAAATTGGGCGGTTGAATGAGCCTGATTGTGTGTGTACACGTGTCTACGATGAATTAACACTGCGGTCAGGACTGGTGCTTGCCTTGTATCTAATTTTGCCAGGAAAAGCTCTGATCCCAGTAAACATATAACGAAATAACAGATGGATGAATGAGTAAGTAATGCCAAGTTTTGTATAGAAATATGAAGTTATTTGATTTTTATCTCTATATCTATAAAGCACTGTCTATGTTGCTTGTATGCACCCAGTGTGACCTATTAACAGAAAAACGGCATCATGCAAGTTATGTTGATGAGGTGATGGTTAGCACACTTACCTTTCAAGCACAGTTCATATTTAGAGTATTTTTCCATATCCACCTTTCTATTTTCTCACCAGGGCACCACTAGGGACTAATTAGTTTAATTTAGTACATTGTTAAGACTGTTTACAGTCCCAATGAAGAAACTCATTGTCTTAGTAAAAAAAACTACAGGGACTAAATATAAAAACTTCTTTCCTTTGTGATGAACAGAAAGTTGACTGGAGTCCCAACGAATAGCTAGAGTGGCAACCTGGCCTCCCTATCTAATGCAATTGTCCAAAAAACTGAATACAAACAAGCACTCGGTGGTGCAACAGAAATCAGGCTTCATAAGTGCCATCTTGGTCAACCAGGCTCAGTAGTAAAAGGGGCTCGTCTGAGCGGATCAGTCCCAGGCAATTGCATCATGCGGGGGGCTTCTCCCTGAAGTGAGACACCCTTCTCTGGGAGCATTATGGTTTTACTGTATAGTGTTGAAGTCCACATGGGTGGGGCCTTTGGGAGTTCAGTTGCCCTCAAGGGGTGGCTTCTCGGTGCTCAAAGACAAAAAGAGATGACATGGGTAGCTGCCATGCCCCATCTTGTCCCTTAATAGAGCCTGGATAGGGCTTTCTCAGACGTCCATATATGAAACCTTGTAATATCATATCATTCATTTTCCCTTCAGTAATAGCATGTACTGGAGGATTCCTTAGCATTTCTTGTTTTTCTAAAAGTCAAAAATGTTTTTTAAATGAAATATTTATTTTCATTTGGAAAATAGTCCTATTTCAGTTAGAGAAACTGTTAGCATTCTTTATATGTGACCTCATTTGACATAATATTTATAGATGCCCTTTGAAACCAGCCGTGATATGAACTAACCTTTACAGATATTCTCCAAATCTAATTTCCTTTTGATTTAAATTTAGTCCAGTTTCATCATTCATTTGTATTTTTATAGATACTCTCACGGTAAAGAACAGACAGCACCTAAGGAGATCCAGTTTTTCTTGTTTTTTTTTTTTTTATTTTTATATACAGCAGTTGTATATTGGATTTGCTGTTGGGCTCACATTGCATTTTTGCAATACTGACCAGTATAACTTTGCATTGCTGTGTCCATTTAAGATTGGCTCCACTGGTACCTGATGTGGACTGACTATTTTTCATCATTTTTGCTTATTATTTCAAGTACCGTATATACTTTTGTATAAGTATAAGGATCTTGAAACCCGAAAAATCGATCATAAAATTAGACCCCGACTTATACAGCCATTCAAAAATGTGACACATTTTTTTTTTACATCTTCTTGCTTCCTCCAATCTCGCACCAGTTTCTCATACACATCAAATGTTGTTGCGGCAGCGCAATTACTAATTTCTTTCACCACTTCAACGACTTTTAATTTAAAATTGCCGCATATTTTCCTCTGATCAAATGCTCCATCGTAGATAAGGGATGCTCTTACGATAAAGGTGTATGAGGTGTGAGATACAAAAAACACAAAACAGTGCAAACGTTACTTCAGAATAGTTCGGGTATTACAGTGTGGTCACCAAGGCACCATACATAGAAAAAAAGGCAGTGTGCTCCGTGGTTACTCTCTCAGGTGGGCGTTAACATATCAATATCTCTTGGATCAACAGCGTGAGTTTTCCACATTCATCTTATACGACGAAATAATACGGTAAAATCAAGTCCCGACTTATCCGTGGGAGAACTTAAACGCGAGTATATATGGTAAATTGATTAGCTTGCTTTCACTACATTTACACACATAATGACTCTTCATACTTGAATGTTAAGTGAAAGTTTTTCAGCATTCTGGGGGCAATATCTAGGAGCATGGCTGTTTACTAGTAGGCTCCTCAGCTATCAAGATGATCATATACCAGTTTTCGTAATAATTGGAGACCATTCCTCCTGGATGCAATTATTTTTTGTTATATATGAACCAACGGTGCACATTGTACTTAATAATTCTGATATTTAATTAATTAGATAGATAGAATTCTTTATTGTCATTATGCATACACATAGCGAAATTTTTTTTTTTGGTAGGACTCAGCTTCAAGGCAGAATACTTAAATACATAATACAATATAAATAATAAAATAAACATAATAAGTATAAAAGACAGCAGCAATAAAACATTATCAAGTCCAGACTTTTCTTGAGGTATTACGCCTGCAGAGACCAGTGATCTGTGTGCATGGGTCTGCAGGGGAGGAATATGAGTGTGTGTGTTTGACTACGAGGGAAAGTGCGTGTGCATGTCTACAGGGGTGCAGGTTAGGGGTAGATGTAGATGTAGATGTATGTGTGTGTATCAGCAGGGGCAGATGGACTTCACAGCTCTGGGAAAAAAGCTGACTTTCAGTCTGCTGGTATGTGTTTTTATGTTTCTGTACCACTTTCCCGAAGGCAGTGGTACAAACAGTCCATTTCCCGGATTGGTGAGATCCACAGCTATACATTTGGCTCTCTTCTGCACCCTTCCAGTAAATACAGAGTCCAAGTCTAGGAGAGGACTTCCTACGGTCCCCCCTGTGCTGTTCTCACCACCCGTGCCAAGTCCTTCCTGTCCTGTGCAGCTGCCGTACCACACTGTCATACTGTGACAGAGAATGCTTTCTGTTGCGGATCTGTAGAAGTTTGTGAGCAGCCGAGAGGAGAATCCAGCACGTCTCATCTTCCTGAGGAAGAAGAGTCTTTGCTGGGCCTTCTTTACCAGGTGAGATGTGTTCAAAGACCAGGTCAGATCCGATGTGATGTGGATACCCAAGAACTTGATATTGTCCAAACACATTACAGCCTCCTCATGTATGAATATTGGAGCATGTTCTGTTCTTCTGGGCCTCCTATAGTCCACAATGATCTCTTTGGTCTTGCTGGTGTTCAAGATGAGGTTGTTGGCCTAGCACCATAGTGCTAGGTGTTGTATCTCCTCTTTGTAGTGAGTCTCATCATTGTCTGATATGAGACCCACCAGGGTCGTATCATCCGCCAAATTCACAACCATATTTGTGGCATGGATAGCAGAGCAATCGTGCGTAAATAACATGAAGAGTGCTGGGCTGAGCACACAACCCTATGGCGTGCCTGTGTTCAAAACCAGTGTAGCTGATGTGCAATCTCCAATTCTAACCACCTGAGGCCTGTTGGTGAGAAAGTCCCTGATCCAGAGAGTGTTAGGGAACTGCAGATGAGTCAGAGCTGTGTGAAGTGCAATTGAGATGACATCCTCTGTAGATCTGTTCCTCCTGCAAGCGAACTGATGGTTGTCAAATCCAGCAGGGATGGCATCCTTGATGTACTTTAGGAGGATTCTCTCAAAGCACAAGTCAGAGCCACAGGGCAGTAATCATTATGGCAGATGACTGCTGATTTTTTAGGCACTGGCACAGTAGTGGAGGATTTGAGGCAGACAGGGACCATTGCAAGTTGTAGAGAAAGGTTGAAAATGTCCATAAAGACTCATGCCAATTGATCAGCACATATTTTCAGTATCTTACCCGACACCTTATCCGGTCCTGCAGCTCTGTTGGTGTTGATCCTCCTCAGGGTGGACCTCACTTGGTGTAGTTGTAAGATGTACAGTCTCCCTACTGCTAGAGGCATCAAAGCGTACATAGAAACTGTTCAAGATGTCAGGGAGACTAGGATCATAGCTGACCTGCTGATCGCTGCGCTTATAATCCGTTATGGTCTTTAAGCCTCTCCACATGTTCTGTGAGTCATTGTTATCAAAATACTTGTCGATACACTGTTTGTATCTGTATTTTGACAGGTTTATTCCTTTTTTTAGTTCTTTACGGACTTTGCTATATGCTAGCCTGTCGCCTGACCTATATGCAGAGTCCCGGGCTTTAGGCAGGGACCTCACCATACTGTCCAGCCACAGTTTCTGATTTGGAAACACCCTAAAGGTCTTCGTGGGCAGGACAGCATCAGTACAGAACTGCACATAGGACAGGTCAGATGATGTATATCCCTTTAGATCTGAGCCCTCTTTGAACACTCCCCAGTCAGTAAGCTCAAAACAGTCCTGTAATGCTGAAGATGCCTCTTCAGTCCATACTTGTACTATTCTGGTAGTCGGTTTCATCTTGCAGATCATGGGAGTATAGACTGGGATCAGGTCCACTGCAATGTGGTCTGACATGCCCAGATATGGGGCTACTACAGCCTTGTATGCTCCTGGGATTATAGTACAAAAACAATACATATCCATAATTAACAGTTGTGATGCCATTAGGGGACGTACAGCCGTCCTAAGCTGGACACACTCAGGCAGGACACAGGTTCAACACAATACCTGGTTTATTTACACTAAAGTGTGCACAAAACACCAACACACCTATATACAGTCCCTTCTGGTCGCCAGTCCATCCGCCTCCACTCCTCCTTAGGCTTCTTCATCTCGACTCTGGCCATCCAATGGAGTGAGGCGGCTCCTCTTATTCAGGTCCTGGAAGTGTACCAGGTGGCTCGTCAGTGTTACCTGGAATCACTCCCAGGTGCGCTGGAGGCCCTCTATAGGGCTCTGCAGCTTCCCCTGGTGGCCCCCACGCAACCCAACAGGGCTTCACCAAACTCCAGCTCCCAACATGTCCTGTGGGAATCCGTGGTACCACAGCCATCTGGGAGGTCTGCCTCCTAGTATCCCTGGGGAAATATTGCCTCACCAATGCCCTCTCCCCTGATCCTTCCACTCTGTTGGCGTCCTGGCCAGGTAGTGGCCGTGGCTGCCCATCACACAGTTTAAAACATGTGTTTTGTGAAAAAAATGTTACGTGATGAAGAAAAATCTTTTCATTTTTTAATTCAGCACCCAATAATATGAATAATATAATATATAAAAATCACAATGAAATAATCAAAACAAATTTGTCCATGTAGACCAGTGTAACGAAATTTTCAATGTTATACAAAAAGGCCCTTGTCATGGAACAGGTAATAAGGTAACAACTTACAGCTTTTGTGTAGCAAGGAAATTTATTATTAAATAATCAAGTCTTGAAAGTTGGTGCAAACAATTCCTAGAGGTGTCCCAACTTTTGTTGAATACTTATAAACTCTCTGTCTGTAGAAGAAAAATGTGGGAACAGACTGTTACTACACCCTCTGAAGTATTATTTGGATAATATAAGGTTAGCATCAGTGCCTGATCTCGCTCTGGGGTGGTATTGCTTAGATGGTTCCCAGTCACGCATGTGTGACTGTATATATGCATCGATCAGCCGCAAAATTAAAATCACCTGCCTCATATTGTGTTGTTCCCCCTAGTGCTGCCAAAAACACTCATCAAGACATTAATTCCATAAGACCTCTGAAGGTGTCCTGTGGTATCTGGCACCAAGACTTCATCAGTAGATCCTTTACAGATCCTGGGGGCTCAATTGATCGGACTTGTTTTTCCAGCACATCCCACGGGGGAATTTGGAGGCCAAGTCAACACCTTGAATTCTTTGTTGTGTTCCTCAAATAATTTCATAGCAATCTTTGCAGTGGGGCAGGGTCCATCATCCTGCTAAAAGAGGCCACTGCCATCAGGGAATACCATTTGCCTTTTACCTGCTCCTAAGCATCATTTTCAAGAACTGACTGTTCACTTGCTGCCTAATATATCACACCCCTTGACAGGTGCCACTGTAGAAACATAATCACTGGCAGTGGTTTTAATGTTGTGGCTGATCGGTGTATAGTGTATATTGTAATATGCAAAGACACGGGTTCAACAACAATGAGAGGCATGGAGTCAGATGGCCATCCTGTTTAATGATGGTTGGCAAGAATGAGAAAATAAGCAGAACAGCCATAGCTGTATGAAAGAAAAGAAGAAATATTCTAGTGTATAAAACGTATCTCCTGGTCCAAAGAGAATGGGAACTTTTGGTGGCTTGGCTCTTTTTATGATAGAAGGCAGGAAGAAGTGGATTCTGGAGAAGGCAGAAGTGGAAGTGACATTATTAGTCATCTGGCCCAGAACCCTAGTATTAGATATTAATGACAGATGGTGGCATTGCCTAGATTTTTAGAGGCTTAGGCTCTGGACACTTGGATCAAATAAACTTTGGTTGATTTTCTCTTTTTTTGCTTTCTAACTTAGTTATAGTTTTAGTCTTTATTCTCATCTCCATCATCTGATCAGCCTCTTAACTAACTGTGGCCATTTTGTGCAGGCACAGTACAATTGTTAATCACTGTGTGCTGCTGGCACTTGCCCACTGTCTCTCATATTTGCTTGTATCCCCTCAATGTGCATGTATAAGGGGCTGCATGATGCTTGCCATTGTGTTTGGAACATAAATGAATAATGTTTAAAGAAGGTGAATTGCAGCAGGTGTCTGGAACTGCATCGTTTACTAGACATGCTAAATGCATCTTTGCTATGGTTTTCCTGATGTTTACAATTTTCTTGTTTGTTCTTTTTGCTTTTTCCTCCTTTCATTTTTTTACCCTGATTTTTTGCATTTTAGCGTTTGTGTACACTTTAGAGCAGTTTAAGGTTAGGTCCGTTTCTTGATTTGGAGCTGTTTGCCGGTCACTTTGAAAGGCACCTGTTAGCTCTTCCTTGATGAGATTAAAGACGGGGCTTGCTAGGGTTTATGCCACATGCTGTTTGACTCTCCATGTGTTGCTATACAAACGAATAAGTGCAGAAGTACAACTTCAGTTTTTTTTTGGTCTAGCTGAATGCTGACATATACCCCGTTCAAACCTCCTGGGGCCAATCACAGTTGCCATGTTATGAACATGATAGATAGATAGATAGATAGATAGATAGATAGATAGATAGATAGATAGATAGATAGATAGATAGATAGATAGATAGATAGATAGATAGATAGATAGATAGATAGATAGATACTTTATTAATCCCCAAGGGGAAATTCACATACTCTAGCAGCAGCACACTGATACAAAAAACAATATTAAATTAAAGAGTGATAAAAATGCATGTATAACAGACAGTAACTTTGTGTAATGTTAAAGTTAAAGAAGTTAAAGAAAAAGTTAAAGAAAAGCTTGCATAGATCTGAGAAATTGTGTTTAAACCAAACCTTATCTGACCTGTTCTATTAAGTATTTACAAATCTGGTTTCATTTGGACTACTCTATATTAAGGTTAGCAAAAGTTCTATAAATCTGACCTACTTTGACATAATTAGTTCTGGCACTTTTTTAAAACTAATAAAATGTAAAATCTTATTTTAGTCAAAATAGCTAAACTATAATCTAGAAGACATAAATTACACATTCATTGAATAATGTGGAATCTATAAATATTACATTTTATTCTTAGAAGTGACCCAATTTAATGGCAAATATGTGGTGTAAGAACAAGGCAGCATTCCAGTTTTTTTTTTATTCCCTGCATTTAGAGTTTAAAATTTTTTATTTATTCAAGGTACTCTGTTTTTATTCCTGTTTGTTAACAGGAGTTTGTGTGTGTGACCTGCTATAAACTAGTGTAGTTTCCCATCTCTCATGTCAGTTAACTAGTTTAAGGAACTAAGAAAAAGCTTAAAGCCTGTTTTAAAGAAAATATATCTACAAAGTACAGTATATAATATAGTATAAACTAATCTATGTAGTATAAAAATGCATTTTCCTGTAATAAGTCATACTGTTTTAAAATGCTCACCCTATCTTCACCTGCACTGATCTCTTTTTCTTTAATGTCTTCAGTAATTCAGGATGTCAGTAACGCTTCTTTAGAGGAAAATTATCAAAGCTTTGCTAGTTTGATGGAGCAACGTCTGGCGGAATTATTTGTTAATGCTCAGAATCAAGCAAGACGATTTCGTAGAGCAACAACTGTGGGAAGCTACACAGTTCAGGTTGGTACCTGTCAGAAGGTTAATATGATCTCATTATTTATTATATTTCCTATTGGAAGTTATTGTGGAACATGTGAGATTCTTAGAGTTTATTCTGATATCATTGTAATAGTCCAGGCAATACAGAATCTAAGTGAAGTGAATGGGTGAAAGTTTAATAAGCTGCAGATATCTAAACAAGCAATAAATGGAAAAGCATACAGAGTTGGCACCAACTGCATCAGCTTCAACAAATGTTTCATTGTTTAGCATTCAGTGAACTTAAGGAGAACTTAAAAGCTTATTAAACTCAAGATGCTCTAAACATGAGCCTGGTATCTTGGTATACTTCATTTAGACATCATCTTACAGATTATTGTTATGTTGTGTAAAGAAAGCAAGAAACTAAATGTGGAGTAGATGGAAGTGTTATGAATTTACCTCGGATCTGGAAAAAAAGTAAAGACTTTGTTTCAAAATATTATAATAGTTTTTTTGCAGCTCATGCCCCAATATAGCTTTGACACTAGCGGCCCAAGGTACATGCTCTTTATGCTCTGTGACATGTCCCTGATAAGGCCGTGACCCTAAAAGCCATGGTCTGATTCCAGGTTTGGGGATGATATTTCGCTGGTGCCAATGATAAATCCAATGTTGATGACAATATGTACTGTTTCTGCCATTGCAACACTGATACATACAATTTATTGCATATATGTTGTAACTTCTTTTCTTCTATTCCATGAACATGAAAGTTTAACACATTTAGTCATTTTTGAAATTTCTCAAACAGAACATTTTTCTTAAGACCCAAGAGGATTTTAAAAATTATAGACAATTAAGTCTATTAGGAACTCTGTGTTTTTATAGTTCTGCACCCAGAATTCTTTCAAGTGGCGCAGCAGTCTGTTATGCATACTTCTTACTTCTACCCTATTCAGCGCTCACATGGACTAGGTGTTGGGCAGGGTTGTGGGGTACAGCGGTTGTGGGGCATCTGTTTGTGAAGAAAGATTCACTGATCTTGACTTTGCCAACGATGCTGTGATCTTCGCGGAGTCAATGGGCTCTTGAGAGGCTGAATGAGGAGTCTGAGTGTCTGAGCTTGCAAGTGTCCTGGATAAAAACCAAGATCTAGCTAGGCATTTAATAACCTCTTGGGCACAGCCATCAGCTGGTTGTCTGTCTGTGGAGAGAATGTCGACCACATTAAGAGGTTTACTTACCTCAGCAGTGACATGTCTCTGATGACATCTTTTGACTGTGTGGCAGGTGGCCGGGTGTGGTCATCAGCCGCTTGCCTATTTAAGGAGCCGCCCTCCCTCACTCAGGGCTGGAGTCAGGTGAGGAGAAGGACGAGGTCAGAGAGGAGGCGGCAACGAGAGGCCTGAGAGAGAGAGAGAGAGAGAAAGAGAAAGAGAAGTGGCTTAAAGAGGAGCCTGGACTTTGGGAGACTGCTGGGGTTTGTGTGTGTGGGTGCACTTATAGAGAAATTGTAAATATTAATGTAAAATAAACGTGTGGTGATGGCTTTAGTCATGTCTGCCTGTCTGTGTCCGGGCCGTCCAATTCACAACTGATTGGAAGAGCATGTTAGGCTCATGAAATTGCTGGAAAAGGAGTGTCTGGAGCCCTCAGTATCTTTGCAAGAGGACGAACATTCATGTCTTTAGACTTTGAGACTTCTTCTTTTGCTATATGGTATCCAGTGACCTGAGATGAAGACTGGACTCCTTTGGTACTGTGTCTCTTTGGAGAATCCTTGGGTACTGCTGGTTTGACTTTGTGTCAAACGAGTAGTTTCTTACAGAATCCCAAATGAGGCATGTTATCTGCATTATTATGGAGCGTCAGTTACGACTCTACGGCCAAAGGTGCAATTACCCAAGAGTGATCTGGCTCACAAGATTCTCATTGTTGAGTACCTGAGTGGCGGGACCAGGCCAAGGAGGAAGAGCAGAACGTTGGGAGTATGAACTGATATCACTTTGCTGGACCCACCACGTAACAAACCACCTGGATTGGAACCCGAGTGCAGCAGATGACACCTCAGCACCACACTGCCCAAAAAACATCTGGCTGTGACAGATAGCTGGCCACTTCTGAAGGGTGGGACTAAACCGCAAGTATGCCCCCCCACCCCGGGTTGCCAACTGTAATCTCAAGGTTTTTCGTTGTGTGGACCAGTGCATACTCCCCAATCTGACCTGACCTGAGCAGTTTGCCATGTATAGCACAACAAAATTGTAAAAAAAAAACAAGTCAACAATGTTCAGTGTTCTAATATTATATGAACAGAAACAAGAATATGCTATAACTTGAGCATGTGAGAGAAATTAATTAAAAGTAAAGATGTACTTTTTCTCATATCTTTCAATAAACCTGCTGAAATTTGCTTGCTTGAAATATTGATCAGACTGAGCACTGCAAACTGCAGTTGCCATTAATCTTATAAATGACTTGTCTAAAGTGATAAAACCTGGATGATATCTTTGCACAGAGTCTTCTTTCACTACAGATACTGTATATAGTATTGTCTCAAAGTAGCCTGCTCTGATTAAACTTGTTAGTTTTTCTATTATGATTTTTTATCATTATCATTATTTGTGTAGATGGTGAGCATCAAGCGCATTGCAGGCCCTAAAAATCCAGCAGAACTGACCTACTATGTCCTTCAGAATGGAACTCCACTGCTAGGCACAACTGCAGCTAAAATACTGAGTACGGTGGACTCCCAAACTATGGCGCTGACATTAGGATACTTTGTGCAACTTCAAGCTGAACGTATGTACAATGATATTCACTGTTTTGTCTTACCTTGGCTCCATCATTTGTGACAGTGTCATCTCCTCTGCTAAAATTATCACAATAATCCAACAATTTTTTTCAGCTGAGTAGTCCACATGATTTCTGGTGAACTTTGACCTAGGCTATTTCACTTCTTCATGAGATCCAATCACAGCACTGGAAATCTTGGTAATAGTGCTGGAAAATGTACTAAAGCTGGTCATTCTTGACATTTTATTACTTAACTCTTTATCACGAAACATAATTTTTCTTCATCTAACTAACTTTAGCTAATCATGCATAGCACATCTTAGCTTAACATACAAGCAATTGTTTTTCGGTTGCAAACTATATTACTATGCACTTCCAATGTGACAAACAGGATCACAAAGGCAAGCCTGATATGGAGATAATTTATGAAAGCAAAAGAGTATTAAAGATAAAGATAAAGTTGATGGCTACAATAATGGATAAGGTGGGGAACTTCAATGGTCTTTGAGGCTTGACAATGGGGTTCTTCATGGTGTAATGATCACTCTGTGTGCCTACAAGCCATTCTACTAAGGGGTCCTACAACAATGGAAAGCAGAATAAAAAAGAAGTTTGATTAAATCTGAACAGCTGCTTTATGTCAGATCCATATTTTGCATAATACTTGTAACTTTTTAGAATTGTTGTCTTAATACCTTTTATTTGGGCCACTGGTATCATATGACTTTGCCTGAATGGCCACAACCTTGGCATCATCCATTTCCCAGGATGTCGATAGCCATAAACTGAGGATGGATTACAACAATGAGGATACAAACAACAAGTCATAGTGTAAAAGTACTTTTTTGATGCACTAGTGTTGATTCCTGTTGCTAAAACCATTCCAGAGTGGGTATGTCCTAAGAGATTGTGACCTGTCAGTCACTGGATAAAATATCATCAAGGGGTATACCTCCTAATCTGACTACACGGATTCCTAAACTCTTCAATCCTGTGTTTTATTTCTGTAGTTTTTGCCCTCTCTGCAATCCTTCAGACTTCGATTTTGTGTCATGGTTTTTGGTTTTGGTTATTCACAATTGTTTTCCTGTATATGACCCTCACTTCAGTTTTTTTGACTGCATCTTTGTCATTCACTTTAAATCACACAATCAAAACAGTGCTGAAAAAGTGTAATACAGTTCAATAAATAATCTTTAATAAAGCAGTGTATTTGAGGAAGTTTAAATCTATCAATAAATAAATTGTAGCAGTAGAGGCGTGGAGCCACCTCTAACACCCTCAGGTACCACTCCAGACACTGGATAAAAGTCCAAGACTTCTTTATTGTATAACAATAACATGCACAAAGCACCCTCCACTCCACACTCATAAATCACAAACAATACTCTTTCCAAACCAATCCTCCTCACCCAGACACTTTGCCCTCCTACCTCCCAGCTCAGCTCAATGTTTGGGGTTTCCCACAATCCTTTTATACACCCTGACCCAGAGGTGTTCCTGTCCAACAGTCCACAGTTCCTTATTCCTTCCGGGTCAGGGTAAACAGTCCTTTTCTTCACCCCGGGAGCACGTTGTTTCTTCCCATCACGTGATCATGACGTACTCACAGGTTATAGGGCACATGCGAGCCTATGAGCCCCCCTACAGCAACGCCTGGTGGCCCCCAAGGTATCCAGCAGGGCTGCGTATAAAAACTACATAGTCCATGAGGCCCTGCTGGAACTCGGGGGACGTTCACGCTGTTGGGAGAGCTCCTCCTGGCGGCCTGGGGGTGAGAGCCGGAATCGAAAGCCGGCAATCCACCACAAAATATAAACAGGTTAAAATCAAGAATAAAAGCTCAGTCAGAATTGGGTTCATTTTCTTATCTTGCCCTTTGAGCCCCAGTGCATCTCTCTAATCCTGTCTCTTCTGCTCCCTGTCCTGGGCAGTCAACGGAGCCTTGACAATTTCATTGGCTCTTGTCTGCACCACTCTCCTTTGGCATTCCTAGGGACCCCACAAGCCCTTCTCCCTTGCCCCTCCATCATCTGTTGACTATGAAGCATTCTTATCAAACGCAACTGGCCGCTCTTGCTCCTCTAAAGGTGTGAGTGACACAACCCCTTGAGCGCCATTCCTCTTCCTCCCCATGGCGCATCCTTACCACCTTGCCTCCTTTTTCCCCTAATCCTGACATTCTCTCTCTCTTTCTCTCTGTCTGTCTGTTTGCCCTTCCCATATGGATTTTCCTCCACTCATTCTTTAGCTTTCTGTTCTTTCTTGATTTTTTCCCTCTTTCTCACTCTTAAAACCCTTTTTTATACCCTGTAAATGCAGGTATGCCAAACAATCCCCGGAGCCTCAATGATGAACCACTGCACTAACCACCTTTGTGCAGCTAATTCTCTCATCGAGTTCTCGGAGGCTGCATGGCTTTCCTCCCACATACCTCCTCTCACAGAATGTGAGCTACTCCACTGTTTTTAAAACCATGCACCGCCATTGTCCCCGACACACTTCACCACAATTGCTTGCAGGATGCTAGTGGATATTAGTTTCAAGAAAGGAGCTAAATTGGGATCCAAGCAAGTGGGAATGAATCAGAACCTTGACAGTTCAGGCGGGTGCAGAAAAAAGGAATCAACAACAAGCAAACACGTTCAGAATGAGAAACTGGTGCTGGTTGAAGCACAAATTTCTGTAGGTCAATTTTTTGTAGGTAAGACACACAAATGAACAAACCAGAGCTAAAGATTATTTGGCTCTGAGTGATCAATGGAAAGGAAGAGTTAGTCATCTTAATTTTTTTTTACTAACCAATGGGAAAAATGGTGATTAAACTAGATAACAGATGCTGTGAAAGTTATGTGTGAGCTATAACTGGGCCATAGCGAGGCTCATGAACAGGTTTTAGTCATAAAAGTAAGTTTCCTTCTAGATTTGATTTCTGAGTACACCTGTAACACATATTTAGGAAAACCTGGTGACTTTAATGCAAATGGTTTTAGTTGTAGGGATTAAAATGCAAAATCAGGCCTGTATTCCACCATATTTGACACATAACAGTAAGGCCTCACTAAGTAAATCTGGCCCTTAAATTTCACAAATTTAGTTTTCTTGCATGCGTAACTAAAAAAGTGGACAAGCTTATAAATCACTAAAAAGGAAGAGGGGAAATGTGAAACCCCTGATGGAAAGTAAAAAAAAATTATATCAACAATTAAATTTATTCATTAAAGATTTCAAAAAATAAAAGAAGAGAACAAACCAAAACAGAAGCAAGTCAAGTCTGTAATGTAATGACTAAACCAGTAATTAAAACAAGCTGTTAAAAATCAGAATAATCTAAAAACAAAAGTATAAAAATGAACAACAACAGTATGACAAGGTGCATACACATTACAATTAAATAAAATAATACATTTTGAAAATGAAAACAGTAACAGAGAAAGATAACAGAAAGTATTTAACAATAAGATAACAAAATTAAGAGGCTTATGAAAGAAAACCAGAGGTCAGGGGGCCCAACTCATGAATTACCAAGACTACGGACGTGTTCCCAAAATATCTCCAAATGTTTCGAAATATTAAAAGCCCAAGTATATGCTCCAGCCAGGACACAAGCTTATCATCTGTCAAAGTCATATCTAAATTGACCTTTGATACAATTAAACTACAATTGATCTTTACTCCTAAAACCTAATCAGGGAGTAGATGCACGTTGTATTTCTTTAAAAAAAAAAAGCCTTTCAGCTACAAATATTAGCAACCTCAGCTATGGTAAGAATAGGAGAGAAAGAAAAATATTGGATGCAGCATCAAAACTATCATTTTCAGGAAAGATCAACCCTAACTTTAATTTCAGTTCTGCTCCATGTTATTCTTACGCTGGATCTTCTGGCCCAGTTTATCAAACTTTTTTTTTTTTCTGTCATTAGCTTGGAACAATGTCCTAAGCATTTTCTGAAGTTTGAAGATCCACCTTAGTCCAGTTTATACAGCTTTTGTTTATTCCTAATGTCAGGCTAATATAGCACTGTTTTGGTGGTCACCTCCAGAGATGTTGTCTTCTTCCAGGGACAGCTGATCAGTGGGGCATATTTAGATGGCAGGACTGAAGTCACTAGATACTGTAGGTGAGCAGAGTGAATCAGAAACATGGTTGTTCAGGTGAAATTCAGAAGATGCTCATCATGCAAAACGTACACACACCCACAAACAAACAAAAAAACCAAAAATGCCTGTAGATGTAAAACATAAACAGGAAAAAACATAAGCAAAAGGTCAAAACCAGAAAACAAGAATATTGGGCGACTCTCTCTGCGGTAGTTACAATACTGTTTGCCGCCATGACCACCTGTGTGCTCATCCACACTTTCATTTTAGGTGACAGTGCATGACATTGTACAGTATAAATATTATTCCATCTCTGACAGACTGACATGTTTTTACGAGTTTGTTGTTGTTTGTCATTCCAAGACATTCCACCTTTCCTAGAATGTGTGTGCCAGTCACTGCCTGAATGCC
Source organism: Erpetoichthys calabaricus (assembly GCF_900747795.2). NCBI lineage: Eukaryota > Metazoa > Chordata > Cladistia > Polypteriformes > Polypteridae > Erpetoichthys > Erpetoichthys calabaricus. The sequence goes on from NC_041395.2 coordinate 68,987,032, forward strand.
ATTTTTTGGCAGCTCCTAATGATTTAGGACAGCTCACAAGCTCTTCTAGATCCTGGTAACGTTAGGAGTAATTTCCTAAATTAGGAAAATTGACAAAAATATTTTACTTGTGCACTTAACAGGAGGACCACATTTGTATCACTCAGATTTTTGTGCCAGTTTGGACTGTTTTCCTACTTTGAGATGCTTGATAAATATGGACACAGAAAGTGTTTTGCCAGTGTCTGCATAGAAAGAAGAAAAGACATAAAGACAATTAAAGTAGTTTGTATATTTGCTTCCATAAAACAAATCTCATCCAATTGGTATTGTATTCATTGGAATAGGTGGTAAAATGCAGTGGAAAACAGCTGAACAAATGTATTATTGTAAGTTAATATTTGTTTGTATTTTTATGTTCTATTTGCATAGCTTACTATTGTATTTGAGGAAAGTAAAAGTGACATGCAATGTTGGGAGATTCGAGTCCACAACTAAGTTGATGGAGTGCATCAGACTGTCCCTAGGAGTAACACCTGAACACATTGCTTCCAGGAGAAGGCAAAGTTAAATCTAAATGTATATATGCAGAAAATCCAACTTGACAAGAGAATTGCAGAGAAGTGCTGTACTTAAGCAGAGTGATTGTTATGTTTTTCTTCTCAATAGTACATTTTCCAGATTTGATAGCTTCTTGGCTTAGAACATCATGTACAGCATTTATTGATTTACTTTGTATTTGAGAAGTACATTTTCATAATTCAGCAGGTCAAAAAATCTACTTGTGTTGAGAACGGAATTCAATATACTTAATAGAAAATGTACAAGGAGAGCATGGTGGTTGCATGCAATAAATCTTACAGCTTTTTATTCAATATGTGTAATTCACTATGTTTATGTTTGGACAGCTGTGGTGAAGAATCCTCCAAATAACCTGTGGATCATTGCAGCAGTTCTGGCTCCTATCGCTGTTGTCACTGTCATTATAATCATTATAACTGCTGTACTGTGCCGCAAGAATAAGAATGACTTCAAGCCAGACACAATGAGCAATATGCACTCTCGTGCAAAGGTAAGAGATGTTCAGACTGAATGCCATTGCTTTATTCTCAGACTAAGATCACTTTAAGAATTTTTCCAAAGCATAGTAAAATTAAATCTCCTCAAACAACAACATACTAAAATACTCTTTATTACAACACTCAATTTTACTTTAGAAGACTTATGTAATGTTATGAAATACTGCCAAGATTTTTTATGATTATAACTACAATTTAATGCTTACTTGTCTATCAAGCACTTTTCTATCAAGTTTTTAATTTTTCTATTGAGGGTTTGTGCCAAGATTCAATGGGTGTCTCCTTTGTTTGCTGTTCAACTATATTACACATTAATTTGCCCGATACTCTCTAATCTTTTGAGCTGCGGATTGAGCCCTTTCATTTGTTTCCTATTGTAAAAGACAAACACAGAAACAAGGGAAAGGTTTGAGGATCCGCCCTGTATATCATCGTTAGTATTAGTTTATATCTCCATCAAGTAGTCTCAAAAGACAGAGTCCAGAATGGGACTGACTGGGGAAGGCAAGTGACTGGCTTTATAGGTGGTGGGAAGGAAGAGGAATGTCCATCAGGGCACTGGTGGAAGTGATGTCAGCAAGAGGGTGTGGCCTGGAGAGGGATGGGGAAGCTGGTTAGGGTTTAGCTGGTCTTTCCTTCTGGGGTTCTGCAGAGGAGGGAGAAAAGACATTAATTAGTGCACTTCATCAACCTCTGACCCGGTGTTTTACCTTTAGTTTAACCCATAGACTCCCTCCCATACACACGTGTGTGACACTGTTTATTATTTCTTTAGAAGCTATTGAGGTGGAGTGGTGGCTCTGAGACTATGGATCTAAAAAAGGCAATCAGAAGGTTGCCGGTTCAAATCACATAAGTGCCAGAAGTGATTCCACTCTGTTGGGCCCTTGAACAAGGCCCTTACCATGCAATTTCTCCATCCTGGGTATGGCATTAACTTGTATCCAGCCCTGCAAGAAGGTCCTCCAACTTGCAAGGAAAACCTGGGGGTTGGTGTCAGGATTGGCACTCTGGCCGCCATAAAAAACCTCTCACTGTTTTACTCCATTCAAACTAGTGTGGTGCTGAGGTGTCACCCATTGCACGGCTGCGTTCTGGTCCTAATTTGGAATCCTGAGGTGGTTTGTCATGTAGTGGGAATAGTAGCACATTGTATCAATGCATGCTCCCAAACACTAGCAGCTATCATTTCAGGGTTTGTGACTGAGCCAACTCTTGTCTAGATCCCTAGCTTTAGTTCATCTCAGGGATGGTCAGCATGTCTGTTTAGTAATGCTTTAATGTGCTGGTAGTTCTTTGAGTCCTCTACTAAGTGTTTAGAACATCTTTAAACACTGAGCTTCGCCCTCCGCCAATAATTTGAAAACTGGCCCAGCCTTTCACTTATCCAATTTAGCCAAAGCCTGATTACCTGGATTAAATTCAAGAAGAAAAAGTACTCTGTGTTGCCTGGTAAAGTAAAATGCTTTATTTTGTTTGCGTTATGAATCAGATTTTATGATTTGTACCTTGTTGAGCCACCTCAGGTTCAAATTCAGATCATGTTGGCATGGTAGGACTTTCTATTCTCTTAATAATTTTGCTGGAGATGTGTCAGGTCCAATAGAAAGAGCTCTCATAAAGCAGACTGTCTTGTGTTAGACATAAGCACAACATCCCCAACAGGAGACAACAGTGTTATAATGATGATTAAAACTGAATCAGAGATATTAGAAATCTACTTCTGTCTTCTTTTTAGATAATTTTCTCAAATAATATATACATTTGAACAACAGACAATCAAGGTGTTCAATTGGCATCAGAGCATGAAAGCAAAGCAGACGTACGCTTTATATATACTGTACATAAATGGCTACTGGCCTAAAGCATATTACAGATTATTTTGCAATAATTTTACTAATAATTTCAAATGAATAATTTTTTTAACTAATCCATCATCTATTGACCCTGCTGCTGTCATGGAGACCTGAATATATCCAGGCTGCATTAAGCTGAAAGTGGGAATCAATCCCAGGCACAAATAACATTACATCCCAAAAGACGACAATAAAGAAACAGAAAATCACAACATCAGCACCACTGATCAATACCATTTAGTCGACTTCGTAGAAACTAGAGAGTGACCGAGCCTCAGCATGCTGTGCAATTCTAGGAAATGTGTAGGGCATCTGAGGTTATTTTGTGCCATTTCAAATTAGACGTTTAATTTTATTTTTTGCTGCTGGATATAGTAGTTTTCCTTGAATAAGACTGGGGATTGCGCACTATTTTTGTGTAATGTGTCAAATGTCACCTTACTTTGTAATGTTGGTGAAATTTGTAGGCAACACACATGTCTGTAAGGCTAATGCTTGTTTGTTTCAGATGATTACTGGGGAGAAAATAATAACAAAAATGAAATAAGTTTTCTCAAATGCTCCTAGGACAGGCTTTAGTATTAAGCTGGTTTGGGAATATCATGTTGTGTTATCCTCTGTTTTCTTACATGATCATGTACTAGATTTGCACTTTTTCATGAGATTCACAAGTTTGCAAAAAATCATGACACTAAATATCTCTGTTTTCATACATGGTATTGTGCATAATTAATTTGGTGTTTTTTTTCCTGAAACAGATGCCGGCTACTAACAATAGGCTATGTTGTCACAACTTTATGCTGCTGGCAGCAACCTACCATTCTGCTCCTGTGCTTCTGGGATTGTTTTTGTTTCTGGGTAGCTCTGTCCAAGTCTCTTATCTTGCAGACTGCTGCATCTTAAAGTAACATGCTCAAAGTCTAACTGTTTATGGAACATATTCCAGAGTTACCTAGTAAATTGGGGTAAATAGTCACTTATTTGGTGACCTTTGCATAGAGAAGCCAGAGAAGCATCACATAGAAGCCCTGAGAAAAACATGCGTGCAAATGGCGTTATGACAGAGTGCCACATCAACAGCTCTGAATGTGCATGAGGGAAAGAGTAGTACCAGAGAAGTACAGTATGTGAAGATTATCCAGGACTAGTCGTCTCCCGAGGCTCCACCCACATATTAGTGAAACGGGACAGCGAGGAGAGCCCTCCCCGGCTCCCCACTCCTGACATCACGCATGGCCCGCAGCCTCTGTCCCAAAATAACGCGAAAATATCACTCCTGCAAGCGAACTATGATTCTTAGCGTGAAGAAAGAGGTCGCAAAATCAACCGGAATGTTCAAGCAAATTATAGAAAACAACTGATCTAAATTCATTAAGTACGTTGTAGTTTTCTCGTGAAATGCGGACAGGCATACAGGCATATAGACAGACAGACGTTGAATTTTATATATAGTGTATATATGTATATAGATATCGATGAATATGTTGCATATGTATAACTACTGTGAAATGGTGGGTAAGGATGCAGTCATTCTTTAGTATAATTTGAGTGAGCAATTTATTGATATAAATCTGAAGTAGTTCTCTTGTTCGCTAGCTAAGTGGAGGTTAGGTTATGCCTCTCAGTCTGCTGCGTGTCTCTCAGATTGGCGCAAATAAATCGGTAATGCAAGTGAACTATGATACATAGTGCAATGAGAGAAGTCGCAAAATCAACCAGAATGTTGAAGAAAAAATCCCAATCTAAATCCATTAAGTAGTTCTCTTGTGAAAAGCAGACAGACATACATGCAGACAGACAGACAGATGTTGGATTTTATATATATATATATATATATATATAGAGAGAGAGAGAGAGATATGTGTAATGGACAAGACGCCGGTTAGAGTAGGTCTGCGCCAGAGATCTTCTTGAAGCCGTTTTCTCTTTGATCTAGTTATGGATATGTTAACTCATGGGGTAAAAGACCAATCCCCTTAGTGCATACTTTTTGTTGATGGCATTTTTTTTTTTGTTCTTTATTTCACCTTATACAATTTCTTGTATTAGGAATTTGTTCGTTTTCGCATACCCCTTGGGGTCAGAGCGCAGGGTCAGCCATTGTACAGCACCCCTGGAGCAATTACAGGTTAAGGGTCTTGCTCAAGGGCCCAGCAACCGAACCAGGGATTCGAACCGGCAACCTTCTAGATACCAGCACAGATCCTTAGCCTCAGAGCCACCATTGTGTTATATAGCACCAGAAAGAAGAGAAGTTAGAGAAATGGAGACAGGCTTTGGAAAAAAGAGGATTGAAGAAAAGTTGGGAGAAGACTGAATATTTGAGGTTTAAAATGGATCAGGATTCAGAAGTTAACGTGAAGGAGAACTATTGCTCAAGATGTTTCATTGGATGTAGAGATAACCGACATGCAGCGCAGATGGAATAATTGGAAGAAGGTATCAAGAGTATTGTGTGACTGAAGAATCAAGGTGAGGGTTAAAGGTTATGTGAAGCTGAGACATGGGCAGCAAATGGAGTACAGGTGAAGATGTTAGATGTAGCAGAAACTAGAAATTAGAAAAAGTTATTAGAATTTAGAAGAAGTTAGTTGTGGAAGAAATTAGAATGTTGAGGTGGATGTGTAGAATTAGAAGGAAGGACAGAAAATAAAAATGAGATAATCAGAGGTACAGCAAAAGTAGGAAAGATATCTAAGAAAGTACAGGAAAGTGGGATGAAGTGGTATGGAAATGTGATAAGGAGATGCAATTAATTTGTGCGTAAAAGAGTGATTGTATATGCAGAGGTGAATAGATAAAGTAAAGGAAGACCTGAAGGAAAAAGTATTTACTGGGGAGGAAGTGCAGGACCAAGCTGTAAAGAGAAGGCTGGTCAAACACATCAGTGGGAAAAGATAAAGATGAAGAAGAAGGTTGGCAAATTTAACAGAGCAAGCAAAATTTGCTTTAACAGTAGTAATGATGTGTGTTGATATAGTCAACCAATGAAATAATTCTTGGTAGCATAAGTAGCAGTCTGATAAAACTAAATGGTCTTTATTCTTTTATCTGCTGGCATGATGTGTCTGGAAATGGGCTTAGAATTAATGTCCTGACCAGAGTTGTATAAAGTACTCTAAAATTATACTTGAGTAAAAGCTGAAGTACATCATCAAATTTTTACTTTCCCTGAAGTAAGAAGAATTTCATTAAATAAAACACTTAAAGTATTCCAAAAGTAAAAGTACATTTTATAACAATAACAAAGTACAAGACTTTGTCTAGAGGACACAATACATTTATTTTATTTCTAGATAACACTCACACAATATTTTTGAGTAATGAGGACTTTCTGGAAAATGTAATGCAAATAAAAATTATGCTATCTGACCTAAAAATGTAGTAGAGTAAAAATAAAAGTAGCCCAGAATGAAATTTACTCAATTAAAGTCTAGAAAGTTGCAAATTAGTTGTACTTCATTATTTTACCCCTCTGGTCTTGACTCCTCACAAAAGAAAGCTCATGATAATGTATTCCTTTTAATACCCCTTGATGGCCACCACTTCAGTATGTTAGGACTCTCTCCCTCTATATTTTGTAAGTCATTAGTGTTCACCATTCTCACAACTGGGAGCATCAGTTCTTTTTGTAATGCAAGGAGAAGTTATCGGTTAATGAGTTTCGGTCAAAGGACATTTCATTAACATTTCACACACCCAGATCTCCAGTTATGTGTTATAGATTTACGTTAATCATCTGAAATAACTGAAGTGACTCTCTGAGCTGTAAAGCGTTTTGTTTGATTTATCTTGATTTCAGTGAGCTATGGTTGCAATGAAACCTTCCTTACTAAATATCACAGAATCAACAGTGCTGTTTATTTTCATTTTCTGCCATTTTTCCCAGTAATGTGACATTCTGCTCATCTTATTTCATTTTATTTATAGTTATATCTTGTTAAAGCATTATTATCCCTGCTCTTTTCATCTCTCACTTGCCAGACATTATCTTCTAGCGTTGTTTCTTCTTGAATCCCCTATGTTGTGATTTGGTTGCAGTGCACCTCTACTTTTGTTTTGCTGTGTCTTATATATCTTATGCCTTGTGCTGGGTGTTTTCGTGTTATCTTTTGCTTGACTTTCGTCCTCATATATTTTCCTGTTATCTTTCTCAGGGTTGCTTATTTCATGTGTCAGCTTCTTTTCATGCTACAGTACTGTGTTTAATGAATTTGTGATGTCTGCAATATGCTGCATGTCACCTCTCTCTGCTGGGCATTCAGCCATGAAATATCTTCACCTTGCATTCGTAGCTATACTACCATCTGCAAAGAAAAGCCTATCATTAAATGTATTCTTTAGGCAGTTCTTCTATTGTACTTATAGGGCAAGCCGGTCTCAGGATTTTTTCATTCCATTATAGTTTGCAGTAGTTCATAGAGGCCTCTTTTGTGTATTTCTATTGCATCATCAAATTTTAAGATGTTTTTGTTGAATGCTGTGCTTTCTTGAAAAATGTTTTTCTTCACCAGATATCAAAATGTCATAATTGTTTTTGTCTATTTCTGTATTTTTCAATGGCCTATTTTGTTAAGAGATACTGTAAATTAAAGAATAGTGTAGTGTAGTTACTACATAATATGTGTTAACAAAACTACATTTTATGTCATGTATACCATTATATGCTGTACCAATGGTTTGTAGATTTTGTTGCCTCTGTTATTCATTATTGAGTTGTAAGCTCTCTCCTTTAACATAATTTAGTACAAGCTATATATAATCTAAACATGCACACAATCAATGAGCATCAATAATGTTGTATTGGGTGCCTCTAATGAAAATTAAAGGAAAAAAATACTATTTTACTTTCTAGATTTGGGATTTTTATCTTGACCACTAACTTCAAGAAAAGACCAAGATTAAATAATGCTGATAAAGGTTATTTATTGATATACAAAAATAAAGTAAAAAAATAGAACAGCAACAAAATATATCTATTATCACAAAAGTAATTAAACTGTGTGATCAAGAGACATAATACAGTGGGTTCTAAAAGTATTCAGACCCCTTCACTTTCTGGTCAGTTTATTGTGTTGTACATTTAATTTAAAATAGGTAAATTTGCCATTTTTGCCCAACAATTTATACTCTATAACCCATGATGACAAAGTAAAAGCGCGTTTTCAGAAACATTTGCAAATTTGTTAAAAACCAAAAACTGAAATCTCTCATTTATGTTAGTTTTCAGAACCTTTTCTCTTGCACTCCAAATTGTGGCCAGGGGTATCCTGTTTGCCTTAATTATCCTGGAGTTGTGTCTTGAACATGACTGGAGTCCGCCTGTGGCAAACTGAATTGATCAGACATTGTTTAGAAAGACACACACCTGTGTATACAGTATAAGGTTACACAATTCACACTGCACGTCAGGACAAAATCCACAAAGTCCAAGGAGCTCTCTGTAGACCTCTGCAATTAAATTGCGGCGAGACATACAGTAGATGAGAGCAAAGGTCTAAAGCCATTTCTAAAACTTTGAATGTTTCCAATAGTACATTGGCCTCAATAATTGTGAAATGGAAGATGTCTGGAACCAGCAGGACTCTTCCAAGAAATGTTCAGAAAGGCCTTGCACATGGAGGTGCTCAAAAAGTCAATGGTCACTCTAACAATGCTTCAGAAGTCCTCTGCTGAAATAGGTGGACCTGTTGGAAAGAAGACCACCTTAGCAACACTCCATTGTCCAGGTGTTTATGGTAGAGTAGACTGACAGAAGCCACTCTTGAGTAAGAGACATACTGTATTAAAATTTAAAGGACTCTGACAGCATGAAGAAAAATTTTCTCTGGTCTGATGAGACACAAATGAAACATTTTAGGCATACGTCCAAGCATTATATCTGGCAAAGACCAGGCACTCCTCATTGCCTGCCTACAGTTAGGTCCATAAATATTTGGACAGAGACAACTTTTTTCTGATTTTGGTTCTGTACATTACCACAATGAATTTTAAATGAAACAACTCAGATGCAGTTGAAGTGCAGACTTTCAGCTTTAATTCAGTGGGGTGAACAAAACGATTGCATAAAAATGTGAGGCAACTAAAGCATTTTTTAACACAATCCGTTCATTTCAGGGGCTCAAAACTAATTGAACAAATTAAATAACTGGAAATAAAATGTTCATTTCTAATACTTGGTTGAAAACCCTTTGCTGGCAATGACAGCCTGAAGTCTTGAACTCATGGACATCACCAGATGCTGGGTTTCCTCCTTTTTAATGCTCTGCCAGGCCTTTACTGCAGCGGCTTTCAGTTACTGTTTGTTTGTGGGCCTTTCTGTCCAAAGTTTAGTCTTCAACAAGTGAAATGCATGCTCAATTGGGTTAAGATCAGGTGACTGACTTGGCCATTCAAGAATTTTCCACTTCTTTGCTTTAATAAACTCCTGGGTTGCTTTGGCTGTATGTTTTGGGTCATTGTCCATCTGTATCATGAAACGCCGCCCAATCAATTTGACTGCATTTAGTTGGATTTGTGCAGGCAGTATGTCTCTGAACACCTCAGAATTCATTTGGCTGCTTCTGTCCTGTGTCACATCATCAATAAACACTAGTGTCCCAGTGCCACTGGCAGCCATGCACACCCAAGCCATCACACTGATCCACCGTGTTTTACAGATGATGTGGTATGCTTTGGATAATGAGCTGTTCCACGCCTTCTCCATACTTTTTTCTTGCCATCATTCTGGTAGAGGTTGATCTTGGTTTCATCTGTCCAAAGAATGTTTTTCCAGAACTGTGCTGGCTTTTTTAGATGTTCTTTAGCAAAGTCCAATCTAGCCTTTCTATTTTTGAGGCTTATGAGTGGCTTGCACCTTGCAGTGCACCCTCTGTATTTACTTTCATACAGTCTTCTCTTTATGGTAGACTTGGATATCGATACGCCTACCCCCTGGAGAGTGTTGTTCACTTGGTTGGCTGTTGTGAAGGGGTTTCTCTTCACCATGGAAATGATTCTGCGATCATCCACCACTGTTGTCTTCCGTGGACGTCCAGGTCTTTTTGCGTTGCTGAGTTCACCAGTGCTTGCTTTCTTTCTCAGGATGTATCAAACTGTAGATTTTGCCACTCGTAATGTTGTAGCAATTTCTTGGATGGGTTTTATTTGTTTTCGCAGCTTAAGGATGGCTTCTTTCACCTGCATGGAGAGCTCCTTTGACCGCATGTTGTCTGTTCACAGCAAAATCTTCCGCATGCAAGCACCACACCTCAAATCAACTCCAGGCCTTTTATCTGCTTAATTGATAATGACATAATGACGGACTTGCCCACACTTGCCCATGAAATAGCCTTTGAGTCTATTGTCCAATTACTTTTGAGCCCCTGAAATGAAGGAATTGTGTTAAAAAATGCTTTAGTTGCCTCACATTTTTATGCAATCGTTTTGTTCACCCCACTGAATTAAAGCTGAAAGTCTGCACTTCAACTGCATCTGAGTTGTTTCATTTAAAATTCATTGTGGTAATGTACAGAACCAAAATTAGAAAAAAGTTGTCTCTGTCCAAATATTTATGGACCTAACTGTATAATATCATTCCTATGGTGAAGCATGGTGGTGGCAGCATCATGCTATGGGGGCACATATCAGTACTAGTGACAGGAAAACTAGTCAGAATTGATAGATGAATACCGCCAAATGAAGAGAACATCCTCAAGAAAATCTGCTCCAGAGTGCACATAACCTTAGACTGGGGTGGTGGTTCACCTTTCAGCACGACAACAATCCGACGCATACAGCAAAGAAAACACTGGAGTGGCCTCAGGACAAATCTCTTGCTGTTCATGAGTAGCCAAGCCAAAGTCCAGACCAGACTTAAACCACATAGAACATTTGTGAAGAGACCTGAAGATGGCAGTTTACAGATGCTTCCCATCCAGTCTAACGGAGCATGAGAGGATCTGACAGGAAGAATGGGATAAGCTGTCAAAATCCAGGTGTTCAAAGCTTATTGACACTTACCCAAGGGGACTCAAAGCTGTAATTGCTACCAAAGGGGCTTCTACAAAGTACTGAATTGAGGCTCTGAATAATTATGATTGACAAAATTTACTTTTTAAAATGTAATTAATTTGCAAAACTTTCTGAAAACAGGTTTTCACTTGTGTGTGTGTGTGAGTGTATATATATATATATATATATATATATATATATATATATATATATATATATAAAATATATATATTGTGAGAGCTCACCCGAACACCATCAGACAGACACCAGCACTTTATAAAACACATGTTTATTAAAGTCCAAAAGTCCCACACAGCACACAGTGCTCCCACCAAACACCCCTACCCACGGGCTTCTCTAATGTTCGTTGGCCGCCTTTCTTCCACCTGTCACTGGAGCTTTGTCCTGCTCCAGCTTCCGACTCTAGCTCCTTGACTGTAGGAAGGTACCCCCCTTTATAGTCACCCGGATGTGCTCCAGGTGCTCACTGATGCTCTTCTGGCGGCACTTCCTGGTGTGGTGGAAGTGCCGCATGAGCACCCGGAAGGACTCTGGCCATTGCTGGAAGGTCCTTCCTCCACCTTCCCAGGTGTGGCGGAAGTGTAGATCTCCCAGGCTTTATGAAGCTTGGCGGCTCCCTGGTGGTAGCCACGAGCCCCCACGGGTTTGAGCCCCCCTGCTACTTCCCTGTGGTCCCTTCGCTATCCAGGGCGGTTGCCCCCTCGTGGCCCGGGGGAGTATAGATCTCCTTCCGGTCCTTCCAGGTGTCCCGGCTGGGTCTGGCTCCCAGCCTCCTGCCACAATATATATATATATTCTAGAAATCCATAAAGGGAGAAGATAATAATAATACATTTTATTTATACAGCGCCTTTACCATGGACAAAATCGTAAAATAGTTTTTCATTCCTAAGCTTTTGACAACCTACCAGGTGTCATCATTAGAGGAAAATGATTAGACATACAGGCATCAAAGGCACTATATAGTAAATAAGGAAGGAGGAGGGTAGGTGGGTGTAAGGGGTTGGTGGAATAATAAGGTGGGTTTCAGAGTGTGTTGGTCATAAAGTCTTATTTAATATGCAGATGTTTGTCTTTTGAGCCTGCATATGCTGATGGCGTTTTTGTTTGATAGCAACACTTCAGCCAGCTCTTTAGCACATTTAGTATTAGCCCTGAATCTTACTTGCACCATGTCCCAGTTAAACGTGTATCCGTTTGAACTTGTATGTGTATATATCAGTGACTGTGGGTCCTTCTTTCTGACAGTATTGCGATGCTCTTGCATACGTGTTGCATACAGCTGGGCATGTGCGTTCCATGTCTCTGCTGCCGATTCCTGCTTTTGGCATTAATAAGAACAGTCCACAGAGTGTTTGCCTGTTTATATGCTATTTAGATGCCTGATCTGGAGAGGATGTGCGCTGTACTTTCTGATACAATGACAAGGAAGGCTGCGCCAGGTGGAATGGGGGTTCAGATTGGAGTCAATTGTTTGCTGAGGTCTGTGACATTTCCAATGTAAGCATTGATTGATGAATGTCTTAGGTTAGTCGTTTGATGTGAACAGATGGAAAAGAATGATGTCTTTCATTTTTTTTTCGTTTCCCTCGCATAACAATGGGTTTAAATCCTTCTGAACACTGTCTTAATACAATTTGGTTTATGCAATGAGGGGTGATTGCTAGAAAAATGTAATATTTAGTCTACATAACATTCCTTGTGATAAGCACTTGTAATCAAAGTGGCGTCACTACCTCTTTCAGTAGCGATGTCCAGGAAACTGATGCGTTGGTCCATTTTTTTCCATAGTATTACTAGGGTGTTGTACCATGTTAGCCATTATGGATGTAGCAAGAAGTTAAGCAAAATGGCACCTTTTATTGGCTAACTAAAAAGATTATAATATGCAAGCTTTCGAGGCAACTCAGGCCCCTTCTTCAGGGAAGATGTAACTTTTTCCATAGTGAACTGGTTTGCAGGAAATACTGAGTTGATGTGGCTGTGGAATTCATTAACCTGGTCACTTTTTTAATATGATGAATGTGTCGTTAATGTAGCATATTCAAAGTTTAGGTGTGTACTGAGTTAGAGCCATGCTTTCAAATTGCAGCACATGCCTGACAATATATATATTATATATATATATACTGTATATATATATATATATATATATATATATATATATATATATATATGGGCAGGTTTTGTTAATTCAAAACTCCTAATAATGAAACTGTATGACAGTCACCATGCTAGCTGCTCTTCAGTGCTGTATACCCATGTTTGTAGCCTCTGAAATGCTGCATCTCAACCTCAAAACTGCTTTGCTTAAGTCACAAAGCATTGGAGTAACAATAAACGGTTCCTACAGTTGAATTTCTCAAATATAATTGTTATAAGAAGACAATGTGTTAAAAGCAGCCTAACTGGTAGATTATTTTTAAAATGAGCAAAAGCTAAATGGAAATATGGGTATTGTTATTGTACAGTATGTACAAGCAGATAGAGCAAATGTTAGTAACTAAATTGTCTGTCTGATACTAAGAGAAATCATATGGATATTAGAAAATATGTTCCTATCTATCTAAGATTGACAATAAATAAATAAATAAATGTGTTGTGCAGATATTTCCAAATGAACATAATAAGTACATTACGTTGGAAGAATTGATTTGCCAAATAGCAGCAGGCAGAAAAGACCCCCAGAGGCTCTTCTTAGCACACCGAGGTGGAATGAGCCTGTGGCTAGAAGTACTCCAAGAGAGCGCCCCCTGGAGGGGATGGAGGGGATTATTTCATGATGGCATTCAATTTTGTGTCCATCCTCTTTTCCACCACAGTGTCCAGTGTGTCTAGGGTTCACAGTGTGAAGAAGCAGACTTTCCTGATAAGTTTGTTATAAAGTGCTCTACGTATCTGCCATGTCTTATCTTTCATATCAAGTTAGGCATGCATAAATGCTGTATATAGTAACCATGGCTGATTTTTTAACTATGTTCATAATTAATATTACTGCATAGAGTCTTGAAACGGAGTATTAAAGGTCATTGGCAGTTGGAGGTATTCTATTCCACCATTAGGTGTGAGTAGGCTAAACAACCAACTCTTTTTCTTAGCTCTCCCCACTCTATGGCAATTCTTTTAAAGATGCAATGAAGCATACATCATTGTTTCAGTCACAAGGTTTGTGACTGTGTAAAATTTCAAGGATAAATAAAACTGACATGGTTTGTACCTTTTAATATTAGAGATGACTCCTTGATTGCAGTATTTAATTGAAGCACAGTGAGGATGCTCATAATTGTGGTTTTAATGACTGCACCATTCATACTGGAGTAGTCAGGAGGACCTGTAAGCTAAAGCTGTTGTACGTATTATACATCATCAGGGGAGTTTAGAAGTTTTAAACTTACCTAGAAGCTAGTATGCAGACCTGAGAGCCAAAATAAATTTCACATTTTAGCTAGAAAAAGATGATCAAGTAATGTGAGGACTGAAAAACAGATAAAAGCCCTCGTGGATACAGTAGGAAAATACCAAATTCTATTCAGAGAGCGCTTGGGCTCAAAACCATCTCCTGGAGTTGTGAGGCAGCAGTGCTAACCACTGTAGCTCTGGGTCCCTGTTGTCATGAAGTGGATTAAACAGATTTGATAAAAAAGGGAATTGATGGTTGACTTTAAATGGATAGTAATTCTAGTAAATGAGTTAATGGTATATATATAGAATAAAAAATAAAATGGTTCCTTTTTCATGATGAAACTAGCTTTGCTACGCATGTAAGTAATTAATTTAGACCTCGTGTTTTTTTATTTGATGTATGGATTGTCCATTTGGTTTGTTACAGTAATATGCAGCCGATCCCCTTCCCCTGGGACGGCCTTTTCCTCTTTGGATAGAGTTGCCCATTTTCAATGCTTCCTGTCAGCATTGTTTGTCAAACTGATCACATTTATAGTTGAACTATTTTACTGGGAAAAAGTGGCAATGGCCACTACAGCATTGGCCTGGTATAGTGACTTTAGCCTGTTCACGTCAGATATTTGGCTTCCCAACGAGTGCATAAATTTTTTGTTATTTTTAATCATTCATTGCCCACCACTCAAAGTTATCAGTCATTAGAATTATAATTATAAACTTCGTTCACATGGCCATAGTGGGTACAGGAAAGGCACTACCATGCTGCTGTTGCCGGCATAAAGCTTTAGACAACAGAATAGTTGATAAGACCATTTTTATTTTTAGACCCTTATTTGGCATTTGTATTATCATTTTTGATTTTTTGACCCTTCTTCTACATGTTTTGACTGTTTTTAATTTTGTCTTGCTAACCCTAGCAACCAAATGGACACACACACATGCACACACACACACACACACACACACGTCATTTTGTTAAGGTGGATAAGCTAATTTCTGTCCATTCTGCAGTTAACTCTCTATAGACATTTTCAGAGTTAACATTTGTAGTGTGCCATCTATTGGAATATATTTTGTAATGCATCTAGTAATAAAATGCATTGCATTTTTCATTTCAGCAGATGGCATATCACAAACATTAGCACTGCTCTTATGAGTCCCATACCAAATGGCATATAACAGAGACATAGCAACCGGACAGTCACACAGATACACAGACACTGTCCTTTTATAAGAGAAAATTTCATCGTACTTCACTTAGAAATTCTTTTTCATTCATTTGACCTTTTAAGCACTGCTGCAGCATGATGGTGTCATGTCTAGTATTGCTGCATCACGGTGTGAAAATCCTGGGTTTGAATCTTGGTCCAAGCACAGGCTTTGTGCAGTTGGCATGGTCTCCCTGTGCTTGCATGTATTTTTTATTTTTCTCATATAGTGCCTTATCTATCTATCTATCTATCTATGTATCTATCTATCTATCTATCTATCTATCTATCTATCTATCTATCTATCTATCTATCTATCTATCATATAGTGTCTTTCATATCTATCTATCTATCTATCTATCTATCTATCTATCTATCTATCTATCTATCTATCTATCTATCTATCTATCTATCTATCTATCTATCTATCCAGTACCGCCGCTCCCTATACGCAGAGTACGCAGTCTGCGTAGAGCACCAACTCCCAGGGGGGCACCATCCCAGCTGCTCAGAAAAATCGTTTTTATATATTATAATAATAAATTAATATTAATAATATACATACACAAATAAACAAAAATATAAACGTATATATTGCATTTTACGGTGAACGCAGAGTAGGCTAAGCACACGTGATGACGCGCGCGCCCTCACCTCTGTTATGGCTGCCTATTTGGCCAGAAATGATAATAATTGAACAATATGCCTGGTCCTGGAAAGAGACATCAACAGTCTGGCGCCGAGAAACGAAAGAAAAAAAAAGCCCAAGATGAAGCCCGTGCATCACTTTCAGGTACGTTCATAATCCTGTGAAACTTTATTTTATTCTGTCGACCTCATTTACGACTTTGCCTCAAGAAAAAGCAGAAGTGTGCCTTTGTAAATTTTGAACTTTGGAAAGCTCCAGCAGATGACAGTGTTGATTTTATTTCAGTTTATTATTGTTTATTTTATTTATTATAAATGTTTTATTTAAAGTGTAATTTTAGTTTGTATTTTTTGCTGTAGAGCTACAATTGTAATTTATAAATGATACAATTTATTTATGTATTTACTTTTATTTGAATAAAGTTCTATTTTGGCCCCTATAGTAGGTGTTTTTTTTATTATTTTATTTTTACTTCCGTAATATTTGGGGGAGGGGGCACAAAAGTAAATTTCTGCTTAGGACACCCATTTGGCCAGCAGCGGCCCTGTATCTATCTATCTATCTATCTATCTATCTATCTATCTATCTATCTATCTATCTATCTATCTATCTATCTATCTATCTATCTATCTATTATATAGTGTCTTTCATGTCTATCTATTTATCTAGCAGGCAGAAGGCTTAGAAATCACAAACACAGCTCTAGGCCTTTAGCTTTGCCAATGCCATTATTCTGACATTAATTAACAAAAACAAAGAAACCAAAACAATTTTTTTTTCCATAGAAATGTCCTTACTTAACTTCTGCGGTTTATTTCATTATGAAATCTGCATGTTAAGTTGATTAATGTGTTTAAATCACATTGTTTAGTAATCCTTTTATTATCTCAGTGACCCTAATTAGAAAACATGTATTAGAATTTATAAAATAAATTAGAAAGATTAATGTAGTTCTATAATATTTAGGATATCTGTTCCAGCTCATGAATTTGTATTAGTTATGTTTTATTATTAGCCCATTATTTTACCAGAGAGCTATTAGTTGATGTCAAATAACAATCAATACATTTTACAACTTAAAAAAATTGTAGTAATTCAGCCCTGCAGCGTAAATGTCAGTGGGTTTGTTTTCTTATTTTTGCTATGACTTAGTGACATGTTTTTTGTTTTTTTTTTGTATACAAAGACTTTTTAGATTTTTCTGTTAGCTTTAATTATTAATAAAAAAGGTGTAAACCATGCTCCATTAATTATTCTGTGCATTCCTCTCCTCTAAGAAATAAAATAAAGATGAATTTTAAAAGTCCCAGTTATCTGAGGATGATGTTGTTGCACTCGAGGGAGCATAGTAAAATGGAGCATTTCTGTGTATCAGTAGCCAACAGGATAATGAAGCTGTATGAAGAAAGAATTAACAGTTTTCAACGGCTGCCAATGGCCCAGTCTCTCTGAGCTGGCTTTGCAGTATGCCTCTGTTCCAAATTGTAAAATATTTCCATCCATCCACCTACCCATCCACTTCCTGAACTTGGTTATTTCAGTTTTAGGAGTTTATACAGGTAGTATATCTATCTATCTATCTATCTATCTATTTGATGCAAAACAAGAAACTAACTTTAGATGTGGTGCCAGTCCTTTTCAGGGTACTGTATACTGTAAATGCACACACCCCACCCATTCATACTGGGTCACTTTATAGTCACATATTTTTTGTCCTATGGGAAAAGCAGGGTACCTGTGTAAAAATCATAGAGAAACAACAACAACAATACAGTAACATTTATTTATATAGCACATTTTCATACAAATGATGTAGCTCAAAATGCTTTACAAGATGAAGAAAGAGAAAAAAGAGGCAATATTAATTAACATAGAATAAAAGTAAGGTCCGATGGCCAGGAAGGACAGAAAAAACAAAATAAAATCTGCAGGGGTTCCGAGGCCACAAGACCACCCAGCCCCCTCTAGGCATTCTACCTAACATACATGACCTCAATCAGTCCTTTTTGTATTCAGGGTTCTTTTTTTTTGTTTTGTTCTTTATTTCGCCTTATAAAATTTCTTGTACAGTGATCCCTCGCTATATCGCGCTTCGCCTTTCACGGCTTCACTCTATCGCGGATTTTATATGTAAGCATATTTAAATATATGTCGCGGATTTTTTGCTGGTTTGCGGATTTCTGAGGACAATGGGTCTTTTAATTTCTGGTACATGCTTCCTCAGTTGGTTTGCCCAGTTGATTTCATACAAGGGATGCTATTGGCAGATGGCTGAGAAGCTACCCAACTTACTTTTCTCTGTGTCTCTTGCGCTGACTTTCTCTGATCCTGACGTAGGGGGTGTGAGCAGGGGGGCTGTTCGCACACCTAGACGATACGGACGCTCGTCTAAAAATGCTGAAAGATTATCTTCACGTTGCTACCTTCTGTGTGCAGCTGCTTAGTGAAGCGACATGCTGCACGGTGCTTCACATACTTAAAAGCTCAAAGGGCACGTATTGATTTTTCACTCTTTGTTTTTATCTCTCTCTCTCTCTCTCTCTCTTTGTCTGCTCCTGACGGAGGGGGTGTGAGCTGCCGCCTTCAACAGCTTTGTGCCGCGGTGCTTCGCATACTTAAGCCAAACAGCCCGATTGATTTGTTTGCTTTGCTCTCTGTTTCTGACAGCCTGTGCTCCTGACACGCACTCCTTTGAAGAGGAAGATATGTTTGCATTCTTTTAATTGTGAGACAGAACTGTCATCTCTGTTTTGTCATGGAGCACAGTTTAAACTTTTGAAAAAGAGACAAATGTTTGTTTGCAGTGTTTGAATAACGTTCCTGTCTCTCTACAACCTCCTGTGTTTCTGCGCAAATCAGTGACCCAAGCATGACAATATAAAAATAACCATATAAACATATGGTTTCTACTTCGCGGATTTTCTTATTTCGCGGGTGGCTCTGGAACGCAACCCCCGCGATGGAGGAGGGATTACTGTATTAGGAATTTGGTAATTTTCGCATACCCTTTGGGGTCAGAGTGCAGGGTCAGCCATTGTACAGCGCCCCTGGAGCAATTACAGGTTAAGGGCCTTGCTCAAGGGCCCAGCAGAGCAGTGGCTTTTTGGCAGTGATGGGGATTCGAACCGGCAACCTTCGGGATACCAGCGCAGATCCTTAGCCTCAGAGCCACCACTCCGCCAAATTTATGGAAGAACTTGATGATGACGATCATGTGGACTTCTGGCCTTTAATCCATCAATGTAGGGACATCGGGTGGTGGTGGCACAGATCACCACCACAGAAAACCGGAAAAAGAACAGCAGAGAACGTAGGGGTTAGTAGGGATTTTGCAGCCATCAGGAATAATAATGATAATTAAATGCATATACAGAGTATCAGGATTAAGCTAGAATGAAGCTATGAGAAAGCCATGTTAAAATAATGTGTTTTCAGCAATGTTTTAAAGTGCTCCACCGTATTAGCCTGGCTAATTTCTATCGGTAAACTATTCCAGACTGTAGGTGCATAACAGCAGAAGGCTGACTCACCATTACTTTTAAGTTTAGCTCTTGGAATTATAAGCAGAAAACAAGTAAACTCCACACAGTCGGTTACTGGAACACGATTCAACTTTACTTAGGACTCCAGGGCTTTGGCACTGCAGCACTGATTACTGTAGCACCATGCTGTCCTATCAAAATGCTATAGCATTGTTTGTCCCAATTAATCAAATTCACTGAATGGCAGAGCCTAACCAGGTAGCATTGTGTGCAAGACTGGAAAGCAGCCTGAGACATGGAGAATATGGAAACTCCACACTGATAACAAGAGGACGTGGGATTACAAATCCAGGATGGTGGATCTGTGAAGTGGCATTGCTACCAACTGTGCCACCACTCTGTGATTAACAGCATATAGATAGATAGATAGATAGATAGATAGATAGATAGATAGATAGATAGATAGATAGATAGATAGATAGATAGATAGATAGATAGATAGATAGATAGATAGATAGATAGATAGATAGATAGATAGATAGATAGATAGATAGATCGATCCCAAGGGGAAATTCACATACTGCAGCAGCAGCATACTGATAAAGACAATATTAAGTTAAAGATTGATAACAATGCAGATATACAGACAGACAATAACTTTGTATAATGTTAATGTTTACTCCCCGGGTGGAATTGAAGAGTCGCATAGTGTGGGGGAGGAACGATCTCCTCAATCTGTCAGTGGAGCAGGACAAAGCTGCTCCTTTGTCTGGAGATGATACTGTTTAGTGGATGCAGTGGATTCTCCATAATTGACAGGAGCCTGCTCAGTGCCCGTCACTCTGCCACAGATGTCAAACTGTCCAGCTCCATGCCTACAATAGAGCCTGCCTTCCTTACCAGTTTGTCCAGGCGTGAGGCGTCTCTCTTCTTTATGCTGCCTCCCCAGCACACCACCGCGTAGAAGAGGGTGCTCGCCACAACCGTCTGATAGAACATCTACAGCTTCTTATTGCAGATGTTGAAGGACGCCAGCCTTCTAAGGAAGTATAGTCGGCTCTGTCCTCTCTTGCACAGAGCATCAGTATTGGCAGTCCAGTCCAATTTATCATCCAGCTGCACTCCCAGGTATTTATAGGTCTGCACCCTCTGCACACAGTCACCTCTGATGATCACGGGGTCCATGAGGGGCCTGAGCCTCCTAAAATCCACCACCAGCTCCTTGGTTTTGCTGGTGTTCAGGTGTAGGTGGTATGAGTTGCACCATTTAACAAAGTCCTTGATGAGGTTCCTATACTCCTCCTCCTGCCCACTCCTGATGCAGCCCACGATAGCAGTGTCGTCAGCGAACTTTTGCACGTGGCAGGACTCCGAGTTGTATTGGAAGTCCAATGTATATAGGCTGAACAGGACCGGAGAAAGTACAGTCCCCTGCGGCGCTCCTGTGTTGGTGACCATAATGTCAGACCTGCAGTTCCCGAGACGCACATACTGAGGTCTGTTTGTAAGATAGTCCAAGATCCATGCCACCAGTTATGAATCTACTCCCATCTCTGTCAGCTTGACCCTAAGGAGCAGAGGTTGGATGGTGTTGAAGGCACTAGAGAAGTCCAGAAACATAATTCTTACTGCACCACTGCCTCTATCCAAGTGGGAGAGGGATTGGTGTAATATATAGATGATGGCATCCTCCGCTCCTACCTTCTCCTGGTATGCGAACTGCAGAGGATCGAGGGCGTGATGGACCTGTGGCCTCAGGTGGTGAAGCAGCAGCCGCTCCATGAGTATATATGATATAATAGATACATACACATATGTATCTATTAAATAAATAAAAAATTAATTGTACATGTGGAGTTGCTTTAAGTTTGATATTTAACACTTTATTTATTTTTTACGTTTATTAATGCACAGAAAATGGATGTGATATACTACTGTGAATAAATATTTACAGTACAAGTAAACAGATGGGTCACAGTGTTGAGGTAGCAGGTTGCTATCCGAGTGAGTAACCGGATGCTTGACAGTTTTTTGATTTTTTAATTTTATGGTAAAGCCTGCTAAACTCCCTCAAAGAAAACCGTTTAGCCCTTATTTAATACAAATAAAGAAAACAATTTATTCCCATCTGTGCCTCTATTTGACATATAAGAGTCTACAGTTTAATTTAATTGTGGGCATGCATGTGTCTGTAATGAAGTATCATTATTCTTGGCTGCATATGCCCTAAAGTAGGGATAATAATTAGAAACAAACCTTTATCAAGTGAACAGAGTGTACTTTATTAAAAGCATCCAACAGTCTTGAACATTTATAGATTTTATAACAAATGAACCACCCCGAGCAGCAAAATGCATGATTCATCCAAAGCTTTTGTTACAGGTTGACACCTTACAGATTACTATTATTCTGATTTTTAAATTTCCTTTAGTTTGATTTACTGATGTTTAATTAATTATGTGCCTGGCCTTTCTGGATTTGAGTGTGGAACTACGAAACTCCAGAGAGCTCAAGACAATGCAGTCAACTTTATTCCCCTTCATTCATTCTTTGTTCATATGTTCCAGCACATCAGTGACATTTAAGTTTTATCTTCATATTTTAAATGTAACACTACAGCACAACAGAAAATAAATTGAATAAAATGTGACAAGGCAGAAATCTGTTTAGTAAATGCTTTTAATGAATTGTCTGAAGGCCATTCATGAGACCTTGACTGCTGTTTTGCACCTGTAAATGGTTTTACATTTTATTTTTTTAAGAGTTCTTTTTGGCAGCCTTATAATTTAAATTATATGATTTCATAGAATATAACATTGCCATCATTCGTGTTTAAATTCTGTCTGTCTGTCTGTCTCTCTGTCTGTCTGTCCATAGTGTGCTACTACTATTATTTATTTATTTTTTTTCATTAAACCCAGGTAAGGGAGAATATTGTAACGGCTTACATGTAAGCAAACACTTCCTTAGGTGTCAGAATTTAGAAAAGCTCAGAGCTTATGCTATTGCATGAATTATTTACGCCTCTCATTCACATACCCTGTTTTATATTACAGTTGGCGTTGCTCCATTTTTTCACTGCCAACAGTGTTTAGAAAAACGCTGAGTGCATTTTTGATCCGATTCTGCTACATTAATTCACTGATTTGTATATTTTTTGTACAATCAAAGGCACACTTTGAAATAACATTTGTTAATATCAGTGTATCACTACTTAATATTTAAAAAGAAGAGCAGAATGCAAACATCTCTTGTCACAATGAATGCTCCTGACACCTATTCTACTGAAGTCATATCCTTTAGTCCCAGAGCCCACCTCCATGCCGCGGATCAAGCAGATATCCCCTTAGACCAATATGTCCTTTAGACTTGAATTGCTACAACTCAGCCTTCTTACATAACTGTGAATAAGGAGCAATAAATCCTTTTATTTTAAATATCAAGGTTTCTTGGTGGCACCATACTGTAGAACCTCTAAGATATGCGATGTCTTCAAAATGCTTTTTAATGTGTTGACATCTTGTTCCCTTCAAAACACTTATACTGCCATGAAGCAGAAAAAACAAATGCAACATTGAGGTGATTTTTGAAAGTATAGCTTTTGGAAAACAACCATTTTATCTGTCCTACCCAAGATGACATGATGAGATAATAGAGGTGAATAAACTGGCAAAACATTGTAATTTCTAGACAGCACTGTTTACTACTGATCTGAGTGGCTCCTCACTATCATGGCTAAGTGTGATGCCCCTGGTTGTCCAAAGCCCTAGCATCTTTCTGCAACGATAAACATGAAACTGAGGTGGACTAGTGCAATGAGGACACAAAACAACAATGCAGATGCAAACAGTGCTCTTTGTATTTTATTCCAACTAGCAGTGTCCAAATTAATTTAGTACACTGCAAGTTCTTCAAGTAAATAAATAAATACATAAATAAAGCAAGATAAGGAGGTAAAAAACCCATGAATAAATGAAACCAATAAATAAAGCAAGTTAAAAGACTTAAAAAACGGTCAGGATGAACTTTTTTTTTCTACAGCTCTTGGGCCCCGGTGTATCTCTCTCTCCTCTGCTTACCCTTAGTGTCTGCTCAGCAGGCAGAAAGGCCGACAAGTACGGTTACCTCTCTAGCTCTTATTCAAGCCGCCTCAGTTGGTCACCGCTGGGGAGCTCAGAACCTGTCTCTTTTATCTTGCCATCTGCCCTCAGTCCAGCAGGACCACTGGAGCCCTTGGTTGCTCCTGTTCCACTCCTGGAGTGCCATTCCTCTCACTCCCTCCTGGGGCTACCCTCCTTGCCTCAGCAGTTGGCTCAACCTCGACGTTTACACTCTCTCAGTCTCTCACCTTGTCTCTTTTCCTTTTTTCTCATTATCAGTTTCAACTCCACCCTTTTGATTGTCTTTTCTTTCTTGCTCCCAGACCCCTTTTACCTCAGTGAGTGTAGGTGCAGCAAAAGAACCTAGGAGTGCCAATAAAGGACAGCTGTGCTGTCTTTGTGCTTGTTACATGCCAGTTGAAAATCTACCCCCAAGTCCAAGTCAAGTCCTCCACAGCAGCATGGCTTTCCTCTAACACATCTACACTCACAGGATCTGCGCTGTGTGGAAGGAGATCTCCGAGGAAGACAGGAATAATTCAATCAATCGGTCTTTATTCAGTAACAGATGAGTACATGGATTCTACGTTGCAAGGCAGAAAAGCAAAATTCTGCTTTTCAGTCGGCTTTTTATATTTTCTCCCTCCCCTTGCCCTTACTTATAAAAAAGCATAATATTGTTTATCTATACATTTAATTTTATATTGCTTAAATCAGCCAACCATGTCTGTTTAGTGTACGTGTCAGAGGGGCCCCAAAGAAGGAAAGGTCATCTTTCCTGTGTCTAGAAAAGGAAGTTACCCTAAGTCAGCTTACTTCACCTTGTCTTACGACAGGCGCCTGTATTAATAACGTTTACTACAGCAGAACAGCTTTTAACTGCCTCACTGTTTTTATTAAAAATCCTGCACCACCATGGACCCCTTGAGCCACACCAAGTAAAAGGACATATGAGGAACAGTTTAACGGATGGAGTTTTATTTTAAGGATTTTTTTTTTATTTTTAGGACTGCGGCCTGGGTTTGAATCCCTGTTATACAAGAAACAGGTGACTTGAGAGATAAAGCTAATTCTTTCTAAAACTATGTCATTCCCATTGTTAGAAATCTGGAAAATCAAAGCATACAAATATATGAAGTGCCATGAAAAAGTATTTGCTCCATTCAGATTTCTTCAGTTAATGCAACATTTGTTACATGTTTTTACATCTATTACTCAATCTTTTAGGTAAAGGACACCTGAGTGAACAAACAACACATTTTTACTTATTTCATTAATCAAATGAAAGTGTTATCTATCATCATCTGGCACTTTGTTCCCTAGTTACATCAGCCTAATTAAAGGCATAATTTGAGTCACCTGAATGAACACAGTCAGATCTGCTCAGAGCCAGACTGACAACACAGAAATTCAATAAGCGAAGAGGAAACAGAGGAAATCAGAAAGGAGACATTATTAAATCTCCATAATCTACTTCTGAGTCTGGGGGGTGGGGGGAAGATCTTCTCCCTGTCACACTGGGCATAAGGCTGGAACCAACACTGCATGTGATGCCATTTTAGGACAGATGTACAATGCAATTGTGGTTGAATTTGTGCAGGGTCTCTAGTCAATTAGTGAGCTGCTTGTGTCGGTCTCCCAATGGAAATTGAAAACCCTTCATTATTTTTCATGCTTTGGTCACAAATGACAGGAGATATATGACAGACATTCTAAGAAAAATAAATTAGTGATGGTATAGTTGTGTAATCTGGTGTATAAGCTGTTATAATAAACAGAAACTGTACTTTTTCAGCTCTGGTGAGCTGAAGTACAGAAAATGACCCGTGACCCTCAGCATCTATTTTCCTGTCATGTACACAATTATCAACCTCAGTACTATGTGTTTCCATGGTTACCATGAGTTTCTTATATCCCCAACAGATTTCTTTTCAGTAGTAAAGGTTTTTGCCTGAATAAAACATACGTGCTCCATCCATTTGTTGAATCGACTTTTTTCATCTGTATTATGAGAAACTGAAGCCTTGAACATGCAGTAACGCAAGAGCTGGCCCTGAATAAGTTTACAGTCCATTGCAAGGCATACTCTCAGACTCTCCCACACTCCCTCACGCTGGGTCAGTTTAGATTTGGCAGTTAACATTTCATGCACTTTTTAGGGATGTGGCAAAAAAGACAGAATACCTTGAGGAAAAAAAAATTATGTAGAGGATGTGCAAGCTTCACAGAGCCAGTTGGAACTATGGACCGCCGACTTTTGTGCAATGAGAAGCCATGCCAACTACTGTTTCAGTGTTCATTGCACTCAAAATATATATGCATGTAAAATTAAATTAGTTGTATTTGGGTTTGGTGTTTGTCATGGAAGTTAAAATATAAAGAACTAGCTGTCCCCTGGGGCTCTGCCCACTTAGTAGTGAAACAGGACAAACTTTAAATATCAATAAAAATGAAAAAATGTAATTCTGGCCAATCAGAAGGTAGGTACCCTCCAACGTCAAAAGTTACCACTGTATCTGATGGGACAGCGTCCCCACCGTGGGGAGAAAAGCACATGTCCGTGATATCTGTGGCAATCAGCAGCTTCCCTCTACAACACACGTAGCTCTGATCTCTCTCTCCAGAATGTCAAACGTTACTCCTTAACAATCCATAGATGATAATGTCTGTTGAACAAACAGGTATCGCTAGCTAAGTGGAGGCAAGGTACACTAGAAAACATTTGGTGAGAGGAAGATCAACTCGTATGGAGGCTGGCGTGTGAGTGAGGAGGACATCAGATTTGTGTAAATAAATCAGTACCGCAAGTGCGATGAGAGAAGTCACAAAATCAACCGGAATGTTCAAGCAAATTGTAGAAAAAAGCCCGATCTAAATCCGTTAAGTAGTTCTCTCGTGAAAAGCGGACAGACAGGCAGACACAGAGACATTGGATTTTATATATACCATATATATATATAGTGTGGTAGCCGATCCGGACACAGACAGGCAGACACCGGTGGTTCAAACCCAAGCACACGTTTATTCATAATCAACTTTATACAGTGACGCACACAACCCAGTACTCCTGTACTTTTCACCCACAAAGTCCAGGCCTCTTCGCAATGCCTTTCTCTCTAGGTCCGCCTCCACTCCTCTCCTTCCGAGCGCTGTCCTTCTTCCACCCAACTTCAGCATGTTGCATATGTATAACTACTGTGAAATGGCGTTTTCACAGTAGGGCAATCACCTGGGTAAGGATGTAGTCATTCTTTAGTACTATTTGAATGAGCAATTGATCCTTATAAATTTCTCTTTTCACTTAATATGTTAGGCTATTCCAGGGTGGAAAACATCGGATGTCTTTCTGATGTAACTAAAAACTGGAGGCCTGCAGATATCCCATTTGTAAAAGAGAAGAAAATGGCAAACTTCACCTAGACAGTTACCAAATTAATAGTTAAGCACACAAAATCCTGAAGCTGTGAGGCAACAATACTAATTTATTTGTGACCCATAACATGTGTATAACTTTGATATTGTTGTCTTCTAGTCTTTAGCTAAACTAACATTCATATAACATGAGCTGTGTGTGCTAAATCTGTGAAACACATAATGCTATGTGAAAGAGAGGTGACAATGTATGTGACTCTCAAGCTCAATGAAGAAAACTTCATGTGTCAGACTGTAAGGTCTTTTTTGCATGTGTGCTCAACTAAAGTAGTATTCAGAATAATAATGAAATGAAACTATACAAAAACAAACAGTTTTTTGAGCTTACTGTGTCCGAGTTGAATGAATCAGAGTTCTGGGTTTTGAAAAGGTTGTGTATTCTTCACGTAATCTGCTAGATTTTTAGATTTAATTTTCTCCTGAAAGCACTCTTTTTGTTAAGGGCCTATGCGTAAAGTACAGGGATTTGACTGGTTTTTAGGAAGAGCAAATAGCAGACTATGTAAATAACAAAAATATATTTACTCACAGTAATAACTGGCATGTTTTATATTAGTGAATAGGCTGGACACATCCAGTATATATTTTTTGGGCTGTGGAAGGGAGAGTGTTGTTCACATGATCCATAATACATGGTATTTTACTTTGTATTAGACTTTTAAGTAATGAAGACCATAGTTGAACTGAGAAGGATACCATTGTAAACTCAGATGGTGTCTATAGAGAAGCCATAGTGCAATCATCTCATTTCAGAGAGCTGAGAGAAATTGAGCTTGGGTGTGCAAAAGCAAAGCAAACACTGAAAATTGTCATTAGTGAACATGATGCCATTCCAATCCAGTGGTTTGAATTCTGCTCCAAGTGAGGACATGTAACTGACAGAGGTCCTACCAAGCTAATTTCTTACTGTTGACATTTGGGGGCTTGTGAGGGATTTGTACAGATAGGGAGGGCCAGGTGTAGTGAGGCTGAAATGCTTTGAACAGAAGACACCCTCACGTTCAGAAGCCCAACTGGTCACTAGTAAGGGGGGGTTCCCCTTTGGCTGAAATGTCTAAAAATGGTTGCGCTCTGTGCTCTGAATCCAGCAGCCCGAGTTTGTGTCCAGCAGCTCTGAGCGAAGAGGAATGTCATATTAGGAATGTCATATAAGCGAATTTTTCAGTGTGTGGCACCGTTCATACAACCATCTTTGCTGAGATTAATGTTGCAGCAGACCAGAACCTACTCTGTCAGCACTGAGCACAAGAAAAGAAACAACCTTGAATAGGACATCAGTCTGTCTCAGCATACAACTCTCACTCATGCAAGGACAGTTTAGAGTGTCTGCTTAAGGCACAAGCCCTTGGGATGTGAGAGAAAATCTGGACGAGTGGGATAAAAACTCACACAGACATAAGGAGAATGTGCAAGCATCACACAGACAGCAATGGGTGCGATTATACCTTAGCACTCTAGAGGTATTAGGTAGAAGTGGTAACCAAGGTCTAGACTTTGACTTCTCTTTTAGATTTGCATTGTGGTTAGGCTCATTGTTCTACTACAGTTATTAAAAGTTTGGCCAGCCTATGGGTATCATACAGATGGCCTTGAATTTCCCTCTAGAATACACTGGTACAAACAGTAATTCATTATTGACTATGATTGCATGGTCCTGTGACTGTAAAACAACTCTAAATCATAATCCCTCCACCATTGTTCCATATGTTGATACAGGCTACTGTTGTTGATATCTTATGTTTGGTCTTTGCAAATATGGCTATGAGCATAACAGCTAAACTAATCCACTTTTGTGTGTTCTGTCAGACAGACATTTTCTGGATATCTTGTAGTTTGTTCAGATGCAGTTGTACTGCCCTTTGCACCTGAAAACCATTTCTTAAAGAACTTACCTATTCAGTCTTTTCTTAAAGGTTGAGTCTTGGACTGTAATCTGCACTGTTTATAGATCCCTGAGTGTTTTGAGTTCTTTTTTAATTTCTCATAATATCATAAAATCTGATCTTTGGCTGAATATTCTGGGATGCACACTCCTGGATAGATTGACAACTGTCATGAATGTTATCCATTTTTTAAATGATCCTCTTCAATGAAGAAGAATGGATTCGAAATTGCATTCAGTGAAATCATTTGCCTCGCTGAGATCATTTCTGTTGTCTTTTGTTCTTTGGATGATTCCCCCACAAACATGAACGTGCCAAACTGAACTGTCAAAGGTTCTGTTTTTACATCGAGGTGGTGGCACTTTAACTAATTATGTGCTTTATTAACAGCACTTGGCTCTGCTTAATTATAGAAGCAATTAAGAATGTATGCACATCTTCACACACAGCTTCTGTATGTTGCCATGTTTTTTGTTAAATTAATATTGGCAAAGTGAAATCTGTTTTGTGTTGCTTTTTATTCGTGGTAAGACTTGCCTAATTTTAAGACTTGATTGCCATTTATGTACCGATATGTGAAACAACAGATTTGAAAGTAGGTGTGCTTACTTTTTCACATCTCTCTATTATAAAAAAAAATCTTGGAAGGAGACGAGACATGATTGTCTCAGAGACACTTTCACGTCCCACGAGACGACAAGGGCTTATGCAAAGAGATTCGGAAAAGTCCTGTGTGATTATGTCAAACGCATTTCTTGTAGAGAGAAAGAAACGATATTCACTCATGGGCAGTTATACGTTGTGTTGTCCTGATGGAATACCAAACACGGAACCAAAATTCAATTCCATATTGGTGAAAAGGTAAAAGTGAAAAGAGATTGAATATATGGACATAGGTGATATGACAGAAGTGCGCTACGTGAAATGCAGATCACGCGGCACAGCAGCAGCTGCAAGCCAGCAGCTGATCGAACAAAGAGGAGGTAAAAAAAACTGAATGTGTTTCCCATTGTATCACCATTTAAGAGGGTTGTCGGAGGAGCGATCACGTCTTCTTGGGGTGCGTTCAGCCCCCCTCTTCACAACACGAGCAGTGGTTGGCGCATAGTGCAGGGGGGGGGGTGCAAAGAGAGCAGGGGGTGAAGCCCCCTAGTTACTATAAAAACTCATGTTGGTAAATGTGTCAAAGCATTCTGCTAAATTACTGAAACAATACTTTTTTTCTATTTGTGCATGAAAAATAATTATTTGGTGGCATGGTACTTGGTTTTGCTTTTATATACAGTATTTATTTACATTTAATACTGCACCTTTGATTTCTTGACTTTGTCTTGAACTTAAAGTTAATAACAAGACAGTAATGTTAATTTGAGCACCTTTAAATATTTTTTTAAATCTTTAATTTTTTAAAATAATTTTTATAATACTGAAAGCATGGAATATATTTTAATCACCAGTTATTACTAATATATTTAAAATGTGTTTAAAAACAAAAATCTCCAAGAGTATTAGTTCTAATACAAAACTTCATTATATTTATCTTCTGGAGAAATCAATATTCTTTTAAGTGATTCGTGCAATGCAATAGAATCGTTTGCTTATAGGAAACTGTTACTGCTCAAAGGTTGATATTTGATGGCTCATGACACTTGTTCCTCCTCAAGAATAACTACATCGACCCCTCTGTCCAGAAGGGGGGATTCTTGGAGTCCCTGGCTGCCTGGTGCACACAGGTGTAGTAACTCAGCTTATCAGAGAGGCTCATAAGAACAGAGGCGACCTTGCTGTGTTGTGGTTGGACCTGGCCAATGCCTATGGGTCTATACCACACAAGCTGGTTGAGCTTGCACTACATCGCCACCATGTTCCCAGGAAAATCAAGGATCTGATCCTGGATTACTATAACAACTTCAGGATAAGGGTCACTTCTGGGTCAGAAATATCAGACTGGCATTGGCTTGGCAAGGGAATAATAACGGGGTGCACCATCTCCATTATTCTTTTTGCCCTTGCCATGAATATGGTGGTCAAGTCAGCTGAGGTAGAATGCAAAAGCCCCCTGACTAAGTCAGGTATACGACAGCCCCCGATATGAGCTTATATGGATGATCTAACTATCACGACAACATCGGTTCCAGGGAGCAGGTGAATCCTACAAGGACTTAAGAGACTTATCACATGGGCAAGGATGAGTTTTAAGCCTTCCAAGTCAAGGTCCATGGTGCTAAAGAAGGGAAAGGTGACTGATAAGTACCGATTTGCTATCGCGGGAACAGTCATCCCATCCATCACAGATCAGCCAGTCAAGAGTTTGGGGAAAGTCTTTGACTCAAGTCTGAAAGACACAGCGGCCATTCAGAAATCCACCCAGGAGCTTGGGACGTACCTCACCAAGGTTGATAGGTCTGGCCTGCCTGGTAGGTTTAAAGCCTGGATCTATCAACACTCAATCCTGCCCCGAGTCCTGTGACCTCTGCTGGTATATGCAGTCCCGTTTTCAACAGTTGAGTCCCTTGAAAAGAAGATCAGCAGCTTTCTTCAGAGGTGGCTGGGACTCCCACGCAGCCTCACCAGCGCAGCACTGTATGGGACAAGTAACATCCTATGGTTACCATTTAGCGGCCTCACTGAAAAATTCATGGTGGCACTCACCGGAGAAGCCCTACAGTACGGGGACTCCAAGGATTGTAAGGTGTCAGCAGCTGGCATTGAGGTGAGGACAGGCAGGAAATGGAGGGCGGAGAAGGCTGTGGAGGTGGCAGAGTCACGCCTGAGACAGAAAGCTCTGGTGGGCACCGTGGCAACAGGTAGAGCAAGTCTGGGCTACTTCCCAAAGACCCAGATCGGCAAGACCAAGGGCAAGGAGAGAATCCATCTACTGCAGGAAGAGGTCCGAGCAGGGGTGGAGGAAGAGAGAGTGAGCAGGGCAGTACAACTCTGGCAACAGGGTGCATGAACAAGGTGGGATAGTACTCTCCAGCGAAGGATCACCAAGTCGGAGATTATGCAGGGAGATTTCTTTCGTGTCCGATTCCTGGTGCAGGTGGTCTACGATGCCCTGCCAAGCCCAGCAAACCTCCACGTCTGGGGAAAGAGCGAGACACCATCCTGTCCACTTTGTTCAGGAAGAGGCTCTCTAGAACATCTACTCAGCAGCTGCCCTAAGGCTCTGGCAGACGACCGCTACCGGTGGCGCCATGACAAGGTGCTCAAGGCAGTTGCTGAAATCTTGGCTGCAGCCATCAAGACAAGCAAATTCCTCCACGGCCCAAAGAAGGCAGTTACCTTCTTTAAAGCGGGAGAGCAATCCCAGGTAAAGGCAGTAATAACAGGCCTCTTCCACACAGCCTGTGACTGGCAGCTGCAGGCTGACTTGGTAAAGCAGCTAAAGTTCCCGCAGCAAATTGTAACAACATCACTCCTGCCAGACATGATCATTACATCAGAGGCCTCAAAACAGCTGATCATGCTGGAACTGACAGTGCCCTGGGGAGAGCGTATTGAGGAAGCGCGCCAAGTACCAGGAGCTGGTGGAGGAGTGCAGGGACAGAGGCTGAAGGGTACTCTATGAGCCCATAGAAATTGGCTACAGAGGATTTGCAGGATGCTCACTCTGCAGAGTCCTCACACGGCTGGGCATAACAGGAGCGGCCAAAAAGAGGGCCATTAAATCTGCAAGTGAAGCTGCAGAGAAAGCCTCAAGGTGGCTTTAGATAAAGAGGGCTGTTCAGTGGATCGTTACTGGGATGCAAGTTGGGGATTGATCAACCCCGGCTGGGTCGCCTGAGTGAGGGTGTATGATGTTGCGAGACCCAAAACACCCGATAACCTCAGGATACATCACTGATGATGTGTCCTAGTGCATCCAGGTGATGTTTCTTATATAGTAAGAGATTCACATTTATGTTTCATTTAAGAATCAACTTTGTTACAGGTGTTTCTCCTAACATTCCTTAGGAGGAATAGCTTTAGACAAAAAGGAGACATGAGATACAACTGAGGTAAAAGGAGTCAAAATTGAGGATTTTCTCTTTCAGGACTTCATATTGTTTGCTTATTATTGGACTTATGTCTTTATCTAATGTGATTTACAATATCTGAGATATGGTCGGTTACATTTGTTTTGTATTTCCAATTGGAGCACAGGCAGGTGAAGTGACTTGCTCATAGTTACATGGTGTTAGCAGTGGGATTGAAACACATAGCCTCAGGGCCTGAAGTTCAAAGTCTTACCCACTATGTCATATTGCATGCCTTATGTTCTAGAATGATTTAATTGGAGCATGGCAATACAAATTATTATTCTAAAGTAAGTACAGTTGAACCTCGGTTAACGAACGCCTCGGTACATGTACAAATTGGTTTACGACCAAAAAGTTCGCCAAACTTTTGCCTCGGTTCATGACCACACACTCGGTATGTGAACAAGCCAGTTTCCCTTTCGATTTGTGCGCACCGATGATTTCCGCACGTGTTGCATTGTTCTCAGTCAGACATGCGTGATTGCACGTGTGTGTGTGCTTTTGCTGTGAACTCTTTGTGCTCTATTTCATTTCCCTTCCGGTTCTTATGCGCCGATTACTGTATTTAAGCACTGGTTCAGCCTCTCCCTGTTCATTGTTCTCAGTCAGATGTGCGTGCTTCACCTGTGAACTCTTTGTGCTCTACAGTATTTTGTGTGCTTCTGCAGTTAACCATGGCATCTAAGCAAGTGAAGAGTGGTGAGAAGAAAGTTTTGCAGAAAATTGAAATCGAAGTAAAGAAAGAAATTATTGAAAAGTATGAGCGTGGCGTTCGTGTTACTGATCTTGCCGCCGAGTACAAGAAGTCAAAATCTATGATTTTGACTATTCTAAAGCAGAAAGAATCTATTAAAGCAGCTAATGTTGCAAAAGGAGTTACCAGGCAGAGGCCTCAAGTGCTGGAAGAGGTGGAAAAACTGTTGCTAGTGTGGCTGAACGAGAAGCAACTTGCAGGGGATAGCGTAAGCGAGGCGATGTTATGTGAGAAAGCCAGGAAGATTCATGGCGATTTTCTGCAAAACTATTCTTCTATGAGTGGCGAAAGTGAGGAATTTAAAGCCAGTAGAAGATGGTTTGAAAAGTTTCACAAGAGAAGTGGCATTCATAGTGTGGTAAGGCATGGAGAGGCTGCTAGTTCCGACGCTGAAGCTGCGAAAGAATTCGTGAAAAATTTCACAAAATTAGTGGAGGACGAAGGCTACATCCCGCAACAAGTCTTCACCTGTGACAAGACCGGATTGTTCTCCACCCAGTTTCTCCTCACTTCATGCCAGAACTCGACTCATGCAAGGTTAGTTTTCTTGGTGGTTTATGGTTAGTTTTTGTATTACGAATTTTTCAAATGTTCATTTTTCGGTTCGTAGCGTGAATTGTTGCAATGTTACTTTTCTCTTTTTTCAAATGTTCATTTTTTTCCTTGTGCTTAAAACACATTAAAAAAAAGTTTACACAGCGATCGGGTTGTAAGGCTATTAGCGTGAACTCCTGCAATGTTACTTTCTTAGTTGTTTATGGTTGGCTTTTAAATAAAGTTTGGATTTGTTCAAATGTTCCTTTTTTTCCCCTGTGCTTAAAACTCATTAAAAAAAAGTTTACACAGCGATCAGGTTGTAAGGCTATTAGTGTGAACTCCTGCAATGTTACTTTCTTGGTGGTTTATGGTTGGTTTTTAAATAAAGTTCGGATTTGTTCAAATTTTCCTTTTTTTCCCTGTGCTTAAAACTCAAAAAAAAAAAAAGTGTTTACAGCAATCGGGTCATAAGACTACAGTATAGCGCGAACTCTTGCAGTGTTAGTTTTCTCTGTTGTTCAAGGTTTTCTCAGTGTTATTCAATGTTTTTACATTTAGTTTACTATTACACTGTGCATTCTATGGTTTAATTAACTATATTTGTGCTTAAAAACTAAAAAAAAATATATATTTACATACAGTTCGTATGGGCTGGAGCGGATTAATTGTACTTACAGTACATACAATCCTATGGGGGAAATTGCTTCGGTTCATGACCAAATCGGTTTACGACCAGAGTTTTGGAACAAATTATGGTCGTGAACCGAGGTTCCACTGTACTGCAATTTTGTAATCGTAGTAACATGTTTCATTACCACAAACAGCTGTCCGTTCATTGTCACAATTTATTTTTGAGCACACAATGAAAACACTTTTCAAATTGCAAAATAAAAAGTCAAGACAATGTGAGCCCTTTGTGTGATTTTGCTAAGATTTCCACTGAAACTCAAGAGGAGACACCTTTAAGACTACTCTGTTATTTTTTTCTCAGGAGAAAAATCTAAGAAGTATGAGACAAAATAATATCATGTCTCCATTTTATTTCTTTCTGATCTCATTGTTGACCAGGAGAAGCCAAAAAGATATTAAGATTTCTTTTTTGATTTTTCATTCCTATGGGAATGAATGGGTGAGCAGAGGTTTACGCCACCTAGTTGAAGAAACTGAAACTCCACCTGTGCCTATTCTAAATTAGGGGGCTGCATGTGTGTCAACTGAAATGTAAAAATGTGTACATGCCTTGATATAGTTACCTACTAAAATGGCAAGAACATATCATTTTTGATATATCTCTGCAAAAAAAAATTTTAAGGTGACCATACATAGGATATGAATATTTTGGTAAACAACCCTTTGCTTTAGGTGTGAACTATTATAGATATGAAATATTTGAATTGTATACAACATGTTTTGATTTCAAATCAAGTGCAAATTTCACTTTTCCTTTGATTTATAGTAGAGGCTTCCTTCGACAAAGCACACTGTTGAGGACAACAGTTTTTAACCATGTTCACAATCCTTTTACTTTTGAAAAATTAATATCTGAATAAAACTGAAGTGATAATATGGTCCTACTGTATGTAATAACATACTAAACTGGAAAACTTACTTCTTTATGAACCTATATGGCTCATATCAGTGTAATCTTGTTTCCTGCAGCCAGTTCAAGGATTTGACTATGCTAAGCAACATCTTGGGCAACAAGGAGGTGAAGAAGACACAATTCCAGTGACACAAGAGACAGTAATCTTACCACTGCCTGTGAGGGATATGCCCCTGTCCCAGGACAGAGGTATTCTGAAAGATGGAAGCATTAGCAAAATAGCAATGTCCACTGACCTTCGGAAAAGGTAAGATCTCAAAATAAAATGGTAATTTTATATTCTGTATTTTATGTTACACTTAGAATCTAACTGACATCTTTTTTTTCTTACGTGCATTTTAGCTCATCGCCATCAAGTGATCAGTATTTCATATCATCATCTATGTTAAGCACTTAGTGATTAATATTTAGAATTTTACTCTTCAGTGAATATTAATACTTAATACTCTTCAGTGGAGTATTACACTTCCAATTGAGTTCTTCTTGCTCAATTACATAGTCCCTATAATCTTTAAGTGTGCAATATTTTTCAATTGGTATTACCATATGCAGTATACTCAACGGTTAAGTTGGCTCGTGAAACCCAAAAAATCAATCATAAAATCAGACCCCGACTTGTATGCCCATTCAAAAATTTGACACTTACTTATTTATATTTTTTAACATCTTCTTGCCTCCTCCAATCTCACATCAGTTTCTCAGACGCATCGAATTTTGTTGCAGCAGCGCAGTTACCAATTTCTTTCGCTACTTCAATGCCTTTTAATTTAAAACCAGCTTCATATTTTCTTCTGATCGAACGCTCCATTGTAGATAAGAGATGCTCTTACGATAAAGGTGTATGAGGGTGTGAGATACAAAACACAAATAAGTGCAAATGTTGCTTTGGAATAGTTTGGGTATTACCGTGTGGTCACGTAGGCACAATAGAGAGAGAGAGAGAGAGAGAGAGAGAGAGAGAGAGAGAGAGAGAGGTTAGGAGCAGACGCTGATGTGTGCTCTGTGGTTGATCTCTCAGGTGGGTGTTAGCATATCATAATCACTTGTACCAATAGCATGAGTTTTCCGCATTCAACTTATATGAGCAACATTATAAAATACCAGAAATTATACGACTTATCCGAGGGAGAACTTATCTGCGAGTATATAATTATTACATTAATTATTTACAGTGATAACAAATATCTAATACTGATTTAGGGCCATTCTTTGAGAATTCCAAGTTAAATGTGCTAAGCTTGCCATCTTAAATACCTTCTGGAAAATTATGTCACATGGTCCAACTTGTAGGAGTCACATCATGACAACAAAGCATCATTACCAACAACAAATGAGACAGAAGAGTGATGCTAAACCAAAATGGCAGCAAAAATGTAAATATAATATTAGATTTTTAGAAACTGATAAATATAAGTCCAAAGGGTACAAAATGAAAACTATAATGGCAGAAACCTCCAAATCATGACAAGTAAAGTTTGTAGTCTGAAGCACTTCCACATTAATAAAATGTATTTTTTCAAATGCACTTACTGCATATATGTTCCAGTGATTCCCATTACCACAGAGTATTTAAGAAATGTACAGAATTACTTTCTTACTTCATTATTTTGTAGAAGTCGGATGTTAGATGCATTGTATTGTTTAGACATTTTTGTATGGTTTCAGATGTACAACGCATGATTGTTGTTTATTTTTGTGAAATTTAAGGCTGGCAAATTATATACTGTATACTATCACTAAGACTGATAATATGAACTTTGTTCGGTGGTCCAGATGTAAATCCTGTTAAAATGCTTCTCTTCAGTTCATTTCTCATCAACGCATTTTTACATCACATACTGTACATACATTTACAACCTTCTACATATTTTAAATATCCATCCGTCCAACCCACATTATCCAACCCACTATATCCTAACTACAGGGTCACAGGGTCTGCTGGAGCCAATCCCAGCCAACACAGGGCACAAGGCAGAAAATAAACCCCGGGCAGGGTGCCACACACACACACACACACACACACACACACACACACACACACTAGGGACAATTTAGGATCACCAATGCACCTAACCTGCATGTCTTTGGCCTGTGGGAGGAAACCGGAGTACCCGGAGGAAACCCACGCAGACACAGGGAGAACATGCAAACTCCATGCAGGGAGGACCCAGGAAGGGAACCCAGTATTTTAAATATAGTATAGTTAAATAATAAAATAACATGAAACAAAGATGATACAATATGCATAATCTATATGCAATATCCAAATAGAAATGAACAAATATTTCTAGATGTACAGAGACTGTCCTCAGCCACTTGATTACTCAGCTTCTTCCTAGATGCTTCAACAGTACACCATGGCACAGGCAAATGTCAATAACTCTTTAAATACAATCATGTTCTAATGTTAGGTCAGTGACTGATGATGACACATCAATTTTAGAGTCCTGTCTAAAGGCCTGAATGATAATCTTATCAAAATGACAGTGATGCCAAGTTCCTTCACTGAACACTAAGGAAAGAAACAGATCTGGACAGCCCCAGTAACAGCATTGACAATGATTGACACATTTAGTAAAAAGCTGCCTCAGCAGCTGCTCTGACTAGAGTCTACTATCTTAACGTAAGGAGTCTTCATAGTTGAAGGCCATCTCTAATATTGGCAGGCAGATAATTCCAGGCCTATATCTACTGGCCCAGCCTCCTATACTAGTTTGACTTGTGGTAAGCAATGTGATCAACCTGCTAAAGTACTGCACTTTAAAATCCATGGTTGCCTTATATTTACAACATTTGTGATATCATTGGTTACATTTCTTTTGGACTTCCAGTTGGAGCAGAGACAGGCCAAGTAACTTGCTTAGGGCCACAAAGTGTCAGAAGCAGGATTTGAACTCACAACCTCAGGGTCTGAATTTGAACGTCTTAACCACTACACCACACTGCCTGCCTTCTAAATCCGCACTGCTGAGGAAGATGTGGTTATACAATAGTGGTGTGACTTGGGATGATTTTGCTCTAGACTAGAGTATGAGGCTATTTTTTTTTTGGCAGGCTTAGTGAAATGACTCAGTTTAATCAGAAAGTAATTGAGAAATTTTGGAAAGGAGGGCAAAATATATGTTCAAGAAAATAATATGATCGTGAAGGCAGAATAAGATGTAGGTTGGACTTGTCCTGTGGGTTTAAGTACAAGGCAGGTTGGAGGGTGAGTTATGTTTTAAGATGTAGAGGTATGTGGATCTTACAATGTAAATTTTTGCCAGGTGAGGTAAGCCTGATAAACTTGCAAAGGACTGAGCAGACCAGCAGCAAGTGTAGAATAAAATTAGGGTGGGAATGACAAACTGGGATGTACGACTAGTGATTTTATAATATGGATTTATTGAATACAATGGAAATGGCCAAGGACTGGGCACTCTATTAGCAAAAGCAGAATAAGATTTGGATTGGACTCATGCTAAGGATGTGTTATAGGACAGGAGGAAGTGCATGCTATTGGAAGATTAAGGAGGTGGGGATGCGGACATTATCGTGTGGGCTTTGGCAGAATGAGCAACTATGCAAGTCGACAGAGGATTGTGAAATTTAAAGACAGGTGTAGTATAAAATTTGGGTGGCAGGTGCACTTGTTCCTTTCCACATCTAGGTCAAGTTATGGGAAGAATAAGTGGATTGTGGATGTCACAGAATGAAGTTTTGAAGCATAGTAGAAATGGGAAAGCTGGCACCAGATTGGGTAGCATGGTGGAAAGTGTATAATACATTTTAGCCTGGATATGTCCTGTGGGCCTGGCATTGGATAGGCCAAGATATGCATTGACACTATGATGAGGACCACAAGAGCATGTGGAGTGACTAGATAGATAGATAGATAGATAGATAGATAGATAGATAGATAGATAGATAGATAGATAGATAGATAGATAGATAGATAGATAGATAGATAGATACTACTGTATATAATAAATAGATGTGAAAGGCACTATGCAATAGTTAGATAGATGTGAAAGGCACTATATCATAGATAAGTGTTGCTTCTGTTTGTCAGCCCAAAAGCTGCTCCCCCATCCAAATTGTTTTCACCAGCCGCCACTGCTCATGCTAGAAAATGCTGACTGAATGATAAGTAGGCTGCAGAGATCTTTTTATATTAATGTGCCTCCTGTTCATGCAAATGTGCATTGTACAATACACGTTTAATGGCATTATGGTTGCAGAGCTGTGCCATCACAGTTATTGCTTATTCTACTCATGTTTCTACATTAACTTAGATTTTTAAATAAAATTATTTTTTAATCAGTGGTGGCTTTGGTTCACTAAAAGAAGCATGTAAAGGCTCATGAAGTTATAACAAGGTGGGGAAAATACCCTCAAAAATGATATTTCTTTATGTTTGTTAAAGAAAAAAAAACACTTGTCCTGCATCCTGAAATCAATCATTCTTAAAAAATGATGCCAGAAAGTGTTACAGTATATTTGCTGAGCGGTAGCATGTCAGTGTTGTTTGCTCCTGTGTAAAGTATATGAAAACTGTAAAAGAGAACTACAGATTTTAAATTTTGACATTGATCTTATATGGAGAAATTGGAATATGTTTATGTCTAGTATGTTTATGTCTAGTATGTTTATGTCTCGCTCAACTGATTATTTGTTCAATTAGCCGCACCTCTGCAGGCTGTAGGGTAATATGTACCTTCCTATCTTCAGGCTACATGTAAAAAATATGTTCAAATTGGCTTCATTTCAGCTATTCCTTTAACCAGAACATAATACCTGCCTTTAACACATAATCATAAGGTTGCAGCATCTACTCAGTGGTGCTTTGGAGTCAGGGCAAAACTATTTAAGCAACCTTTGTTCATTTTTTGGGGTTAATAGTGTTTGGTGCCTCGTTTTAGTCAACAGTAAATGGCACTGTGCCAGTTTTGTTTCACATTTCCAATTAGTTTTATTCCATGTGCATGTACATAGCACATTCATCGGATTGGCTGGCCCAGCGACAGCAGAGAACATTATTGGGGTGCCTCTCCCTTCAGTACAGGACATATTTTACAAACACAGTGTCTGCAAGGCCTGCAGCATTGTGCAGGACCCCTTACACCCCTCACATGGACTTTTCACACTTCTGCTATCCAAGAGAAGATACTGCAGCATCAAAGCTAGATCTGCCAGGCTGCAGGAGAGTTTTTACCCCCAAGCTGTTAGACTCCTTAACACCATGCTGCCCCCTGGGATCTTCCACACTGCCTCAAACACCTCTAAAAACAGAACTTTTATACATGCGAGCCACTGTCCTGCAAAGACGAGTGTACAGGTAGAAAAGAACTGAAAATCTCATACTGACCTTTAAGTATGTTGACATTCTTGTTATCCTTCTGCTGTGAAACATTCTGACCTGTCATTGTTTATACATGTCTTAAACAACTATTATCATACACTGATAATTTCTGTATTATTTATATCTATTATTTATTATTTATTTATTATATTACACATCTTACACATCAGTATTGCTGCTACTTCTTTGTCTTGTCTTTGCACAATGTCTTGTTTGTGTTTTAATTTTAATATGAAATTTAAAATTTTAAATCTATTTTTAATTTATTATTTGCACGTCATGTTGTTACACTGTGGACCCTGACCTTCACAATTTTGTCTATCTGTATACTTGTATATGGTTGAGATGACAATAAAGTTCACTTTGACTTTGACTTTGAGGAGGAGGCAGCTTGATGGCCGAAGTCTCCAGGACTCTGAACAAATCTGAATCACATTATGTGATATCATCTACTGTTGAATTCTGCTCTGTATGTGTAATATTACAGTATATTGTACTGAGGATTATTTGTGTTCTGTTCTGTGTATTGTATTGTATTGACCCCCTTTTTTAACACCTGCTGTATGCCCAGCCTACCTGGAAAGGGGTCTCTCTTTGAACTGCCTTTCCCAAGGTTTCTTCCATTTTTCCCTACTAGGTTTTTTTTGGGAGTTGTTCCTTGTCTTCTTAGAGAGTCAAGGCTGAGGGGCTGTCAAGAGGCTGGGCCTGTTAAAGCCCATTGCGGCACTTCTTGTGTGATTTTGGACTATACAAAAATAAATTGTATTGTATTGTATTTCTGGAAAGTGTAGCAGGGGTAAGTCTTTTATTGTGGTCTTGGTGTGAAATTAGGAATGTCACTTTCACTTTGAATTTGCAAACACTACTCAGTCATGTAAAGTGACATGAGGTAATTGCAGGACACTGGGCTCTCGCCCAAGCTTGTCCTTGAGGTGGCTCTGTGGAGGCTTCGCCATCTGTCTTTCTTCGTTTAATATTATAGCTGATTAAAGTGAGAGGAAATCTGAAAACAGTACTGTTTAATAACATCAGATCAGAACT
The DNA here is from genome assembly GCF_900747795.2 of Erpetoichthys calabaricus. NCBI lineage: Eukaryota > Metazoa > Chordata > Cladistia > Polypteriformes > Polypteridae > Erpetoichthys > Erpetoichthys calabaricus. The sequence continues at coordinate 69,029,413 of NC_041395.2, forward strand.
AATTGTTGAGTCAGTGAGATGATAGGAGGCAGTTTCGTTTAAAATTATTTTATCTTGCTTTAACCTAAGGGCTTTTAAACAATAAATACATAACAAACAAATTTCAAGCACAGAGAAAGTTTCTTTCTGATTGTATCAGACAATGCATAAGGATTCCAAACTTAAGAAACCATTTTTTTATTGGTAAGGGATAATGTATGAGGCACTGTTTTGTTGTTGAATTACCCCATGATCTGTCTCAATCATTATATTTTCACTTTGGTAATTGCTGGTGGCCAGCCATAAACCCACCAGGTCTGGATCACAAAGACCCTCAGAAGCAGCCCCTATTACGTTGTGAGGTAATAGGAGAACTCCTACACTTGTGCATACCGGGACTACCTCTACGCACTGCAGGTGGAGCCCTTCCTGGACATCACATGAGCTATCTCTCACTCAGCCCCCACCTTTTGTTCAGCACCACCACTCCTATAGTCCACCTGACCGCAACTACACCAAGTGTTTTGTAATGGTATCATAGCACAATCTGTCCCAGTTCAGAAATTTGCACTGGGGTAACTGCTGGTAGCTAAACATTTGGATTACAAAGGCCATTAGATGCAGCTCCGTTTATGCCGTGAGCTAATAGAACTCCTACACTTGAGTACACAGGGACCACCAGTAAGCAGTGCAAGTGGAGTGAGGCTGTGTCACTTTAACAGCACCTTTTGCACAGTTTGCCACTGCAAACGTCTATACTTTTTACACTTGTATTCTTAACTTCATGACTAGATGCATCAAGGAGACATATCCAGCAACTTTGATAATCCCAAAAGGTAAAACCATTTGTACAGATGCTTAGACTTGGCTATGTTTGATAAGATTTATCCTGTTAAAAATGATACACTTCTGTTTATTTACAATCCCCACTATTTCATTTTATCTTTTTCTAGGGGTGACATAAAGAGGATTTTAAAATAATTTAACATTCATAATGCATCCAGTCTGGAGGGAAAGAATCCTGCAGCAAGCTTTTAGATGGCACCTTAAGGACATAATGCCTCTCTAAGAGAATCTATAGTTCCCACCTGTTTCTGTACTAAAGGAAGTCTTACTGAATACTGACTGCTGGCGGTCCTAATGTGATGAAGTGCTTCAAGAGACTGGGACATTAAGTGTAGTATTACAGATAATTTAGACAGCCTCCTTTTTACTTGTCACCACAGATGGTCTACAGAGGATGCCATCATATCATCCTGGCTAATACAAACTGCTATGCCAGATTCTTGTTTGTAGACTGAAAATCAACATTTAACAGTGTTATTTCATCATAGCTGACCACTACATTCCCAAACTTGGGAGTTAATGACCCCTAATCCCTTTAATTGGATCTTCTCATTTGGTAGACCTTAACATGTGCTGAATAGTAACAACAGTATATCCACACTGAGTCGCTGTGTGTCCTGTTGTACACTTTGTTCATCTCTAACCGTATGGCCAAACATAGCTTAAACTCCATTATTATATTTCTTAACAACAACCAACATTGTAGGCCGGAACACCAACACTGACGAAATGGCTTGCATAAAAGAGGTTTATCCTTTGAAACTGTGGTGCCATCTCTCCTTTAATGTTAGCAAAATGAAAGACCTGTTCATAAACTTCAAAAAGTAGAAGGCAGATCATTCTCCCATTTATCATTACACCAGTAACAGCATACTATACGATAATGTGCAGTGAATACACTGTACACATCCGCTGCCAAGAGTTGATTCTACAATAAAATAAACTAAAAATAAAAACAGTGATAATTCCAAAACTCTTCGCTTTTAAAATAAAGCTGTAGTGTAGAGTTTCAGCGTAGTATATGTGTTCCAAATTTCAGGCTACAGGTTATTTGATTTTTGACCTTGACCTTCCTGGGTTGATCTTTGACCTTGTAGGTCAATCATCACCCTGAAAGCAGACAGTAGACGTCACATTGTATATGTGTGCCAAATTTCATGTCAGTAGGTCAAACTGTTTGTGAGCTACAGGTGATTTAAAACCTCGGACTAACAAACAGACAGCCAAGGTACCGTATTATAGAAGAAGATCTGTACTCACTATCTTAAATTAGTGTTTAGTTGACGCCAATCCTTACTGGCTGTATAACATCTTTCTACAGCATCTGCTCAGCTGAGGATCACAAAGTACCACAGATGATGGCGATATCAACTCAGAATGTTACTGGTGCTTGGCAACTTTCTGTTCAGAGCGATTATAACATACCAGTAATGGCGCACTGCACGATAACATGCAGTGAATACACTTGACTTGAGCATTCATAGTTTTCATCCTCTTTCTCTGTACATTTAGCATTCGTTTTCTCAGAGGTTGATGCGCTTGCTGCTTCCTGAGCAGTTCTTCTTTTCTCCACCCTAGCGGCCCACTTCTTCTCTTCTTTCTTCAGGATCTTTTCACGTTAAAACTGATTAAGTCAGTGTTTGTGTTGCAATTACTTAGTACGTTTTCCTTAATGTTTCACTTAAGCTGGCACTTAAGTCTTCAATCTGCCTCAAGAATGATTTAAGATATGAAGAGGTAGGGGAAGTGACAGCGAAGGTGGTAGGAATGAGAATGGCACCCGTACGCATGTGCCGCACGGCTGCCCTGCTGGCTGCTGCCAAGAGCTGATGCTACAATAAAATAAAATAAACATAAAAAGTGGAATATCCTTGGAGGTCAGTCATCACCCTGAAAGTGGATAGTAGATGTTACATAGTATATGTATGCCAAATTACAGGTTAATAGGTCAAATGGTTTGCGAGCTACAAGTGATTTAATATCCTGGGCAGACAAACAGCCACAGTAGCGTATTATAGAAGAAGATACTAATCTGGAAGGGCAAAACAAATCAAACAAAACCTCAGCTACCCTACCCTGACACCTTTCTCACATCTCTGTTCTGGAAAATGCTATAGGACCTCTAGAACTCACACCTCTAGATTCAAGAAATACCTTTTTAGTCAAAGGTTATTAGACTACTTGACAGCTCTTTATTAATGTAGTAATCCTACCTGGTTTGTGTCTGATGTTGTATTTACACATGACAATAAACTTGAAGGTGAAGGGTGGAATTGGAGGCTAAAAACTGGAGGCTGCACACATGATGTAAGATAAGGACTCTTCCTGAACTCCAGCGCCACATGAATCACTCAGAAAAGCACCATCAGTAGATGAATAAAGTATATCACAAAAAATGTTCATCATTAAATCAGGGAACAGTGCCCATTAGCAAAATGTCAAAAAATGGCCAAAAAAATTTAATTCTAGAATACTGTAGATAAAGCTGCCTGGATTTAAATTGTAAAATGAAAGGAGCATTTTTGGCACAACAAAGGAATTCAACAGAGTGTGTTTGACAAATGTCCACTGTCCAGTTTGGAGATATCCAGAAGCAGCTAAGAGTATTCAAGTCGGGCAATTGAACAGTGAGAAAAGAGACTTGGGAAGGCTTCTAAAATGTATGCACTATGTGTAGCTGTTCAGGTGGGCTAATGTCAGGGACTGTCAGATTTTAGGAATATTTTTGAAAAAAACCATAAAAATTAGTTTCATTTATTATAGCATATTTGTTGACTTCATAAAATTATTTAAATGCATCAAAGTGCAGGGAACAAGTAGAGTTAAAAATCATTTAATAAATAACTCAGCAAAAAATGTGGAGTTTTTTTTCTGTCTAGCTCAACTGGAAATGTTGCTGACTTCAGTTCAGTAAGTGTGGATCACACACTGTGTGTTAATAAAATCTACTCCTCTCAAAAGACTATTTTCATATTTTATTAACAGTTCCTTCACTTTCCTGCTATTCACCTTGATCAGCAGTTGCAGTTAATTTAAATAAACTGATTTAAAGGTCACCATCCTAAGGACATGCAGACAATAATTTTTTTGTGAATATATTCAAATTTACTTGCTTGAAAACCTGTAAAATGTAATTGTGCTAGCCAATAAAAGAAGTTGTAATTTTAAGTGGAAGTAGCTCAGGCAGTAATAAAAACTATTCTTTTGCGCATTTTAATTTTGTTGCATTATGGGAGCTTAAATTGCTTTTTTTTTTGCCTAAAACACAATGTCTAAATGAAAATTTCATTCTGTAGATCCTTATAAATAAATTATTGATTAAAACAAGTAATCGCCTCATTTGATGAGATATGTGAGAGATGCATTTTTATCTTAAGTTACAGGCATCCATCATTTATAATGATGTAGTTTTTGTTATGGCTGGCTAACAACATATTTCAAGGTGACTTACAAGAGCAGGATACATCTATTTAGTTTTCATCTATTTTTTTCTAATATTGGAGAACTAGCTGATTAAGTGACTTGCTAAGGGTCACGTGGTGGTTCGGGCATGAGAACTGTAATGGTAGGCTGTGGTGTAGCGGGTCCACAGCTCATGTCAAAAAGGCCACTTTTTAAATAAATAATCGCCGCCTTGGTGGCTTAGAAAGGGGGCATGGTAGTGTGGCAGATCGGTTCCTGGGGAATTTGTGATGCGGGCGATCCTCTCTTAAGTGCACAGGTGAGGAGTTGTCCGCATCCGTAATTGTTCCTGGGACCTGCTAATTGCCACATCTGATCCACGTCCCCATGATAAATAGAAGCGCAAGGCGGCTAGAAAGGAAAAAAAAGAAAAGGAAGAAAGAAACGAAGGTTATGAGTCAGGAAGAAGGCAGGAAGCTGGGAGAGAAAAGCCGGCGCAGGAGAGAGTGAACGAGCAAGCGCAGGCTCGAGGGCAGCTGAGCAGTGAGCCTGGGTGTTTGGTCAGCACCCGAGGAGCAGTCGATTGTGGTCGCTCCCGCTGAGCATTTTATAAAGAGCAGGAGTGACCAGAAAAAGGATAGCTCGCCGCATAAGGCCAAGGAGGCAGCGGGAGTCGGGACTTGGGACGTGAAAACCCCAGCGTGAGCACCCTGGTCGCTGGGGAGCCCAAGTCACGGTTTGGTGAAGCCTACTGGAGTCAGGGATCGGTGAGGCAAACGGACTAGCAGGAGAAGTCAGAGAGAAGGTCAGCTGCAGGTAGGGTGGCTCCCCTGGTGCATAGCCTGGATGGGAGAAGCAGGGGAGTCACCAGTAAAAGAAAGACACCGGGCTTTGTGTTTTGAAGAGACTGCTTTCAGACGTTATTTTAACCTCATTGCTTTTAAAGGATTTTTTCTTCTATCGTGTTTTAACCTCCACCCTTTCACTTGTTTTAATGGATTATTTATTTAAAGATTTTTGAGACACTGCACTATTTAGTTGAACACTTTTGTTTTGTTGTTTTAAATAAAAGCACTTGGGCACTTTTTGCACCATCCCCTTGCTTCATTGTTGTGCCTCACTGCCTAGCTCATCGGTGACATTACCGTCGGGTTCAAGGGCTCCTAGAAGCTGAATGGGAACATGGAGCGATCCCACATTGTCACATAGGCATGTGGTTTAAAGTCCAGTGGATGAACAACAACATCACACTGCCTTCCTGCAATAATCAAATGACATATTTTCACAGAGATGGAGGACTATTTTTCACAAGTTAATTTGATGCAAGGTACATTTCACGGGTGGCTTTTTATAACGAATGCATCATAGCTTGTAAAGGGACATCCTTGCAAATGAGGCGAATACTTATTCTGAGAATTAGCTGCACCGGGGTCTATTGCAAAAGAATTAGGTGCAATTAAGAATGTGTCCTGCAAAGGAGAAGCTGAATATTTGTTTTTATTACTTATTTGACTGATGCCTTTATTCAAGATGACTTACAACATCTGAGATATTATTGGTTACATATCTTTTGTTTTTTCCAATTGGAGCACAGGCAGTTAAATTGACATGCTCTTGGTCACACAGTGTAAATAGCAGGATTCAAACCCACAACCTCAAGGTTTGAGGTCCAGAGCCTTAACCACTATGTCACACTGCCTGATGTCTTAGTAATCTGAATTTGTGCTGTAAATTTTGAATGTCTTGTTTTGCAAAAATTGTTTTTTAAGAAGTAAAACACCAAAATCAATTATACCTCCATAACTAAAACATTGAAGACCTCTCCACTTCTATTTGTATTGTGGCTGACAGCTAGAAAGCAATTGGAAGCAGGGAAAAATCCTGGGATTCCACCCTGTTAACCCTGTTTAATTATAAAGAAAATTAAAAGTTAAAAAACAGGTGTGTAAGCACTTAACTAAAAAGACACTGACTTAAGGTCAGTCATGCAGGCTTTCTCGCTCTCTGCTCTCTCTCTTTATGGTACGCGTCTCTGCCTCTTAGTAGACTCAGGTCCAGGTCTATTTAAAGACATCACCTTTCTGTGCCGTCAATTTACATGGTGGATTGGCCAGAATGGGCCAGACTTGTTCTGGAAGACACTGTCAGGCAGGGCTGGGCACTTTCTCTGGCCTATGGAGAAAGTGACAGCGCCCCCTCTTGTTGTGGAGTGGTATTGCTTACCTCAATTGAGCTTGCCTGGGGACTCATGAACAAGCATGCATGACAGTACTTTTTGGATGACATGTATTTCATGTATAGGGCACTCCAGGATAAATAGCTGTGTCCTGCTTGTGTTCTGCTCAGGCTTGACATGTTGTACATCTCCCAATTCTTAATTTTTTCCTTGCAACTTCTGGTGTTCTACATCTCTGTTTTATTATGTCTATACAGTCCATCCTATGGCTTCTGCATACATACTAGCACTTCTGTGACATTAAATTCTCTATTCTTCACCCCTCTTTCTTGACCTGCTACTTCTGGTCTTTATTTCCTTGACTCCTGCTCTATCAAATGAACTAGCTGTGAAAAGTACAAATTCTCCAAACCCCTCTGTCTGTTATCATCATCTTCACATTTGGCAGACCCTAGCATGTGCTGAATGGCAACATCACCTCAAGTATCAACACAGTATAGTATACTGCGCCTTCTGTTACACTCCGTTTTTGTCTATAATTAATTAGCCAAACACAGTTCCAACTCCATTATTACATTTCTTAGTGACACCACCACTGTAGGCCTTATCACCAACATTGATCATAAAAGACATTGCCCTCTGACATGGCAGTGCTAGGATAACAATCTCTCCCTTAATGTCTTCATCATTTGGGTTTACCCAGATCTTCAATTGCCTTTGCTAGTCCCTTTCTCTACATTCTGCCACTCAATTTGGAGGTAATGGAACTACAAATGTCTAAGTAATATTCTTTTTAGCTCCGTGGCTACATCTCTAGGACCATTTTTACTAGTGTCTGTGTATACGATATTGTTGCATCTACTGTAACATTTAAATTAAAACATTAAGACAAACCTCATCAGTGTTGATTTCTTGAACTGTCCATCTAATATTAGTGCTTTGAAATGGACACTACCATGTTTTACAGTTAAATGAAGTTTAATTAATTCTTCAGATTCCAGAGAACAGTGTTTCAATTCTTGATATCATTCATGATTTTTTACAAGCTGGTGTCTATCAGTATTACATTCATCTTTTGACTTGAACAAATGTTTTCATTTTGCTGTGAAACCTGTACTACATACCTTCAAGAAGGCCATGCAGAGTGCATAATAACTGGTTGGTTTCAATCCATATTTTCTTACTTTAATCAAAGCATTATTGTTTTGGTAAAAAGTCACTCAAAATAGGTGCTGCCTTAAAAGAAATAACAACTAAACAAACAACTTAAAAACGGAGCAAAAGATCAATTGGTACTGCAATAATTTTCTCCATATCCACTAGTTGCTGTCCCCTGTGGCTCTGCCCGTGTAGTAGTGAAACAGGAAAAATTTTTAAAATCAATTAAAACATTTTTTAAAATGTAAAATTTGTATTGAGAAGAATTTATATTGATAGCTTTTATATCCGAGAAAGTAGCTGTGATCTCTTTGCCAAAAATGTAAAAAGTTGGCAAGGTATCTCTGGCCAAGTGGAAGGTAGGTACACTCGAATGTCAAACGTTGCCACTGTATCTGATTGTGTTCAGCTCTGATGGGAGAGCATCCCCCACGTGGGAAGAGAAGAGCATGTGGCCGTGATATCTCTGCCAATACACAGATACCCCGTAAAACACACGTAGCTGTGATCTTTCTCTCAAAAATGTCAAACGTTACTCTTTAACAAACTCTAGATGATAATGTCTGCTGAAGAAACAGGTATCACTAGCTAAGCGGAGGCAAGGTACGCTCCAACACGTGGAGAGAGGTAGAGCGAGTCGAACAGAGGATGGTGCATGAGTGAGGAGGTCCTGCCTCCCCCTCCCTTTGGCCCGCAGCTTGTCTTGGATTCGCACAAATAAATTGGTGCCACTACCAAACTATAATACTTAGCTCGATGAAAGAAGTCACAAAATCAACCAGAGTGTTCAAGCAAATTATAGAAAAACTGATCTAAATCCGTTAAGTAGTTCTCTCATGAAAAACGGACAGACAGACTGACATATAGACAGACGTTGGATTTTATATATATATATAGAGATGTGTGCAAATATCCAAATATGCATTGGTTATGTGTGAGGTAAATAGTGTAACAAGTAATGCCTCCTTGAGAGTCCAGCTTCTAATATCATATTTCTCAACGTATTTTTAGGGAGGATGACAACTCTAGCAGTCAACAAGCTAATAAGAAATCAGCATGTTTTCTTGAAAAGTACACTTCATGTTAGGCTTACACTTAAAACTGAACCTGTATATTTTCCTAGTTATGACAATAATATTTATTTAATATATTTTTGAGATCAAATCGTTATATACAAAAACTTCACTGAAAAAAGAGAATCGAGAGCACCTTTCTACAGTATAATAATTAGTAAGGACAAAACCAAATTACTTAATTAATAAATCTACAATTTACTTGAGCAGAATTCTACAAGAAAGTGTTCACTTTTCTAAAATAACAACTGCTTATATTAGTGAGACTTCTGTTGCTGTCTAGAGGAGGTTAATTCTTTATAGCGAGGAAAGAGTTGAGTGATAGCACAATACAGTTTTGATAGCAGATTATTATCCTTGACATGTGCATGAAAATGTGATTTTCTTCGGAACATTACACGCAAATTGTGCTCATATATTACAAGTGAATGTCTCAGTTGCAGCAAACTAAATTGCTATCTTCATTCCGCTTACTTTTATTTTGCATGCAGCTCATCTCTTCATTTTCTGACTCTTGGATTTAGAACACATTGCCTCTTTTGCATGCCCCACCTCCTAATTATCATCTCTTTGCATTTCCTGGTCACAGCGTGTAAAGGAACAAAATTAGATGTACTCATGAAACACTGTAAAATGTTCTAATAACCTGATTTGACAGGCAAAAAAAATTAATGAGTGTTATAAGGCTTTAAATGTGCAGAGGAATGACCAATGACCAAACAATACTGTGTGACTGCGTGTCTGTAACATCTTGGAGCTTGCCCGAGGTATATGTTGAAATGAGGTGGGCCGCAGGTTGAGAACCCCTGTTCTAATGTAAAAACAACTTGACCCTCATCCTCCTTGTTGGTGTTAGTGAGAAAGCATGTTGTACTTTTTGTTAGATGAATTCAGTCATCTCAGTTTATCCTGAAAACCAACCAGAAAATTCAATATATAACTCTATCTGAAAACCATTATCATGTCTGCACTGTTTTAACTTATTTTTAATTCCATCTAATCTTGAAGCAATAGCTCATTCACAAATTAAACTAGAAATAGAAGCTAGTCTGTTGAAACAGCAGTTATCCAGTTTCTTGGTTTTAGCCTACGAGCCTACAAAGAAAACAATTTTTGTACAACATTAAAAAATCTGTTTAATTTTAAAAGGTAATTTGCAGAAGATACTGGCACAGTAAGCTTACTAACACAGAGTGCAATAAAAAATGTAAGATTTACTCTATGAGCATTTGTATAAGTGCCTTGCTATAATTGCTCTGAAAGGCAAACATGCATTAGAAACAGATGCCTGTTTGATATTCGGAGGCAAACAAAACTTTTTGTGTAATGCAAGTACTTTTCACTTTCAAGATTTCAGGTTTAAGGTGAAGCTGATACTACGCAAGAGTGAAAACGCTTATAACAAAGATTTCTAAATAAATGAACACTGAAACCAACTGGATGCAAATTTAACAAAGGTCTGTTAGTTTAGATCTAAAGAGACTCCTAATGGAATGTCACTGAGGGTGCTGGGAGAAGTTATCAGAACAGCATCAAAAAAAAAAAAAAAAAAAAAGAAAGAATTATTTACTTTCACTTTTACATAAAGTAAGTTGTAAATACAGCATGTGCAGGCATGTCAAGTGTTGTCTTCTATAGAAGAGACTTATCTTTAGTTTATTTACCTGAAGCTAATTATTTATGTTTAAGAATTGAGAAGGTAACCTTCAAAAGAAGCATATATTAAAGAATGTGTTCTCTCTTGTTGCCATGGTTACTTGCAGCAGATTGCCCAGTGAAGATGATTCAGTCATGAGTAACGAATCAGGAAAGCCCATTTCTAACAGGAGCTCCCCTCAGAAAGTACTGATGCAGCAGAAAATGTCAAAAGAAGACTCAAAGAAGAGAAATGGTGAGAGTAAAATAATTAATCAACAATATTAATAAAAAAAAAACTAGCAAGGAACAATCTGGAGCATATCCATATTTAAACTGGCTACATTAATCACATACAGTATATCATACAAGTTATCAATACAGGATGTAGCAGCATACTGAAAATGAAATACTGTAAGTAAAAGCTAATAAATTAAGTGAAATTGTTTGAATGTCCAATACTTCTGTATTGCATTTCTTATGCTGCCTTATAGTATTGATTGAAAAAAGATAAAAAATATTTTAGGCCTAATTGATGTTGACATATTTATTTATATATCATGAAAATAGATAGATAGATAGATAGATAGATAGATAGATAGATAGATAGATAGATAGATAGATAGATAGATAGATAGATAGATAGATAGATAGATAGATAGATAGATAGTTTCTTTTATTCATGATAGATTAGGTCTATGTCAAGTTTAATTTCATGGTTTTGTACAAAGGCTTAGTATAGAAAATAACAAAATAAATTGTTAAAGTAGGTTTTCAAAACTGATTTGTGAATGAATTCTTACATTTAGATTCTACTTCTTGTCCTTTCCACCAGACCAGCTCAGCAATTCTTTTCAATAAATTCTTTCAGCATTACAAAAAGTTAATTCCTGTGTCTGCCTCCTGCCTCATGCGGTCAAATTGTCTCTTGCACTGGTATTTCATAAAATTCACAAAAGATGAATTGTTTGCTTTCAAAGGGCAAATCTTCATGAGTTTGTGTACAGAAAAACTAAAAACAAAAAAAATGAAACACACCACTTTCTAAATTATTTGCAGTGTTTTGTCACAGAGTATTAATAAAGAAAGATGTATTGCTTCGCTTTGTAACACAGTTAAGAAAAGTCCTCCTCATGAGCATTTACTGTAATTTGATACAAAGGTACCAGAAATAGGGAGAGGCTAAAACATCTTCCACTTAATTAGACTTTAATCAGTTAAGGAACTTTTTAATACAGCAGATGAGTCCTGTCTTCTTCTTTGAAGTTTTGTAATGAAGACAGAGGTCACCCTTAGTGTTTTCTGTGATTCAGCCGACATCTAGAGATATAATCTGATGTAGAGCAGATTTATAAATGACCTAGCTAAATACGTTAAAAATTTTTTAAAAAGAAACAGTTGCTTCAGCATCTATCACTTTTGTTATTTGTTTGGGCAGTGCTATATAAACCGAGTCTCACATTAAAAACTGCTACAACATTTGCTATTCTACTTATGTTCTCCTTGATATGACTCCTGAAATATTAAATAGCACATGTTTAACCAAAGTCATAGATAATGTAACCAGTGTCTTGGAACAAGAAAGAGTTTTAAAGGCTCCATTTTATATGATATTTAGGATCAGCAATCAAATACTAATTGTTCAAACATTGGGCAGAAGGTGGTGTTTCAGGGTTGTTGCTTCAATATTTCACACCTCAAGGCCTGCTGTCTAGCAACTGTACAAAGTCTCACATATGGTCTCAGACAGGTTTTTCGTTACCCCCATCCTCATCTCCATAACACATACAGTATAAATTCACTTTGCTTAATTTTAAAATGTGCTAAGTAGCTTTGGCCTGCATAAGCACACACCAGAGTAGGTGGCCAAATACTTCTTATAATATATCTATTTCAAAAAGCTTCTATTGTTATACAAGTGAAATTAATTGATTTTTGTTGATGTAAAACTTTTTGACTTGCTTATTACAAATATAAGCCAAAGCCACTCTACTGCCCAGCATGGGTTCTAAGAAAGCCATGTTTAAGAGTCAGGCAAAGGTTGGGAAAAGGGCAAGAAGGAAAGCTACTGCATCAACAGGTGCTGAAGCTCTGTCACCTCAAACAGATGTTTACCCTAAAGCAACAGAAATCATGAACTCATCTGTAAATGATATTGTGGAGCACATCATGGCTCTTACCTCTCACCTGGCCACTACAACAAAGATTCAGATATGTCATCTGGTGAGATTCACACTGGCTAAGCAAGCCTTGACTCAAAGGAGCCAAACAGTCAATACATACACCAGCTCCAAGTACACCATTTACACAGAGATACCAGTTGAATTTTCTGTCTTTATTTTATATAATCCCTTTTACATAATACATACAACTATCACAAAGTTGTACCATTTAAAATAACAGGTTAAAGCAAGATATACAACAGCATTGCTAACAACATATTAACTGCAAGGAAGCTAAGCTTGCAGATGAGTGCAGATTGACAGCATGAGCAGACAATACACAGAATCAGGATCAGTATGGATGGTACAGAGCAGTGCTTCCCAAACTCGATCCTGGGGACCCACTGTGGCTGCAGGTTTTTGTTTCAACCAACTTCCATTTTTTATTGGACTCTTAGCCTAATTAAATGAGTCATTATTTCCCATTTTCTGTGTTTTGGAGTCAATGTAGAAATTACAAACTAAGTTTAATAGATTTTTATTAAAATGTAATAAGCAGTTATATGGAGAATATATTTTATTTCAGTCGTTAACAGTATTTTTAACCTAATTTTCCTTCTGCTTTCCAGGTGTTCTGGATATTTAATTGATTATTTACTAATTAGCGAGTCCGACACTGAAGTTGTTGCTACTTTCATCATCCCAGGTGTCTGCTGCGCTAGTTGTTAATTGTCACTATTAGGGTTAAATGAAGGGAGCCAACTACACAGGAAAAGGGAAAATAATAGGAAAACAACAAAAGAGAGTTAAGCATTTATAGCTTAAGAAAAAAAAAATAGAAATATTTCTAAATGTCTTTAAAAAGACCAGCTAATTGAATTAGATCAGTTGTTATTGATTATTATTACCATTTGTGAGTCTGGTTGGAACAAAAACCTGCAGCCACAGTGGGTACCCAGGATCAAGTCTGAGAACCACTGGTATAGAGGATTTAGTTTAAAGAAAACAGTCACGGATAGTACAATTCTGGAGGGAGGAAGAAAAGTTTTAAAGAGTCAAGTAGAATGTGACCACTGGTGGAGCTTCACAAACAGACCAGTTCAGAGTGTAACATGCCCAGTCCGCACTTTGTTGCTGATCTACATGCAATAACACCCTGAACATTTCTTTCTGCTGCTCCTGTTAAATACTTCTACAGGAATGACAGATTTTTTTCCAAGATTAATTAAAAAAGTATCTTCCTTCAGCAAAACTAAACTAATGTCACATATTCAAAAAGGACACTAACCTCAAGGAACAATTGACCAATAAAAGAATATGCTGATTATAAAATAATGCTTTCTTTTTCCATTTTTTTTCAGGTTTAACAACAAATAACAGAATTGGTAAGAGATTCTCAATGCTTCTTCATTTCTTATTTCTAATAATAAAACTGAATATGGTTGTCAAGCTAATTGGCCTAACAATGTAATTCATAGGAATTCTGACTTTAATGAGACATTATTATATATGTGTGTGTCTAACAAAACCTTCATTCGGATATGCTACATGAACTTCTCTTTTGTTTTGTGGAAATTATATTTCTTTTACGGATTTTGGGGTTAAAGGGTTAGAAAGAGATTGTTTAGGAACAAAATATTAACTTACTTAAGTTACTCCAGCCTGTGTGTGGAGTCCTCTAAGACGAAGCATAAAAAAAAAACACTAAAGAACTACTTAAGAACATTTATGTAGGTAGAAGGACCAGTGGGTTCTGGGTGGTCTTTTGGCCTGAAATTCCTGCAGATTTGGTTTTCTTTTGTTCTCCAGCTTAACTAGAGTTTTTTCACATTTTTTTCTATCCACCCTGGTTGTCTGACATTATACTGTAGTTAGATTCTTATTTAAAAACATTAAAAACAGTTTTATATTTAAGGACTGTTCTTTTCTGAATTTTATATCTTTCTCATGCAAGTGTGTAACTTTTGTGTACTATGTATTAATTAAATTTTTCTTATCTAAATTCTTTTGCTTTTCTTTGCCTGTAACTACTTGTTTGACATGTTGTAAAGCACTTTGAGCTACATCCTTTGTGTAAAAATGTGCTATAGAAATAAATGTTGTTGTTGCTGAGGTGTGGCCCACCTGTGTAGCGTAGCAGATCAGGAGTACATTCTTAAAACTATTCTTTTATAAATCTCTGTCACAGTTGTACAAAAACACAACTAGCACACTGCAAAACAAAGACAATTTTATTACTACGGATTAAACTACTTTTGTTTTCTTTACAGTCTTTTATCTAAAGACATTCTTCAGTTAGGCTTCACAGAAAACTGTTGCCAGCAGTCCAGTGATCATCTACAGCTTTTCTATTTTATGTTTTGTATAAAAAGATTTATTATATTTCTGTGCATCTCTCCATAACACAGAATTTATTTATAAAGAAGCAAGAAGTAATGCTTCCACAGAACATAATTACAGCAAATATTGAAGAAAGCAGAATGCCCTTATGATCTCCAGTCTCCATTACCATCCTGTTGTATTTAATTTTTCTATAATAAATCAACTTCTTAAAAATCAAAAAACATTTCAATTATGAGGAGCTTCACCAATCGATGGTTCATCTATTTTAGCCCTGTCTAAACTTTCATGGACCATGGTGCAGTCATTTATTTGCCAGTTAAGCTTTATCCCATAAATGGTTGGTGTGAGAGAGAACAATTGATGGAAGCCAGCTCACCGAGGGACATAATCATCTCATATACTTTTACCTGGCCGATTTAATATTACTAACCAACCTGAGATTGTGACAGCTGGGGGAAATCAATGTTTATAGGAACACATAAATGAAAGATTTAGAGGAACTGAAGTGATTTTTCAGCAAAGAACAATTCTTAAAATAGTAATAATTATTTAAATAGCTCAGTAATAGCATTGAAATATTCTAGAATTCAAAACAGTCAAATCATATAACTCAATCACTGATACACAAATGAGGGTCGAGTAGCACATATTATTTTTAAAGGATAGTTATTTTTTGCCCTGCAATGGAGTGGTTTCCCCATTCAGATTTATTTCCAGCCTTGTACCTGAATTTGCTGAGGTAGACTCCAGGGGCCTCATGCATAACGCCGTGCGTAGAATTCGCACTATAACATGGCGTAAGCAAAAAAGCGGACATGTGCTTACACACAAAAAAATCCAGATGCATAAATCTGTGCGAACTTCCACGTTCTTCCGCTCCATAAATCCCGGTCAATGTGAAAAGTAACGCACGTGCACACACCTGCTGTCCCGCCCCAACTCCTCCCAGAATTACACCTCTTTGAATATGCAAATTAATATAAATAGCCCTTAAGCTCAGCCTTCTGTGAAAAGACAATGGCAAAAGCAAGAGGGAAAATAGAAGAATTTCAGCGAATAGCAAGTGGAGGCAAGGAAAGACGTATTATTTGTTGGTTTAAACAGTGGTATAAACAACAAAAGGAAGTTGATTGAGTGACATAGCATGCCAGAGATACTTGAAAGCTCAAGTTCACAAAGTCGCACAGTGCCCAAAATAAAAAAGAAGTTGTCACATATCAAAGTTGCCATTAAAAGGCGAGTCGTAGCCCACCAGCTGAGTGTCATATGAAAGCTTATTAGGGTACAGAGAAAAAAAAGGCACACAGTGGGGAAAAAAGCATGAAATGTCAACCTTAATCTCAAAATGTCCACTTCAATCACATAGTTTATTTTGTCATTAAAGTAGAACATCATAAACTTCATCTTAAAATCGTTTAATTTACTAGTTTCTCAATCCCATTGTAACTAAAGTAGCACGTTAAATGCTTTGTTTTGTATTTGATCTTCTATGTGTGTGAATCACTGCGTGCTTCTGGGCTTTCTCTTTCTCCGACAGGACACAGAATCCATTACATTCGTGATATTACAGCTCTATGAATAATTAAAATACTGAGATGTATGCATGATATAGGATGATGATGATGATAGGAGTTAAAGCATGTTATTAAACATGGGAACACAGTGGCGCAGTGATAGTGACGAGCAGGCGCCTTGTCCACAGATTGTTCCTGCCTCACACAAGATGCTTGCTGCGCCATGCGCGACCTTCGATGAAATAATTTATTGTAGAAATACTGTCTCTTTCAAACATACTAACCTCCAATTCCTGTCCTCACTTTTCTTTCTCCAAATACCCAATCGCCACACAATTAGCTCTGTAATAGACGTTAAGCTATCTGTAAGCTTAGAACACCGATTCTTCAAAACTTTTAAGAACTATCTTCATAGTACATGTTTAATTATTCTATCCATCTGTCCCTCCATTGTCACGTCAGCATCAGCAAGAATACAGCACGAGACAGGAACAATCTGTGAACAGAGCGTAAGCGGCTCGCTAGCGCTGCGGCACCGTGTCCTCACGTTTAATTATTAACAATATCGATTATTTAAATGAAGTTAAAGTTTTATGTTTATAATATAATAAACATATTTTGTTGCATTCCATCTTAAAAATGATATCGTCATCATATGTAAATATGTGGTTTATAAAGTAGCTCAGGTTATACAATGTTATAACTGTATCTATCGCAAGTTTACAGTGAGGTAATTGTACTTATAAGTACAAACAGTTCTACAAGGAGCACTTGATGGACTGATTGAGTGTGTTTAGAGATCTTGGGATGAAACTGTTTCTGAACTTCGAGGTCAGTACAGGAAAGGCTCTGAAGCATTTGTCATATGAGAGCATTTCAATAGACAGCATGGCTGAGGCAGCGTGTGCTTGATGCTGTATACCGATAATTCTCTTTCCGATCAGCTGCTGTACAGCTGTGATTCACACTCAGATACAGTGATATAAATACTCCGAGTGGGGCAGTGAGAGTAATATGGATAAAGATGATCCAAAAAATTAGGTGGCAACACCAACGGGAGCAGCTGAAAGAAAAAGAAGGTGCAGTGAGAGTAACAACGCTAAAGAAGTTATGGTATTTGGAATAGTTTGACCATTCTGTGGACCATTATATTGTTACAGGTTAATTACAAGCAGATGCATTAAACTAATAAACAATATGCGGTTAATTTCAGTGTATTTATAAAGCCGCGTCAGGGATGTGGATCTAAAAAAGAAAGGGTAACGACACAGGAACAGTAGCACTGCTTTGACTCTGGGTGCTGCCAGTCTGCAAAATCGAGTGGAGAACTTGCATACGACAGGGTATGAGCTACCGTGGAAATGTGCGTGGCTTTACGCCAAGTTTAGGTTTTATATATCATGATTTGAACGTGGAAACGTTCTTATGCAACATTTTTGTGCGCACGCACTTTTTATACATGAGGCCCATATTCTCTATAACTCTAAAACTGGATAAAACAGTTTGTGAATGGTTGGGTAGAGGCTTTTTTTTGTACTTCTATACCTGCTTTTGTCCCCAGTACCCCCTAGTGACCCTTCTGTTTTTTAATTATACTACCTTGATCAAAGATGTTCCAAACATTGTGTAGGCTTCTAACCACCATTCACACAATTAAATTCACAAATCTGTTGAGCTTATGAGTCATATAGTGTAATGGGAAATACTGCACAGTTTCCAAAAAATGTTTTACTTCACTGAACCCTATCATACTGTCTCACTCGCTAGACATCATATGAGCAAGAACAGCTGAGAGAAATACTAAGGGGCAAAATATGAAGTGATTAATCTATATTTATTTTGTAACCTTTAAGTATCAAAGGCATACCCAATATTTTTGTTAAACTATAGGTGGCATGCTACTATGAGCTACAGTGTAAATGAAAGCATATTAAATATATTTGATAATTAATGAGTATATCTTAGGAGTTGCTTTCAAATTCAGCAGTTTATGCAGTGCTCTGCACCATTATGCACTTGTCTCATTCTCAATACAAATAATAGTATCAGCATATATAATATACTAGCCGTCCCCCATGGCTCCGCCCACTTAGTAGTGAAACAGGACAGTGAGGAGGGCCCTTCCCAGCTCCCTATTCTTGATGTCACACTTCCCCCTCCCCTTGGCCCACTGCGTGTCTCTCAGATTCACGCAAATAAATCAGTACCACAAGAGAACTATGATACATAGTGCGATGAGAGAAGTCGCAAAATCAACCGGAATGTTCAAGCAAATTATAGAAAAAAACCCCAATCTAAATCCATTAAGTAGTTCTCTCGTGAAAAGTAGACAGACAGACGTTGGATTTTATATACTGTATAGAGAGATATGACTGTCTTGGTACTACAGCAACTCTCCATTTATTCCATTTTTGTATTGTAATTGCCAACTGGTCATT
The DNA here is from genome assembly GCF_900747795.2 of Erpetoichthys calabaricus. NCBI lineage: Eukaryota > Metazoa > Chordata > Cladistia > Polypteriformes > Polypteridae > Erpetoichthys > Erpetoichthys calabaricus. Next base: position 69,048,139 of record NC_041395.2, read on the forward strand.
ACTGACCATTAACTCTAACTATTTAGTCGACTGATTGACTTGCCACTAAAGACTTAGAGTATAAAATGTTGTTCCCATAGGGCCATTATCTAGAAACCATGTCTGTGTGGATGGTCAATGGCATTCTTTTAGTATGTAACTAGGTAATAAATCCTAAAGTGTTGAAGGTTACCCTTCTGTGGTCAAACCGCTCCCTGTGGGTAAATCAATTAAAGATTCATAATAATCACTCAATTCAGCAAGCATCTGGTCACATGGTATGCAGATCCCTGCTCAGTTGGCAGCAATGACTAAACCCCTGTCAACTTCTCAGTTAGAAGCAAAAGGCAATGCTGCATAGTTGATGACACTGAATACAACTCAGAGCAGGATGAATTAGATATGTCATAGAGCGACATTCTCTGTTCAGACAGGGATTTTAAACAGTCGTGTCTGATAACAAAAAGAAAAGATGTCATTGTGCCTCCTCTTTGTGTTTCCTTGCCTGTGTGATAGACTGGAATGACATTTCTTGTTATTCTGCATGAATTTTTAGTGCCAAAGCTTGATGGTGAAGAAGGAGCAATCCTGTTTGAACGAGTATCTAGGTCTTCATATGATGCTTTTGATACATCTTCCGGGTCACTGCAGCTGATTTCCATCAGACCCTTGGCAGCACCACCCAGCTATTCCCATCCTGCCTCAGAGAGGAGCCAGGACTCTGCCATCGTCAATGGAGAAGTAAGTAATTCATTTGGCACATATTTGCATTATCAGTGTACTAATTGCAAGTGAAAGATTTTTAATACAATGGAAGAGCTTAAAGTCATTAAAAATTACTGTAATATGTTCAGTGAATGCCAGAACATAGAGAATATGGGCCATAAGAACTACCTTTCAGTGTGATAGACATGAGAACCCAAATGATTTGTTTTTATTCAGAACTTTTCTTCTTCCATGTGATAAGCACAGCTATTTCATTTTTTACTGTTATTTTTTATTAGCTAATTTTCATTTAGATACATTTTTGTATTTGCTTTCCTTATGACAGCCAGTAACTTGCCAAGAGCAATGACCTTAGTGAATTACTGGAAACTTTGGATTTCGTACTTCGTACTGATGATCCCAGTGAGAAAAGCAACTTGAATAAAACCTTCATAACAGACAGAAGGTGATTTTATGCAAAAAGAGACAACAATTTAGTATATAGTGTTCCATCAAGTATGCATGAACAGGCAGAAATTAGTATATACACCTTTACATACAGTATGTGAAAAGGTTTGGGAACCCCTCTTAATTCTTTGGATTTTTGTTTATCATTGGCTGAGCTTTCATTGACATACCTTATGGAAACAGTAGTATTTCAGCAGTGACATTAAGTTAATTGGATTAACAGAAAATATGCAATATGCATCATAACAAAATTAGACAGGTGCATAAATTTGAGCACCCCAACAGAGATATTACATCAATACTTAGTTGAGCCTCCTTTTGCAAATATAACAGCCTCTAGACACCTCCTATAGCCTTTGATGAGTGTCTGGATTATGGATGGAGGTATTTTTGACCATTCTTCCACACAAAATCTCTCCAGTTCAGTTAAATTTAATGGCTGCCGAGCATGGACAGCCTGCTTCAAGTCATCCCATAGATTTTCAATGATATTCAAGTCAGGAGACGGTGACGGCCATTACAGAACATTGTACTTCTCCCTCTGCATGAATGCCTTTGTAAATTTCGAACTGTGTTTTGGGTCATTGTCTTGTTGGAATATCCAACCCCTGCATAACTTCAACTTTGTGACTGATGCTTGAACATCATCCTGAAGAATTTGTTGATATTGGGTTGAATTCATCTGACCATCAACTTTAACAAGGGCCCCAGTCCCTGAACTAGCCACACAGCCCCATAGCATGATGGAACCTCCATCGAATTTGACAGTAGGTAGCAGGTGTTTTTTCTTGTAATGCGGTGTTATTCTTCCGCCATGCAAAGCGCTCTTTGTTATGACCAAATAACTCAATTTTTGTCTCATCAGTCCAAAGCACTTTGTTCAAAAATGAATCTGGCTTGTCTAAATGAGCACTTGCATACAACAAGCGACTCTGTCTTTGGTGTGAGTGCAGAAAGGGCTTCTTTCTCATCACCCTGCCATACAGATGTTCTTTGTGCAAATTGCGCTGAATTGTAGAACGATGTACAGATACACCATCTGCAGCAAGATGTTCTTGCAGGCCTTTGGAGGTGATCTGTGGGTTGTCTGTAACCATTCTCACAGTCCTGTGCATATGCCGCTCCTGTATTTTTCTTGCCCTGCCAGACCTGGGTTTAACAGCAACCGTGCATGTGGCCTTCCATTTCCTGATTACATTCCTTACAGTTGAAACTGACAGTTTAGACCTCTGAGATAGCTTTTTGTAGCCTTCCCCTAAACCATGATACTGAACAATCTTTGTTTTCAGATCTTTTGAGTGTTGCTTTGAGGATCCCATGCTGTCACTCTTCAGAGGAGAGTCAAAGGGAAGCACAACTTGCAATTGACCACCTTAAATACCTTTTCTCATGATTGGACACACCTGACTATGAAGTTCAAGGCTTAACGAGCTAATCCAACCAATTTGGTGTTGCAAGTAATCAGTATTGAGCAGTTACATGCATTCAAATCAGAAAAATTACAAGGGTACCCAAATTTTTGCACAGCCAGTTTTTCACATTTAATTTAATTTCATACAACTAAATACTGCTTCACTAAAAATCTTTGTTCGGAAAACACCACAGTACTCAGATGTTCCTAGGAAATGAAAGACATACCACTGTTATCTTTTTTGTTGAAAGTAAGTAAATTATTATGCAGGCTGGGGGTTCCGAAACTTTTTCATATGACTGTAAATAAAGAAAGTTATAGTCGTAATTATATCCACGAGAGAGACATGACAGAAATGCCGAGAACTTAAAATGAACAAAACACCAATTCAGATAAATTGGACAACACTTGATTAAACAGTCGCTAAAGATGCCCACATGCCTCTAGAATCAGAATCACTTTTTTTGCTGGTACTTAATGTACAGGAATTTAACTTGGTAGCTTTGGAGCTGTTCATAACATAAGACAAAATCACATATAAACAAGATATACAGGTTGTAATAAACAGTTTCAGAATAGTGTGATTATAAAGGAGATTTGCAAATGATGTGCAGGTGAAAGCATGTGTGTAAAGTGTGTGTGTTCATGTACATGTCCATATACTGTATATACACGCACTTTTATATGAGAACATATTAATAAGTGAGGAATAGTCGAGCCTCGGATTCAGGAGGAACAGTGTGGTTTTCGTCCTGGTCGCGGAACAGTGGACCAGCTCTATACCCTTAGCAGGGTCCTGGAGGGTGCATGGGAGTTTGCCCAACCAGTCTACATGTGTTTTGTGGACTTGGAAAAGGCATTCGACCGTGTCCCTCGGGGTATCCTGTGGGGGGTACTCCGAGAGTATGGGGTACCGGCCCCCCTGATAAGGGCTGTTCGGTCCCTGTACGATCGGTGCCAGAGCTTGGTCCGCATTGCCGGCAGTAAGTCGAACCCGTTTCCAGTGAGAGTTGGACTCCGCCAGGGCTGCCCTTTGTCACCGATTCTGTTCATAACTTTTATGGACAGAATTTCTAGGCGCAGCCAGGGCGTTGAGGGGGTCCGGTTTGGTGGGCTCAGGATTGGGTCACTGCTTTTTGCAGATGATATTGTCCTGTTTGCTTCATCAGGCCGTGATCTTCAGCTCTCTCTGGATCGGTTCGCAGCCGAGTGTGAAGCGGCTGGAATGAGAATCAGCACCTCCAAATCCGAGACCATGGTCCTCAGCCGGAAAAGGGTGGAGTGCCCTCTCAGGGTTGGTAGCGAGATCCTGCTTCAAGTGGAGGAGTTCAAGTATCTCGGGATCTTGTTCACGAGTGAGGGAAGAATGGAGCGTGAGATCGACAGGCGGATCGGTGCGGCATCCGCAGTAATGCGGGCGCTGCATCGGTCTGTCGTGGTGAAAAAGGAGCTGAGCCGCAAGGCGAAGCTCTCAATTTACCAGTCAATCTATGTTCCTACCCTCACCTATGGTCATGAACTATGGGTAGTGACCGAAAGAACGAGATCGCGAATACAAGCGGCTGAAATGAGTTTCCTCCGCAGGGTGTCTGGGCTTTCCCTTAAAGATAGGGTGAGAAGCTCAGTCATCCGGGAGGGGCTCAGAGTAGAGCCGCTGCTCCTCCGCATCGAGAGGAGTCAGATGAGGTGGCTCGGGCATCTGATCAGGATGCCTCCTGGACGCCTCCCTGGTGAGGTGTTCCGGGCACGTCCAACCGGGAGGAGGCCCCGGGGAAGACCCAGGACACGCTGGAGGGACTATGTCTCTCGACTGGCCTGGGAACGCCTTGGGATTCTCCCGGAAGAGCTAGAAGAAGTGGCCGGGGAGAGGGAAGTCTGGGCATCTCTGCTCAAGCTGCTGCCCCCGCGACCCGACCTCGGATAAGCGGGAGACAATGGATGGATGGATGGATGGACAGGCTAAATTACTGATTTGCAAGGATTATGGCTCTGGAAAAGAAACTGTTTATATGTCTATTAGTTTTAGTTTTAATTGAACTAAAATTGACCTACCAGGAGGGAATTTTTGGAACAAGTGATGACCTGTGTGAGATGACTCAGTGGTGATCCTTTAGACATGGTTAGTGACACGAGATGTATACAAGTTTGCAACAGATGGAACAGCACAGCTAATTATTCTCTTGCCAGACTTCACAACATGCTCTCATTTATTTTTGGAGTGGACCATTGCTCAACTAAACCAGACAACAATGTAGAATGTGATCGCATTTTCAATTATGGTTTTGTAAAATGTACTGGGATGGGTTGGGAAGTATTAAATTTCTTTAGTTGACATAAAAAGTACAACCATTGCTGAGCCTTCTTAGTGACGGACGTTGTGGTAATGTCCCAGCTGAGAGTGTTTATGATAGTTGTGCCCCAGAATTTGAGGGATCCCAGTGTATTGACTGTAGAATCATTAATCAGTAGTGAGAGAGGCTGTAACTGCTGTTTGTGAAAATCATTTACAGTGTCTACTACTGTCTTGGTTGGTTATTTGCAGTGCACCAAGACACAAGATGAGCTGCCTCCTTTCTGTGAGCTGTTTCATTACCACTGCCATTAGAAATTAATCCAATAAAGGTTGTGTTACTAGCAAATGAAAAGATTTTTACTGAGGGGTCAGTGGACCCTATAGTCATTGGTGGACAAGGAATAGTGTATGGGGGAAGAGGGCACAGACTTGAAGGGCATCTGAACTAATATAGAGGCAGTCCGAGAGGTGAGAGCCCATCCAAACATACTGCTTCCAATTTGTCAGTAAATCCATTTACAGGTGGAAATATTCAGTTCAGTTTGTAGAAGCTTAGTTAGCAACATTTCAGAGACAATAGTGTTAAATGCTGAACTGACGTCTACAAACAGTATCTGGGCATAAGTTCCTTTACATGAACAAATAAAAGAATTTACTAAGGAAAAGTCAACATTGCTCTACAATTCAAGGCATTATGGTATAAATGCAAGAACTGGTACCTTCACCAAATAATACTTTTGTAGACAAAAATTGATTATTATCATAAAGTATATTTAAAAAGAAAAACATGACCACATCATTCAATGAAAAGAGAATATCCTGGGTGGGCAGAGTGTCAGAGACTAGTAAGCAAAACAGAAACTGTAACCTGAAGACAAGCAAGATTTATTTGATTGGTGAACTTTCATTTTTGAGCAAAAACAGAAATTATCAAGTGGGCCTAATTGGGAAATTTAAATTCTTAATTTAAATTCTTAATTAAACTGCATTTTCTATTTTATTTTGCAAGAAGAGTTCAGACAGGGAGGTACGTCAACTCTCGGTCCTTAAATAAGATGATGTCCGACACATGACCATATGATGAATGTGCAGTAGCAGCACTGCAACTGGACGGTGTACATTGGCACAAAATGCAATATGAAACATAGAATGAATCATCAAAATGGCAACAGAAAATAACGTAATACATAAAATGGTAACAGTTTAGTTTACGTACTGCAAAAATGCATCTATTACTCATTTGCGCTTAAGTAAAAAGACCTTAACAAAGGCTTCTATTGGTCTTCCTAACACTTATAAAACATCAGTAAATAAGTTATTCATCTCTGTGCAGGATTCACAGGTTTTATACTAAATATGTAATATCATGAGACATGTGTCTCAGTTAAGCCGCTCCAGACCACTCTAAAGTGACGTTTTGTTAGAGGGTCACATTGCAGAGCTGAATTAACACTTTACTGATGCTTTGTAAGTGCTATGAAGACCCAAAGAATTGTATGTCAAGGTCTTGTTACATAAGCCTAAATGAGTAATGTAAACCAAACTATAGTGTTACCAATACAATTTAATTTCAGGGAAGCAAAATATGAAAACATATTCAGAAAGTTTAAAAATAAATTCATCCTGACAGATGTGATCAAGTATGATGACAGCTGTTAGACAGTATAAATACTGTAAAGCCAACAATATGCAATTCAAAGAGATGAGTTAACAGATGTGAGATCTGTGGCTTTAATGCTTCTGTCTGATGAGGCAGGATGATGATGAGGGTGGATTTGCTTTTTTTTATAAAAATCTCTCAATAGTTCAACGTCTGAAAAATAATTTCCTAGACAAATATTTGACCTGGTGGGGTAGTACAGTATAAACAGATGGTGTAAACTCTATGACTGGCAAGGACAGCTCTAAATAGGGCACCTGAGGGAACGTACACTTGCTGATAGCTAGAAATATGTTTGCAGATACATACAATATAACATTATGGACACTTAAGAAAGGGATTCCTTATTTTGTAAGAGAATTTTAAATCTGATAATATTCAATAAATGTGGTACAGCGATATCTTTCAAGGAGCAAGGCATTCAACCAGTCCTATTAGGCTGCAAAATATCAAAGTCTCAAGCACTGTAAGTGCAGCCAATGTATTACTTTTTTAGTTTTTTATTTAACTTACATATATGCATTAATATGTAAATGCAAGGAATTAAAATAAAGTTATTCATATATTTTAAATTTGATACATAAATATGTTGAGTGTTTTGCTTTCATTCACATCCTCTATCCCCACATGAAAGAAATAAAACTGCTTGATAAAATTGTAAGTAAAGACAGCAGGTTGTGAACTGTGGCCATAGTCAAAATACGTGCATAAGAGATGCAGGTGCTTGAGAATGATTATAAAATCCAGGGGCTAATTCTAAGTACATTTTGATATTCTACATCAAGATCGATATGTTCAGTATATAATTATGCCACAGGAAGAGTGTATTCTCTCTAAGGTTAATCTCTATGTATCATCTTGAAATCTGATTGTGAGGTCCAGTTTCTAAAATTGTTTCATGTTGTCTGAAAGTGTCATGTAATTCTCCAGCAATATCACTGAAAAATATAAAGGAGGAAGGATAAGAAATTGAGGCATATTGCATTTCAGAAAATTTGCTTAATACAGAGTTGTTCAAAACAATTGAATCCATCCACCCATCCATCCATCCATTTTCCAACCCGCTGAATCCAATATCAGTATACAAGTCTCCGAAGGCCTACACGCATTGCAGCACCTTTAATCAGATAGTGGATACCTTAGTGAAACAGGAAAATATGGTTAGTTTTATTGGTGCAACTGACTTCTGAGACTTCTGATGTAAGATAACATTTGCACTGACTTCAGATTCTCAGTGCGTTCTGAACCATTGTTTTTTTCTGAATTTGCAGTAATTTGTCTATTTGGGCATATAAAGGATGGGTTGGTAGGCCCCTTCATGTCAATATAACATTAGTACTTCTTGATCCTCTCCAAACTTTAGTAGTTTGGGCCCAATGATAAAACTGAAAATTAGGTAAATGAATGATAGAGGAATTTGCATAATAAGTGAACTTTACTGCAGTTAGCAGGATGCTATTTTTTGCATGAGAAGGTTGTTGAATTTTAATTTGAACAAGTCTATAAATTATTGTGTAATGAATGACTCCTAACTGTGTAAATTAATGTGACATATGTGAAACCTGAGATTCAGCTCAAGGTCATAGATAGGTGATTATCATTTAAAAGTTTCAAAGTGTAGACTTGATGCGGATAACAATTTTGATACATTTTTCAAAGCGTATTTTGGTGCAATTTTAAAAGAAGCTGGAAATGAATCACATTAAATGAAATATTTATTGTACAATAATCAAAAAAATGAGAGATGATGGCAGAGGACAAACACGTTTTTTTCTGGTATATAAGCAAACAGGTGAAAGATCTGTTGATGGATAAAAAACTGGCATTCAAGTTGCAAGGATCACATAAAATCAAGTACGAGAGACGTTCAAAACGTTTCTGCACTTTTTTTTAACTCTGTTAAGAATTTCAAAAACAAATTATATCATGTTTTTATGATAGTCACCTTCGTTTGCAATGCAATTTTCCCATCGTCGTACCAGCTTTGTAATGCTCAATTACTACTCCTTCTGCCTTACTATTTCCAACGAAAATATAAAAGTGCGGAAACTTTTTGAACGCCCCTCGTACAATATAATGACCATGGATAGCAACACTACAGGTTCATATCATCTTCCAATATGCAGACCCTTAATATCTGAAATCAGCAATGTAAAAATAGAGTTATTGTCTCAGATTTATTCCCATAAGCTTTAGGTAAAAGAAAACTGAAGCTGGCAGCTCATTCATTGGTCAGCAATCTCAGTAGTCAGAATATGGGAAGTACTTCCAAATGTGTTGTGATGTGAACCCATCTCAACATATGCTAATGTCTGCCTAGATCACATCTAACAATAAAGGCAGAGTAATAAAAGCAGAAATTATTTGTACTTTAAATAACATTTATCACACCATGGTAAAATGTAAGATTATCTTTGAAAACACACAAATGTATGCCAAAATCAGTACTTAAAATATGAGGAAAGCAGACTTTATGTGGATGAGGAAGTGTCTATAAAACACAGAATGGGAAAGTAATAATATAAATGATAAATGGTGTCACTTCAGAGACATTCTGACCTAGGCTCAAAATAAGTCCACTCCTAAAACCACAAATTAAAAAGTCTAAAAAAATGGCCAATAGCCTGGATAAACAAGACATTGTTAAAAAAGTAAATCTGAAAATATTACTATACAAGAAATTTAAAAAACAGACAAATATTTCTGACTAGAGGAATACAAGGCACTGCATCAGGAGGTCAAAAAACACATTAGAAAGGTCAAAAGAGAAACAGAAATTAAAAAAAAAAAGCCAAAACAAGCAACAAACAATTTTTGAGTACTACTCTAGTAAAAAAGATGATAAAAGAGAATTTAAGAAACCTTAGCAATACAAATGGAGAAATCATTAAAAATGAGAAGGAAATAGCAAATGATCCAAACAAATATTTCACCCAAGTATTTGTAAATGAAGAAGCAGATGGACTGCTCCATGCAAAAGAAAAACAAACTCTCAGCTCCCTGATTTTAAAATAGAAGAGTCAGATGTGATTCAAGCCCTTTCATTGAAGACTAATAAAACTCCTGGACCAGGTGGGATTTTACCCACTGTACTGAAATAAATGATAGACATCAATTTTAAGACCTTCTTAGTAATATTTAAGCAGTCCCTTGACAAAAGACAAGTACCTGAGGACTCAACGCTGCAAATGTGACTCCAGTCCATCCAAAATGTGGATCCAAGTAATTAAACACCAGTGACTCTTACTTGTGTACCATGCAAAATTATGGTGTAGGAAATTGTGACATGTGTGTTATGCTGAGCAGGGTCACAGGGAAGCTGTAGTCTATCCCAGCAAGCATAGGGCACAGCCCTGCATTTAAGCCCTCCAATTTACAGGGAAAAAACTTGAGGGTTGGTGTCAGAATTGGCACTCTAGGCACCATAAAAAACTTCACACTGTTCCATTTCATCTCAACTAGTGTGGTGCTGAGGTGTCATGGCTGCACTCGGGTCCTAATCTGAGATCCTGAGTTGGTTTGTTATGTGGTGGGTGCAGCAATGTGCCATATCAGTGCGTGCTCCTAACCTCTCTCTCCTATCTTTATGGTCAAGTCTGTGTTAGTATCAGAAAACTACATAATGTCATCATGACCTCCAGGTGTCGTGAAGTCATGACATTATTCATATTTAGAAATAGTCTTCTTCTTCTCGCTGGGACTGGGACTACATCGCTTTGTGAATACTTCCTATGCACTGCTGTGAGTTAGGAAAAATTCTTATCCTAGTCTGACTTTTTGTGCAATTCCCAGGAATAATTCCAAGACGTTCAATAAATATGTCCCATTCAGAATGCAGTCCCGGATTTTGATCTTCTGTTGCCATGGTAAATTTTAGCTTCCCTGGGCAGCCATAATGTACTAAAGGATGCTTGCCATTACTGTATCACGTAGTTCTTGCCTGCCATTCTCACAATGCAAACTGTTTTGAACAAGATGTTTATCCATTGTGTGAAAAATTGGTTTATTAGGGTGGGGCTGCAAGTAAGACATACCATAAAACAGACATTGTGCTTCAGAAAATTTGGCACTGAATGCCAGCCAGCTATATAGAATACTATGTACAGTTTATGAAAATCAGTAAAAAAATAAGCATAAAAGTTATTTTTTGAGAATTTGGGAATTAAACGTGTTTAACATGCTATATACAGAATTTCACGGATAACCTTATAACTCTCTTTACTTTTGTCTAAATTAAATGCTAAAAAATAAATTAAAGTTTGTACATGTGACATACATTTCAATTTGAGAAATGTATAACTCGAATAGTGTTGTGGTGGTGTGGATGGTGGAGAACCTTCTGTGTCATCAAAAGCACTGACTGAATTAAGCAAACTACCATGATGGGGTATTTAACTTGAAGTTATTGGAATGTGTCACATAGTATGTATTTTTCAAAACAACCAAGAAACATGAAAATGTAGGTTAGCAGGGTGGGTGATAAACTGGAAAAGCATACCCAGGGCTCTCTTGTAGTGGAACTGTGAAAGCAAATGGTCAGCAGGTTAGTCAATCAATCAGTCTGTAATTTTTACAGCAACATTCATTTTAACAGTAATAGTATCTTCACATGTACAAAGCTGCAGCTTTACAGAATGCTTAAACTGAAACATGGTGAAGTCATTTAGAACAATGGAATGATTTAGAACAAAGGAAAATGCTTGCTCATTCTAAAGATAATCTTGAAGCTAATTATTTATTCCTAATAAGCTTAGCTTTTACATGCTCCTGTTTGCATTTTGCTACTTGTTATAGTATGATTTCACTTTCTAGGTGAATAAAGCTTTGAAGCAGAAATCCGACATTGAACATTACCGCAACAAACTGAGACTGAAGGCAAAACGGAAAGGCTACTATGATTTTCCTGCCGTAGACAGTGGCAAAAAATCCATCACTCAAAAGCAAAAACAGGCTTATGAAAAAGCACAAGCTGAGCTGGACAAAGTACTAAATCCAGAAGAAGACCTGTCCTCTACTTATGTAAAGTCCAAAACCAGGTATGATTTTTAGTTTTTATCTTCTGTGGTGCCATTCATGGTGAGTATAAGCTATGGGACATCTCCCAGATATATTTGTCACTGTAAGCCTGGGCAAGGAGTCCTTAGTGAGCTAGAAGTAACGAAACAGGGCCATTGAGAGGTGAAATTCACACATTTCAAAGACCAGTGTGATAGGAGGACTGTAGTGTAGTGCAACATCTAGATCAGGATTATATTATTATATTTATTGTTATTATTACCCGCTAAAATCCTCTTTTTAGTGCAAAGAGAGGTCGAGCTTTGAGGGCGGAATGGTGGCTCTGAGGCTAAGGATCTGTTCTGGTATCCAGAAGGTTGCTGGTTTGAATCCCTGTCACTGCCAAAAGAGATCCTACTCTGCTGGGCCGTTGAGCAAGACCCTTAACCTGTAATGGCTGACCCTATGCTCTGACCCCAAAGGGTATGCGAAAACTAACAAATTCCTAATACAAGAAATCGTATAAGGCAAAATAAAGAACCAAAAAAAAAAAAAGCTGTCTGTTTCCGCTTTCAGCTGCAAGCATGGAGGATACTGTAGCTTAAAACGAGAAAAAGTAAAACAGTGTTTGTCAGTTACAAGTTCTATCTGTGAAGCGAAGTGACACTGACAGAATTATAAATATCAAATCGCGCTTTCCTACCTGAAAAATTTGTGTTCAAGATTGTGACTCAGTGTGCTCTTACTGAAGTAGCTTACAACTTACTGCCATTATGCTCATTTGTGCAGGCACACATGCAACTGCTGTAATAATTAACGCAAAACGAAGCATGCAATAGATGACTTGTTCACAGTTCACACAACCAGGTCAGGTAATTTGGTGTACTGGTGCATTATGGAGTATCTTGTTATTTGACAATCATGCACTCTTAAAGTAATGGTCCTAAAATGATTCTTTACTGGGTTTATGGTTCCTTCTAGTACCATTGCTTGACAAAGAACGAGTTAATTCTGGGAAGGGTTTTTGCATATAAAATTGATTCTTCTAGAATTTGAAAGGTTCTTTAATAAGTTAAAAAACAGAAATCTATAGTAAGCTATGTAGCAGGATATAACAGATCAAAAACAAAAAACTGAGTTTAGCCTACGTGCAGCAGAAGTCCTTTTAAAAAATTGTGAACCCACTGGAATTCCACAAATCTGATATCATCTATTCACAGCTATTTATGGAACCATAAATAAATGTTCTTTGTGAAACTTTTTCTCAGATACTTCTTTCGGGAACCAAAAATGGTTTTCCTATGGTATCACTCTGAAGAACCTGTTTGGCAACTTTATTTTTAAGAGTGTGAAGTATGTTTGTTAAAGAATTGAGAGTAAATGTGTTGGGTTTTTTTTGGAATTTGTTTTCAAATTTATTTTGTATAGTTTGGTACCCCTGAAATGCTGGACATGCTTTTCCAGATTATTGGGTCTGTGTTGGCCTCTGCTATAAAAATGCAAAGATTTTTCTTGATTTACAGGTGAGTTTCCTATTAGGGGTCCAGTGCAACATAAGTGTCAGTGTTCTATCTGAACTATTGAACAACAAATTATTTCTTTTAAAGCATATTACCTTATCCCTGATTTTGTGCTTAGGGATAATTATTTCATTTTATTAGCTTAATTGGGTATAGTTATTCTCTTTTAAGTGGAGAATACTTTGATAATTGCTAAAACCGCTTTTACGAAACCCACACCAAATGGCACAGAATAGAGACAGAGATATATGCATTGCTTTTGTCATTCCAACAGATGGTGCATCATAATCATTTGTAGTATTAATATGCACTGCTAAAAATCTATATGATGTTCCATCTGATGGAATGACATTTTATTACTACAAATGTTTGTGATGCACCATTTGTTGGAATGACTGAGACATAGCAAGTGGACGGACACACAGGCACAATCACACAAACACTTATCATTTTATTGAGGTGGCTAGAGAGTAGAGAGGTGACATACTACATAGAGAGGTATAATACATTAAAGTGGCAGGGCGATGTGCTTCTTTTAAGAAGACCATGTTAATTAAAATCCAGATACTTCACCATGTAAGATGTTGCAGGGTAGAAAATGGACAATGAAAAAAAAAGAAAAAGCTTTGGCAGATATTTTGGGCTGATTTCATAATAACAATGACAGTGGTAACATATGGAATCCAAAAATGGAGATGATACACCCACCAGGTACTCAATTGCACATTGTATCATAACTTAAATGTTTTGTGTGCTTTTGTTGAGATTGGCTTTGTGAATCAGCAGTGTGATCTGAAAATGAAAAACTAAACAGTATGTGACTGTTTGAATAAATGTCTTTCATTAATCAGATCAGCGGGACAGAGCTTGTTATTTTTATTGAATTTGTTTGAATGCACAGTATTGCTAAAGAGTTTGACTTTTTCAGTAATATCAGTTCCCTCTCCTCCTGTGTCGGATGCTTTAATGGCAATGCTTACTTTATACCTCTTACTAAGTACGCTGGTTTGGTAAACTGTCCTGAGAGTTCTGCTTTGAAACAATTACAGACAATCCCAAATGAAGAACCCATCATACAGAAGTAGGCAATCTCTCAACAGCCCCAGCCCAGGAGGAACTGAAATGGACCTGCTTGTGACGAGGGAGAAGCCGAGGCGGGGCATTCGAAACAGTGGGTATGATGTAAGTAAGGCTGGCCTCTTAAATTCAATCTCACCATTCAATGCTGTTCCTTCTTTTTAAAAGAACAAAAGCATGCAATCTTTACACTTTTAAATGATTTAATCCAGCAGAGCCTGCAAGTAGAAATGAGTATATTCATGGTAACTGAAATGAAAAGACAAATTTAATAAATGTTGTTCTTCTGATTTATTGTTAAGGTCAGTATTGTAAGTGTGTGGAGGATGTTGTATCATTCGGAATGTTATACATACTGTATGTGTATTATTACTAATAATTTCAAAGCAGAATTATAATCAGAATGATTATCAGGATGGGTCTTGGAGTCTATCCTCACTCCTTCATTCATGTGCAATTTTATTTACCATTTTTATCTGCTGTTTAGCTACAGTGTTTTGATGGGAGGAGCAAAGGGAAATAAAAAGAGAGGTCGAGCTTTCTTTGTTTTCTGTGGTATTGTGCTTGGTGCCAATTCAAAGTCCGCTGCTGAGTTCTTCCTTTAGTCGTGTCTTGTGTTTTGTTTTTTTTTTTTTGACCCACCTTACCTCGTGGATTTTTGCCTACTTTTTTGTATGTCATTTTAAAACATTTTTTTTTCATTCTTATTATGACTCGTCTGCCTTCTGCTCTTATTCACTGGCATGAGTAACTGAGCCTGGCTGGGCATCACTTTACTCTCCATCCTTGTATCAGAGATACTTTTGCTTTGTTGGGGACTGCGTCTGAAGTTATTATATTGTGGTATCCTCCTGACAGAGAAAATCTGTGCATCCCATATTAAGGTCTAAGGTCAGATTTTTGAAACCTTGTTAGGTCCAAAGGATCAGGAGAAGCCACGAAAACCAGTTGTGCCAAAAGAGAAGATAATGCAAAATGAGGTGAAGCCATAAAGAAATGACACCATTTATCAGCAGACAGCCTTAGAGCATATGTAAAATGTATCAATGTCCATTAAGAACAGTAAAACGCAAATGTAGCATATACATACACACAATGCCATCCATCCATGGTCTAGCATGCAGCAAATTATATCAAATTCAAAAGCTCTCTTTATAAGAACATAAGACAGCGTTTGCTAACCTTGGGGTTGCGATATGCTAATGGGGTCACAAGAAAATATTTAAAAATAGAACAAAAAAAAAATTACTCGATGTATTGAATAGGAAGTCAATGCCAATATTACAAACAGCTGGGGTTGCAAAAAAGCTGAGATTTCAAAATGGGGTCACAGACCATAAAAGCTTGGGAACCTCTGACTTAAGACATTTGACAAATGGGACTGATCAGACTGATTTGCTTAGCTACTTGCTGACTTGTCACTGTATCTCATCCACATACTTATTAAAAGTTGTCAAGATTTCTTCTTCAAACTACATGTCTCAATAATTTGCTCCATATTCCCAAGACCTTTGTGTAAAGAAGTGCACTTGGATTCCATCTTATAGTATCTTGTTCTTAATTTGCCCCCAAAGAGAATAAAAGGGCCACCTCAGGGTACATGGTTTTGTAAGGTTGGGCTAGGAGCTATATAAAGTGATGATGTGTAGAAATTTAGGGAAGCCAAAGAGCGAAGCTAAAAGACTATGACAGAGTTGTGGAGCTATTAAGCAGACATGTTTCTGCCATTTTAGACTTGTTTGCTCAATCAGTTTGATAAAATTTGTTTCTGTGTAACATGCACAAATATACAAATATAAAACAAGAATAATAAAAGACCTTGTAGTACATGCACACAGTTCCATATACAGTACAAGCATTTTGAGGTTGAGATGAAGATATGATTATAAATTAAAAGTAAAGATGGTCACCTTTTATTTCCAGGTCTTTCTACACATATATAGTACATTCTCCATCCATCCATCCATTTTCCAACCCGCTGAATCCGAACACAGGGTCACGGGGGTCTGCTGGAGCCAATCCCAGCCAACACAGGGCACAAGGCAGGAACCAATCCCGGGCAGGGTGCCAACCCACCGCAGGACACACACAAACACACCACACACCAAGCACACACTAGGGCCAAAGTAGAATCGCCAATCCACCTAACCTGCATGTCTTTGGACTGTGGGAGGAAACCCACGCAGACACGGGGAGAACATGCAAACTCCACGCAGGGAGGACCCGGGAAGAGAACCCGGGTCCCCAGGTCACCCAACTGCGAGGCAGCAGCGCTACCCACTGCGCCACCGTGCTGCCCTAGTACATTCTATATTTTAGAATTATGTTTCATTATTGGAGCAGAAGGCTTACCATGTTTTTTTCTTTGTCGTTGACAATGTTCGCATAAAATGGTCTTGAATGTAGGTAGCGGGCGGCACAGTGGCGCAGTGGATAGCGCTGCTGCCTCGTAGTTAGGAGACCCGGGTTCGCTTCCCAGGTCCTCCCTGTGTGGAGTTTGCATGTTCTCCTTGTGTCTGCGTGGGTTTCCTCCCACAGTCCAAAGACATGCAGGTTAGGTGCATTGACGATTCTAAATTGTCCCTAGTGTGTGCGCGCCCTGCGGTGGGCTGGCGCCCTGCCCGGGGTTTGTTTCCTGCCTTGTGCCCTGTGTTGGCTGGGATTGTTGGCTGAGACCACACTACTATGTTTTCATTTAAAAAAGCAGATGTTAGTCTCCCATTTCATATTTCATCCACACTATCCTGCCGTTTTTAACTCAACAAAAAAGGAGACTTTTGAAAATCCTCTTGACAGCCGTAATCTTTTGAAAATTCCGGCTCGGTATTACAGTGTGAATGGGGGAAAATGTATAGTTTTGAAAATGTAAACTTTATTCGTGCTCTCATTTGTTTGTGATTATCAAGTAACCCTTCCCTAACTTTGGATCCTGATCACTTCAACATCTCATATCCTGATTGGTGATAAAGAAAACCTATTCTGACACAGAGGACATAGAAGAGCTGCTTTCCATGGTGCTTGTTGTTTTGCTTACCTGCATCTAAATTACCTTTCGTACAGTCTGAAAGCTGCCTACATGTGAAAAAGGCTAATAATTTAGTGGTCGGTATAGTTTTGAAGAAATTCCCTTGAATTTATTCTGGGTATTTAAATGATATGCAAATCATTGCATTATGTCAGACAGTCAGTCATTGTCCAACCTGCTATATCCCAACTACAGGGTCACGGGATTCTGCTGGAGCCAATCCCAGCCAACACAGGGCGCAAGGTAGGAACAAACCCTGGGCAGGGCGCACACCCACACACCAAGCACACACTAGGGACAATTTAGGAGCCAATCCCAGCCAACACAGGGCGCAAGGCCGGAAACAAATCCTGGGCAGGGCGCCAGCCCACCGCAGGGCACACGCACACACACCAGGGACAATTTAGAATCACCAATGCACCTGACCTGCATGTCTTTGGACTGTGGGAGGAAACCCACGCAGACACGGGGAGAACATGCAAACTCCATGCAGGGAGGACCCGGGAAGCGAACCTGGGTCTCCTTACTGTGAGGCAGCAGCGCTACCACTGCACCACCGTGCTGCCCTTTGCATTATGTTGTATGTACAAGTTACACAGCATCCCAACTTTTCTGGAAACAGAGATGTATTATTCTGCCTAGTGAAGGGTAAATGGATAAACTCCTGTCATCACTGAAGCATCAATTTAAGGCGAGTGAAATATATTAAGAAGGGTGACGGCTAAGGCCTTATTTTGTGTAGATTAGCTTTTTAAAAAAATATGAAGTTTGTTTAATTACATCAATGTCAGGATAAAATGAACATGAATAAAAGTGGATAATAATAAAATGCTAACAAGAATGTAAAAAAAGCTGAAAAAGTTTGCAGATGATGCCAAACTAGGTGCAATGGCAGAACAAGTCGAATCATTACAGAGGGATCTGGATTACATACAAGCTCAGGTAGATTTGAGGCAGAAATAACATATTGTAAATAAATGTCAAATGTCACACATAGGAAGTAAAAATGTTAGGTTTTGGAGGTATTGAAAATTAAAAATACAGTAATGGACTCGCCATTACCAACATCCACACATATACAGAAGCAATCAAGAAGGCTGGTGAGATGTTAGGTTAGGTATAGCACAATGTGTAAAGTATGAATCAAGGGAAATTATGCTTAAGCTACTGTATATAATAAAATAGTGAGGCACCATCTGGAGTACTGTGTGCAGTTGTGGTCTCCATATTACAAAAACGACACAGCAATAATAAAGAAAGTACACAGAAAAGTCACTAGGCTGTTTTTACAGGGTCGAGAAGTTTGAACTATGTATGAAAATTGAAGGAGCTGAACCTTTACAGTTTAATTAAATGAAAATTAAGAAGTAATATGACTGAATTTTATAAAATCATGACATGAATTAGTACAGTGGATCCCAGTTTTTACTTTAAATTGAATTTTTTATTTAAATTGAGTCGATTTTGCACCTTATTAACGTTCTTCACATAGAGAACCATAGGCACATGGAGTAAATTACCAAGCAATGTGGTAGAGAGTGGTAATTTACTGACTAGTACAATTATTAAAAGTAGGCAAATAGGTGTGGTGAGCTTTGTTGGGCTAAATGGCATGTAATGATCAAAACTGTTCTTCTGATGTGAGCTGTGATTTAGAACCAGAGATCTAAAAGAAGTTAAGTTAAATCCTAATAGTTAACATCAATTCATGGATGGGAAAACCATCAGAAGGTGGGATTGGATTGGTATTTGTTCATCGTCACAAATCAAAAAGGTGGCTTATAAATATGTATTAAACTAATAAGCTGAGTGCTTTCTTTGCATAGTTTGAGGAATTTTGTCTTGTTATGGCTGCAGTACAACTCCAGTGCGAAGACTGTTGATAACAACTATAAAGTGTTTCAGTGCACAACCTGTCCACAGTTCTGGCTGCCGGTCCACTGTTCTTTATTTATATCGAAAGTGAGCAAATTAAGAGGAAAAAAGGATGTTCTCAACCTGCAAAAAGCCCTGAAAGTGTCAGACAGACTTCTTTACCAGAGATGCAATTATGATCACATATTTCCTCATTCTGTCAAAAATATTAGCATGTGTGTAGCTGCTCTCTACTGCTGCATACAGGCATGAGAAATAAGAGATGTTTCTCAAACTCATTTCTTATATAGTAACATTTTTGCCTTGTAAAATAATGTTGAGTGCATTTAAATGGCCTGCAATATCAACTATGCATCTGAGGTCTAATAACCATTTTATGTTTGACTATTATTACAAATTTTGAATGTATTTTCTTAGAGAGAAAGCCTATTTAAAGATAAATCACATCACCACAGTCCACCTCTAGTGCAAATTTGAGTTAATATAATCCCAAATCTTTACAACGGTGTGCTTGACATGTACTAATTTAATTAATAGTTTGAATTTAATTTTAAGTCTCCTGAGATATGACTGCATGTCTCAGGGTTTGCTCATCTTCTTGCATGTTTAGGAGAATAGTCTGTTTTCAGTACCTGTCATAACAGGAGCCCCATAGCCACTTCAGCTTTTGCTAGGGTAGCTGTAGTCTTTAGATGGCCTTGGATATGAATTGAAATATTCCTCCACCTCAAAACAAGCTTTTTAAGTCAAGCAGCTCCTCAGTGACTGTTTCTCTACCAGTGGAAGACAAAAGAAGTCTTTTGTCTCATCACATGCAGCTGAAAACAAGTTACATTTCAGTGCTTTTTCAGTAGGCTGAATTTCGATATTATGATGTTCTAGGAAGACCCACATTCTTTAACTCCTTTGTTTTTCAAAGCAGTGGTGAAGCACTCTGGTTTACAAACCTGCCCTACAAAAATGGATTTTCTTGTTACGTCATGAAGTGAGCTACTTGAAAACTGGCTCTTGTGGTTATCCCTTGTGTTTTGTTTCCATGGCCGCACTAATGTTAAATTGCTTTAGCACTTCCATCATCTCTACTCTGGTATTTGAGCTGAAAATCTGGCTACATTTTAAGAAATGTAATGACATTTCACATGATAATCTTTCGTTATGGCATAACAAGTAAAGCACAAGCATTTCCCACAAGATTCTGCAGATAAAAAATCAATCATTCAAATGTTATTTTATGTGGTGGGGTGGCCCAGAGGTTGGATAGATAGATAGATAGATAGATAGATAGATAGATAGATAGATAGATAGATAGATAGATAGATAGATAGATAGATAGATAGATAGATAGATAGATAGATAGATAGATAGATAGATAGATAGATAGATAGATAGATAGATAGATAGATAGATAGATAGATAGATAGATAGATAGATAGATAGAACATTTTGTTTATCTCAGAGGCCTCAAAGTGAAATCCCACTTGAAGAATATCTCAATAATTAGATAGGAACAGGTTTCATATTGTTCCTCCCCAACACTATGCGACTCTTCAGTTCCACCCGGGGGGTAAACGTTAACATTATACAAAGTTACTGTCTGTTATACCTGCATTTTTATCACTCTTTAATTTAATATTGTTTTTTCTCAGTATGCTGCTGCTGGAGTATGGGGATTTCCCCTTGGGGATTAATAAAGTATCTATCTATCTATCTATCTATCTATCTATCTATCTATCTATCTATCTATCTATCTATCTATCTATCTATCTATCTATCTATCTATCTATCTATCTATCTATCTATCTATCTATCTATCTATCTATCTATCTATCTATCATGTTCATAACATGGCAACTGTGATTGGCCCCAAGAGGTTTGAACGGGGTATATGTCAGCATTCAGCTAGACCAAAAAAATTTGAAGTTGTACTTCTGCACTTATTCGTTTTTATAGCAACATGGAGAGTCAAATAGCATGTGGCATAAACCCTAGCAAGCCCCGTCTTTAATCTCATCAAGAGATACTTTATTAATCCCAAGGAGAAATTCACATACTCCAGCAGCAGCATATTAAGTTAGTGCTGCTATCTAATATATTTAGTATCATTCATTTAATTCGCACCTCCAAAGTTTGCATATTCCCCCATTTTTCCATGGGTTTTTCTCTGCTAATAAGGTGAATCTAAATTGACCCAATGTGATTCTCTGTGCCCTGTGAAGGACTGTCTCTCCTGCCCAGGGCTTCTTCATGCCTTATATCAGGTGTCGCCAGGAAGGGCTTCATCTTGTCTCATCCCTGAAATTAGATTAAGGACGCCCAGTAAGGATGTTACAGTCAAACTCCAGTCACTCAGCATTGTTCCAAAGAATTATTAGGGCCACTGAAATTATTGTAAACTCTAAAAGAAGCCTTAGGTCTGCTTTCCTTTGCTATACATTAAACAATTAAGTGAAATGATTCAGTGACTAAACATTTATAAGGCAAATGCTGGATTCATTAAAAAGAAAAAACAAAAAAAACCCCACAAAAATCTAAATTGTTCTAACCTTCAGGTTACCTTGGGAGTTTATCATTTTTCATTAACAAAGTACACTATTTTTCTGTCCCCTTTCCTTAATGGTATGTGCATGCACTTTGCCAAAGACCCTGGGGATCCCATTACTACCGATTCCATAAATCACCTCACCTGCAGAGAGTAGGTGCCCTAAGCATTGAGACCGCACTCCTCTACCTCTGAAGTTTCACTTCTACCATATTCTGTAGTTGCTTTTACATAATCATAAGCTGCCACTGCCATTAAGCACAGTGGGCAGAGATTACAGCAAAGGATGAAAGAAGCAGGTAGATATTTATGACTCATACTTGCAGTGCTCAAACTGAAATATTATATTCTTTACTTAATAGATGGTGTCACTGCATAGATATGGTTCACACTTCCACACTTGTGTAAGAATATATATAATAAAGTTAATAGATGGTGGAACACCCAGTACTGCTGCAAACCCTCACTGGTTTTCAGCCATCTTGGAGTTTTCTTTGTACACTTTATGTATTCTCCTCATGTTGATGTGAGATCCTCTAATGCCTCCACTTTTCTCTCACAGTCCAAAGACATGCTCTTAGATTTATTGACAACCCTAAACTGGTCTAGATTGTATTAATGTAGGGGTATACAGTGGTTGTGTACACCTTGCAGGTGTCTCTGGGGTTGGCCCCTACAAAATATCCATCTTCTCCAGAAAATTGCTCTTAAAAGCAAGATTCAGAAAATGGATTCAAAAATATACTGCAGGTCTAAGGCAAAATGAATATATGAAGGCTGTTGCTGTTCAATTAAGATTAATGGCTATGGTCACATACAGTATGTGTAATTTATTTTTATACCATATTGTGATAATCAAATTGTAAAATTAAAACAGAGTGCTTAACTTAAATACATTACCATTACTTTTTAATACACATATATTATCTTCTAGAAGTGTGTCTCTCAGTGAGAGTATAATTTCAAATAATTCCTCCTTAGTATTTATTACAGGATTAGTGCAGCACGTTTTTATTAATGCTGCTGTGGCCAGTTTCTGCTGTTAGTGGCCAGATGTTGAGATTTCACTGGAAAGACTGACTGTTGTGCTGTTCAACTGTTAAGCACTGCATTGCAGCATGGAAGTGTAGTACAATATTTACAGCCACAAGTGTTCCACTTTAGCATGTCAATGGAAGTGAAACTGAATGTCAGAGATCCAACACCCTCAAGTGTACCCTGCCTGTAATCACATCTCATTTTAGTAGAGAAATTATACCTGTTAAAATAATAAGTACGTTCTGACAATCTGCAAAGTCCTTGCATAAACAGAGTAATCAGCTTATAAAAGAAGACACACCTAGCAGCTTCATAGCGTTACAGTTTCAATTCATTGTCATTGGGCGATTTAATTGCATAGACTGTATTTTATAGTGAACAGAAGTGGAAATTACCTTTCTTTTTTAAATTACTAAGGAGCTTCACTCCCTGCTCGCTTCGCTCAACCCCCCCCCCTTCCCCCCGCAACCCCCCTGCCGCTCGTGTTGTGAAGAGGGGGGCTGAACGCACCCAAAGGATACGCATTCGCTCCTCTGACACCCCTCTTAAACGGTGATACAATGGGAAACACATACAGTTTTTTACCTCCTCTTTGCTTGATCAGCTGCTGCCATGCTGCTGCTGCTGTGCAACGTGATCTGCATTTCGCACGGCGCACTTCTGTCATATCACCTACTGTATGTCCATATATTCAATCTCTTTTCGCTTTTACCTTTGATATCTATGTTGATGCATACAAAAAATAAATAAATATAATGTGGTTAGATTTAAAGTTGGGCCTGGTGGCATGAAACTTCTGTTAGATCGCGGTCCACTTCTGAATTCAGCCTAGAGTGCTGTCTTTGTGCTCTCTCCGTGCTCACATGGGTGTCTGTTGGGAACTCCAGAGTCTTCATGCACTCTAGAGACAGTTTCTATCGAGTTAATTAATCATGTTAAATTACCTGTGTGTTTATGAACTGCTATCTCTTATTCTGGCTGAATGCATAGGTGTTTCATTAATAAAGGGATATGGTCTGACACTGCATTTGAAATGGATGGATATTTTGTTTGTGATGTGATGCAACATATAACATTGCTGTCTCACATTTTTTTAGCCCATTTTCAGGTGCCTTCTGCATGATATCCTTTCATCATATTGATTTATTCTGGGGCTTCTGCTTTACTCCCATAACATAAGCGACAATGTTTATTACTGTAGCAAATTTTCATATAAAGGATGTAGTTCAAAGTGTTTTACCGGATGCCAAAGAAATAGTTATATGCAAAGAAAAGCAAATTAAAATTATACAAAAATAATAATGCATAAATAGTACACAAAAAATAAAAAATACAGACCTACATAAGATAGATATATAATTGAGAGAAACAGAGTCCTTCAATACAGAATTTATGAAAAAAAAAAATGTGTTGTGCCCACTTAAAGTTTATCAATGATTGTCACTACTGCTTTCTGGAGTCTATGACCAGTTCCTTAATTTTGTTGATATTAAGGATGAGATTTTTGTCCTGGTATCACCTGGTGTCAGCAGGTAAACCTAAGCTTTGTAAGCTGACTCAGAATTGTTGGTGAGTACGCCTATGATGATGGCCTCATCAGCAAATTTATTGATAGAGTTGAGGCTCTGTATGACATCAATGCAAAATACATCCTATACATTTACTGAGACACATCATCAGTAATATAACCTGGGGTCCTTAGGGGTTTTGAGTTTTTCAACAACAAATACCATTTCCCAGGAGACCCACTGCGGGTTGATCAGGCACAGATTTGAGTCCCAGCAGCAATAATCCTTGAGTCTACCCTCTTAATCCTAAACCATCTAGTGGCTTCAGTAATGGATTTAATAGTCTTCCTTTTTTCTACCCCTGTGATGCCCAGAAGAGTTCATACTTTGCTGAGGGAGCACCCTGTGAAGTGCCGATATCCTACCTCCACAGGCTTGTAAACCTTCCTGATGACACTGCTCCATCATTTCCTGGTACTGTACTTGGTGTGATTTCTTTCACTGGCTTCTTCCATACACTTTTCATAGGTACTATTAGTACCAGTAGGATCAATTGTTGGGTGGCTTCTGTGACTATGACTATGACTACATCTGAATGAAACATGGTTAATAGGTCTGTGGCAGTGCTAAGGACTTTTCCTTTGGTTACTGGTGGGGCTTTTCTCCAGCTTTGATAAATCTGATGGTCTTTCTTGACAGACACTTGTGCTTGTTGGTTTTGAGAGATGTGGCTATACTGTCAGTGATTCCTTTGGACACCTGGTCAAGACAGCAACAGTAGTGTGCTTCCCCAAGGACTTTTGAGCAGCTTCTGAGGAGGTGCTCTTCCAAAACAATGAGGGCAAGATGGTGTTTCACTTTCACCTCAGATGTTTAGGTTAGCAGTACTTGGTAGAACATTGTTGACCTCTTGAATTAGAAAGATGACACAAGGAAAGTCTGCTTTCCAGATGTTGGATCATGTGATTTTTCTCTGGAGTGTGCCCTCGCTTCTTATCTATGGGCCTTGCTGGCCCAAACCTACCATTCTGCTAGCCCGAGCTTCCTCCACGCATGACTTCAATACCTTCTGAGCCAGCTGGTGTTGTTCTTTCCCATTGCATCCTGTCAGTTTTGGTTCCGGGGAAGTAGCCTAGGCCCCCTCATTCTGTTGTCACTATTTCCACGAATGCCTTCTGCCCCAAGCTTGACTCAGCCATCTCCAGCACTTTATCTGCCCTCCATTTTCTGCCTGTTCCCACCTCAATGCCAGCTAATGCCCTATTGAATTCTCTGGAATCTCTGTACTGAAGAGCCTCTCTTGTTTGTGACACAATGAATTCTCCAGCCAGCCCACTAAATGGAAGCCTAGGGTGAACATATAGTAAAGAAGGGGGCTTAGCATGCTACCCAGTAGGTACTTGTGTTGAGAATTAGTGTGGTGTAATTGATGCTGCCAAACCCTACATGTTGATTCTGCTAGTTAGAAAGTCCGTAATCCACTTGCAGTATATGGAATTAAGTCCAAAGTTGAATGGTTTCTTAATTAGCTTTGATGGTACAATGGAATTAAATGCTGAGTTGTAGTCTATAAACAGAATTCGAACATAGCAGTTTTTATTCGCCAGAATGACATGAAGTGCAAGGGATAAGGTATCTTCTGTGGGCAGGCTGTGATGATATGCAGACTAGAGGTGGTCCAGACTATCTGGAATATTACACTTAATATGTCCCAGCATCCTGTGCAAATGTGGTTCCTGCCTTGCCCCAGATACCTCCATTATTTGTAATGGATAACAACAAAATCCATGGATGTGTTTCTTAAATAAAGTTGTTAGATTTTATATATAACAAGCTGTGTGCTTAAATGGTTTTTTTTTCACATTTTAGACAGAACCGGAGCTAATAGAAGAGACCAATGTTGACCATATCGGTGGGGATCCCAGAGGTTATACAAGAAGTCAACAAGTGAAAGGTCACTCAGAAACATCCACTCTGAGCTCACAGCCATCCATTGATGAAGTTCGGCAACAGATGCATATGCTTCTAGAAGAAGCATTTAGCTTAGCTTCTGCTGGGCAATCTACCAACACACGGACTCAAGGTCCATACAATCCAGTTCAACAGCTGCCATACTCTGAGGTGGTAACTAGTGCACCAGGGACTATAAACCGATCAAGAGGAGCAGTCCAGTGGGTACCTGCCTATGGCTCTGATACATATCAGTACAGCTTGCCAAGACCTGTAAGTTAATTTTTTTTTTCTGATTTAAATGTTCCTTTCTAATTTATTTTCTTTGTTTATCTACTGGATCACATGGGTCAAATTTCTGCAGATATCAGGAGCAAAATTTAGTTTATGTAGAGTCACTCAGAATCCGCAGGATTAATGTTTCACAGTGCTGTATCAATAAGAATGTGCTTCGTTTGAGTTCCTGTTTTCATCCATCCTGTTTGACATGTCATTTCAGCTTGAAAATTCAAATTCAAGTCATATGCTGCAGACATCACACCTTCTATTTTGGGGTTTTTGGAGCCTTACAATGATTAATTTTAGTTTATATCCCTCGAGTTGTATCTTTCTCTTTTAGTGTCCACTATGATCAGATGTTAATATTTCAGTTGTCAACCCGCATATCCATTAACACTCTGAAGTCACTGACCACTGCCTCACAGGGCGTAAACAGAATTTCACTGAAGCATAGCAACCTGCTTTTTTAACTTGTTTGAAGAGCTTAGTAACCTTCATAAAAACCTCAGTTTTCACACAGTTCTCCTACTGCAGTTTTTGAAAATGTACAGGATAAGTGGAACAAACGTGTGAAATTGCCACTTTGTTAGATATACTGTAGACTTACAATCTAGCCGCACTACTCAGAAGGATTTGTTTGTGCATACTGTATATAAAGTGTGGAAAGTGCATTTCACTTTTACATTGTTCATGATTTCAAGATTAACAGTGTAAATTAAAGCTCATACTCTGAGTTCTTTATATAGTGTATGAAAGGGCAGTTTTGTATTCAGTCCACATTACAGGAACATGTAAAATGTTCACATGTGCTTTGTAAAGGAAATTGAGTCAGAAAGAGAAAATCTTGGCTATTCTTTCTTTATTTTGCACAGTTAATATGAGAATTAAACTCTTCTACGAAGAGGAAACAATGAGATGGAAAAGGTTGATTTCTTTGCATCTCAAAACACCCAAAAATGAAACAGGCAGACATTTATTAAAAAACAGCAACAGTCCAACACAAACAACTTCACTAAAGTGTAAGAAAAATTAAAAGAAGCAATCAAACAGCACAAAGTGAAACAAATTCTTAATAATGTATCATGTTATATTATTAAATAATCCATCCATCCATTATCCAACCCGCTATATCCTAACTACAGGGTCATGGGGGTCTGCTGGAGCCAGTCCCAGACAGCACAGGGCGCAAGGCAGGAAACAAACCCCGGGCAGGGCACCAGCCCACACACACACCAAGCACACACTAGGGACAATTTAGAATCACCAATGCACCTAACCTGCATGTCTTTAGACTGTGGGAGGAAACCCACGCAGACACGGGGAGAACATGCAAACTCCATGCTGGGAGGACCCGGGAAGCGAACCAGGGTTTCCTAACTGCAAGGCAGCAGTGCTACCCACTGCGCCACTGTGCTGCCCATTATTAAATAGTATGATTTCTTAATTTAGAAAATCATATAGTGCCCCATACACATAAAACATACAAGGATACCATATAGACCTTTTGTCTAAAACTTCAGTCCACAGTACCATTTCCACAGTAAGTGCACCTATTACAAAAAGCACCTATTACAGTTGCCATGTCTTTTTGAATGTCTGTATAAAACAACCTGATTCACAGTGGTCAGATTTTGTTGAAATTTGGCACACTTATTCTTCAAGAAAATGTGTTACAACAGTTTTAAACAGAGTACTCTGAACAAAGTTTTTAAATTTCAAAACCTAAAATTGAAAAGAATTGGTGAATTTCAGAACTCGCCTATCTATCCTAAAGCAGAAGAATATTCTGTGCAATCTCAAATACAGATTAGTTTACTTTTTCATATTTCATTTGAGAGAGGTCACTGTAACTTGCATATTTTGTAGATTTTCTTCTTTAACTTGTGCAATAGCCACTCCTGACAGCAACACGTATCCCCAATACAATAGTCAAACAGCGAGAGAGGTGCATGCACTCAGTCATACTCCAGCTAACTTCTCCTGTTGCTTGAGGTAGGTTAACTGTAAAGGTCAAGGGAAAAAGCAAAATGTTATTTATCTGGAAATTAAAGTAATAGGAAAAAATTCTGTAAGAGTTGCTGTATGAACAGAGTTATCAAATACATACTCAGCATTTATGTTACAGTAAAAATAACCCCATGACTGCATTATCAGTACATTATCATGATTCGGTATTTCTCTGACATAATTTATTTGCAAACCTCCCAAACTAATCTATGTCATTGTTTAAGGAAGCCAACAATTTTACTTTCAGATCTAAACAGATATTTTAACTGTCCATTAGGTACTTCTTTCAAAAATGTTATGTTTAATAAAGTTGAACTTGAATTAGTCACAGACCTCCCCACCCAACCAACAACTATCAATAGAATATAAATCAATGCCATTTTTACCTCACTTGAATTGGAATCTGCTGTATATGAGAACTACTGATCCACCACAAGCCTATTTATAACTACATTACATTCACAATGATAAATGTACAAAATAATTAATCCTTACAAATTTAACCTAAAGGTGCAAAAGAAAGTTTTAATTCTTGTTGATGCAATTACCTAGTACAGAATAACAAAACTATTATTCTCTATATAAAAAAAGAATAAATACCACAACATCCCCCATGTTTGACCATTGTTATGTTCTGTTATTCAGTATTACACATTTATAGCTGATTTCCAATAATCCTGCCATGCATATAAGTTTACATTCCATTTAGTAGTAATCATAGTAGCTAACATTTCCTCTGATAAGAGGTGTAAGTTGAAATTCATCAGGTAACTGCAAGCTCATCTTCGTGCCTGTTTTCCAAATAGAATAAACATGAGTACTCCACTACAGTTACAAAAATAACTGTAAGGTCACACAGTCCTAAGGCAAAAATAATTGTCCAAAATATTGCTTTAATAGAATGGCATAAACACATAACCAAGACTGAAAAAGTCTTTTAAGTTTCACCTTTTATTTTTTTGATTGCATGCATAATGAATGTTGACATTCTCCAAAGGCTTGTAATGAGACATCTGCCAGATGGCGTATCCATAGAGTTGATGTGCAGTGGCTAATTTCTTTCTATCATCACACATTTAACTAGTAAAATCAAAGGGGCAGTGTACTTGAATGAGATTGCTCAAAAAAGCAAAATGAAAGGGAGATAAATATTTCTGATGTATGATGCACTTTTGTATACCTCTGCAGGCCTTCAGGTTTTCCCAGCTTCCTGAAATGGCAATGGGTAGCTCTCCTCCCACGGTGCCACCTCCAGCTCCAGCTAGACCAACGATAATCACCTCTCTCCGACGGTAAGGCAGTGAAGCCATTGTTACAATATATTTGGTAATGTCTCACACTTCAGAGGGCTTTAAATTACCCCTTTTTGAAATGTTGAAAACAATCAATGAAAAGCAGTATTACAGTCACAAAGTGTGTGGTACACCAGGGGTGTCGAACTCCAGGCCTGGTGGGCCGCAGTGGCAGCAGGTTTTCATTCTGACCCTTTCCCTAATCAGTGACCACTTTTCACTGCTAATTAACTCCTTTTCCCTTCATCTTAATGGCCCTGTTTTAAGGAGTCAGTCCTCTGCATTGATTCCTTTCTTCATTAAATGACAGCTAAACAGAAATGAGACGTGAAACAAGACAACAGATGACCAGCTAAAATGGGGCTTCAAACTCCAACCAATTTCACTCCAACCAATCTCTTAATGAGAAGCCGATTCTTCCTGTTAATTAAACTCATTCTTTAATTCCACAGCTTGTTTGCATTTCTCATTCTGCCACAGCAGACATTTCCAAAGCTGCCGATTTTTCTGTTTTTCCTAAGAACATGGTCAAAGTGTTTTGGTGAGCTGAGAGATCAACCAGACCTTTCTTTATTTTCAGATATTGTGTGATGGGCACAGGTTAGCTGGTCATGTGGTGGCTTGTTTTGTGTCTCATTATTGTTTGGCTGCTAATTAAGGAAAAACAGACAACTAAGGGACCTGAGTCAAGTTAATTAAAACTAAAGCAAAAGAAGTTAATTAGCAGCCAAAACTGGTCACTAATGAAGAAGATGGTTAGAATGAAAACCTGCAGCCACTGCGTCCCACCAGGACCGGAGTTCGACACCCATGTGATACCCCACAAATATGTTATGTTAAAGGGGCTTTAAATATAAAGCTGCATTTAAAGAAAAATAAATGATGACTAAACAGCAAAGTTACAAAATGTAGCATTCTATACAAGAAATAAAATGCTATATTAGAAAAAAGCTGCAGAAAGCACTCAAAAAGATTACATGACTGCTCATTTAAGGTCAACCTAAGATAAACAATGAAACACCATTATTGGAGAAACTTAATGACTCTGTGAAATTAGAATGTTGCATTTTGAACAAGTCTTAAAATTTACTTTGCAGTCCAGAATAGTTTAAATTCACCCAGTTACATCCCCTGCAATGGGTTTGTACCTCAACCAGGGATGACTATTGCTTTGCCCTGTAAGGACAGGCTCCAGAAGCCTCATTTATAAAAATGTGTATTGAGTGATCCTACATTTGAACATGCAATTGTTCCTATAAACTATTTATATAATGTCTGTACACACAAATAAATATTCCTAACTTCTTTATACCTATGACCTGTGTATAAATCACCAATCATCTCAAATGTGATTGCACATGAACATGCACAAATAGATAGATAGATAGATAGATAGATAGATAGATAGATAGATAGATAGATAGATAGATAGATAGATAGATAGATAGATAGATAGATAGATAGATAGATAGATAGATATCCATATATGATAATATGTAATGCCATATAAATGGAAGAAATCACCTGTGACTGACTCTGATAAAATGGCAAGTGAAATGGTAGATGATCTGCACATTCATTTAATGTTGGTAATTGCTATTCACATAAATGTGCTCAGTGAAAGTGCTTGTATGGCAATATTAACGCAATCGCAATCATGCTTGGCCGTCTTCTCAGATCTCATATTAATTGGACCTTAAGGTCTTTCATCATAAGGAAAACTGATGAAATTTGAAAGCATGCAAATGAAAGATTTCACAGCAGCAGGCAAGTTTCAGCTGAGAATGGGCTGAGATACTTACAATCTGTGTGAAGGTTCTCTCTGAAAGGTCTATGCTGCAAGGAACTCATACAGAGAGACAAATTACACTTGAGCTCTCAAAAGTGAGACACAGCTGCTTGAAGAATAAGGATATCTCTTGTTAGCAGATAACATCTCATAAACCAATCAATATCATAGTGTACCCTATTTCTATAAACATGCTCTCTGCATAACAAGCCATTGGTGAAGTCCTCTTGTAGCGTTATGGCTCCTTGTTCTTCAAATATTTCTCCCCATATATATATATATATATATATATATATATATATATATATATATATATATATATATATACTGGACATGCTTTTCAGTCTGTGTATGTATAAAGAACATAGTTTGAAGTGTTGTGTTTTTAATTTAACCTGCTTGGTCACCTGAAGTTACTCAGACAGCTGAGCTAACCTTTGAGACGGCTTACTCATACCAGCTATTTTAGAATAGGCAATTAGTATAATATCAGAGTCTTTGGGATATGCGAAAAATGAATTGCCTAGGAACATACAAACTCCGATGAAACGACCAAGACTCCTGCAGTTGTGAGGTAACAATACTGTTTTGCCATTGTGCCACACGCACATCCCTACCAATATAAAGCTGTAACATGCAAATCTGAGAGAACAAATGAGAAATGAGAAAAAAATAGATGCATCTACACAGAGAAGATACAGACTCCCCATTTAAATTCAAGTGTTTTAAGCTATGAGGTAGCACTGAGTACTATGAAACAGTGCCCCTCAAATGTAACTTGAGTTGGGGTGTTTTAGCTAATGAACTAAAGTTTAAACCCTAACATTAAATTGCCCCCCAAATGCCTCCAATCCATTTTGTCACCTTGAGTACATACTCTAACTTAAAATAGTACAAAAGTGCTTTAGAATGGTTCTGAAAATGGAGAGGCAATATATAAAATATAGATTTATTTATTTACCTATGGTAACTGCAACCACTTCATACTGTAATTAAGACAAAACTCTAAAAACTGTAGAAATTAGTTAACTTTCATGTCCAATAATCTGTGATAATTAACTGACATCCAATGACAGACACAATACAAGCATCTGAGAAAAGCGCTATATAAATGTAATGAATTATTATTATTATTATCTTTTTATATGATAATGAATTTTTCTCTGTGTGCCTCACAAATAAAAGGCAGTTGTATAATGGGGCTACCAAATCATTATCCATACATCCATTATCCAACCTGCTATATCCTAACTACAGGGTCATGGGTGTCTGCTGGAGCCAATCCCAGCCAGCACAGGGCGCAAGGCAGGAAACAAACCCGGGCAGGGCGCCAGCCCCAAATCATTATCACAAAACAATATCCATCCATCCATGCATCCATTATCCATCCTGCTATATCCTAACGCAGGGTCACGGGGGTTCACTGGAGCCAATCCCAGCCAGCACAGGGCGCAAGGCAGGAAACAAATCCCGGGCAGGGCGCCAGCCCACTGCAGACAAAACAATATCTCTACTTTTTTTTTAATCTTTCCAAAAACTCAAAAAGCTTATAAGCTTTCAAAAATAAGGCGTTACAATATCTTTTTGCACCATGTACCGTAAATCCATCCTGCTGTTACTGCATAGTACAACTTGCCTTCAGTTTTATTAGAGACAAGGAAGTAACAGAATTTATTGTACTGCCACCCACTAGTGAAAGCAGCTGTGGAAAGTGGAGTTCACGTCTCATATTATTTTATTTTTTAACGGATGCCCACCTCATTTGCGCAAGCCTTGATTGAAAAGACAAGTTAACAGAATAATCATTTTAACATTTGGTTGACAGTCCATTATTTAGAAATAGAGATGGGGTAGCCTTCTGTAAATTACCTACTTTTATCATTTTGCACAACACTGTCTGCTACTCATCATTAATTGCAGCTTTTAATGAATGCAGTGCCTGGGGATGTCACTAATCCTAAACACAAAGCTGTTAAAAAGCTGCCATTTTTGAACACCGCGGTGGCATTTTCATAAGGTTTTAATGAGGGCATGAAATAAATCTCCATACATGTATGCAAAATTATTCTCTGTCTCAACAATGATCACAGACTTTTTAATCAATATTAATTTATTGCTCTCTTTTTAAAATCAGCATCCTGCTTTTAATGTTGTTTCTCCTACTTTTTCTTGTCAGACTGCACCACCTAATGGAGAGTTATAGTTAATCATTTTTTTTCTTTCTAAATAGATCTACATCAGATAATGGGACAAAAAATCGGCCTACTGATCATCCTGGCCCAGAGCAACAAAATCCACATGATGCTGCCTCATTTGTTCCTATTGTTCGACCTCCAGGACCAGCTGTCTCTGTGGACCAACCCATTTCTAACTACTCAGGTAATAAGTTTAAGAAAATTTCAGACATTCCTGAACAGAACATCACATACTGTATATGACAATTAAAACAAGTTTATTTTAACATATATTCAAAAAGTATTACGCTCATCTGGATAGATTTATTGTAAAATAAGACAATAAGTGGCAGAGATTTAAGGAAATCTTTCTTTATTGGCAATCATAAAGTCAATAGGGTGTTTAATATACTGTATATGAATGTTTTCAACCTTTTATCACAACTACTAGGACAAAACCTAATTTAAAGTCAAAACAACAAAGTTCAAAACCAGAGCCTTTTTCCTAAGAAGACTGTTTATTTGCTCAGGTATGAAAACTCTCAAAAGGAACTATCCTTTAACTAAATTAGGGCCACCAACATGTCATGGGTCACATGACACACGCCTAGCAACCTCATAGTATCACAGTAACCAAAAGATGTAAATTGGCAGCATTAATGGAAGCACATATACAAAGTAAAATACACAAAAAATAGCAATACAGTGATGTCTCTGAAATGATAATAAATGTAAACAAATGAAAATGAAAATTAATAATGCAGAAAAACTAAAGGAGACACAATAAACAAATAAATAATGTGCCAAAAATGAATAAATAGCACATTCCTGACTGAAAAGTGAATATGGGTAACTTTAGACTAAAGAAAGATTGCCTTGAATCGTACCCTTGTGTTCTTGTAGAATGCTTTGTAACAGTATTTTCAGTGCTAGGCATTATATCAAAAAAATGGAATGAAAAAGAACAAATGTATTGTGTTATTGCAGACTAGGTAAATGAGTATGTCCTCATTATACAGTTTAGGCCAGAAGCTCCTGTTACTATCTGCTTAAGGCTTCCTATCTGGCTTTATGTGTGAGGAATCTAATTGACAGATGTAGGCCTACTGTGTCCTGGTGTTTACAGTAACACTGGGCAAAATTATACATTGCACTTCGAACATGGAATCTGCTCAGAATTAAATGTTTGCCATGCCTGGGGTGCATCTGAGACTGAGGGCACTACTAGCATTAGTATGTGCTGACAAGTAGTGGGCAATATGGTGTACCAGGTGAGAGTACTTCTGGTATGGATTTAAAAAAACAGTTTCACTAAACATTTATGGAACAGCTTGTCAATTATTTGTACAAACACTTTTGAGTCCCTGAAAATTGGGTGGGGGGGACCATGTATGAAAATGGCTGTCTTTTCTAAATGGCTCATACAATGCTTTTGTTAAACACCTTAAATTAAAACTGCAAATCTACACTTCAAACACATCTTGATTGCTTCATTTCAAATTCATTGTGGTGGTGTATGGAGTGAAAATTATGAAAACTGTATCACTGTCCAAATACTTATGGACCTTAACTGTATGTGAACTGTGTGTAATAAGTAATTCTGCCCATTTAACAATATTACCTACAGTAGGGGTGTACAACTCCAGCCACTAATTAGTAACCAATTTCTTCTGTTAATTGACTTCTTTTCCCTTCATTTTTAATGGCCTCAACCAAACTGAGATGTGAACTGAGTCAGCTAGATGACCAGCTAAATCAGGGCTTCAAGCTCCAACAAATTTCACTTTAACTAGTTTAATTAGAAGCGAGTTCCTGCTATTAATAACTCGTTACATGATTGCATGGCTTGATGATGCTCTTACTCTACCACAGCTGACATTTCCAAAACTTTTTCTCTTTTTTTCACCATCAAAATGTTTTGTGCACCTGAACAGATCAACATTACAAAGATTTTCACCTTTATTTATTTTCAGATATTGTGTGATGTACACAGGTTACAGTAGCTTGTCATGTGTTGGGTTTTTATGTATCTCATTACTGTTGCTAATTACAGAAAAAAGAAACAATTATCTGAAGTAAGTCTAAAATAACAAGTCAATTAAAGTTAAGGCAAAAAAGTTAATTAGTAGCAAAACTTGTCACTAAATTAAGAAAATGGTTAGAAAGAAAACCTGTAGCCATGCAGCATATCGGGATCAGAATTGGACAACCCTGACCTAAAGTGTTGTTCAATCTGATTAAGGAGTTGATGCAAACAGGAAAACAGGACATTTTGAACCTGTGGCTTGTGCTGTATATGCTTGGCAGCAGAGGTGAAACAGAGAGAAAGGCTGTACTGTTATCAGTGTAAGAGGGGTTAATACCTGCAGGCAACTCTATTTATTGTAGAGTGCTAGTAAATGATCCAATGGATAAAAGGCATATCTGTGTTAATTACAACAATCACTATATTAATCAGTAGTAAATTTGTTATTTCTATCTGAAGACAAGTGTCTATTAGTGAGAGGAGATGTAAACGGAGTTTGTGGAAAGATTCTTGTAGAAAGCCATACACAAAAGGTACACTTATTATTTAACCAAGTATATCAAGTGTTAATCTGTTAGCTGACTGCCTGGCTGCTGCCCCAGTTTTTTTCCTCTCTACAAATACATTGGAGGTGTGGTGTAGCTGTTATATTCATCACCATTGTTTAATATTAACATATTTTTATATGTGTGTTTTTTAACATGAGGATTCAATTTCTGAGGATTATTTTTCTTTCTGATTTAGTTTTATGAAGTTAATTTTTGTTCATGTTTTTTTTTTGACTGTATACATAAGGCAGGTTAGAGACATCACATAGTCACATTTGTTACTGGAGTTGCATAACAAGGGCATCAATATAAATTTGTGGCAGTCACAAAATATATTATCCCTCAATGGATATATGACATACTAAACATTCTATTAATATAGTTAGTCTCCTTTCTAAATAAGCCCTAGTGATAGATTTGAAACTCTGTATTGACTTAATGCAATTGTGCTTTTTGACTACTGATTAATGTCTGATCCTTTCTGATCCTTGTTGCTTGAGTTTAATTTCGATTTTTCCAGCTTTGGCATTGGCCTTGCCCGACTACATCTTTGTCTTTGTTAACCATTTCCTGGTTAACCTTTAATTTCCCATAATAATCCCCAGACACATTACGTGTTGCAGTATATATTATATCTGATACTGTGTGCCTGCCATTATTGTAAACTCTTACAGTATACTGTATGTTGTTTTTTTCTGCTCACGTTTGTTTAATTACTTTGACCAATGTTGCTGTCTCTTGATGGAGGATCTGCTAGATTAGCCCACATTTACATTTGCTTTCAATTATTCACAAGATTCTAGTGAATTGCACACAAAAAGACCTGAAAAAACTTTGTGTTTTATGTTTGTGTCCAATACCAGGAAACCCAGCACCAGCAGTCTATGCCATACCAGCAGCTCGACCTGGGTTCACGGGCTACTTTATTCCAACCCCTCCAATGTACAGAGGATCAGCCTGGATGCCATATTCAACAGAAAGTGATGCATCAAGCCAGTGGGCAGAAGCTGTAAGAAACTAATCTTTGTCATTATACTGTTTTTAAAATTTCACTAATTAGATGTACCCCTTCTTTACAATGAAATAAGTCAATTACTAAGTTTGAAGCATGGTGAATCTTTAGGAAAAAATA
The DNA here is from genome assembly GCF_900747795.2 of Erpetoichthys calabaricus. Lineage (NCBI taxonomy): Eukaryota > Metazoa > Chordata > Cladistia > Polypteriformes > Polypteridae > Erpetoichthys > Erpetoichthys calabaricus. The sequence continues at coordinate 69,085,429 of NC_041395.2, forward strand.
AACTTGCAGCTAACATATGAACAGAGTCTATCATGAATATTCTTTTAAGGTAGAAGGAAATCATATTCAGGACTTTAAATTATGAAACTAAAGTACTGATTTCTCTAGGTCACTGTGAGTTAACTTATTTTGAGACTGCTTTTATTGATTGTGGCTGTGTCAGCAACAGATCTGGTTGGTTAGACTTGGCTTATTTCACTCAAGTTGTAGTCTTGAGCTCCTATTGGGAAATTCAGAGTGCTCCAAGGTCAGCCAAGTTAGATGATCTCTCTAGCATGTTATGGGTGTGCACCTGGGTCTCTTTCATGTAGGCCTTGCCTGGCAGACTGTAATAGATGCCCACACCACATAAAATTGTGATTTCTCTGTGGGCTCCTCCTAGACCAGTGAGCATTTTTGGTCACTTAAACTCAACCATTCTGTTATTTTGTTAATACATAAACCTTACGACCAAAACTAATGATGAGAATGTAGATTGACTACCAAATCAAAAGCTTTGTCTATATCTGCATAACCATCCAATGTAATGCCAACAGTTCCGCTGCTTCAGATGCTATACTAATCCACTGAACACTAGAACATTTTAAACATTTTGAGGAGAATGGGTCATTCAACCCAACAAATCTTGGCAATCCTATCCACCTAATTTCTCCAAAATGACATCAAGTTGGGATTTGAAGGGCATTAAAGGCTTCTTCTCTACAACATTGTAAAGTTTGTGAAAATTTGCACTTAAAAAGCTTCCATCTGTGTGCCTGTGTTATGTTGAAGCACTCATTTTAAAATAACAGCCTGGTTCCACTGTACTAATCTCTTTCACAATTTAAAAAGCTTCAGTCATGTCACTCGTCAATCTCCACTGCTTAAACTCTTTCCTCATAACTCATGTCTTAAAGTCTTGGAATAAGCCTAGTCACTCCTCTCTGAACTTTCTCTAGTGCTGCTATGTATTTTTGGTAGCCCAGTGAACAAATCTGCATGCAGCATTCAAGGTGAGGCCTCCCCAGTGCTTCACACAGCTTAAGCATAACCTTCTTTGACTTGTACCTCCACACATTATGTTATAGACCCTAACATTCTGTTAGGCTTTTGAAGGGCTTCTGTACACTGTTTGGATGTAGATAGCGATGAGTTTACTGTGACTCTTACGTCCTTATCATAAGGGATCTTTTCAAGTTTCAGACATCCCATTGTGTTTTCAAAGCAAACATTTCTACTTCCAATGTGTAATACTTTGCATATACTTACATTAAATCTTATCTGCCACATTTGCTATTTCACTGTCTGTATATTTTAATTCACCCTTAGAATTTCTACACCTCCTTCTTCACTGTTCTTTCACTTCTAAAATACTGAAAGAATCTCTTTGGGTCATTTTATATGTCTGTTGTAGTATTTTTGTACAGTATACTTACTTTTAGCCTTCCTAATTTCCTTTATAACAGTTGTTCTATTGTTCTCATATGCTCTACGGTTAGTGCTGGAATTATCTGTCTTGTACACTTCATACAGCTGTTTTTCTATTGCAGCTTCTTTTTAATCTCATTTTACCACTACATACATACATATATATATTATATATTATATATATATATATATATATATATATATATATATATATATATATATATATATATATATATATATATATATATATATATATACAGTATATTTATATTACTGCTTTTAAATGCTAAAATGAACCTGTCCTGCTTTATGTGTAAAATGTTTTAAACATATTACAATGCTGCTCATCTGTTTCTACACCTTATCCCAGTTTATCTCTTTAAGGCTTGGCCACATCTGCTTAACATTTGCCCTACTAATGTTAATGTAATGGTATTTGCATGTGTACTCTGCCAAAACACTGTAAAATGTATTCTATTATGGTCACTAGATCCTAATGGTTCAATCACCTCTACCCAATGAATTTTATCTTTATTATTACAAAATATGAAATCTAGACTGGCTTCCCCTGTCATTTGTGTTTTAACATACTTTATTAAAAACAGAGGCACTGATTAAGTCTAAAAACTCCTGCTGTTGCATCCCACTATTTTTAAGGTTAGCCCAGTAAATATTTGGGTAATTAAAGTCTCACTTGACTATAATATTCCCCTGGAAACTTGCTTTTTAATATTATTTTAAATATGCACATTGACACTACTTTCTCCATTGACAGGGTTTATAACACTCCAATAGTTGGTCTGTATCCCTAATGCTTTCTAGTTGAATCTAGATATTCAGTCTAACAAGTACCTATATTTCTACTTTCAGTAGCCATTCCTAACATCCTCTCACTTTCAAACTAAAGCCAAGTTTTTTTGTGGAACAGAACTATGACCTCATGTAAACTATATAACCTGTGAACCATTACAACAAGCACCAGAGATCACATTCAGAAGAGGCCAGAAATAATATTATTTTCAGTTAGCAAAGATGCATCCTCCAGGTTGCCAAATTGCAAAGCGTCCAAGCCTTATTGTTTTACCCACCAAAATCATGTAGAAGAGAGGAATCTTGGAGTGTTTCATTACACTCGCATTATTTGTGTTTGTTATCAAAATATGTAAGGGACAGAATAACATTCAAATGACACAAGAAAAAAAAACAAAACTGTTACTGTCTTTCTGGGTCTGGTCTTGAACTCCTACCTTTTCACTCAGGTGACTTACTTGCTTACCACTCAAGTGTTCTGTAGCACTATGTGTTTTAACTTATTAGGATGAGGGGTAGTAACTGGCTTTTCTGTCAGATTAAATGCATCACTTCTATTGCTCTGAGAAAATGAATATATTTTTTTAACTGTTTGCAGCTCCTATTAAAAATCACATTTACATGCCTCAAATTATAAGGACCAAACAGTGACTAGTCCATTTAGTGAATCCAGAACTCTGGATCTGTGCTATCCATAGCACATCTTGGTTTTTGGCCAATATCTGGGAATTCCTTTCCATGGGTTGAGATTTTCTTCTCATCTTTCAGTAAATAACTACCATCAACAGCAACCTAGTGCTGATAAGGGTTTAACTTATTTGCCTCCTACTTCCTAAGGTTCATCTCAAAGATGGATGAGAAAATCTTTGTTGGCTTAGTAAGTATATTTTAACAGTTCTCTCATTATGTGACAGACACAACAAAACAATATAGAAGACACAAAAAGTATGCAAATAATGCTATTCAGAAAAGTAAGTTGATGGTTGTATAGTACCTTTAGATAATTTCTACTACATATGATTATCACTGAACTGCTGAAAGTGCAAGACAGTACAAAAAATAAGCATTGTGCAAATATAAAAGCTCTTTATCTGGATGGATTGTTTATTCAACAATCATCCTTATCAATGTTCTTCCAAAGATGTGCTTAAGCATCACCTTTGTGTTTTTATCTCTATTATGACTCTTCTTTTTAAGTACTGCTTTCAAAATATTTTTATCATTTCTTGGTCTTCCTAATGTTTACCATTGTCTGTTTTTCTCAGAGATATTTATTTGTTGCTTTGCAATGTGTCTTACACATTTGTCTTTGTAATTTAGAACAGCCCTTAAAATGTATTTTGCCTACCATTTGTAAAACATGTTCATTCATTCATCTTATTGTTTCACTAATCCATTGCCTACAAGTTCCTCCATGTCCAAATTTCAGACATCTCGACCCTGTGACTACTTCTAGTTCTTCAAAACTGATGTCTATGAACTATGTAATGATATGCCCCACTAGATGGTCTTAAGAAACATGCAGAAACATGCATTTTTACATTCATATGATTATCCTTGAGTTCTTTTATTTATCCAGTCTTAACATCTTTCTGGTTTCTAAAACAAACAGACAAAAAGTGCCAAAAATATTTTACCGGTTCAACAATACTCATCTGCTGTGGTGTTGATTTTCTTCTTCTTTTTTCCTAACTTGTTTTCAATTTGTCAAGACTTATATCTTTTTATACTGATTAATTGTATATATTTGATTGCAGATCCCATGATAAACTAATCATGAAAAGTATTGATTACTGCATTCCATTTAGTATTTCTGCTCTGTCAAAGATTGAGCTTTCCCATTTACAAATTGTTTTAAACAGCAAACGAGTGTTGTAACCAGTCAAAGATCCACTTCCTAAGCCAAGCACATTGGCGATTCAGAGGGACTCACTTCATATGACTAACTAGAGGCTGAAAGCATTTTTAACACTTGAAAAGAGTCAACTTTTTTTTCTTGTGATTATGGCATCATAAAAATTAATAAGTATGAGTAATGTTGAACCTAAATCTCCTGACACTTCATTTTAGATGTATTTAGTACCAAAAGGAAGAGAATCATCTAATCCGCATACTGTGCAAACTGTTGCAGCACTGCACTTAATCTTTTATTAAACCATCTACAATTCAGCCACATGGTCTAGTATTTGAATGAAAATTAAGCAAGCAACACAAAGTCCCAACAACAGACAACAAGTAATCATGTCAAATTCAGAAGACTATCAAAAACAAAATTAGATAACAGTAGTTGTCATGTTTTATCTATCAAAAGACAAGGCTCCAATTAAAAACCGTGCTCAACGATGGTTTTAAACAATGATTCAGCTCCCAGGGTAAGAGGTACGTCATTCTCTCACACAATTATTTTTCCAAAGTTAGGTAGCCATTACCTTATTCCAAATGTTGGACAGAAACCAAAATGAATGTGAAATGATTAACACAAGTAATGAGTAGAACTATGTAAGCATGCCTTCAACATCAACAATAAGATGCTGCAGATGTTTTATCAGACAGTTGTGGCGAGCGCCCTCTTCTATGCAGTGTTGTGCTGGGGAAGCAGCATAAAGAAGAGGGACGCCTCACGCCTGGACAAACTGGTGAGGAAGGCAGTCTCTATTGTAGGCACGGAGCTGGACAGTTTGACATCCGTGGCAGAGCGACAGGCACTGAGCAGGCTTCTGTCAATAATGGAGAATCCACTGCATCCATTAAACAGTGTCATCTCCAGACAGAGGAGCAGCTTCAGTGACAGACTGCTGTCACTGTCCTGCTCCACTGACAGACTGAGGAGATTGTTCCTCCCCCACACTATGGACTCTTCAATTCCACCCGGGGGGGTAAATGTTAAAATTATACAAAGTTATTGTCTGTCTGTATACCTGCATTGTTATCGGCATTGTTATCACTCTTTAATTTAATATTGTTCTTTATCAGTATGTGCTGCTGGAGTATGTGAATTTCCCCTTGGGATTAATAAAGTATCTATCTATCTATCTATCTATCTATCTATCTATCTATCTATCTATCTATCTATCTATCTATCTATCTATCTATCTATCTATCTATCTATCTATCTATCTATCTAATTATCTGAGAATAACTGTTTATTATATTGATTAATAATTTACACTGAAAAGCAGATGATTGCAAATAGCACACAATCCTCATGAGCAGAAATGCAACTACTTAAGGACCCAAACTGGCCACATGGGTAGCAAGTCTGCATGATTACTGATAACGGGGCAAACATAGGAACACTGTTGCCTTGATGAGTGAACTAGACAGTAGTGCTTTGGCCATAGGCTACTCTTAGTGATTCGTTAATATGGCATTTATGTTAAAAGTAAACATTGTGCATACCATGGTGACTATGTTGTGCAATATTTAAGCTAGCGTGTTTTGGTAATAGGTCAGGCACCTTTTAGTTTGAAGGACAGTTTTAAACAGCCGAGGTATCTAGAGAAGCACGTAGGAATAGTGACACATATGTTTTTTGCATTCAGTTTCATATTATACATCTGTACTCTTTTTAAGGTGTATTTTATTTCTTTGTTCAATATTCACAGAATACACTGTATCATGAAGCCTGTATAGAAATACGTATTGCATGTGAATTAAGTGGAGTTGGGGATGAGGGTGGGAAGCGGGTAGCAAAAATGCCCCTTGCCTCAGGTGGTATTTTGTTAATGTACCTGCACTGCATGCACCAATCCAAACTAAATATAATAAATAAAATCAATTAATAAATTAAATTACGAAAATATAATGCTGTGACACACCCCACCACAGTTAGGAGGGCCCAAATATTATTTGTGAATTTTCACATTCGCAGGGGCTTGCACCCCCCCCCCCCCCCTTCATGAATTTGAAGAGGTTACTTGTAAAAGACACAAGGGCAGCAGCAAGAAACAGTATGTTAGCCTCTAATTCTTCAGCTATATATGCAAAAAAAAAAAAAACTATATCATTTTAAACACTGCATTTTTAATTTCTGTACTAATCCAGTATTTAAAATATCCACATAAAACAATTTTTATGCTGTTCCCTGCTAAATAGAAGTTCAACTGTACTTTATCCTTACAGAATACAGTATATGCAGTTGACAACACAAGACACAGTTGGTATTTCACTGTATTGTTATTAATAGAAATTAATAATTTCAATTATAATATCAAGGGCAAAGATCATGAATTGTGAATTTTGTGGAAAACATCCACCCCTGACTTCATGCCATAAACCTGCTGGTCTTAGTAAATTGCACATGATTCTGGATGTATCAAATGCATTCTGTATTTTAGAAGTCCAACTCATAAGGTCACTTCTCTTGTGACTATACTAAAATGGTATTGGTGAAATATCGGCTCCCAATAATAATAATAATAATAATAATAATAATAATAATAATACATTGTATATATAACACCTTTCCCATGCCTTTGCCTCACATTTCATTTTTATTTCAAAGTTTTTGTTCTTTTTTTTTAAATCTTACTTACTACACCCAAGTTAATAACATACCTTAAGTCTCTCTAGGTCTTCCTTAAGCTTTTGAGGCATATAAATGTTACATTGTGGAATTGTAGACTTCACTAATACACCAATCTTATTGCAACTTTTGGTTCTTTCACTCATCTGTTTTTCATCAGTCCAAGTAGCATTTTGTTGATGAAATAACCTCCTTTAAATGTTAGTATCTGAGGTGCATGCTCTATGATTTGCACAAAGCATGACGTTTGATTTCAAGTGTTTTCACCACATGGGGTACCATGTTTCTGAGACAAGTTTCTCTTTTTGCTTACCAGTTTTAATTTATTTTACTTCATTATTGTGTGTCTTTGGATAACAACACTTTAATTAAGAAGAACATTTTAAACTGTACAAAATAATCTCATCCATAATGAATAAAAGTAAGCTTAACACTGATAAAGAAATGTTTTCCAATTTTTCATTCAAATAAATGTGCACTTAATTATCACAATAACCATGAGGAACAGTACAATTCTCTCTCAAATCCAGAATACTCGGCTAGATTACTGGGCCATTAGATGTCCATATAGATTTTGAACTCTCTCCCCATGTCTTTGTTTTTCTCCTGAAGTACTGAATACTAAAGTATTCCTCCCACATCAGGAACATGAATCTTAGGGAAACTGGAGGCTTTATGATTAACCTGTTTGTGGAAATGTGTACTTTTTCAGGCTACAATAAAGAATTTTACTGATGTTTGCTGATCATTTTCTCAATCAAAGTTTAAGTGCTGGGAGTATGGCTGCATTCTTGTTTCTTTAGGTGAGAGGTTAAGTAGCTGTGAGCGATCTTCACAGGATAACCAGAGGGTTCTGACTAATCTGATTTAATGTTTTATTGTTATCACATAGCTATGAGCATCTTTATATAATGGTTTTGAATAGCATTATATGTTAAGTTTGAACATTATTTTTGATCAAAATGAATGTTTACGTTAAGATGGAAAAAAGACCATTCTTGCTGTAAAGAACAGCTGGCGTGTTAGGTCAATGTAATGAATGTTTGCAGAACCAGTGTTACTGTTATTAAATAGCTGTCTTTTTATCTAGCATGTGACATACATATTATTTTAAAGTTTAAAAATATTCTGTTAAACATATTTGTGTAAAGCTGTTTGTTTAAAGATTGTGAATGCAACCTACCATTTATACACAATACTTTATTATACACTTATCTTGCTGTTATCCTGGTGTAATGTCATTTTGTGCAAAGTGTGTTGTGTTTTATGAACTTTGTTTTCAGTATGTATTTATGCAATTTATTCTGTAGTTTCACATTTGTTTGAGTAGTTGACTCAATGAAGCAACTGCCTGGCTCCTAGAGATGTATTTTAAAGGGTGTTTAGGCTGACTGTTAAACCAAATCCAGTACAATATTCTTTTACCTTATTAGATTAAGTTGCTGATTTTCTCACTTCATACCTAGGTTGAGCACAGCACAGGGTTACAGGTTTGAAACCAATAGGGCGACTGTGTCAGGAGTGACTTGTATCTGTTATGGTGATTTCAGCAGTGGAATTGGTCTTTGCTACAGACCTGTAAGCTCTTGCATTTAACACTGGACTGACTGAAACCTTCTGGAACCCTGAAATATTCTTTTAACCTAACAGAATACAATTTTAATTTTTCCAATGGGTTCATCACCTTAGCTTTGTAGATTTGCGTCTACAGAACTGTGGCATTAACTTGATACAAAAAGTTCAATATATGATTACTTAAATTTCATGACAATATTATTAATCAGTTTTAACTTACATTTTATTTCTTCCAGGTTCCTCTCCCAGGTTATGTTGAAGCTTATCCTCATTCTCGGTACCAACAGAACACTCCGCCTCGAATTCCACGGCAGTATAGCCAGACAGCAGCATTACACCCTTCTTTGGACCAAGTGCCAACCCCTTCCACTGCGGCCTCCCAGCAGAGTCTGACTGAAAATGATACTTCAGAGGCATCCCTTACCAACATCTCAACAGCAGCTCTTGTCAAGGCAATAAGAGAAGAAGTGGCCAAACTAGCCAAGAAACAGACAGATATGTTTGAATTCCAAGTTTAATGACGTTCATTATCAACAGCAATAGCTTTCCAATTTGGAAACTCCTCTGTTTCACAAAGAACAGTGAAAGGCCTGTAGTATCCTGATGGTTTGGACTTTTGTGAAAATTGATTCACTTTGGTGGAGAGTTCATTGATTCTTTTATCATTTACTAAAACACATGACATTAACAGCCAAAAACTATTTTTTTTTCCTATATTAGACTTTCAACAGTTTTAAAGTAAAGACTATGGAAAATCTGTAAATTGTAAGAATTATCATTATTTTAATTTGATTTTATCTACTGTAATTATTTGTTTTTAAAATATTGTCATCTACATAATACACAGAATAAAACATATGTTAATGTTTTAGCAACAAAGGACATCTTTGGGCATATACATCTCACTTTTATTGTTTTAATGCCATGTAATATAGACTTGTAGGTACTGTATAAAATAAATACCACCATGCTCTGGGGCTTTCATATGAACAGTATATACATTGTACCCATTAACTGTATGCAAATAACTGAAAAGATTTTCTTCTTACAGTAAAAAGTAGATACAAAATTCTAAATCACCATCATTGATATTTAAAGTTTTATTATGCATTAAAGAAAAAAGAAAATGCCAAATATTATAGTTAGAATCTGTGTCATTCAACCAAATTAGAAAATTGCTAAAAAGTAACATTATTTCCATCTTCATAAACAATATCACCAAAATACTCTACTTCAGGGAAAGGTGCACTTAAACATCTGTGCATTTTGGCTTCCTACTATCACAGGACTGTGTATTGCTGGAAAGAAATCAATCAATGCAATTAAGACATTTTAGTTCATAAATTAAAAAAAATATGTGATTACTAAACTCTGGCTCAATGAATTTAATGAGTATTTTAGAAGATTATCCTGGTATCAAAACAGGCTCATAAAATACAAACTGTACTACAGATGTCCTTTTCAAATTTCACATTTTGTGGAAACAATATAATTTCATGGCCCTTTTATAATTTTTTTCAAGATCACACTGTAAATTTGCATTGTGTCTTGACTGACTCTGTTTCTTCTTGACATTGACGTTTAAAGTTGCATGTTTTAATGGGCTTGCATTTGGTAACCAGTTTGGTTTCTTATCAGAATCCAGTTAAACTGATGTTTGACTTTATATTTTATTATCTTTTTTAAAATGAATTCATTTTAGCCAGTACTTTATTTTTGTACATTTTAGATACTCATGTACAGAGGTTGGCCCTGTGCATATTTCTTTTATTCCCTTCAATTTGGAGTATAGTTTAAGGGTGGGTATGAACTTTAAGAGCTACCACAGTAACATATATTCATTTACTATTTTCATTTTAATTCTGTTTACAGAACAGTAAGACTTGCATTCCATTTTTAAGAATGTAAAGCTTTTTTTTAGTTTTCTGCACAAGCTTGTAAATTGCTTTATTATATCTTTCTAAAAACCTCTATCAAGCTAAGCTATACTGTAGAAGTGCCAACAGGAGTACATTCTGACAATCAGGATGTTCTAAGAAACGACACAATATGTGGATCCCTTATATCAGCTGTATACTAGAACAGAATTCAATGAAGATTTCCTGTATGATTTAGTACTTGGGGATTACAGATTAGTTACACTGGATTTGTACAATTTGCTAAATACAAAGATTAGCATATATTTAACGAAAAAATGAAAAAGAGATTTATTTTTATTAAGTGCTTTGTTAGTGGCTTGGTAATACCCATAGCTTTTGAGATTTAAAAAGAAGCTATAACATGACAAATGTACAGTATAATGCTTATTTAACCATCAGTCAGGATAAACATTCATCTTGCCATCAGCAGACATTTCAGTTGCATAATTTTAAAATGTAGTGTTTGTGGAAGTAGGTGTAAGTATTAAAAGTAAAATTTTTCAAATGATCCACCTTTTTGAAAATTTCAGTTATAGCCCCAGTTAATTATCCTTACACATATTCTAATAAATGTCTAAAATATTTTACAATAATTGGCATGAAATAAAAAGAATGCTTTAATGCATGCAGTTGTGAAAATCACTGTACAGGGGATTTTGTTTGCAGTTTGTAGGTTATAATATCCAGCACATACTTGATTAAGTAATTGAACTGCCAGGGTTATTAGTCACTTTAATTTGATTTATTGTAAAATTATTAAGTATATACAGATTGTGAATGCTCCATGTAAGGAAATTTTTTTGAAATGATTACTGTTTATTGCTAAAAATAATGAAATGTACTTTTTATAGAAAATCCTTTATTTTGTAAATAACCCTGTTTTCAAAATTTTAAAACATTCCTCACAATAAAAAAATTAATAACAAAGAAAAAATGCTATTTTCAGCATTTCCCAAATCCAACTACATCACTTGTTAAGCAAATCTGTCATTCATTTTTAAACATTGATAATTTATAGCATGTATCCAACGATTTAAATGATGGTTAAAATAAAAAAGAGCCAGGAGAAAATATATTTACATGTTACTACAAGCAGAATTAAATATAACATAAAATAAATGGAACAAAATATGGTTGTTGTAGAGCACATAAACACATTTACTAAACGTTTCTTAATATACGCAGCTGTTGATCCATTCACTTCTCACTTGTGTTGACACCTGACCAATAGTTTCATTAAATGTCATGTGTTTGCTTTTATTGTTGGTGGCCTTTATTCACTGTCTACCACATAATGACTCTTTCTATACTAAGGCACCCTTCAATTCTAAGTTTTAGTGCACAGATGGGTTGTTTAATGAATAATCAAATATAAAAACAGTGGTAGTAGCACTGCTGTCTCAAAGTAAGGAGACCAGGATTCACGTGCAGTGTCCTCCCTGTGTGAAGCAGGCATGTTCTCCCAGTGTCTGCATTGGTTTCCACCAGGTGCTCTGCTTTCCTCAAAGAGTCCCAAGACATGCAGGTTAGGTGAAATGTGACTCTAAATTGACCCTAGTGTGCATATGTGTGTGTGTGTTCGCCCTGCGATGGACTTGTGCTGTGCCCAGGGTTTGTTCCTGCCTCGCACCCTATGCTAGCTGGGATAGGCTCCAGCACCCCCCGAGACCCTGGTCTGGATTGTGTTAGAAAATGATATGACAAAAAAAATCTACTTAAAGATAGATTTGAGTGTAATAGATGGATCCAATAAAAAACATTCATCTTCTCAATATTTAATTCCAATTTTTAATGCTCCCTTCTATATAATTTTTGATTCATGTGATTCCAATTAATAGCACAAACTTCTAAATTTAATGTGTAACTCTGGATAACTGAACACAATTAATGTTTACTAAATGTTTTTTCCAATTTTCTTTCTCTTCCTCAAGCACAAGCTAACAAATATAAATTAATTTGAATCATTGTGCTTTCAAGAGGTTTTAATGTTGTGTCGGGCAGGCTGTCAGTGATGTTTAAACAAAAAGCCATTCCATCCACTTTATAGCACTAAATGGGTACTAAATTAATGCATATTAGTGCATCTTGACAAATTCTAGGATAGAAAAAATAATCTGTTGGCTTACCTGTCTTGCATTTCTGATAATGGAAAGATTGTGTGAATCTTAAAAAAACACACAAACTTTCAATGAAGATTACATAAAATTGTGTTCCTGTTTAATGATACGGTGCCTCATACTGTAACACATTCAGTCAGAAGTTAATATTCTATGCAGACATTTTACATTTCAATATTTAATTCTCACTTATGACTCCTGGGCTACACACATCAACAGTGCACACATTCTGTTTAATGTCAGTAAGTATAGGATACACAAGTAATATTTAGATAGCTCACTTTTGTGAAGGTCGCTCATCATGTACCATTGAACCACTTACATATCATCACATTATGTTTACATTTTTCCTTTGAAAGGCATTGATATATTATTGAACAGCAGAGGTAGGAATTAATACATTTAAAAACACATAGTACTTAGTTTTTAATTTGTATACATCTCACCTCAAAGAAACAGCTTAGATTCTGTGAAACTAATGAAGGCAACATATCTAAGAACTTGTAGGATTACTCTTATGAATCATATTTCCTACTGCTAAGAGCAACATTAGCAAAGTTAAGTTGCTGGATTGTAGGGAATGCTGGTTCTATGGAATGTAAAGATGGTATTGAGATTTATAGAGGGTCAATCCACATGAAATGAACAGAGGTCTCGATACTTGCTGAAAATAATGTCATTGAACCCAATAACTAGTATACAAAATGTTAGGATTGTATTTTCATTAGTTTCTGAAATCTGGCAAATTTAAATGGGGTGTGGTCCTAATTTGCTAAAAAATGAGTGCTATTAAAAATGATAATGTTCCATAAGTCATAACTTTAGAACTGTTAATGCTAGATGCAAGAAGTTTTCAGGGATTAGAATTAGATGTTTTTAATATCTAAAATAGTTGATCCACTATTGGTTGATCTGCTGGCTTGTTGAATGTTGCATAAAAATTTTCTTTCATACATTAGAATATTGTTGGCTCTCTATATCTTTACACTACACCACATCAAGTCTTTTACATTTTGATAGGTATTACTTCTTTAGCAACTAGATTCCTATCTGAAGGTGCTGGTATGTCTACTCTTTCTGTCAGGTGTGGTTGGATGTCATGGCCAGTGGGGGGCTCCGCAGAGCACTAAAGCTTAGACACAACTAGGAGTGACACTGTCCTGGGTCCATTAAAGGCTTTTTATTTAAAATGATAGTGTACCTTTTACAGACTTCCTCTTCCAATTTCCCAGCTTAAACAGAACATTCCTGTACATTCTTTTGCATTCTCCTCCACTCCTCCCAGGTGAGCTTAGTCCAACTCCTTGGTGGACCAAACCAGCCACTTTTATGCCCAACCCAAGAATACTTCCTGTGTCAAGAAGGAAGTACTCCCAAGTCAGGCAAAAGCCCTTGTAAGTAGGGACAGCCCTAGCAGCTCTCCGTTTCAGCATTCATGGAACCCAGCAGAACTGCCCCGTGTTACTGCAATTCCTAGCATGCCTGGAAGGCACATGAATGGGCATACTGGCCCAGGAATGCTGTAATCCAGTGTGTCGGGGAAGCATGTACTTTCGGGAGGCCATCACCCCTGTCCATCCTCTATACTTGCATCCCTGAAATGTAAGGGTACAGGGTTTATCCTAACTGGGATGTCAGCCCAACTTTGCCATCCATCATAATACCTTAATGCATATAGCTTTGTTCAAGGTACCTACTTCATATTTTGTGCATTTACTAATTAAAACAAGCCCTAATGGTATAATTCTTTTTATGGTTCTCATACATGGGCAATACATGTTTAAAATATACGCGTGAAATGTTTTTTTTCTATTTTTAATGCCTCATAAATCAAAATTTCTTTCAGACAGGCACTTGGTTACTAAAGAAGAACTACTGTACAACCTAAGTAATAATACCTAACAAACTTTGGAAGCTCTGATGTGGCATCATGGAAAGATATAGAGGATCAGAGATACTCTAAAACATGAAAGAACATTTTTTATAAAATTTTCAACAAGCCGTAAATTGGAAAATATGTGACTGTGGAACCAACTATTTTAGATGTTAAAGACATCTAGTACTAAATAACAATCCTTGAAAGTTTCATATGTCTAGCATTAACGGTTCAAATGTTATAGATTATGTAACATTGTCATTTTTTTTTTAGTAGCACTCGTTTATTCAGTAAAATTAGGGCCACGCCCCCTTTTTAAGCCTCCATATCTCAGAAAGTAATGAACATACAAGCTTAAAATTTTGCACAATAGTATTGTACAATGACATTATTTTCACCAATCATGAAGCAAATCGGAGATGGTCAGTTGGAAACATTTTCTAAAATATGTTTATTTGACATGGGTAGACTCTATCCATTTATAAATACATACATACATTTCAAAATCAAAACATTGCCCCAGCAAGATCCATATAAAGCATTTTATATTTTTACTTTTTATTTCTGGTATTGCAGTGTCATCCTGTGATTTTTTTTGCAGGTGCTGATGGCAGGGCTATTTGCCTTTGACGTCAAAGAGAGGTAGTTGTAACTTCCACAAGAGCTCCTTCCCATTATCACAATACTAGAAAATAATACACATCAGGGAACTGCAAAGGTTTACGCAATTAAATTGATTAACGTGACATTTCAATTGAAAAAAAATGCATATTTGTAGTTATTTCTGTACATATGAACAGTTCATAAATAAGGCATTTAGTTTAACCAAATTGATTAGTTGTGTTGGTTAAAGCAAATGACTGCAAGTCTCATTCTAATTCTCAGTGTTAAGTTAAAAATTACACTATAAAATTTACTTCTGCAAAAGCTTAAATTTTTCCCACTGACAATATGTTCCCTGTTTAGGTCTTTCAAAAGGAAAACAACAGTATGTTCAATGTCTCTTCTCTCTGAAAGGTTTAAGTCTAGTAATCAAACGTTTTGAGAAGGAAGGCTATTTTAAAACTAAAAATGGTTAAAGAAACTGTGAAAATCTGTCAATTTCATTTATGAAAGTAATTTCCTTTCAGAAAAAAAATATTTTTAATGTGTAATTAAGAAATGTATTTCCAAATGGCCCAATAAAAGTGTTAATTTGCAATACTCCTAATGTATTTTTCTTTATACCCTTCTTAAGCATTATTTGTGTAACCCCTAATATTCTAAGCATGCTTATTTTATTAGAGGATCACAAAGCACACATCCTTTAAACAGCTCTCAGATATAACTTGCACATATTGAAAATGTGGAAGAAAACTGGGAACACCTGGAGAAACTACATTAAGAAAAAGAGGTTGTTAAAACCTCCAATAACTTAACCAGGGCCAGAGTTAAACCCAGGTTTCCAGAACAGCAGCAGCAGCACTAGCCAGCAGCTAAATAATGAAATCCGCATCCTACTGGTCATCCTATTCCAACCTAAACACTATCTCTCCCAGAAGCAATCAAACAAAATTTCTTAATTCTGCACACTGATACTTCCATAGGAGCCTTTTTTCCTAACCTTTACTTGATCTCCTTCGACCACCTAACTTAATCAAACATCTCGTATGCAGCTTGCTTTACGGTGGAATCCACATTCGTAACCAGGCACTTTCAGCTGTAACAGGAGCCATGGTGTCACTTGCAAATTTGTCACCAACAATACCCTTGTATCTGGTTCCTCTTGTAAATTCAATATTAATCAACAGACCTCTTTCCAGTCTAAAAATCTTATTTACTGCATTTCTTAAAGGAAGCATCCAGCAATCTACAGTGGTGAAACAGGGAGACGGCTAGTAGACTGTTTCAAAGAGTACAGTCGAGCTATTAAGATCAAATACCATACAAAGCCTATTGTAGAACACTCCATCTGCTTTTATTTCACTGACTTATGCCAATTCTAGTCCACTGTATATGATTTAACAAACTACCATTTTGGTTAACAATATTGCAAACATCACTCACCATTATGAAACTAACCATGCTAAATTTGAAAGTGCTCTCTCAAATTGAGCTCATAGGCGAGAGACTCGATTGTGGCTCTGAGAAGTTCATATGAAATCCCCACGACCATTATCACAACTGCAATAGCTGTTCAAAAAAAGAAAACACTACTGCCTCATTTCATGTGAAATGGGAGGTACAGTAGCTAGAACAGTAAGGCTTTTGTGGGCGCACAACTGTTAAACAATGCACTTTATAGTAGGAGAGTGTTGTACAGTGTTACCCATTATGGACACAATGAGAAGTCAAGCAAATTGACACCTTTTATTGGCTAATTGAACAGATTACAATATACTGTAGAAGCTTTTGAGAAGCTTGGGCCCCTTCTTCAGGCAGCTTGCTTATTGTAATCTGTTCAGTGCCTGTGTGAATATGTGTGTGTCTTTCCCTGTGTCTCTGTGGGTTTCCTACCACAATTCTTTGCACGCAGGTTAGATGAATTGGGGTTGTTACAATGGCCCTAGTGTGTATTTATGTGTGTTTGCACTGTGATAGCTTGGTGCCCCGTCCAGAGATTGTTCCTACATTTCGCCCAATGGTTGCTGGGGTAGGCTACACCTGTCCCACAACGTTGCCCTAGATAAGTGGACTGAGAAGATGTATCGCTGGATACAATAATGCTTTTTAAGTGTTTATGTATCTTATCAGTTTGGTTTGTGTGCAATATTTACGGTGTAGACTTCCAGTTTTTGTCTGTTGTAGCGTGTGAGAGGAAAATAGTGTGTGACTAAACAAATTGCAAAGGTGCAGAATATGTTTATTGTGGCTGTCTCAAGCATCTGGCAGAGTTCAAGCTATTCTATAGTGCAATTACCAGTAATCCCTCACCTATCGCGAGGGTTACGTTCCAGAGCCCCCCCCCCCCCATAGGTGAAAATCCGCGAAGTAGCGACCTATATTTATTTTATTATTTATACATATTTTAAGGCTTTATAAACCCTTCCCACACTCTTATAAACCTTTCTCACTCTCTTGTTAACCTTTCCCACACTCTTGTAAACACTTCCTATGCTCTTAAACACTTTCTACATTCTTAAACACCGCAGACCAACACTGCACACTGCACGCAGCGATCAGACGTCGATGTGTCTGCACTCGCTTTGTGAAGGGGGGCAGCTGAACTCACGCTGAGCAGAAATGGACTTTGTGCTGCTTCTGCCAAAATGCCTGCTTGTCGCTCTGCATGTTCGGAAGGAGGAGGAGGAGTGGGGGTGTGTGAGGGCTGAACACACGTTTGCTCAAACCCCCCTCCCCGGAGGCGCAGTACGCTCCTGCCACTTCGCATTGTCAAGGGGGTGGGGAGCTGAATGAACGCTAAGGAGAAGTGGACTTTGTGCTGGCTTTGTGCTGCTTGTCGCTCTGCCTGTCAATAATTTAAAAGCCTGTACATCACCAATTTTCCTGTCTCACTGTCTTGTCTTGCGTGAAGTTAAAATGTTTTATAATAGTGAGATGTTACTCATATCCTTAGCCCGACATCCACATATCATATGTGTTAACAAAGTGTGTTTTATAAGTTTACATGTGTTTAAAGCATGTGGGATGGGTATTTTAAGGCTTAAACTATAAAAATGTTTATTTATATGGTCTTTCTATATCGCGGATTTTCTCCTGTTGCTGATGGGTCTGGAACATAACTTCCGCGATAGGCGGGCAATCACTTGTATTTAAAAACCCACGAAGTCGTGAATCCGCGAAAAGTGAACCGCGAAGTAGCGAGGGATTACTGTAACAAGTATTTAAAGTGGAATTGTCACGGCACCACAATATTTACTCTTTAAGAGTTATTGCCTATTGATGATGATGTTGCTAATTCAAAGAGGCAGCACAATTGTCTTTTGGCTTCTGCCCTGTTTGTAGGGTAGTTTGATGGTAACTTGTTCAGGGAGTGATTGTTGTGCCTTTTTCCCGTGATGGTTAATGCAACTGGTAAATGACTTTTTTCTGTAAAAAGAATTTGTGAAGAGAATTATTTCAAATTAATTACAACAACCTCCTTTGTACTAATTAGGGAAGTCAATGAAAGGAAAAGACCAAGGCTTTACACTATGTGCATCATGCTTCGTAGCAGTAGCTTCAATGTACAATATACCAAACCATATTTAGCTCAACATTGTCCAGTAAGAAGAAGGAAGGGATGAACACAGTGGTCAGAGTTGTCAACCACAGCAATTCTACTTTAAGGCTGCAGCACTGACCTTTTTAAAACACTGCTAAAAGACAGTGGACCTGAATATTCCGACCTTCTTAACCACAATGATGTATATGGTTGTGCCCAGGAGCCAGGTTTAGAGCAATTCTTTGCACTTTTAAAACAATTAACATAATTGCTATAAAGACAGATGACTGCTAATGCATAAAAGCTTTCTTCTCTCATGACAGATCCAGATGTGATGGCACATGCTGCATATTTTATGTATCACTAGACAACTAAACAATCTCAGTCTGCAACTGTTGGTACATGGTACAAGTGACTGCATTTTGTGCACACTTGGACCTCTCTCTGATTAAGATTGGTACACTTTCCCACACTGCAGAGACATCAGAAACATTGCTTATCAGTCTCATCAAGAATTTCTAGACAAGTCTTACAAGTCAAGTGTTCTTATTTGTAGAAAGCCACTCCATGGTTGCTACCACTGCCACATACCCTGCTGATGCCAAGAGTGTATGGCTCAGTATCAACGAGGCATCTTTTCAGCTGAAGATGATTTACTTACAAAACAAGAACATTATCAAAGGCATTTTGAATGACAAGAAACTGTACACTTTTTAGCCTGTGCAGTGGTAGACTAATTGCCACAGACTTTCCACTTACATTTTGATCATGTTTGAATCTACATACATTTGTTAGTTAAGATTTTTGATGATTAATCTCATTATTAATCAAAATCACAAAATACTTACAGACAAGCATCTTATCACCTTGCTCTGACCTCCCACAAGCCTGTCTTCAGAAAAATCACTATGGATATACAGCTACTCACTTGCAGCATTCATTATAAACTAGTGGAAAAAAGAACCCCCAAAAGAAATCAATTTCAAAATAATATAAAACATTATGATAAATATAAAGGACAGGCAATGTTGTCAATTAAATGAGCTTGAGCAGGGTCACAAACTAGGATGGTACTCTTGTTACATTGTGGAATGAATTAGACCGAAGATGTCCACAGTGCATCAGTGCTGATGATGATGAGAAGAGGATGGTTTTTTAAGCTTCAGTCATAGCTTTGTACAGCCAAAATAAATAAATAGACAACAAGACCATAGACTACATTTATGGATCCCCATTGTACAAGTGCCACCAAGTCCTCATTGCCATGCCTGCATTGGTACATGAAATGTTCTGATTGGAAGGTGGAATGGCAGTGTGTTGTCTTCAGTAATGAAAACAGATTCAGCATGGGAGTGATGATTATGTATGTGTCTAACTGAGACCTGGGGAGCTGCAATGTCCATCATGTGTACTGTACAACTTGCAGCACAGAGGGCCAATGTCTGGTGTTAATGGAGGGGACATTGACCAGTGCTGCCTACATCAATGACATAACCCAGCCAGTCTTGATCCCATTCCTGCATGAAATAGGAGATGTGATTCTTTCAGCAAGACAAAGGCCACCAGCATTTTATCCTTGCAACTCAATGTACTTCAGAGGATGTTCATCAACCAGATCTCTCCCTGGTCAAGCATGAATGGGGCTGGACTGATCAGCATGTCTCCTGCATCCTGCCATTAGTGACGAACCCTGACCAGGTCAAAAAAGGCATTAAGTGACATTCCACTCACTGGAAAACATTCATCATATTTATGATTACTTACATGCCAGATTGAAGGCTTGTATTGTAACACAGGGAGGACACATCCCGGCTTTATAGCAAGTATGTTGTAATACATGACACCAGGTTGCGAATAAATCATGCCATATCACCTTGCTCGTATGTGTGTGTGTGTGTGTGTGTGTGGACATGTTTTTAACACGCTTAGGTGATTCTCCAACCTGAATCTCACTTTCGTGGTGTGATGCCTATAGGATGTTAATTTTCAAATTCCACTAGTGTATTTTGGGTCATAATTTCAGTTCTTTATTTTTCTTTCAACATATATATTATAAATGCATATTTTAAAGTTTGAACTTGATGGACAATAAAGCAGACAAATAATGATTTACTGTTATTATAAAATTGTTACAAGTGGCAGCTAGTTCCACCAGCCCCTAGATCACCATTATTTTCTAAAGAGACTCTTAGTCTCAGTATCCAATTGAGTTCCTTACCTCTGTTTCACATTCCGCAATATTATGAGTATATGTTGTTAAGTTTAAGAGTAACAGTCTGAATTCTGTTGGATTCCAAAGTACTTAATATTTCTGGTGTTCATTACTGTACTGTCTATGGACAGGTATAGCAGTTTGACAATGTGGTAGTGATATAAAATGGCACTGTAGAACTGAGAACAGGGAGTCAGTAACAGTCCAAAATGATTGCCACACTTGTATATTTGTGCTAATGACTATTAACAATTATAATTGGTATGCTACCGGTAGACTATGAGTAGTTAAACGCTCTGTCTCTCATGTAGCTTTTATGTATCTCTGAAGACTTTACAATTTAGACATATTTATACTGTAATATACACTATGGGCACCATTAATGAAAAGTTGTTGTAATGTGTATCTTTTATGGAAGCAGTGCTGCATAAACGCCAATCCACTAACAGATCCGTAATCAGAAAAGTGACGTGCGGTAAGGTTCATGGCTGGTGAGGCACTGACTCCTTCAGAGTCAGATTTACAAATATATGAACCCAAAAGAGTAGCTTATTCACTATTCAACTGGCAGCATGCACTTTGACTACTGGTTATGCTTCATATCTCATCAGCATTCTTTACACACACATAGTTAAGGTACATATTTGGCTAGGAAAGAACATTACATTTATAGCGTCAAGAAAGAGCGGAGAGAGCGCATTTGCTCTGCACCCTCCATGTGTTCTAAATTTGCCGTTACAGTTCCACAATTCATACTCAATCAATGCAAATGAAAGTACAGAGTGGTGTACAAAAACAGATTTCAATTTTGAAATATTTAGTTGTTTTTAAAAGCTTTTAATTCTGATGCTTTAATCAATTTTCATACATACTGTTCAACAAAAGGATAACAAGAAAAACAAAAGAATATTTGGTACTTGTGTACTAAACGGATGGCAGTTCCTACCCATTCTAGTGTTGGGCTCCGTGGGGGAGGCACCCAAGTTGCTTAATTTTTGGAGTTTAAATTATTAGACTGACCTACCCCAGTTTAAATTATTAGACTGTCCTCCTTATTTTTCTTTAGTTTTAAGTCTTAATCTTCCATTTTGGCAGTCAGTCGAAACAAAAAATAAAAAATAAACGTACCACTGCAGTGCACTTGACTTTCTGATATCGCTAACTTATTGGCGCCAAGAGCCTCTGCATAGAAGAACAGCAGCAACAAGCACCTGTTGGGTTCACATGCGCCCCCTTCAGTGCGGCACGGTACTGTCTGCCTCACCTTGTGTCTTTTCACTGCGGTTTTATGTCTGATAAGCAACACTAAATATGTCACACGCATTTATTAAAGATATTAGCCAAACTGTGGAAAGTCAGGGTGTATAATAAACGTGTCTGCAAACATTATACTGGCGACATACAGAGAGACAGCAACAGGCACGTGCCAATTGCATGCTATCAACCTAGTGTGTGAGGGAGAACGCAGTCCGGGGTAAGGCTCGGCTAATCGCTACCGCACCTCGAGCTTCTCGCCTGTATTTTAACAGGAAAAGTGCAAATTCAGCGATTTTAACTATAAAAATTATCAAAATTATTAGCATCATACAGAAACAATTTTATTGTACAGTCCAGTGGACACATTTATTTTTTTACTTTTCATGATGACAAGCCTCACTTGCCTCCCCTGAAGTCACACTAACTGAACACGTTTAGGAGGCTCTGCAGCAATGCTGTAATATTGTCCTGTTAGGCATCGCCCGTCATGTTAGCTTGTCTTCAGAAGCTGAAATATTCGCCAGAATGAATGCTGCAGCATGTAAAGCTCAGGCACCCTGTCTGACAAAGCAACAAAAGAGCAGAAAACCTTCAACCTGACCACGGCTACACCCCAGCCTTAATGCGCCTGCGTGAAGATAAATGTGCCCCACAATTCCAATGGAAACTGCTGTCTTCTTAACACCATAGACATATATAGATAGACACCGCATTCACTGTGTTGCCCGGTCGACATGATACGTCAGCGCATCCGCCCTATTGCGAGTGGCAAAAGTGCCATTTAAACTAATACAGGTAAACGTAGAAACTGGGTTTTCTGATGAAAAAACAATAACGTTTAAAACAGTATCGTTTACATATAACAGATTTTGGCAAATCGTTTAAATGCAATTATTTATATCCATTTATACACTAATAATGACAATTATTAAATAATAATAATTATTATAATTATTAAATAATTCCTCCCATATAAGTAACATTTCTCAGACTGCCTTCTTCCATCTCCGAAACATTTCTAGACTTTGTCCTGTTCTTATGCAACACAGTACTGAAGTATTGGTTAATGCTCAAGTCACCTCACGTATAGATTACTGTAATGCTATTCTATCTGGCATCCCACACAACTTCTTCAAAATTCTGCTGCCAGGATAATAACCTGCTGTTCTAAATCCACTGAACATATTACACCTATTCTCTCTCAACTCCACTGGCTTCCTGTTCACTACAGAATACAATACAAAATACCGCTCTTAACATTTAAAGCTCCCCTCTACCTCACTGATCTCCAACAGACTTACACTCCCTCTCGCTCACTCAGGTCCTCATCTGCAGCTCGACTTTCTGTACCGCACATCAAACTCTGTTCTGTGGGAGCTTGAGCGTCTCTCATAGTGCTCCTCAACTTTGGAACTCTCTTCCCTCTCATATACGTCAGCTCGATTCAATAACACATTTTAAAACTACCTTAAAAACTTATCTTTTCAAACTGGCATACCAATTGTGAATTTTGCACTGTTACTGCCAGTTATCTTTGTTTGTCTTTCTTTTAACAATGAAATGATACACTCCATGACAAAAATAAACAATTTTATTGTATACAAATTGGCTTAATAATTTCTGAAAACATTTCATGCATTCCTCTCTCAATCTCTCTCTCTCTCACACACACACACACGCGCACACACACACACACAATGTGGTTACTTAAATATATACAGGATAGGATCTAAAATCCATGAAACAGAACTGTCTTACATAGCTTTTTTACAGTGTTGCCACTCTGTAATTTGAGAGTATTCAGTCTGACAATATGGTGTAGCCTTAGTTTGTGGAAGACAGACACAACTAAAGACATGAGCATACAATGATGGTTGTTAATTTCAAACTGTGTTTCACCAAACCCATCATCTGAACCAATCTCAGCCCGAACAAACTGATTTATCAAAGATACACTGACAGTTTGCCCTAATGTCGACTGTCGGATAACACGCTCAGCTACTTTGACCACCTTGACTGTACCCTCAGTCAATCATCAAACGGGATCAGAAGGAATCATCAAACTTCCTTTGTTTTTTTAATGTGAGCAAGTGGTAGCTTTGATCATATGATGCCCATACAGCATCTGTTATCAAACTAGCACAGTACACATCACAGGACAGCTTTCTCAAAATCTCGTCTAAGGGCTACCTCCCATTGCTTCCTGAGGTGGATTTCTTTGGGAAACTTTCAAAGTTTGAGAAATGTTAACAGCTAACAACAATCTACATAGTTAGTGACTAAATAGCCTACGTTTAGCCAAAACGTTGTTTGGAGGCTCACTTGAGCACATAAATGCATAGCTTTGCTATTTTAGCCTGGCATAGCTAAAGTTAAGATTATAAAACGGGATTTTCTAATGGCCAAATATAACCAAAACAATTGCTCAGCTTTACCTGTGAAATGTAATCCCTGTGATCTGGTTTAGAGCGTACAGCGGTTTGTACAATCCCAAGCAGCACAGGCGTGAGGCATCTTTATCCATTACTTCACTCCACGGCAGTGCCACTCGCAATATGGCGGCGACGTTGACGTACGATGCTGCTGGTCATGCGGCGTCTAGTAATTCTATGTCTATGCTTAACACTTCTTGTCCTTACGAATACACATCTCACAAGAACACCGGCACCGTTTATTAAAATCGCAGAGATCGGCCACCCTGGTGCTATTCCTACCTCCCCAACCCTCATCCGTGCCAGATGGTAGCTGCCACATTCATTTTTATATCGCATATATCAGCATTCATCTGGTTAAACAACATAGAACGAGGGAGAATTGTGTTGAAAAGGAAGTTTCAGAAGCTGCCGGATTTTGACTTTTTTTTTACATTTTCCAAGTGTCAAGAATACATATGCACCTGTTTCAGCGAATTAAGTAGTGTTTTAAAGATGGTCGAGAAACGAAGAATAACAAAAAAATTAAGATGCAAAAATGATCTTTAAGGAGCGCACCGAAGAAACCAACTTCAATTCCACAGTAACAGGCTACTCACGTTTATTTACATCAGTAAAAACGTTTGCATTAAATAAACCAGTTGGCGCTACTTTCAATGCCTAATTTACAGCTGCTGGCGTGCCGGAATGTCTGCACTTTAGTTTTTACACTGTGGCCTTTGCTGCCATCTACAGGATTTCAGTTATGCTACATATTAAAAAGCTGCACCTGATGCTGCTGGGATAATCTGCTCATTGAATTGGATCAAACGTGTTATGTTACTCAAAAAAAATATATAGAGGGGCATGATGGCAAGTGAGTAAAATGAGTTTGCACATTCTCCTTCTTGTCTGTTACGATTTTCATTCTACATCTCCAAAGACTTGTGGTTAAGTAGGATGACATATTAATTGTGGGTCATCCTTGTGCTGGAATGTGCTCTGATTGTCCCTGCAATGTATTCACAGCCTGTCTCTGCCCTGTCTTATGCCTATTGCTGCTAAGGACATCCATCCATCCATCCATTTTCCAACCCGCTGAATCCAAACACAGGGTCACGGGGGTCTGCTGGAGCCAATCCCAGCCAACATGGGGCACAAGGCAGGAACCAATCCCGGGCAGGGTGCCAACCCACCGCAGGACACACACAAACACACCCACACACCAAGCACACACTAGGGCCAATTTAGAATTGCCAATCCACCTAACCAGCATGTCTTTGGACTGTGGGAGGAAACCGGAGCGCCCGGGGAGAACATGCAAACTCCACGCAGGGAGGAACCGGGAAGCGAACCCAGGTCCCCAGAACTCCCAACTGCGAGGCAGCAGTGCTACCCACTGTGCCACCGTGCCGCCCTGCTAAGGACAGCATATATTATATTATTATAGATATTTAGATTTCTGAAAAGTATTTTAATTTATATGTGTTTATTATTATTATTATTATTATTATTATTATTAATACAATCTTCCACACTTTAGTAGCTGATGGATGGCCTAGGAGCATTCAAAGGTAATTGTTGAAACCTTCCTTGAGTGTTCCTAGCACTACCACTATGCACCATTCTTGTCATGATATTCTACATCTTGTTGATCTCAATTTCAAGGTCCCTCTGTGTATTATTATTATTATTATTATTATTATTATTGTAACTCAGTATGTGTCGATCCGTCCTAATCTAGCAGCACAGAGTAAAACACAGGAACTGGTCATGGATGGGGAGCCATTACCAATCATTCCAATCACTCTATAATTCACATCAAAAACAGTGTTCATCACAAAGAAATGTATAGAACAAACAATATTACATTCAGGTATGGAACTGATAGACTCTTGACTAGAATAAAGTTAATGCATATGCCTAATGCATAGGCCAGAGGAACATTAAAAGCAGCTGCCATCAAAAAATGAACATATTGTGGAAACAATGGAATCAATGAATCCATAGAAGACACAAAACAGTAAAGGAAAGTTGAGTGTCTCTCAGTGAGTTAACCCTGTAAGAACACTTCTTGAAACATAACCAAAGAACTCAAGTCTTCAGCCTTGATTTGAATATCAAAATGGATGGAAGGCCAGTGAACACAAAACTTTTGTAAAGATATCTGTTGAGCTGGGCTGTCTGAGTAAATGAACTTTCAACAAAACTTATAAAGTGAGGTTTTGGAGCAGTGAAAAAACCTGACTGAAAAGAGCTTATCTACCTCATGTGTTAAATTTAAGTAACAAAAACATTACACAAAAGAAAGAAATGATTACAATTCACGAATACTATGAAACCACAGAGATGAGGTAAAATGTTCATAGCAGGTGGCTTTTGTGATTTGATTCCAAAACCAAAGCACTATGACAGGTGAAAAATGAAAACTAACATATGAAAACTTTTTTGAAACGAATAATCCTACAGGTAAGGATACATAAACCTTCTTCACCAAAGAACAAATAACTATAAGAGAAACGCAAGTCGGCTAGCCCTATAGGACTTCCTCAATAGGTCTAGAGTTCATGTTTCCCTGGTGTGGTGGATTGCCCTTACCCAACCACAGTACCACATTATAGCCCTCCCTTTCTCCCTTCTTGTCTTTATCTCTCTTAATACCTGCCTTCTATTCCTTCTGCCAGTTGAGTGAAATCAACCTACAACTTCATCTACCAGGCCTAAGTGTCTTTACAGGGATAGGCCTCCTAGGAAGCCCCATGCCTACCTAATCTGTTAGAGTAACAGCATGGATCCACACATTGCCTTAGGAGGATAGCTGCCCTCTAAGACCCAGGTGGTGTCTCCTCACTAAAGTGTGTTTCCTGACGTCAAACTTTGTCCCAGGCCAAACATCCATGAACACTGTTCTTTCATTCGGCGTCAATTATTCTTTAACAACAGTATCTCTGCCATTTGCCCTTTCAGAGTGCATTGCACACATATAGGACCTAATACACCTAGTGTCTCCTGTGCTTCCAGGTTGGTATATGCAGGACTTTGCTTGCTGCCAATGTGTCTCTCTCTCATTCCCATTTTTCTGTATAATTTAACAATGCCCAATGCTATCCTGCTGATTTTCTTGCACATTACAAACATTTAGCATCTGGATACCCCACTCATACCATGTACTTACTCATTCTAGAACATTCTATTTCTAATCAGAGATTGATACTGTATTTCTTTTTTGTTGAAAACCACTGACACTTCAATCAATTTCAAATTTCAGTCAACTTTGCAAAAAAAAAAGTCAAGAGAACAGTGCATCAATCTAACCATCTCTGAGTTGTGATTGGAACAGTGGGAGAGTTTCCAGAATATGGCTTTTATTAGCATTATTAACCTCAGACGTTTCTCATGGCACATTATTTTTCTCAGAAAAAATTCTCAGAGAAAATTGCTTCATCACTTAAGTAATTGAACCGTGTTTGAATGAGCTGGCCATCTCTAGTTATGATAATATATAATTGTCAAACGTGCTTAATCCAGCTCAGTGTCATTGGAATCATGTGGTCATCCCAGCAACAGAAATCAGTCCTGGACTGGGAATCACTTCATCTCAGGGGGTGCACACCCTTGCACTTGCACTGGATTAATTTACACTTGCCAGTCTACCTTCAATGCATAACTTTAGGAAAGTGTGAAGAAAAACAGGGTGTCCAGAGTAAAATGTTCATAAACATGGGGAGAACAGGGGCTGGAGCTCATCCCAGCAGCATCATGCTATAGACAGGAATCAAATTGCATAGGGTGCTAAACAACAAATTTTGTAATTATTTGTTGATATTAATGAAACTAAAATTGCTCTGTTTAAACAGAAGGTTTAGCCAAATGTATGTGTTCAGTTATAGTTCAACTATTTCTGTTACAACTGTAAACTTACATGAGTACTTCAAGCATGTACTCTGTGAAAGGTGCTGTTCGCAAATAAATCAAAGTGAATTTGGCATGTCACCTTGCTATAGTCTGGTATGCCATGCTGAGTTGGTTCATGCCTAGTGCCTGATGATGCCAGCCAGTGAAGCCTCAGGCTTCCTGCAACCCTGAAATTGCATTAAGAGGTAAGAGTAAGAGTAAATGGAGGAATGTATGGATTTACTTGATCTGTAAGAAAATAAGAAAGGGTAAATAAGTAAACAAGCAAATAATTGTAATATAATAAATAAACAATTTTTCAATAGAGCACAGGAAAGAAATACACCACATAAGAGTGCATAAACCTGCTAACTAGATAGAAACGATTCCTGCACTGAGATATGAGTTGAACACGGGACATAGTTATGCATGTCTATACCCAGCAGTACAAAGCACATTTAGAGACACCAATATACCCAACACACATATCACAACAGGTAACACAGATATGAAAAAGTAGGTTTAGATCGACTGAATTGGATATTTGTCTTTGGCTTTAGTTTCAATAACAAATTACACACAGGGTGTCACAGTGGTAGTGCTGCTTCATCACTTTGAGAAGACTGAGGATCACGTCCCCCTGCTCCCTGCACAGAGTTTGCACGTTCTCCCCATGTCTGCTTGGCTTTCCTCTGTGTGTTCTGGTTTCCTCCCATAGTCCAAAGACATACAGGTTAGATGAGTTGGTGGCACAAAACTTGGCCCTCATCTGTGTGTTTGTATTCCCCCTACAGTGGGCTGACTGGGAGTTGTTCCTGCCTTGTGCCAGGTGATTGGTAGCACAGGCTCCTGCAACCCTGCCCAAGATAAGAGGGTTGAGAAGACAGATGGATCGATATAATAATGCTTTTTAGTTGTTGAAGCATGCTGCCATTCTGGCCATGTGTGAAATTTGCATGGATGAATTGAATTAGACAATTACCAGCTGGATGAATTTTTGAATTATATATTACATCCTTGAGCTCTTTGTTATTTTGTCTCAACATTATTAAACGTACAAACTAATACATTAATAACATTAACATGATATAAATATATATATATATATATATATATATATATATATATATATATGGAAGAGAAGGTCTGTGATACGGTTTGCATATTTGCAGCTGGAGATCCACAAAGGGAGAAAATGAATCACGTATCATAAAGTAGTTTTTATTCCTGAGCTTTCAGGAATCTTGGCTATCAAATGAGAACACCATCAACAGACATTTGGACATAAATCCAGCATATGCAAACTTAAGAAGAACATCCATCCATTGTCCAACCCGCTGAAGCCGAACACAGGGTCACGGGGGTCTGCAGGAGCCAAACCCAGCCAACACAGGGCAAGAACCAATCCTGGGCAGGGTGCCAACCGACCGCAGGACACACACAAACACCAAGCACACAATTTAGAATCGCCAAACCACCTAGCCTGCATGTCTTTGGACTGTGGGAGGAAACCCACGCAGACACGGGGAGAACATGCAAACTCCACGCAGGGAGGACCTGGGAAGCAAACCCAGGTCCCCAGGTCCCCCAAATGCGAGGCAGCAGCGCTACCCACTGCGCCACCGTGCCGCCCTAAGAAGAACATGTTCATAATAAATAAAATAAAATAAAATCTTTACAACCAATTACCTTTCACACTGACTTAGCCCCCCCCCCACCCTTCATATTTTTTTGCTATATATTGCCTTTGATTCTTGTAAGTCTAAGCATTATCCTGTGATGAAGACCCCTGGTAGGGACTGAAAGCTCAGGAATAAAAACTACTTTATGATACGTGATTCATTTTCTCCCTTTGTGGATCTCCAGCTGCATATACAGTGCATCCAGTATTCACAGTGCATCACTTCTCCACATTTTGTTATGTTACAGCCTTATTCCAAAATGGATTAAATTCATTTTTTTCCTCAGAATTCTACACACAGCACCCCATATATATATATATATATATATATATATATATATATATATATATATATATATATATATATATATAATTATATTATTATTATTTTTTTAATTTATGTAACACTATCTCAGCGTCAGTACTGAAATGTTCTAAATATATTCAGTGTTTCTCCAATATCTCAAAGGGGCGCGTGACTCTCAATTTCCCCGATGTGGGTGTGATCATTCCTGCTTCCTGGAATGCTGAAATTAATTAATTCAGTTTAATAATGAACGGACTGAGTTTTAAGTTAGCGAAATACATTTACTATCACACACGTTTTAGCGGAGAGACTTTTTCCGTTAAATTGCTTGTTTCACATGATGATCCTAGATATTCAAACTTTTGACGTACTTCGCCTGCGCTGATTATAATGGAGCGCCTCCTGCGACAGTTATCTAAACATGATCTTTCATTCACTGGGGACCGAAACCACAGGGACACGTAAGTAACCAAGACACTAAGCCATCACAGACACAAGCCCAGAGCCTTCTGGAAGTCCTGCTTCTTAAATCGGCCTACAGATGCATACTACGTGAGTAAAAAAAAGTGAAAATCTTTCAAAATAATTCACAATGGTACTCAATGATGCCCAGCTGTATAAAAGTTTGAACTAAGGCGACATGCATTTTTTTCATACTTGGGCTGAATGTCATGTTAGGGGGAGTTCAACTGCTGTCGCTAGCTTTTTTAAAACGTTTATCAAAACTGTATATCTAGTAGTCAGCGTGGAATATGTACTCACATGAAATTTGCAACTAACGGTATCCCCCTTTACCTTTCCAGCCCTGTTTCGCTTCCTTCGGCACTACTATGTGTTGAGCCCGGCAGCTGGATCTACAACAGCGCTTCTCCATGGTAACGACAGGGTTGGAAACATGCGAAAACTTTTTTTATTTTGTTGCCTGTTTTCGTGCGCTGCTGGGAGCGGGTTGATTTGCCTGCAAGGTACCTTTTCGAGGTTCTTTTTAATTTGAGTTACTTATACACAAGCTGTAATTTTAATTTAAATGCTTTTTGGAATATCTTTTATTCATGTGGTTTGGAGCTCTGCGCCGCCAAAGTTGTGAGTTTATATCTCTACGAATGGCTGCATTCTGCTTGGGTCTGCGCTGGTTCTCTTCAGTTTTCTCCCAGATCACATTTACATTTTTTGTCCACTCAATATTGATATGATAAATTTACAGTAATATATACGAATACATGTTATAATTGTATAATCTATATTATATTATTAATGTTATAGGAATAATATATGTTATATTATGTTTTGATGTTGATTTGATATACTTTTTTAATCACCAAGGGGAAATTATGTAATATAGATTCAATTGATATGAGAACAGGTGTCCAGGGCAGGTTCCTTATCTTGTACCTGATGCTGCCAGGAAAAGCCTATTCTCCCCAGAATGAGCAGGCTTGGAAAGCAAATTAATGGCTTTTTACCATCCATCCATCCCTTTTGTAACCTAATTTTGTTATTTAATTCAGGGTTGTGGGTTGCCAATGCAGCTATTATGGAAACCACTCATCCAAAATGGCCCAATTTTATTTATCATTTTGCACAATTCTGGTATGTGGGAGGGAGTCCACGTAGACAAAAGAAGAACATGCAAGCTTCACACATATTTTTGATGAAAATATGTACATGCCAAAAAACAGAAAATGCGTACATAAAAAAAAAATTATAAAACATGGAGTATGCACATTTCTACACAATTTACCTTTATAAATCACAGTCATCTTGTAAACGTGATAACCAGCCTCATGTATCAGCAGTTCATTGGCTAGTAGAGAAGCTTCCTTCCTGACTTGTTGAAGTCCAGCCAACTACAACTAAGAGCGTCTGGCTGTGCTCTGCAACTGAGCACGGCATTATAGCACCTCTCCTCTGCATTCTAGGGGTCCAGGAAAGGTGTAGGGTGTCAGCGTCTGAAAAGGTAGCCACTATCATCTGGCACATGTAGTGACATGGTTGCTGATACAATGAATAGTATTAAACATTAAAAACTGATGGCTCAGTCAGTTACCTTACTAACAAGCCATCCACCATGCATAGCACTGTCATATTTGCCAAAGCTAATTTGCCACAAAATAAATGAATCATGAGTTGACCCAGGCCATCGAGCCACAATGTTTGTCGGTCTCAAATTGACATAACATATGATTTGCACATTAATAGAATGTAACAGGTTACAGTTTACAAAAGCAGCTTCATTCTCACTAGATGCCCTTACTGCAAGTTCAGTAAATTGCTCCAATTATATTAGAAGAACTCCAGACTGCTACATATTGCCTTTTAATGTAGGCAAAAACATGTTACATTTTATGTATGTATGTACACCCACACCTTGCAAAAGCTGGATGTAGTGCCTCCTCAGGCAGCTAATGGCTTCCAGCACAGTGGGTGTGATGAAATGGAGCTTGCCTAATATATTCCTCACCTGTTGGCCAGTTCCGTGAGAAGTGCAAACAGGTAGATGATATAATCTGATGAAAAAACTAAAAAAGTTCTTCAGTGCAAAAGTGCAGCATTGGCTTTCTTAAAAGGGAACTAAAATAGAGTCTGTGCATCATATTCATCACTTTTAGTCTTTAATATATTTGTCATGTCAATGCACATTATAATAACTGCTTTGTGATATGGATTATTATATATGTGAGTCATTATTTAGCTGGTTTGGCTTCATTTCTATGTTTAATTGAGGGTGTCTTCATTTCAAATCAAGGGTGTCATTATTTCCTAGTTTCTGCAAAATGTTACATACGCAAGGGTCAGAGCTGCCATTAATATAAGTAAGTTCCCCCGTCGGGTTTTCTTTTATAAATCCTGACATTTGCATGGGAAGTTCAATATGCACATTTCAAGGATCTTTTTGTGCATATGCAAGCTTTATAACTGAGGCACCAGGTGTCAAGCTATCTTGAGATGTAAATTAGCAGTACTCTCCACTGGAACAAGTTTTCTTTTTCTTTTTGCTTGGTCTTAATAATTTCTAAGTGAATATATATAGTTAGTGCATTCAGAAAGTATTCAGACTCCTTCAGTTTTTTCTCATTTTGTTATGTTGCAGTTTTATTCTATTTGGTTACATTACTTTTTACCACATCAAGCAACACTCAATACCCCAGAATAACAAAGTGAAAGAAGGGTTTTAGAACATTTTCAAAAATTATAAAAAATAAAACAAATTAATACTTTCTGAATGCACTGTATGTATTTATGTCAGGACTCACTTGGAAAAAGAATGAGGTTAAGAAAAGAAACTCTCATAGTCAAAATCTTGATTAATGACTTCTTTTGTTAGTGACTTCTCCTTTGGCTTGATTGGTTAAGAGGTTGGCTTTATTGGTATGTGCAAACACAAGTGTGTGTCCCAGAACCCGCAGTGGAGATGACGTGAGTAAAGAGAACTAGTTACATACTGTACATCCCTATTTATTGGTTACTACTTACACCATTAAACGGCAATTATACACTTATCAGAAGTTTTATTAAACATAAGAATGAGGATTAGTATGAGGATAATTGTTAAAATAAGCAAGGGAAAAAATGAAATGATGAATACAATATTCTAGCAAATAATAATATAAGGATAGCTCTCTGTTTATACGAAGAACATAATTTGAATGGCTTTAATAGACCACATTCTATATAAATCTGCAGTAAGATTTTTTCCTTAAGAATTACTATAAGTTATACAAAATATCATGCAGTATTGAAGTAAACTATTCATTTGCTGGCAGAAGATGTATTTCTATTGCTTGCCCGATGCATTTTCTCCAAGGTGACTTAAAACATTTGAGAGATATAATTGGTTAAATTATTTTTGTTTTTCTACTTGTAGCACAGACTGGTGATGTGTCTTGCTCATGGCCACACAGTATCAGTAGTGAAGTTTGAACTGAGAACTTTAGGGTCTGAAGCCTAATGCCTTAAACATTATCCTTCTTAAAAGCCCCAATTGTGTAATCAGTCATTATAGCTCCATCCCTTTGTATGCATAAATGCTTGGAGAGGTAGAATCAATGTCAAACTGTAAAAAATAGGCAGACAAAGTGTTAAGGGCTCCGTGTACTCATGGTAGCAATGTGTTTTAGCTTCTTTTTCATTTACTCCATTCTTGAAGGTTTCTGCTTAAAACCTCTTCTAGCCATACATCAACTATTAATCCCATCTAATCCCCTTCAGGTTCTTCATTGCTACAGCATACTCTGGAAGAGTTGGACACAAGGACAGAGAGACAGTGTTCTGTACAGTACACACACATATGGAATCACTTGAGTTAAGAAAGTCCACAAAGACAAATTTTGACTAGATCACAATTTGAATTAACAACTTTTGAGCTATGGAGCAACCAAAACCAACATCAATAACAACTGTGCTCAAAGTCAAAGTCTGAGCAGACATTTTGCATATTGATACAACACTGAATTCTGACTTATCTTTCTATCTTTACTTCTTAGGTCAAACATCCTATGTCCAAAAGGAATCATCCTTTAGTATCTATAGTAATATAAATGTGAGTAAAAACATTGGTGTGAATATCAGTTGTGAAGCATCAAAAAGTCTCAAAAACGCTGAACTGTGTATGGAGGTTTCAGACTGCAGTTCTGATGCAAAGGTACAGTAAATTATTATATTTATTATATTAAGGTGTATATAAATTAGTTTTATCAGTTTGTTAATTACAAGCTAAATATCATTTAGTAATGTCAGAAATTGTATTTTTAGCACTTCAAAGGATTTAAAATATTTTAGTTTTGGACTTGGAATGATGTTTATCATGCTGACAATTAAAACACTTTGCTTTGGTTAAGCAAACAAAAAGAATCCAATTTTTTTATTTTTTATATGCAAAGAATTGTCACAAGGTTGTGTGGGTTGGAAATAGTATAAATGTGTGTAATTGTACCCAGTGAGGACTGGCACTCTGTGCAGAGTTTGTTCCTGAATTTCACATAGTGCTGCTAGGATAGGGAATGAATTCCTATAATAACTCTGAGTCGTATAGATATTGGATGAATAGATTTATGAATTGACAAATTATCACTGTGAAAACGTTTCAGATCCAAAGATACCTACCTACATTCTCAATATCCTAAGGCTTTAGTACTCTAGTATTGATTTAAACTCATACATATACTGGCAGCAGAAAATTTTAAAATTGGAGTACCAGAACTGCTGAGGAGTCATATGCCTAATACGTGTATTGCACAAACACAACTCAGAAAGATAGCTATAGCATGAATGGATGTATGTCATGTTAATTGTGAATGCTAAAGGACAGGAGGCCCATCAGTTGACAGGGATGTCTGCCTCTGTAAAACCACTTTCCCAAGCTTAGTGCATGTGTTTACAAAGCTGGGTCTAGGAACCTGGGAAGGTCGACCTGGCAGTTTCCCGTATTGAGGAGGAGGAGGAGGAGGTTGAGAGTATGCACTGATTACAGCCACATCCAACACACGGCAAACCACCCGGGTTGAGATCCTCAGCACCACACTGAACAGCGTGAGGTTCTTTATACTGGCTGGAGTGCCAGTCCTGCCACCAATCCTCAAGTTTTCTCTGCAAGCTGAAGAACCTGCTTGCAGGGATATATGCAGATTAATGTCCTACCCAGGACGGTGCAATTGCAGGTTAAGGGCCTTGATCAGGGGCCCACTGTATTAAGACTTAGTATAATTCTCTGAATTTCCTATTCTTGCTGTACATGTGAATAAAGCCTGAAAATTACCCAGTGAGCTACCATGTATGGCGTTAAACGTTTATCACGTATGTTAAATGAGTATTCATTTGTGTGAACAATCCATAAAAAATGTAATCATTTCACTGAAATTTTTCTTATGAAAATTGTTTGAGAAATGATTGGAGATTAAACAGTTTTTGAAATAAATGAACTCCCATGATTCTAAGTCAAAAAGGCAATTGTTATGACCCAGCAGTGTACCAATTATTATTATTATTATTATTACATTATTATTACATTATTATTCTGTCTCCCTGCAGCTTTTCACAGCTGCATTTCCTCCAGCAAATGGAGTAAAGAGGCTGGGAAAAGCTGCAGGGAGTCGGAAGCATAGTGCTTAAATGGAGCCAGAATCATCTTTGTATTTTTGCCATTTTGTATCTGGTTACTTTGTTTTTCATTTTTCAATCCACAGTGTTACTTATGTCTAAAAAATAAACTTTTTACTTGAGAATATTGTGCAAAATAATAATTAAATAATTAGAACAAATACAGCACTCAATTATTGGTGCACTCAGTTTTTTTTCTACTAACAGTAAACTCCATATGGGTGGTTGCAGAGATACTGACATTACAATTTCAATTGCAACTCCTAATATAAAAATGTAATCGATTAACACAATCAGTTCAAAAATTTGCTTGGTTCCTTTGTTACATGTGTTTAAATGAATTCCAGTTAATTAATGAACTGATCATTTGGAATTTATCTAAATGCTGGTGTCAAAGGTACTTAAGATTAGACTGTACAGCTGGGAACTGCAAGCAGAAAGAGACACAAAACTTTCTGGCTTACAGATGTCAGTACAACATTCCTAGCTGGAGGAAGTGGGATCTCATTGCCAGTGAGTCTAGTGAGGTGAGGACTGCCAGAATGCTAACACTTTCTCCCCAAAAGAACACAGCATGGCAATGCTTCTTACAAGCAGGTGGACATCTGACAGCCTGCCTGAGGGGCTCTGCGTTTTAAAGGCTCAGTGGTGCAGGGCCACCAATGGCCAAAAGTAGGTGTTCGAGCCTGATGTCCCTGGTTGTCCCTTGACCCCAGAAGTCAGCTTTGTATGAGTTTAAGCCACATCACACCCAAAGGCCTACTAAATGTTGAGTTGCAGCACCATTTAGGAGGTAAGGACTCAGCTGGCTGGAGCCAGGGTCAAGACAGAGACAACCAGAGAGACAGGTTGTGAAAGAAGAGAATAAAAAGTTTCAAATAAGTTTTCAAACATTTTATAGGTCACAGGAAACTTTAATACAGAATATTTAAATCCATCCATCCATCCATTTTCCAACCCGCTGAATCCGAACACAGGGTCACGGGGGTCTGCTGGAGCCAATCCCAGCCAACACAGGGCACAAGGCAGGGAACCAATCCTGGGCAGGGTGCCAACCCACCGCAGATATTTAAATCTTGATGAATAATTTTACTTTGCCCCTTTCAACTCAGTATTCATTATTGTATGTTGTTACTCTTATACACATCCCATGCCTTGTTTGAATAATCTTCTTTTACAGTATTTATTCATTTTTAAATAAATAATATCTTCATCCATTCATTTTCTTACCAAGGTCGCAGGGTGCCATAGCTTGTTCTAACACATCAGCGCAAGGAAAGGGCAGAGGCCAACCCTAGAAAGGACACCAGTCCATTAAAGGGCAGACACATGCATCCACCCATACTCCTTCACAAGGAAACAATTTGAAACCACCATTTCATCTAATAGGACATATTTGAACTTGAAGTAAAACCACACAAGCAGTGTGAGAAAGAGCAAACGCCACAAAACTGGAGATTAGGCTAGACATAAAACCTACTACCTTAGAATGTGAAGAAACAGTGTGAATCATTCTTGCTGCCAGTAAGTTACTGTGTTTGCAGTTATGATAATTATAAAAAGTCTGAATTAGCATAACCAGCTCTGATTCAGGAGAGCCCCCTGAAGGACAGGTTGTGAGGAGGTTTCTCAAAAATCAGAGGCTAAAGCCCTGAATTATACCTGACAATGCCACTGACCGCAACAAGAAAAAAGAAACAGAAACAAGAAAGCAAAAATCAGGAAGCTGCAAGCACCTTTGAAAAGATACAATGCAGCCAGAGAAATAATTTAATAATGTATTATAATCAGTGTAAAAATCTCAAGACACGCATGCACAATGAATAATACAAAAATGAACAAAACAATGTTATTGCTTTCAGCCTTTGAAACTCTTACACCATATGCATTATTTGGATCTCATGTTGCACTATAAATACTCTCAGTGATGACTTGTTAAATATTCTACAACAAGTTTATTGTTGAATATTGTTTTTCATTTATCAGTCGGGTGCAACACAAATCCCCGTAATGGTTTTAGAGTGGCAAACCTCCCTGTTAAATGTTGTGCCACTGGGGCCTAAGCATGGTTAGGAAATGATGGGCTCACTTTTTCATCAGAACTCCTCTGATCTACGTTGTTTTGAGATGTATCTTTTTGATAGGTTTACCCATGAGAAATTGGTGTTAAGTGGAAGAGCCAAATAAATCTTAGCAAACCTTACCTAGAACAGGGATACCAGGATCAACCTCTGAAACCAGGCCAGGAGGTAGATTCACCAGTGGTCTTATGACTCATGTAACCCATTCAGGCTGAGACTCGAGGAGCCACCATGTGGTATCACTACCTACAAGCTGACTGGCGAAGGTCTTATTCAATGCCAGTCACATAACAAGCAAAGGTGAGGTTGATGCAGTAACACAAGATCTTAGCAATGGAAACTGCCTCTTGGAATTTGAAACGTAACTTCTCTAGCAAAGAAGGATCCAGAATTCATACTTTAGGTTGTAAAGTAACTTGATAAACCACTGGAATCAGAGTTCTTAAACAAGGCTGGTCTCTCTCCCACTTATTCCACAGCAAAGGCTCCAGGTAGCCATGATGATGCAAATGGAATTTGCTTCTGTGGACAAGTGTGTTTGTTAAATATGACTTTATTCTGCAGAGAAGAAAACTTTGACTGTTGTTTACATGCACAGAAACAGGGAATTCCATGCTTAAGAGTTCTACTGGGAGACTATAACACTCACATGGGAATGATGAACAAACAGGCACATGATTCATAAGATTTCTGCACTACTCTTGGATTGTTAAAAAAACATCATGTTTGAAAACAAGGTACCTGCGTAGGTCAAAGCCGACTTTAGTTGATCTGATCTGAGGCCATAGAGTATATTCTGGACTTCATGGTAAAAGGATGTTTAAAAAATGTGGAGTTCTTGGGCTGCTGCCATTTAGACTCCAGACTTGGCAATAACTTCCAAATAGTGTTGGTATTAGACAGTTTCATTGACAGGATATCAAGGCACAACCAAACATTGAGGAATATCCATTTTGAGAACGTAAAGATTATAATTCTGCTGTTTACAGAGGATTTTGCCTTCTTGGCTTCATTAGGCTCTGATCTCTCATACATACTGAAATGGTTTCTGGCTAAGTGTGATGTGGATAAGAATCAGCAATTTCTAATCTGAGGTGAAAGTCCTCTCCTGGAAAAGAGTGGTTTGCTCTCTTTAGGTAAAGGATTGCATGTAGTGTCATATTTTTTTGTTATTGTTAAAAAATTAACTCTGCTGAATTAAAATTTAAATAACCATTTGATCTATATATCCATTTTCTACTTTGCTCCTCCATTTTATGATCATAAAGGTTGGAGACTACCCAGGCTGCATTTGATGAACAGTGGAAACTAACACTTGAACGGACTGCTATTTTACTCACTAACTGTCATTTTTCGGGGAACAATTTAAACCTGACATATTAAGATTACAGCCATAAATGAATCAGATGAGTAGTGCTTTAGCAGTGATGAGTTATATGTTTAAGCACAGCAATGTTAGATGAGGAACGTTCATTGCACACTGATCTACTGCTGGACTTTATTTCAATAAAGGACAGGTTTGGGACATTAATCTTGTTAAAATAAACCCTGAGCAGGACAAGTTAACAGTGCTGATGAACTCCCAAGCTCAACCTTGAGAGTTCATAACCCCCTGTTAAAAAATTACAATACTGTGGCATTCTAAATATATTTAGATAATTTCAGTGTGACAATTTGCTATTGGTGAAGCATTTAGCATAGAAAAGTTCGTCACAATTGTGTGACAGGAAATAGCTCTGCAATGCCACCCCATCAACGGTCACCTAGACACAACACTTGTCTCCTGTTTTTGGATGGTAATCAGCTATCCCAGGTAAACCCAGAAAATGGCTATTAAGTCAGTGTTGTTGATGATGATGCTGCTGATGATGGCGATGAAGCATTTTTCCTTCCGTGTACATTCCACTGAGAGACACATCTTCCACTGTAGGGAAGGGCAAAGTAGAAATTATTATATCAAAGCAAAACAGGGTTTATCAACATTTTTATAGCAGAACACCATAAGTGGAATGTACTTACTAAGGAGACATTGCACAGGTATGGTACAGCCATTTGATCATACATGAGTTTAAACATTAGTAGTTACAACAGAAAAATAAGCTGCTACTAAACTACAAAAGTTAAATAAATGTGGAAAATTGTATTTAGTTATACAAGTCAAGAGAGGCATGTTAACATTTAACATGCAAACTTCAATTTAACTGACGTTAAAGTAGGTATTACAGCACATTTGTCACAGACTCTGAATCACAAACAAGATATTTGCAGTTACTTACTTCTTCGTGTCTCATGCTTGTTTATGAAATTCATTACTTGATTTTCATTCATTTCATTTTTGATGGTGTTGCTTTGCTGAACACAACACTTAAGATCTGTTGCTGTCTTATACAAATAATGTTAAATCCAGTCATTTTCTTATAGGTTTAAAACATACTGCTAGAAAAAATTCTCCCACTTTGAAGCTGGACTAAAGAGACTGATCCATGAAAACAAAAGTATTGAAGACTAGCCAGGCTTTGTGTAAGCCATAACATGGCTAATGATACTACTTATAAATATTGGGAAGACATGCAAGAAACATGTCCTTCTAGACAACATCTCAGACAGCTGATGCACTCTAAATTTAAAACTGCATTCGGACTAAATTATATAAAGAATGTGCTCAACCTTTTAGAGTTATATAATGTTTTATTTTATTTTTTCTTTGTTTCTCTTTAGAATTTACAGAATACCTTGGGAAAAAATGATGTGATTAATGGTTCCTCCATTTCAGGTGAGCCTTTTAATTAAAAATAAAGAAGCTTGCTGTTCTACTAAATAAGTATTTTAACATGGAAAAAACAAATAATCTAGTGTTATTTTTATAAGATAATTTATTCAGAAGGACAAATGCAATAATCCATGAATTGGTGGATTCACAGTAATTTGTCAATGTTAAAATCAATGCAAAATTAAATAATCAGTGGATAAAACGCAAAGTAAACTGATATTTTAACAACAGTAGTAACAGTAATGGTGGTAGTATTATTGACATGTGTACCAAATCCAGTGAAATTCTTACTTGCATGTCCAGTCAACAAGCAGTATGTCACTCAATCTGGAACCATGATAAT
The DNA here is from genome assembly GCF_900747795.2 of Erpetoichthys calabaricus. Taxonomy (NCBI): domain Eukaryota; kingdom Metazoa; phylum Chordata; class Cladistia; order Polypteriformes; family Polypteridae; genus Erpetoichthys; species Erpetoichthys calabaricus. The sequence continues at coordinate 69,126,854 of NC_041395.2, forward strand.
AAGAAAACAACTGATATAGTTCTAATCTAAGTACAAGTACTTTATATTTAAATATGTTTACTTTATGTCATGTGTTATATTCACAACCTTAATTTTAAAAATTTGAGTTGGTGAGGTGATGAAGTTAGAATTTTGTACATGCCATAAAAAATTAAAAATGATAAAACCAATATAAAAAAGAACTAAAAATGTTAAATATTTTTCCTTCAGATTTTCTTAGTCTTTAGATAATTTGGCATTGAACTAGGGACTTTATAGAGAAATCAAAGAACATTCTAGCAATCTACAGCTTTTCTGTATATCCTTCCTTCTGTCCTTCTTTAGTAACTTTATCACCACCACAATGTTAGAAGGCGCACACTTGTTCACTACCCACACCTTCCTCTCAATAATGCTGACCTCTGTTCAGCTGAATGTTTCTCCACCTCACCTCCCAACTCCAAATTCACTTCAATTCATAAGTTACAATTGCCTTTACCCTAAAGTAGGCTAGTTCCCATACACCCATATGTCCCTAGCAACTTGACCCATTGTATACAGTTAACCAATATTAAAGTATTAACATTTGAAAAAAAGTTTGTTCCCCCTTCAAGTTTCAATTTCCATTAACAAACATTCGCTGTAATTATTGATCAATCTTTCAATGTGCAAGCTTTGATGATTGTCTAATTCAAGTCCTGTCAACATATTTTACTAAGTCTGGTCTGAATTTCAACTTGGCCAAACCATTCTACTTTCTCTTCTTCCTCCTGAATAAGCTTTTGGTTGTTGTTAGACATCATTCTGGCTATTACTTCTTTTCTAGCAATGTCATACAGAATGGGTGCAATGGGGAGTGACAGCTTATTAGTTTTACTTCAACTATTTTGAAGTAAAGAGGTACATACTTGATACAAAACATACAGTACAAACAGACATTTTCCTGCTAACATGCTGAAATACCGACAGTTTGCTGATCTAAGGCCATACAGTATATCACTTTTATCTAAAAAGCACACAGTATCATTCTGCTTTAAGAAAAGGGAGCATTTCTTGTATACCTACAAACAGTAGGGTTGCCAGATTAGAAAATTAGAAATATGGGACACTCTTAAAATCTCTCTCTATATTACTATATATAGTATATAAATTTATAATTGCCCCCTACACACCCAGACCAAAATATTATATAAAAGTAGAGACATAAGTTAAAAACATAAAGCTAGGATTTTAATGGGTTATGAGGAAAACAAAAGTAAAATCATTTGAAAATTATTTAATACAAGCTAAAAAAAATTTTGTAAAAGTGAAATAATTTGAAAATATTTATTTAATACAGACAACAGAGAAATATTATTATTATTTAATACAGGCAGTTAGAAAAAAAGTGGGCCATGGCAAGTAGTAACGACACACTTTGTTGACACTGTATGTTGTAATGCTGATACAGAACTGCACAGCAGTGCGGCTGAAGAGCAAAACGGTAACAGTGTCTCTGTCCTCAGCCAACCATAGCAACTGAACAAGTTGCAAACAGGCAGCAAACACTAGTTTATTTTCATCAAGAGAATCTGAGAAAAGAAAGTATAATTACTTATAAAGTTACAACTAAGTACCGTGAGAAGGTAATAAAAATATTTTTTTATTATGACATTTGAAAATGAACTAAATACAGGACATTTGGATGTCCCTGAAAGGTCAGTACAGGACAGGGGACAAAATGATCAAATATGGGACATGTCCCATATATAAGGGACGTCTGGCAACCCTAACAAATAGGCAAGTCCCATAAACATATACGGTAAAATTCTTAGTGTGATTTTCAGCACATGTTAAAAATGGAGAGCTGAGAAAAAGATACCACATTCAGGAGATCATTAATGGCCTTGTTTGTAATTAGTACAATATTGGTTTCTCAGCTTTTCCTTATAATGTGATTTTTTGTGGTTTCCTTGAAAATGTATCTTATAACTCTTTGTGGATCTGCTGCTATTTGTGATGTACTAAATAAATTTTTAACTGTTTCTTATTTCAAAGATTTATTTGGACACTCCAACAACTGCAGTGTAAATAGTATAATCCAGGATTTCTGTGTGGTGGGTAAAGCCTGCAATGTTGGCCTCGTGCTGCTGAACAATAGTGCCTGCTGTGTTTTTAATATAACATCTAATACATATGTGAGTACTAAAGTCAGAATTTCTATTATAATTATATTGCTTTTATTTTTACTTTAATATGTGGTTTAAAAGATGTTGAACTGTCAATTTTTTTAATTCAGTAGCAACTTCTTAACATCCTGAATTAGCTTTTAAATCTCAGCTCCAAAGTCCATATAATGTCAACGCATAGGCCCTCAACAGCTAAATAATCTTCCCAGCCAATATATGTTGACACTAGCATTAGTATAACACAGTGATAAGTGCCGCTGCCTCACACCTCAAGCACCACTGTGGATTTTGCTCATTCTGTGTGGCATTTTTTTCAGGTATTATGAACAATGAATTGGGTTAAAAGGGCAGAATAAAAGGATGGAACAGGTCTCAATGATATCTTCCAATATATGAATTTTTTTTCCAAAAATTAAATAGTAAACTTTGTTCCACAATCTATAGTATTAGGTATAGACAGTGCAATGCACACTGCAGCATTCCCCAAATTACTGTTGTATCACACCACCAATTGCCAGACCCTTTGAACATTTAGCATGGGATAATGGCTGAATTTTAAGCCAAAATGTTGTTGGTTCCATTTCCACCTGTGCCTCACTGTATGGCCCTAAACACATTACCTAACTTGCCTCTGCTCCAGCTGTAGAAAATAGCTATAAATAGTTGCAATGTATCCTGATCCTCTAAATAACCCTTCATAAAGGCGTCAAACAAATGTTGTCCAGTATTGTTGTGAGATGAACAATATTGCTTCATAAAGGACACACTTCTCATTTTGCACAGTTTTGTATACATATACAGTATGTATTTGAAACTGAACCTGATGATTGGGAGGGCCCTGATCTATCCACGGCAACAGCTATTAGTGATAATAGACTGAAAATCAGGAGGTTTCTGATTCAGTGCTCACCTCCAGCTCCCTATGTGATGCAAGAACTGTACAATAACTGTAAAAAATATGTAAGTAATCGTAATATAGTTCTGTATTATGAAGAGCCTTGACCTGGTGTCCATAGGTGATTGAAAACTTTAAAAAACTTTTTTTTTTAATCTGTGTTGGTGAAGACCATTTACAAATGATGAAATCTACAAGTAAAATAACATGCCACATACTTTAATGGTTTATGACATTTGTTTTCTGGCAGTAGATTAACACACTTGTCTGTAGGCTTTCTTAAACAAAAGGAGCCTTCTCATAGGAGCTCTGACAAAAGAGCGACAACAATGCACACAAAATAAAGATTGACTGCAAGAAAAAATGACAAGAAAGGATATTAGAAAAGGCAGAACAAAAGCCACCACATAAACAAAATAAACAAAAAACTTGATTCCTCTCTGAGTCTAACTATAAGGGTAGTTACTGTAATTTTTATCTACTAGGTACAATAGGTTGCCCTTTATTCTACTACAAACTGCGTTTGCAGTATACTCTTCTAGGGAGACAAGGATAGTGCTCCCTCTAGTGGACCCTGGTATCTCTCTACCCTACATTTCCAGTGAGTCCTAAATGTAAATCTTTTTCTTATAGCAAAGGGCCAGGAAAACCTGTTAAATATAATTGTTGAGTATATTGTCCTGAGGAAATATAATACTTTTTCAGCCAGGACAAATTTATTTGATGGCGCCACTGCATTTAGCTCTCCTGAGGTACTCCACAAACTGGCATCGTCATAGGACCTTCTGGTAGATTTCAACTACTTGTATGGCTATAGCTGGTAGTGTGTGTATAACCTGACAAAGGCTTGCTGCTGTGCAAAACAACCATTGTCACATCCAAACGGCCAAATCTGCAACTGGCTGAAGAAGATTTCCTTTATAGCTGCAGTACAGAGGATGGTTTGTGTGCCACCTTTACTGTCTTAGAAAGGACAGTGAGAGAGAGGGTGCATCACCCCGACGAATTACTCGCCTCTGACAAAGGTCCTGTCTTGTACCATGTTATCCTGATTTGGTCCACCTCTATACTGTATGAAGTTTTTGGTATTACCTCTTTCCAAATCTATGACTAACCTGCACCATTAGTAAATTAGTAGTTGTTATTATAAACCTTCTAGCAACTTCTCCAGCTTGGTTCTGAATTGATTTTGAACTCCTGGTGCTTACATAATAGGCACTACATGGTGAAGTCACAGAATGTATTGTTGTTGCCCTACAATTATTAGATATCTCTTAGATCTTCCCAACCTTTCTTTCTGTCTTAGATCTTGCAATCAAGACTTGTTGGCGGTGCCTAAAACTAGGCTAAAATGAAAGATTGACAGTGTATTTGCAGTCTATGCCCCCAAAACTTTGGAATGGTCTTCTTCATTATATAAGAATAGACATTTAAAAAAAAAAACTTAAGACTTTCTTTTTCATTAGCTTGTATTGCTTCTATTGTTCTTTGTATGGTTTTATATTTTTTATGTTGAGCACTTAATATATATATATAATTTTGGTTTAGATAGATGCTATATAAATAATGGTACACTAACTTCCTTAAATGAGGTTTAAATCAAATAATGTAGCATTATGGAGAGATGTTATCTACCCTTTGTAAAAGTACAGCACCTCAAGCAGAAGGGAAGAGCAGTGTGGACTGAGTTTTAGCCATCTCTAAATTAATTACATTTAAATGAAGCCCTCAGTCATTTACTACAGTTCATGACATGGGTCAAATCACAAGTGACGCAGATAAAGGAAATCAAAATACACAGTGCAATCTGAAAAGTCAGATTTTCCAAAATCAGAAATCAGTTGTCTGTGTAAAGCATAAGGGAGGATGTTAGAAACTAAGATTTGTGGGGCACTGCACTAACAAAAACTGAATGCTCCATTTCAATAGAAACTCATGGAATCTACATGGACAATGCATATACAACAGAACTAATATGTAATTCCATCAAAAATATTGAAGTCTAGGTGTTTTTTTAAGTTTTATTGATTTTATTTGAAGAAAACATACATACAATACAATACATACAAACATCCATACAATCAAGTCAAGCTTAACAAGCCATAATTCAACCCCCACTCGACAGAAAGAGAGGAGAGCCTTCAACAAGAGCAAATCTTTAAAAACATCAAAGAGGGGAGAATGTCCTTTTCCCCAATATAAATGTTTATTCTAAGATTTGATTAATTAGATCTTGCTATATTTTTAAAAAGTTTTGAATAGATCCTCTAAGTGAGAATTTAATTTTTTCAAATTACAAATAGTATAGAACATCAGTTACTCACTGACTTATAACAGGTGGGTTTGGATTCTTCCAGTTGAGCAAGCAAAACCTTTAAAAATAATTAGATGTTAAGAAATATACATCTGTGGCAGGCACTGCACCATGCCCCCTGTTGTGTTAGGTGATAGGTGCATTGGGCTGAGGAAGTTTAAAATTTTCCAGTGATTAAGTCATTTTAGTATTTAAAGAAAAAAATGATCAAATCCCTGAAATATGAAGTCACGTTGAAATGAAAACTTAAAATTATAGTCTTTGATATATATTTTGAGGGTGTATTACTTCACTGTAAAGTTTTAAAAATGAATGTTAAAGATTTAACAAGATTATGAGTACTGGTATCAAAATGCTTTCTATGTACATAAAACCTCATAGTTAATAAGTGTATTTTTCATTTTTTTTTTATTACAGCAAGGCACAGAAAATTTCTGTACTTGGAAAATCCAGAAAATAAATGCATGCACGTCATTTTTTAAAACAGGTAATGTTACTATGCATAATGAGCTATGTATGGTTTGTTGTTATGTCAGTGTACATACAGCACCAGAGGTGGAACTGACTAGTGTAAGCTGTATTTTAGGGGTTCCAGTAGATGGTGCTGTCCTCTCTAAAATAAAGAAACTGCTCAGTATTTTATTCTTTAGCTGTCCAGAGCTTCAGCCAGAAACCCAGTTTAGATTTGGTTTGTTTCAGTATAATGTGACAATGTTAATATTTGCAAACATTATTAAATATTACTTCTGAGTAGTTATATATTTATTCATGCCCAAAATTGTTATTTATAAAACTGTCAAATCAACTAATTAATTTAAAAGTGTTTTCTAGACTTCTCTAACTTACCTTTTTATGTAGCTTTAGTAGATTTTACAAGTAATACATATTTCCCTGTTGTAAAGCATTTTAAAATTTAACATAATACCTGGAAAACAGGAAAAGGTTTTTGTGAACTTAAATTAGTGTTATGGGCTCCATTTTTCATTGTCTTTAGTGAAATATTGTATAAATGATAGTCTTTTGTTCTTATATTAAAATATAGTAAGAATACCTGTTAAGAGAAGAAAACAAATCTTTTCCTGTCATAGCAGTGAACTTAGGGCTGTAAATCACCAGGCAGATCCTTACTGCCATCTAGTGCAACTTATGTGAAATTTATTTTTTACTGATTTTATTTTTTAAAGATTTTCTCCTACATGAATAAAGAAACTACTTGCCTTTAAATCAATCAGTTATTTATTTTAAATCAAGATCCTCCAAGAAACCTGCACTGACTACTTCTGGCCTGTCATTAATATCTAAGTGTTCGATTTTAAAAACTTTTTTAGTATGCAAGACAATTAGCTGAACTGTGTTAACATTCTATATATACAGTGCCTTCAGAAAGTATTCAGACTCCTTCACTTTTTACACTTTTTTATTGCAGCCTTATGCTAAAATCATTTAAATTCATATTCATCAAGCAACACTTGAATTGTCATTATACCAGTATAAAGAAAAGAATTTCTTGCTTCTGATGGGTATTCATGCTTACTTTTCCCCATTTTTTTTTTTTGCATAATTTCATCCCTCGCAGCACAGACAATTGTCAAAATGTATTAGCTTCTACTTTTTTCTCAATAATGTCATCCTCTGCGAAAAGGCTGAGCTCTGAAGTAGCCAGTCTGCAATGAAAGCACTCCAAACAGATTCATATGCCAGTGAAAATACTGCCATGGCTTTTTTCTTTCAAGATATAAGAATTACTGTATGTTTCCTGGAGACTTGCTGCTCTGAAGAACACCACACAGTTGAGCTTCCAAGAAATCCAGAAGCTTCTGCAAAGTTAATAGGTGCAGAACAAAAAATAACAAAAGAGTATGCTGAGAACATCAGCAGACACACATGACAAGCAAAAAGAAGCTACTAGATTGTCAGGTTGCCAGCTTATCTGTAAAATCAATTCTGTGTCTACATTGCTCCATGCAGCCCGCACAGGTACTTAGTAATGTATTTTTTTCACTGTGGGTGTGGAGCGTTGCTTTGAGCTGATCTTTTAGACACTTTTTCTTTGGCTTGGTAATGTCATTTTGTTGTTGTTGTTTTTGTATCTGAAGACTGTTATTTTGGCTGCTTGTACTTGTTCCATCATTGCCTTGAGGTTTGTAAGCCCCATGCTGGCATGCATTGCTGCCCCTAGCCAAACTGGGGCTGAAACTAAAATCTTGTTCTTGGGCTCCCCCACTTCCCAGACTCCCCAACCTGCTCATCTCTGAATCCAATATTTTTGTATTTCTTAAAACAGCTTTAATATGAACAATAAATAATAAATAAACAAAGACGCATATCCCAAACCTAACTATAATTTTTTTTAAGTCAAAGAAAAATACTTGTTTTTTTAATTTATTCAAAACTTGAATGTGAATGTTTAGGGGTTTCTTCAGTCTCTGTTGCATATCACAATAGCACACGTCTACATTTTCTATGTAGCAAAGTCATCTATTAGATCATCACACGACAGCTTCTCTGCAATGTCTGAGTTGATGCTGATGAAAGCCAAGCTGCTTATATGTTCTTGTGACAAGGATGACCTCAAGCATGTCATGATGAACATACGTTTTAAAAAACTTCGCTCAGCAGATGCAACTGTAATTGACAGTGTTGCTGCAATCTGGAGGGCAATCCATAGATTTGGACTTTATTGGTATTTAATGACAATTATATACAAACTTATTTCCGTTATAAACAAATATTGTTATATACTATTTAATAATAATAATAATAGTTTGCTGTTACTCTTTGTTACTTGGCATAACTAACATATATCACTTGTGAAGTGATATAACAGCAAAAACAATTTCAATACTACTACTACCACTATTAGTACTACTACTACTAAATGCTACTACTACTACTATTAATAAAAATACTAATATAAAATACTACTACTAATAATAAAATAAAAACTACTAATACTGCTACTGAACATGCTTAATAAAGCACGGGCAATCCATTTAATATCAATATGAATATGAACCTGTCAAAGTGTCCTGGAGTCTACAATCACCTCTGTGATATTTCTGACTTTGATAGATAGATAGATAGATAGATAGATAGATAGATAGATAGATAGATAGATAGATAGATAGATAGATAGATAGATAGATAGATAGATAGATAGATAGATAGATAGATAGATACTTTATTAATCCCAAGGGGAAATTCACAAGTTTTTGAGGCACATACTTTTAAGTTCCTTCCTTTAAGGTCTCTACAGTTGTGTCTAAACAAGGAGAACCTCAATGCCCTAAACACACACATACACCTGTGAGGTTCTCCAAAGCTCAAAATGAGACTTGTACATGTATGTACTTTCCCCACAACTAGAAGTTTGAAGTCAGAAAGTTCTGGATCCAGTTACATAGGACCTGTTCAATACTAAATTCGCAGTGATGATACAGTATCATCATATGACATTTTCTCATAAATATTTCTATTGACAAAATGGGCTCAGGTTGCATCAATGGCTATGGAAATTGCTTCCTACGTTGAATGGCTTGCATACTTATGCAACTCCACTGTATTATAGATGCTGAATATGATTTATGCTGTAACCAACTACTTATGATTATTTATGATGATAGGAATGAATGCCTCAGTGATTCATATATACTGTATAGACTCCTATTGCAATGGAACAGTGATGTTTTAAAGCAGGCATGTCAAACTCACTACCATTGGTGGGCCGCTTCGACTGCCATACGTGCGTCAGCGGGCCACACTGTAACATACTGAAAACTTTAAAAAATGTAACACTTAAAGTTTAAAGAAAAGTAATTTATTTCCATACAATCTCCATACAACTGCGTACAATTAGAGTCTTAGCCTCTTAGCTAGGTCCTTATATTATTATAATTTATTCATTACATTATATTCATTGCTTATTTACTGTAGGAGTTTTACAGTGTGAGATCTATTTCTTTTGTCCCGACATTTGCCATCTCTTGTTAGTAACCAGTTCGTCAATATCAGGCTTGAAATCTTGAGCAGCTGCAACTTTTATGAGGGATGAAAGGTGCTCGACGGTAAGTCTTGAGCAATGTTGGGTTTTGGTAGCTTTCATTAACGAAAACAATTGCTCATAAAGATAAGTGCTTCAGAACATAGACAGTACTCTCGATGCCAACTTACGGATCTGCACATACGAGGGTGGCAGGTAAGCATACAAGACTGGCACACCAACTTTGTTGTATTTTGCCTTCAGAATAGAATCTGACTGCAGATCAGTCAATTCCATTTGGATATTCTCAGGCGCATTCTCAACGTTGTAAGAGTATGGTGACGTAAACAGCGCAAAATCCTGTTCGTGTGAACTGAAATTACGAAAGCGCTCACTGAATTCATTGCTCAGTAATTCAAGTTGGAAAACAAATCCTCCAAAAATCAAATTTTACTTTACTAAGTTTACTTCAAAGTTTATATTGTAAAATAAGCCAATATGCAAAAAGCCCCCTGACCTACAATAATTTTACAAACTCAAAATCACAAACATTTGTTAATAAACAACTCACCAACTTCTCGCGTCCACTTCAGATCTTCAGCTGTAGTCTGCACTAACTGTTCGTTACAATACTAGCACAAAATTACATAAAACTAGAGCAAAAAAAACGTAAAAATATGCGAGCTATTACTACTCATGATGGTCAGTTCTGCCCAGTGGCCAGTCTCAGCAGCCCAGCCAATAGTGTAGCCTGCCAAGGGCGGCTCTAGGCTCATGGCGGCCATGGGCAGAGAAAGAATCGACGGCCCCTTCACCCGCCAATGCCAATATGGTATCTTATGCACGGTGGATGGCCACGTCCGTTGCGGACACTGCATAGCCGTCTTGTGCTCATGTCACGCATCTATATGTGCGTGTCCATAACTTGAAAACTAAGTGGCGGCCCATGATATTCTCATCACGGCAGAACGTTATAATACTACATATACTGTAGCTTACTGCTCCGACTCGAGGAACATTAGTAAATACAGTGTACTAATTAACAAGAAACACAATATTTTTCGGCCACATTGCCATCAGCTATGTCGTTATTTTCTCTTTCTGTTTTATATTCAATATATATTGGCGTGGCGGCCCTGTGCAGGTGCACAGTTTGCACATGCCTAAGGCCGCCCCTGCTGACAGGCTGCTGCAGCCTAGCACTACAGTTGTGACGTCGCTGCTCATTAACTTTGGACAAGGCTCGTGGCTATACTAGCGGATGACATTTCCGGTACCATAATGCCATGGGAAATGCGCTTTTGTCAGAAGGCAGAAGTAAGAAAAGTCAATAAGTAACGCTGAAGATGCAGAATGATTCAATCACAAATGACAGTAATCATTTTGTGCAAGTTTAGTGCTAACTAGGATCTGTCATGCGGGCCGCACAGATTTCTGTTGCGGGCTGCATGCGGCCCGGGGGCCGCGTGTTTGACATGTCTGTTTTAAAGCCAGTGAAACCTACAGCCTAGATCTGGAAAACATTGAAGTTGTCAGAGAAGATGCAATACTGATTACTAAGTACTTTTAATGGACAGGATAAATTTGTGTTGTTGCCTTTTTGTAGCTGTTCTTGCATTTCTGTCCTGCTTTAAGGATGTTTCTGGCTGCTTTCAGCAACTCCATGATTTCAAATTTGAAAAGTGCATCTTAGGTTTTGAACAGTGTATGTACTTCTCTAGTCTAGAGGAAACAAGTAAAGCTATGTTGCCTTGTTGTAAACTTTGAAGTGGCATAAGAAATACAAGAGGGAAAAGCACTTAAAAAGGCTGCAGGCTCCAGGAGATGATTTGAGGATGCACATGTTTACCTGATGGATTTAATAAAGAGGGAGCTGACCACACCATCCTTGGAATAGAGAAATAACAAGTTGTTAAACAGATAACAAACTACGTCATCCTTGGGGCACAAAACAAAAATAGAGAAAGAAAGGAAGCAAAAAAATGGACTGACCAGAAGGACCTATTTCTGTCTGATGTGGATATTAATGTAAACAATATTTTAACCAAAAACAATTAATGGAAACAAGTATGATACAGCAATTTAAGCCTTAATTAATAAGTGTATGCCCAGGCATTCTATGTAGAGGCACTTGCTGCAAGAGATTCAGACAGCATCATCATAACTTGCCTACAGGTTCAAAGACTATAAGATGCTCAAACAAAATCTATGACAGACAGACAATAAAGTAAAAAGTGCAGTGCTGCCGGCCATCATGTATGCCCGTGCCTTTGTTGGTTGGTCTATATCATTTTGGAAAGTGTACTCAAACACTTAAATGCTTTTCAAAATTTTCTGTTGAACTGGTGAAACAATATGTATTGGTAATGTTTTCTGATGTATTAGCAGAACTTGTTGATTTCTAGTAAAGATAAAGGAAAGTTGGTACTGGAGTGAGTATTATAGGAGAGTTGTCTTTGCTATGCAACAGAGCAGGGGTTTTGAATACTTGTTAAAAAGCATCACTGGCTACTTTAGTTTTTTTTTTTTTATTAAGGACCTTCATGCTATTTAGAATAATGACAAGATTGATGTGAATCCTTTTCTTGAAACTTGTATTTGTTGGTTTTCATTTTCTTTAAAACAACCACAATAATAATAATAATAATAACATGTCATAGACAACATGGGATAGCTGGCATCTGGGCTGGGATGGATGGTTCCTTACCTGGCCGGGACACCCATACAATGGGAGGATGTGGATGGAAGGTGATGGTTGGTGATACCCTTCATGGTCAGAAGGTTGTCATAGTAAAAGGACAGAGGCACACTGCCTTTCAGGGACATGTGTTCTCCCAATAGCATGGGTGACAGCACCCTCTGGGAGGGCTCCCATTTGGACACCCTCATAGCTGCATGGAAGTTGCAATTCTGGTTGGCAGCCAAGTTGGGGTCCTTGTATGCCAATAGAGATAGCTGCTGGGAGCAGGCAACGAAAGGTTCTGCCTGACCCGGAAGTGCTTCCAGTTGGCAGCCTTGTTACACTGGATGTACTCCCTGGTCCAGTTTAAAAAGGAGCTGCTCCTGCTTCCTGGGAAAGGAGTTGGGTGAAGCTCACCAAGAAGGAGTGGAAGAGGAAGAGTTGTATTGTTGGAATTATGGGTTGTTTAAAGAAGAAGCCTATAAAAAGTATATTGTAAAACAAATATAGTTTATTTGAACCTGGGACAGTTGTGTCTGGGGTTTGGGGTTCACTGATGTCCCTTATAGGCCACAACAGTCGTAAAAATATAATAATCATATAATAAACCTAGGAGACACAATTGTGGTAAAATAAAGTTAAACAATCAACAGGGGGGTGGGAATGCATTGCTAAAGACTGATTTAATTAAAAGGATAAGCATCTCCCAAATCAGATTACATTAAAACTTGAGTTAAAATGCCATCCTCACTTGTACACAGCCTTGACTGGTGACACTCTTGGTTTGCTAAAAAGCTCCCTTATGTCATGCATTGAATGGATAGCAATATGGCATTCTTTGAATATGCTGGCATTGACACAGTAGTCATGGATAATTATTTAAAGATGATTATTATACTTTGATTACATTGAATTATTTCATTAAATTGGGCTAGTCAGTGTGTTTCTGTGACCTAAATTAAATTTATATATTTATAATTTATGGTTTTGGTGTCTCTGTAACCATAAGGCATTTATTGTTAAGCTGGCAGTTTAAGAACATGTCATCTTTCCTTAAGGTACATTTACACTGCAGCTCAATTCAACTGTTTTATTCTTGTGATACAGATACAGAATTTTTAGAAAAGAATGAACAGCAAAAAAAAAAAAAAAGGAATCTCAGCCTTTCAGATTAGATTTAAACCACTTGTATATTGTATGTGGTAAAAAATCTGATATAGACATGTGACTTAAATATGACCTGCGTTTGAATGCTTGAATCAGAATTACAAGCTATGACTGGACATCCTGAAGTTCATCTTCTTGGGGTACTCTGAAATAGTTAGGCATTGCAACATAGCACAAGGCCCTTCAAATGTCATAGGCAAACAACACACTGCTGACTTGCTGGTTCAACTATGTGCAGTACTCTACAACTGTTATCTGCCAGTACAGCCCATTTGGTAGATGGGTTCTGATGGAAATGTTTACAGAGTCTTGTGGAAAGACATTAATGAAAGTAAATGGTCTGGTTAAAATTCTACAATGGTCAAACCACTGTTTTGCACTAAACACCATGTCAATTTGGTTTCAACATACAGACTCAACAGTGTGAACTGTGCTTGAACCAACAACTGACCTTTGTAATTTCTCGTCCTTACCTTAACAAGACGACAATTTCTTAGATATCCTGCACTGAAAACAATGTGAAGTAAAGCAGTAACCAACAACATGTTTTTATTAACGGCTATGTAATCACATCTCTCTTTTTGTAATATAACAAGGCACATTCAAGACAGATATCTGTATACAGTCATATCAGATTTGTACCACTTGCAAAAGCAATTTCATCAGTCAACAACAAAACTGGATCTCAGCCAAAAACCTGAATTAAGTCACTTTTAGTTGCAGTGTGAAAGTAGCCTTAGAACCCTGTACCAATATAAAAACTCAAATACATCCATATCCAGTTTTACCATTGTAAAGTTTCTCTAGCATCACTTTAGAACTGGGCATTGCCCCCCACCCATTGACCAGAAATGTTGATAATCAAAACAGTAAACCGTTATAATTGTTTGCATTTGACCTCTTTTGGTGAACAGAGCTTTTGACAGCCTTCTTCAGCCTTTTCAATGAAGCATATATGTTTTCAATGTGCTGTGTCTTTGAAAAAGGCTGTCTTATGTGACTCTGAGCTTACCTAAAGACACTGTCAAATACCACAGTCACCTCAGGGCAGTGAGTCATCATTTTAATATTCATAAAAACAATTTGTTATACCTTTTATTAATCTATTTTATATTTTTTCTTATTGTTTACTTATTTTATCATTAATATGCTGATTGCAGTGCCATATTGTGTCCAATTCTTTTTTAGATAGTGGCTGCCATTTTGTAGTTGTCTCACTTGACACAACAGTCCTGTGAGTAATCATTCTGTATCTATATAAGATGAAAGTGCACTGCATTTGGTATCTAAACATTGGATCAAATTAACATGAGAAAGGATGTTAGCTATGGTTTAGGGCAGTGGTCCCCAACCTTTTTGACAGCAAGGTCCACTTCATTAGATGCAAATTTTTCCACGGACCGGTCGGGGTGGGGTTGGTTGGGGGGGCAGTTTTATACACAATTTACATAACATTTCTATTATTATTAAAGTTATTAAGCAGTTCGCATACGTTTGCAATCTGAGATTTTTCTTCTTTTTTTGCATATAACAAAGACATATGCTTTACATTTGCCAATCCAACAGATTGCACATCACAAACATTTACACTGCAATCTTTTTTTCGTGTCTGCCGTTTCTATAGGAGGGTGACAATGAGTTAAATTCCAATGGATGTTTTTCAAATGTTGACAAGCAATAAGCAAAAGGAATCAATGAAAACCACAGACAACAAAAACAGCAAAAAAAAAAAAAAAAAAAAACAGTACGAGGAAAGTTCGAAGAAAGTGATTTTTTTACAATGTTTCTGTTTGGGGATCGTTGTGCAAACGTGCACATCTGAGCTGCGACCACAGATCTAACTGCTCTGTGGATGATTCGTTCAAGCATTTCAAGGTCACTTCGTTGTAATGAAAGTATCTGTTGAATGTACTTCGTAGTAACGTGATTTCCGTAGACTCATGTCATATGGGGAAACTGTCGGACCATAAAAATACTTTGTTGTAATAGTCTCTCACCTCGGTCTCTCTCCTCTCTGTGCGTTCTGAAAAGTCTGAGTGAGTCGCCGTTGCCGGCAGTTCTCTCGTGGCCCGGCTGTCAGACGGCTGCGGACCGGTAGTGGGCCGCAGACCGGGGGTTGGGGACCCCTGGTTTAGGGAATCAAATACTAATTAGACCTTTGGCGATTACTATTTTTGCCCAGTGGGGGCTGGGTGGTCTTGTGGCCTCGGAACCCCTAAACATTTTGTTTTTTTTTTCTTCAGCCCTCTGGAGTTTTTTTTTTTCTGTTCTACCTGGCCATCTGACCTTACTTTACTCTTTGTTACTTAGTATTGCCTAAGCTTATTTTTATATTTTTCTTTTTTCTTTCTTCATCTTGTAAAGCACTTTGAGCTACATCATTTGTATGAAAATGTGCTATATAAATACATGTTGTTATTTTTGACTATAGTTTTGGTTTGAGAGTTCTGGTTTTTAGACTTTGGTTCTTTTCATTTGTTTAGTATTTTGACAGCAGCCTATTTTTGAGCAGTCTCTGCCTGCCCCTTTTTGATCTTTTCATTTGCTGGTTATTTTTATTATTTAATAACCATCATTAATCACTATTCAACTCTTATTGAGCAAAACCGCTGTAATTCTTGTTTATATTTAATTTTTTTTGAGGCTTTCCTGAGGCTTTAATATTGTATTATAGATCACCACTTGCAATTCTACTTCATCCTTGATTGAATTGATTTGTGAACTATATGCTTTTTTCTGTACTTTAATCTTGGGTTAGCATTTCTGGTTTTGACCTTGTCTGTTCTCCTGGTCCTTCCTCATAAACTTTTTCAGGCTTTCATTTCAAAGACAGACTAAAATCTCAGATCAACATGAGTGATCCTGAGAAAGGGCATATGTTTAGAATGAGAGAGAATTGCAGTGGGAGGTGAAAAAAATAAAGGAACAGGTAACAGATCTTGCCTCAGATCTTTACAATGACATGTTTTGATACTGTAGTGTCTAGCTAAAGAAATAAGGCTACAGAAATGAGCAGATAATAATAATAATCAGCTTAAGAGAGTTGCAAACTATGGCAGGGGCTATTATGAAAAAAGAAAATCTGTCATTATGGGGAAAATAAGTGTAGACAGTCAAAACTGTTTTAAACATCTATTTTCAATGTCTACAATTTTAAATAACAAGGTGGTTTCTGCATTAGTTGATTGCAGAATTTTATTAGTAAGTCCTTCTTAAAGGAACTTGGGATGTGTCCTATCACTGTAAATTTCAAACCAGGGGTAGTATCAACTGATGGTAAACCCATTTGAAGTAGGTTGTTACAGTTTATATGTCATCCATTTGAGCTGCAAGTAGGTCTGTTCTATAAAGAAATTAGCATTTTGTTTTGTTATTTGATTATCCATTTCTTATCTCATTTAGGGTGTGCCCTGTTATTAAAGCAAATCCATGTATTGACCAGAAGACCAAAGGCATACAAAAATGGAGCTCCTGGTGTTATGAAAATGGTTTAAATATTAATTTTTGTAAATCTGTCTTTTGCTCTAGTGTCACCTTCCTTCCACCTGAAAACAGTGAATTTCAAGATGTAAGCAACAACAGCAACATTTATTTATGTAGCACATTTTCATACAAATGGAGTAGCTCAAAGTGCTTTACAAGATGAAGTAAGAAAA
Source organism: Erpetoichthys calabaricus (assembly GCF_900747795.2). Classification (NCBI taxonomy): domain Eukaryota; kingdom Metazoa; phylum Chordata; class Cladistia; order Polypteriformes; family Polypteridae; genus Erpetoichthys; species Erpetoichthys calabaricus. Next base: position 69,143,692 of record NC_041395.2, read on the forward strand.
GTTTATAAAAACATAAGATTAGGCAATACTAGAGAAACAGAGAATGAAGTAAGATCCGAAGGTGGGATGGGAAGTAAGATGGGAAGACGGAAAAAATTGGAGAAAAAAAAAATCTGCAGGGGTTCCAAGGCCGCAAGACCACCAAGCCCCCACTAGGCACTCTACCAAACATAATTGATATAAATCAGTCCTCATGGTTTTCAGGCTTCATGTGAAAGAATTTGATGATAATAGCCTTGTGGACATCAGGGGTACTGCCTTCAATCCATCAATGTAGGGACTGCAAGGTGCCTTGATCGGATCGGGTAGTGGTGGTAAAGATTGCCAACACACAAAAAAAAAGGACAAAGAACAGCAGAGAAAAGTAGGGATTAGTACAGATTGCAGAGTCATGAAGAAAATGATAATTCAATGCATATACAGTTTATCAGGGGTACACTTAAATGTAGCTATGAGAAAACCAAGTTAAAATGTTTGTTTTTTAGCAGTTCTTTTAAATGCTCCACCATATTAGCCTGGTGAATTTCTATTGGTAAGCTATTCCATATTTTAGGTGCATAATAGCAGAAGGCTGCCTCACCACTTCTTTTAAGTTTAGCTCTTGGAATTATAAGCAGACCCTCATTTGAAGATCTATGGTTACGATTTGGAGTGTAAGGTGACAGGCATTCCAAAGTAGAGGATGGAGCAAGATTATTTAAGACTTTGCAAACAATTAGAAGTATTTTAAAGTCAATTCTGAATGGCAAGGGTAACCAATGTAACAGAATCAAAACTGAAGAGATGTGCTCAGATTTTCTTTTCCTAGTTAAGATCTGCCAGCTGTATTCTGCACTAGTTTCAACCGATTGAAGTCTTTCTTGGGTAGTGAAAGGAGATACAGTAATCTAGTCGACTGAAAACAAAAGCGTGAACTAATTTCTCAGCATCTTTCAATGATATAAGAAGTCTAACTTTTGCTATATTTCTTAAGTGAAAAAATGCTGCCCTAGTGATCTGATTAATATATGATTTAAAATTCAGGTCACAGTCAACAGTTACCCCTAAATTCTTTACCTCTGTCTTGACTTTTAATCCTAATGCATCAAGTTTATTTCTAATCTCATTATATCCATCATTGCCAATCACTAAAATTTCAGTTTTCTCTTTATTTAGCTTGAGAAAATTACTACTTATCCACTCAGAAACACAAGTAAGACATTGTGTTAGTGAAACAACAGAGTCGGGGTCATCAGGTGCTATTGATAAGTACAGCTGCGTGTCATCAGCATAGCTGTGGTAGCTCACATTATGCCCCGAGATAATCTGACCTAACGGAAGCATGTAGATCGAAAAGAGCAGCGGACCCAGGATAGAGCCTTGTGGAACACCATATAGAATATCATGTGTCATCGAAGTACCACAACTAACAAAGAATTTTCTACCTGCCAGGTAGGATTCAAACCAATTTAAGACACTGCCAGAGAGGCCCACCCACTGACTAAGGCAATTTCTAAGAATATTGTGATCAATGGTATTAAATGCGGCACTCAGATCTAAGAGGATGAGAACAGATAAATGGCCTCTGTCTGCATTTACCCACAAGTCATTTACTACTTTAACGAGTGCAGTTTCTGTACTGTGATTTGTTCTGAAAACCGACTGAAGAATAGCATGTTTATTGAGGTGGTCATTTAGCTGCATAATGACTCCCTTCTCTAGAATTTAACTTAAGAAAGGCAGGTTAGAAATAGGTGTAAAATTTTCATATTCAAAGGAGTCGAGATTATTTTTATAACGATGAATTTACTATGTCAAGCACACCATCAATTAGCACATCACGTATTTCTTTGAAAATGCTTGTTGGTATTGGATCAAAGATGCAGGTGGTGGGTTTCACTTGAAAAATTATTACAAGCAAAGTCTTCAGCAAAAATTTCTTTCAAAAGTTATCCCCTCAAACCATGATTGTCCAATAGAATTACCCAATGTTCCTTTCCTAAAGCGAAAATTTATGCTCTCAGTTGAATGCAATATTTAGATATGGAAGAATCTGTTAAGGATAATTTAGAAAGCGGTTTATTGTGCCATCCAATAGTCCAGTGGGAGCTGTTTTGTTTCCTTCATTGAGAAGAAAGATAAAGGTTTAAAACTCTGTATTGCATATTGGGAATTGAACCAAATTAGTCAAGAATAATGATCCCCTTCCCTGTATCTCTTCAGTCAAGTTAATGATTCATCAATCTTTTCAAAACTCGACCTTAGTAGTGCATATTACCTAATTCATATACAAAAGGGGGATAAGTAGAAAACTACCTTCAATACTGCCATTGGGTATTATTAATATCTGTTAAGGCCATATGGTCTTTCCAGTGCACCAGTAGTATTTCAAGGATTTGTTAAAGATCTGTTCAGGAACGTACTAGGCATTTATGCATTGGCTTACATAAATGATATTCTAATATTTTCTAAAGATTTGGAGACTCATATTTTGCATGTTAAGGAGGTAAAGAAGCACCTTCAGGCTAACAACTTTTTTGTGAATTTCGAAAAATGTCAATTTCATACTGGTAGAGTGTTGTTGCTGGGTTATGACATTTCTTCTTAAAAAGGTTTGGCTATGGATCAATCAAATCTTTTTTGCAATTTTGAATTATGAAAACACCTGAGAGTGTTTAACAAAAATAGTATTTTTTACCCATCCATCCTCTTCCGCTTATCTGAGGTCGGGTCGCGGGGGCAGCAGCTTGAGCAGAGATGCCCCGACTTCCCTCTCTCTGGCCACTTCTTCTAGCTCTTCCGAGAGAATCCCAAGGCGTTCCCAGGTCAGCTGGGAGACATAGTCCCTCCAGCGTGTCCTGGGTCTTACCCGGGGACTCCTCCCAGTTGGACGTGCCCGGAACACCTCACCAGGGAGGCATCCAGGAGGCATCCTCATCTGACTACTCTTGATGCGGAGGAGCAGCGGCTCTACTCTGAGCCCCTCCCAGATGACTGAGCTTCTCACCCTATCTTTAAGGGAAAGCCCAGACACCCTGCGGAGGAAACTCATTTCAGTCCGCTTGTATTCGCGATCTCGTTCTTTCGGTCACTACCCATAGCTCATGACCATAGGTGAGGGTAGGAACATAGATCAACTGGTAAATTGAGAGCTTCGCCTTACGGCGAAGCTGCTTTTTTACCACGACAAACCGATGCAGAACCCACACCACTGCGAATGCCGCACCGATCCGCCTGTCGATCTCACGCTCCATTCTTCCCTCACTCGTGAACAAGACCCCGAGATATTTGAACTCCTCCACTTGAGGCAGGATCTCGCTCCCCACCCTGAGAGGGCACTCCACCCTTTTCCGGCTGAGGACCATGGTCTCGGATTTGGAGGTGCTGATTCCCATCCCAGCCGCTTCACACTCAGCTGCGAACCGATCCAGAGAGAGCTGAAGATCACGGCCTGATAAAGCAAACAGGACAACATCATCTGCAAAAAGCAGTAACTCAATCCTGAGTCCACCAAACCGGACCCCCTCAACGCCCTGGCTGCGCCTAGAAATTCTGTCCATAAAAGTTATGAACAGAATCGGTGACAAAGGGCAGCCCTGGCGGAGTCCAACTCTCACTGGAAACGGGTTCGACTTACTGCCGGCTATGCGGACCAAGCTCTGACACCGGATGTACAGGGACTGAACAGCCCTTATCAGGGGTTCCGGTAACCCATACTTCTGGAGCACCCCCTACAGGATTCCCTGAGGGACACGGTCGAACGCCTTTTCCAAGTCCACAAAACACATGTAGCACTGGTTGGACGAACTCCCATGCACCCTCCAGGACTCTGCTAAGGGTGTAGAGCTGGTCCACTGTTCCGCGACCAGGACAAAAACCACACTGTTCCTCCTGAATCTGAGGTTTGACTGTCCAACAGACCATCATCTCCAGAACCCCCGAATAGACTTTTCCAGGGAGGCTGAGGAGTGTGATCCTTCTGTAGTTGGAACACACCCTCCGGTCCCCCTTCTTAAAGAGGGGGACCACCACCCCGGTCTGCCAATCCAGAGGCACTGTCCCTGATATCCATGCAATGTTGCAGAGAAGTGTCAGCCAAGACAGCCCTACAACATCCAGAACCTTGAGGAACTCCGGGCGTATTTCATCCACCCCCGGGGCCCTGCCACCAAGGAGTTTTTTGACCACCTCGGTGACCTCAGTCCCAGAGATTGGGGAGCCCACCTCAAAGTCCCCAGGCTCTGCTTCCTCATTGGAAGGCATGTTAGTGGGATTGAGGAGGTCTTCGAAGTACTCCCCCCACCGACCCACAACGTCCCAAGTCGAGGTCAGCAGCACACCATCCCCACCATATACAGTGTTGACACTGCACAGCTTCCCCCTCCTGAGACGCCGGACCGTGGACCAGAATCTCCTCGAAGCCATCCGAAAGTTGTTCTCCATGGTCTCTCCAAACTCCTCCCATGCCCGATTTTTTGCCTCAGCAACCACTGAATCCGCATTCCGCTTGGTCTGCCGGTACCTATTAGCTGCCTCCAGAGTCCCACAGGACAAAAGGGACCAGTAGGATTCCTTCTTCAGCTTGACAGCATCTCTCACCGCCAGTGTCCACCAACGGGTTCGGGGATTGCCGCTACGACAGGCACCAACCACCTTACGGCCACAGCTCTGGTCAGCCGCCTCAACAATAGAGGCACGGAACATGGCCCATTCGGACTCAATGTCCCCCACCTCCCTCGGGACATGGTCGAAGTTCTGACGGAGGTGGGAGTTGAAGCTGCTTCTGACAGGGGGCTCTGCCAGACGTTCCCAGCAGACCCTCACAACATGTTTGGGCCTACCAGGCCTGACGGGCATCCTCCCCCACTATCGAAGCCAACTCACCACCAGGTGGGGATCAATTGACAGCTCCACCCCTCTTTTCACCCAAGTGTCGAAGACATGTGGCCGCAAGTCTGACGACACGACCACAAAGTCGATCATCGAACTGAGGCCTAGGGTGTCCTGGTGGCAAGTGCACATATGAACATCCCTATGCTTGAACACGGTGTTCGTTATGGACAATCCGTGACGAGCACAGAAGTCCAATAACAAAATACCTCTCGGGTTCAGATCGGGGGGGACCATTCCTCCCAATCACACCCTTCCAGGTCTCACTGTCATTGCCCACGTGAGCATTGAAGTCTCCCAGCAGTACGAGGGAATCCCCAGAAGGTATGCCCTCTAGCACCCCCTCCAGGGACTCCAAAAAGGGTGGGTACCCCAAACTGCTGTTCAGTGCATACACACAGACAACAGTTAGGACTCGTCCCCCTACCCGAAGGCAGAGGGAGGCTACCCTCTTGTCCACCGGGGTAAACCCCAATGTACAGGCTCCAAGTTGGGGGGGCAATAAGTATGCCCACACCAGCTCGGAGCCTCTCACCGGGGGCAACTCCAGAGTGGTAGAGAGTCCAGCCCCTCTCAAGCAGATTGGTTCCAGAGTCCAAGCTGTGCGTCGAGGTGAGCCCGACTATATCTAGCCGGAACTTCTCAACCTCGCGCACTAGCTCAGGCTCCTTCCCCGTCAGAGTGGTGACATTCCACGTCCCAAGAGCCAGCTTCTGTAGCCGAGGATCGGACCGCCAAGGTCCCCACCTTTGGCCAACACCCAACTCACACTGCACCCGACCTCCTTGGCCCCTCTCATAGGTGGTGAGCCCTTGGGAAGTAATATTGTTTAGTGTTTGCAAACTATTATAGATGTTTTATACTCAATTTTAGATCTATAATTGCGCCCATCACTTCTCTGACCAAGAAATTTAAGAAATTTGATTGCACTTTGAAGACACAAGAAGCTTTCGGTAAACTAAAGTCTTTCTTGACTAATGCTTCCGTCTTGAGACACTCTGACTTTTCCTATCAGTTAATTTTAGAAGTAGATGCATCTAGCATTGGTGTGGCAGAAGTACTGTCTCAAAAATATTCTAATCAGAATCTATTTCACCCATGTGCATTTTTTATGAAGAAATTTTCTCTCCAGAACAGAACTATGATGTGGGTATTTGTGAACATCTGACCATAAAACAACTTTAGAGGAATGGAGACACTGGCTGAAAGGGGCAAAATTCCCATCCCTTGTTTATGCTTACATCAAGAGTTTACTTAAAATCTACTAAACAAATGAATGCTCCACAAGGTAGATATGCATTTGTTCATTAGTAGGTTCAATTTTGATATTCCTTATCACTCAGGTAAAAAGAATGGCAAAGCAGATGCTTTGTCATCAGTTTTTGAACTTGATGACAGTCCATGTAAACCAGAGCCAATCTTACCATCTGATAAATCTCTAGGAGCTATTATTTTGTCCTCGGTCACAACATCTGAAGACCAAATTCAGGCAGCTCAATCTTCTATCCCCATCTCCATTAAATTATCACCTGCAGTATATTATGTTCCTACACACTTGTGTAGTAAAGTGCTGGATTGGACTCACAGCAGTAATATTTTTGGAAATCAAGGAGTTTTCCAGACATTGCACACACTTCAAAACAAAATTTTAAATTGGAAAATATGCAAGGGAGACAAAAGATTACATTTCAATTGATGAGATCTGTTGTCATACAATATCCTTTCAAGGATTACCCATTGGGTTATTACCACCCATTTCATAAATTTCTCATCTCTGAGAAGTGATGGATTTCATTACAGATCTACCACCCTTTAATGGTTAAAGCACACTTTTTGTAGTAGTGGATCACTTTTCAAACAATGCCCATTTCATCTGAAGACTCTCAAGAAATTTCCCTCTGCAAAAGGTCTACCTACTATTTTTTTTAAACATATATAGTTAGGTTACGTGGATTTCAGACTGTGGACCACAACTTATGTCCAGGTTTTGGAGAACATTTTGTGAACTTATGGGCTGTTTTGTAAGCCTATCTTTTGCATATCATCCAGAAACCAATGACCAAATGGAAAGGATGAATCATAACTTGAAGAAATATCTCCACTATACAATATATTCAAATTATAATTCGTCTTTTACCTCTTCATCAGTACCCAGTGTAACTGATTATCTTAAGCATTTCTGTTGTAATTGGAAAGTGGTTCAGGAGAAGCTTAAGATGGATGGTGACTCTGCAAAGCGATATGAGGATCACAGCAAGAGCTTCTTTTTTTTAAAGTTGGGAGAGAGTATGGCTTGCCACTTGGGATATCTTGCCATCCTGTGAACTGGAACCTCAACATATTGGAACCTATGTTGTCAGGAAATGTGTTCGAGCAAACCTGTCCTACCTTACCCTAGATTGGTGCCTCTCTTGTAACTCACATTTATATTTAATTTTTGGGGCTTTACTGAGGCTTTACAATTATACATTTTTTCTAGGGTTTTTGGACCCAGACAATCTGTTTTTGACAATTGTTTCACATTTTGAGCCCTTATTTAACAGTTTATATTTTTTTAACATTATGTTAACGTTCAACATTATTTTCCATGCCATTTTGTTTTTCCAAATGGCGCCACCATTTTGTAGGTTTTGTGGCACTCATTACCATAGTAACACATTCCATAATGCTTTGGGATGGTGCAATATTATCTATCAGTGCGACTGTATAAAAGTAACCTCTTGTACTTCTAGTTCATCTGATATTAAATTTATTTTGTGAATTATGTGCTTGTATGTGTGAAATTTTGGGATAAGACTTTTGTTCTGTACTTTGACTTTGATTTTGCATTAGCATTTCTGGTTTTGTTGTTTATTTGATCTCTAGTTTTTGACCTTTGATATTTTTTTCACCTCCTGTCCTGGAGCGTGAAAATATTTGCCTATCAAAAAACAGATTTTATCATTCACATCTTAGATGACTTGTGCATTAATGCGTTACTGCTCACAGTTAAGAAAAGCAGCCTCATTCTTGTTAAGTGCCCTTATACCAATATTAGTGCAGTAAATTACTCCAATTACATTAAGAGAACTGGACACCATTGTAAATTGTCTTTTTATGTTGACAAAAATATGTTTTATGTACATGTACCTACCCTATGTGAAAACTGTAGTGCCTTGCCAGTCTGTTAATGGCTTCCAGAACAGCAGGCATAATGGAGTGGAGCTTGGCTGAGATACTGTTTACTTGTCGACCACTTCTCAGTTCCCTGAGAAGTGATAGCAAGTAGCTTTTAAAACCAAAAAATATTTTTAAGTGCAAATACATAGAATTTCCCTCTTAAAAGGGAAATACAGCCTGTTCATCATATTCATCAATGCTGAAGTGTAGTATGTTTATCATGTCAACGCACATTATAATAACGGCACAGTGATATGAATTATTATGCATGTGAGTCATCACTTAGCTGGTTTGTCTGCATTTTCCTGCTTGATCAAGTATGTTGTCATTTCCTAGTTTCTCCAAAATGTTGAGTACACATGAGTCAGAATTGGCATAAATATATGCATGTTCCCCCATCACGTTTTCTTTTACAAACCCTGATGTTTGTTTGTGTTTGAATTTAAGACTAGTTTCTTTGCAATTAATTATATTTAGGAGCAGATCTTTAATTCAAATGCACAGCATTATGGGAATGACAACTTTCCTGCTTACATTCAAGTGTGATTTTTCAGGAAGAAACTGTTAATACTCTTTTAGCAAAAATGCACATTTTGCATGTTTTGACCGCACAAATGGATGTCAGACATGTGGGTTATACAAAACAAGTTGTGTGAGAATTTGCTACTTTTTCCATGGATTTTTTTTATATCATTTGGAACTGTATAATGTCGGTCACTTATTGACCAAATTGAGTTGGAATATTAATGAATTCACTTCTCCACAAACATAAGAGAATAACAATTTTTCTAGGCCTCCAGTACAGATTTTATGGGGTAAGGAACACTTAAAAAAAGTCGTGTAGAGTATTCCTTTGATGTGTTTCTTAATTAAGTGAATGTTGAATATCCATTTGCTGAGGCTGAGATTAAAAGCAACAACAAATATGTTTCTGTGAAAACTCTTACAGAAAAAACTGTAAAGTAGTAGTTGAAGACACTTGTCATATCTTTAAAAAGAAACACTGAACAATACTTCTTTCAACTAACTGGAAGTGTCTTTTACTGACTGCTATTAATTTGAACATGTAAACTTTTGATACATAACTAGAGGAGTTAGATTCTGTCATTTTTCTTTGCCCCTAAAATATAACTTTAACACTATGCCCAGTCTCTTTATGATTGCCCATTTATGTGTTAGGTACAAAGCTGCCAGAGCTGCTTAATTCCGCCAGCTGCCGTTATGCCACCCATAGTTTTGAAACCCAGTGTTTTGGGATTAAAAGGTTTTGGAATGTAATGTACAGAATTCAATTTTGTGCTTAATTTTTATACTTTTGTGCATTCTGAGTAACTTAATTAAATTTGTTTTTATTTTTTTCCTGACACAGCAGTGCATTTTGTTGGTAATCTTTGATTACAGCCATCACTATTAAATGAATTTTTAGCAGTAGCTGCCATATTGCTGTTAGTGACAGCCTTCTGTTGCTGTCATGTGACAATAGCAAGTTGTGTCATTTGACTTCATCACCCACATTTACAATGACAAAGTTGTCCAAGATTGTGGATAATTATGAAATATAAATCTTTGGTGGTGGGGGGATACTTATATAACAAAAGTATTTTCAAGTGGATAGGACTTCTTGCTTTGTTTTATAACCTCTGAAATTTAACCTTGCACATTTTGACGTCCTGGTTTAGACCCTTGCCTGTTTATATGACTGTTCTTTTTCTTCTCTTTTTATTAATAACATTTCCTGTCTCATGCTTTTCAAATTTATCCTTTTGAAACTCATTTCCTTCTGCTTATTACACAATTCAGGAAAGAAAAACAAAACCACAATTAAAGTGCATAAAAGTGAATCTAGAATAGCACAGTTCCAGAGGTAATCCTCTAAGACATTACATTTAAATGGGTTATGTTCTCACCATTGAGGATTGAAGTAAAGCCTCTCACCTGTGATAATTGTAGAGAGAATTTAATGCTGGCAGAGAAAAAAGATATATATGGAATTTCTATTAGGGGGACTAAATGGTTTGTGCTGCATAAAGTGGAGATTGAGAATACCATAGAGAGATCCCCACTGAAATCCAAATTTAAGCCTGAATCCATAACATACTGTAAGCAGCTGCTGTTTTACAGAATTCAGGAATGGATATATTGACAGCAAAATGAAAAATAGCAAGATATACTTAGAATAATATACCACACATATTCAAAATTCATATAATGCAAACAAAGTTATGTTTTCTACACTTAGAAATTTCTTTGAAATATTCGCTTTGCCAGCTAAGCAATCATTATATTATATACATACTGTATGTACTGAAAAAAAAAAAAAATATATATATATATTGTGAGATATGGCCGGCCATTCATCCCGGCCAATACACCCAGGCCGCCAGATGGAGCCCTCCTTGCAGCATGGAGGTGCCCTGAATGCCAGCAAGGAATCATGGACAGTGGAGTTATAATGCACAGCCCTGCTGGATACCATGGTGGCCACCAGGAGTCGCTGCAGGGAAGCCCAGGGATTTCTATTTCCCGTATAGCCTGGAAGTATTTCCAACTCACGGGAATGGAAGAAATGATATACTTCCGGGCTGAAGAAAAAGAGAAGTTTTTACCTGACCCGGAAGTGCTGGATAATCACATGGACTGAGGGCTCAGAAGCACTTCCGGGTCGAGGACTATAAAGGACTATGGGAGATCCCAGACAGATGAGCTGAGCTGAGTGGAAGGGTGGCAATGCGTCTGGGAGTGGAGGATTGTATTGATTAGTGATTGATTATTTATGAGTATTGTGGAGAGAAGGGTGATTGGTGCACAATATTATTATAAAATAAATAATAATTGGATTTTTATCTGATGTCTGATCTGAGGGTTCAAGGGGACGACAGTGCCTCTATCTTTCACAATATATATATATATGTATTGTGGTGGATTGCCGGCTTCTTTCTCCGGCCCTCACCCCCAGGCCGCCAGGAGGAGCTCTCCCAGCAGCGTGGACATGCCCCGAGTTCCAGCAGGGCCTCATGGACTATGTAGTTTTTATACACAGCCCTGCTGGATACCTTGGGGGCCACCAGGCGTCGCTGTAGGGGGGCTCGTAGGCTCGCATGTGCCCTATAACCCGGGAGTACGTCACGGTCACGTGACAGGAAGAAACGATGTGCTCCCGGGTTGAAGAAAAGGACTGTTTACCCTGACCCGGAAGGGAAAAGGAACTGTGGACTGTTGAATGGGAACACCTCCGGGTCAGGGTGTATAAAAGGACTCTGGGAAGCCCAGTACACGGAGCTGAGCTGGGAGGTAGGGTGGCAAAGTGTCTGGGCGAGGAGGTTTGTGATTATTGAGAATTGTGATTTATATGAATAGGGTGTGGAGAGTGCTTTGTGCACAATATTCTTATAAAATAAAGAATATTTATACTTTTACCTGGTGTTCAGAGTGGTACCTGAGGGTTCAAGAGGTAGACAAAGCCTCTATCTGTCACAGTTGGCGTAGTCTCGGCAGGATTCTCTGGCCGTCGGGTTTGGCAGAGGACCTGGATTTAAATAAATTTTACTGTGGACAGAACCCTAAGAAGGTCCCTCTTGAAACCGCGGAGGTGAAAATCCCACCCATGACCAAGAGCGCTGCAGCTGTGAACTGTCCTTTACAGCAGACCATAATGGGGAAGAAATCTGGAAAAAAGAAGGGCAGTCCCAACTGGGTGAAGACCATGACGGACGCCGAATTAACCTGGACTTACCTGACTGGGTGTGAGGAGGACCGAGAGCCGATAAAGGCTGAAGAAGCCAGAAGGGCGCAACAGCAGGGTTGCTGTCAGCCGTCGGCCGCACCGAAATCCCTACACGGATTAGAGACACCGCTACCACGGTTGGAGGTATGTACTGGGAAAACGCCCAAAGTTTCGGGTACTTTTTACTCATGTTTTACAGAGGCATGCCTCCATAAAGCGGACGGTGCGTCAGATGCCTTCCTCATACCTTGGCAAGATGGCCGCGTTACCCAGAAGGCAGGCCAGGCTAGGAGTCGTCCATCTACAAGCCCATTCGAGGACGATGTCCACGTGACCTCGCGCGACAGTGACCAGGAAGAAGGTCAGTTCGGAGCCTTCGGTGAGGTCAGTTGTTCCCCAACAGGTCTGAGCTCCCTGAAAGGGAAGGGGACGGCGAGCGAAGCAGCGCCAAAATTAAAAAAAGAGGAGCAGGAGGTGACTGAGCGGTCTGCCGACACATTAAAAGCGGCAGATCGCAGTCGGCCGCTTGAGGCTACCCGTTCCTCTTCGGACTCCATTTCCCAGAAGCCTCCGCGAAGTCCCGCAGAGCACGTGCCGACAACGGACGTGCACATTGGCTCTCGGCCGGTAGCAGCACCCAGGCCGTCTAAAATGCGGGACTCAAATCCCCAGGAGCCTTCGCGAAGCCCAGCAGAGCACGTGCCAGGAGCGGACGTGCTCATTGGTTCCCGGTTGGCAGGTGATCAAAACAAGGAAGTGTCTTTGCCTCCGGCCGAAACAAGTAACTTTATAGACTTATGGGAGCTCGAGAAATGTCTCGCGCCCCTTTACAGTTTCTTCCAGGGTCTGGAGGAACTGAAAGCTTGTGTAGAGGAGCTGGGAGCTACGGCCGAGGCGCCACTAAAGGGACTGCAGGGATTCCTACGGCGACTGGGGCGAGAAGCTCCTCCGGTGATCGATGCGGGAATACAGGTGAGTCCTGCCCGTATTGTATATAATAAGGGGACACAGTGTGATCCGGCACCGTGTTTAAAAAGTAGCGGCTGCCAAAGCACTGTGAACCCGACACTGGAGTGTGGCACCATGACTGATTGGCTGGGGGAGGAAGCGGTCGTTCGGAGGCATGCGTGTGACGTGGCCTGCCGGAGCGAATCGCCACTCCAGACCCCGACTGATAAATTAAGGGGGTTGTCGCTCGTTACTGGAGGGGCGGGGGAAGTACCAATCTCCCCGGTACAGCTGAATAGTGCTGGTACCCGGAGCGATACGGTACTAATGAAGCCGCCTCCGACTTTACACAGGACAACGGGTGTGCAAACAGCAAAGAGGCTCTCTCTTTTCCATAGAGAGCCTCACGCTGTGCACAAGCCCCAGAGAAAGCAGGAGATCCCCGAATTAACACGTGGGTCTCCTGACATATTAAAGAAAAGGGCAGAGAGCAGCAAAGCGGCCGTTAACCCCTCCTTGGCGGAGGAGAAGGTGGAGCTGACTGAATTCCCGAGATGTTTCAGGTCTCGGGAAGAGAGGCCACCAGGAGGACGTCGGCGGTGCTACAACTGTCGGCAACCGGGCCACGTGTGGCGAAGTTGTCCCCGGAGGACAGGGGAGCATTGGGAGAGAAGATACACCGTTCCCCCAAGGTTCGCCGGGGGATCTAGACAACGTAGCCAAGGTCCGGGGCTGGTAGCTTCGCCTCAGTTGGCTTCGCTAAGGGGGGGGAATTGTGGTGGATTGCCGGCTCCTTTCTCTGGCCCTCACCCCCAGGCCGTCAGGAGGAGCTCTCCCAGCAGCGTGGACATGCCCCGAGTTCCAGCAGGGCCTCATGGACTATGTAGTTTTTATACACAGCCCTGCTGGATACTTTGGGGGCCACCAGGCGTCGCTGTAGGGGGGCTCATAGGCTCGCATGTGCCCTATAACCCGGGAGTACGTCACGGTCACGTGACAGGAAGAAACGATGTGCTCCCGGGTTGAAGAAAAGGACTGTTTACCCTGACCCGGAAGGGAAAAGGAACTGTGGACTGTTGAATGGGAACACCTCCGGGTCAGGGTGTATAAAAGGACTCTGGGAAGCCCAGTACTCTGAGCTGAGCTGGGAGGTAGGGTGGCAAAGTGTCTGGGCGAGGAGGTTTGTGATTATTGAGAATTGTGATTTATATGAATAGGGTGTGGAGAGTGCTTTGTGCACAATATTCTTATAAAATAAAGAATATTTATACTTTTACCTGGTGTTCAGAGTGGTACCTGAGGGTTCAAGAGGTGGACAAAGCCTCTATCTGTCACAATATATATATATATATATATATGTATATATATATATATATATATATATATATATATATATATATATATATATATATATATATATATATATATATATATATATATATATATATAATGGCTTGAAAGCCACATCTGGCCTGTGGTAAGAGTGCAAGTGGCCCATGGACTACTTGTTAAACTATACTGGCCCTCGGCAGGAGTTCTTAATAAAATGATGATACAGTTGGCTGGTGTAAATATAGTAAGTTGCAATGTGGTGTCATCCAAAAATAGTAAAGAAAACTAATCTGTTGCCATAGGAGTAGGAATAGTCTGTAGTGTTGCCACATACAGTAGAGGGTTAAGTGTTTGCTTTTATCTACTTACTCACCTTTGTTTTGTTTGTGTGTTTTTAATGAATACAAGTTTTGGCATGGCTGAATTCATCAGTAGTTGATTTACTTGGTGGCAGCACCCCTAAATGTAGAACTCCCAGTGTGGCTCAGAGTCTTTGCAGAAATCAGTATAAAGAGTGCAGTTTACAAATTTGAAAGAAAAAGGAGAAATTAGAAGGTTTACCTGTCGTGGCTCGACCGAAACATATCATTACTGTACATCAACCTGTATGTTTGAGACAAGAAGTAAATTGCACTTACTAGCAAGGGCATCTTGACTGTGCCTTTGGCTATTTGGTATGTTTTTAAATTGCTTCATTGCCAAGTTAGAAGAAAGGCAAGCTATGACTCTTCAGGTGAGCTCATTTCAATTTTGCTATAGCTCTCATCATTTATTTTTTTATCCACTTGTTAAACTTTACAATAAACTGATTTTGTTGCAGCAAGCAAAACATATTCATTTTAAGGATTAGTGTTCAGACAGAAGTGTGGACTTCACTAGATAGCAGCTCAGAGTTCAATCCTCCGTGGTAAATTTGAATCGCACTTTCTGGACTGCATGTGCAGTGAGATGGATTTGACGATTTTTAAAATCTCCTTTTGCTCTTAACATGGACAGTGTTGAAATCCTGCAGCTGAAAGTAACTGAACTTAAAAATAAATTTGCCAAAATTTCTTTTCTTGACTGTACATAACTCAGGAATTGATTCAGAATCTTTGCAAACCTGCTATGCACAGGCCATCATTACTTGGTAGCCTATACAGTTGCAAGCAGGTCTTTTCATAAATGAAAATTGCTACAAGCAAATGTGGAAATGTTCTAACACACCCAAATCTTTGCAATGAATTAATTGTTGCAATGTCTAGCGTCTCAGTTGATGTTAATAGCTTGTGCAGAAGTAAGCAGTTTTGTATTCATCACTAGAACAGTCATTGCAAATTACTCTCTTGTTAATGTTTGAAGAAAGCTCTTAATAGGATTAAAAAAAAAAGTTTTATAATTTGACCATTTCTTGAAGCAGCTATTTTTAATGTTAATGTTTGTCATCTAGATTTTATATGGCTCACTCAGTGAGTCATTACTGATAATTCAGCCCACAACCAAAAATATTTACCAACACCTTGATTAGACTCTGGTTAAATACCATCCTGTGCGCTCTCTGTTTAGAGCATAAGTGCTTTTCCCCATGTTCTCGCAGCCTTCCTCCAAGGACTCTGATTATCTTTTGCAGTCCAGATTCATTTTGCTAGGTGGATAGATAAATTGGCTCTGAGTCAGAGTTTATATGTGTTAGCCAACCCTTTCATAGATTGTCTTTCCATCTAGTTTGAATTCTGCTGGGTGTTTATTGTCAGATGGATGATTTGCACTCATATAAGCTTTTTTGGAGAAGAAAATCCTTTCTTATATTCATGAAGTAGATTTTGGAATATTTGTTGTTTAAACATCCCGAAACTGGCTTAAAAGGCATCTGTTAATCTCTGAACATTTTAACTTACTTCCTTGTCAAATATACAGAGGTACTAAACTAATTGGTGACTCTGAAGTGGTTCAGTAGGAGTAAATTTGAGAGCATCTTGCAATGTACTGGTATTTTGCATTGTGCCTAGTACTGCCAGGATTGTGTTTAAATTCCCTGCAACCCTGAAATCAGAAAATACTGTAGATGGGTGAGAAACTGTGTCCATGTGTGACTTTACTTTTTGATGGCCTGGTACACGTGCTTGTAATGGAAGTACAGTGGAACCTCGGGTCACGACAGTAATTTGTTCCAAAACTGTGGTCGTAACCCGATTTGGTCGTGACCCGAAGTAATTTCCCCCATAGGATTGTATGTAAATACAATGAATCCGTTCCAGACCATACGAACTGTATGTAAATATATATTTTTTTAAAGATTTTTAAGCAAAAATATAGTTAATTATACCATAGAATGCACAGCGTAATAGTAAACTAAATGTAAAAAAATTAAATAACACTGAGAAAACCATGAACAACAGAGAAAGCTAACGAACTGCTCGCTAAAAACACTTTTTTTTTAATGAGTTTTAAGCACAGGGAAAAAAATGAACATTTGAAAAATCCGTAATTTAATAAACAACCAAGAAAAGTAATATTGCAACAATACACGCTACGAACCATCCATCCATCCATTGTCTCCTGCTTATCCGAAGTCGGGTCGCGGGGGCAGCAGCTTGAGCAGAGATGCCCAGACTTCCCTCTCCCCGGCCACTTCTTCTAGCTCTTCCGGGGGAATCCCAAGGCGTTCCCAGGCCAGCCGGGAGACATAGTCCCTCCAGCGTGTCCTGGGTCTTCCCCGGGGCCTCCTCCCGGTTGGACGTGCCCAGAACACCTGACCAGGGAGGCGTCCAGGAGGCATCCTGATCAGATGCCTGAGCCACCTCATCTGACTCCTCTCGATGCGGAGGAGCAGCCGCTCTACTCTGAGCCCCTCCCGGATGATTGAGCTTCTCACCCTATCTTTAAGGGAGAGCCTAGAAACCCTGCGGAGAAAACTCATTTT
Source organism: Erpetoichthys calabaricus (assembly GCF_900747795.2). NCBI lineage: Eukaryota > Metazoa > Chordata > Cladistia > Polypteriformes > Polypteridae > Erpetoichthys > Erpetoichthys calabaricus. Next base: position 69,160,626 of record NC_041395.2, read on the forward strand.
AAGCCGCTTGTATTCGTGATCTCGTTCTTCCGGTCACTACCCATAGCTCATGACCATAGGTGAGGGTAGGAACATAGATCGACTGGTAAATTGAGAGCTTTGCCTTATGGCTCAGCTCCTTTTTCACCACGACAGACCGATGCAGAGCCTGCATCACTGCGGACGCCGCACCGATCCGCCTGTCGATCTCACGCTACAAACTGATTGCTGTAAACAGAAGTGAAGTGGAGGTTAAAATCCAATAGAAAAAAGTCTTCATTAAATACAACGAGGTTAAAACAATGCTCGAATCAGTCTCTTTAAAAACAAGCCCGGTGCATTCTTTAACTGCCTTCTCTGCCTTACGCCAGCCCTCTCTCTCGCACATGCATGTGTGTGTGTGTCTCTCTTGCCCAAGCTCGCTCTCTTTCTCTCTGTCTCGCTCGCTGCACAGGGAATGCACAGGGAGAGACTGAACACGTGTGGAAATCATCGGCGCGCACAAACCGAAAGGGAAACTGGCTTGTTCGTATACCGAGTGTGTGGTCATGAACAGATGCAAAAGTTTGGCAAACTTTTTGGTCGTAACCCGATTTGTACGTGTACAGAGACGTTCATAAAATGGATAGATGGATATTTACAATGAGCAAGGATAGGTGGACATGATGCCAAGATAGATGCCCCTGTGCTCAGATTATCACTAGTAACAAATGTAAGACTCAGTCTTAACAAGCAACTGCACTAAAATAAACCAAATGATACATCAGAGATGGTGGTATGGCTGTTCACAGATAAACATATTGATTAAGATAAAAAGGGGAAAACACATTGGGGTAGCTTTGAAGGATGCAGACAGAAGCCATAGGAAGCATCTAACCAAATGTCATATTTCAATATCAGCAACAGTCAGTTTCTAAATAAAAAATTGCAAGAGATTCAAACATGCAGCCTCCATGGCCCCCCAAAACCTGAGTTTGAGGTCCTTATTTTTTACTAAAGAAATGCATTGAAGGTGCTATTTCTGATGTCCTGTCCTGGCCAGGTATGTTCTTTACACTTATTGTATATCGACTCTCACTCTGCCATTAAGGTTTGTTCCTGCCAGGTGCACAATTGTCATCCTCCATCTGCAACCTTTTAATGGAAGAAGCAATTTGGGAAAATTGAATGGATAGATACAGTATAGTCATCCCATCGGTCACAGCCACACGTGTTTCTTCTAATACTATACTTTGTGATTTAATCTTGAAACACAGGTACAGTGTGGAACTACATACAGTGGTTAGTTAAATATGCAAAAAAAAATTTAGCATGTTATGCTAATAAAGCTTATGTTGATTTTGTTCATTTTAAGCATCCTAATACTTAGAAGACAACTTTTATACCAATTGTAGAAAAATATGAACTACTTAGAGATTTGAGTATGCTTCTAAAGTAGAGCAAACACTGAAATGCAGTCAATTTATGTATGTATTCTGTTTAAGAAAGGAACAATATTGAAAACAATTTAAATGTGATTTCTTTTTTTTTCAAAGTAATACATTTTTCTCTCTTATCTTTGTAGTAAATGCAAACCAGCAATCAGAAGGAGGGGTCTCCAGAGATATAAGCAAAGAGCTGAACATGGAGTCAAGTACAGTGAATTATTTTAGAACAAATCCATCTGCATCCTCCTATATACTTGCATTTTCAAGCACATCATTGTGGGAAACTCAAGAACACATAAATAGTTCACAGATCTCTGCACCAACGGATAGTGTTTTTGGTTTCTTTCAAAGTATAGTAACTGATCATTTTCAGAATACTGTCCATACAACCCTTCCATCTTCGAACGTGCTTGAAAAAAATTACTTTACAGAAACATCTTTAACTGTAGAAAATTCAATATCTAGTGTGGGTTTATTATATGGCAGTAACACAGAGAACTATATGAAGAGTCAAAGCATACCTTCTGTTAATCCTAGTATACTGTACAATTCAAGCCCACCCAAGGATACTTTGTTACAAATACAAGGCAGTGAGGTGTCTCCGAGTATATACATGATAGATCACAAGTTGCTATCAACGTTATTTGTGGATTCCAGCAGTGATGGCTCAATCAGTATGTCACATTCTCTTGACTTAAATGGAGTTGCTGTTTTTTCCTCATATTTGGATTCAGGACATTCTTTTCAGTCTTCATTAGTAATTCCACCCATAAACAAGGACACAGCTTTAAATCATGATCTTTCCGTGACAGTCTCGCTATTTGACATTCATCTGTCAGAGTTCTTTACCCAGTTCACCAGCACTAAAAGCACAGAGCCTGAAATCAGTTCTCAGACATCTATTAACTTTCCATCAACAGATAAAATAAAAGTCCCAGTGTCATTAGACAGCCAAGGTTTTTCATTTTTTGACAATACATTAAACCTTGAAAGTATGCATTCATCACCTGTTTTAACTATTAATAGTGAATTGCTCATTGATACGTCATTTTTAGAAATAACACCCACACATATCATTGATATAATGGAAAATTCGTATATGTCAAGTAAAAACGTCTTTGTTTATGGAGACAATATTATGGAAACTAATCTTTTTCAAAATACTGCCCATACACCCCTTCCATCTTCTAGCATGCTTGAAAAAGAGTTCTTCCCAAGCACATCATTTCTTGAGGAAGAAGTGATGTCCACTTTGAATTTATTATATAGCAGCAGCAGAGAGAATTCTGTGGACAGCCAAAATGTAGCATATGACCTGAGACCTTCTTTTCACAATAGCATAACAGATGTTTTAAGTTTGTCCAAGGACACTTTGCTACAAATACAAGACAGTTATATACTTCTGGGTGTATTCACGGAACATTACAAAATGGCTGAAACCTTTGTGGATGTCAGCAACGAGGGTACAATCAGTATGTCACACACACCTGACTTGAATGGGGTTGATGATTATTCCTCACATTTGGGTTCAGGATCTAGTCTTCAGTCTTCATTATCAATTACACCCATAAACATGGACTCCGTTTTTAATCCTGATATCATACAATCTGATACTCTTGTGGCGACATTCTTTCCCCAGCTGGCCAACACAAAAAACTTGGATTCTGAGCTTGCAACAAGTTTCCAGATCTCTGTATCTTATCCATTGGTAAATGAAGCAGAAGATCTAGTTTTACTAGACAGTTATTCCTCACCTATTTTGACTGTTAATAATGAATTACCTTCATTTGTTGATACAACTTTTTCGAACACAATACTCACAAGTACAATTGATACAATTAACTCTTCTTATATTTCAAGTATAAATATTTTTGTCTCTGGGCAGAATAGTATTGGCTCAGTAGGTGAGCATTTAGTCAGTGGTTCAATTTTTATTACAGGATCTTTTAACTATAATGAAACAGATCTGCCAACTGTACTTCCATCACATGAGAAAGAAACTCGCAGCCAAGTTTCAGAAACAAATTCTTTTCAAAATACTTTCAGTACACTCATTCCATCTTCTAGCATGCTTGATAAAGAGCCCTTCTCAGACTTAACATTGTTTGGAGAGGATTTAATGTTCGCTAATTTACTATATGTCAGTAACACACAAAGCATAGCACCTGATTACCCAACACATTCTGTTAACCCTAGTATAATGCACAATTTAAGCCTGCCCAAGGACAATTCAGTACAAATACAAAGCAGTGAGGTGTTTCCAAGTGTATTCATGGAAGATTACCAGTCAACATTTGTTGTGGAATCTAGCAGTTATGGCCTAATCAATATGTCAGACTCTCTTGACGTGAATGGAGTTACTGTTGTTTCCTCATATTGGGACTCAGGACTTACTCTTCAGTCTTCATTCTCTTCAGAGATCTTTTCCCTGCTCACCAGCACTTCAAGCAAAGATTCTGAACCTGAAACCAGCTTCCAGATGCCTGTTTCCTCTCCACATAACGATGAAACAAAAGTCCTGGTGTCATTTGACAGAGAAGGCGTTTCACTTTTTGATGATAAATCTGTCCCTGAAAGTATATATTCATCGCCGATTTTAACTATTAATAGTGAATTCCCTACATTCGTTGATATGACATTTTTAAACACAACATCCACAAATACATTTGATACAATGGACAATTCTTATATTTCAAGTATAAGTCTCCTAGTCTCTGGGGAAAATAGTGTCAGCTCAGCAGCTAAACTTTCAGTTGATGGCCCAGCTTTTATCACAGGATCCTTTGACTATAATGGAATGCATCTGCCAAGTTTATTTCCATCTCTTGAAACTGAAAGTCAAAGTATGGAAATGGATCCTCTTCAAAATACTATCCATACACAACTTTCTTCCTCAACTACTGATAAAGAATTCTTTCTAGAAATGTCATTGATGGCAGAAGATATAATGTCCACAGTGATTTTATTATATAGCAGCAGCAGAGAGAATTCTGTGGACATCCAAAGTGTAGCATATGATGATCTCATACCTTCTGTTAACCCAAGCATAATGGACACTTTGTTACAAATAAAAGACAGTGAGATGCTTCCAAGTAAATACACGTCAGTTGATAAGTTGCTGCTAACTTTGTTTGTCTCAGGGGGAAACAGTGTCAGCTCAGAAGCTACATATTCAGTTGATGGCCCAGATTTTGTCACAGGATCCTTTAGCTATAATGAAATGCATCTGCCAAGTTTATTTCCATCACATGAGAAAGATAGTTTGTTGACACATATCAGCCTCGTGGCAAGTATTTCACTAGGGTCACTAGAAGATATAAATCCTCAGCATGAGAGTATGGTAACAGACTCCACAATATATGTAATTGCTGATTCAATTACTAAAGACTGGATCAATACTGAAGAATTATCACCTGCTCTAGCAACTCAGTTAATAACATCTGGGACCCAATCAATTTCAATTTTTGATTTTGAAGATAATAAATTTAGCCAGCTGCCTGAAGCCATTTATACCTTTCCAAAGTCAATTTCTCTAAGCTCATCATTATCTACCAAAAATGAAGATGAGTTCTCTGCAGGTCTAACTATTAGCAGCCAAATCCCTGTACTATATTTTGAAACAGATAAGATGTACGAAAGCAGTTTGCATATTGATTTAACAAAACCATCAACGAGCAGTATTGATTTTTTTTCATCAATGTATGATTTTGGCGGAAGCAAATTTCAGGAAACATCAGTGCAAGCAACAGCATCATTGTCGTCAATAGCAGAATGGGATTTATGCCTGCATTTTCTGGACTGTTACTGTATTGAAGGATATGCAGAGTTTTCTACAGAGCTGAAAAGTGTTTCTTTATCCAATATTTTATTCTTTATAAACCTGTTGCCTTCTATCAGTTTAACCAGTGAACATTTAACGCAATCATTCCTGGGGGAATCATACAGCTTGTTGTTGCAAAACATAGAACTCACTGCAGATTCTTCCCAGCCAGAGTCAGTAATCATGGAAGATACATTTGCATTTTTAAGCAAAGCGTCTCTAAATACTTACTTTCATTCTGATTTTGGTACATTAATTACCTCAAGCATTGTTTCACATGATTGGCAGACTTCTATCAGTTTAGCCAGTGGACACTTAACCCAGTCGTTCAAGGAAGAAACATACAGCTTGTTGTTGCAAACCTTAGATCTTCCTATAAACTCATCCCAACCAGATTCAGTGATCATGGAAGATACACTTTCATTTTTAAACAAAGCGTCACTAAATACTTACTTTCATTCTGATTTTGGTACATTACTTACCTCAAGCATTGTTTCACATGATTGGCAGACTTCTATCAGTTTAGCCAGTGGATACTTAACCCAGTTGTTCAAGGAAGAAACATACAGCTTGGTGTTGCAAACCTTAGATCTTTCTGTAAACTCATCCCAACCAGATTCAGTGATCATGGAAGATACACTTTCATTTTTAAGCAAAGCATCTCTAAATACTTACTTTTATTCTGATTTTGGCACATTAATCACCTCAAGTTTTATGCTACATGATTGGCAAACTTATATTAGTTTATCCAGTGAACACATAACCCAGTCAGTGAAGGAAGAAACATATAGTTTGTTGTTGCAAACCTTAGATCTTCCTGTAAACTCATCCCAACCAGATTCAGCGATCATGGAAGATACACTTTCATTTTTAAGCAAAGCATCTCTAAATACTTACTTTTATTCTGATTTCGCCACATTAATCACCTCAAGTTTTATGCTGCATGATTGGCAAACTTATATTAGTTTATCCAGTGAACACATAACCCAGTCATTGAAGGAAGAAACATATAGTTTGTTGTTGCAAACCTTAAATCTCACTGCACATTCTTCCCAGCCAGATTCAGTAATCATGAAAGATACACTTTCATTTTTAAATAAAACATCTCTGAATACTTACTTTCATTCTGATTTTGGCACATTAATCACCTCAAGCTTGGTGCCACATAATTGGCAAACTTCTATCAGTTTTGCCAGTGGACACATAACCCAAACGTTCAAGGAAGAAATGTTGTTGCAATCCTTAGAACTCCCTGTAAATTCTTTCCAGCCAGATTCAGTAATCATGGAAGATACACTTTCATTTTTAAGCAAAACGTCTCTAAATACCTCCTATCATTCTCATTTTAGCACATTACTCACTTCAAGCTTTGTGCCACATGATTGGCAAACTGAAAACTCTCAAGAAGTTATAGCATATTTATCATCTGTGACAAAAATAATGCCTTCCCATGTAGTCACTGTCACTGCTGGAGGAGAGACTTCATTGACTTCTTTTACACCTCCTGCATCTTCCTCTATCGAGTCATTGAAGTTTTCCCCTCAGTCTTATGTGCAAAATGTCTCTGTCTTGCTACCAGTCATTCTTCCTTCTGCACAGTCTTTTTCCTTGCATACAAGTTCTCATAATGAGCCTGTTGTACAAAGCTCTTCAACTTCCTCTCATGCCTTTGTGTTACCTGTGACCAGCTCTGAAGAGACAAGTAGCACTTTGCCACTCAAATTTATTAGCACACTTGTTGAATCAAGTCTTCACTCTGTGCTACCAAGTGTTACAATGTCACTTTCCATTAGTATATTTTCAATGGCAACTCCAAGACTTGATAGAAGCGTTGAATCTAAAAGCACAGTTGTACAATCAGATAGCAAGACCAGTACTTACACGTTACTAAAATTCCCAGTGCCATCGAGCCCTGAAGGTACTGCCAGTGCAACAAGTTCTTCTCTGAAGCCCTCAACGGTCTCAGTGCCAGCCTCATCTGTCTCACTGAGCTTCTCTGCTCCAAGCAACATTTCAGGAATTCAAACAGAGAACCTGCTAACTGTCACCCTCAAAGTTGACTCTTCTGTGAACATTTTTAATGACAGTTTTAGAAGTGCTATTGCAAAGGGACTTGAACAGACATTTCTCACAGCTTTGATGACAAATCAAGGGAAGAGCAAACGGCAAGCAGTGGCAAATATTTCTGTGAGTACCTTTTATTTATTTGTTCCTTCTGATCACAATTCAAGCATAATGTATTGATATATATTTACTTTTACTGAGAATGTTCTTTCTAAAATAACATGTGAAGTTGCCTTGCTTAGCGTTGCATGGTGGTGCTGTGCAAAGGCACCTTGTTTCATTTCGCTTTTTGTCTACTTGCTATGACCACTTGGGTTTTCTTGAGATTGTCTCTATATCCCAAAGATTTTCATGTTAGGCTAATAGGCTTGTTGAAAATACATACACATGTATGACCAAATGTTATATACATTTGGTTTCTGCCTCATTCCTGATACTGCTTAGATAGGCTTAAAGCCCAGCCATCCATTTTCTGAACTCAGAAAAAGGTAGGAAACAACCTGGTATAAAAAGACAAATGAAAAGACAAGATAAAGGTTTGAGTCACCCACTGTTGAACCCCGTGCAATGAAGGGAAAAAAATAACTCATGTTAGCAACAGGTGCAAGATATCTTTCTAGACATGAGTCCATTAGCCTTTAAATATGGTGGAGAATGAAAGGGATGGAACCTTTCCAGGAAGTAGATGTTAAGTCATGGATCTTTCTGTCTTGGATCCTCTGGTCTACAGACAAATAGTGAGAAGATCTGAGAAATATTCACTCCCTCTCTACTCGGGGTGAATTTGTAAGTTACACAAGTTCAGAGAATGCTTCTCATTCAAGCGTGTGTAATACTGGATAAAGAGTAAGCCCATCATAGTGTACATGTGCACACACTGAAGCCAGTCCCTACAGAGTTAACCTAGCATGAACATCTGTGAAATGCCAGAGGGAACTGGAGTATGCTCATATGAAGAACAAAATGTTGAAATTTAACATGGTGCAGGAATCAAGCACCAACTCCAGAAGTTAAACAGCTACTTCAAGCTGAATGCTCTACACTGGTCTTGCAGCTTGCAATGGATTACCAGGGTCAAAATTGCTTTCAGGATGTACCAAGATAAGGACAGAATCTATCAAAGACGGGAGAGAGCAATAGATGACGAAAGAGCACCTCTTTACATCATTATGGACTGACAAAGGGCTACTGGAATAAGCAAGTTTGGTCAATGCAGAGTATGCTTAGGAGGGTATTCTGTGTGAAAATCTGGGTAGGGGACAAAGGTTTCCATAAGAGATAGTTTGTGCTATTCCTCCATAACACAAAAGAACATGCAAACCAGCCTGGAAGCTACCTCTGATTTTTAGCACCATTTAAAATCAGTTCCGGAGTATAGGGTACAGCAGTCTTGACCATCAACTTAAAGTGCCCTTTAAAGCCAGATGTTATTCCAGGTATAGGGTTTAAATGTTTCTCCATTTTTTCAGATAGGAGGTAAGTTGGGTAAATACTAATTAGTAAGAATGAATAAGGAAGAGAAACATGAGTTGAGAGAAGAGATATTTGTCTGTTGTATTTTAAGGTATGCAGTTGACTGAGTCACACTATAAAAAATATAAAAAAGTAAAACCAGTAACAGATAGAGATCTGTGTAGTACTAAGGTTTGGGTTGTGCTCTGTAATTTATCTTCATGCTAAATCCTCACGTGCTTCAGTGTAATAAAACAATATTTTTCATAATTTTGGACTCATTGAAGATAATTCTGGTTTGAATACAATAGTGATAAAAATGTTGTAAGTATATTTTTACTTTGATTGTGCTATTCCCATTTTTACATTGCCTTAAATCAATGTAAAAACTGCTGTACATTTCTGCAAAAACACTAAAGTGAAAGCCATCACTTACCATGAAAGGACAAAACCACACAAAATTAGGAAGTTAAAATATTCAGCACAATACAGGACCCTGGTGTCAGTGGAAAGGAGGGAACAATAAATTCAGAATTTCATGAAAAGCACAAATGGATATGGAGCCGTAGGCCTGGCATAAAATGAATGTCAGTGGCCGCGTGCCTGCGGAGTATGTATATTACTTGTGCAACATGCAGTTTGTTGTTGTGCTAGCGCTGGATTCATGGAGACATTGATAATTTGTCAAGCAATCCCTGGATTACGCATAGCATCGGTGATGATGTTATTCTATCAAGCGTATGTTACATGTACACATTAGTTTTAATCATGTTACTAGTACTGATGCTTTAACATGGGCAATGCAGTGTCGCAGAGGGAGTTCCTCCCCCACTATCATGATGAACGTCTCTACATTAAACGCTCCATCAATAGCAAATGCTCAGACTGGAATAATCGCAATATGCTTGGAATGCCAGAGTATGGCAACATTTTTAATGGGGCATTGAGACGTCACCAGGGAGCTCATCAGCACTCTTAATTCTGAAGTACGTCATCCTGCTCAGTGTTTATTTTAACAGGAGAGAAGTACCAGATTTGCTCTATGTTGAAATAAACTCTGGTGATGTATCTGCGTGCAACAAACCTTCTTCGTCTTACATTTACATTCTTAATGTATGGCTTATTAATGGTAAAGTACTAGAGCTATCTGATTCATAGCAGACTGCAATCTTGATATGTTCAAAAAAAAAACTTTGCATCTCTAAATGAGGAGACTCCGCCTCAGGCCAGGGTGAGGGCTGGCTGAATTGATCATGAAATAAATGGCCAATGGCCAAAGTCCTTATAGCATTTGGCTCTAAAACTAATAATGAAACCTGCTCATATCCAAAACTCTGTTACTGATTGTTGTGGACATTTGTAACATTTATATTTATATTTCTATGTGTAAGCGTACACTAATTGTGTTATTTGCTCATGACTTTCTTCTTATTTTCTTAATTTCATTCAGGACTTTAAATATTCATGTATTTAACTATTTGGTCTTTAATGTCTGATATTAGTTTGTTTACTGTTTGATTAATTTCATCTTTGCTTTCATTCCTATTGTATTTGTATGAATATTTACAAAGTGCTTTCAGCATGGGAAAGGTCGCATATGAATAAAATGTATTATTATTATTATTATTAGGTTTAATTTATTTTGTATGCATTGTGATAGTCTGTTTGTCTACCAGTTGAAATGCACTCCTGAGATGTATAAAAGTTGTAGTTTTTCTCTATGAAAAGTTTTGAATATTCCACTCTTTGCAGTAATGCATCTCTAACGACTGCCTCTTCCTCAGAGATCCTAATAGAGATTACATGAGCTGCAATTAAGCTGACAGTCATGCAATCAGAACAAGCTGATTGTTAGAGAGCAGTTAAACCCTATAAGAAATACATTGAGAAGATTGTATCTCCCATGGTATGACCTTTCAGGACAGGCCTGCCACATCTCTCTGAGATTTTTTATGCAACATCAGCACCCTTTCTTCTTCCTGCAGTACATACACAGGCAGTAAGAAAGCTTAATTTGCTTCAGTGTGTTGCTTGGATAGGCCTCTGTGCTGCTGGGACTAATCTCTGATATAACATTTGCAATACATTCTGTGATGCTCACTTCAATCCACTCCTCACTCTCCAAAGACCATTACTTCTTTGGAAAAGCCACTTCACAAAGCTTTATTGGAAGGGCCACAGCTTTAACAGTATAAAATAAGAATAATAGCAAGTATGTAGTAGAACTGGTTGCAACCAAAGTGTAGACTGGGGACAGAAGGTCTGATTCAGTCATTCAGGAACAAGAAGAAAAAGGCAAAAGTTTTCATTAGGACAGCAAAATTGCAGTAAGGTGCACAGACATACATGAGAGTGCTTTTGGACAGATGATATTAGGTAACTTATTTTATTATGTTTAATGGGTTACATCAGTTATAAGATAAAAACAAACTTTGTCACTTAAAACGCTAGTCTAAAGATAGCCTTCTTAGTGAGGAGTAAATACAGTGACACATGTTTCATTTTTCAAATAGTTTTCTACTCCTTTTTATGGATGGATGTGACATTGTGGAGATGAAAATTTAAATACAGTAATCCCTCCTCTATCGCGGGGGGGTTGCGTTCCAGACCAAACCCCCCCGTGAAAGGTGAAATCCGCGAAGTAGAAACAATATGTTTTTATGGTTATTTTTATATATTGTCATGCTTGGGTCACAGATTTGCACAGAAACACTGGAGGTTGTAGAGAGACAGGAACTTTATTCAAACACTGCAAACAAACATTTGTCTCTTTTTCAAAAGTTTAAACTGTGCTCCATGACAAGACAGAGATGACAGTTCCGTCTCACAATTAAAAGATGCAAACATATCTTCCTCTTCAAAGGAAGTGCGCGTCAGGAGCAGAGAATGTCAGAGAGAGAGAGAGAGAGAGAGAAAAGCAAACAATCAAAAATCAATAGGGCTGTTTGGCTTTTAAGTATGTGAAGCACCACTGGACAAAGCAGCTGCAAGGATGTACAATGTAAAGGTAGTCTTTCAGCATTTTTTAGAGGAGCGTCCGTATCCTCTAGGCCAGTTTGCAAACAGCCCCTCTGCTCACACCCCCTCCGTCAAGAGCAGAGAATGTCAGAGAGAGAGAGAGAGACAGAGAAAAAACAAACAAATCAAAAATCAATACGTGCCCTTCGAGCTTTAAGTATGCGAAGCACCGGGCGGGAAGCATGTCGCTTGACAAAGCAGCTGCACAGAAGGGAGCAACATGAAGGTAATCTTTCAGCATTTTTAGACGAGCGTCCGTATCGTCTAGGGGTGCGAACAGCCCCCCTGCTCACAACCCCTCCGTTAGGAGCAAAGAATGTCAGAGCAAGAGAGAGAGAGAAAAGCAAACAATCAAAATCAATACGTGCTGTTTGATCTTTTAAGTATGCGAAGCAGCACCGTGCGTTAAGCATATCGCTTGACAAAGCAATCATATGTAAGCCCCAGCAAGGAAGAGAGCAATGTGAAGGTAATCTTTAAGCGTTTTTTGAGGAGTGGACATATCCTCTAGGGGTGCGAACAGCCCCCGTGCTCACAATATATTTGAGGAGTTTTATTTAATACGTAATACGTGCTCTGATTGGGTAGCTTCTTAGCCATCTGCCAATAGTGTCCCTTGTATGAAATTAACTGGGCAAACCAACTGAGGAAGCATGTACCAGAAATTAAAAGACCCATTGTCCGCAGAAATCCGTGAACCAGCAAAAATCCGCGATATATATTTAAATATGCTTACATATAAAATCCGCGATAGAGTGAAGCCGCGAAAAGTCGAAGCGTGATATAGCGAGGGATTACTGTAATGTCACCTTGCTGTCCAGAAAAAATACAAAGAATTCTCAAGTGGTTTAGTTATCCAACTGACCCAAGTCAGTTGTTTAACTAGATCATTCAAACATTCAGACAATTCCTGATGTAACTTGTCTAGAGAAGAATTCAAGTGTGCATTGACAAAGCAGGCCCAACCCTACCATATGACATTAATGACTTTGCTGAGTCCATCTTTTGGTAGTCCATATCCATTAGTTCCATGTCCCTTTACACATATGGTCAACTTTTATACCACAGCCTGCACCCTTTAAAAGAGCTCAAAGTCTCCATCACTTACTTAGTGAAAAAGTAAGGCAAAAGAGTATTTATGTCTTTTGAAGTACAACCAGAATCACCCAAACCACCACCACTAAAAAGTAACAGCAATATGTAATTAGTGGCAGTTTAGTGTTTTATGTTGGCCGTATGACAGAGGAGAAAATATGATTGAAAGTAATGCATACTTGTATAAAAATAGTCTCTTCCCAGGAAACATGTTCATCTGTTTCCTTTAAAGGCATTTTCATAATGGTACAGTGCATCTATCCATCAGCCTGGGACTGCAATTCTTTTAGTGTGTACCTCTAACAAATGACTTGCCACAGTGCTAAAAGTAAATGTAATACTCCCGTTGTGACACCTCAAAGCAAAGTGACACATGTAGTATATCAGGCTGCCTGAAAATTAATTCTTTGATGTACTTTGCTATGTTGCTTTGCTGCTTTTACATCCCCCCTGAGCTGAAAGAGAGCAAATGTCTACAGTGAGTGAAAGGACTGACATTTTGAGGAGAGGCAGAGCATCACTGTGGTATTTTAGAGAACACAATTAATAATGGTTTTCTAAAAACTAAAAATAAAAACTCATTCACATACTGTACTTTATATGGAGTCTATATCCAGCATGTCAGAATTATTTAGCTTCACATAAACCTTTTTGCATTAGAAAAGCTCTTAGAAAGGCTCCTCCCTGGCCATCGGACCTTACTCTTACTCAATGTTAATTAGTGTTGTCTTATTTTTAATTCTTACTTTGTCTTTTTTTCTCTTTTCTTCATCATGTAAGCACTTTGAGCTACATTATTTGTATGAAAATGTGCTATATAAATAAATGTTGTCGTTGTTGTAGTGTATCTTGTCACATTTTGGTGTAATTTTTAATGACTGATATAGTAGGGTCAGAATGTTGTGCATTGTTTAGATCAGATTGGTTGGAACCTCTCTGCCACATTTTCACCAGAGTCTTAAAACTAACAAGAGTCTCTGAGGGTAGTTGTAGAAACTCCTTTTCATTCCAAACTGGATTTTAAGAAGATGTACGCCAAACAAAATTTATTTTTAATTCTTGCCTATTTAAACTATTTCTAATTGTATTCAAATATAAGAAATTTGACAAACGAGAAGAGATCATTCAGTCCATCAGACCTATTTGTTTAGCTAATAGCTAAGCTGTACCAATACCTCATCCTGATTCTTCTTAAAGGTTGTCAAGGTTTCTGCTTCATCTACATGACCTGATAGTTTGTTTCAGAGTCACACAACTCTTTGTGTACAGAAGTGCTTCCTGGCTTCACTCCTAAATGCTCTTCCCCTTAATTTCCACTGATGTCCTCAAGTACTTGATTCACCATTTAGTTGAAAGAATTCTGCTGGACTGCGGTGGGCTGGCGCCCTGCCCAGGGTTTGTTTCCTGCCTTGCGCCCTGTTGCTGGCTGGGATTGGCTCCAGCAGAACCCTGTGAACCTGTAGTTAGGATATAGAGGGTTGGATAATGGATGGATGGATGGAATTCTGCTGGATCTACTTTATCAATGCCTTTGAGGATCTTGAAGACCTGGGTTTGGTCCCCATGCAGTCTTTGCTACTTGAGACTAAACCGGTTTAGTTAGTTACTTAGAGTCTGTCAGAGTAGGACATGTCCTTAAATCCTGGGATGCACATGGTTGCATTCCTCTGCACAGCTTGCAGTGCTGCTATTTCTTTCTTGTAGTCTGGTGAATAGAACTGTGCACAGTACGCCATATGCGGTCTCCACTAGTGCATTATATAGTTTGAGCATAACGTCCCTTGAATTATATTCAACTTTTTATACAATATAGCCTAACATTTTATTTGCCTTTTTTCATATCATCTGCACAATGAATACATGATCAAAATATTTTGTCAACATAAACACCTAAATAGTGTGTCACATTTTGATTTCATAATTGACATTCCTTTTTTGCCTATGTGTAGCACTTTGCATTTTTCTACATTAAATTGCATTTGAAGTCTCCTTCATCTTCATCCTCTTATTTGCTGACTCCTATGGGTCTGCCATTTCTCTTATTTTAATATTATCTGTGAATTTCATAAGTTTGCTAACTAAAACAAAATCTATGTCATTAACATAAATCAGAAAAAGTAAATGCACTCCACTGATGACCTCATTCTCCTCTTATCTGTACTCTTTGTGTCCTGCCAGTTAACCAACTTGAGATTCAGTTTTGTAGGTTATCTCTAATGCCTAAATCTTCTAGTTTTAAAATTAATATTGTTGCAGGACCATATCAAAGGCTTTTTGAAAGTCTAAGTAAATTATGCCATATGCTTTTCTTTTGTTATTTATTACAGTTTCCGGTTCAAAAAATTCTAAAAGACTGGTTTGGCAAAATGTGTCTATCATAAACTCACATCGGCTGTTATTTTTTTATACACCTTTCATAATGGTTCTTTTCTAAGTTTTTTTTTTTCTTATAGTATGATTTTTTTGGTCTGTAATTACTATTTTGTCTGCCTTCTTGAAGATTGGAGTCACATTTGTAACTTTTCAGTTTTCCAGTACTTTCCCTTTCTCAAGTGACTGCTCATATACTGTACAGTATGCCTAATAAGGGCTTATACAGTTTATGCCATTTTTTAATTTGTTTCAATAGAATTGGTAAAATTCCTATCAGGTCCTGGGGTTTTATTAGTCTTCAACATATTGAGGGCTATAAGCTTACCTGACTCTTCAATTTTAAAATGTGAAATTTAACTCAGAACTTGTTTTTGCTTCTGCATTTGTATCTTCTTTTACAAACACTTGCGTGAAATATTTGTTCAATTTATTTGTTCCTTCCATCTCATTTTCAATGATTTATTTATTTTTTGTCCTTGAGGGTTCTTAGGTTTTCTTCTTTTATGGTCTTTAATTGGAGTAGTACTCATAAAATTGCTTCTGTTCGTTTCACTAGACTAGCAATTTTTTCTTTCGGTTTCTGTTTTCACCTTTTAAATGCTTTTTTTTTTAAATTTCTTGCAGTAGTGTCTCCTATTCCTCAAAGTCAGAATGATTTGGCTGCTTTTTTATTAATCTTGTACTGCAATCTTTTCAGTTTTACTTTTTAAATAATTCCTTTGTTTGTCTATTTCATATTTTTGCATTTTTCTTCTTTTGGTTTATTTTCGAGCCTGGCTCAGAAGATCTCGAAAGTGATACCTCCTATCTTTTATAGTTGTTGAGTTTTTATTTTATCATTCTGTATTTTCAAGATACTTTCTTGTCCAAATGAAGTCTGCTTTCCTCAAACTTTAAGTCTTTGTTTTAGTTACATTCGTGTGATCCAAAATGACCTCAAATTTTCCATGTTGTGATTGTGTTTCAATAACTACTGTTTTTATTTCTATGTTCTCCAGATAGGTGTTTCCGCATGTTGGCTTGAAACAAACTGAATGAGACAACAGTCATTTTCCATTAGCACAATCTCAGTTTTGGGCTTTTTGTAGCGGCTTCCCAATCAATGTTTAGAAAGTTAATATCACCCATGATTACTATGCCCTCTTTCACACATAGTATTTGATTAAATAAAATGATATTGTTGGAAATATTAACATCTGGTGGCCTGTAGCAAACTCCAATGATTAAATCTCATGTCTTTCTTCCTTACTAGCTTAATCCACAGTGATTCTGATATGTTCCCTTCTTCCATTTTGAATGTATAGACCTGAATATTATTTTTCACATATAGCTCCTTACCTCCTTTCCTTTCTTGTATGTCTTTACTGAAACATGCATAGCCACTAATCTTATACTCCACTTCATCACTCTCATTTAGCCATGACTCTGTAATCCCTACAATATGATAGTCCCAAGTCAATACTGTTGCATCTAGTTCATGCATAAGCATTGTAATGCTCCTCACATTAAGGAGTAAACATTTTAAAAGAGGAGGGGTACTTATTGTGTTTTTGGTCTTTTTCTTTAACTTGGCTATTTTTTTTATGTATTCCTTTGTATTTCCCCTCATATCTTTGTTTACTCCTGTGTTATCACCATTCATCATTACTATTCCAAAATCCTGTTTCTGATAAGTTTTCTATAGCACACATCTAAAAAAGTATATTCTTTTATTGCAAATATCATTCCCTTGTTTTTGTGTTACAACCCCAGAGTTGTGCAATTTAGGTTAACTGATGACACAGCATGGGTGAGTGTGGATCTGTACATTTATGGACCACCTGATCAACTGGCACCCTTGTCCGAAGTTGTTGCCTGCATTGTTCCCAATGATGCCATAATAAACTCTGGCCCTCTGTGACCCTGAATTCACTTAAGCAGGTTTGAGTGTGTATATGCCATTTTTAAAATGCATGTCTATTTATCATACTGTATAAGCATATTTTTGCTAAAACTTTAGAAATAAGACTAGTTAGAAATATTGGCACATTTTCACAGTTGTCTAGGTAGTTGGTGCCTATACCACCAGTGTATGACGTAAAGTAAGATCCAGCTCTGGACAGGATGACAGTCAATTGCATTAAACTGAAATGCACACACCAATGTTGACTTCTACTGGATAAATAAAGAGTAAGCAATTTAATTAACATACTTGTTGTAAGTATTTGAAATGAAAACTGGCACAAGGGAAGACTCACTTGAAACTAAGAACCCTTTTCCCTTTACCTCACTATTGCAGCACCCACTTTCTAAAAAATATTGATTACACCTTAAAAAAAAATAGTAAAATTAGTAACGTAAAATCTTCCATCCATCCATTTTCCAACCCGCTGAATCCGAACACAGGGTCACTGGGGTCTGCTGGAGCCAATCCCAGCCAAAACAGGGTCTCCTCTCATATGTCAAATTTCTTATGTTCTTTTTATTAAAACAAATTAAAAACACTGCATTACCATGATTATGTAATAGTCAGTTTAGAAAATAGATGGATTAGGAAGTAATACATTAATTTTTCTGTAATTTGCTCTTCAAAATCTTTAGCTAATGTAGCCTTCAAGGTTTCATTCCCAAAAGCAATTTAATGGATGCATCCATTAAATTACATACAGTAAAACAAAAAAAATGAAGTGAATCTACAACAGTATACCTCTGATATGTTACTTGGCCACTGTGAGATGTCAAACGCTTCATCAGCCAAAATATGCTCAAGTTTAGCTAAAGATCTGATTGGCCTCAAAATGAAACTGGAGTGATTTGAGACAGCTGTGACCATGGAGTAAAATATGTAGAATTGCCAGGACTGTTTCATTTTCCTTATCATCTTTCATGTTATGCCTGTTTGGTGCAGGCCACACAGTAAAAACTGGACGTTGTTTCAAATAACAAAATTAACAACCCTCTGTGCCTGGAATTTTATTTGGAAACAGGCATATTCCACAAGAAACAAAAACACTGGAGTTCTGGAAGATGTCTAAACTGAAGGAAGATAGCAAATACCTTTTGTTGGTAGTGGAACCTGAGTAGAACTCCCTTCAGTAATAGTCTCAAAGTTGTATCTGTACATAGTTTTTTAAATAAATTGTTCCACTAGGTAAATAAGTAGCTATATACTGGTTTTATCATTTTGGTTTTAAAAAAAGATGCTAGAGGATTTACTTGTGACATGCATTGTAATTTGTACAAGACAATATTAGTTTATTAACTTACTTATAACTTACTTTGTCATATTCACTGACTCTAGCTAGGCTTGTGGCTAGCTAGTAGGGCTATGCAATGTCTTAAAAGTTTAAATAGTCACATCGTCATTTCAGAACATTGACAATATATAATACTATCACCTTGAGAAATGAAGAGACAGAGAGATGTTTGTGGATTATGAATGATTAGCTTCTCTACCCATATAATGTGGAAAGTGTCTACACTAAGTGATGAGAGGTAGTGGGGAAATGGTGGGCCGTGGCCATTTTAGCTGATGATGCAGTAGTTTTGTTGCTCACTAATTGTTGCAACTCACAATGACTGACAGGTGATTCATTCCAAGTTCATTTAAAATTCCTACTAATCATGGTGTCGTATTGGCATGAAACTATAAAACAGATTAGGTCTGTTTCATTATAAAATGGCTTTGAGTAAATATCTACCAACCGGAAACTAGAAGGTTTTTTTTTGTTTATTCAACTAGAAGTTCAGTAATTACTTTTACTCACTCAAATGTGACATCCTCAGTTGTTCTTTTTCTACCTCCTTTGGATTAAAAAAAGCGACTCTACGTATGTTATAGAAAAAAAAATGTACTTTGTTGTGTTTTATTTTGGTTTGATTTGACTATAACATATAATTTGCCTTGTCTTATCATGCGCGCAAGCAACATGCTGCAAAAGGCTAATAAAGCTGAGTGTTGATAGGTATTGTGAGCTTGCAATATACGATGTGCATGCAGGAGGACAATGCCACTGGCTTTTTAAAAAAATGTTAGACACTGCTTTGATGTATTGTGCAATGAGTTTATTTGAGATTTATTATCTTGTATACACAGCACAATTACACGCCTATTGTAGTGATGCTCGGTGCAGATAGGGAAGATGGGAGGACAACGTGGATAATGGAAATATTAAAAAACAAGGAAAGTTCTATTTTTCTTCAAGATTACAGTAAAGGTTAAAAATGGCATAGTGTCTTTAAGCGATGTTACAGTAAGATAAGACATAAGCTTTAACTATTTACATCCATGACTGCCACTTCTCCATTGTTGTAGCCATGTAAAAGTCCCCCATTACTTCTCTGGTGGCCCCAGAGCACATCCCCCAGTTTCTTTCAGTGCTTTTAATTTGCATAGGCTGAAGTCCATTGGCCACTAACCCTCATACTGGCTGGTGCCTAAAACAAATGCTGAATCAGCCACTTAAACTTATAGACATGCCACAGGTGAGACACTACACTACTTGCAACTTGATGTTGGAGCATGTGTATATTAGTATATCATATTGAAGACTGGTCCCCTTGAAGATTCGAGTGCTGCTGGTACTGGCCTTCTTCAAGCACTCAGAGCACAGCGGTGCGGTTTTACAAATATACCTGTGCTCTTCATATTCAAACTGATGTCTTCTCTCAACTGCAGAGCACTCCTGCTAAACCAGCTAAGCACAAGAATCTAATGTGCCACCTTCTGCAAATATGAAGCTTTCTTGTGAGGCGCACAAGATTAAAAAAAAAAGAAAAAGAAAAAGTGAAGGCTTTGAGAAAA
Source organism: Erpetoichthys calabaricus (assembly GCF_900747795.2). Classification (NCBI taxonomy): domain Eukaryota; kingdom Metazoa; phylum Chordata; class Cladistia; order Polypteriformes; family Polypteridae; genus Erpetoichthys; species Erpetoichthys calabaricus. The sequence continues at coordinate 69,180,637 of NC_041395.2, forward strand.
TTTCTGCAAATGTTTGGAGCCAGGGAGAACAGAAAAAACAAACAAAAAAAAACTCCAGACGGCTGAAGAAAAAAAAAAAAAAATCTGCAGGGGTTCTGTGGCCACGAGACCACCCAGCCCCCTCTAGGCATTCTACCTAACATAAATGATCTCAATCAGTCCTCATGGTTTTCAGGCTTCACATGGAAAAACTTGATGATGACGGTCATGTGGACATCTGGCCTTCAATTCATCAATGTAGGGACCACACAGTGCTTTGAGCGGGTGATGGTGGCGCAGATCGCCACCACAGAAAAACGGAAAAAGAACAGCAGAGAAAGTAGGGGTTAGTGTGGATTTCAGAGCCATGAAAAAAATGATAATTAAATGCATATACAGCATATCAGGGTTAAACTAAAATGAAGCTGTGAGAAAGCCATGGTAAAATAATGTATTCTTAGCAGTTTTTTAAAGTGCTCCACAGTATTAGCCTGGCAAATTTCTATTGGTAAGCTATTCCAGATGTTAGGTGCATAACAGCAGAAGGCTGCCTCACCACTTCTTTTAAGTTTAGCTCTTGGAATTATAAGCAGACACTCATTTGAAGATCTAAGGTTACAATTTGGAGTGTAAGGTGACAAGCATTCTGAAATATAGAATGGATCGAGATTATTTAAGGTGTGATAAAAACACAGACCAGACATCATAAAAAGGTTTGGGGCAGCCATCCGTATAATATCCCTGGCTGCAAAAGGTTTTTTAAGTTGACAGAGATGTTTGAAATACTGATTCCAAAACTGAACTGATTTCTTGATGGTAAGATGGCGGCTTTAAAGGCCCATATAGGAAGTGACATCATCGAGGGGGCTGGACCCAGAAGTGTCGTCATCGAGGGTCCCGGACCCGGAAGTGACGTCATCGAGGGGGCTGGAACCTGGCAGGATTTCTCGGGAACGGTCTGCAGGGAACTGAGAAAGACAGTTAATGCACCCTGCCGCGCCCCGGTTGGATGTGGTATTACTTAAGCCCTTCAGCTGCCTCCTACTCGCATGTGTGTGACAAATGGCTTTGTAAACCATAAACAGTATTTTAAAGTCAATTGTAAATGACACAGGTAACCATTGTAGTGACATCAAAACTGGAAAGATGTGCTCGGATTTTCTTTTCCTAGTTAAGATTCTAGCAGCTGTATTCTGCACTCGTTGTAATCGATTGATGTCTTTTTTGGGTAGTCCTATGAGGAGTGCGTTACAGTAATCTAGTCGACTGAAAACAAAAGCATGAAATTATTTTTCAGCATCTTGCAGTGTTATAAGAGGTCTAACTTTTGCTATATTTCTTAAGTGAAAAAACGCTGTCCTAGTAATCTTATTAATATGTGATTTAAAATTTAGGTCAGAGTTAATAATTACCCCTAAATTCTTTACTCTGTCTTGACTTTTCAGCATAATGAATCAAGTTTATTTCTGATACCCTCATTATATCCATTTTCCAATCACTAAAATTTCTGTTTTCTCCTTATTTAGTTTGAGAAAATTACTACTCATCCATTCAAAAACACAAGTACACAGAAACACAATTAAACAAGAAAGTCTGGGTCATCAGGCACTATTGATAAATACAGTTGCGTGTCATCAGCAAAGCTGTGGTAACTCACTTTATGCCTTGAGATAATCTGACCTAATGGAAGCACATAGATCAAAAACAGCAGCGGACCCAGGATAGATCCTTGTGGAACACCATATAGAATATCGTGGGTCTTTGAAGTATAATTACCACAACTAACAAAGAATTCTCCACCTGTTAAGTAAGACTCAAAGCAATTTAAGACACTGCCAGAAAGGCCCACCCATTAACTAAGGTGATTTCTAAGAATATTATGATCAATGGTATCAAATGCAGCACTCAGATCTAAGAGGATGAGAACAGATAAACTGCCTCTGTCTGCATTTTCCCGAAAGTCATTTACTACTTTAAAGAGTGCAGTTTCTGTACTGTGATTTGTTCTAAAACCTGACTGAAACTTGTCATGAACAAAATGTTTATTCAGGTGATCATTTAGCCGCATAATGACTGCCTTTTCTAGAATTTTACTTAAGAAAAGCAGGTTAGAAATAGGTCTAAAATTTTTCTTGAGCAGGGGTTTAACTACAGCAGTCTTAAGACTGTCTGGGAAGACCCCCATATCTAATGATGAATTTACTATGTCAAGAACACTTTCAATTAGCATGCCGGATACTTCTTTGAAAAAACGTGTTGGTATTGGGTCAAGGATGCAGGTGGATTGTCTCAGTTGAGAAATTATTTTATATAAATCAGGTAAATCTATCCTGGTGAAAGAATTTAATTTGTTTAAAATGGAGTACTGGGGTTTAAGAGGATCAGTATTGGAGAAATGTACTATATTATTGACTTTCATCTACACTGTGACCAGGGTCTCAGAGTACATTGTCTGTCTTTTCCTGCCATAGTTAATTCTAAACTTCACATTTTCAGCTCCCCGTGTTTACTTCTTCCCAAGGGCAGAGACATTTTCACTGTTCACAGGTGATCTTATTCGGTAACCAGTTTTGATTGCCAGGTTGTGCTGGATGTAATCCTCGTCCACTGTCTTTTTTTATTCGTTTTCATATTTGTTTACAATATCCATCCCCAAACATATGCCCCTTTCTTCCAGCATACCAATTGTTTTGCTTTTTGCATACAGAGTCTGGACATCTAAAAGCCTGCCAGGTGAGGATAAAAACCTGTCTGCAAAAATATATTATTAAAATAAAACTGATGAAATAAAGTGTGATCACTTCACGTTTAACTAAAATTCAGTTAAATAGGTAATGAATGTATAACATCTGCAGTGGGTTGGCACCCTGCCCGGGATTGGTTCCTGCCTTGTGCCCTGTGTTGGCTGGGATTGGCTCCAGCAGACCCCCGTGACCCGGTGTTCGGATTCAGCAGGTTGGAAAATGGATGGATGGATGGATGTATAACATAACTTTGTGCTGCATGTTGTTCTACATTATATGATGTTGCTAAGGGAATTATTAGAAAGTAATATAAAAACAGAGAAAACCACAAAATATCATGCACAACAGATGTATCCTGTGGTAAAGCATCTATATGTTTAGAAGCTTCACGTGAATTTAAATAGTGTAGGTTATTATAATTTTTCAGTCTTACATTTCTGAGAAGCTTTAACAGAACTTAATCTTCTTTTTTCTGGTTTTCCTCAGGTGGAGATATTGAACATCTTTCGAGTTGATATGAACAATGTAATGGTTCAGTTTGCTGTGCTACAGGACGGAAAACCATTGACTGCGGCAGCTGCTTCCATGGTGTTTAGTAGGCTTCCAGATCCCATGTCTGTCTTGAATCAAAACTTGCCTTTTAAGGTATGTGCAGTATATAAATATTATTAACAAGTTAACAAATATAAACATATTGGTGACTTATAGAACCAAATTCAATGTTAGCACTCCTGCTTGCAATATAATGTACTCTGTATGCTACAGGATCTAGTGTTTTAGAAATATTGTCTTTACAATCTAATAAGATGCTATCGTGAACATTACAGTAACATTTTCTTAATAGTAATTTTTATATTTCTTTTATACCATGACAGAGAGTAATTTCACTGTCTCCTAGAAGTCTGATGTATAAAATAACTAAATATTTTCTTTATTTTATGAGAATGATGCTGAAAGTGTGATATAATAAATTCACGAGTTTTGAGCTATAAAGGTAGGTTAAATCCAATGTTTTTTTCTCATATTCATCATGTTTGTTTAAAATATTAATTTTATTATGGAATAAAGGTATGAAAAAGAAATTAATAATCAAATCTATTCTCATTCATGCCTTTTTCCACCATTATAGCTGTTTGTGGATTATCATATGAATTTAATTTCAGTCATAAATAAAAATGCTGAAGCGACATGTTCTTCTTAGCCATTGAAATCAGCCATAGTTACCAGAAATTAAATAACCAAAAAGACCTGCAGATTTTATTATCAGACTTGAACATGATAAATTCCAGGGACCTCGCTTATAAAAGTTTGTGTGGATTTGTTTGTGAAAATATGTGCATGCTAAAAAACAGTAAAAAAACTATGCTAAAAAAAAAAAAGATTTATAAAAAATGGCATACACACATTTCTACACATTTTACCGTCATAAATTGCAATCGTCTTGTAAATGTGCATTCATGAACATGCCTTGATGCTAATCAACCTCATACATATGCAATCACAATTCTGCAGACATTCATTGCCTAGTAGAGCAGCCTCCTGCCACCTGCATTTATGGGCATCTGGCAGTGGCATTATAGCACCCCTCCATTGTGTTCTGGGGGTCTGGGAGAGGCATAAGGTGCCAGTGTCTGAGTGGGTGGCCACAATCACCTGGTACATGATTGCTGTTAACAACGAATAGCATAAAACATATGAAAAACTGAGGGTTCAGCAGTTACCTTAGCAACAAGCCAGCCACCACATACAATACTATCATGTCTGCCAAAGCTATTTGCTTCAAAATAAATGCATATTGGGTTGACCAAGGCCACAGTCACATGATGTTTGTCAGTCTCATCTTGTCATCACATATGACATTTGTTAATGGAATGTAAAGCTTACAGTTAACAAAAGCAGCTTCATTCTCATTAGATGCCCTTATTGAAATATGAGTGCAGTAAAAGCTCCAGTTACATTAGGAGAACCAAACACTGCTGCAGAGGTAGTGCCTCCTCAATCAGTTAATGGCTTCCAGCACAGCAGGCATGATTGGGTGAAGCTTGGTTGAGATATTCTTGACATGTTGGCCATTTCCCTGAGAAGTGATAACAAGTAGATGATATAAACTGACAAAAAACAAAAACGTTCTTCAGTGCAAAAATGTAGCATTGGCTCTCTTACAAGGAAGCTAAAATAAAGACTATACATCATATTCAGCATTTTTGAGGTTTAATATGTTTGTCGCGTTAATGCACATTACAATAATAACTCGCTGGAATGAACTGACTGCATTTCCCTGACTGATTAAAGGTGTTGTCATTTCCCAATTTCTCTGAAATGTTTTGTACAAATGGGTCAGAGTTGCTGTAAATATTTCCAAGTTTCAAGCTTGCAAGCTTCCATGTCATGTTTTCCTTTATAAATACCAACGATTGCATGGGAGGTTCCATATGCACATTTCAAGCTACTTTTTGTGAGTACACAAGTTTTATAAATGTGACCCCAGGTCTGCAGCTCAAAATGAGACTATTGTTATCAAAATATACATAATCACCCTGATTATGTTTATTATTATATATGTAACCAGGCTTTAAAAAGTGATCAGGAAGGTACCAAACCTTAAATTATAAAAACCTATTCATGGTATATTGATGTCCTATCATTAAATTACTATAAAACACATAAAAGTAAATCATTAGCATTTATATACACAAAAATAACAAAAACAATAGAAACGCTCATTCTGTCTTTTTGTTCTAAACTACACAGTGTACCAATAGCTGCTAATATTCAATTAAACCAAAGAGAAAAAAAAGCAATAGCAATATAAAGCCACAAGGTCTGGCCACAAGTTATAACCAAGATGATGGTATGTTATATGAAGACCTACTCACTAGGTTCACCATTACTCCACAAAAAATGAAAAGGAGACAGATAGTGTTTTGTATAATCTGCTCAGCCAATGCAACCTGAAGACATGAAGATTGTCATGTTTTAAGACCAGTCCAGTCTTTTTCTCAGGGTCCTGAAGGTCCACATCCTCTTGTATGTAAAGTATAGTAAATGTAACAAACCTAAAATATGATACACCAAGAACTCAGGTGATATGAACAGCAAACTTAGTAAAAACTTTATATAATTATGATAATATGAAACATAAATAGAAGTGAGATTCTCATCCTTGGTTATATTAAACTACCGTATATACTTGTGTTTAAGTTCTCTCGTGGATAAGTCGGGGCTTGATTTTACTGTATAATTTTTGCCATTTTATAATGTTGGTCGTATAAGTTGAATGCAGAAAACTCACACTATTGGTCCAAGAAATTATGATATGCTAAAGCCCATCTGAGTAACCACAGAGCACAATGAATTTTGTTTTTTTTTATGTATTGTGCCTATGTGACTACACTGTAATACCCGAACTATTTCGAAGCGATGTTTGCACTGTTTCGTGTTTTTTGTATCTCACACCCTCATACACCTTTATTGTAAGAGCGTCTCTTATCTACCATGGAGTGTTCGATCATAAGAAAATATGAAGCTGGTTTTAAATTAAAAGTCATTGAAGTGGTGAAAGAAATTGGTAACTACGCTGCTGCAACAAAATTCAATGTGTCTGAGAAATTGGCGCAAGATTGGAGGAAGCAAGAAGATGTAACAAAAATTAATGTAAGTGTCGTATTTTTGAACGGGTATATAAGTTAGGGTCTGATTTTATGATCAGGCTTCAAGACCTGACTTATACACAAGTATATACGGTATATCATTTAAAACAAAAGACCTCCTTGGGTACAGGGCCGGTCTTAGGCCACTGCAACCTATGCGGCCGCAGTGGGCCCCGCACTTTCATAGGCCCCGCGCTATTTCTAGGTGTAAATTATTAAATTAAACCATTATAACTTATAATCATGTATAGGTCAGCGTGTTTATTCTGTTTTTATGTTTTTACAGTGTTTTTTATCTATTACGTCGTTGTTTCAAGTGATTACGACAAGTAAATAAAATTGAAAAAAAATTGTAGCTGCTCGGGTGCTTTATCTCTAAACTCGTCATTTAGGGGAACTTGGGGTAAGATGAAACAGACACCGTTCTTAACCTTATGATGGCTCAGCTCAGTGAAACCAATCAAATAGGAGGAGCTATTTATGGAGATGATGTTATCGATTTTTTGGATGAATAGTTTGAAATTTACCGGCAGTGGTTTAAATTTTCTCTTTTCTGCCAGACGAAGATTTTTTCACCGGTGAGTAAAGCTTGTTCCTCAGAAACAAGCGTTGTATAAAATTCGAAGATCCTGTACATTGATAACCCACCCTATGTTAACAGTCAGCCATAGAATCATCGGCACGTCAACTTGTATCTTTATACAATTTGTTTTATGAATAGTCTCTCATTTCAAATGTTTAAGATAGTTTTACAAAATAAAATAATGTGATTCGTCTACCCAAACGATTGTTTCATCTTACCCGTAGTAGGGGTAAGATAAAAAAAAATTTTTTTCACAAACACTTGCTCAAAACGTACCGATTCATCCCTAAGCGACAAGCACATGCATATGCAGATCATTAACAATAATTTGACTGAAAATTACTGGTAAAAAGCAAAAAATGTGGATTTGACAAGGAATTTTAAAAAGTGGTTCATCTTACCTCAAGTTCCCCTAAATTGGTAGACTTAAGGTATTTTTTTAAATTTTATTTACTCGTAATCAAATGCAAACGTGACATAATCAAATGCAAATTGTCGTTCAAACGTTAAATCACGTAATCAAATGCAATAACGACGTAATAAATCAGTAAATACTTTATTTTGTTCATTTTTCATTTTTTTAACTGTGGCATCTGGTGAAAGAAGCTTCTCGCGCCTCAAACTAATCAAGAATTACTTGAGGTCAACAATTCACGAAGATAGATTGAACAATTTGGCAATTCTTGCTATTGAGCGTGATCTATGTAGGAAACAAAATTTTGATGATATACTGTATGACTTCGCTACACGCAAGGCTCGTAAAGTTAATTTGATCGTGATTTTGTACTTAGTAAAGAATGAATAAAATGCAAAGACGAATTTATTTTCTAATACAAAATCTTAATTTTCACTTATTATCCTTATCCCTACCCCGACTGGGCCCCGCGCAATCCGTTTCGCATAGGGCCCCGCAATTGTTAGGGCCGGCCCTGCTTGGGTATCCATTTGTTGTCTATATTGTGGTCTGACAGTTTCAGTCACTGTGAGTTTAAAGTCATTCACCTTGTGGTCACATGCCTAGAAATGCTTTGCCACCATACGTTTATCTGAGACTACTCTGTTACTTTTATGTTCGTGAATCATTTTCTGTTCAGTTATAATGATCTTAAATACATACTGTATAATAAAGGTGATAGACACACTATAGATTAACAACCATTATTGTGCCACAGTCCAATCTGTGTTTTAATTTGAAAGAGAAGACTCCAAATTTGATATTATCTCCTTCATGTACGTTTATACAGCAGGTACATCCTATGCAGGGATGATATTCTAAACTTAAATAAGGGATTCCTAAACATGCTTACTGTCAGTACCTGGATTGTACTTTACTACATAATCTCTAATGTTACATTCTCAAAAGAAAGAAACTAAAGGTGTGGTCTACATTGAAATACACTGTTTCTTTTAACATAATGTATTATATTACAAAATAAGGAATGAACTAATGGGAGGGGTTTTTTTCTACTCTACCAAAAGATGTAAATGTAAGAAAGGCTGGGTTTCACTGCACTAGTCGAGAATGGTACCCTATCCTCCAAATACATACTCATCTCTACTTGGCAACTTTAGAATGGAAAAAGCATATATTTAACATGTGTGGGGACTGGAGTACTTGGATGATAATTCAAGTGGGTCTTTTTACCTGTGACTTCATGTGGCAAATAGCACTGGACAACGAATATTGTACTTCCTGAACATTTCTGAAGGTAGATTATTGATTTTGGCCTGCTGATCATAAAAACACTTTTAAATTTCCTATCACATACCAGTTTACTGCAGTCATCTATAGCATGTTTGTGATCTTTACTCACATTATTATAGGAATTCTGTGATGGTCTAAAAGTAGTGGCACTGCTACTAGGGATACAGTTCATATACAGTATACCAAGTTTTGTTGTTTAATTTGTTAATGGAACAGCCATGCTAAAGAGCCTCATTACTTTATAAAGAACTGACTGTTCCATAAGCATTTGGTTACAAGGCAAAAAAGTATGGCACATAAACCACTTGTCAACCCAACAAAGATGTTTTGCCTCCTCTTCATATAAAACTTTGAACTAATGAAAAAAGTGAAAGTAATAAACAAGGAATGTGAAGGAGGTGGACATTTGAGAGATATATTTCCATAAATAACTGATGCCAAGATAAAGGAAGATGTTTTTGTCCATACACAAATCAATAACAAGTGGCTCAGAGATCTCCTAGTGGGGTCGGAGGAAATCACATGGAAAGCATTCAAGGATGTTGTTGGGAATTTTCCTGGCAACAAAAGAGCAACAAACTAAATCCAGCTGGTCAGCAAAATGCTGCACACACAGAAACCATGAAGTACAATGTTTTCTGAATTCACTTTTGGGTTTGTTCTCTAATAATTTTGGTGCAGCCAGAGACTCACATCGTGAAGGGTTTCACTAGGACAAAGCAACAATGGAAAAGCAGAATCAGGGCAAGTGGAATCCACTATTATTGGGCATTGAAACGAGAACAGACGAAAAATCAGCAGCAAAACTTTTTTTAGCTCAGCTGAACAAATGAAGTGTGTCAGCATCATTAAGCGACTAAGCATGTTAGATTCAACAATGTCATTATTTAATAAAACTTGACCACACAAAAAAGTTCATTTCATGTTTATGTTCATGCGTGATTTGTCTTCAGCTTTAAGCTATCTACCATAATCATCAAAAACTTTTCAAGAAGCAAGAGTCAACAAGTAAATGGATTAATAAACTTTGTCTGTTATTCTGTTAGAATGTATTGTTCCCCCAAATTGACTGCCTTAGAGAGTACCTACCACAGAAGGTACCAAATTTAACAATGTTTGATTATCAAACTACATAATGAAGAAAATTATTTAACTTTTGCTGACAATAATCGCATCTTTTCAGGTGTCTCAGACTTCTTTTGTACTGCCTTCTTCTACATCGACTTCTGTGCCTGACTTCACAGCCTGGATAGCTGCAGTTGCTGTGTTGTCAGTTATTTGTGCATCGCTTCTCATCTTTCTTGCCATTCATGTGAAGAAAAAATGGAAGGTTGTAGGGGTGGCATCTTCAGACAGTACACCATCACCCGTTCATTTTCAGAAGGTAAGGTAATACTTACAGTATAGTATGTACTTCCTTATTAAGTATTTTGCAGGCCTAAAAAGAAAGTTATTGAAAAACATGTAACTTGGGTAGCTGCTCAACACAATAATGTTTTATTGATTTTGCTACAGCGACAAGCAAGGCCATCTTTCATCCTGGGACTTACTGAACTTTAATCAACTTTATGGTACTTTAAACATATCCCCTAATCAAATACAGGAATAAAATGAAATATCTTGCCTGAAGGTCTTTCATTTTTATGCAAATTATACTCTTTATTAGTTAGGCTCATTTTTTAATGTCTACTCTATATTACAGTTTATCCCACTTTAACACATTTAACTCTGGAAATTTTCATCTGATTACTGCCTTTCTATTAATTTGTCTGTTCAGCTTAAAGTACCGCAGCAGCTGTTAATATTTTGAATGCTTGATTTTGATCCTATCGTGTGCTATCATTGAGATTCTGGTTTCCCCATGGTCTAAGTTGTCCTTGTATTATCTAGCATGCACTTCTGCTTCTTGCCCATCTCCCATTCTAAATAACATTCATGTCACTGAAGGATTTTCTGACTGACAGCTACTTGTTTGTTTTTCTCTGGCTCTTGGGTACTGTACCTAACCTCTGATACATCTCACCCAGTGGGCTTGCTATTCAACATACTGTATCTGTTCAGCAAGATTGTGACACAAAACTGGTAACAATTTAGCTTAGATACTGCAAAAATTAATCTCTTTCTCATTTACTTTTATGCAACAAGGCAACAATAACAACAACAAACTTAACAAAGCTTCTTTGGCTCTTTATAAAACTGTGTTATGAAGTGTTTATTCATCTCTGCAATGTGACCTTCTAACAAAACTTCACTTTAGAGTGTTCTGAGGTGGCTGAACTGAGATGTGTTTCTCTTGATTTTACATATTTAGTATAAGAACTCTGAATCCTACATATTAACACGTGATTTTACCATCATGTCAGTATGCCACACTGCACAGAGATGAATAACCTGTCTACTGTTGTTTTATTAGTCATATGAAGACCAGAAAAAGCCTTTGTTAAAGTCTTGTTACAAAAAAGTACATGAGTAATAGATGCATTTTTGCAGTATACGTAAATGAAAGTGTTACCACAAAACCAATTATTTATTTTTGGCCTGTGTGGTTATGGCTGAACCAGAGCAGTAGTGTGGCAAAACAACGCCTGGTCCTGAAAGGGAAAATAAGCGCCCTTCCTAAATCAAAATGGATAAAACAAATTTTCGTTGCTTTTTTCACTTACATTTTTATTTCCGGTTGAAATCCATTGTTTTAATGTATCTGAGTGCTCACGTTGTCTTTTGGTACGTATTTTTTTTTCTTTCAGATTTCGTGTTCCCGACTTCTTTTTAGGACCCATTTTCTGTCATGAATTAAAAAGGAATAAGTATGATAGCTCCAAAATAAAAATAATTTCATTTTCTATTTTATTAAACGTCAGTTCAATATTCATTATTAGAATAAATCAAAACATTCAATCATTTTTCCTTTTTTTTTCATTTTTTTTAGACAAATTTATAAAACAATATTATATATTATATATTACACAAAATTAACTTACCTTAAATAAAAGCAGAAACACACTGAGAGCGTAGAGATACGACTAGATAGAGTATCACTATGAGAGCGTAATGACTGGTTGTGCATTGCAGTTCTGACAATAAAGGTGGGCACCACTCAGTTGTGTGTTTAAATATTAGTGGCGTGGCGGTTCTCAAGCAGTGCGTCATTCTCATTGTTAATTAACTTAGAAATGCACTTTTATTTCCAATAATTTACCTGTGATTGTAAAAGACAATATAAACACATTTCAATGTGCAAGTTGTTTACAAAATTACAAAAAGTAAAGGGAAATATCTATAAAAGTAATACTAATTTTCAGTGATATTAATGTTTTTATTTTTTTTTTTTTCTTCTTTTTAACCCGAAACAATCACATTGTCGATCTGCGCTCTTTGAAGATCAGCGTCTGGTGTGGGTGCACAGTTCGCACCATCTACCCTACAGCTCTGGGCTGAACATGATGTTTAAGCACGCTCAAGTTCCATGTCTAAAGATGCAAGTTCCTTTGCCAGAGTATGGTCCACCCAGGTTTTTCACATTGGTGCTTCTTCTGTGATGAGTACTACAACTATCCTGACCATTCATTCTGCCCAGGTGGTTTTCACATAGCCCATTAAGGCAGAGCCCACCATTGCTGACTCCAATTTCTTTTCAGAGGATACAAGTGTCACATACACTCATTTTCTGAATTAACTTTTTCATTGCAGGGTTGCAGAAAGATGAAGCCTATCCTAACAGCACTGAGAAATAGGCATGAAATCAGTGTGTTACAGGTCACTCTTGCACACACACCCCAATTATATTAGACTAAATTTCTTTTAGATTTTGAAAGGAAATTAAAGTACCTGGTCAAAAATTATATGAATTTAAAAGGAACTATAATGCCCGGGTGATCCGCAGCTGGCACACTCCCTTGAACTCAGGGCATCGAGAGTCATGAAACTGAGATGGACTGGCCAATGAGGACACACAACTGCTTCAAAATATGTTGTTATTTCAACAAATCAATCAGTGTTCAACAAAAGTGCAGTGCAGATTCAATGAATAAATAATCCAAAATAAAAACAAGTGCTTTTGTGGGGTTAAAAGTCAATACATAATTGAATAATCCAAACAATTAAAAATCCAGGTTAAAACACAGTCAGGACATGTCCATAAATCTCATCCATTCCAAACTGAGTTCTTCGTTGCTTAATCTTTGTAAGGTCTTTCCAGAAAAAGGAGACACCCACCAGCAAGCATAGTCAACCTTCTGTCTGTTGCGATTAGGTTGTAAATTCTAATATTTAATGACTTGTATTTTCAGGTTTTTCTATCGGTGTCAATAGTGCCGTATCTAGGGGCATGGCTTCATGGATTGTGACCAGTGCGACGGGGTAAAAGGTTGGCTGGAGGCTACTTGCATTATCCGATCTGCAAATACAACCTTAAAAGAAAAACAATTCTTTGCTTTTGCATGTCTTACTTAATTAATTTGCTTTGATCTTTTTACCTGTTTTCCTGACTTCAGCTCTTGTCTATTATTAGGGTATTGGTAGCTATGCTTGTTTTGGTTTCATTTTTTTACACGTTTAACCAGGTCAGATCAGTAAAAATTCACCTGTCCATTCCTAAGCTCATGTTCCTGCTGCCGTCCCCTGACCTTCAGCTAGGAACCCCACAAGCCCTGCTGCCTTCTCTCACTGCTGTCCCTTAGTGTTCTGTGGGGGATTTCTCAGAGTGGTTGGTCGCTACTACTCCCTCAGTGTTCAGTCATCCACTTTCTCCATAAGGGGGCCACTTCCCGACTCCTTGCCTCTAATCCACGGCGCTGGCTGTGCCATTATCCCGTCTTTCTTTTTCTTTCATTCACTTTAAACTCCTGACCCTCCTTCTCAATTCATTTTTGTTCTTTTTCTCCTTCTGCCTAACCTGCTCTGGCTCTTTCTTTATACAAACACTAGACAAAGAGCCCATTTCGACAACGTAAGATGAAATGGGCACGAGTAGAATAGTAATAAGTATAAGCACCACAAACCTGATATAGGTGTATTGAATGAATGCGTAATTGAATCAGAATGCGTAATTAGGCCTCGAGCTGTAGTCGAAATCGCCTTTCAGGCCTCTAGAGCTTTAATCGAAGTCGCCTTTCTCTTTGAATTTTCGCGGCCGTAAATCCGCCGCCTGCCGCGATGTCGGTCTCGTAAGGTTTTTCGGCCAGCTGCGCAGAAGGTGACTGCGCATTCGGCTTCGGACGGACGTGAGTGAGTGAGTGAGTGAGTGAGTGAGTGAGTGAGTGAGTGAGTGAGTGAGTGAGTGAGTGAGTGAGTGAGTGAGTGAGTGAGTGAGTGAGTGAGTGAGTGAGTGAGGAGGCTGGCGAATTATGTATTAAGATAGGCATAGGTGCCTTGATTACAGACCCTAGATCAATAATGAAATCGGCCAGACTACATGCAAATGAACGTGAATGCATGCTCTGCCAGTTCCCTCATCAACACCCTACTCTGCAATGCTACCATGTACCCTGAGCCACAGTTTTAATTTAAAACTTGTCACTGCCTCTGACCCCTAAAGTACTTTACCACAGAAGCATGTACACAAACAGTGATAATACAACTATTGCCCTGCTGTGCTTTTGCATGCTTGAACCAGAGACTCACATATATAACAGCACATACATATAGTACACAGTAAATCCAAATTACACATCATGACAGCTGACATTGCTCACTTTACCTTGTTAGATGTTATAAATAAAGAAGACTATGCTTAATATCTTAAAGTAATTTATCGTCAGTAGGGCCTGTCAAATTATCTGATCAAAGCCAATTAACATCAGTGCTGCAACAGAATTATCCTTGGGTGAGTAAAGGTAGACATAATTATGATGCATCTCACAGACGCTGAAAGTATGGAGTACAATTAGTTTGTGATAAGGCAGCACATTACCGTCAAGTCCTGACATCAAACTAACTAGCTTCCTGAAAACAGAATATTTTTCTTTTTTATTATTTTATTATTTGTTTATTTTGCATTTGTCTTAAATGTAATCTATCCACAAAGGCATTTAGATGGTAGGGTGGCACAGAGGTTAGTGTTGCTGCCTCACAGGTGCAGGGTTGTGGGTTGCTGTGTAGAGCATGTGAAGTTTCCACATTTGTGTTGGCTTTCTCTGATACACTAGTGAGTCTCAATTTTCCATCTGAGTGTAAACTGGGTGGACTGGGTCAGTGTTCTGCTTCTTGCCTGATGGGGATGTGATGAGTATTGGCCTCCCACAATCCTATAATGGAATAAGCAAGTATGAAAAAAAAAAAAAGAAAAAAGACATATTTATGGAAAACATGTTTGTGTTAAATATTAATGTGTGTTTAATTATTTTAAGCAAATGGTTGCTAACTGAATATCAGAATACAGATTTTTCACACTTGTAAGAACTTAAACAAGTGGGGACTTTATAGAATCTACCTAACACTACTGGAAAGTCAGGGTCAAACATTTCAGTTTGGTTACACAGGAATCACATAATCTGAAATGCAGGAATTTTCCTTTGAAAAAATAAGATTACAGAAAGATCTGTGCTGAATTGGCACATGATGAGCTATTATATTTGGCAGGTGTCTGAATTATACAATATATGGCCAAAAGTATGTGAAAAACCCTCCATATTATTGAGGTTTGGTGTTCGTGCTGCATCCAATGTTAAGATGGGCATAAAATGAAGCACACAGCCATACAATATCTATTGACAGACACTGGCAGCAGAACGGATCATACTGAAGAGCTTAGTGGCTTTAAACGTGGCACTGTCATAGGATATTACCTTAGCTACAAGTCAGAATGTGAAATATTTGCTCTGCTAGATCTGCCCCATTCAGCAGTAAGTGTTTTTAAATTGTGAACTGGAAGAATCAAGGAGCAATAACAGCTCAGCCACAAAGTGATTGACCATGGAGACTGTGAAATGAATAGCCTTGACACATGAAAAAGATTTGTGGCAGCCACCCATATACCCATATACTCGAATCCAGGCTGCAAAAAGGCAAATATTAAGTACAGATGTGTACAGAGTTGAG
Source organism: Erpetoichthys calabaricus (assembly GCF_900747795.2). NCBI lineage: Eukaryota > Metazoa > Chordata > Cladistia > Polypteriformes > Polypteridae > Erpetoichthys > Erpetoichthys calabaricus. The sequence continues at coordinate 69,196,336 of NC_041395.2, forward strand.
ACCAGAGCAGAACTGAGAAAAAGCAGGATGTGGTCTGTTTTTTTTTGGCTGGTTGGTGAGGTCAGAAATGGAAGTGACACCTTCAGGGCTGGAACCGGAAGTGACGTCTTTGGGGCCAGAATCAGGCAGAATTTCCTTTGTTTGGTCTTTAGGGATAGCAGAGAAAGGTATAGCACACCCCGCCACCCCCTGGCCTGGCATGGAATTACCTTCTATTTGTCCTTTCAGCTGCCTCTCATGCGCACGTGCGTGATAAAGCCCACAGAGCGGGTCCTCTGCTTGCTGAAATGCATAGTAAAAACAAATCACAACAGAGCTCCAAAATGCCCCTGGAAGCAGCATCAGCACAAGCACTGTGTGTCAGGAGCCTCATCAAATGGGTTTCCATTGCTGAGCAGCTGTATGTAAAAGTAAAATCACTATGCACAATAACCAAGTGTCAGCTGGAGTGGTGTGAAGCATGCTGCCATTGGACTCTGGAGCAGTAGAAACATGAAGCACACTTCACTATCTGAGTTTGGCAAATGGCAGGAGAACACTACCTTATAGACTGCATACTGCCTACTGTAAAGTGTGGTGAAGGAGGGATCATGGTCTGGTGTGTTTTTTTAGGATTTGGGCTAGGCCCCTGGGCTCCAGTGAAGGGTGCTGTTAATGTTGCTGCATACAAAGACACTTTAGACAACTGTGCACTGAATTGAGCTCTGATCTCAGCCCTATTGAACACCTTTGGGGTGAATTGGAATGGTGACCATGAGCCAGGTCTTCTCATCCAGCATCAGTCTCTGACCTCACAAATGCTTCTTTGGCTGAATGGGCACAAATACCCACAGACACACACTGCATGATCTTGTGGAAGCCTTCCAAGAAGATTGGAGGCTGTTATAGCTACAAATTTGCTCCATATCCATGCCCATTGTTTTAGAATGGGGTGTCCAACAAACTTAAATAGGTGTGATGGTCAGGTCTCCACAAACTTCTGGCCACAGAATATATGTTTAAGCAGTGGACTCAAACAGTGAAAATGATGAACAAAAATGGCAATCATTATTGCAGAGTACAGTTTAAACATTAAAAAGAAAGAAGAAGAGACAAGCAGAGTTATTAACGGCTATTTAATGTTATAGCAGAATGTATAAACTGTTCTTACTTCAAGGGACTGTTTGAATTCATTTGGACATATGCAAAAAATCAATTTGTGTATCCATTTTCTGTACTCTCACCGTCCAGTGCAGAGTATCAGTTTTAGTAGTCTATCTCAAGAGCATTTGAGGCAAAACAAGATCTGTTCCTGGTCAAGAAACCAATCCATTGCAGGACAAAATGCTGCTGTAAAATATTCAGAATTATTTGTTAACAAATATTAACTCTTACCTGCCTCATATAAGAAGGGGAGTGTTTCCATATCAGGAAGGATTCATCCCATGCTAGGGTGTCATCCACTTGACATTTCCTTAGAGACATGAGAGACAGAGGTGAAACTAAATAGGGGTAGTGCCAGAAGCATGTCAGGGGATTGATACAAGGTGGTGGAGATGTGACTAAGGGAGCATGAAAGAGTAACATAAAGAAGGAAATTAGTGAGGTAGGAGAGGAACACTCAAGATGAAGGCCACATTGTGAAATTACACTCAGTGGTTACTTTTTAGTCAGTGTTTGTTTCAAAAAGCCTACTCCTCCAATGAGCCAAACATATGGCTAAAATTCAATGCATATTGCATGCAGAAATTGTAAACAGAATGAATAAGACATGTAATCTAAGCGACTTTGACTGTGGTATGAATGTTTGTGCCAGACGTGGTAGATCCAGTATCTTAAAAACAGCTGCTCTTCTGATATTTTCCAACATAACAGTCACTAGAGTTTACAAAGAATGAAATGATGAACAAAAACATCTAGTGAGAAGCAGTTCAGATGGTGAAAACATCTTGCTTAAGAGAGAGGTCAGATGAGAATGCCAAGATTCTTTAAAAGAAAAGCTACAATGACACAAAAACATCTCTCTACAATAGCTGGACGAAGAAGAACATCTAAATGCTCAATGTATGGACTTTGAAGAGCATGGACTGCAGCAGTATAAAATGATGTCAGGTACAGCTTCTGCCTGCTAAGAACAAGAAGACGTGATTACAGTCAGAATATGATCTTTAGGAATCAAGACTGAAATAACATTGCCTTATCGGACGTATTTCAGTTTCTGCCATGATATTCAGACTGGAGTATCGGAATTTAACTACACAGCATGGATCAATGATTCCATCCTGCATTATGGCAACCTATAGGCTCCTGCTAATGTACCAGAAATAATTTCTTGCACATTTTTGAAATTGTAATACTCACTGAGCATCATTTGAATGCCTATGCATTGTTGTTGACCTTGTGTATCAATTTATGGCATCTACATGCAACTCTTTTTCAGAAGAATACTTCCATCAGCATAATTCATAATGTCACAAAGCACAGTCTTCTCTAGTAGGATCTATGAAAATGACAGTGACTTCCACTTATTCCAATGGCATGGACAATCTAAGATCTCAGTCCAACAGAGCGTTATGTTGCTGAGGTAGAATGGAAGTGTGAGGTAGTGTGAATATATTGCTACAAAATATACAGGGACTGTGTGATGTTATTAGGTCAATATTGACTAAACACCTTACTAAATCCATACCCTGAAGAATTCAGTCTGTTCTAAAATAGAAAAGGTGACCTACCCAACACTGGACCTAATAATGTGGCCACTGAGTGTGTTTTGGAAGTGATTCTAAGATACAAAAATAAGTAGCAGTCAAACACATTTTACATTACAGCACAAAATAATTTGTAGACAGCTTTTTCTATATTCACACAATTAAAAAGCTCACTTGTAGCTTATTTGGCAATTTTGTCACAGTAATATGTGGACTTGAGCATGGCAGTTACCTAAGATTAAGCATGATATGTCCATCCATTTCCTGAACCCATTAACAGTATCAGCTTCAGTGTGCCAGGGACCAGCCTACCTGTTGGGCTCAATGGAAGAACCTGCCTTGAATGAGACATCAGTCCACCACAGGAGCCAAAGTGTATTATGATACAATGATAATGAACTACAGCTTTCATTTTAGCAAAGGATTACTGAGTAAACATATACAACACTGATTGTTTTTAACTTTGCTTACCTGGAGGTAATATTAATTCAAATCTGAAATTGAAAGAATTGGGAGTGCAAAAGAATGCATGCTGGGATATGTTCAGGACTCACAAAAGTTAAAACATGTAGATTAAACAATACAAAATGTATGCTCTTATTATCTATCTTATAGATTTTTTCTTTTACAGAAAAAAAATACTAGAACAATTTCTATTTGTTACCCAACAACAGGGATGTCAAACTCAGTTTTATTGAGGGTCAAAGATAACACTACTATATAAATATCCAATGCAGGCTGGAATCAGTAGCGCACTTAGAGGTCACAGGTTTCTTTGTGTAGACTTTGTTACAGCTCTGTAATTTAACAAGAAAAAGGAATTGATTTTATTAGGTTTGAAAAAGGACACTGTAAGTTAGTAGTGACGTGTGATGATTGAGTACTGAATACGGATGTACGACAAGTGATGAGAGGCTACTGATACATGACACAGACTAATACTGATGTTTGATGATTGGAGAAATGAAAAATGACGATGTCCTAAAATGAGCACGGTACAAATGCAGTATGCGATTCCCATTGCCAAGGTCCAGTGGTTCTCGGACTCAGTACTGGGGACCCCATGTGGCTGCAGGTTTTTGTTCCATACAACTTCCTTTTTTTCATTGAACTCCTAGGCTAAAACTAGGTTTGGTAATTTTTTATTAGATTATACACTCAAAAAAAGCATGTTTGGATTTAATTAATTGCAATGTCAAGTTTTTCCATATAAATAAATTAAGTAAATCTTAAAAATAATATGTCATGTTTACTCAATATATTTATTTTAACATCCTGTAATTAAGTAAACCACTTTGGATTTAATTGACTTATTATGTCAAGCTTTTCCATCTAAATAAAGTAAATCCTATATAAAAAAATATTATGTTTACTAAAATTATTTACTTTATTTTAACATAATGAAATTAATTAAGTCACAAGAAGATGACCTCATTAAGGTTAAATGTAAGATAGCTATACATATCGCAAATAATTAACCTTCAAATTATATTGATAATCTTTCATTTATTTAGTGTGTAATGGTCAAAAAGTGTTCTTTTGGTTGATTGCACATTTTGTGTATACTTAACATTAATTACTTGTTGTATTGGAAACAATGAAAAAGATGAAGGATGGGTGACAAAAAAAAAAAATCAAATCATCTTCCACAGCCACATAAACCCACAGATCTGTGAAACAATTCATTGACTAAAAGTCTTTAACTTTCTTTCCAACTCTACAAAGGTGTGGGGATCCCTTGGAACGTGTTGTCAACAAAAAGGTCTGTTCTTTATGTAAAATTCATTGTTTATGCAAATATGTACATAAAGTTTGATTATTTTATGTATAAGGGAAATAAGAACGGCATGTTTTGAGAATTAACAAATATTCATTTAAAGTAAAGTTAAAATAAAAAAGTGAGTAATGACAACAGTCCCTGCGATGGATTAGATTGAGCTGTATCAATTGAAGACCAGTATTTGGCTGTTAACACAGGATTAGTAGGCTTTTAATTAAATATAAAATATTGATAAACAATTTATCCATCCATCCATCCATTTTCCAACCCGCTGAATCCGAGCACAGGGTCACGGGGGTCTGCTGGAGCCAATCCCAGCCAACACAGGGCACAAGGCAGGAACCAATCCCGGGCAGGGTGCCAACCCACCGCAGGACACACACAAACACACCCACACACCAAGCACACACTAGGGCCAATTCAGAATCGCCAATCCACCTAACCTGCATGTCTTTGGACTGTGGGAGGAAACCGGAGCGACCGGAGGAAACCCACGCAGACACGGGGAGAACATGCAAACTCCCCAGGTGTCCCAACTGCGAGGCAGCAGTGCTACCCACTGCGCCACCGTGCCGCCCCATAAACAATTTATAAAAGTGTTTTTTATTTATGGATCCATTTATTAAAACATTGCAAATTGTTTAGTTTTACAATTTTCCTTTTGGAATTAAATAGGAAAAAAACTAAATGAGGTTGATCAGAGCTTTATGACGATACATGGATTGTACATTTTTTTATTATATACATTAATTTTACTGAAATGTTGTGTTTTAAGTCAGCCTCATTTTGAATAATAACAATTAACCTTAAAATATTCAACTAATCGATACTGGCAATTGATTGATATTGTCAGCCAAACACTGAGTAAAATTAAATATACAGGCATTTATTTGTTTTAAATAACTTTTAACCATTGATTCTAGTACAGTTTTTACTGTTTAGATATACCTTTAATACACATGTATTTTATAGTTTTTTTAAATTGTACAAGTCCATTATTCCTAATTCTTGAGGTACAATTAGAAAAATGAATTTTAACAAGCAGTACTTGTTTCTTACCTTGAATACTGTATGATAGACACAGAAATAATTAACACAGAACAAACCATTTTTATTTCTTTTGCACAAAACTGTTGACTACTTTATCAAAACATTTATTTGCGGAGCAGAGCATTCAATCATTAGAACTGCTGAACTTCAATGTTGTTGAGTTACAATGGAAAGTTTTTGGGTCTTTCACTGTAAGTGCGCTGCACAGCTTTTTGCCAGTTTCATTTGAGAACAGTAATGAACAAGGGGACAAACAGGCCACAAATCATATATTTCTGTGTGTAATCTATTGTTTTGCATGTAAACACTTTGTATGCGTACAATACTGGTTTCATTCATATGAACTATTTTGGTTCCTTTATGTTTTTGCGCTCATAGTAATGGTCTGTCTCAAGTGCTTTATGTCTTTATTAGTACAAGACACAGTTTGTGTTTCTGTATGTGCTTTAAACACATGGCTGATCAGATGCTTACAGTTGAATAATGGAAAAAATGCCTGTTTTCTCCATACGCTGTAGTTTTCTCTCTTCTTGTTTCATTTTTCACTTTCTGATGCATATTGTCTTTTCATGTTACACTTTCTATAAAATGAGTAAGAAACTTTCTAAATTTCCCATTGGGATTAATAAAGTATCTATCTATCTATCTATCTATCTATCTAAATAACAGTGTACGGCAGAGCAAACAACCAAGACCATTAGCAGAAATGTAACCTTTTACTCCTGAATCACCACCAGCTGTCCAAGGTTTTCATAGTCAGAAATAGCTTTAGTTTCATGAATACATCTGACATCAGCAAAAGAGGACACGTGCAGTTGTAAACCTTAAATCTCTTTTCAAAATCAGACAGTAAAGACTCATTAGTACCACAGAAGAGTTGCCAACCGTGATGCCTGCATAGCTTTAAAATATGAGCAGAGTGACATCTATCTATCTTCTTCATGAGAAGGTGACATCTTTGTCATTGTGTTAAAACACTAACATTGTTTATGGCTGTGTGGTGTGTCACCTTATTTTCACATTTTTTCTGTAGGGTCATTTTGATCAGTTTCTATTCTAAGTGCAGTTTAGTAGCTATGATGTGCTGTGTAAACTCGATCCGGCGCTGAAGGATGCATTTCAGTGGCAGGTGTAAATGTTATCTGGCTCAATTATATTGGGATACGATTAATTTATGAAATGAATATTAAAGGGTTCTTTTTAGAAAACCAACCTGTTATGACAGGCCTTATGCAACATGTTTTGGATTTGGATGACGTGGAACGCATCAAGAAGGTCCACGCTAGCTGCCCTGCAGAGCCTATTTTTCTGAATCACTATATACTGCTAAACATATTGTGATTTAAAGCACATTGTGAAAATATTCACATCATGTTGCATAATGTAAAGACTGTTGTACTATGTTAGGGCATAGTGGGTAGCAGTGCTGTCTCACATCCCTTGGGAATCAGTTTGATCCTAGGCTGTGGTGCCCACCATGTGAGGCTTGGACATTCCCTGTGTGTTTGTGTGGGATTCCTTCAGGAACCTCCATTTCTTCTCACATTCAGAGGACAAACAGTGAACATTACCACACTTTGTCTATGCCATTGATAGACTGGTGTTCCATTAATGGAAATTTTGCACCTGGGTCTGTTTCTGCATGGTCAGCAATGGCTGGACATGACCTTAACTGATCATTGGGAATGAAAATAGATTTTTGCATGTGTTGTGGTGTTTCAAGTCAATCTGAACATTTTCACATCTGCTATTTGCAATGACTGTTACTCATTATTACCTGTTGCTTGCTTCTGTCATAATAATTCTTGTGCAGTATTTATTGAACCTTTTTTCAATAAGATAACACTTGATTATGAATCCAATGCTTAGTTTTGTCTTCTTTAACCTTTCTCATGTTTTGGGCTTTTTGGCAAAACCTTGGATAACAGTTTTTGCCTTGTCTACTTACTTTCTTCCATCTGGACTTGCTGTCTGCATTTTTAACATGATATTGACTACATCCATGTCTTCTTTTTTATTGCCTTGTCAGGTTACTGAAATTTTTCTTTCCATCAAGTTTCCATCAAAGTCATGCATGGTCATGTCCCAACTTGCTGTTTAGACATCATAATTCAGTTCATAGGATTAGGAGTGGGATTTGTCTTCTCTCTTTGTCTTGTCCATAAATTGGGCATGGCTTTAATGAACAATCAGCATGGTGCTCATTCTTTGCATTTTGTTGTTTCATTCATATTTGCTCCCCCAAGTTTAGATTGTTCCCTAGGTAATCACATGCTTTGTCTATATAGATGGCTTCCCTTGTTCTCTGTTACTTCTAACTGATGGTTCAGCATTTAAAATCCAAACTTAATATCAATGCTTTGCTATGCTGGCCATTTTGTTTTTGTTCATGCCATCATGTGTTCCCAGTTGCTTGGTGGGAGGCATCACATCAGACAGAATGACCGTCAGCCTAAGGCAAAATGGCACATATGCTGTTGACACAGAAAGAATATATTAATTATTTAAAATTTGACAAATAATTTAAAAAGTGCTTCTTACACTTTTCTATTTACCTTTTAGATATTGTACAATTTTGGCCCATTGTAGCATTCACTTAATGGCCTCTTTATTATGTACTTCTCTCTATTACCAAATATGACCCCATTTTTGCTTCCAGAACAGTCAAAATAATTTGAGACCTTGATACAAAAAGATGCTTAATGCTTAATAATTTTATTCCATGCTGACTCAAGCTCCATGCAGTCAATGCTGCCAACCTCCCATTTCATTTCATTCCAAACCACTCTTCATTAAACATATGTGTATGCTTTATATATTGAGTAGTACCCACATTATTGGCTGTTTCAAGGAGCAAAGTGATAAAAAAGTGTATCTGACTAAGTGACCACTGAGAGCAGTGGTGTCTGCATTAAGGTCAAGTGGAGCATTAAATCCCCTTACTACAACAAACAGCGTAGTCGTGCATAAAATAATTAAGTGGTAAACGTACCTCAATTTAATCTGTTGTTAAATGTTTATAGCAAACTCAACTTAGTCATCATAATCCAGTTTCTTGCAATTTTCTTTTATATGCGCAGTACAATTTCTTATCTAGAAAAACATCTACTGTAGAAATATTTTCTTTGTGCCTGGCACCACTAGCCTGTTTCCATGTTGCCTACAGTACACAGTCCCTTAGACCCTGCAGTGTTTTCAGAGTTCCTTCTGTTGTGTGTACAACTTCAAGTTTTTAGTTCTCTCTTGAGGCCAGAAGGGTAAATCTTTTCAAGTGGCCCATTGATTGTTTTTTTTTTTTTGTGACACACTCAAAAAGATGGGTGAATTTGTGTATCACACTATTTTGGAGTAGCTACCATCATTATCATGAATCATCAACTCATTTATTTATAATTTAACACATTACCCATTGAGAAAAAAAATGGAAATGTACTAATATTTTTTACATTTCTGCTTTGGGTGTTGAGTATGAAGTCCATGCGCCTATCCTTCTCCACGAAAATCTCCATCACTTTCTTGTAAAAGTCCTCCTTATTATCCTTTAGTTTTAAAAATCTTAATCTTCCATTTTGGCAGTCCATCATAACAAAAAATAAAAATAAATTGACCACTGCAGTACACTTGACTTTCTGATATTGCTGACTTATTGGCGCTGAGAGCCTCTGCATAGAAGAACAGCAGCAACAAGCACCTGTTAGGCTCACATGCGCCCCCTTCAGTGTGGCACGGTACTGTCTGCCTCACCTTGTGCCTTTTCACTGTGGTTTTATGTTTGATCAGCAAAACTGAATATGCTACACACATTCATTAAAGACATTAGCCAGACTATGGAAAGTCAGGCTGTATAATAAACATGTCTGCAAACATTATGTTGGCGACATACAGAGAGACAGCAACAGGCACCAGCCAATTGCATGCATCAGCCCAGTGTGTGAGGGACAGTGCAGTCTGAGGTGAGGTGAGGCTCATTGCTGCTGCACCTCGCATTTCTCCCCTGTATTTGAACAGGAAATGTGCCAATTCAGTGATTTGCACTGTAAAAACGATAAAAATTACTGGAATCATACAGAAAACACACTTATAGCACAGACCAGTGGACACATTTGTTTTATGTTATTATTATCACTTTTTTTACTTTTTATGGTGACGCCTCACCTGCCTCCCCTGACCAAACGTCCCTGTATGTGGCACAGTAATATGGAGATAGATCTTCATTTTGTGTGATTTTTATAGCATTTTTCGGGTGACATTTTATTATCATTTACTTTTACTTTTGATGCTTTTATCCAAGGTGACTTACAACATTTATAATAAATTTCTTTTGGTTTTCCAAATAGATGCACAAGCAGGTCAAGTGACTTGTCATGGTCAAACAGTAACAGTAGTGGGTTCTTACCACTGGTGCTAGTATCCTAATATAGTGTGAAAAGCAGTGTCTGTCACTTACTACCTCACATAAGGTTTACTAGTATCCATCTCTTTCCTCAGCGACCCACCAGCTCTGCTGCTGACACTTTCATCTTCCATGGCTCTTCCTATGCATTTCCAATGATCTTACCTCTGCCACAGCCACATCTACTCGCACATTCACACCACTGACTGTGCTTCACATTGCTTATCTGAAGTCAGAGGCAACACTATCCGCACTTGTTTTCCCAAATTCTGTCAGCTGATCCAGGCCAGCATCCTTCCTAATATTTTCTGGCGGGCAAGTACACAAGCCAATGGCTTTAAGCAGTGGAGCAGTTTTCAAACTGATGTTTAAATGCTGATCATCTGTCTTTCCCGCACATACACACACACATGCACACACACACACACACACTTATAAACATACACTCTTGACAAGGCTTCCTAGGTTTTCTCCATCTGTTCTGACAGGACTGTATGACTCCTCCTAAACTTTTATTCTAAAACACACTACTCGAGTGTATTTCATAGTGAGCTGTATTTCATCCATCTCATATTATATTTCATAAACATCAAAGTAGCAATATTAATGCAAAGCAGTATTAGAATAACCAGCTTGCGAAAATGAATGAATAAAACTTTTCCTGTAACCAAGTAAATTGGTCAAGACCACACAAAAAGCAGATAATGACAGTAGATCTTACATCTTTAAAGTTTCTGGGCCATCCCCAACACCACAGCAGTATAAGTGGTCACATTTTCATGGCCTGCCCTTTGTACAAATATTGCTGTATCTTAGCCTATTAATGATGCACACTTTGGATACCACATTTGTAATGCCAAGATGCATATCTCTGAAAACTCAGCAGAGGTCCCACTAGGGATGTGTAAACTTATGTGAATTCATCACTGCTGGCCGGTTATTAGTTCAGTCCTGTCTACTTGCTTTTAAATGCCAGCCTCTCAGGTTCGTCCGACTTTCAAACAATAGATCTAAGCTGTGGTATTGACTGTGTAAATGCTATATTACCAACATAAATAAAGGCAGGTCAATTATTTATAAATAAAGTGCCACAAAAGATTTCAGCCCACATCATGGCAATATTAAGTGCACAGTTTTCAGACTCTGTAAAATTTATTGTTATCATTAGGTTAGCTACCTAATAATAAATCACCACATTCACACCTTTATCTTTCTTGCGTTTAGCATGTGAGCAACAACTAATGCAATGCTGCATTTATTATTCAGTCCTTTATCTTACCTTGTTTATTTTCAGTTTATTGCACACAATAAATGCAATGCATATATTGTACTTTCCACAATTTATAATGGTCTAAGGAAAAAAAAAACATTTTCTGCCCTGCTTTGTGGTTCACTGGTAGAACAGCCAAAGGAATAGACTAAATATATATATATATATATATATATACAGTATATATATATATATATATATATATATTGTTTGTTTCATGAAAGTATAATGTGGAATCTTGCTAGGAGTTCTGAATGCCTAACCAGCTGGCCAACAACAAACATGGGCAAAGGCTGCAATGTATATATCAGCTACCGCAGGGTCAGCAGAAGTATCTTGGGAGAACATGGAGGCTTCAGCATATATACAAGAATATACAGACTGATATTTTATATATAATTGTTATTATGGCTCCATCTTCTTCTTCTTCTTCTTCTTTCATTTAACTGCAATTGATAGTAGATATTTCCTGGGTTGTAAAGAAATTCTTATGCTTTTTCTGACAGAGTACAGTTTACTTAAGTGAGAGAAATAAATGATTTGGACATTGAAAATTGAAGAGAACATAACAAGAAGGAATATGAAAATTGTTACTTGCTAATACAAATGTACTGATTGGCATGAAGAGAATTTTATGTTCAATTAAATATTATATACGTTGCTTGGCTGTCATATACTGCAGCAGTTGGAGCTACTCTGTCACAGCCCCTTGAACCTGGGTTCAATTTCAAGTTTGTCCTGAGATTATATGGAGTTTGCATGGTGTCCCCATATTCATGTTAGTTTGATGTGATTTCTCTAAATTGACTTAGTATGAGTGAATGTGGATTTGTGTATGAGTGTACACCGGCATCCAAGAAAGGGCTAGCTCATAAAGTAGACTCTGGAATAAAAAAAAGCAACTTCTCAAAATGTCAGTCTTACTTGTACTCCTCATAATGGTACAAAATGCTACTGATGTAATGTTTATAACATGGCCAAAATATAATAAGCACCCAACAACTATTGAGTATTTTCAGAAACTCCAAAACAATTATAGGAGCCTGTCTTCCAATATCTACTGTAAAACTGAAGCTCAAGGATAGATAGATAGATAGATAGATAGATAGATAGATAGATAGATAGATAGATAGATAGATAGATAGATAGATAGATAGATAGATAGATAGATAGATGATTGCACACTGTACAACTATCATGACAATGAAACTCAATTCTGCATCAGTCCAGAGTGCAAACAGAGGGTGCAAATTAGACAAATAAATATGAATATGAATATATATGATTATAAACATGTACAGAATTAAAAACATCTATACATACTGATAAGGTATGGTGATGAAAAATAAATATAGATAGTACATACAACAAAAAAAACAGTAGTTACAATATAAGCAATGAAAAAGTACAAATAAAAGTATTATGTACCAATTAAATGGATTTAAGTACAACAAGTCAATGAAGAAATGAAAGCAAATGACAGTAGTTGTTCATATTAAAAGCTGCAAAAGTCCTGAGGTAAACAGCCAGTAACAGAGCTGTAAAACAATAAAAGGAGAGTGGAGGTTATTCTAAAAATAGGCATACATAACCCCAGGGGATAAAGCATTTGGTTTTAAGTATGATACTGAGATGTTAAGCTCAGCCAGTAGGTTCTAGCATGGAGGCTCCTGTACCTTCTCCTTGATTGTAGCAGATTAAATAATCCATGATTGGGTTGAGAGGAGTCCCTGATAATTCTATGTACTTTCCACAGACAATGCTTGTACTAGTCTTCAATGGCAGGTAGTGGGGTGCCAATGATGTACTGGGCAATTTGCACAACTTGTTTAAGAGCATCCTGGTCAGATAGGGTGCACCTACTGTACCATACTGTTATACAATTGGTTAGAGTACAGCAGTAGAATTTGTTCAGAATCTGAGTAGACAGATGGGCTTTCTTCAGTCTTTTTAGAAAGCAGAGATGATGCTGTGCCTTCCTAACTACAATGGAAATATTAAAAGTCCGCGAAAAACCCTCAGCAATGTAGACACCCAGGAACATGGACACACATTCCACAATGGTCCCATTGATGTAAACAGCAATGTGTCTGTAGCCTTTTGATGTTCTGTAGTCAACAAAAAGCTCCTTGGTCTACATAATGTTGAGTGTCAGGTTATTATTTGTACACCATGTCACTAAATTTGAACCTCCATTCTCTGGATTTTTTCATTATTGCTTCTAATAAGGCCTACTGCTATGGTATCATTTGCAAACTTAATAAAGGTATTAGAATCATGCATGAAGATACCATTCTGGGTAGAATATAAGTAGAGTAGGGCCTTCAGTACCAGTATTCAAGATCAGGGAATAGGAGATGCAGATTGAGGTCTGCTGGTCAGAAAGTCTAAAATCCAGTTACAAAAAGAGGTGCTGAAGTTGAACCCACTAACATTAGTGTCCAATTTAGAGGGGATAATTGTGTTAAATGTGCTTGATGCATACAGGACCTTGCTGACATCTTCATATTACAGTCTCTCCTGATTTCAAAACATCAGTGTAGTGCTTTGGTTTATTGTTTTCCACCCATTCCTTGGTTTCCAAGTTCATCTCAAAAGTCAAGATATTCCTCTTTGTAAGACATTGACAAATGCACACTACATTTAACATTCATTTATTCATTTTCCAAACCTACTTGTTTAAATGAAAGGGTGCTGGGGAGAAGAACTTATCCAAAGAGCATGTGGTTCAGGACAGGACCCTACCCTAGTAAATGTTAAAGTTCATCATGTAGCATACTCAGTCACACGCCCAAATTCATTCATGCTAGTGACTAAAGAACCTACTGTAACCTGCACATGTAGACAGACTTCGGAGTATAATATCTGTCATAAATCCACACGGACAATGGATAGTGCAGGACAGGATTGATGGCTATGAGGTAGCTGCACTAACCACTAATCCACAGTGACATTTAATTTCCTCTTTGAGTGAGTCATTGTCCTTTTGCTAATCTGCCAGAAGTGTTATAGTATAGCAAGAATGTAACTGGGGTCACCAGTTCTTTGCTTTTAAAATCAGCTTTAGTGATTGATTCCTGGATACTAAATAAAAGTTTCAACTGATGCAGAAAGGAATTTGAGTTTTTGCACCTTGCTGTACTTGTTTGTTTTTCAGAATCCAATATTTTTATCGATGTGTTGATAGTCCGTGATGGAGTGAGTGTAATCATTTCTTGCATGGTATAATATAAATGGGTTTGTAGGTACCCACTGACCCAATATTCAGTTTTGATTGTTCATTATAAGTGATTCTGTAATAGATAGCAGCGATAATGGGCATCAACAAAGAGGAAAAATTAAAAAGGTATAATCAACAAGACTATAATTTTGATTATTACTCTTAGAATGCTTATATGCAGTTGAACATTAGAGGTTTGTGATGTTATCTGGATTTAAAATGCTTCTTTAAAAGGACAAAGCAAGGAAATGGGCCAAGAAATGAAGACTAGATCAAAGGAAGGAAACAGACGAATAGCTATGAGCAAGCCAGAAGGTTAAAACCTGGAAAATAATAAAGGAAGAGCAGTTATCAGATACATCAGATACCAATAGAAGGAATGTGGTCATTTTTAAAAGTAAAGAGGTCAGGAATCTCAACGTTCCCTCTAAGCTGCGCTAGCGTGCGCTGGCGCACCAACTGTTTAACCTTGGCGCACAACTTTTAATCCTAGCGCACGTGGCGGCCGATTTGTTAATTTTCGTAAAATCACGTGCCGGCGGACTGCGGCCTGGCGGGAATCCTGTTGCCTGCGTGACTCGGGAGTCTCGGGCTACATGATTCAATCGGCATAATAACGAAGTAAACTTTGGCCTTGGGCGAAGTTGGGCCTTGGCTGGTGTAATATGGCATGTGACCGGTGACCGCGTGATTGGTGCACTTTCCCACCATTCAGCTGGTCTATATTTCAATTAAAGTCCATGATGTTGTCTACTGAAAGGTCGGAAGTTCCGGTCCGGTCCAGTTCGCATTCATAACGTTCGTTAAATTACTGTTTTCGCAAATTCGCAGTAAAAAATAAAAATTTGAACTTTACAATTTCTTTTCATTATTTATGAAAATGTCGAAGCGCAAAGCTCAAGATGAACTGCTATGTAATGCGACAAAGAGAAGCCGCAATAACTTCAAGAAGGAATGGTTAACAGATTATTCGGTTGAAACCATCCTGCCAAATGGGTCCGGACATAAGAATGTGAAACTCGGAGAAATTTTTAAATATCGTGAAACGGAAGACGTTGTTTGTACGTTTTGTCTTAAAGCAGGAGTTGACGGAGAATGGAGTTCAGGAAAGAAATGGGGTGAATGGAAAATTGATTACTTGAAGCGTCACGTAAGTCACAAAATTCATCTGGATGCTGTCACGAAACTTCGAAATCAGAATCGTGGATTCATACAAAATTTTTTAAAAGAAACGCCTGAAGATAGGATTGTTAGACAAGAATTGAATGAACGTGACAGATCGAATCCCGAAGCGGTAAAGGTGTTGATTGACAATGTTTTACTTGCAGTTAAGTTGAATGCATCCATGCTGTCTGTGCAAGAAATTCATGACCATGTGGCAAAATACACAGAAATTCCTGAATGTTGGAGAAGCAAAAATTATGCTTTTGAATTCATTGAATGCATTAACAATGTTGTAAAAACAGAAGTTTTAAATGAAATTAGAGAATCTGATTTCCACACACTTATGGTGGATGAAAGTACAGATATTTCTGTTTCAAAAAATGCTGATTATGTACATCAAATTTAGAAAAACTACTGATAAAATTCATAAAACTGTTTTTGCTGGAATTACCAAATTGACTGCTTGTAACAGTACAGCAATAGTTGAGGCAATAAGGAGATTTTATAATGAGAATAACTTGAACATAAATCGCATGGTCATGTTTACATCTGATGGTGCATCTGTGATGCTTGGAAAGCATAATGGTGTTGCTGCTATATTAAGACAATCAATTCCTCACTTGCTAGAGCAGCACTGTGTAGCTAACCGAGAAGACCTAGGAATTGATGATGCTTGGAAACAGTTACCATTAATGAGGGAAATTGAAACTCTCATAAGAACAGTATATACACTGTTCAGTAGATCAAGTGTAAAAAAAAATAAATTTCAGGAAATGGCCAGTGCTGCAGACTGTGATGCTGTTTCATTTAGACCTATAAATGAAGTTAGATGGCTCTCAAGACACTTTGCTGTACTTGCCTTGAATAGGAGTTATGACATTTTGTTAGAATATTGCAAAGAACAAGTAGAAGAGGACAATGATCCAGTTCACAAATATTGTATTGATAAATTAAGCAAACCTGAATATCGTGTGGCATTACATATCCTATGTGATGTACTTGGTGAACTGGCAGAACTGTGCAAAATTTTCCAGAGAAGTGCTTTAACCACTGTAGAGGCATATCAATTTGCCAAAGCTAAAATCAGGAAACTGAGGTCTCAGTATCTGGGGGAACACGTGCATTTCAGTGACACTGTAAAAGATTTAGTTGCTTCTTCCCCATCTCCAGTAAAAACAGATAACATTCTTAAATTTATTAAGCAAATTTGTGATCATTTGGACAGAAGATTTCCTGCTGATGAATTAAAAGACTGGTGCATATTTGATAAAGACCATTTCTGTAATCAAAGAAATCTGGATGATTTTGCTTTTGGTCATGAAAATCTTGCACAGCTGGCTAAGCGTTACTCTGTCTTGTTCAAGAAAGATGAGAAGATTTTTGCCAAGGATGTTTGTAAAGAATTTTCGGATTTCAAATGCATCGTTTCAGAGAAAATGAAAGCTGGATTAATGAATACATTTCAGGACATACTAGCATTCACCCAGCAGGAGCAGGAGCAATTCAAAGGACTAAATCTTTTGCTTGATGTTTGTGGAACTTTTCAAGCTTCCAGTGCTGATTGTGAAAGGGGGTTCAGCTTGATGAACGCCATTAAAGTTAAGACCAGGAATCGCTTGGACAGTGATCACCTGGAAAATCTTATGCGAATTAAACTGTACACAGCAGCTGGATATGATGTAAATATCAACAGTGTTTATAAGTTTTGGAAAAAAGAAAAGGGAAGAAGAGAAAGACTGTAAGACATGTACAGAAATAGACATTCATGATACATGTACAAGACTTCAAGTTTGATTTTAAGTTACCACACTGTTTCACTTGAAACTTACTGATTTGGGATTATGACTATCTATTGGTAATTTAATAAATTGGTATTAATATTTATAATGCTTAACTTTTGAATTTTCAAGTAATTTTACTTTGTAATTCTAAATAACATACTTTGTAAATGACATACTTCATCACCACTAAAACGAAGGCCTACAGAAGCGTTGATAAAAAGCGCAATCAACCGATGTTGGTAAAATAACAAATCGAAGCCGGTAAGGAGAAAGTGGCTCACAAGTTTTGAAATTGATAAAATTTTGGCTCACAAAAAAAAAATTTGGCTCACAACACCCAAGTCCTTAGAGGGAACGTTGGTCAGGATGTGAAACACAGACCAAAAAAAGTTCATTACCAGGAAGTCTGTTAAATCATTATATCTAAGCCAAAGCACAAAACTGCTAAAGCTAAAGGTCAAAAACCAAAATTGATAAATTGCTCTAAAAGCTCAATAGAAGAATTGAGAGTAAACCTACATAGCAATGCAGTGGCAACCACAAACAAAACAACTTCTTATTCCATTATGTCACCATAGGAAAATGAAAAGTGATTTGGATTAGTTTTGAATGAAACCAAAGTTAACAATATATGACAGAAGTTGAATTCTCTAGGATAAATTAAAAAATAGAATTAATACAAAATCTCCCAAAACAAGCAAGTGGAAACCTAGGAAAACTTTAAAACAAGTTTATAACGGGATATGAGGAAAAATTCAAGTCAAAAAAGGCAAAGCGATAGTCCTGACTACCTAAAGATCCACAACGTAAATAACTAGCTCAAAACCAGTTAAGTTTTAAAGAGTGTTATTCAAATCTTGGGCACTAATATTACCCCGCTAACATCTTATACTGCATTTGTGAAGTGACATTTCATTTAATAGCACCGTCTAAGCAAGTTAATGGCAATGAGTGCAACTACCTTAAACAACACTGCAATATCCACAGAATGAGCCCAAAATGACATCATGAATTTGGCCCTATGAATTAAACAATAAAAAAATAATAACACAAAAAACATTAATATAAACAAATCTAAAAAATAATGTTTCATGATGGTTCAAAACTAAGAATCACAGCACATGAACTAACTTGAATGCCATCCTAACCTTATCCTCTTTTTATAATTTGTACACTTAATACAGACCAGCTTCTGCAAAGACAGATTTTAATTGTTTAATTGCTGTTAAACATTTCCAAATGACATTTATTTACACTTAATAGCACTTCAGTGTGTGCAATTCATGACAACCAATGAACAACTTGATATTAATGCACATGAACACTGTTATCACTCATCAAATCAAAAAAGATAAACCTCTTAAGCTTGATAAGTACCTACTGATCTCTCCTTTAATATCAATATTGTTATCGCAATGGAGAAATAACAGATCAGTCAGGTGAAATGCCACCGTCACCACAATTAATTAAACTTGACACACCTTCCTATAATTTTCCCCAAGACTACAACATTCTTTATAAATTTAGTATAGATAAGAGGAAAAATGGCATCTACATTTCATATAAGAACTTCATTTTGAATTCAGGCTGTGGTTTATAGCACATTTATTTACTGTGTGATTATGCATTCATTGTATTTCTGCCAAATCCTTTAATGTTCAAAGATATTTATCCAGCACAAGACACTCAGAGAAGAGACATTTGCACTATAATGTACTCCTATGGTAATAAATTAAAGAGAGAGCTTTGAAGTTGACAGTGACAGCCATTTCCATCTGATGAATTGTAAAATACAAATAGACAATAAAAATAAAAAAGATTTTATTTAAAAAAAGCAAAAAGGTTTATAAAAAAGATATTAAAAGAAGCAAAAGAGGAAAGATTACAGTTTGAAGGAAGAAAGACATGAGACCAACTTTAAATCTTATATACAGTAATTACCATTAAAATTATTTTTTTTCTCCTCATGGCCCTGTACTGGAAGAAGTGTGCTCAGGAAATGAAAGAATGAATGAATTGCTTCTTTTCCAAAGCACCTTACTGCATGTTCAATTGCACACACACATAAACTCAACCATGTTGGCTGCAAACATTTCTTAAATAAAGTACTATTTTTGATACATTGGTGTAGAAATGATTTAATCCCAGGAAAATCTAGAGGGTCTGACTTTGTGTTTCTTGAAAGACAGCAATAAAAAGAAATGGTAATTTAGCCGTAAAGTAATTATAACAGCTTCCCTGTGCCTAGGTTGAAGAAATGTTTTCTTTTTTCAACATCATTCACAGGAGTATTGAAATGCATTAAGATTTTATTATGTCTCTTAAATTCTGGGCTGGCATCATTGACAGTGATGCAACACAAGGAGGCCACAGAGTCAGCCAAACCAAGTCTTCTACACTACATGTGTTGTACACCAGCACATTAATCTCCAGATATATGCGCAAAAAACGACTTCTGTAATGCTGATATCTGACAGAATATATAGCGGTCTTGAGGTTTATTAAAAACTGTTCAATATGCAGTGTCTCCATTTTTTACCTAATTGTTTTCTTTATAATGTAAGAGAAGAGACCAAGCACAGAAAAAGGTTTTGGGTATGACTATGATAACATATAATGTGAAATAAATGAAAAGAATAAATCTTTTAACAAAGATAGGTAACAGAAGTGACATTAGCAGTGGAGTGGCTGTTATTCTTCCATTCTGCATGCGAAGAAAGAGAAAAGACATTAGAACACACCTGCTTTGGTGGGTAGTCACCATCACCAGAGCCTCACAAGTGCACATGCATGACTCTCTCTCTCTCTTTCAATCTCAGTTTATCCAATCCCAGCTGGCAAACATCTGCCACATCCTCTCAGTTGCAAGAAGCAGATCATAGGCATGTTAGTACCTGTGAAATAATACAAAGAGTTGTGAAAGTCAGTCTTGAAGAAAACAAAACTTCAAAAACACAGAAAAAGATTTGGGGACCGTCCCCGTATATTGTCGTCCAGACAATAATAAAGAAACTGATTCGTAACTTGTAAAGAATAACGAACACTTTACTACACACAAAATGGCTTTTTTATACGACAAGGAATGATGGGACAGGAAATGGTTGGCAGGAAGTGACGATTGAAGACAGGAAGCGGAACCAACGTCATCAGGAGTCAACAGAAGTGAAGGATTGTGGAACCGAAAGTGACGTCATTGGGATTGCCTGGAAGTGACGTCATCACGACCATTTTGAACTTGGAAATGGAGATCCTTATTTTTCTTCTGACTTTATGTAGAATGAGAGAGATTCAGGTAAGTACCACGTGATGACCGCCTGTCTCGCGATAATTCACTCACCTTTAGGCTCTTTGACTGCCTCCAACTCGCATGTGTGTGACATGACCCCCCCCCCCCCCAAACCCAGACCCATCAGGTCAGGCGACCTGCACCGAGAGGTCATGAACACGGGAGAGAACATCTGCGTTGGCCTGTAAGGAACCTCTAAGATAAGTGACACTAAAACGATAAGGTTGAAGATCTAAAAACCACCAAGTGATGCGAGGATTAGACTCCAGATGAAGAGACATCCACTGTAAAGCAGCATGATCCGTCACCAGAGTAAATTCACACCCCAATAGGTAGTACCTCAATGACATGATAGCCCACTTAATCGCCAAGACTTCTTGCTCCACCACAGCATATTTGGTCTCCCGGTCCAACAGTTTCTGACTGAGATACATAACGGGGTGTTCACCACCGCCGACGCATTGGCTCAGCACGGCACCCAATCCTGTGGCCGATGCATTGGTCTGGAGAATAAAAGGAATAGAAAAGTTAGGAGATTTCAATAAAGGTGCTGATGTAATTTTAAGTCACTGAATGCCTTATCAACCGACTCATCCCATACCACTTTTAAAGGTGCTCGTTTTCTTGTTAAATTCGATAAGGGCGTAGCAATTTCAGAAAAATGCGATACAAAGCGTCGATAGTAACCCGCCAATCCCAAAAATGCTTGTACTTGCCGCTTATTTATCGTACGGAGCCAATTCAGGATGGCATCAATTTTATTACATTGTGGTTTAACAACACCCCCACCCACCAGGTAGCCCAAATATTTGGCTTCCTTTAATCCAAAAAAACATTTCTTCAGATTAATACAAAGCCCTGCTGACGCCAGCATGGTGAGTATTGTTTGAATCTGCCATACATGATCCTTCCATGTGCCGGAATAAATGACTATGTCATTCAGGTAGGTAGTACAATAGGAATTGTGGAGCGGTAGCAGTGTGTCTACCAGACGTTGAAAAGTAGCTGGTGCCCCGTGTAAACCAAAAGGAAGAACCCTGTATTGCCAATGTCCACTGGGTGTACTAAAAGCGTTTTTTTCTTTAGCGGAATCCGTTAAGGGAATTTGCCAATACCCTTTTGTCATGTCAAGAGTAGTTAGGAATTGGGCGTTCCCCAGCCGATTGAGTAAATCATCCACTCGCGGCATGGGATACGCATCAAATTTAGAGACCTGATTAAGTCGACGAAAGTCATTACAGAACCTCCATGACCCATCAGGTTTAGAAACCAAGACAATTGGACTAGACCAAGGGCTATAACTTTCTTCAATAACCCCTAATTCTAGCATTCGCTTAATCGCCAACTCTACTTCCGCTTTCTTTGTTTCCGGGAGCCTATAGGGTCTCTCTCTGACAATCACTCCAGGGTCAGTAATGATATCATGAACAATCAGCACAGTTCGTCCTGGTATTTCATCCACAACTTTGAGTACAGACAAGATAGCCCTTTCGAGATCTTGTCGTTGTTCATACGTCAAATTGGGACCAAAATTAAAATGGGCACAGGACATAAAAAGCGAACTAGGCTGTCCGGAGGGGAGATCAAGATCTCTATCCTTCCACAGTTTCAGCAAATTAATATGATAAACACGCTCACTCGGTCAACAATAAGGTTGTTTAACCAAATAGTCGACGAGTCCTTTCCTTTCCTTAATTTCATACGGGCCTTGCCAATGTGCTAACAATTTTCAATGAGAAGTTGTGACTAATACCATAACACGATCACCCGGGACAAATTCCCGAATAGTGGTATTTCTATTGTAATAACGTGACTGCGCTGCTTGTGCTTTTTCCAAATTCTCTTTTAGAATAGGTCTGATTTTCTCAAGTCTATCACGTAATTGCGTGATATATTCAAGAATGTTTGAAGTAGGGAGGACCTCCTCCTCTCTCTCCAGTGTTTTATTGGAGCCTAAATGGTCTCCTAGGAGGTGAGCATGTGCCAATTCACACACTTTTCATCAAAAAGTGCGTGGAATCAACAGCAACGCTCACACTTCACCCCCCTGTTCTGCCACTCTATATAATAATTCGTTTTTGATTACAAAGAATGGCATCGGTGGCATGGGATCTAGGTTTGTATAACCTTCAGTAGATACTATGGCATTCCTAGCGAATTTTAAGGAATCATCGTTCCACTGTTCTCTTTTAAAAGATGATGGTGTTAATAAGAATGGGACGGTTAAATCTTGAATAGGGTCTCTTTCGACCTCAATGGGAGGGGCTTCTGCCTCCACACGTTAACTGCATTAGCTCCCGCAGAGGATGATGGGACATCGATTTCTTTGCACTGGGTACCCGTATTGGTCCGTGCTACTGTGGGACACGGCGTGAAGGCAGTTGGAGCATTATTCTCCATTACTAAGCCCAAATTTTCCTTAGGTACAGTTACGTTGTTACCGCTGGTAATTTTATTCCAATCTCTTCCTAGTATGACTGGAAAAGGGGGATCCGGTAATACAGCAATAGCCATAATAGTTAAATTCTGGTTCACAGACACCACACATCTGGCTGTTTTATAATACCGGATGTCCCCATGAATACACTTCAGACTAGTTTTAATTTTAGTTCATTGTTGCAGTAAAACGAAACGGGCAGCAATAATAGAAATGTTACTCCTGGAATCAAACATCGCCCTTCCCTTCCTGCCATTTATAATAACTGCACCTGTTTATAGAAGAGACAAAGGGTTAGTCACTGTGGCACAATACCTTTCTCCCTTTCCTAATGAACAATCCATAGGCTCATAATTGCAGTTGGGAGACAGATGTCCGATCTCCCCACACTTGAAACAGCGAGGAAGACTTGTCTGGGTCTGCCCCTTTTACGGACGGCATGTTCGGGAGTTTGTCTGGTGGGCTCAGGGGCTGCCCCACATACCTGTTGGGTTTGGCAAGAAAACTGTTCCGACCGCCCTGATTTACAGGCCGCCCAATGACATTCTGCGATTTGAATCAAGGAATCCATATCCTCGAAATTATGCTTCCGGACTTGCTGGGTGATATGGTCAGGGAGGGCATGCACACAGGTCTCGCACGCCAGGAGCTCGGCCATTTTATGGGAGGTATTTATATCTGGCCTTAGCCAGCGACAGACTTTTCCCCAAGCTTCAAAGCCCTGTGTTCGTAATGGCCACTCGGGATCGAATTGCCACTCCCTCCATTCTCTCGCCTGCTGCTCCGGAGATACGCCATAGCATTTGAAAACCTCCATTTTTAGAGCGTCGTAGTCAGCAGCCTGCTCCTCAGTTAAGTCGTAATAAGCCCTCTGCGTCATCCACCTTCAGACAGGGAGCCAGTTGGTACGCCCATTCTGACCTCGGCCATGCGTTCCGCTTAGTGGTACACTACAAAAAACAAAAAATATGTCTCAATGTCATCCGATTCAGTCAGTGTCATTAACTGAATGGGTTGTGACCGAGCGACCTCCGTCCGTACACCAGCGATGGAACGAGCCTCGGCTTCCGCTAGTTGGGTCCACGTTTTGCCCATCTGGATTTTTTAGGTGCGGAGATCACCCATGATGGTACTCAAGACTGTATTAAGGTCCTGTTCTTCCGACATCTTTTAAACTTTTGAAAAACAATCCTGCCGGTTACGGCAATTGTGAAAGTCAGTCTTGAAGAAAACAAAACTTCAAAAACACAGAAAAAGATTTGGGGACTGTCCCCGTATATTGTCGTCCAGACAATAATAAAGAAACTGATTCGTAACTTGTAAAGAATAATGAACACTTTACTACAGAAAAAATGGCATTTTTATATGACAAGGAATGGTGGGACAGGAAATAGTTGGCAGAAAGTGACGATTGGAGACAGGAAGCGGAACCAACGTCATCAGGAGTCGACAGAAGTGGAGGATTGTGGAACCGGAAGTGATGTCATCGCAGCCATTTTGAACCCGGAAATGGAGATCCTTATTTTTCTTCTGACTTTCTGTAGAATGAGAGAGATTCAGATAAGTACCACGTGATAACCCTCTGTCTCGCGATAATTCACTCACCTTTAGGCTCTTTGACTGCCTCCAACTCACACATGTGTGACAGAGTACACAACACTTCTTTCGCCTCATCAGGTGCTCAACCACGTTGAGTGCTGTGGGTGCTGCCAGTGGGTGCTACAAAGACTGAAGAGCCCTGCATCATGGGGTTTTCCGCCTTACCCAGAAGTATTGACAGACCACATGGGCAGATGTTCGGAAGCACTTCCAGGGCGGCTAAAATAAAAGGAGCTGCATGCCTCACTTCAGGGTGGAGGGTGGACGAAGCTTGCTGGGAGGAGCGGAGGAGGCAATGACCAAGTGACAAAGAAAGAAAAAAAGAAAGAAGTGTACGTGTGTTTATTGTTTTGCTTGTGGCAGTGGTGGCAAACATTAGAACAAATCTAGTTTTGAAAGTCCCTGAAGTCTTACTGTCTACCACGTTACTTCATAGCTTATTCCAAGTGTCTATGATTCTCTGTGTAAAGAAAAACTTCCTAATATTTGAATAAAATTTACCCTTAACAAGTTTCCAACTTTGTCCCCGTGTCCTTGATGAACTCATTTTAAAATAACAGCCTCAATCCACTGTACTAATTCCCTTCATAATTGTAAACACTTCAATCATGTCACCTCTTAATCTTCTTTTGCTTAAACTTTTAATCTTTCCCCATAATTCATCCTCTGTAGCCCTGCAATGAGCATAGTCACGGTTCTCTGGAGTTTTTCTAGCACTGCTATGTCCATTTTGTAGCCTGGAGACCAAAACTGCACACAGTACTCCAGACGAGGCCTCACCAGTGCATTATAAAGCCTAAGCGTAACCTCCTTGAACTTGTAGTCCACACATTGTGCTATATAATCTAACATTCTGTTAGCCTTCTTAATGGCTTCTGAATGCTGTCTGATAGTGTCAACTCCACTATGACTCCTAAATATGACTCCACCTCATAGGGTGTACTTTTGATCTTCACAGACATCCCATTGTGTATTCAAACCTAACATTTTTACTTCTTTTTTGTAATACTTTACTTTTACTGACATTAAATTTCATCTGTCGCAAATCTTCCCAAGCCTGTATGCTGTCCACGGTAAAATGGTGGATTTATTGAGATGACAGGAAGGGGCAAGTTCTGAGAAGCAGGAAGCAGAAGTGATGACATTGGTGAAATGATCAGTATTGATATATATTTTTTTTATTGTTAGCTAAAGGAGGCTAGGTTTGAATCCTGGTTCATGTGTTTCCGGTTTGTACTGTATGATATCTTGGGTTTACTTCTAAGTACTTTGGTTTTCTTCTCATACAAGGGGGCTCCGCCCCCTGCTCGCTTCGCTCGCCTACCCCCGGCGATGGGTATCCTGAAATACATTAGTCGAGCTCGTTCGTTTTGGAGTCGTGCCCGCTTTGCCCGCGGCATTTCAGACGCGTGTTGTAGGCGCCTGCGTTCATTGATTTTATCCAGGCGGGCTCGTGTTTGTATATCCGTCAGTCGAGGTCGTTCGTTTTGAACCTGTGCCTGCTTTGCTTCCGCAGTTTCAGACGAGCGTTGTAGGCGCCTGCGTTCATTGATCTTATCCAGGTGGGCTCGTGTTTGTATTGTTGAGCTGTATTGTGTTTGAATTTGGTGTAAAGCGTTCAGCGGTTTGTACAATCCCAAGCAGCACATTATTCCTAACTTCACTCTGCAGTAGTGCCACTCACAATATGGCGGTGACGCCTGCGCCTTCACTCCGCAGTAGTGCCACTCACATTATGGCGGTGACGCCTGCGCCTTCCTTACTATCTTTGTGGACCTGTGGGGCCTCTGTAGCCTCTCACGTTTGACTCTGGGGTGCAGCGCAGAATCCTCTTTTGTGTGTGGCTGTGTCATTAGTCGTTAGCTATGGGCGCGTTGTTGCTTCATTTCTCATTCACGTTAGTTGAGCTCTTTCGTTCTTGGGCCGTGATTCCTTCGTTCGCGGTGGATAAGACTTCGCTTGCGGTGTATGAGACGCGCGCCTGCGCAGTACGTCTCATGGTCCCATCGCCGTGTACCTGCGTCCATATCCGGTTTATTCTCGGTTAGTAATATGGATCCCAAAAATAAATATGTTAGCTTAATCAATACATTTAAATTAGCTCATACTGAGCATGGATGTGTGAATGAGAAGACGAGTGTGCCCTGTGATATTCAGTCACTTCATTCTATTCTGGTTACTGCTCTGTACAGTTGTTCCAGACCTTAAAAACCCTAAAGAGATGTACTGTAAAATGGCAGGCTCCTGAGGCAAAAGTCAGAGACTGGGATATAAAATATTGTCAAAGTAGTAAGGCAAAAGAAAGAACCAAAAATACTTTTAATTCAATACTACAGAGCCAAAACACAAAACTAAATTTTTGTCAGAGAATCAGAATCAAGGTTCATAGCCAGAAAACAAAAAACAAAACAACAAAAGAATTGCAAGAAAGATTTTTAACAAAATCCACAGTCTCGGACAGCATTTAGGCATCAACCTAATTATTGTCTAATTGATGATGTTGATGACCAGTGAATTTCAAGTAACACTAATAGCTACATTCCACTGTGTCTTACAACCAACTTCAGAAAATGGTGGTGACCATGACAAAAACAAAATGGTGTCAAAATAATTTCAAAACAAATGGTAGCATGAATAGATATAACCAAAACCAAAAATAATTAATAAAATAAATGTATCATTAAATTCTCTATAAGTATAAACCTGAGAAAAAAATCAAGAGCCAAAGAAAAATTTCAAAGTAAGGATAAAATTGAACAAAAGAACTGTAAAACCATCAAATTACGACATGAATTAGGCAGGTTCAAATGTAATTAATGAATGTTATATTAATGCTATTTCTATGTACAGATTACACTTTTTTCCTGTCCCATGCAGTGGTTTCTCCATTATCTCTACATCATAATGGCATGTAGAATAGGTTGATTAGAAACTCAAAAATGTCCTGATTTCTTTTTTTTCTCATCCACAATTATTGGGAAGTTTTACTGGAAAAATCACTTTGTCTTCAAGAAACATAAATAATGCAAACAGGTGTAGTTAAAGTATTAAGCTATGTTTGAAACAAGGCTAAAAAATTAAAGAATATCCACAAAGGTCAAAATCACAATGCTTCATGACAGCCAAATATATAATAATAAAGAGACTAGTCACCATTCAGGGGGAGGGCATGGTTGTTCACATGAGCAACAAACTGGATTGGTCTGAAAACACAGTGGTGCTGTACAAGAAGGGCCAGAGCAGACTGTACTTCCTAAAGAGACTCAGGTCATTTGATGTATGCAGCAAGCTGCTACAAATGTTCTACCAGTCCATAGCAGACAGTGTGGTGTTCTATGCTGCAGTCTCCTAGGGAAGCAACCTGACCTAAAAAGATGCAAAATGCCTCAATAATACTTACCAGGAAAGTTTCCTCCTTCACAGGGTGAACCCTGGACACACCAGAAGCTGTTGTAGAAAAGAGGATGCTGGCAAAATTGGATGCCATCATGAAAAATCCCCCCCAGGAGGTGCTCTCTTGGAGCAACTTTAGCCACGTGCTCATTCCACCACAGTGTGCTAAGAAGCGTCTCTGAAGGTCTTTTCTGTCCACTGCTGTCAGGCAATTCAGTGCTTGCTCCTGATGTACTCACTATGTTTATTTTGAAATATCTGCACAATATTTATTTATTTATTGACTTATTGATTGGCTGTATTATTTGTACTGTGAGTCTGAGATTCTTGTTTTCTATGTTTCTCCGCTGAATGCATCTAAATTTCCTCATGAAATGAATAACGTTTATCTAATCTAAATTAGTTTCAAAACACAGTATTCGATCCACCAATTAGATAAATTGATCAACTTTATATTACTTTTTTGATAACACAACCTAGCTTAAATAAAAAACTTACTTTGCGTTGGTAATGTTCTTAAAGCTAAGGTAATCAGTTACCAATTCACTTGGACCGTAATTTGAAGGTAAACTTTTAAAATATGCCAATTAGTGTATAAAACCAATATAAATGGGCAATTTCCATCCATCCATCCATTTTCCAACCCGCTGAATCTGAACACAGGGTCACGGGGGTCTGCGGGAGCCAATCCCAGCCAACACAGGGCACAAGGCAGGGACCAATCCCGGGCAGGGTGCTAACCCACCACAGAATGGGCAATTTGCTTGAGATTTTTCCTTTTACATTTTTCAGTATTGGTACAATCAAACTAAAAAATGTTTTTTTAGACATTGATGTTATGGTAAAGCTACCAAAAATGTTTTTTCATGGTGAACCTTCTCTGAAGGATATACTGTGTGTGCTGAAGCAAAAGCTAAGTGAAGGAAAGGAAGCTGACAAACAGAAAACGAAAACACTCAGAATAACATGAAGGATGTCTATAAAGGACTGGGTATAAGTATGGGACTTAAGCAATCCAGGGTCCAGGTGATTGAAGGTGATGTGGACAAAATTATCCCCCTGAACCAATTTTTTAATAGATTTTCCCTCCCGCTGCTACCTTCTTCCAATAACCAGTCTTCTCACATCATCCCTTCTCAATCAACAACTCCTACCACATCAACCAGAGAGGCCATTGCAAGTCCATCTCTGATTATCAGTGTGGACCATCTGTAACTAAAGACTAAGTAAGGAGACAACTGAGAAAGCTATACACAGGAAAAGCTGTGGGTCAGTCAGTCCTGAAATTCTAAGGCATGTGCTGACTAACTTTATGGAGTCCTCTGTTGCCTTTTCAATCTGTCCGTAAGGCTTCAGAAAGTTCCACTGCTGTGGAAAACATTGTGCATTGTTCCTCTTCCAAAGAAGGTAGGGGCCTCTTCTCCTAATGACTACAGACCAGTGGCACTTATTCTCATATCATGAAGACCTTTGAGAGACTGGTCCTGGACTATATGAGTCCTCTTGTGGTAGACCACCTGGACCCACTTCATTTTGCCTATCAGACATTGATTGGAGTTGAGGATGCAATTATCTATCTGCTCCACAAGGCTCATTCTCACCTGGACAAAGCTGGCAGCACTGTGAGAATTATGTTTATGATTTCTCCTGCCAATCCAAAAAAGTTGTAAACTCAGAGATATGCAGGTGGATTGGCTTATGGTGTCCTGGATAATGGACTCTCTTACGAGCAGACCACAGTTTGTGAGACTCAAGGACTGTGTTTCTGATACAGATATGAGCAACACTGGAACACCACAAGGAACACTTTTGTGTGCTTTTCACTGTACACCTTTACACAATAAATATAATGCTAGGTCATGTCAGTTGCATAAATTCTCAGATGATTCTGCACTTACAGTATGAGGTGTATTGATAAAGGGGATGAGACAGAATATAGGAATCAGGTGGGAAAATTTCTTTATTGGTGCAAAGAGAATTGTCTGTATCTTAACATCAGCAATACCAAGGAACTGGTTATTAACTTTCACCGCACCAAAGTGAGGGAGTGGATGTAGAGGTGGTCCACTTCTAAAAGTACCTAGAGGTCCACATTAATGACACCTTGCACTGGTTTCGGAACACAGAAGAACTATATAAGAAAGGTCAGAGTAGGCTCTTCTTCCTTAGGATACTGTGCTCTATTAATGTGAAAAGTGATATCCTTCATATCTTCTACAACTCTGTGATGGCCAGTGCAATTTTGAACACTGGTGTACTGGGCTGGTAAAATCACTTCAAGTGAAGCTCACTGAATCAACAAGCTAATTAAAAGGGCACGCTCAGTTAAAGGATACACTATGGAATCCCTTGAGGTGGTAGCGAGAGAATTTAAACAAAACTGAGTGCCATTATGAACAATGCTGGACATCCTCTCTCTTATGCACTAACGCTGAGGACTTTCAGCCAACAAATTATTCAGCAAAAGAGTGTCAAGAAATGCTGCAGGGGTTTCTTTATGCCAGCTCAATACGTCTGCATAATGCTTCACTGTGACTGTGACATCCAAGTCAGGATTTTTCTTTCTCCTGAATTTTCTTGTTTTAATGTCATTCCTGTGTGTGTTCAAACCAAAGTGTGTGTGTGTGTATATTTATTTATTTATTTTAATTCATGTCTGTCTGTGGTTACTCAATACTTGTAATTATAACATTTCTCTTTCTGATTTTGTCTTGTGCAGGATCACCCAGGAACAGCTAAAATATACTTTACAGAAGATATTGAGAGAGGAAAGAAAGAAAGCAAATCAGCCCCAGTACTGTTACCATCTGAAGTGTTTGAATCACCAGACATTACGCAGCAACATGACGTGTAAGTAACTGTGTGGTGTTTATTGCTTTTTTTGTAGAATCACATACTAGGTGTATTTATTAGTGTACAAATATATGCTGTGTTTGAAATATTTTTCTCTCTACTGACTGATTATGGGTGACAAAAATACTAAAAACAACTATGCTTCTTGATAGTGTTATATCCATCCATCCATTATCCAACCAGCTATATCCTAACTACAGGGTCACGGGGGTCTGCTGAAGCCAATCCCAGCCAACACAGGACGCAAGGCAGGAAACAAACCCCAGGCAGGGCGACAGCCCCACCGCAGGGTGCACACACACACACACACACACACCAAGCACACACTAGGGACAATTTAGAATCGCCAATGCAATCCTCTTTGGGAGGAAACCGACGCAGACACGGGGAGAACATGCAAACTCCATGCAGGGAGGACCCGGGAAGCGAACCTGGGTCTCCTAACTGCAAGGCAGCAGTGCTACCCATTGCATGACCGTGCCGCCCGATAGTGTTATATTGTTATTACATTTTACATAATATTCTCAAATCCAATTCAGGGCAGAAACCAAACCTGACCTGAACACCAGTCCACTGAAGAGCCAGCTTACACTTAAATCCACATAAGGCATATTTAGAATCACCAATTAACCTAACGCACATTACTTTGGGTTACTCAAAGAAAACCAGAGTACCAGAGAAAAACCCAAGCAGACACAGCCCGAACACAGAAGTTAAACCCCAAACACCAAATCAATGAGGCAGGAGTGCTAACTACTGCACTGACTTTACTATATTTAAGATTTCTGTTAAAATGTAAAGTATGTGAAACAGGTTGCCTGTCTAATGCCTTCAGATTCAGAATATTATAATTAACTTGACCTGTTCAGAGCTAGTCAGTCACACTGGGGCCACAGGGCTCTCCTGATGGTTTTTAAAAAGAGGGTCAAAAGAAATGTGAGAGGAAATGGCTTCTTATAAAAGACCACAGTGGCTGCTTATTAAGGTAATGAAAGTCTCCACTATAATAAAAAGGCATAGGGGAGCATGCAAATGGCACCAATACAGTTACAGAGTCACAGTAATGTTAGCTATTTATCATTTGTATGTATAACTTTTCTAATTTCATATACAGCTAGGAAAATTAATGTTTATTTAAAGCTTTTATTGATGGACTATTGATTAATTTATATCATATTAGCTTTTCTATGTAATAGTTCCCGAGGAGTTATTTTTATCTCTTAGCATGTGTGAGTGGAAAGTGTATGTTGATGTGAAAGCATTTAAAAATTGAAAATATAAAAAAAATTGTAACTGCAATGATTTGGGTGTCCAGGCAGATGGTTCTCAGAGTGCCTGAGGGGCAATTGTCTGTTGGATTTTCCTTATGCTTATACGGTGGAGGGACACACTTCCTTTCTTTTTTTGCTGTGTCAGTTGGTGATTATTACAGTGAGTACAAAAGTTTAAAAGGAAAGGACAAAAGTACATTACATGTATGACTGGTGCACTTTTTTAAATTAAGGG
The DNA here is from genome assembly GCF_900747795.2 of Erpetoichthys calabaricus. Lineage (NCBI taxonomy): Eukaryota > Metazoa > Chordata > Cladistia > Polypteriformes > Polypteridae > Erpetoichthys > Erpetoichthys calabaricus. The sequence goes on from NC_041395.2 coordinate 69,228,755, forward strand.
TCAGTGCATTTGAAATTCTGCAACATTCTTTGGCAAGCCACTAAATGATCAACTGCATTCAGTGCAAAAAAGATACACATTGTAAGAAGAAGAATCGTTAGGCAGTAGAAGGGTTGGGGGTACCAGCTGGTAATCTCTGTGTATTTATTGGACATGAAAAAGATGGAAAACAACTTGGCATCATCTGATGCAAAAACAAAGATGAGGATTGGATGGGTTAACTTGTCCTCCTCCATCATGAATTTCCTATTTAACGGTTACTTCTGGTGGTTTTCTAGAAGCAGCAGGGCTTCATGGTTAAAGTAGGAATTGGGTCACTTGGCATCCAGATCTGTGGATGGAAAAGGAGATGGAGTTAGTAACATCGCCTCTTCTCTGCTTGAGCTGGAACAATCTACCTCGCTGGAGGTCTGAAGATGTCCCCGAGTCTCACATGCTTGACATCAGCCTAGCGGGTGACATCATCCATTCTGATGTTGCTAAACTGCAAACGCAGCACCACGAGGCGCTTGTGCCAATCGCTGGACAAAACATTAACTGCCTTCTCCCAGTATGTGAATTGTAACACCCTGGGAAATAGGACTATGGACATACTGTATGCAAATGTTAAAGACGCATACAGCGCCATCCCGCTGCCTGCGCTGGAAAAGCAGATCATAATCTGGTTCTGCTTCAGCCTCACTACAAACCAAGGGTGAGGGAGCTACCTACAACCACACGCTCATTCAGGAAGTGATCCCCTGAGGCAGAGCAGGCTCTGAGAGACTGCTTTGGAACTACGTACTGGGATATCCTGCAGGGATCATATAGTGAGAACATTGAGGAGGTTGTTGATTGCACTACTGACTACATCAACTTCTGTATGGACATTGTAGTTCCAGTAAGAACAGTACGCTGCTATGCTAACAACAAGCCATGGATTACAAGTGACATCAAGAGCCTTTTGGACCAGAAGAAAAGGGCTTTTAAAGGCGCTGATCAGCATGAGCTCAAGCACGTGCAGAAGGAACTCTGAGTCCAGCTCAGGGTGGCGAAGGAACAGTACAGGAGAAAGCTGGAACAGAAGTTGCAGAATAACAGCATGAAGGAAATATGATATAGGATGAAGATCATCACTGGCTACAGCTCAAAGCGGGGTGCCACCATCGAGAGAGACGTGGAGAGAGCAAACCAGATGAACAACTTCTTCAACAGGTTTGACCACCCTAACCCACTCTCACCTTGGAGTACTGCACCCTCCACCCATCCTTCTGCTGACACCAGCATAGGAGAGAGTTTCCCCCCACCCATAATTACAGCAGCCCTTGTAAGCAGAGAGCTGAGGTGACTTCATGCCAGCAAAGCAGTGGGTCCAGATGGAGTATCGCCACGACTGCTGAAGGCCTGTGCGTTGGAGCTGGGGAGTCCTCTACAGCACATTTTCAACCTGAGCCTGGAACAGGGGAGAGTCCCGAGGCTTTGGAAAACATCTTGCATCACACCAGTCCCAAAGGAATCACGTCCTAGTGAGCTGAATCACTTCCAGCCCGTCGCTCTGACGTCACATGTGATGAAGACCATGGAGCAGCTGCTGCTTCATCACCTGAGGCCACAGGTCCGCCACGCCCTCGACCCTCTACAGTTCGCATACCAGGAGAAGGTGGGAGCGGAGGATGCCGTCATCTACATGCTACACCAATCCTTCTCCCACTTGGACAGAGGCAGTGGTGCTCTAAGAATTATGTTTCTGGACTTCTCTAGCGCCTTCAACACCATCCAGCCTCTGCTCCTTAGGGACAAGCTGACAGAGATGGAAGTAGATTCATACCTGATGGCATGGATCGTGGACTAGCTTACAGACAGACCTCAGTATGTGCGTCTCGGGAACTGCAGGTCTGACATTATGGTCAGCAACACAGGAGTGCTGCAGAGGACTGTACTTTCTCCGGTCCTGTTCAGCCTATATACATCGGACTTCCAATACAACTCGGAGTCCTGCCACGTGCAAAAGTTCACTGACGACATTGCTATCGTGGACTTCATCAGGAGTGGGCAGGAGGAGGAGTATAGGAACCTAATCAACGACTTTGTTAAATGGTGCGACTCAAACCACCTACACCTGAACACCAGTAAAACGAAGGAGCTGGTGGTGGATTTTAGGAGGACCAGGCCCCTCATGGACCCCGTAATCATCAGAGGTGACTGTGTGCAGAGGGTGCAGACCTATAAATACCTGGGAGTGCAGCTGGATGATAAATTGGACTGGACTGCCAATACTGATGCTCTGTGTAAGAAAGGACAGAGCCGGCTATACTTCCTTCAACATCTGCAATAAGATGCTACAGATGTTCTATCAGACGGTTGTGGCGAGTGCCCTCTTCTACGCAGTGGTGTGCTGGGAAGGCAGCATAAAGAAGAGGGACGCCTCACGCCTGGACAAACAGGTGAGGAAGGCAGGCTCTATTGTAGGCATGGAGCTGGACAGTTTGACATCCGTGGCAGAGCAACAGGCACTGAGCAGGCTCCTGTCAATCATAGAGAATCCACTGCATCCACTAAACAGTATCATCTCCAGACAGAAGAGCAGCTTCAGCGACAGACTGCTGTCAATGTCCTGCTCCACTGACAGACTGAGGAGATCGTTTCTCCCCCACTCTATGCGACTCTTCAGTTCCACCCAGGAGGGTAAACGTTAACATTTACCATTATACAAAGTTATTGTCTGTTTTACCTGCATTTTTATCAATCTTTAATTTAATATTGTTTCTTTATCAGTATGCTGCTGCTGGAGTATGTGAATTTCCCCTTGGGATTAATAAAGTATCTATCTATCTATCTATCTATCTATCTATCTATCTATCTATCTATCTATCTATCTATCTATCTATCTATCTATCTATCTATCTATCTATCTATCTATCTATCTATCTATCTATCTATCTATCTCTTCTCCTCTACTTATTCCAGTCAAAGTTTGCAAAGATCCCAAGACTATCTGAGTAGCAGTGATCAAGAGGCAGGAACTCCCCATTAGAATGAGGTTAAGCTTATGAGAAGTTACAAATCATGTAAATTAGGAGTGAGTTTGTGACCTGTAGGAGACGATAAACATGACATGAATGCTGGGAGAACAATCAGTCCATTTTTAAGCATTAACCTTCAGAATATCAAAGTCTGATTCAGTAGCAAATAGGACTTCTTTTAAAATAAACTCTCTTGTGTTTGTTAAGGAAAAGTATAGTAGCAATTCCAGTTATTAGCCTTTGCAAAAGCAGTTAATTTTGTTTACAAAATGTTCATTCTTGGGCCCATACTGTAAATATACAATAAAAATCACATGAAGGTATATAAATTTTAGTTATGATTCATCAACATTTAAGTATTTTTAAATCGTCTGAGTGTTTTTTTTGAGAGACTTCATTTAGCTATTATCAGTCAGCATTTCTTAAATGGGCTGAATTCAGGTATGAATTGCTTGAAATGAGTATATGCTGTAAATATTTTAGTTATTAAAACTCCATTTGAGTAACATTTACAATTTTCCATTGGCGACACTTTCATAAAATCTCAGAATGCAGTCTGCTAAGAGAATAAGTCTTCTTAATGCATTAGAATTAATTACTTTTAGTTAAACCTTCTACTGAGGTCCCATTATACAATACTTATCTGCTAATAAGAATTCACAAATGTAATTAAGGTTCAATACCTGGAAGAAGAAAATGTAATGATTAAAAAGTAATGAGATATGCTTAAGGGAAAATAGGGGTTGCTCACAAAATAACTCAAGACACCTTTAATGTTGCTTATTTAAATGTTGGTAGACTTTTGTTTTTTTACTTTTTCAAATATCTTGCACATAAAATACATCATTTTAATTGATAAATTATGAACTCTAGTTTCTCACTTTGTGTTTCAGTGCCTTAACTGAATGGCTGCTGATACATATGGCAAGCCAAATTAATATTTAGAGATATCTTAAAATTAAGTTCAGATATCTTAAAATGTAATTTACTTTTGAAGATATCAGAAACTCACTTTAAGATATCTTAAAATAATTTCCTTTACATTTTAAGATATCTCAAATAAATTTTCAGATATCTCAAAATAACTGTCTGCATTTCAAGATATCTCAAATGAATTTTTAGATATCGTAAATTGACCTTGCATGCCTTTTGAGATATGTTAAATGATTTTCAAGATATCTCAAAATCAATTCCTGTAAAATTGCCTATTATTTCAATGGGATTTCCTGTTTAATATAAGATATCTTGAAATGTATTTGAGATATTTTAAAATGAGCAGGAATTGATTTTTAGATATCTTGAAATATATTTCAGATATCTGAAAATGTACAGGAAGCTGTTTAGAGATATCTAGAAATGTTTTTCAGACATCTTAAGTTTTATTGTAGATATGCGAAAATGCTATTGAGATATCTTGAAATAATTTCATGTCTTTTTAATGATATCCCAAAATGTATTTGAGATATCTTGAAATACATTTTAAGATATCGCAAGTGGAACAGAGAACCATTTTCAGATATCATGAAATGAATTTGAGATATCTAAAAGTGCATTTTAGATTTCTCAAACAACAGTGAATTTCAAGATATCTTAAATGCTTTTTAAGATATCGTAATTATATTTTGAGATATCTTAAAATGGCAGCACGGTGGCGCAGTGGGTAGCGCTGCTGCCTCGCAGTTGGGTGATCTGGGGACCTGGGTTCGCTTCCCGGGTCCTCCCTGCGTGGAGTTTGCATGTTCTCCCCGTGTCTGCGTGGGTTTCCTCCGGGTGCTCCGGTTTCCTCCCACAGTCCAAAGACATGCAGGTTAGGTGGATTGGCGATTCTAAATTGGCCCTAGTGTGTGCTTGGTGTGTGGGTGTGTTTGTGTGTGTCCTGCGGTGGGTTGGCACCCTGCCCAGGATTGTTTCCTGCCTTGTGCCTTGTGTTGGCTGGGATTGGCTCCAGCAGACCCCCGTGACCCTGTGTTCGGATTCAGCGGGTTGGAAAATGGATGGATGGATGGATGGATATCTTAAAATAACCTCCCGCTCATTTTAAGATATCTCAAATTCATGTTGAGATATCTGAAATGCATTTTCAGATATTGCAAAATAACTTCCTGCGCATCTAAAGATATCTCAGATACATTTCAAGATATCTTAAAATAACTTCCTGCACATTTTAAGATATCTCAAATACATTTTCATATATCTTAAAACAACTTTTTGCACATTTCAAAATATCTCAAGTATATTTTCATATGTCTCAAAATAACTTCCTGTGCATTTCCAGATATCTCAAATACATTTTGAGATATCTTGAAACAGACATGAAGTCCCATTAAAGAATAGGAAATTTTACAGGAAGTTATTTTACGATATTGAAATATGTATTTGAGATATCTTGAAATGGGCAGCACGGTGGTGCAGTGGGTAGCACTGCTGCCTCGCAGTTAGGAGACCTGGATTCGCTTCCCGGGTCCTCCCTGCGTGGAGTTTGCATGTTCTCCCTGTGTCTGCGTTTGTTTCCTCCGGGTGCTCCGGTTTCCTCCCACAGTCCAAAGACATGCAGATTAGGTGCATTGGCGATCTGAAATTGTCCCTAGTGTGTGCTTGGTGTGTGGATGTGTGTGCACACCCTGCAGTGGGCTGGCGCCCTGCCCGGGGTTTGTTTCCTGCCTTGCGACCTGTGTTGGCTGGGATTGGTTCCAGCAGACCCCCGTGACCCTGTAGTTAGGATATAGTGGTGTGGATGATGGATGGATATCTTGAAATACACAGAAAGTTATTTTGAAATATCTGAAAATGTATTTCAGATTAATCTCAAAATGCCTGCAAATGTATTTTAAGATATCTTGTAATGCATTTCAGATATATGAAAATGTAGATTACATCATTTCAAGATATCTTGAAATCTATTTGAGATATCATAAAAAAACTTGAAATAGATGTATTTTTAGATATCTGTAATTCAATTTGAGATATCTAAAATGCATTTCCAGATATCATAAAATGTATTTAAAGATACATCTAGCCATTAAACTGCTTGAGCTTTCAATTAAAAAAACGTTTTGCCTGGGATTATATAAAGTTTGTATGTGTTTTACATTTTCTATTGTTTCCTAACAAAAGCAGACACACTTTGTTGTCATTAAGGGAGAATTTAAAATTCTTTATCCTTAAGTAAATGTGCCGTAGTCTGTGCTGTGCCTCTCAGATCCACTGTCCGCGTTTAAATTCCCTATTTTCATGGATTTTGCATGTTCTCCCATGTTTGTGTGCATTTTCCTCCAGGTACTCTGCTTCAACAACCTCCTCCGCCACAATTATTCAAAATGTGGTACAAAATAATTGTGGTAAGGTATAAGCTAGTAAAATACAGTTTGTTTTCATGGTCAGACAAGGAACAATGGAGGCATCCTTTGTTGTCATACAAATTCAGGAAAAGCATCTGGCAAAAGGTATTAACACTGCATTTTGCATTTGTGAATGTGGGGTTTGCAACGAGAAGGCTGAGGGAGGAATGACTCCAGTTTCCAGTGATGTTACTGTATCAGGAAACATGAAAAGTGGTCAATACAGCAAATGAGGATAGTGAAAGTTCTGAGGACAAGGTGGTGCTGCATCAGAGATCCATTCTGAGTCTGTTGTTTTCCATGATAGTGAGGGAGGTGATGTTCTTCAAGGACAGACATGAGAGTTCTCAGACATATTGAAATGATGGCATAAAGTGAAGTGAAACTGCAAGAGAAGTTAGTGAAATGGAAAACTAGTTGGGAAACTAAAGTCTCAATGTAAATGCATAGAAGATCAAGGAAATAGTTGGGGGTGAAAGGGGCAAGAGGAATACAAGAGGTGGGGGCTTGTGTTGCACTGTCAGAAACCCATGTATAAAAGATAGTGTGCTATGAAGGACAACCTGCAGGTGGCAGGTGCAACATTTGTGAGCAGTTCTACTGTGGTAAGTACAGTATACATTTTGATAATGGTGAGGAAGTTGTGCTGCTCAGCTGATGTGCTGTAGGTAAACATGGGTGCAGTCATGGCAGAGACAGCAAATGTGAGAGGTGTATGGAAGAAATATCAGGAGCTGGTCCTTATTCTGACTTCTCTAGAAATCTCTTTGGCATTGAAGTTTGTGAAAGCTGTGTGAGGAGTAGTCTGCTGTATGGGAGTGAGACATGGCTGATGAGACTAGAAGAAGAATCAAAGCTGGAAAGATGAGAGATGAGAATGACAAAGTGGATTTATTAAGTATCATGGAGTTAGAGAAAGATGAATGCTGAGTTGAGAGTAAAACTTGGTGTGGAGGTGACTGTGTTCTGACTGTGAAATGGCAGACTACAAATCAGCAAGACTCAGAAACAAGAGAAATAAATGCTGTCTGAAATGGGGAAATGTCAAAGCCAAAGCCAGCAAGCTAAGGAACCAGAGGTCAATATGCAAAACCAAAAATGAAAGCCAAATTAAACTTACAAATTTCTGTTTCCTGAGAAAGTAGTAATTATAACGCACACAATGCTTTTGAACTGAAGCAAGAAATAGACACAGAAGAGAGGACAACATTATATTTATACAAGCCAGTGCACTTCCGGGAATGAAGTGGTAGCAAATGGAAATGTTATTAACAACAACAGACGTAAGGTGGTGTTTTTTTTTCAAAACATTAGAACTTTAGAACAACCTACACGAGAACAGGCCATTCGGCCCAACAAAGCTCGCCAATCCTATCCACTTAATTCTTCTAAAAAAATCAAGTCTAGTTTTGAAAATCCCTAAAGTCTTATGAAAGCTCCTAAAGTCTTAGAAATGTCTTAAAAGTCTTAAAGTGTTACAAATGAATGTTGTAAAAATAACAATAAATCATAAATGCACATACAAAGATGCATTTGAATACCGAAAATCGCAACAGTTAGGTGTTGTGTTGAGGAGAAACAGAATGAACTGTTTTGAGCATGTTGAGCAAATGACACAGAATTATTGGGAAAAGTGGTGCACTATGATGGAGGAGGAGAGGATCAGACCAAGAAGACATTGTTGGACATGCTGTCAGAGAATAGAGGATCTCACTCAAATGGATGCCCTGGATCATGGAAAGTGAGGTTGAAAAAATGTCAGAGACAACCAGCCAGCCTGTATAAGCTCAGAAAATGGCTGATGCTGCTGAAGATGTTTATGAGTGTGTGTCTGTGTGTGCCCTGATATGGAATGGTACCCTGTCTAAGGCTTTATCCCACCGTGTACCTAATTCTCCCTAAACAGGCTTCAGTCCCTCAGAATTCCTGAACTGTATTAAGGAAGTTTGAGAATGTATATATATGAATCTTCAGATGAATTAGCAATCAAGGAACAGACTCCCTTTTAAAGCAGGTATACAATCCATCCATCCATTATCCAACCTACTATATCCTAACACAGGGTCACGGGGGTCTGCTGGAGCCAATCCCAGCCAACACAGGGCGCAAGGCAGGAACAAACCCCGGGCAGGGCGCCAACCCACCGCAGAGGTATACAATTCTTTGTGTTATTTTTATGGAGAAATGTCCAACTGTGGCTGCCTTATCTAAGTTAAAATAAATAATTAGATAATGCCAAAAAGAAAGAAATATATTATATAATGTGTTGTTCCTGTTTCTTTAAAAGTGCACATAATAATGACATTAATCAGACTTTGTTTCCAGGAAAGCAGACTTAAAAATGTGTAACCTGGCAGATGGCTGAGGCATCTGTTTTGATTTTCTGTCCATTTGTTGTTGAAGTGTGATGCAATCTATTTTTAGAACTTTTGTCTAGAGATATTATATGAAAAAATTATATGTGAACAACAAGCAGGATTTAAGGAAAAGGATAAAATAAGAAACATTTCAAATTAAATGGCTTTTCATCCTGTCTAGAAAGTAATTTTTGCTGACAGTTTCTGTTGCAGTTTCTTGTTATCATTTTATAGCCTACCGAATCTGATTTAATTCTTTTAGCTTTTCATTTTAATTATCATTACATGATGTTGGTTTGTTTCTAAACATACATATTTTTTAAATTGTTAGAGTATATCTGTACGTTTTGCTGAGCATGCTCATGGTTTTTATGAAGAACTTTCTAGCTTTGTTTGTTATATTGTTTATTTGGACAATTTCAGCAAACCTAATGTCTGGTCAAAACTTGTGGGATATATACTTATCAGCCACAACATTAAAACAACCTGCCAAATATTGTGTAGGTTACCCTCGTGCCACCAAAACAGCTCCGATCTGTCCAGGCGTGGGACACCACAAGACCTCTGAACATGTCCTGTGATATCTGGCACCAAGATGTTAGCAACAGATCTTTTAAGTGCTGTAAGTTGTGAAAAGGGGCATCTATGGTCCATACTAGCTTCTCCACCACATCCCAAATGATCGATTGGGTTGAGTTCCGTGGAACTTAAAGGAAAACCCAACAACCCAAACACTGTGTAATGTTCCTCAAACCATCCCTGAACAATTTTTGCTGTGTGGTATTATCCTACTGAAAGAGGCTACTGCCATCAGTGAATACCTTTGCAGTGAAGGAGTGCACATGGTCTGCAACAACCTTTAGGTAGGGTGGAAAGTGTCAGAATAACATCAGCATGAATGCCAGGCCCCAAGGTTTCCCAGCAGAACATTGTCCAGAGCATCACACTGCCTCTGCTGACTGGTCTTTTTCCTATAGTGCATCCTGCCGTCTCTTCCCCAGGTAAATGATACACACAACCAGTCGTCTGCATGATCTAAAAGAAAATGCGATTCATCAAATCGGACCCCCTTTTTTCATTGCTCAATAGTACAGTTCTGATGCTCACATGCCCATTGTATGCGCTAAACAGGGCACTCAGGCTGGTTTTCAGGTATGTAGCCCAACACAGCTAGCTGCATTCCACTTTCTGTCATGGCCAGCATTGTTTTTCAGCAATCTGTGCTACAGTAGTTCTTCTATGGGATCAGACCAGATGGGCTAGCCTTTGCTCCCCACACATATCAATGAGCCTTGGGTGCCCTGCCACTGGGGCACCATTTGTCCTTCCTTGGACATCAGTAGAAACCAACCACTGCATACCAGAAACATTCCAAAGGACCTGCCGTTTTGGAGATGCTCTGTCTCAGTCATCTAGCCATCACAATTTGGCTCTAGACAGAGGAGCTCAGATCCTTATGCTTGCCATTTTTCCTGCTTCCAACATGTCAATAACTGGTTGTTCTCTTGCTGCCTAATATATCCCATCTCTTGACACATACCATTGTAATGAGATAATCAATGTCATTCACTTCACCTGTCACTGGTTTCATTGTTGTATCTGATCAGTGTATGTTATGAATGTGTGTAAAGCAGCTTTATAGTATGGAATTGTGATGACGTTTTAGCCATTCCTTCTTGGCTAAAATAATTTTCCTTTCTTTCTTCAAGTTCAGTACTTCAAGGTTTAGTTTTGCTGCTTCAGAGGGGCATTAGTCCAGTTTCTGAGACAATCGTTGTACAGTTTATACATTCTCCTAGTGTCTGGGTGGATTATCTCCAATATTTCTTCTTGCATATCAGAAGTAGATAGATGATATATTCATGCTTATTTTCTTTGGTGACTCCAAATTTTCAAGGTGATAGCAAGTTTGGGTGTGAGTTAGTGCTGCCCTGCTTTGGACTGGTGTCCCATCCACCACTGCTTTCTGCCTTGTGACTGAAGCTGTCAGGATTGTCCGCAGACTACAGTCAAGTGAAACATTCAATGTCAACATTTTGTACTTTGTGTAAAGCTACCTACCAAACATTCCTTATGTAACTATCTGACAAAAACTGTGATGTAGTAAGACCTACTGGGTGTCCACCAATTTATGCCTTGAGGAGGTGGGCTGTTTATCTCTTCAGTTAAGGAATTGACAATGCAAGATTTGTGCTGGTATTCAGTTACTGCAAGCCATGACACAAAGTATTTCAGAAATAAAAGTAGTGTTTTTGTAACCATGCCATCTCAAAAAGGTGTCACGGCCAGGAGAACTCAAGGAGCCCACAGTAAACATTGGGGTGCCAGCTGGGCAACCCCATTTATTGAAAAGAATACAAAGGCTTGTCAAAGTAGAAACAAAAGTTGGTCAATCCAGTCTTTTTAACAAAAAACAGACACAGTTGTTTCTGTTTTACAAACAAGTAAATGGGTAGGCTTCAGATAGCTCGGCAGGTCCTTCCACATCCAAGATTAAAGTTCAAATGAGATGCGGTGCTTCAGGCATGCCCCCTTTAATTGTGGAAGAGGCGGAGCTTTCTCCAGGCATTGGGGCGGAGTCAGGTGCTGTGGTTCTTCTTAGTACTGTGGAAGTATGAAAGGAAATGATTAGCAACAGCGCCTCCTCCTAGTCTGGGGTGGAATTGCTTACCTTAGTTACTTCCTGAAGGCGATCCCCAGGCTCTCATGTGTGACAAAGGTAAGGACCAATATTAAAAACTGAAACAGTTAGAGGAACTAGAACAAATATCATTTAGGCTAAATAAAAGTAATTTGAAACTAGTCTTCTCATATGAATTTGTATTGCTCTGTTCGTCAGTATTTCTGACTAGTATTATATATGGGTACATTTTTTACTTGTTTTTTAAGCAATTATTCTGACACCAAAATAATTACAGCTAAAAATAAGAAAAATATGAACAAGTCCTATGGGAATTGTTTAGCTCTGAGCTTTTACTTTCACAAAAGATATTAATTTCCATCCATGCATTTATCCACTTACTGATGCCATTTAATCCAATTTCACTGTTATGGACAGCCAAATTCTACCCCAGAAGCACTGCAGTGCCTGTTTGCAAGGCTCTAAAGACCTTGATGACATGACTAGTGATGCACATTGCATATACAGTGTTTAGTGAGAAAGAAAAGATGTTTATGCAACAGGCAGTAAGAGTTCTGACTTACTGTAGATACTAAGTCTGCACTAATATTGGATTGTCAGTTTATTCTATTTTTGCAAAACGTCTGATATTTTGTGAATTTTGGAACACAGAGTAGAATATATAAAGAGGATGGAGTGTTAAATCTTTCCATGCCAAGGTAGCTTAAAAGCTGATTGATCCTCTCCAGAGTTCCAGATTCAAAGTATTTCCTTCTCAGTAATAAACCTGAAAATTAGCTCATGCAAGTTCACCATCTGCCTCTTAAGTAGCCATTAGCAATCGGGGTAATTTCAGAATGAAAATAAAAGTATTAAAGCAGTAACTCTGTGGTGTCTCTGTACTAAGGACAGGTGTGCCACTGTCTCCATATGTCACAGCACATAGCCCTGTTGTGCAAAAATTAAATAAATAATTAACTCACCTTATTAATTCAACATATTTTTAACATGTTTATAGCAAACTCGACTTAGTCATCATAATCATATTTTTTTAATTTTCCTTGATATGCTCAATGCAATTGAGAAAATATTATGCAGTCTAGAAAAATATTTGTTTTTGGAGTGTGTAAAGTTGTTCTTCCTAGTACTGCTTCACTGTTTCAGGGTTGAATGAGAAGGCCCTTCGACTCTGCAATGTTCATGGCCTACTTCTGCTTAAGCTTGTATGTGCAGTCTGAACTTTTAATTTCCTCCTTGCGACTTGAAGGCTAAGGCCCTTTTTAGCTGACTCATTGACTGATTATTTTGTGATGCAATTTAAAGGGTGTGTGAACCTGTACATCTAGCTGTTTTGAAGTACTTGTCATCATTATCATCAGTTATGTTGATTACTTGTTTTACACACTAAACAAAATTTGGAAATTTGAATTTCTTCTTTCAGTGCTGAATATTTTAAATTGATGCTTATGACATTCCTGTTGTGGTTGTGCTATATGCCAAAATAATATATTAATTGATCTTGACCTTGTTAACAATTTATCTTCACTGGTGCTGGTAGCGTAATGTGCTGTACTGTGAAACGCAGTGTCTCTCCCTCACACATGTTTTACTGGAGATTTCTTCCTTGGTCACCCTCTAACGCCACTGCCTCCACTCCAATATTTCACATCTCCTTCCATGTACCTCCAATGATTTTTCTGCTGTGTTCACTATTGGTTCATTCAAACTGCTCAGTTAGGGTCAGGGAAAACATGAACTGCAGCTGATCCAAGCCAGGACTCTTCACAAGACTTGCTGGCAACCACCTTCCTTATCCAATGAGTTTAAGCAAGTCCTGCTCTTTAACTGTTTGACACATAAATCCACACTGCATAGGCTTTTTTATGACCTACTTCTCAGTATGGACTTTGCCCCTTCTGACAGTCTCTCTGTCTCTCTCTCTGTCTCCCAGAACTATGTAGCCCACCAATATTTTCCTCCTGCCGTAATTGTTCCTAATTTCTTTAAGATTTCTTTTTTACAAATGGAAATTTATTGAAAGAGATATTAGAATGTGGATGGTGTATTCATTCTAATTACGTTAATCCTTTCAATTAATGATAAGCATATATTAGAAGAGCTACGGAGCTCTTGTTTGGTCTATTCCAGAAAACTGTTGAAATTTAATTTAAGTCTTTAAAGTGAATTGTTATGGTTACTCCTTGATGCCTGACATAGCACAATGCAATGAAAAAAGTTTATACGTGGTCCTACATATAGAAACATTGACATTGAATTGTATGCTTTTAATAACTAGATCCTGAACCCCTTGAATGGAACTCACCCACTGCTTCTAACACATCTTGAAATAATAATTCATCTCCTGACATAGTGCTGAGTACTTATTGGCATGTGGCTGGACAGTTTGATTAACCTGAATCACATCAACTATTCATGTGAAATATATTTTACATGGAAATATGCTTTATAATTAATTTTTAAGTTATTTTGAGGATCTGGACTGGATCCACATCAACTCTTCTCTGCTCAGTACTGAAAACATTGAACTTTCTTGACCTACTGGTGATGAAGAATGTGACTTTTAGTCCAGGGGTGCACATGCTTACTCTTTTTCTATAGAATTCTGACCTCTTTCTGGTATTATAGTCACTTGAATGGCACTCCAGATACCGTCATAGACATTGTTGGCTTGGAACGTAAATTCCCTAGAAATATATTGCATGTTTTTCTTTGTTATACTGTGCTGCTCTTTTTTAATTGCTTCTGCACTTTACCTTGAAGGAGAGAACATTGTGTCAATATAAATATCACAGTACTTTTCAAAATGTATTTCTTGTTTCTCAGCGTTGCCCATCTTGTACTTATAATTAATGGTCTTGTTTTACACTTGTAACACTTTGCACTTTTCGAAAGTGCACTGAATTGCATTTTCAAACTATAAGCCTAATTTTGAAGGTTGTCCAAATTTTTTAATTTATTTTTTGTGATTTCTTTACATTTTGTATCTTCATGACATTCAAGCAAGAAACTAAAAAGAAAAAAAAAACAAACTGACTTTGTTAACTGTTTTTAGCAGGGTAGATACAAGTTCATATTTAAATTGAAATGAAAATTTAGATATGCACCTATTAACATATTTACCCCCTTTAAAAAGAGTAGGATAAAGCTATACTTCAAAATGCATGTAGGCATTCAATTATTCATTATTTTGCAGAGATTGTGTGGTTTATGTACCATTTACATATTATTTCTGTATAATCCACCTGTCCTTTTTCCAAAGTTGCTTTTTCCATTGCAGGGTCTCGGGGGGCTGAGGCTAATTCCATTGGCTCCCAGTACAAGGTTAAATCATTCCAGGATCAAATGTATAAGCACGATCACCCACAGTTAACTCATTCAAGGTCAAGTCAGCATTACCGATTAGCCTCAAGCAGACTTCTCTGAAGTAAGGAAGAACTTAATATACCCTTGCAAACCTGGGGGTTTTAATAGTCAATATCATAGGGATTGAATTTGTTTAGTATTTTAGCTATTTATAAATTTATTTTGCAATTTGTCGCAGCCCTTACCTGGCTGGGACACCTCTGTAATGTAAGGACCTGCAGAGAAAACATGCTCAGAGCATTACTTCCCCCAGATCTCCATTTGGCAGCCCCCCTGGAGTGCTGCAGCACCACGGATTCCCACAGGGCTTCATGGGAGTTGGTGTTTGGTTGCTCAACCCTGTTGGGTTTTAGGGGAACTGCCAGGGGGAGCTGATGGCACTATGGAGCCCTACTTTTTTGGGCTCCCACTTCACCTGGAAGTATTTTCAGACCATATTTACACCCAAGCACAGCATAAAAGGAACCAGCTGCCATTGCCCCAAGAGCTAGAGTCAGGAGGAAGCGGAACAAAGCTTGCTCGAGGAGAAGTGGAGGTGGAAAAAGAGACAGAGAGAAAGAAGACAAAGTGTTGCAGTGGGCTGCTTTGTGCTTACTTTATTGTGTTTATTTGTACTGTGTGCTCAATAATGGGAAATGTTTGGAAAGAGTTTCCTACAGCTAAATAAAAGCCTATGTGTTGTGCTGAACTTGTGTTTGCGTCTGGCTGTGTCAGGTTTGGGGAGCTGGTATGCCCCTTGCAGGCCACACATTATATATAATTTCATTAACAGAAACACTACTTCCCTTTTAGCTAAATTGCTGATATTTTGCTAGAAGGTACACCTAGTAGAGTTTGCATCCACTGTGAAAGGACATTTTGAAATATCAATATTTAGGGCTAAAAAAACATAATTAAAAAAATCTCCAAAATGCCTTAATGGATTTGATTGAAATTTGGTGATATTATAGACAAAACAAAATTAGCTCACATATTTTTTTTTATTTGTAGATATTTATCATTAATAATATTCTAATGAATGAGACATTCTAACATCCCGTGTTTCACCACAGCACTGACAATGATCTTAAGGAGAGACGGTGTATGCTTATTTATGCAGATGAAGGCCGTCTGCAAAAGTGAAGTGAAAGGAGCAAAGTTCAGCGAAGCTCAAAGAAGATACATTTAGCAAGTGCTTACCGGGCATGGTGGCGATGAGTGTAGTCAATATCGCGCAACTGATCCACCAAGAAGGTTATTTAAAATATATTACTCCCACCCCCTTCTTCTTATCTGCAACCTTGTGCAAATGCCGAAGTGGGCACTACAATTCTCATCAATGTGCTGCTTCAGACGATTTTATTAGCACTCACAAAGTTTAAATAAGAGTGATGATAAAAATTGTATGTCATCAAAAGTTGCAACTGCTTCATTTTTTTATTTTCCTCAACCACTTTGGAATAACAATTTCACTGTCTCACTGGATTACAGAGTTTGTCTTAGAGCAGTGCTTTTCTACATTTGGAGCCTTGAGACCCTGTTTTACTTTTTTAAGTTCATTGATGACTCACATATAGCATTTAAAGAGAGTGGAGGTTTTCCTCCTTCGCAAATCAAGTGCAATCAGAAGAGCTGGGGGCAGTGGCCACCCTAGTGAAATAACCACAGCTAGAAAGAGAAAAAATATTTTGCAGCGCTGTTGAACACATCGGCAGACCAAGACAGTGTCACATATGGCAATCAATCTGCAGTAAACTGATTATGCCACATTTTTTTATCAGTGAATAGTCTTTCATTTTTGAAAACGCCAACACTGTTGCCCTCCTGCATATCAACATTAATTTTGCAATACCAAGTAACGATCAGCTCAAAGAGCTTTTTGAAGTTAAAAAATAAAAAACAACAGAAAGGAAATAAAAAAATACTGCAAATTAACCAAACAGAGCCAAGTCATGACTGAACAGAATGAAGCATGATTTTTTTCTATTGCTGATGGAGATGTGCTTTCATTATGTGATAAGAAGAGAACAGGATGGTGCTTTTGAGAGAGTAAAAGTAATTAGTAACTTTTGTTTTCTTGTTGGTAGACACTTATTCAAATCCACCGTATAATGAGGCATTACTAATTTTAAGCTTTAATGCTAATGGAAAGTCAAGATTTTTAGCAGTTTTTGCTTTGAATCAATCATCTTTAAATTACCTTTGCAACATTACCAAATACACCTTTAATATGGAGGTCTGCAGCAATCTGTTTCACACCAGCACCACCAAGGATTATACAGTATGTAGCTTCTTCAACAGTAAGCAGCTCAAGTGAACTAATAATATTAGCTCCTAGTAAAAAGAAATACAGATAATGTTTACAGAAAAGTAGTTACATAGTACTTCTGATATGTTCAAATAACCAATGGCACTATAACTGAGGCGCACTGACTTAGAAAATGACCAGGGTTAAGGTGGGTAACACAGCTAGTTAGTTAAATAGGTTCACTTACCTGTTGCACATGAGGGACTGATAAGAAGGCTCCAGGAATAAACAACTCGGCAACAGCATTAAGTTGCGCTTTAGATGGAAATGCAGTTGGGTGGCCATGTTGGTGTGAGGAGGCCCATCAGCAGACATTCTGGCATTACTTCATGATTGCTGAAGGAAGTACATCCGTTAAGTCTGCATGCGTTGCTGAGGCTGGCAGCTGAACAAAAGGACATGTGTTAGTCAGGCCATAAGAGAGTTAAGTCCCAAGGGGAAAAGAGTTCAGGAAAAATTACCTGAACGGAGAAGTCATATGTACCCTGGTAGGTACACAGCCATTACAGTGAAGAGGCCATCCACCTGCAGGAAAAGACATTAGGACATAAGGTGGATGTCATAACATCTTCAGGGATCAGTTGTTTAGATATTGGCCAGTTAAACAATGCCCTGCATGTAAAATCATAAGAAGACCAGCAGGGGTCAATTTGACTGTCAGGAGTTGGAATGAGAAAGTGCTGCAGTCTTTTTGAAAGCATTACTGTATATATAATCACGGTTTTGTTTTTATTATAGTTTTTATGTTTGTGCTGGGGCGGCAAGGTGGCGCAGTGGGTAGCGCTGCTGCCTCGCAGTTGGGAGACCTGGGGACCTGGGTTCGCTTCCCGGGTCCTCCCTGCGTGGAGTTTGCATGTTCTCCCCGTGTCTGCGTGGGTTTCCTCCCACAGTCCAAAGACATGCTGGTTAGGTGGATTGGCGATTCTAAATTGGCCCTAGTGTGTGCTTGGTGTTTGTGTGTGTCCTGCGGTGGGTTGGCACCCTGCCCAGGATTGGTTCCTGCCTTGTGCCCTGTGTTGGCTGGGATTGGCTCCAGCAGACCCCCGTGACCCTGTGTTCGGATTCAGTGGGTTGGAAAATGGATGGATGGATGGATGTTTGTGCTGTTTCTCACTTTTTGATTTTTGATACTTATTTCTTTCATTGACTTGAGTTTTGTCCTGTCCGAAAGGAGGAGAAAGAAGATTAACCTGAATTTGTTTTTTCTTAATTTTTTGTCAGTTTTGCTTTGAGCCACTGTACATACTGTAAATGATCACCTGCACTTATCTTTGTTTTTTTATAAATATATTCAGTGCCATTGCAGTGAACTGTTTTATTTAGCACATGATGCTGAAATGCCGTTTTTCTGGCACCTGTATAAATATAAAGAAACTGCTAGTTGTACATTCTTTGTTCTGTGACTCCATTTCATCCACCACTAATTCATTTGGTGGGAACATACAAACTCTAAGCTGAACCTGGCATCAAATCCTGGTTCCTAAAGCTAATCAGGGCACTGTCTTGCTACATCTACTGTATATTTCATCAATCTATGCATTTTTAAATCCACTTAATCAAATGGAATATGTTTCTAAGGCTATCATGGCAGCACCTAGCTTAGCTGACAGTCCTTTACAGGACTAAAGTACACACTTAAAACAGTATGCTGGTACCTTTTAACCCGCATGTCTTTGCCACATTGGAAGGAGAGCAGAATACCTAGAGAAGTACCCACACAGTCAAATGGAGAGCATGACAACTCCGTACAGACAGTGACTGAGCCATTATTCCAGGTCTTGTTGAGATAGTCATGCTAATACAGTAACACCATTACAATCCAACATGAAATGATAAAATTCATCCCCATGCACATCTTTTTAAATTAAAGCGGATGAGGAAATTTGTTTTGAAAGTATAGCTTTATAAAATGTTAAGTAATATGCTTATTGCCAAACAAGAACAAAACATTTAATCAGTCATAACCTAATATCAGTATGCAAACAGCCTTAGACAAAATGCTGACTTTGCTTATCGCTTTCTCACCATAAATTACTTGTATAATTTGATTCTTGCATACCAGGTAAAAGTCTGCTCTGTTAAATTGACATGATAAATAGGAATTGCTACTGTATTTTTAAAATCATGCAACCTTGTATGAATCACCAGAAAATTGCATTACATTGTTTTATTTTTCACCCAAAGGGTTTATTGTTTTGCTCTCATTATGCTCCCATTGTGCTGCTGACATCCAGTAATTAAGAACAAGATTACGGGGCTGAACTGGATTTTGTATCTTTTCATTATATTCCAGGGTTTTTTTTTCAAATTGAAATGACAGAGCTCAGCACAAATGCTCCATTTTAGGAAGTGCATGCTTGCAGATCCACAGGGAGGATATTATAATGTGCCAAAGCCTGAGAATTAAAATGCTTTGGAGGGAGCACACGTTATTATGAAGCTCCATTTTTAGGAGGTTTTTGTCTAGAGCCTCCTGTCGGTGAAATATGTTTTGCCATCACTATTAAAGCCAAATTCTAAGAGAAGCTGGAATCCTGTCTTCAAGGTTTTAGATGAGGAGATCTCAAAAACATACATTGTAACCTTGCTCATCCTCATTTTTCATTTTGACAACATGCACCATTTTTTTCTTCTCTTAAGTGGAGACTGAGCGGTCCTTTGTCAAAATAACAAATCAATAAAATCAGTTCATGACAGCAGGTGAGCCAGTGTTTCATTTATTTTAGCCTTTACAGTACTTCGTGGTGATATATGGTAAACTGCTTTTCAATTAACTTCTTATCCCATCCTGCTCAACTTTTGAAATTAAAACTTCAGCCGACACCCGATTTATTCCCATACAACCTTTCCGCTGGCCTGAAATGCCATCTTTTCAAGGAATCTCTGACAGCTAACTGCATTCGTGCTGCAATAAAGTGTGACCTCAGTCAAGCAGATATACGGTCGTGCTGGCTCCATTACCGACGCACATACGGCTTAAGAAAGGAAAATTGGAGGAGGGATGTCTTTTATGACTGCCATTATTTTAACTTCTTAACAAATTCTTACTATGACAGTCATCCTTAAGCCACGTTTCTGCATTATGGATGAGCGTGTGAAATTGTAAAAAATCAAATTGTCACTCAGAGGATCTGTTCAAAATTTTTTAAAATATGGCAGGATGTAATCAATAACATTTTAGGATCAGCTTCTATATTGGGGAAAAGGATACTCTTCCTTCTTTGCTGCTTCAAAGAGTTGCTTTGTTGGCTCACTTTCTTCTCTTTATTTTGGGTGGGGGTTAAATTTTGGATTTGATAAGTTTGATTTGATTGTATGGATTATTATTCCTACTGTTAAACAGGGCATTGTTTTAGAATCCTTTGATCTAGTTTCACTTCCACAGTAAAAAAGAACTATTGACACCCTTAAGCCAGCTCTCAGCCCTCTCGATATTGTACCACCACGTGTCTTAGTGGAAGCCTTTGATGTTTTGGGCCCATCTTTACTAGCCATTATCAATGATTCTATAAGTGTTGGTGTTGTGCCCTCATTTTTTAAACATGATGCAGTCCGTAACCATCTAAAAAA
The DNA here is from genome assembly GCF_900747795.2 of Erpetoichthys calabaricus. Lineage (NCBI taxonomy): Eukaryota > Metazoa > Chordata > Cladistia > Polypteriformes > Polypteridae > Erpetoichthys > Erpetoichthys calabaricus. The sequence continues at coordinate 69,249,313 of NC_041395.2, forward strand.
GGCAGAATTAGATCCTGGAGTTTTAGCCAATTTTCACCAAATTTCCCAACTGCCATTTCTGGCTAAAATTCTAGAAAGAATTATTTATAATCAATTGGTCGATCACCTTAACTCCAATAATTTTTTTGAGATCTACCAATATGGCTTTAGGCGTTATCATAGTGTTGAAATGGCCCACCTGAAAGTATTCAATGACATCTCTATTATTACTGACTCAGGTGGTGCTACAGCCCTTGTCCTCCTTGACCTGTCTGCTGCCTTTGACACCATTGACCATGAGATATTGCTGATGCGGCTTGAACATCTTGTTGGGCTTAAAGGGGCTGCTCGTAACTGGTTCAGGTCATATTTAACTGGTAGACACTTTTCAGTGACTTTAAATTCCTCTTTTTCATCTACTGCTCCTCTTAAATATGGTGTTCCTCAGGGATCCATTTTGGGTCCTATTTTATTCTCTATATACCTTCACCCTATTGGAGCTATTTTTAGGAAATTTAACATTTCTTTTCACTGCTATGCTGATGATACACAGATTTATATTCCCGTCTGCAACTCTGCAGTAAATCAACTCCACAACTGTCTTTCTGAACTAAGATCCTGGATGGCTAATAATTTTCTTGATCTGAATCAAAATAAAACGGAGGTGCTTATAGTGGGTCCATCATCTAAAGCCCAAATTCGTCTTGGACTTCTCGGCTCTTCGTCTGTCTTTTGCAAACCTCAAGTCCGCAATCTTGGTGTAATCTTTGTCAGTAACCTCTCTTTTGAGAAACAACTAAATTCTGTAGTCAAGAGTTGCTTTTTCCAGCTTCGTCTATTAGGTAAGATCAAGCCTTTTTTTTTATCTTCTAGAGATCTTGAGAAAGCTACTCATGCTTTTATTTTTTCTCGCCTTGATTACTGTAACTCGCTGTATTCTGGGATTAGCAAATCTCTGATATACAGGTTACAGTTGGTCCAGAATGCTGGCGCTCGCTTTCTGGTTGGGGCAAGAAAGTATGACTCTGTTTCTCCTATTTTAGCTTCTTTACACTGGCTGCCTGTCAGTTTTCAAATTGATTTTAAAATATTGTTGCTAGTTTTTAAATCTTTACATGGGCTTGTTCCTGCCTATTTATCCGAATTGTGTGTTTTACACCAGCCATCCAGAGTGCTTAGCTCTTCAGTTGTCTCTTGTTGTCCCTCGTACCAAGTGTAAAACTAAGGGGGACAGGGCCTTTACAGCTGCTACTCCTCGCCTGTGGAACTCTTTACCTCATCATATAAAGGAGTCGTCTACAATTGAACTGTTCAAAACAAGACTAAAGACTCATTTCTATTCACTTGCATTCAGTGACCTTCAGTAATACTGATGGTTTCCTAATTGTGATTATATAACATTACTTCTAATTATTATTTATTTTATTTTATTTATGTTCTTATATTTTTATTTCTATTTATGTTATTTGTTTGTTTTTCTTTTATTCTATTATTGTAAAGCACTTTGGCTACAGCATTCCTATGTTGTTTTAAATGTGCTATATAAATAAATTGACATTGACATTGACATTCTTCTTCATCTTCTTTCGGCTGCTACCGTTAGGGTTTGCCATAGTGGATCATCTTCTTCCATATCTTTCTGTCCTCTGTATCTTGCTTTGTTACACCCATCACCTGCATGTCCTCTCTCACCACATCCATAAACCTTCTCTTAGGCCTTCCTCTTTTTCTCTTGCCTGGCAGCTCTATCCTTAGCATCCTTCTCCCAATATACCCAGCATCTCTCCTCTGCACATGTCCAAACCAACGCAATCTCGCCTCTCTGACTTTGTCTCCCAACCATCCAACTTGAGCTGACCCTCTAATGTACTCATTTCTAATCCTATCCATCCTCGTCACACCCAATGCAAATCTTAGAATCTTTAACTCTGCTACCTCCAGCTCTGTCTCCTGCTTTCTGGTCAGTGCCACCGTCTCCAACCCATATAACATAGCTGGTCTCACTACCGTCCTGTAGACCTTCCCTTTCACTCTTGCTGATATCCGTTTGTCACAAATCACTCATGACACTCTTTTCCACCCATTCCATCCTGCCTGCACTCTCTTTTTCACCTCTCTTCCACAATCCCCATTACTCTGTACTGTTGATCCCAAGTATTTAAACTCATCCACCTTCGCCAACTCTACTCCTTGCATCCTTACCATTCTGCTTACCTCCCTCTCATTTACACACATGTATTCTGTCTTGTTCCTACTGACCTTCATTCCTCTCCTCTCTAGAGCATATCTCCAACTCTCCAGGGTCTCCTCAACCTGCTCCCTATTATCGTTACAGATCACAATGTCATCAGCAAACATCATAGTCCACAGGGACTCCTGTCTAATCTCGTCTGTCAACCTGTCCATCACCATTGCAAATAAGAAAGGGCTCAGAGCCGATCCCTCATGTAATCCCACCACCACCTTAAATGCATCCATCCCTCCTACTGCAGACCTCACCACTGTCACACTTCCCTCATACATATCCTGTACAACTCTTACATACTTCTCTGAAAGAAGTTATTTGTTATTTGCTTTTAATTAAAATTAATTTTAAAAAGTATGTGAATGAGTATGACCTGATATGATCTGGTTCCTGCTTTGTGCCCAGGGCTGCAGCTTCCACAACAATGAACTGGAATATGAGATTTGGATGGATGGATGTTTTGATTGTAATTAAATAGCCAGTCATCTTATTTTTCACCAGCTATAAGTATCTTAATTTTTTGAACTACTTTCATCAAGATGGGATAAGAAATATAAAAACAAACTACCATAATTTTATGAAATGCATTTCTATAGCGAAACACCACCCAAAGGCACTATAAAACCTTTTATTATTTTTTTGCAATTGCTATACAACCAGATTAAATGAGTCGGGGAATGAACTGACAACCCTAAGGTTTTTAAAGTCCATCAGAGCACTTTGCCAACAACCCCAGAGTCACCAGGATGGGAGTGTTGTAAAGCAGACTTCATCTTGCCAGCAGTTAGAATTATGATAATAGGTGTAATGAAACATAGCAAAATCTCTTGTACTTTTAAAATTATATCCTTTGCTTTATGTACGTTAAGCTGATCTTCACACTGCCTCATTGCTATTGAAAGGATTACGGCCCCTGAAATATTCCATCTGCCCCTCAGTCAGCACTGACTTTTTAATAACCCAATGATATTCAAAAAGGGAAAATTTTGCCAGCTGTGTTAAAGAATGCCAACATGATGTTCTCCTGGGCACTGTATATCGTATATCGAAATGTTTCACTTAAAACCTATTGATCCAAAAAAATAAATGTCTTGTGAAGTTGTAGTTTTTTGTAAGTCCAGCAGGTGGTGGTATTTGTTCTACAAAATATGTCGTACTTCTTATTTCTTTTTTGCCTGCCGAAGAGATCTGTGTCCTTGGAGTTTCACTGTAAAGATAAGCAGTGTAGCTAAGGATTTAGAAAAGCCACAATTATGGCAAGGTAATGCATATTTAATTTGTTTTTTTTTTGTGATATCATATTGTATGACCAAGTATGCCGATACTCCATTTGACAGACTTTAAAAGACTAACTGAGAACCTGCAGAAAGCTCACATGCAGTTAGAGTTCACTTTAAAGCTATGAAAGGGAGGATTAGCAATTCAATGCACTGATTGTCAAATTAAAGAAACAATTTGTTGATATAATAAATGCTATTTAAATTGAAGAAACCAGTAAGTAAAAGCTAGCAGGGGCCTTCATGAATTTGTCACTAGAATGGGAAATCTCACAAAGAGATTAATAAGGTGACTTTGACTTAACGCAGTGGAAATTAATTAATACCTAAGAAAGGAGGGTGAACCGTGTCACTGGGATGAACAGAAACCCGCTTGTCACTCATCAGCTGTCTGCATTTTCATTTAGAAGATATTTAAACTGGTATTTCAAAGTCTACAACTCAAACGTAAACCACTTGGGCACTATTTTAGGGATAAACTAATACTTTAAAAAGTTTCAGTAACATTCAGGGTTTATAAGTAATAAATAAGCTATATGAATTTGTTAAGATTCTGTTTACCTTTGTCTACTTAGTTTATGATTTTACAACACCCTGTGTATAATACTAATTATTCTGTTCATTAAAAACACAAAACCCAACCTTGTTTTTCTTTCTTAATCAATAAATGCTATTTTTTTTATAAATTGTTTATCCATCATTCCACCCATTTACTACTGATTTCATAGTTGTGAGAATCTGGAGCCTTTTGTAGCAGCAACAGACCCACAAACCCAGACTTACTCAAGTTGTGTTCATTTAGAGCCTAAAATGGCATGTCTTGGGGATGTAGTGAGAACATCGGAAGTACCATGAAATAAAACTCACATGGACACACAAACAGTAATCTCCCTGGGGTTTAAACTGTGAGAGTTGTGTGCTGTGGCACTATACTACTCTTCAGAAATTACATAACATAACATTCTGAACCCCAAATAATCTAATTCAGGGTCATGATGGCCAAAGCCTATTCAGCAAGACTGGGCACAAGGCAAGAAATAGCCCTGGACAGAGTGCCAGACCATCGGAGAGCAAACTCATAACGCCCACTCACACAAGCACCAGTATGGAATCACTCTTAAACTAAAAATTATTTAAGGAAATAAAGGATAAACAAAGAATCACACAAACATGGAGAGAACATCCACACTCCACGCGTACAACATTCAGATGTAGGTTTCCAACCCATCTGAGTTATTTTATAATAAGAACAAGAACTTTGAGCTGACAAAAAGAACTCTTTTACATTTTCTACTTATTTTCCTCACTGACTAGTCAGCATAAGCTGCCTCTTTCATTCTATTTTAGAAGCTTAGCTACAGTACAGTTAATTTTATTTAAAAACAATCATACTCAGTTTTGCAGTCTTTTATAAGTCCCCCCTTTTTTCTCTATTTCCCCCCTGTCAGCATCTTTATCAGATTTCCCATCTCTGTCACATTTTTCTACAGGCCTGCTTGTTAATCTCTTCTCGGCAATCTTACTGCCTATTTGTGTCTGCATTCACTGATCTCATTGTGCTTTCACAATACGGGAAGCAGACACACATCTGAACAAGCTGTTGACAGAGTATGGCATAAGCAGTGCTATGAAGATGTATTTAATTAACATTGCTAAATAAGTGGGTGGCAGTATAAGCAAATTCTACAAATTTCTAGGACAGGAGCCAATTGAGACTGAACTGCTTTAACAGAGAAACTGCTATTTACCTTTTTCATTGCAAGTAGGTGTGTGATAAAGCCCAGAGGAAGCTGGTGGGTTTGGCTTGGCTGGGCATAATAAATACATTTCAGAATAGCCATTGTGCAGAAAAGATGTGCAAAAGCAGCCAGAGAAACACAATGAAAGAGTGGATTCCACGCTCTAATTATAGAACCCCTTAATCCAGTTCACTGGGTGCAAAGGTGGACATGAAATCTAGTTGAGGTTCCAGGAAATCACAAGTCACACTCCTACACGCATCCACATGGGGCCTGCCTAATGTTCCTGATTAACCCATCATACATGACTATGTGAAAGTAAAATTGAAAAAATCAGAGAAAAACCCATGTAGACAGTGACAGAGGGCTAAATGAACTCAGTACAGACAGGGAGTGGGCTTTGATTTGAATTGGCAACTGTGAGGCAGCAAGGTTAAACTCTACATCATCATGCCACTAAGTTTCCAACACATACTGTAATGGACATTTTCTCTTTTGCTTTTTGTCTATAGCAATACTCTCATTTTTGTCTCAGATTTTATAATCTGTGTTTCACAGATCACCAGTCGTCCCTTCAATATTCTATTCAGGAACATAAGGTAGTCTCTCCTCTAAGGAGCAAGCCAAGCATATCAACCTCAATTTATCCACACATCAAGCCACTTTTTTGTTACAGTGTTATGGGGCAGTAAAGCCCATCCAGGCAGCATCTGATGTAAAACAGGGGTCGGCCTCAAACAGGGTGCCAGTCTATCGCAGGGCATACTCACATAAATACCCACATTGGACCAAACTGCAGTCATCACTTAATATAACATGTATATCTTTGGTGTGTGGGATGGAATTTGTGTGTACAAACATGGTCATGTCCCATGGTTTCTCATGTCAGTGCTATGCCAAAATTTTGTAGCTATACTTGTCATTCCCTTGAGAAGACGCCATTGTCTCAGCTAGAATCACTGCATGTTTCACTAATATTGCAGTCTGATTGAAAGAGCACCATCTCCAGTTCAAACTGTCAAAGACCAACCTTCTTGTTATTCCAGCCTGCCTGTTATATTCAGCACCACATCTCTGTTCAGCTCAGCTTGTTATCGCTAACATCTGCCATATCTCCTGACAACCTTATGTGGTGGTCGATAACCAGCTGTTCTTCACTGATTATGTTACAACAGGCTCTTGGTCTTGAAGATTCACCCTATAAAACATCCATAAGATCAGACTGTATCTGTCATGGTATGCAACACAACTGCTCATCCAGGCTTTGGTCTTGTCATATCTGATCTACTGCAACTCTCTGATGGCAGGAGTACTGGTGTTCAACCAGCCAAGGTGTGCAAGTTTCCCTCCTCTTTTTAGGTCACTACATTGGCTCCCTGTAGTGGCACGTATCCTTGATGTTTGCCTACGGAGTGGTCAATGGAGCAGCACCTATATGTATATACATACTGTATATGTAGATACCTGTGAGGTCCAATGCTCCTTCTCAACCTCTCAGGTCTGTTGATAAATGGCATCTGGTGATGTCTCATCTGCAAAGCATTAAATCTCAATCCACGCTCTTTTCATGTGTAGCTCCTAGCTGGTAGAACAAGCTGCCCACCTCCATCTGAAATTTTGAGTCCCTCAAAGTGGTCAAGAAGCATTTGAAGCCTTTGTCTAACTGATATCAGCTGTTAGATTTTTGTAACCTAGGAATTGTAACTCGCTTGTATTTTTTCTTCTGAGCCCTTCACTTGTGATGGTGAATTTGGTACCATTGTGCCGCAACACTTATTTGAAAACAGTTCCCAGACTGATGTTTACTCAATCATTTGACCTCTTTTGTAAGTCTCTTTGGGTGAAAACATCTGCTAAGCAAATGAATATAAAATGTAATTTTATTGCATTAGGAAAAGTACAGTAAGTTAAAGATATTGCAAAGTAATGCACTAATCACATTTAAATGATACAATACTAGCTGTCCCCTGCTACTCCACCCGCGAAGCATTGAAAAAGGACAAACTTTAAAAATCAATGAACAAACAGGTATTGCTAGCTGGGGATGGGTATGCTTCAACATGTGGCGAGAGGTACAGCGACTGGAACGCAGGCTGGCACATGAGTGAGGAGGCCCACACGTGGCTCCCCACTCCTGACGTCACTCTTCCCTCTCACCTCTGCCCACAGCCTCTGTCTCGGATTAGCATGAATAAATTGCTGCCACATGTGAACTATCATGCTTAGTGTGATGAGAGAAGTCGCAACATCAGCCAAAATGTTCAAGCACAAAAAAACCTGAAATCCATTCAGTAGTTCTCTCGTGAAAAGCAGACAGACAGACAGATGTTGGATTTTATATATATAGAGATTTTATGTGAAATCATATAGTGGTAGAGTATGACCAGGTTCACAAACATGGCCCAGTTTATGATTCTTGACTATTGAAAACTAGGTCAACTTCAAGTTATATTTAGGGTAATTTGTATCAACCTATGTTAATTTTAATTGTGTAGACAAACCACTATTACTGTACATTTTTACAAGCTCTTCCAAAACTAGCCAGACTCCAAAGAGAGCTCTCTCTGAGGTGAACATAACCCTAGTTACTCTTTAGTGGTACTTACCTTGTCTGTAGATAAAATGTTTATCCAGATTTGCCCAAAGGGTGGCATGGGACTTGATGTTTCAGCCTACGTTAATTGTTCACTCCAAAGTTCCACAGCCACTCAGTTACAGAAGAGAAAGGGAACAAGGATCCAAGCTCCAAATAAATATGATTCCAGACTAGGGTACGACCTTTGATATCAAAGCACCGTTCTTTAACAATGACTAGTTAAATTTCTAGATGGTGACAAGGCTTGCTCATACCAACAATTGGTGTCAAGAAGACTTAACTATATTCAAAGAAATTTCTTTTTGAACTGACATAAGATAAATTTGGTGACTTTTATGATGATATTAAAAAACTAGGCCAAAAAAATTTGATTAGTTTCCTGTGATAGGACTAAAGGGAGGAATTGTAAGGGAAAAGAAAAATAGTACTTGAAACTGCCTACCTGTTAAACTGGGACATCCTGTTGTATCAACTCATTTTGGGTTAGAAAATGAGATCATATATAACATTTAACTTTGTGCTTTGTTCTGTGATAACAGTTTGTACAGTATATGAAAAGGCTTATTTCTTCTACATATGACTTTTGATATATTTACCTAGTTTGAGACGTTACATAATATGTAATTCAGTGGTGTGTTTCTGGAGTATCCCATTTATCTAAAGCTGATTGGTGAAAAGCAAAATGTATTCAAATGTGTTATACTGTATAAATGAACCTAACTGATTAAAGGGCAGAAAAGGACAACCAAGTTTGAATTCCACATATAGTATCTTCCACTGCAGTTTGATTTAGGAGCACTTGTGTTACTGAGCAGTATAGGATGGTTTTAGGATTTGTAAGGCCCAGTGATCAGCAGGAAAGTGTGAGGTTAACCTTGTCACTTCACACAAAATGGGGTATTGTCCTGCTCCCTCAGATTTGGAGAAAAGAGTTCTTTAGCACTTCTTCCTGCTTAACTTTTGCCTTGAAACAGTTACACCTTGTCAGAAATCAGTTAGCTACACTTACTATTTATTAATGAATATTGAAATATAATAAACAGGGAAAGAAACATCAGATTTCACAGTTTTCAAACAATCTTTTCTGGCATTTTCTCAAAGTTTGTGGCTCGGGTATGGGGTATAATGTCCATTTCTGGTAACTTTATTTTTGTTTTTGAGTCTGTATTGTTCATTTATAGTAGTGAATATTCCACAAATAGCATGTTTATCGTGCATTAACATCTACATATACATGAACACTGACAAATCTTTAAAGACAGGTGTATGTTGGATGAAGCCAAAGATTCAGCCACTTTACTTTTTGCTTCAGGAAGATTATTAGTAGTAGAATAAAATATTTATTAATTAAATTTAAATCAGATTTTATAATACTAAATCTTTGTAGTAAGTGTTTGTTGTTACTTCACTGTTTATTGGGGCTGAAAGTGAAATTAAAAGTTCATGTAGGTCATAATTCAGATGCCCTCACAGATTTTTTCCTAACATTATCCCTGCTGTGAGGTCCTCATCAGTGCCTTAAAATGAAAAGGAGAAAGAAATTCTGCATTAAGAGTTGTGATATGGCAAGAAATTTGGCCATAAAAACTGCCAAACAAACACAAATTTTACATGTTTGGGTACCATGCGGACATTCTAGGTATGTTATGTACCTCAAAAACTCTGTAGTGGCCTGCTTTATTTAGTACATGTTCAATGTAAATTCTTCCATCTTTTCAAGTCTGCCTTGCCTTACAGGTTTGGGGATCTAAAAATAAATACAGTATGCTACAATTTGACATTTTTACTGGTCCTACTACATCCATCCTCCATTTTCCAACCTGCTGAATCTGAACACAGGGGTCTGTTGGAGCCAATCCCAGCCAACACAGGGCACAAGGCAGGAACCAATCCCAGGCAGGGTGCCAACACACCGCAGGACACACACAAACACACCCAGCACACACTAGGACCAATTTAGAATCGCCAATCCACCTAACCTGCATGTCTTTGGACTGTGGGAGGAAACCGGAACGCCCGGAGGAAACCCACATAGACACGGGGAGAACATGCAAACTCCACGCAGGAAGGACCCAGGAAGCGAACCCAGGTCTCCTAACTGCGAGGCAGCAGCGCTACCACTGCGCCACCGTGCCGCCCGGTCCTACTACATATATATTTTAAATAAAACCTTTTCTAAAGATGCAACTTTCTTTCCTACCAGTACATTATTTACAACAAACAGAGAACATTTAGAAAGAAGAATCCGCCAGAAGTATTAAAATTACAGAACTTGCTTGGTCAGTTCCCTATACTTTATATCTTATTTAAGATTGGTACACATAACTCCCAAACTAAAAGAGTAGGGAATCACCCTGCTGTACTCAGTACACATTAACCTTTTTGATATGATATATTATTTAGTGTGCTCAGCATATACAGCATAGTTTACTACAGCTGAAACTGACTAACACTGCAGCTAATGGTAAAGCACTTGAAGTGCTTCTTCTCTGTATTTCCATCTGTTTATGCTGATACTATCTAGTATGGTCATGACAAATGCCATCCCTGAAACTCTCCATGACAGACTGTCCTGCTCCATTCCTCTCAGTTTAATTGTGCTGCTTACTGATTTTTAGGTACTGGAAACTTTACATAAAACTTTACTTTTCCCATATAAGGCACAATCATAACACATGGAGGAGAGATCTATTCAAAACCAGTTATGGCTGCTTTACGTGAGGGATGCCTGTAGTTACATTACACCTCATTGCAGTACCCACCTCATATTCTACTTTTCTGCTGGCCTTAGTAATTTAATATTTTTCTGCATGCTCTGTTAAGTGATTATTTAATACAGGAATGCCTATCTTGAGCACATAGGGCGACCAGATTCTCAATGAAAGAATATGGAGCAGTCCCTCTGGGAAAGTCGATGGCTTGTTAGGAAGTGGGGACTTACAGTATCGCGGTTTTACTAAGCTGTATACAAACACGTTTGCACTGCTCACACACACAGCAGCTCTAAAGAATAAAACTAAATAGATTTCTTCTTCTAAGCCACTCACATAATGAGGTACTTTATTACTTGTGTACTTTAAACAATGTTTCATGCACCTGCTGGTGGTGTATTACTATGTTACAATGCTATCTACAACCACTTTGACCGCTTGCACATATGGTAATTCAATTGAAATAGATATCCCTATACAGCCACTAAGATGGTATTTTATTTATTCTGCTGAATGGTACAGAACCAGCTTTATGGTTGCATAAATTGTGTCTACTTCCAGGTTCTGGCCTACCTGGCACACTTACTCGTTTCAACATCTTTATGTTTTTTGGTATTGTTATGCTGAGTAGTATCTCTGCATCATTCTCATGTTTGACATATCAGTTTATTGTTCTTGGAACCAAATACATCTTTTTGTAGACGCTGACATTCTTCACGAAACGAGCACAAACGTGTAGACATTTTTTAAGTTCATGGCCGTCTTAGAACTAAGCACCTTGATATCGCACTTGTGTACTTCCCAGGTCATTAAGACTTGCTTCATAAATAGTGAATTGATCTAATTGGTCAAATATTGTCTATTTTGAATAGAATTAACGTGACCAATGATTTATAATGCATTGAAGGATGTACTTTCTAAAGTGCTCAAGTCAAGTCAAGTTGGGGAGCATGCACTGGTACAGTGCGTTGCCACACCCACTACATGACAAAACAACTCAGGATCCCGGTTGGCAGCCCCCCAGGCAGACACGCAGTCCAGTCCCACCCTCCAGAATTGACCCTCTATCTACCAGGTGTTACGTGGGTGACACCTTGGCCTGGTCCAGCCACTCGGGTCCCCAACAATGAGGATCTTACGAGATGGATCACCCTCAGGGAAACCTGCCACATGGCTGCAGGGCCGTAACTGATGCTCCCTCATAATGCAGGTAATGTGCCATATTCAGGACTCCATGAGCAAACGCTCATTGGACACAAAGTCAAACCAATGGTACCCAAGGATTTTCCAGAGACACAGTACCAAAGGAGTCCAGTCTTCGTCTCAGGTCACTGGATAGCATCCACATCTTGCAACCATATGGCAAGACAGGAAGCATCAGGACTCTAAAGACTTGGATCCCTTTCCAGCGACCTCATGACTCCCCATGCTCTCCCAATCTGTGTACTGACTTCATAGGAAGAGTCACCAGAGACATGAGTGTCACTGCCAAGATAAGTAAACCTCTTGACAAGTTGACACTCTCTCCGCAAACAGACACACTGCTGATGACTGTGCCCAAGAGGTCATTAACAGCTTGGATCTTGGTTTTTATCCAGGACACTCACAAGCCGAGACACTCAGACTCCTCGCTCAGTCTCTTGAGTGCCCTGATCAGAGCCTACATTGACTCCGTGAAGATCACAGCATCATCTGCAAAGTCAGGATCTCTTGATCTAAAGTGTTCATTCTACAATAACTTGTACACTGCTGTGTCAATGAATTGAGAATTGAGTCATGTTTAAAATAAGGAACAAAAGAGGATTTACAGAAAAAATAAATCAGGATACCAAAGTTGGGCAAGAAATACATGACTACTGCGAAAAGTACAGAATATCTGGTAACTCTAGTGCAAGGTGGGAATCAAAAGTGGACAAGCCCCTTGCCCAAACACTACACTCATTGATACTGGATGAGTTTAGAACAGTCAAAAAATATAACACACATATCATTGCAATGTATCATAGGAGTACCAGTAGAAAAACCCATTCAGACATGACTCCACTTGGACAAAGCCCAGGCCAGGATTCAAACCAAGGACTCTGTAATTGTGAGGCTATGTCAATAATTTTCAAGGTTTCTAAAACATGACAATGGTTTTGTACACTTGAAACCTTGACTATAATTGTAAATATTTATACAGTATTGTTTTTTCATTGTCTTAAAAGAGTGTTGAAACATGTCTAAATGGAAGTACAGTGTGAGTCTGCCTTGCATTAGTAGGATTCATTAAAAGTTCAGGGATGTTCTAGCACAGGCATGTCAAACACGCGGCCCCCGGGCCACATGCGGCCCACAATAGAAATTTGTGCGGCCTGCATGACAGATCCTAGTTAGCACTAAACTTGTACAAAATGATTACCATCGTTTGTGATTGAATCATTCTGCATCTTCGGCGTTACTTATTGACATTTCTTACTTCTGCCTTCTGACAAGAGCACATTTTCCCATGGCATTATGGTACCGGAAACGTCATCTGCTAGTATAGTTGCAGCCGCGACATCGCAACTGAAGTGCTAGGCTGCAGCAGCCTGGCAGGCTACAGGGGTCCTGAACCAGCAACCGAGAACTGCCGGCAACAGAGACTCACTCAGTGAAGCGCTACAGCAAAAATGCTGCCCCCTTCACTGAGGACACTTTTCAGAATGCTAGGCGGGTGGGGCTTTGCAGCGGCACAGAGAGAGACCGCGGTGAGAGAGTATTATATTTTTATGTTTCTGACAGTTTCCCCATATGACATGAGTCTATAGAATTCTTGTTACTATGAAGTACATTCAGCAGCAGATACTTTCATTACAACGAAGTGACCTTGAAATGCTTGAATGAATCATCCACAGAACTAACTGCTCTGAAAGCTACCAAAAACCCCACATCGCTCAAGACTTACCATCGAGCACCTTCCATCCCTCAAAAAAGTTGCAGCTGCACAAGATTTCAAGCCTGATATTGACAAACTGGTTACTAACAAGAGATGCCAAGTGTTGGGACAAAAGAAATAAATCTCACACTGTAAGACTCCTATATAAGCAATGAATATAATATAATGAATATAATATAATAATATAAGGACCTAGCTAAGAGGCTAAGACTCTATTTGTATGCGGTTGTACAGAGATTGTATGGAAATAAATTGCTTTTCTTTAAACTTTAAACTTTAAGTGTTACATGTTTTCAGTATTGGAAAGAAAGCTACAGTAATTTTGTATATTAGTATAATATTATTTGTTACAGTGCGTCCCGCTGACGCACGTATGGCAGTCGAAGTGGCCCACCAATGGTAGTGAGTTTGACATGCCTGTTCTAGCAGATAAGTACTGATTTAGCATTTAAGTGTTTGATTTCAGCCCCAGAAACTGCCAAATCCCCCTCAGTTTTCAACTTTTTGGCAGTAAGCAGAAATTTTTTGTCCTTTTTTCTGAATATTGTTAATATTTGTATGGAAGATGTATAGTCAATTGTTATTCTCAATAAAGTGCAATTAATAAACACTAAATACACTGTTGAAGAAAGAAAATCCTATTTTAAGTATTATATGAATACTCTAGGGGAATTATCTGTACAGGGCAGCATTCTTTATTAAAATATAGTAAGGAATCCATGTTATCCAAATTGTGTATTTTAAGATAATATGTCTCTATTATAAAAGGAAATCCTGGGACTAGACTTTCTTGGAGATAATTTCAACTCCCGCGAGAGATAATTTCAGGTCCCGCGAGATGAGACTTTTTGCCAAGAGATTTTCAGAAGTCCTGCCCTCCTCTCAAACATTTACAACCACGCCCACGGTCCAATCACTTCTTATTTGTGTGAATGCTATTGTCAGACACAGTTGCTGCACTCTCAGCTCCAAGAGGGGTTAGAAATAAAAGACAAAGAGTAGATGACAAAGTAGAACGTTGTAAAGAGGTTCAAAAACGTTGGCGCAGTACACATGCAGAGCAGGTTAGAGATTATGAAAGTACTAAAATTCAAAAGTCTCAAAAAACTGATTGTAAAGATTGCATTAGTGCTAACAAACGGAAATTATTACTCAGTGAAATAACGGAACAGCAAAAAGAGATTGAATATATGGACATACTGTAGGTGATATGACAGAAGTATATAGATATTGTTTGGCTTTAAACTTTAAGTCATGGACCTGTACTGTAGATTGTCTAATTTGTTTTGTCATCAGGGAAAAGTAGTGTTTCTTCCCAATAAAGAAGCCTATCTGCGAGAATTAAAAGATTTGTTCTTTGGTGAAAGTGAAATCTACATACACGAGTGGCAGAGACGCAAAGTGGCTGGCGTGTAGAACAGGCCGGGGGGTTGGTGAGCAAAACAAGCAGGAGGCTGAAACCCACTAGTATTTTAAAATAAAAATCCCAGTTTTCCTGGGTGGCATGGTGGTACAGTGGTAGTATTGCCAACTTGCATTAAGGAGACCCAGGTTCGCGTGTTCTCCCTATGTCTGTGTGTGTTTCCTCCAGGTGCTCTGGTTTCCTCCCACAGTCCAGAAGACATGCGAGTTAGGTGGATTGGTGAGTTTAAATTGGCCCTAGTGTGTGGTTTGTGTGTGTGTGTTCACTCTGTGATGGACTATGCCCTGTCCAGTGTATGTTTCTGCTTTGTGCCCTATACTAGCTGGGATAGGTTCCAACAGACCACCATGACCCTGTTCAGAACAGAGCGGTTTAGAAAATGACTAGTTTATGAAACATTTTTAATGAGAAGTCAAGCAAAATGACACCTTTTATTGGCTAACTGAACAGATTACAATATGCAAACTTTCAAGGCAGCTCAGGCCCCTTCTTCAGGCAGCTTGCATATTGTAATCTGTTCAGGTAGCCAATGAGATCTGTCATTTTGCTTGACTTCTCAGTGTATCCATAATGGCTAACTCAGTACAACACCGTAGTACTATATACCTTTTCAATAAACATTTGTGTATTGCATCATCAGCATATGTAGAAGTCAAACTTAGTCCAAATACAAAGGGAAAGTTTTTGCACTAGTCAAATGAAAAAGAAAGTTAATTTAAAGTTTACTTTATGACAATTTGATTGTTTTCTACTAAACAAATCACATACTTCACATTTATATAATGTTTCTAAAAGGATACCAATAGCACTAGTCTCTTAAAATATGTAATAACCTTTTTCCGGGAGGTTTTGGCCTTGTAATGCCTAATTATAAATCAGTAACTGTTTTTAATTCTTCTTCTGTAATTAACAGTTGTCAGTCCATTAAAAAATTCTTTGTATATCTCCTCTGCATTTTCTGTGTTCAAGTTATAATTAAACGCATTTTCATTTACAGCCATAAACTGTGCCTATTTTCAACCACTACAATGTTGTAAAGTTGAAAATGTATTTCCAAAGCCAAAACATACATTATGAAATAAACAAGACAAAGAAATAAATTAAAACAGATAATTATGTAACTTGAGTATGAAATTCTAGAGTCACTGCTCCCTCACACATTCCCTGCCCAGTGCTTGTCTGTGTGTCTTTTGCATGTTCTCGTCATCTTCATGTGCAGTTTCCTTCCACATCTCCAAAGATGTGCATGTTAGGTTATTTGGCAACTTTAATGTGGCCAAGTGTGGCTGTGTGTATGTGTGTGTCCTATGAATGACTGCCATTGTGTCTAGGGATGTTTTCCACCTTGTGACCAGTGCTGTTCATGTTAGGGCCACACATAACTCTGAGGTGGATTGAGCAGAACTGAGAATGTGTTACTACATTAAATTCTAATGTTTTACTAGACGTTGCTCACAAATGTTGCAATTTGTCTATGTGTTGAAATGCAGTGAAAAAATGAAACCTCTCATAATATTATAATTTTTTATGGCTTTGGCAGAGAATACAAATATGCTCATAATGAAGCAAAACCTAGAAATTATAAAGAATCGTTTTTTTCTGTATACAGATTTCCAACTGATTATTGAAATGTTCTGCTCTTTGCATAAAAGATGTTCCTTTTGAAATCATTGTGCCCTATTTGCCATCTGCTTACAAAAGTGCTGGTTCATTCTAACAAAAACCAAAATGTTTGATCTAAAATAGCAATTGTTTACACATATTTGTGTTTCTTTGCTGAAATGAACTATTTTCTTAAAGTAAATGATGAAGAGAAACACCCATTTAGGAACCTTACTAAAGTGATATTTATTTGCAATGGGTATGTTTACAATTGACATTCTTGATAATGGATTCTTAAAAATTCTGCAAATCATTCAGGCAAATTAATTTGTTCATTCTGATTAGTTGACATAAGAGGTTTCAGAAAGTGGGCTTGAGCAATCTTTTTTAAAGTTTGTTTTTTACTATAAAGAGACACCATTACTTTAGACTGTTGTATGACCTCAGGGTTAGTGTGTACCATACTGAATGTTAAATGCACTTATTTGTTTACCTCTATGGACTATATAAAGACACGCAGTACATACGTATGGCAAATGTACAGAAATTTTGCATTCATTTTTTAAACAGTGTCCATAATTTTGTGATGTTCAGAAAGGAATTTATGTACATGTACAGTATGTTAGGGATTGGTTAAGGTTATAGAAAAACTGATATTTAGTTCATGGTGTCTGTTTCAAAACACAAAATTTAGAGTTCTGTTGCCGTCATTATCACCAGACAACTAATGTGTTTTCAAAGGCTCTTGCTATCTTCAATGCCCATGAATGAAGAACCCCATACAACCAATTGATTTGCTAAATTAAAAGCTGCAAATGTGGTACTTTTCCAGTCACTGTTGAGCAGTTATTATCTTTTGAAATAAGTTAATTTTCAACATTCCTCTTGGCGGTTAATCTATTTTGAAAGGTCATCAATACATTTCGTGCACCTTTTCTCTAAAAAAATTACATGATTTACTTATTTACTTCCTGATGACAGCTTTAACAAATATTTTTATATCATTTTAAAATTTATTCACACAGTTATGTGTTCATAGCTTGTAAGCGAGAAATATGCATAATCTGAAATAACCTGGTTTCTAAATTTGGGTTAAAGATATTCTAGACAAACATAGATACACACTTTTAAATTTACAATTAATATGTGTATAGTTGTACACAGAAATTACTCTTAAGCAGGGATCACCTGACATTTGGCTTAAATATGTTTTCTGTTGTTTTTGTCATTTTTGTATTTAAGATGTATATGTATTTATATATATATATAGAAAAACAACCAACAGACATCATAAAGGTTTGGGGCAGCCACCCTTATAATATGCCCTGGCTGCCAAAGGTTAAAGTTTCAAGAGTTGTTCACAATACTGAGTCCAAAACAGAACTGAATATGAGGAGGTAAGATGGCGGCTTTAAAGGCCGGTGGAGGAGATCACGTCATTGATGCCGGAACTGGAAGTGACGTCTTCGGGGACCGGAAGTGACAACATCAAAAGCTCCGTGACCGGAAGTGACACCTTCATATACACCGGAACCGGAAGTGATATCTTCAGAGGCATCAGAACCCGGTGGGAATTCCCGAGAATGGCCTGCAAGGAACTGAGAGAAAGACAATCAGCACACCTTGCCACCCCCTTGTCTGGTGTAGAATTACAATTACTCAGGCCCTTTAGCTGCCTCCTACTCATACGTGTGTGACAAAACCCCCCCTCAGCTCAGACCCATCAGGTCGGGGGACCTGCACCGAGAGGTCATGGGCTCAAGAAAGAGCATCGGCGTTGGTATGGAGACAGCCCTTATGATGAATAAGTAAATTCTTGTATGGGTGGAGGTCAAGAAACCACCTGGTGACCCGAGAATTTGACTCCTTGTGTAGGGCCATCCACTGTAGGGGAGCATGATCCGTCACAAGAGTGAATTCACGGCCCAAGAGGTAGTACCTCAACTGTGTAATTACCCATTTAATCACAAGTGCCTCTTTTTCTACTGCCGCATACTTGGTCTCCCGATCCAACAGTTTCCAGCTCAGGTACATAATGGGGTGTTCAACACCATTGACATTTTGACTCAACACGGCCGAGGACTGTGTCTGAAGCATCCGTCTGCAGAATGAATGGGAGAGAAAAATTAGGAGCTTTCGATATTGTTGCTGACGTAAGGGCCTGTTTTAAGTCACAAAATGCAGCGTCAGTCTTATTAGTTTATACCACATTATTGGGAGCCCTCTCCTTTGTTAAATCAGTCAAGGGCGCCACTCTTTCCGAAAACTGGGGTACAAACTGGAAGTAGTACCCAGCTAATCTGAGAAAAGCCTGGACTTGCCGCTTGGTTTGCGGACAGGGGCATTGCAATATGGCTTCTATCTTTGAACATTGTGGTTCTATGGTACCCCGACCCACCAGGTAGCCCAAATATTTAGCTTCTTATAATCCAAAGAAACATTTATTTGGATTAATTCGTAGCCCGGCTTCTCCCAGCATCCGCAATACCACAGTAACCTGCCATACATGTTCCTTCCATGTGCTGGAATAGATGACCACGTCATCCAGATAGGCAGCACTATATGCATTATGGAAAAGTCGCAGGTGTCCCGTGTAACCTGAATGGAAGGACGCGATACTGCCAGTGTCCGCTAGGGGTGCTAAACGCAGCCTTGACCTTCGCGGTGTCCGTTCAAGGAATCTTCCAGTACCTCTTCGTCATGTCAAGTATGGTCAAAAATTTTGCCTGACCGAGCCTTTCAAGGAGGTCGTCCACTCAAGGCATCGGATAAGCATCAAATTGTGAAACCTGATTAAGCTAACGGAAGTCATTGCAAAATCTCCAACTGCTGTCCAGCTTACCAACCAAGACAATCGGACTGGACCAGGGACTATAACTTTCCTCTATCACACCTAGTTCCAGCATACACTTGATTTTCAGCTCCACTTCTACTTTCTTTGCCTTAGAAAGTCGATAGGGGCGCTCTCGAATGATAACCACGGGCTCTGTCACTATGTCATGTGCAATCAGAGAGGTCCCTCCTTGCTTTTTGTTACTACCTCTGGGACAGACAAGATAGCTGTTTCATTCTCCCGCCTCTGTCTGGAATTTAATTCCGCTCTGAAATTAAGGGTGTTAGTTTGAGCAAAAAATGAGTGGGGCTGAGCGGAGAATGGATCTGGATCTCTTTCCTTCCACGGGTTCAGCAAGTTCACATGATAAACCCGCTCGCGATTGGGTTATTTCACCAAATACTCGACAAGTCCTTTTCTCTCCTTAATTTCATAAGGGCCTTGCCAATGGGCAAGTAATTTAGAATGGGAGTTAGGAACCAAAACCATGACACGATCCCCTGGTTGGAACTCTAGGAGAGTCGTACCATGATCATTATAGTGGGCCTGTGCTGCTTGCACCTTCTCCACATGACTTTTTAAAATAGGTAAAATTTTTCCCAATCGATCGCATAACTGCGCAATGTATTCTAATATATTGGTAGAGGGAAGAGCCTCTCCTTTCCATCCTTCTTTCAAAATATCCAATATTTCCCTGGATTGTCGTCCATATAATAATTCAAATGGTGAGAACCCCATAGAGGCTTGTGGGACTTCTCGATAGGCAAAGAGCACAAGGGGGAGGAGCTGACCACCTTGCGAAGCATCTGTTTGAGAGTCTGATTAAACCTCTCAACGAGACCGTACACTGCAGTCTTTAAGTGCTTTATTTTAAGTAACTTGGCAGTCTCCCTGAACGTCTCCGAGGTAAAAGGCATCCCTTGGTCTGTAAGGACTTCTTTAGGGATGCCGAATTGCATGAATACCCCTACAAGTTCCTGTGCGATTGCCTTAGATGTGGCAGAGTGCAATGGAACAGCCTCAGGATATCGAGTAGCCACAAGGACTAAAATGTACTTATGTCCTCAGGCTGAGAGTCCTAGGGGTCCTACGATATTGACCCCAATTCAAAGGGGACATCAACAAGGGGAAGGGGAACGAGAGGAGCTTGGTCCTTCCTAGTAATTTGCCGTAATTGACACTCCAGACAAGAGACGCAAAAATGGTGAACCTCCTCATTAATTCCCAGCCAATAAAATCGGAGTTTTATACGCTCCAACGTCTTTTCAGTGTCCAGATGGCCTTCTAGGAGTTAGGCGTGTGCTAACACACAGACCTGCCCCCTCATGTTCTGCTACTCGATATAATAGGTCATATTCTACATGTTATTGTAGGTAGGAATTTCAATTCTTAATTGGCAACAGAACCTTCTGAGTTGTTTGCTTTTTATTTTCGGAATTTATTTTTGGCTGCTCATGTGGCTATTACTATATTTCAGGCATAAAAACCTTATACGAATAAACTCCATATTCTATTTTAACAGACTAGCTGTCTTTCTTCTAAATTTGCAAAATGCTACAAAGGTGGTCTTTCCCACTTTTCTTTTTTCTTTTTCATTTTTTAGACATTTTATGTGGGGTCTTCTCCCACTGTAGAACTTATTGGTGGTGTTTTTTAAAGTCTGTTATTATGCTTCTATACTTGCTGTTTTCATCTGTGTACAGATCTGCTCTCAACTACTACCAAATAATGATGCCACATGCACAGCACATTCGCAAAGCATTGGAAACAAGTTCTGAGTAATTTACAGTGTGTAGAAACCAAAGGAAGAAACTTTGGTAAACGCATTTTAGATTTACAGTTGCACTGGAATTAAGTCACTTTCATTTGCAAGATTTATGTCACATTGTCCATATTAAGCTGAAACGTTAAAAAAATTACAAAATGTAACAAAAGCTCTGAAAGCAAGATTCAAATTTACTGCAAAGGATAGTAATCTGAGCTGCATATCTGGCAAAGTCGTCAAGTCTCTCTGAGCAATGTTCTGTACAACTGTAAAAATAACCAGGTTTTGGTTGTTGCAGTTCACTCAGCTTACTGTGAAGTCTGAAAAAATGGAGAAAAACATAACGATACTAAAATTGAAATGAGCTCACCTGGAAAGCTGTTAACTATCAGACAAATGCATGGTTGGGATGTTACTGTGCATTTTACTTTTTGTCTCACCAAACACATAGGTTGAAATACAGAAATAATCCATTTTGGTTGATCCACTACCAGAAAACTTTTCTCATGAAGAACTTCCTTTTTTCAAATTTGTGCTTTATACTCATTTGTGCACAGACCTGAAGTCACACCGGCTGTCAATGAAATCCATAAAATCCATCACTAAGGGAAAACTCACATTCTTTAAAAGTGCACATTCAAGACAAAGGCAAGCAAGCAGTTGAAAACATATACGTACACTTTAGTGCTACATACTATTCCTGTTCGTGTTGCAAAAACTTGTTATTATTTTACTACAGGATGGGTTATTATGTTTACACTAGTAAGCGATAGCAATATCATGTTAAGAACGCATGTTGAAGGCTGATGTATTACATGTTTCATTGAGAAGCTCATGGGCTGCTTGCATCCAGGCCACGTGCAATGTGCAGCCTGTAGTTTGCCCACCCCTAGTCTAGTGAAATGTTCCTGTTTTTGTTTAACAGTAATTTAATTTGATGTTTCTCTTGAGACTGCTAGCCTAGAAACTTTTTTTAGTATTTGAAGCATTAGAAGTGGAATGTGACATAAGCCTAATGCAAGGAATCTTGGTGTAATTTTGAATTCCTCCCTTACTTATTCTGACCATATAAACCACATTAAGAAACTTCCTTACTTCCACCTCCATGACATATCCCATCTTTGCTCTTTCCTCTCCTTTTCTAATTCTGAGAAACTTGTCCATACTTTTATCACAACCCGCATCAATTATTGTAACTCCCTGATGGCAGTTGCTGCTTCAAATCATACAGTATATAATATCTCCAGTTGATTCAAAACTCTGCTGCAAAAGTCCTAACATGAACCAGAAATGGCGAGTACATCACAACCATCCTGCTTCGCTTTCACTGGCTCCATGTGTCTTACAGAATTGAATATAAACTTCTATTAATCTCTCTATTATAAAAAAAAATCGTGGAGAGAAACACTAGGGCGTCAAGACGTGATCTTCATGTTAAGATCACGGAAGACACTTAAAAGACCCACGAGACGAAAGAAAATGGCCATGGAACATCTCGCGGGGACCTTAAACATGAGACATTGTGCCAAGATATTGACCCAGGGCCGTCTCACGATGACATAGAACATGAGATTCTTGCAAGACACGCCCTACTTACAATCAATATCAAATAAGACATTGGGGCAGCAAAACATTCAGTCTTGTGAAGGATTTGAGCACACACAGATCCAGGGTCTCAGCGCATATAAAGCATATAAGGACAATACGTTATAAATGAAATGTCGACGACTAAGTGAAGAAGAAAGCAGTGCAGAGAAAAGAGACTCAAAAGCGTTGGAGAGAAAAATGAGCAAAAAAGAAAAAATAATCTAGGTGCAAATTCAGAAAATAGGGAAAGTAATTATCAGCCCATAACAAGTGGAATTGAAACAAAGCATGTCCAATCGGGCTCAGAATTAAAAGACAGAGTAAAAGACAAAGTAGAACTTCATAAACACATTCACAAACATTGGCACTATACACATGCAGAGCAAGTTAGAGATTATGAAAGCAGTGGAATTCGAAAGGCTCAATACACATGTGGAGAAAGGTACGGAATATGAAAGTAGGAAAATTAGAAAGTATAAAAAAAGAAAGTAAAGATTGCAGTAGCGCAAACAAACGGAAATTATTACTCAAAAAAGGGAAAATAATCACAACGGACCAGGTGTCACTGAAAAAAAGCAGGACAAAGCGAGGTCAGAAATAAAAAAACAGAGTAGAAAACAAAGTAAAACGTCATAAAGAGGTTAAAAAACAAGGGGGCCAAACACATGCAGAGCAGGTTAGAGATAATGAAAACTGGAGATCAAAAGACTCAAAAAAAAGTGTAGGTGTGAAACACATGCTGAGCAAGATACAGAATATGAAAACAAAAAAAACGACAGTGTCAGAAAAAGAAAGTAAACATCGCATTAGCGTAAACAAAGAGAAATTATTACTCGGAGAAATAACGAAAAGGCAAATAGAAATCGAATATATGGACACAGGTGATATTTCAGAAGTATATAAATATTGTAAGGCTTTGAAGTTTAAGTCAGAGAATTTCAAAAACGTGGTTTACCTAAAATGCATTTATTGGTTACTTTGCAAAAAAAAAAAAAAAACTGATGATGATGTAGATCGCTTTGTCTGTGCTGAAATTCCAAACAGAGAAACCTATTCTGAATTATGGTACAAAGTCATTAAACACATGTTTCACTGACCTCATTTAAAAGATTCAGCATATAAAAGATTCCAAATATTGTTTTTACAGAAGTCCTGAAATAAAAGTGAAACTAATGAAATAGCAACAATTCAAAGAAAAAAAATTGTAAGAGTCATTTTCCTAGTTCTATAAGATTAATGAATATTTATTAGATGACAATGCATAAACTATGGGAGGTTCCTATAACCCCCGTAAATAGAATTGTATTGGTATATTCTTGCCATTTCTAACAGCTTGGAATAAACATTATTCTTCAGTTAGTTAGTGACAGCCTTACCTTGTATAAGGTGTAGAAGCATACGGTTTTTAACCGTGACCGCACGTGACCGTGCCTGGGCACTTGCCTATGTGCCAACCGGCTTACGAGCCTTTTGAGTGTGTAAAGTAAATATGTAAAAAGACAGCACTTAATTTATGTGTTGTGCCGTACGAAAAGCATACAGAAGAAGAAGCTAAGAATCTTTAAGTAGAGAAGAAGAAATTAAGAACCTTTAAGTATAGAAATAACTAAAGTCTTTCAACAAAAGCTAAGTTTATAGAAGATACATTTTTCCCTTTTTTTGCCTTTTATTCTACGTATGTAACTATTTTTCCTTTTATTCTTGTATGGATTATTTGCCTTTAACTTTCACTAAATACATACAAAACGAACTTTTGGACTTTGAGAATTCTTTTGACACGCATCTTACCCATGCCTGATAACACCTTATATTCCAGCAGCTACAAAAATCTTAAAAGTGTGTATCCGGAAAACCAAACATGGGAGTAGGCGAATGAAGCGAGCAGTCTGCGAGGCCCCCTAGTCTTCTATATACAGTATATAAAAGCCAAATACAACTGACTCACTCATCACGAAATCTCCCGAACCATGAGGACTTGGGACTTGAAATTTGAAATGTAGGTTACCCTTGGCCCATAGGTGCTCACTAAGAAACGGTTTTAAAAATTTCGTAGTCCAAGTATGTTTTGTCTGTATGTCTGTCCGCTTTTCATGAGAGAATTACTTAACAGATTTAGATCTAGTTGTTTTCTATAATTTGCTTGAACTTTCTTGTTGATTTTGTGACTTCTCTCATCGTTCGCTTGCGGTACTGATGTATTCATGCAAATCCAAGAGAGTGGCTGTGGGCCGAGAGCAGGGGGGCGGGGCCTTTCTCATTCATTCGCCAGCCTCTGTTCAAGTTGGTCTACGTCTCGCCATGTGTTGGAGTGCACCTTGCCTCTGCTAAGCTAGCGATACCTGTTTATTCAATAGATATTATCATCTATAGATTGTTAAGGAGTAATGTTTGACGTTTTTGAGGGAGAGATCAGAGATCGGAGCGCCATGTGTTTTAGACGGTAGCTGCTGATTGGCAGAGATATCACAGACATGTGCTTTTCTCCTCACACGGGGAATGCTCTCCCATTAGAGCTGAACACGATCAGATACAGTGCCAACGTCTATTGATTTTTAAAGTTTGTCCTGTTTCATTACTATGTGGGGGCAGCAACAGGGTAAAACTAATAACCTATACAGCTTTGAATGGCCTTGCACTGCACTGGACTACATCATTGATCTTCTCCATCGTTATGTTCCTGTTCGCCCACTAAGGTCTGATTCTGGCATTCTTGTTGTGTCCCACACTAACCTGCACTCAATGTGTGACAGACACTTAGACTAACTGAGTGAGCCTGAAAATAGAGGGTTGTAAGATCACAGAGCTACATGGTTAGTCTGTCCTGTGACATGGAGTCCTACTATCTACACCTTGGCTATTTAATTACAAATTCTGTTGGGCCAGATTTTCAAACCAAGAAATTTAGCTGGGCCACACATTTCTAGCAGCCGGTAAGCAGCATGTAATAACACATTTTAAATTAACACAAATGAATGTATTGAAAAACAAGTAATGTTTATTAATTGTTTCCCTTTAAAATTTAGTTAAATCTGATGCAGGCACATCAAAGAGTGCATTAAAACAATAAAAAAGCTATAACTGAACATAATCTGAGGTAGTAGCAATGTTTTTTTACCATATTTGAAATAAAAAAAATAAACATTTTGGTCATATTTGACCTAGGTACAGCTCAAAGTTCCTAAAATAAATAAGAGTGCACAGTATTAGCAATAACATTTGTTTAACTTTTGAAATAAATAAATATTTTAGTTATGTATGACCCAGTCACATCACAAAGTGCATTTAACAGAATAAAAAAGAACTATCAAAGCTACACAATACAACATTTACTGCACACTAAGGGAACATACTGTAAATTCATTTCAAATCACCACATGTGTGCCTTTTTTGTAAATGAAAAGGTGGCAGTATGCGTACGTTGTATTTGGACTCAAGCCGAGAGTCCTAATGCTACATGTTTTGTTTATTTGGTGAAAAAAACAACGTTTGAAATGTGAAATTGACAAATCGCCAAGTATAATAGCATTTCTTTACATTTCTATACCACTTTACTCACTACTCAAATCACTTTGCAAATTCCACACAGGGAGGACCCAAGACACAAACCAATGATCTCTTTAATGCAAGGCAACAGCGCTACCATTACGCCACCTGTGTTGGTGTACTATAGTGCATAATATTGTGCTTGATAGCTTAATTACAAACAGAATTTCTGAAATTAAAGAATATTAACTGTAGGTTAATAATGAGCTCCACATTCTCCAAAAAAGTTGTTAGGTAGTCCCACAAATTTGATTGAGTTTTAAAGGAAGTTCTAAACTTTTTTCATGTTTTCATCAAATGCAGTCTTTGTAATTCATTCTTTATTCTTTGCTTTGAGTGTCAATAGCTAATCATCGTCTTCGTAACAGCCATGAATCCACAGGGTCAAAGTGTGTGAGTGAAGGCCCAACCAATCGTATGACGAGAAGAGTGGAGACAGTGCTTGTCATTAAGAAAACTCACATACACACTCACTTGATGAAACTGGAATACAACTAAGACTCAGCACACAATTGATTATAGAATCGTTCAATATGTAGTCGATGCCATGACCAGCTGTCACGGCTGAGTACTGACGTATACAGTCATGACAAAAAATTACTGTATCATAGACTACTTCCAGCACTTCTAGACAACACACTGAATTGTGGGTTCGGTTTAATGTTGCTCAGCTATGCAAAGTGTTGCATTTATGATCTGTACTACTGTAGGAATTTATGTAGGAATTTCTGAAGGCTCGTGAAATGTGTTTTTTTTGGTTTTTCTCCACATTTCTGGCGGGACCATGGGCTGGGTCCCTTGGCGGTTGCTTCTGGACTGCATGTGTTCCGTGGGCTGCCATTTGAATAGGCCAAATCTACAATGGTCAGCAAATTCTTGACTACAGCCAAACTGTTCCCTTGTTAATTAAAGTTCTTTGTTGGTATGCCCTGGCATCTGGAACAGTTTTGAGGACTTTTGATGATTTGTCAGAATTATAACTTAAATACAAATTCATTTTTTGAGACATTTCCTTTGTGGAAAATATTTTTATGTTTATCAATTCATTCGAGTACAACTTTTGGCCACTGTATGGATCAGTGCTCTCCATGTCTTCCGATATAAATAATATACAAATGATAAATAAATAATGCACACTTACACTTACACTTACAAGAAATATACTGTACATAATTAAGAGAAATAACACCTTTAAAATATAGAATTTGTTATTTACATTTCTAAATGACAGTCCAATGATGAAAGTCAGATGGCCAGAGTGGAGGGAAAAAAAATCTCCAGTTAAGCTGGACACAAAAAAAAAATCTGCAGGGGTTACAGGCCAAAAGACCACCCTGCTCCCACTGGGCATTCTGCCTAATATAAATTTTCTTACATAGTTCTTTATTGTTTTTATTTTGGCTTTGCCTTAGAGGATCTGACATAGTGTGATAAGTTAGGGTATCTGCTTTCGATCGCATCACTTGCAGTTACACAGAACTTTGCTCAGATGGTGGTGGCGTAGAAGACTAATAAGAATGTTAATATATAAAAAAATATAGCATAATGTATATATATATATATATATATATACTGTATATATACAGTACATATATATAGTCTACAACTAAACATTAAGTAAAGAAACATAAGCAGGCAATACAGCACTTTGCTACACAAAATATACAAATCCAAATGACTGTCAGCACTTCTCTAAAAATAATTCCTTTGGCATAGATTTCCTCTGATTAACATTACAGTTTGACTTTTCTTTTCCCTAATGTTGACTTTGAAACATACATTAAAGTTGATCTAATTAGTTACTCAATTCGGAATAATTTTCAAAGTAGGCTTTTATGAACCAATGCAGAAGGTTGGGTTATGTTAATGCACAAGAAAGACATCTTTGATGTGACTGCTTTTATGTCTGAAAATATAGATGTACACTTCTGATCCTTCAGTTTTAAACCAATAGCTGTAAAGTGTTCACAAGCTGGAATGACTCAGCACTGCCATGAAGATCAGCACTTTACATCAAAAAGGAATATTTTTAAAGAAAGAAATAGAATGAAATTCTTTTCATTCTCCTGGCCTTCTTTTTCTTAATTAAACAGACAAGTTTTTTTCCAAGTCTATCAAGTAAACTATTCATATAATTAAAAAATATTTTTCTTTCAGCAATACAGACAAAATACATATTTAAGTGGCCCTTTTCCCACTTTTTTTTTGTTTATCATTTCTTTGCCATTCTGCATTCTGCTTCACAAAATCATAAGTGAAGGCTTGCAATTCCTCCATTTCTTCTTATTTTAGGCCACATGCTTTCATCAAGAATCTGTGCTTTGCTCTGCCTAGTTTCCATACATTCCTGAAAAATGTGCCAGTCCCTACTGGACAAAAAGATTTCCATAACAGAAGAAAGAGCTTTATTCTTCTTAACATTCAGTCAAAATAATGGACAGGAATGCTTTCCACTTGATAAAGAGGCTCTTGGCTGTGCTCCTGCACCTGAGGCTTTTCAAATCATTTCACATCCACTTGATAATGGTTGTCTTTCCAAAGATCTGTCCTACAAACCTTTAGAAAGTTCCTTGTTTCCATTAATTAATTCTTTATTTAACAAGTACTACCATAAAGAGAGGAGACAATGAAGTTTGATAGTTTGATGTTAAGTCACAACAAATAAACTCAGTGTGTGGGCACTTCGCCTGTGTTGTAAATTATTACAAGATAAAAAGTTGCGCAACATGCCATTATTAAGAGATGCATAGACATACCCAACTCATTTTATTACCTTTCAAAATATGAATACATTGCATTCACTTTGCAGCTATGGGCTACAATATTATAACACAAAAAAATTTGATTTAAATGGGTCTTCATTTCAGACTATTAGGCAAGGATGTGGTCATTTTAAAAGGCTGCCTATACATTTTAGAAATGAAGTAGCCTAACAGCTGTTTGGAATTCAGTCTAAGGGTTCTTCAGAATTTGCAAATCTCTGTGCACCAACTTACTTTGGAAACAAGATAAGCCTAAGTGGTTATCTATCGGTCAGTTTTACACAACATTTTAGCTCCAGCACCTGGATCTGAATGTAGACTCAGATATTCTACTTGCATATTGAGGCTTTCACATTTTAAAATGATATTTCTTGTAGATTGCTATTTAAGACTTGTTTATAAGTAATTTGAATATTAATGCCCATATTGATTTATAAATGTATGAAGGATGTTATGAGCAAAATGCATTTTAAGACATGAATTAAAATGCATTACTTACTACCCAGAGAGCCTGTGTGGATTAGCTGTGTAACTGAAGTAACATTGTGCTAATCCCTGCTAAAACTGGCTCATCAAGCACCTATTTTATTAAAACTTTTCTGAAAATGTTGTCAAAAACAAAGTTAGTGAAGTTTGTAAATCTGATAACAAAATATATTTTTATTTTAATACATTCCGTACAATATAGACTTACATTAGAAGACTATTAAAATTAATAATTAATTAATTAATTATTATAATTAATTAATTATTAATTATAGAGAATACCATAAATATTAATTTTGTCTAGAAAATCCATGAATATACTTTCTCATGGGTTCTTCAGGTACCAAGGCATTACAGCATCAGATTAGAGAATAAAAATGATCCAAAATATTATTTAATCCGTTAAAGACGCATACAGCGCCACCCCGCTGCCTGCGCTTGGGAAAGGAGATCATAACCTGGTTCTGCTTCAGCCTCACTACAAACCAAAAGTGAGAGTCCTACCTGTAACCACACGATCATTCAGGAAGTGGACCCCGGAGGCTGAGAATACTCTGAGAGAACTTTTTGGAACTACAGACTGGGATATCCTGCAGGGATCACATAGTGAGAACATTGAGGAGGTTGTTGACTGCACTACTGACTACATCAACTTCTGTATGGACATTGTAGTTCCAGTAAGAACTGTACGCTGCTATGCTAACAACAAGCCATGGATTACAAGTGACATCAAGGGCCTTTTGAACCAAAAGAAAAGGGCCTTTAAAGAAGGTGATCAGCATGAGCTCAAGCGCGTGCAGAAGGAACTCCGAGTCCAACTCAGGGCGGCGAAAGAGCAGTACAGGAGAAAGCTGGAGCAGAAGTTGCAGAACAACAGCATGAAGGAAGTGTGGGATGGGATGAAGATCATCACTGGCTGCAGCTCAAAACGGGGTACCACCATCGAGAGAGACGTGAAGAGAGCAAACCAAATGAACATCTTCTTTAACAGGTTTGACCACCCTAACCCACTCTCACCTCGGAGTACTGCACTCTGTACACATCCTTCTGCTGATACCAACATAGGAGAGACATCCCCACCCACAATTACAGCAGCGCAAGTGAGCAGAGAGCTGAGGAAACTTCGTGCCAGCAAAGCAGCAGGTCCAGATGGAGTATCGCCACGACTGCTGAAGGTCTGTGCATCAGAGCTGGGGGGGGTCCTCTACAGCGCATCTTCAACCTGAGCCTGGAACAGGGGAAAGTCCCGAGGCTTTGGAAAACATCTTGCATCACTCCAGTCCCAAAGGTATCACGTCCTGGTGAGCTGAATGACTTCCGGCCTGTCGCTCTAACATCACATGTGATGAAGACCATGGAGCGGCTGCTGCTTCACCACCTGAGGCCACAGGTCCAACATGCCCTCGACCCTCTGCAGTTCGCATACCAGGAGAAGGTGGGAGCGGAAGATGCCATCATCTATATGCTACACTGATCCCTCTCCCACTTGGACAGAGGCAATGGCGCTGTAAGAATTATGTTTCTAGACTTCTCTAGCGCCTTCAACACCATCCAACCTCTGCTCCTTAGGGACAAGATGACAGAGATGGGAGTAGATTCATACCTAGTGGCATGGATCGTGGACTATCTTACAAACAGACCTCAGTATGTGCGTCTCGGGAATTGCAGATCTGACATTGTGGTCAGCAACACAGGAGCGCCGCAGGGGACTGTACTTTCTCCGGTCCTGTTCAGCCTATATACATCGGACTTCCAATATAACTCGGAGTCCTGCCACGTGCAAAAGTTTGCTGACGACACTGCTATCGTGGGCTGCATCAGGAGTGGGCAGGAGGAGGAGTATAGAAACCTCATCAAGGACTTTGTTAAATGGTGCGACTTAAACCACCTACAACTGAACACCAGCAAAACCAAGGAACTGGTGGTGGATTTTAGGAGACCCAGGCCCCTCATGGACCCCGTGATCATCAGAGGTGACTGTGTGCAGAGAGTGCAGACCTATAAATACCTGGGAGTGCAGCTGGACGATAAATTGGACTGGACTGCCAATACTGATTCTCTGTGCAAGAAAGGACAGAGCCGCCTGTACTTCCTTAGAAGACTGGCATCCTTCAACATCTGCAGTAAGATGCTGCAGATGTTCTATCAGATGGTTGTGGCGAGTGCCCTCTTCTACGCAGTGGTGTGCTGGGGAGGCAGCATTAAGAAGAAGGATGCCTCACGCCTGGACAAACTGGTGAGGAAGGCAGGCTATATTGTTGGCATAGAGCTGGACGGTTTGACATCCGTAGCAGAGCAACGGGCACTCAGCAGGCTCCTATCAATTATGGAGAATCCACTACATCCATTAATCAGTGTCATCTCCAGACAGAGGAGCAGTTTCAGTGACAGACTGCTGTCACTGTCCTGCTCCACTGACAGACTGAGAAGATCATTCCTCCCCCAAACTATGCGACTCTTCAATTCCACCAGAGGGGGTAAACGTTGAACATTATTCAAGTTATTGTCTGTTTTTTTACCTGCATTTTTTTATTACTCTTTAATTTAATATTTTTTGCTGCTGGAGTATGTGAATTTCCCCCTGGGATTAATAAAGTATCTATCTATCTATCTATCTATCTATCTATCTATCTATCTATCTATCTATCTATCTATCTATCTATCTATCTATCTATCTATCTATCTATCTATCTATCTATCTATCTTTATATTCTCAGTAGAATAAAATGTCTCCTACTGAGTGACAAACTGTGTCAATATATTTGAAAACGAAGGTCTGTGATACAGTTTGTATATTTGTAGGTAGTAGTACAGTCCACAAAGGGAGAAAGTGAATCACATATCTTAAAAAAAATTGCTATTCCTAAACTTTTGGCAAAATGATTTGACATATAGGGAATATATAGCAAATGAGGATGGGGGGTGTAAGGGGTGGGAGGTGTGGATTATGAGGTGGAGTTCAGAGGGTGTTGGTCATAAAGTCTTTATTATTTACATGTTCCTCTTTTTAAGCCTGCTGGTTGGTCAGCCAGTTGGCAAAGAGTTCAGTTGTGAGAAGCAGCACAAAACACGTACCATGTAGTCTTTGTATTATTTGACAAGTACTCTGTAACATGCCTATGATCTGCTTCTTGCAACTGAGAGGGTGTGGTGGATTTTTGCCAACGATCCACAAGTGTTACATGGTAGATGACCACCAAAATAATCAGATAATAAACGATTCAGACCTATGGAAGTGTGTATGAATATATATACATACTTTGCCCCACTGGAACGCCTGGATCAGGCAAGGACCGGGAAGGGGGCAATATCTTCCCTGGATGCAAGAGGGCAGCCCCCCTGATTTCCATCAAGGGCCATGGGGGTACATGGCCCAACCAGGGGGCGGTCTGGATGGTTTGTGAGCCCTGGAGGACAGCACTTCCGCCACACCAAGAAGTGCAGCCAGAAGACCATCATCAAGCACCTGGAGCACATCCGGGGCATGATAAAAGGGGCCGCCTCACTCCCTTCGAGGAGCCAAAGTTGGGAGGAGGAAGACGGAGCTTGCGAGGGAGGAGTGGAGGCAGCCAAAGAGAGAATTAAAGGACTGAGGAGTTGTGAGTACGTGGAACCAATTGTATATAGTGTATAATAAACCCGTGTGTTTTTGAACTTTGGTGTTGTGTCTGTCTGTGGCTGGGCTATCTATTACAATATATATATATATATTGTGAAAGTCGCAAACTAAGTGTAATCAAGAGTCCCGGTTCGATCCACACTCACTCCTATATTTTGCGTTTTCAGTAGTAAGCTGCTCTTTTTGTTAATATTATACAGTACACACATACACTTAGTTTGCGTCTGTACTTGTGCTGTTACTTAGAGAGTCAGATGGGGGGAGGGGTGATGTTAGAGCGCGTGAGCTTGTTCAGTGCAGCAGGAACAACACACATGTTGATCTTTTTTTTTTCTTTCAGTATATGTGTCTTCACTGTTTATTTATATATCTAGTGACTCTTCTGCCTGTCTGTCTCTCTATTACACAGTGCTCTGTCTGTCTGTGTGTTATGGATCTTAAAAATAACAGTTATAAGGACAGTTGTTCATGTTAATTGCAGTCTCAATTGTTAAAAAAATATTTTAAAAGGAGCATCCCACATGAAAATATAACAATCTCATTAACTGACAGTGCATACCAATTGATAAATTTTATGTCCGTTTGAGGTTAAATAGAAAAAAAGTAACACTTTATCCCCAGCAGGGAATCGAACTCAGGTCTGTAAGGCACGGCAAAGCTGCTGCAATCTGAGAAGCAAATCTTAGCGTGCTACGCCACAGAAACTGTTGTAGCATGCTTGAACCTTTTGTGAAAGTGTTTATTTGATCTTTGGAACTCAGGCTTTACACATTCTATACTTTATGCCTACATTTTGTAACATTTATTACTAAAATATGAAAAAGTTTCTGTTTTAACAATCTCTGTCAGCTTGTCCCTAAGGAGCAGAGGTTGGATGGTGTTGAAGGCGCTAGAGAAGTCTAGAAAACATAATTCTTACAGCACCACTGCCTCTGTCCAAGTGGGAGAGGGATCGGTGTAGCATGTAGATGATGGCATCCTCCGCTCCCACCTTCTCCTGGTATGTGAACTGCAGAGGGTCGAGGGCGTGGCAGACCTGTGGCCTCAGATGGTGAAGCAGCAGCCGCTCCATGGTTTTCATCACATGCGACGTTAGAGCGACAGGCCAGAAGTCATTTGGGACTGGTGTGAAGCAGGATGTTTTCCAAAGCCTCAGGACTCTCCCCTGTTCCAGGCTCAGGTTGAAGATGCGCTGTAGAGGACTTGCATTTAAACTCTGTTTGACATAAACATCAACCCCACCTCCTATTCTGCTCTGTCTATCTTTGTTATTTAGCCAGATTTCCATTATTGCTATATCATAATTATGCTCCTCTACATACAACTCCAACTCACTTGTTTTGTTTTTGATAGTGATTACACCAAATGTTTACCATCTTCAAATAATATAATACATCTCTTAGCCATTAAAGGGGAATAGTCACCTATTTCAGTCTTTTAATTTTGAAATACCTGTTTGACATAATGCTGCAGTTTTCATGCTAAGGTAAAGTTAGATACAGATCCTGAATTTAAATATATCATATTATATCATATGTCATATATCAGATCAGATCAGATCAGATTACATCCGCTGATACCTGATGGTTTTCAACAATTTTTATAAACAATTCTCAGTGAATTGGTTGTTTTTTTTGGACTATTCAGTCCTATTCATTAGGGGAGCCTTTTATAGCCATCTATAGTTAATTCTTTATTAAGACATTGATGATTGTCTCTGTTGCAAGCTTCCTTCCATCTTTTAACAATACCAACAGCTGGCTGTGGCTTTGCAAAGTGGAAATTTATTTCTCAGTGTGTTTTTTTAAGTTATGCATATTTCCTTAGAGAATTAAGAAACAGCTTTCAAAATTCTTACTATGATTTTTGTTTTGCCAAGGAACATATTGGAACATTATCAGAACTGGTTCTGAAATAAATACTTTTGTCTTGTATATGACTGCATCGGGTTTTTTTTCATGCAATTTTTTTTCATGCAACTTGTATCTACAAAAATCATTTCTGTTTTTGCATAATTATGGGCATTAAACAAAAAGTTTGATGGAGGTTTAGGAGAGTAGGGTGATTGGCTGGAAATGCTGAGTGTGAGAATAAGCCCTTGACACAGATAGACACGAGGACACACAAAGTCCAAAACACACCCATTTATTTTGCCTTCTTCCTTCACACATCACATAGTGCACAAATCACCAACTTTCTTTCTTTCTTTCTTTCTTTCTTTCTTTCTTTCTTTCTTTCTTTCTTTCTTTCTTTCTTTCTTTCTTTCTTTCTTTCTTTTCCTCCTGCAGCCTCCACTCCTCTCCATCCTCTCTCGGATGGTCCAGGCACCTCCGGCAGTGGCCACAGACCTCAACAGGGTTGAGCTTCCGAGCTCCAAAATCCGTGGCCCTGATGTAATACAGGGGGGGCTGCCCTCTTACACCCCAGGGAATATATTGCCCCTCTCCCGGTCCTTCCCTTTTCCCAGCATCCCGGTTGGGCAAGAGCCCCAGTCATCTGCCACATGAGAGAATACACAATGGTTATTTCTGTCAAGTAAAATGAAGGAGAAGTAAATGATCTTTGAGACTGTTAATAATGGGAACTGGACAAATCAAGGTACTGTATCCTTGTACACATTTAGTTTTGAGGCCCACCAGGAAGCTTTATGAAGCCAAGTTAATTTGATTTCCATGTGCTTATGCTTTTTTTGCTACACTTCTCAATCTGACTTTTCAAAATTTATCAATGTTAGCAATAGTTCTTTATAGACTAATATAGTTCTCAATATAATAAAAGTGTCAGCCATCAGATCATTCTTGAAAAAATCAAAGATAAAATACCATAATGTACTTAAATATTTATAGATGCATTTCAGTTTTACATTTTCTCTCTGTATACTGTGATAAAACAAAGCAAAGTTAAAATCCAGAGTACTTTGTGTTTGAAAGATTTTCTAGCAACTTAAAATTTAAACCAAATCTTTTCCATCGAGAAATGCAGCAGTAATGTGAGAGGTGAGGTGCAAAACTATAATGGTAGAGCTGACGGTAACGAATGATCTGACATCCAGCTTTACCTCACAAGGGCAACTGTTTGTGGTGTGCTTTAGGGGTCAGCAGCAGTAAAAATCTGTTTATATGTGCATTTAATTACAAATATATCCACAATAGGAGGGCATTACTGTTTATACATCTAATATACAGTAAATCTCTCTTTATATTTAAAGAGACTTGCAATGAGTAGGCATGATACAAAGATGTAAGGATTGAAGGAAGTAGTTATATCCAAACAGAATATTTTTTTTGAAGATAGGGATCAAGAAATAGATAGATAGATAGATAGATAGATAGATAGATAGATAGATAGATAGATAGATAGATAGATAGATAGATAGATAGATAGATACTTTATTAATCCCAAGGGGAAACATCTCAAGATGATAATATGATGATGATAATAATGATGATAAGAATGCCAATAATTCCAAGAATGGTTACATGAGAGCAGAAAAACTGATAGTTATTAGAGTTGCAGTGTGGATGATGGATGGGACACTAGCATTTCAACCCACAAATGTAGTCAAACAACAACAACAACATACAAATTTGCTTTCTTCCCTTAACCCAGTATACAAAGATACCCATGTAATGCTGGGTACTTTGACTAGTCTTAAAAATGTTTTCACATGAGGGAGAGTCTAAGGAGAAAAGGAAAGGGGTCATCATTTGTGCTAAAAAAACCAGGATCGGTACAAAGGTACAAAGACAAGGGGGTCTAAAAGCAAGCTTGACTCTATTCTTCTTTGGCGTGTGGTGTAAAGGTTGCCGCCTTTGCAGCTTCACCCATTAAAAACAGACCATAAACAAAATGGACGTAAGTTCAATTAAACTGACAATATCACATTTGTTTTTTAGTGAGCTATTGATAATATTTTTAGCAATATTGATGATTGCAAAATCAAAGATGAAGTAAAGAGTAAATATCAAACA
This sequence comes from Erpetoichthys calabaricus, assembly GCF_900747795.2. Taxonomy (NCBI): domain Eukaryota; kingdom Metazoa; phylum Chordata; class Cladistia; order Polypteriformes; family Polypteridae; genus Erpetoichthys; species Erpetoichthys calabaricus. The sequence continues at coordinate 69,286,368 of NC_041395.2, forward strand.
TATTATGCTGATACTTTGCTGTTGTATTTAAGGTTGAAACACTTTTAAGAACACTTTTACACAAGAAAACAGTTGTGCCAACTATAAAAGTAGAAAATAACAGATTGAAAGCTAATATCAAGAAACATATATTCAGAAGCTGAAACATCAACAACATAATTTATTTAAAGGTCAAAAATTAACATTTAAGAGTAATTCTTGAATAACAGCTTCTCACAGTTTCAAAATATAATACTACAAAGGGATTTAATCACTAGCAAGAGCTGAGATTAATAAACAGAAGATCTTTTATGATGAATTATCAATGCAGCAGTTAAAAATGAGCAAAGCTCGGCCCTGTTACCAAGCTTATATAGACACTCTCTTTGTAAACATCTCTTTTACTCCACTGCTGGTAAGATAAGAGTTCAGTTTCCATGCATTTCTAAGTCAATGAACCTCCCCAATTTGCTGGGTGTTATCAGTTCCAGTGATTCCTAGCTTCTCCAACATCTGCTAAATATTTTAAAAAAGGCACCCTCATAATCTCCAGAAATGTTGAATGCTTCTATAGAAAAGTTCTGAAATTTCTTCAGGTATTCATTACCAAGTCCACTTAGTCAACAGAGCTGAGTCATCACATTGTGATTAAAGGACAGCATGAATTCCATGTCCATACTGAACATTTGGGTTTACAGAGGATAGACAAGCACTATCTACACGTACATTTTTTGGTAATAATATCATACTTTCTAAAATATTTCATCATGGCCCCATCAGACTTATTCACCATACCATACCATGTTCATGTATATTCTATCCCCTTGCTAGCCAGGCAACTCATTACTGTTTATTACTACACAGAAAAACAAAAAAATAAATATGTTCATGTGGTAAAACTGTTTATATTTTGTAAATGTTTATCAATTTGTTCTCTTAAATTCTTTTTCGTATTACGGTTTCCAAAGAGAATATCGTAGGATTGTTCATGAATGAAATATAAATACTGTAAATATAATTAAAAATAAATTACTGGATATACTCTAGCATGCCTTTGTCCCTGAATGGGATATGGATGGAAAGATAAATGGATGTAAATAAATAAGTGAAAAGATAAGTCAATTTCATTTGATTTATTTGTGCATTTATTTAATACAGGCAAGCTTTACTCATTTTTAACTGTGGCACGGGTAGTTCATCATAAAAGATCTTCTGTTCATTAATGTCAGCACTTGCTAGTGATTAGGTCACTCCCTGGTATGATATTTTGTTGAGAATAAAATGATGCCAAGCCACCACATATGCAAAAATAAGGGTGTTTATTACACACACACAGAAGCCTAAGCGTAAGCACAATAAGAAAGTTAAAAGTTATACTTATAAAATGCCTTCCAGTAAAACAATATTAATCACTGCTCAGACTGTCAAACTTAGAAACAGAAAAATAGCTAGACTGAATATTAATAGCAAATAAAATAAATAAATAAGAGCTGAAGGGATTCAAATATAATGTGCTAATAGATACTCATCTTCTCAAGCCTGGTTAATCTAAATTAAGAATGAAAGGGGCTGAGACCTATCCCAGCATCACTCGGTGCAAGGCAGGAGATAACCCTGGGCAGGACACTAGGTCATCGCATTAGTATACTAACAGAAAGGTTATATAAGTAGACATCTTGTATACATTCAGTGGTCACTTTCTTAGGTCCACCTATCTAGTTCAGGGTACGATACTCCTTTGCCACCAGAACATCCTGCAGTCCTCAAAGTATGAATTGAGAAAGGTGCTGGAAACTTTCCTTGTGGATTTTTAGGTAATGCTGAAATTGAAAGCATCATGCAGGTCCTGCAGATTTTTCAGCCACTCACACATTCATACTACAAACCTCCTATTCTGACTTTGCTAAAGCTGCTGTGTTGGATTGAGATTTGGGTTCTGTGTGGGACAATTCAGTAAAATAAAGTTATGCTCACGATAACCAGTCTATGATAATGTGCATATTAATTTATAATGTGTGATTGGTGATATGGCACTTCATTCTGTTTGAAGTATCCATTTTAAAATGTGTAGATACAGTATAAGACGATGCACATGGTCAAAACCAGTGCTAAGGACTGTTGTGGCAATGAAATGATGCACAATTGGTATTAAAAAGCCTAATGTATGCTAAGAAAATATTCCCCACACTATTATACTACCGACACCATCATGTAGCCTAGACACAAGGCAGGGTGGATCCATAGACTCATGCGGTTTTCTTCAAAATTCTAACTCTACCATCTACTTGTCACCGCACAAATTGACACTTCTCAGACCAGGTGACATTTTTTCAATCTTTATCTGTCCAGTTTTGATGATCTCTAGCATAACTTGATCTTTTAGTTCTTATCTGATAGGAGTAGAACTTGACATAGTCTGATTTCAAAATCCAATGTTATTTGAGTGTTTGTGGCCTTTCTGTTAGCTTGAACAAGTGTGATCTTTCACCTATGACCTCTCATTAACAACATAGTTTTACCCACAGGACTTCCACTAATTTGATGTTCTTTGTTTAATGCACTACTGTTTATAGTGTAGAGAACCTAGAGGCTGCCTTGTGTCAAAATTCCAAGAGGGCATCTATTCTGCCATGTTATGTGACTTTGAAAAGTTGTAGAAATGGCTAAACAGGTGACAAATGAAACGTCAAATGGCAAAGTAAAATGAAGTCTTTACTTGAATGACAAATCAACTTCATGTGAAGCTGAAAAAACATGCATAAAACACAATGAATTTAAAGTAACTCTGCAAGTAAAGTAGAATCACTACAGAAGAATTTAATGGCTGACAGCGTTAATCAGTAATATCATTCACAGAAGCCAGACATAAGTGTCAAACAAATTCCCTCCACTACTATGTGACAAATATATGTTCAAAGACATAAATATAAACAAGAGTCAGATCAGATCAGGTCAGGTCATACACTGACATTAACTGCATATCTTTTTTAGTTTAAGGCATCTGATTGTAATCAACCTGTAACCATATAATGGTGCACGGAATGGTCAAACTATTCCAAACATTATATCTGATTTAGCATTGTTAATCTCAGTGCACCACTCAGTATTTTAACCCACTGTATCTAAGTGTGGAATCACAGCTCTACAGCAGCTGATCCAAAAGCTCTAGCACAGATTGTGTCAAGAGCAGAGATAATTATCAGGGTACAGCATCTAGCACACGCTGCCTCAGCCATGCTGTCTATTTGAACTGCTCCTATTCGGCAAACGCTTCAGGGCCTTTCCTGAATAAACCTGGCATTTCAGAAACAGCTTCATCCCAAGAGCTATAAACCCACTCAAACAGTCCATGAAGTGCTCCTGGTAAAACTGTTTTTTTATCATATTATTATTGTTATTATTATTATTGTATTTGTTGTTGTTATTTTACCATTTTATAGGAAAATATGTTTATGGAGGATTTGCATATTGAATCTCATTGTACCATACAATAACTATAAAGGAATTCAATTCAATTCAATAGAAGAGAGCATGTATTTACAGATGATGTCGACTGACTTTAGATTTCCAGGCGCTATACTCTTGGAGCTCTTGATATCATTTTTAAGATGAAATGCAGTAAAGTATACATATTACATTATACAGATACATTTTTAACTTCATTTAAATAATATATACTGTTATTAAACGTGTGGACACGGTGGACAGCAGTAGCGATGAACTGGCGCCCCGTTCAGGGATTGTTCCTGCCTCACGCTGTATGCTTTCTGGGACTGGCGCAACCCTGGATGGACAGATGGATGGAATAATTAAACAATCGGCTGACTTGACTTGACATTTATTAAAGAACTGTCTGTGTGGCGATTGGTTGCTTGAAGAAAGAAAAGGAAGGACAAGAACTGGGGGTTAGTACATTTGACAGAAACAGTACTGCTGCAATAAGTTATTTCATCAAGGGTCGTGCACGTCACAGAAAGCATCTCGCAGAAGGCAGGAACAATCTCTGGACAGGGCGCCAGCTCATCACTACCATTGTGCCACTGCGGCCCCATGTTTAATATATGCTTTAATTCATCTTATTATGAAAATGATGCAGTTTTCTGCATCTGAATTTTTTTATGTGTACGAACATTTCGATTTTTGTTCGTACACCATGTTTTAGTGTGAATTCTATGCATGCCGTTATGCATGAGCCCCCGGATCTGAATCCAATATAACATCTTTGGGATGTGGTAGAATGGGAGATCTTCAGGATGACTGTGCAGCTGGCAAATCTACAGAAACTATATAATAAAATCATGTCAGTATAGACCATAATCTCAAAAGAATGTTTCCATTATTTTGTGGATTTCATGCTCCAAACAACTGATGTTGTTTTGAGAGCAAAAGCAGGCACTGGCCAGTATTAGTACAGTGTTCCGAACAATTTGGTCAGTGAGTGTACATACAGAATATATCACTGTGGTGCATTGGGTAATGCACATTTTAGAGGAGCTTGCATATTTGATCTTGGTCTGCATGAAAAGTTTTATTTTGCTACTTCAGTTTTCCACCAATATTCCATAGACATCCATAGTAAGATAACAATCAACTCTAATTCTTGGATTGATATGAGTAAATGTGGGTCTATACACAAGTGTGCACTGAAATGGGATGGTGCATCATAAAGGGCACCAGGTTATTCCTCCTTCCCTTGCAATCAACATTTCTGGGACTGGTTTGGACCCCTGTGAAAATGGTAATTTATGCATCCAGCCATGGGAAACAGAAATGCCAACCTCTTTGAGTTCTGTTTTTATATAGCAGGACACAGATGTCACCAAGTCCAAAATAAAAAAAGTTCAAATGTAAGGTGACACTTGTATCCCTAACAGTATAATCATCAGTATTCCTCATTATTTCTAAAGATGTTCTTAGATTGAGGGTACTGTTTTCAGTTTAGTTTTCCTGGGTGATGTTTCATGATGCCATTCCTTTGGTTTTCATATCAAAATGATAAAACAAATGCACAAAAGAAAGTGAATCTCTGTGACAGTACAACATTCTAGCAATAACAAGGATTTCTTTTCTGGGGTTCTCCTGGGAGAAAGCATGTCACATGGAAGACACATCCTTCCTAATTCTTCCATTATTTCCTGGACCACATTATACTTTATTCCAGTCACTGCTGCCATTTCTCCTATTTGTCTCATTCAAGTTATCTCATATGAGCTCAAGGATTTTTACTTTGCCCCTCCCAATGCAGGCAACTTACGTGCAGCCATTATGGGGCTAATTTGTTCTGTCTGTCTTCATGTTTTTAAAGATCTTTACCCATAATCTGACTATGCTAGGATTGATGCAGTCATTTCCATACACACATTTAAACTATGTATGAGTGTCAGCCATAGAGATTTTCCTCTTCATAAGAAATTCATTTCTCATACGTTGTTGAAACAACATAACCTTGTCTGCTGTTTTCATGGTCATGAGAAAAATTATTTTATTTTTCACTCAGGTGTGACACAATCGGTGAAATGACTTATTAATACTATGTATTTCAATATTATCAGACATTTCCTGGTAATTTCAATATTTTCTTTACTTTTGTTAAAGTTCTTGTGTAGCATAATGTAACATTCTCAGAACAACTTAATGTAGTTCATGGTCACATTAACTTCAGGAATGGATCAGATTCCATGTTGGTAAAAGTATTACGCAAAACTAGTTCAGTTTACAGAGCCACTTCAAAGGCCAGAACAGAAAAAAACAATCAGGAAACAAATAATAATTTCATATTTAGCTTGCATTAAATAATCATTTAGTATACAGCAAGGTTATTATAGTTAAAGAAAACTGAAATCAATCTGAAACTATTATTAAAAAAACATTTTCATAAACTGAAATAAAATAATTAACAAAACCAAAATGAAAAACTAAAACTAAACGAAACTATTAAAGTAGTTGGAAAGAGTAACTGAAATAAAATAATAATAATATACTAAAATATTTCTTGTTTTTGAATTAATATTCTTACCATTTGTCTTTAACCCTTGTAACTTTTAACACTAAACATAAAGTTATCCACCACAAGGTGCCTGCATGTATTCAATGGCGGCTGGTGACGGAAGGCGGCTGTTCACACAGCATTTGCGGTGACAGAGCAAGCTGACTATGGGCGCGTAAAGCGTGTGGAATAGAAAGCGATTTACATTCCGCCTTTCTTTGTGCTTGTTGTATATTAAGATGTAATTGAAACGCCTGAAATCGGAATCTGCTGGTCAACAAAACCTTTATCGTACGGATAGAAACAACATGAGTTAGTAACGTTTCAGTTTATTTCTCAGGTTCCTGTGTTTTGTTGACAATAATTCACCTGTCACTTCACACGGGAGAAATCCTTCTTGGAAATAAATTGGCACTGATTGAGAGACTGACGGTCAACATACAAGATCAGCATATTGTTGCTGATCAGTCACTTTTGTTTTAAAAAAGTTGTTTAACAAAGAAGCGATAAAAACCTTGTAAAATTCCTGAGTTGGCAATGTCTCTAATGGACTACAGGTAGGTAGGTGAAGAGATTCTGCCAACTGGTAAAAAACTAAAGATACTAATGTGTTTTTGTATTTATTCTATATTTATTCATTTATCTTTTTTTTAGTTTATATTCACAGCTCAAAATACCTGATATTGTGAAAATAATCCAGTAGCAGAATTATGTTTTAAAATATTTGTCCCCCTTTTTTCAATTTTTCTCTCTCTCTCTTAAAATAGATCATATATCATATTCTTTGTGTTCTTAACATCAGCTATATCATATATATTGCATAGTAGGGATTTTTCCTTCCTTGCATCCAGACCTGCTGGAGTAGGCTCCAGGTTTAAACAGTTTAATATAATGTATATATTGTTCCTAATCTCAAATGCTGTCTCTGTCATTTTGTACTTCTATTGCCTACTCTTGCTCTGCTCATTAAGGGTTTACTGTTCTTATTCATGGACTATTCAAGTCTTCAGTCTGATTGTGACACAAAACTCAACTCCATAGTAGTTCTTTATCCATACCATAATTACTAAAACTGAAACTAATAGAAATAAAAATAAAATAGAAATGTCTTTGTGAAATAAAAACTAAATTAAAACTAAAAATATATGATGAAGGAAAACTAAAACTAAACTGAATTTCCAAGTAAGGTCAGAAAAAATATAGAAGTAAAAACTAATAAAAAAAGGCAAAACTATAATAACCTTGGTATACAGCCCATGACAGGCTATAATGGGAACCCCCCAGGAAGGAAATTCAGCAGAATGACTGTAGTTGTAGCGGTCAAGATCCTTGCTGTCTCACCCAGTTTGTTAGGTGAGGTTCTCCCAATGCTCTGGCTGTTATCTCCTCCACATGCTCTTAGAGTGTGCATAAGTGTGAAGGGTGGGAAGGTTACAGAGAGAATTCAAAAGTCCCGAAACCAAGTCTAATTTCATATGAATAGGCAAATTATGAATGCACTGTAGCTATGAGACAAAATAGGCCTAAAAAGGAGCTTCTGAGTCCGAAAACACATGAAATACTATAAAATAATAATAAGAAAAGATTTATTGCTATTTACATGGCATTTCTAATTTTTTGATGAAAGAAAAAAGTGTGAAACATCTGTATGGATAGATCAGAAACAAAAAGGATGTTCCAGCCAGGTCCAGAGACACAGCTTCAAACAATGGAATTAAACACTCCCACACTGCTACATTGTGAAATGGCCAATTATGCTGTGAAGACTGGAACTCGGTTAGCGCAAAGTTATATATTATTTCTTATTGCTAGTTTGTTGACATTTGTGGCATTTTGTTTGTGGTTGCCATTCTGCCTGTGTCTTTTGTTATTTGAGGCAGTGGTTAGCTCTGCTGCCTCAGAGCTCAGATCCCATTTTTGGCCACATTAATTGGTCCATCATAGTTGCCAGACTTCCCGAGCCTTAAAAAAACCTGTGGACCATTATAATCCACTAAAAACTAATTCAGTGCCTCCTGCCTCATTGACATTTATGCATTTTGCTGAGTTTGGTGAAGTTCCCCAACATTTCAGAGATTTTGCCAAACTTACTGCAAAATGAACTGTATGGTGTTCACTCATCATTCCTAGGCAACAAGACTAAGCTGAGGTCATTGGGCTTCAATGAAAGTTTGTTTTGTCCAAGTCAACCTCAAAACTGAAAAAGACCTGATTGAAAAGCATTCCTTTAAAGCCTCACATGCAGACCTGTGCTCTATAGCTTGTCACTTGGGTTCAATGAGGAAGGTCAGTTTTATTTGTATCAATGTGAAACAACATACTTTATGTGCAAAATGGCATTTCATTCATGATTAATTGATATTCAAAGTATATAAATATTTTGTAGTCAACAAAAAGTAGACAATGTGTGGCAATTGGGTGCTGTGATTCAGCAATAATTTACAGATGTTACCATGTGTGCCGTACATTTAAATGATGATTACATGTGTATGCCTTGCACTGTGAAAGATGCAGTGCATGCTGAATGAAAGTCCTCAGTTTATTCCTACATAAAGATTTGGAACAGTGGAAAATATCACACAGGATTTCTCCTCAGCTCTATTTTCAAGATGATGATAGTGCTTTTGAACTCCAGTGAGGTTTCAGTAGATAACAAAGTCTTTTTTTCGTTTTAGGCCTGTTTGTAGACTTTGCCTATACATTTGGTAGGCCAAGAGTTTCACCCATTCATGAGAATGTGCTTGTTATGACAGGGTTAATCACAATACCTGTGTTTTGCAACTGATGTATAAATAAACAATTCATTGTCACATTTATGCGAAGGGTGTGGTCCAAGTGACAAAATTGGGATGACTTCCAAAATAAGTTGAGGTGCCAACATGGTAACCTTGTTTAATACTGGCAGAAACAATAGAATCAAAAATAAACGAAGGATAGGCAATCACCTTAGAGTTTGCTTTCCTGTGGCATCTAAACTGGCCAGACTCTGAGAGAGCTCCTGTCTCTTGGCTGTTCTGGTCTAAAATGTGACCCAACCTTCTGGGGATGTCTGCTTTAATGGATGGGGTATGGATTCTTCTGGGCACAGTGAGGGATAAAAGAGACAACACAGTTAGCAACAGCACCTCCTTTTGTTCTGGAGTGGTACTGCACACATTACGTGACCCCGGGAGGCGGTCCTCAGGTGCACATGAGTGATACCGGTCATGTAATTATGTTTGGAATGGTATCAGGTTTATGTTTATAGTATGTATATCTCAACATGTATCTCATGTGGAGGAAATCAAATCAAATAAAATGAGTACCATTTTTTTTAGTCCCAGCCCTGAAGTATAATCCTGGTTGTACTAGTGCCTTAGACAAAACTGACTGTAAGACTAGAAACTATATGTTTTTCCTAAACTGTAGGAAATGTCAATATAACAATGTTTTGACTAATTTGTTAAAGTAATTTCTTACAAAAGTACCATACAGAATCAAATCGGATACACAGACTTAATGCATTAACATCAAAATAAAAAAATCAGTTGTTGAGTGACAGGCGGAAATTTGCATCTAATTAAGCGACTAAAAATAAATTGTGCAAGGACTTCAAGACTCAAGAATATGTTTTCGGTTTTCTTTGGCTGTGTATGGTACAAATAGAAATATAGTTAATAATTTTGGGTCAAATGTATACTTATATAGATTAGTCATTTTAAGTATTTAAGTTAGCAGGATTGTGTTAATTTAAGTAACAGAGCTGAGTCTATAGATTCAATGAATACTTATTAACACATTTATATTGCTAATTTATGGGGCATACATTTGACAACAATTATTCCTTTCTATAAAGTATTCTTTTATGATGAAACATGTCGTGCAGAAGTGGAAAAAGTGTTTTTGCTTGTCCTCCTACATCAGCCTTGTTCAGAACTGAGGTGAAGTGAAATCGATTTGCAGCACTCAAAGAACAACATCTCTTTGTTCGTCATCAAAGCTGAACAGGCTTTTCAGAGATGCTGTCTAGTGTTTTTTATAATAACTGTTCCACTTCAGTGGATTGGAAGTTTCAGACTCAGGTAATTCTACCTTTACTATGCAGTGTTCAGAAAACACGTTGGCCTAATAGATTTCAAAGGTGAGAGATGTGCTTTCATTACACAACTTCTCACCTGTTCCATAGCCACCTTGTCAAATTTAATAACCAAAATGGGAGTGACCTTACATCAAGAGTAAAAATGACCTTTGTCTTTTATGCCTATTTCTGCCCATTTTTAATCTCTTTTATGTAAACTGTCAAACTAGATATATTTGCCTTGGTGTGTTTATCCAAATGCATACATATATTTTAGTTAAGGATAGTTTAATTCCATTCAAAACTGTTAGACAGTACAGAGGCTCAATAGAGCAGTCAGTAATACAGCACTTCAGACAAGAACAGGCCATAGCTCATCAGTTCCCTGTTCACTTCATTTCTGCAAAATATCAGCAAGATTTGAAAGTTCACAAACTACAGCTATATACTACACCATTTTTAAAGTTATTCTGCAAATCTCTATGTAGATAGATAGATAGATAGATAGATAGATAGATAGATAGATAGATAGATAGATAGATAGATAGATAGATAGATAGATAGATAGATAGATAGATAGATAGATAGATACTTTATTAATCCCAAGGGGAAATTCATATACTCCAGCAGCACCTTACTGATACAAAAAAAAAATTAAATTAAAGATTGATAATAATGCAGGTAAAAACAGACAATAACTTTATATAATGTTAACGTTTACCCCCCCGGGTGGAATTGAAGAATCGCATAGTTTGGGGGAGGAACGATTTCCTCAGTCTGTCAGTGGAGCAGGACAGTGACAGCAGTCTGTCGCTGCAACTGCTCCTCTGTCTAGAGATGACACTATTTAGTGGATGCAGTGGATTTTCCATAATTGATAGGAGCCTGCTGAGCTCCCGTCGCTCTGCCACAGATGTTAAACTGTCCAGCTCCATGCCTACAATAGAGCCTGCCTTCCTCACCAGTTTGTCCAGACGTGAGGTGTCTTTCTTCTTAATGCTGCCTCCCCAGCACACCACCGCGTAGAAGAGGGCGCTCGCCACAACCGTCTGATAGAACATCTGCAGCATCTTATTGAAGGACGCCAGCCTTCTAAGGAAGTATAACCGGCTCTGTCCTTTCTTACACAGAGCATCAGTATTGGCAGTCCAGTCTAATTTATCATCCAGCTGCACTTCCAGGTATTTATAGGTCTGCACCATCTGCACACAGTCACCTCTGATGATCACGGGGTCCATGAGGGGTCTGGGCCTCCTAAAATCCACCACCAGCTCCTTGGTTTTGCTGGTGTTCAGGTGTAGGTGGTTTGAGTCGCACCATTTAACAAAGTCATTGATTAGGTCCCTATAGTCCTCCTCCTGCTCACTCGTGATGCAGCCCACGATAGCAGTGTCATTAGCGAACTTTTGCATGTGGCAGAACTCCGAGTTGTATTGGAAGTCCGATGTATATAGGCTGAACAAGACTGGAGAAAGTACAGTCCCTTGTGGCGCTCCTGTGTTGCTGACCACAATGTCAGATGTACAGTTCCCAAGACGCACATACTGAGGTCTGTCTTTAAGATAGTCCATGATCCATGCCACCTGGTATGACTCTACTCCCATCTCTGTCAGCTTGTTCCTAAGGAGCAGAGGTTGGATTGTGTTGAAAGCGCTAGAGAAGTCTAGAAACATAATTCTTACAGCACCACTGCCTCTGTCCAAGTGGGAGAGGGATCGATGTAGCATATAGATGATGGCATGTTCTGCTCCCACCTTCTCCTGATATGCAAACTGCAGAGGGTCGAGGGCGTGTTGAACCTGTGGCCTCAGGTGGTGAAGCAGCAGCCTCTCCATGGTCTTCATCACATGTGATGTCAGAGCAACAGGCCGGAAGTCATTCAGCTCACTAGGACGTGATACCTTTGGGACTGGGGTGATGCAAGATGTTTTCCAAAGCCTCGGGACTCTCCCCTGTTCCAGTCTCAGGTTGAAGATGCGCTGTAGAGGACCCCCCAGCTCCGATGCACAGACCTTCAGCAGTCGTGGCGATACTCCATCTGGACCCGCTGCTTTGCTGGCACGAAGTCTCCTCAGCTCTCTGCTCACTTGCGCTGTTGTAATTATGGGTGGGGATGTCTCTCCTATGCTGGTATCAGCAGAAGGGTGTGTGGAGAGTGCAGTACTCTGAGGTGAGAGTGATTGTGGGTTAGGGTGGTCAAACCTGTTAAAGAAGTTGTTCATTCGGTTTGCTCTCTTCACGTCTCTCTCGATGGTGGTACCCCACTTCGAGCTGCAGCCAGTGATGATCTTCATCCCATCCCACACTTCCTTCATGCTGTTATTCTGCAACTTCTGCTCCAGCTTTCTCCTGTACTGCTCCTTCGCCGTCCTGAGCTGGACTCGGAGTTCCTTCTGCACGCACTTGAGCTCATGCTGATCACCGTCTTTAAAAGCCCTTTTCTTCTGGTTTAAAAGGCCCTTGATGTCACTTGTAATCCATTGCTTGTTGTTAGCACAGCAGCGTACAGTTCTTACTGGAACTACAATGTCCATACAGAAGTTGATGTAGTCAGTAGTGCAGTCAACAACCTCCTCAATGTTCTCACTATGTGATCCCTGCAGGATATCCCAGTCTGATGTAGTCACAATAGGAGGAAGTGCCATCAGTCCGTAGTCACTGAGACAGTCCACTTGTGTTAAAGGAGCAGCCATAACTGTGTTTGTGAAACTGGGGGTGGCTGGCATATTCGTCCAGTGAAGTATTATTAAAAGAATTGCAAGAATAGCTCTGTAGCTGCTCTGCTGTGTCTGTATAATAGTAAACCAAGGGCAAAGTAATTGGTTGTCCTCTGCAGGATCAGGCTTACCAAGTAACATGCTTGTCGCATGATGTTTAGAACTTTGGGGTTTGACCTAGTCTTTCTCACAATCTCCTGGTCTACCACAGTGGTGATTCTGAGCTGCAGGTGTTCTTCTACCGTGAAGATGTGAGCTAAAGCAGGACAATTGCACGTGTCATGGTTCCTATCTTGAGTGCTGAAGTAACGGCTCCTATTTTGAATGAAGTCTTGAGACTGTACCTGCCTTCTCTATACAGTAATAAAGTACCTGTATTTTCCTTGGAAACCTGGACTCACCTTCCTGTCTCTCGTGTTAACTCTGTGACCTAAGCTTGACAATGCCTGTATAAAAAGAATAGCACTTCTTAAACTGCAAAAAGTATTTTATTTGAAAATGAGCCGTTTGATGTAACTTTTTTATACAAATACAGGTATGAATACAGAATGAAAATGAGACATTAGATGTAATGTTTTTTGTAGAAATACAGGTATAAATGCAGAACAGTTCAGTATCCACACACTACACAAGTACCCACACAAATTCTCAGTGGAGCACTGAATTTGGCTACACTTATGATGTTGCACCTACACTCTCTCCAAGACTGCCTGAGGCTGGAAATTTCACAACAAAACGGCACTTTCTTTTGGGCTAACAAGAAAAAGACTGCCTGTTGCATGGTTCCCAAGACTCAGCGAAAAGTGTATGTGGGACATTAAGTATTTGTTGCATCGCATTATCTTTGATGCCCATTTTTGTTTGAAACAACGTTTGTTATACTGAAATAAATATTTTGTTAAAATGAAATCCGTTAAACAAGATGTTGTATGAAGGTTTGTCTGGGCCCACAAAAAAGTATTTGTTATTCTGAAAATTTTGTATAACGGGATTTGACCTGCATATATCTGTGAAAACAACAGTTATTTGGTCTCTAAAAGATTTTAAAATACCTTCTTAATTTCCATCTTGGCCAGATGCATTTTGGAAGTTTAAAGTGTGTGCACATACTGTACTTACAACCATAATATGATAACAATAAATTAGGAGGGCTGATTGAAAAGTAATTTCCCTGTTTCAAAATTCCCCTGCATTTTGTCATAGCGATTGGAAGCACCTTGTATGTGTTGTCATGGCAGATGAAGAAGTATGAGAGTATGTTAGAAGTGTGCGTTTGAATTTTGCATTAAGCTTGGGGATAGTGGTAATGAAACTCTTGAAATGTTACAGCAAGCATATGGTTATGAAATGATTGGCAGTGCTGCTGTATTTCAGTGGTTGAAGCAATTTAAGGTCTGCAACACACACGTGTATGATGAAGTGCATTCGTAACAGGCCATCCACTGTGGTTACAGATGTCAACAATGCCAAGGCTAACAAACTGTTACAAGAAGACAATAGAGTCACTTTCTGCAAACTTTTGGCTTAACCTGGCATCTCGTTTAAACAAACTCAACACATTGTGACAGAGAAACTGAAAATGTACTGTGGCAGACGGCCGGGGTCTATGCCTGGCCGGGATGCCCCTTCAGTGTATATTCAGGGGGAGCAGCCCTGGACGGTGCAATACCTCCCCCTGGACACTAGATGGCCGCCCCCCCCCGGGTTGGAGTGGTGCCTTGGTTTCCCGCAGAGCTCCATGGGAATTGGAGTTGGGTGTAGCCCTTTTGGGTCCCGCAGGCACCACCAGGGGGTGCTGCATCTGGGACTTCTGAGCCCATATGGGCAGCATATTCGCCACACCCGGGTGGACTATAAAAGGGCCCAGCAACCACCACTCAATGGCCAGAGTCGGGAGGAGGAGGACTACGCTTGCAGGAGGAGTGGTGGTGCAAAGGAGAAGAGTGTTTTGGGTGCTTTATTTGTGCCTGTGGGGATTACGGAGAAGACGTGCCTCACAGGTGAAGAAAAATAAAAGTTTATTTATTTTTATACATGCCTCCGATGTGAGTCTGTGTCGGGTCAGGCGCATATATAGTGCCTTTCTTACAGTACACATCCTGAAAACACATTTGCGTGGAGCTATGTAGTAAGTACCTCCACTGTCTTCAGACTGCACGATCATGCCCACGGAGACTGACAAGACCAAATGGATTATTTGAAAAGCCACAATTCTTTTGTAGCCGCTGACCCGCTACACTACAGAGGCATATAAGGGATGACCGGTAAGGCAAAAGAAAAAAAACAGAAGAAAGGAAAAAAAGAACAAAATGGACTGGCCAATGAGCGTGTGAGCAGGGAAAGAAAGGATGTAGGTTAAAAGAAATAGAAAGGAAACATGGGAAAGAGAGTGAGAGCTCATTCGGGCTAGAATAGAGTCAGGTGGTTGGGAGTGGCGCCTCAGGGTGAGGAGCCTGAGACTGAAGAGAGGGTGATCCTACTGAGCAATTGCCAGGGAGTAGAAATGGCCTGACATGTAGCATCTCCCGTAGATGCCAAAGGACAGGTGGCAGTAGATGTGTGTGGCTTGGCATGGTGCCCCACAATTGCTGAGAGCCTGGCAATTGGGACCCAGGACGGGATAGAATGGTTGACTGCACCTGTTGGTTGGGCGTCTTCTTGGTTTCCAGATCCCATGCGGGCTAAACTGAGGAGACATCCTTTATTTAGAAGGCAGTATTGAGGTACGTGAGTTTTAAGGAACAGCGAACAGTCTCTATGATTTTTACCTGTTTTTAAAGGATTACTTATTGAATGGATTTTGTTTTTTTATTTTTTTGAACCTCCACTGACTACACTTGTTTTTTATGGATTATTTATTTAAAGAAGATTCTGCACTGCACTTTAACACTGCTTGGTTTGGAATATTCTAATAAAAGCACTGTTGCACTTTCTACCTACCCCATGCTGTATGTGTGAGACCTCGTCTGCCTGGCTCATCTTGGTTATGGTACAGATGGTGGGAGGTTCAAGAGGCTCCTGGACGGGGGTCTGCACCATCATAGTAAGGAACAAGCTCTGCACATTGATATTTTTAGTTAATTTTTATAATTGCATCTCAGTAATTATGAATGATTAGCTAGTACAAAATAAAAAAAAATACATAAAAAGAAATTAATTACATTTTGTTCTAAAAAGATGCAGATTTTAAAAATATATATATATCTTAAGCAGTGACTTAGCTGCCAGTATCAGTTTTTTCAAAGTACAAAAATATTTTATGAATAAATTTTGTATTGTGAAAGACTCACAATGATTCAGTACTAAAACACTGGGTGTTTGTAAAAATATTATATAATATGAAAATATCACAGTACCCATTCTTCTGTAAAATTCCTTAACCACCTCAGTTAGTTTTTCTCTTACTATACTAAAAATACACTGTAACTTTTAACAGTTTCCTATATTTTGATTAACAGGTCTAGAAACAAAAGAAAATATAATTGCTTATTGTAGTTAAATGTAATGGCTACTATGCCAATATACCAGTCTGTAATTGAAATTGTTTAATCTAGTAATGATAATGAAAGATTTAAAACATATAGTCATCTATACTTCTGATCCTTTTTTAAGGTTTAATGATAGGCAGCTCACCTGCCAAAAATGTAACTGTTAAATTATTTAATTTTTTTGGCAAAAGAAAAGGGTCCAATAAGATCTACACATATTCCATATTCTCCCATGACCCATCAATGCACCAATGTAGCAAAGTGTTGTTGCGAATGAATTAGTGTCCATTTGTCTGAAGGGATAAGCTAAGATAATAGGAGGCATTATTTTAAATAAGATGTTCCCTATCTGTGCATAATCCATAATTGAGGTGCACTTATAAAACAACAGCTGTGTTGACTTAAAAGTGGCTTTACTTTGAAACCGCACCTGATCAGTAGCCAACCACAGTCTGGTATTTTTCTAAGCATTTACTTCGAGTAATAATTGACAAAATATACAGGACCTGTAGGTGTGCACTTCAGATCAGTAATAGTCAATGGCTCTTTTTGTTTGAGAAAATGTCTGTTCCAAATGTGTATACAACACTTTTTTTTCATAAGTACTTTCATGAATTTGAGGGACTATGGCACAACCACATGAATCTGAGTTTTTCAGATTTGCTTAAAGTATTCTGGTACTGTGGTGATTCTACAGTCATGGACAAACATTTTGAGTATTGGTTTTCACAAAGTTTGCTGCTTCAGTGTTTTAAGATCTTTTTGTCAGATGTTTCTATGGTATACTGAAGTATAATTACATTCATTTCATAAGTTTCAAAGGCTTTTATTGACAGTTACATTAAGTTTATGCAAAGAGTCAATATTTGCAGTGTTGGCCCTTCTTTTTCAAGACTTCTGCAATTTGCCCTGGCATGCTGTAAATCAACTGCTGGGCCAATTCCTGACTGATGCCAGCCCATTCTTGCATAATCAATGCTTGGAGTTTGTCAGAATTTGTGGGTTTTTGTTTGTCCACCAGCCTCTTGAGGATTGAACACAAGTTTTCAATGGGTTTAAGGTCTGGGGAGATTCATGGCCATGGACCCAAAATTATGATGTTTTGATGTTTTGTTCCCCAAGTCATTTAGTTATCACTTTTGCCTTACGGCACGGTGCTCCATCATGCTGGAAAAGGCATTGTTCATCACCAGACTGTTCTTGGATGGTTGAGAGAAGTTGCTCTCGGAGGATGTTTCGGTACCATTCTTTATTCATGGCTCAGGCTCTGCACCAGTGCAGAGTTTGCTCAGGAATGGCAGCAGGCAGGTGTGAGTGTATCTGCACAACAACATTTATTTATATAGCACGTTTTCATACAAATGATGTAGCTTAAAGTGCTTTACAAGGTGAAGAAAGAAAAAATATAAAAATTAGACAGTACTAATTAACAAAGAATAAATAAAGTAAGGTCCGATGGCCAGGGTGAACAGAAAAAAAACAAAAAATGTCAGAGGGCTGGAGAAAAAAAACAAAATCTGCAGGGGTTCCGAGGCCACAAGACTGCCCAGCCCCCACTAGGCATTCAATCTAACATGAATGATCTAAATCAGTCCTCATGGTTTTCAGGCTTCACGTTGAAGAATTAGATGATGATGGTCATGTGGATATCTGGCCTTCAAACCATCAATGTAGGAACTGCATGGTGCTTTGATCAGGTGGTGGTGGTATAGATCACCACCACAGAAAACCGGAAAAAGAACAGAAGAGAAAGTAGGGGTTAGTAAGGATCTTGGAGCCATGAAAAAAGATAACTAAATGCATGTACAGAATATCAGGGTTACACTAAAATGAAGCTTTGAGAAAGCCATGTGAAAATGATGAGTTTTTTGCAGTTTTTTAAAGTGCTCCACCGTATTAGCCTGGCGAATTTCTATCAGTAAACTATTCCAGATTATAGGTACATAACAGCACAAGGCTGCTTCACCACTTCTTTTAAATTTAGCTCTTGGAATTATAAGCAGTCATTTGAAGATCTAAGGTTACGATTTTGAGTGTAGAGTGAAAGGCATTCCGAGATATAGGATGGAGCAAGATTATTTTAGGATTTGTAAACCATAAGCAGTATTTTAAAGTCAATTGTAAATGGCACAGGTAACAAGTGTAGTGACATAAAAACTGGAGAGATGTGCTTGGATATTCTTTTCCTAGTTAAGATTCTGGCAGCTGCATTCTGCACTAGTTGCAATCGATTGATGTCTTTTTTAGGTTGTCCTGAAAGGAGTGTGTTACAGTAATCTAGTTGACTAAAAACAAAAGTGTGAACTAAGTCATGCAAAGTTATAAGGGGTCTAATTTTTGCTATATTCCTTAAGTGAAAAAATGCTGTCCTAGTAATCTGATTAATATGTAATTTAAAGTTTAGGTCAGAGTAATTACCCCTAAATTTCTTTACCTCTGTCTTAACTTCAAGTTTATTTCTAATACTCTCATTATATCTATTTTTGCCAATCACTAAGATTTCCGATTTCTCCTTATTTAGTTTGAGAAAATTACTACTCATCCATTCAGAAATACAAGTAAGACATTGAGTCAGTGAGATAAGAGAGTCGGGGTCATCAGGCGGTATTGATAAATACAGCTGCGTGTCATCAGCATAGCTGTGGTAGCTCACGTTATGCCCCGATATAATCTGACCTAATGGAAGCATGTAGATCGAAAAGAGCAGAGGACCCAGGATAGATCCTTGTGGAACACCATATAGAATATCATGTGTCTTTGAAGTATAATTACCACAACTATCAAAGAATTTTCTACCTGTCAAGTAAGATTCAAACCAATTTAAGACACTGCCAGAGAGGCCCACCCACTGACTAAGGTGATTTCTAAGAATATTATGATCAATGGTCTCACATGCGGCACTCAGATCTAAGAGGATGAGAACAGATAAACGGCCTCTGTCTGCATTTACCTGCAAGTCATTTACTACTTTAACGAGTGCAGTTCCTGTACTGTGAGTTGTTCTAAAACCCGACTGAAACTTGTCAAGAACAGTATGTTTATTTAGGTGATCATTTACAACAACAACAACAACTTTTATTTATATAGCACATTTTCATACAAATAATGTAACTCAAAGTGCTTTACATGATGAAGAAAGAGAGAAAAAAAAGACAAAGTAAGAATTAAAATAAGACAACACTAATTAACATAGAATAAAAGTAAGGTCAGATGGCCAGGGAGGACAGAAAAAACAAAAAAAACTCCACAGACAGCTGGAGAAAAAATAAAATCTGCAGGGGTTCCAGGCCATGAGACCGCCCAACCCCCTCTAGGCATTCAACTTAACATCAATGACCTCAATCAGTTCTCATTGTATTCAGGGTTCTCATGGAAGGACTTGATGATGACGGTCATGTGGACTTCTGGCCTTTAATCCTACAATGTAGGAACATCATGGAACTTTGATTAAGTGGTGGTGGCGCATATCGCCACCACAGAAAACTGGAAAAAGAACAGAAGAGAGAATAGGGGTTAGTACGGATTTTGGAGCCACCGTGAATATTAATGATAATTAATTAAATATACAGAGCATCAGGATTAAACTAAAACAAAGGTATGAGAAAGAAAAAAACGAAGCTATGAAAAAGCCATTTAGCTGCATAATGACTGCCTTTTCTAGGATTTTACTTAAGAAAGGCAGGTTAGAAATTGGTCTAAAATTTTCAAAAACAGAGGAGTCAAGATTATTTTTCTTGAACAGGGGTTTAACAACAGCAGTATTAAGACAGTCTGGGAAGACCCCCATATCTAATGATGAATTTACTATGTCAAGAACATCAGATATTTCTTTGAAAAAACTTGTTGGTATTAGGACAAGGATGCAGGTGGAGGGTCTCAGTTGAGAAATTATTTTATATAAATCGGGTAAATCTATCCTTGTGAAAGAATTAAATTTGCTTATGGAAATATGAGGGTTTAAAAGGATTAGTATTGGGGGGGATATTATTTCTAATATCATTAATTTTGTGATTAAAAAATATAGCAAAAGCCTCACAAATTTCACAAGTTTTTCAGAGGCATTCCATTGAGTGACTGGGTTTAGCAAATGATCAATTGTAGAGAATAAAACTCTCGGATTACTATCATTGTTATTTATAATTCTAGAAAAATAGCGTCGCCTCTCAAGACGGATTATGTTGTTGTATTCTGTTATTTTAGCCTTCAATATCTCATAATGGATAATCAGTTTAGTTTTTCTCCATTTACGCTCAGCTCTCCGGCATGCTTTCTTTAAATTTGACATTCTTTGGGTCTTCCGTGGTGTAACAATGCTGGAGGATTTTTTAACTGTCTTTTCAGGAGCAACTATGTCAGCAGCAGCTCTCACTTTAGTATTAAAATTTGACACCTTACTATTTACATTATTACCATTGCATATTAGCATTGCAAATGGACTGGTTGCTTAAAATGTCAGTAAATTTTGAAGCTGCAGATGAATCAAAGAAGTGTTTTCTAACAATATGCTTCTCATTAATTTTATCTATCAGTATTTCTATATTAAATAGTAAGAGAAAATGGTCTGATAAATCGATATCCACAATCTGCCTCACATCAACTTTTAGTCCTTTAGTAATCATTAAATCCAACGTGTGCCCTCCATTGTGTGTTGGCAGACTAACATGCTGGCTCAGATCAAAAGAATGCAGGAGGTTCATGAATTCTTCTGCTTTCGGGTCACACTGATTATCAATATGAAAATTAAAGTTGCCAACTATTAGGAACCTGTCACAGCTGGTAATTATAATTGACACTAAATCTGAGAATTCCTCAAAGAAAGATGCATATTTAGGAGGTCTATACATGGACAATACTAGAGATGGAGAAACTCCATGAATAACAATGGCAAGATACTCAAAAAACTTTAATGTACCAAAGCCGACATCTTTACACTTTAACTGGTTCGAGTAAATATTTGCTAAACCGCTGCCTTTTTTACCTTGGCGATCCGCATGAGTAAAGTTGTAATTCAGAGGTGCAGAATCGATTAAAACAGCCGTACCATCAGAGTTAAGCCACGTTTCACTTAATGGGATAAAATCGGTTTTTCTTATCACTAAAAAGATTGTTGATGGAAAATCCCTTGTTGGTTAATGCTCTATCATTTAGTAAGGCTGTATTTAAAGTCTCAGAAGAGCAGAACTGAATTGTCAGAGCGTTATGGCTATTAATTAAGTTATTCGTATTAGCACCACTTTGTACAGATTTTTTATTTAATCTCTGGTCTGTTTTTATAGTTTTAATGAAGTGCACATCTAGAGGTGAAATGGTAATTAAACTTTATTACTTTAAATTAAGGTTTACAGCCACTGCAAGGGAGCATAGAAGAAAAGAGTGCATGTTATGAAGTACTGTACACAGATTGGAGGGATTTATGGCAAGCCAAATTAAAATTTAGAGATATCTCAAAATGCATTTCAGATTATCCTAAAATGCATGCAAGGTCAATATGAGATATCTCAAAATGTATTAGTGTTATCTTGAAACACACACGCAGTTCTTATGAGATACCTGAAAATGTATTTGAGATATCTTGAGCTGCATTAGAGATATGTCAAAATGTATTGCAGATATATTGAAAAGTAAACTGTGTTTTGAGATATCTAAAATTCATTTTTAGATATTTCTGAATGTTAATTTGCCATAGAAGTGGGCATCTAAGTGAATATCTCAATGGTTGGTCAAATTTGCATGTCATTTTTCAAACTTAATATCTTTAACACTTTTTTAAAGTATATGAGGTTTTACAAATGTTGCAGAAACTGGCATTTTTTAAATGAGTACAGCGTTCCTTGGAAGAATCCATGATTCTGTCAAATTTAGACAAAAAATAATACCATATTTTCTAAGGCTAAGTTCACATTACAAGCCTCATTGCTCAAATCCAGTTTTTCACTCAAATCAGATTTGACTGTCTTGATGGTTCCTATTCATAAGTACAAGTGGTCTGTATCTAACTGTAATGTGAAAGCAGCTGACCAACAAATGCACACATTAATATGTTTTTGCATAAGTCATCTGTTTCACCAGAAAAAAAAATGTCATATTTGTGAGATGACCCGTGATATTAAAAGCAACAAAATGAACAAAATGCTACTGGCTAGTGTATGCATTGCATTTTGGTCTGGAGGATGGCAAAGAGTTTGTCAGTTGTGCATGATTGGGTTGAGAAGGTGAAAAAAAGACAGATGATTATTATTATTGTGAGATGATATGAGAAGGGAGTCAGCAGTGGTGGGCCCATAACAGTTGTCATAGCCGTAGTTCTCCTCCATTTTTGTTTTGCCACACAATTAGTGCTGGGTGATGACAGCAGCGCTCAACTCATGTATATAGGCAAAAAAAAAAAACATGAATTCTGATCTGACCTTTCTCATTTATGTCACATGGCCACAAATAGGGTTTGTATCTGAGCTAGGACCACACATGAAAGTGACTCAAGTCTGACTTGGAAAGATTGGATTTCTGTCCTTACAGCCCTGAAAACATCTGATTTGTGTCATATTAAGGCAAATAATTGGATTTGAGTCACTTCAGCAAGATAATGTGAACGTAGCATAAAAGATGGTCTAACTCACCTTGCAAAGTTATTTCAGTGGGTAAATGTTACATATTTATTCTTTTCATGAACTGAAAAAAAAATAAAAAAAGATAAAAAAAGAAATCTGCTATTTCTTAACAGTCCCTAGACACCCATTATTTATTATTGAGACAAGTTGGTTAATTTCATAAAATGTGTTTGACATTCTTCATTATTTGAACCCTTAAGCTATATTATTCATCTTCCGTTGGCTGACACTAACTTTAGGTTAATCATTTTTATCCCTTTATCCTGTAGACTTTGGAGAAAAAGTAAAAAATAAAAAGAAAGTAAGAGAATTCAGCACTTTATTAAATGCATTAATCCTCCTCCTGTAGCCTGGCAGCCAACATTGTCTCTCAGTTTCATAAACACAAACCCATTTTCAAATCTGATGTGACAAAAAGACCTAATACACTATCAGAATGCATAAGAGATGAAAACTAAAACAGCTTCATTCATTTCCTAATTTTTTCCCAGCAAATCTCCTTGATTTTGTTTTGTGATCTGCGTACTCATTTCATCATATGTATTCATGAAGAATTCTTTATATCACAATAAAAAAAATGGATTATAGTAGGCTTTGTAAATTGATTTCATTAGTTCTTGTTAACATAAATGTATTAATGTGCTATCACACTTTATGCATGCTATTAAACATGGTGATACTTCTTACCAAAAAACACCCTTGCCAAAGCAGTCTAGCTCTTAATTGTGCAGTCATTAATATGTAACATCAAAAGCTCATAAACTACAAGGGTACCTGAACAAGCCTAAGGCTCTTTTCAATTTTCTTTATCAGTGATTCATTTATTTTTTTAATTATGTTCTCAAGAAAGACCTGCATTCAAAACCTGTCAGGAACAGTTATTTTGTGTAGTAATTGCAAAGAGCTGCAGAGTGTGACGTGGACTTGCCCTTTTTCCAAATGGCATTAAAAACAGGAAGAATATGAAGATGATACTGATGCAGACAATTTGTGTAGGAATTGTGCTTTCTTTAAATTACTAAAGACAAAGGACTGAATTTCATTCATCCCAGTTTAACACATTCACATTTCAGTGCTTTACTGGTGAAATGATGTGTTGCTCTGATCGTTCAGAGCAGGAAGAAAAAACTGAACAATGCAGTCCTTTTACCATTTCATTATTTTTTTCAGGGTTTTATTACTGTTGTGGCCAAACCTGAAAATGCAAAATCATTTGGCTCTACTTATCATGCCGGATAAATTTTCCCTTAACAAATATGGATGATAGGAATCTTTACAAAAATAAATGCAACATACAATACAGATGTAACAAAAAAGCAAATTAGATCAAGTCATTCTGAAAACAGCATTCAGAATATCACCATTGTTACATAAACAGTGCAGGTTATAAATTTAAAAGTACTGAAAGTTTAACTATCATTTTTAATTGATGTTCTTTTACTAATTACTTCATGTAAAAAATATATACAATCAATCCCAAACTTCTGCTGGGGTAGCATTGCTAGAAAGCAGTGCAAAAGTCAAAGATGTGAATAGTAATATGAGGTGTGATCAAAAACTATTTAGTACAGTAAAAGACACATTGTCATTAATCCCCATCAAAATACTCCCCCTCACTTCAAACACACTTATCCCATCTTTCTTGCAGTTCTAAAAGTCCTCTTTCGTGAGTGTCTTTAGTTGCGCTGTCATGGCGGCCTCAATGTCTTGAATCAATTTAAAATGTTTACCTTTCATGGTCATTTTGACTTTGGGGATGAACCAGAAGTTGCACATGCCAGATTTGCTGAATAAGGTGGATGAGGACACACTGAAATGTTTTTATTTGACATAAATTGCCATACCCGAAGTGGTGTATGATACGGAGCGCTGTCATAATGGAGGACGAAACTGTTTGCCCATTTCTCAGGACGTTTTCTATGCACATCATTTCATACACTCTCTAATAAGCCCTTATAATTTTCACGGTAGTTTTTCTAGGTATAAACTCAGCTTGCACACTTCCATCAAGGTCAAAAAAATTCAATTATCATCACCTCGATGTGTATCTTGATTGATATGTAGAACATCGATACAACCACAACAACACAACTAAAGATATTCATGAAAATGGACTTTCAGAACTGCTTTAGAAAGTGGCAAGAATGGTGGGATAAGTGTATTTGAAGCAAGGCAGGATATTTTGAGGGGGATTAATGGCAATGTTTCTTTTACTGTAATCATTTTTTTTCTTATTTAAACATTCACTGTATTTTTTGATCACAACTCGTACACTGAACTTATTTTGGGTTTGGTAGATCAACAGTGGCTTGCACTTGATCTCACCGCTGCCGTGACACATAACGTTAGGGTTGAGTGGTACTAAAAAACCTTGAACCGTGGGGCTTTGGTGATGGCTTTTGTTATTAACTTTCACTTTAGTACCTGTTTCACAAACAGACCAGTTTCATTAGCATTGAATGCTTGTTTTAGTAGGTAACCTTTTCCTCCATCATCGTGTTCAACTTGTCTAAGTCGGCCACGGCCACTGCATCAGCAGAACCTGCTTCACCAGAGATTTTCACATTTTTTTAAACATATTGTAACTTAAAACAATAAAGGCACCCTTGGTTAGCTACAAAAGACTTTACGTTTTTTGGCCCTCTGTTAAAGCCATGTCAACCACACTTTTTTATTCTCTCACCATGTCATTTAACCACAAACCTTGCCACTTTTTCCTTTTTCCAATTTCTTCATTGCGCCCTTGAGAGATTACTTTAGCACTTTCTGGAGTGCATTCACAAACACTTTTACAAATACTTTCCTCTTTTTTTGTAAATATAACAATCCATTAATTTATTAACACCAAACTTGTACGCTGAGAGCAGCTCCCAACATTCTGCCACAAAATTATTCTAAACTTTTATTTTCTCACTAAGCTCTCTCTGACTTTGAACAAATGGACTTCATAATGATAACACAAAAATTAATTCTGTTCAGCAAAACAATGAAAATATGCAACAAATGCACGGGGTGCTCTTTCACTCTACGACGGTTGGGTGAATAAGACCGGTGAAGTGCCTAGTATGAAATTAGCTACTTCTCAAACTTGCATTCATTGCACCTTGCATTTTTCTTCTCCACTGTATATAGTCGTGAAGCCAGCGAGTGTACAGGTAGTAAAAGTAAAAATGAGGCTACTAATACAACTGTATGAGTGCTTGAAATGTAGAAAGTTAAACTTATGAATATGAGAAAGATACAACTTTGATTCTGTGAATATTCACTATATAGGAAGCTTGCTATTCCTTTGTTGATAAAACTGATAGTTTTAACAATAAGCCCAGTGGGGATTGTGGACGCTAGAGGCGCTTTTGCCCTGCTAAACCCACCAGACATTATTAATAAAGAAGACTTTAATTATTCTCTTCAAATAAAGTGCACAAAGCACCGCACACTCCACAATTCACCAATACTCAATAATAATCAATACAATAATCAATCCTCCACTCCCAGCAGCTACGTCACACTTTTTTCCCAACTCCAGCTCTCCTTGCTGGGTTTCCCAGTCCTTTAAATAGTCCATGACCCGGAAGTGTTCCTTCTCCGGGTCAAACGCCACATCATCCTTCCTTAAGTAGCCTGGAAGTACTGCGGGCTTCCGTCCTTGTGCCTCCTAAGTACTTCCGGGATGTAATAACAGTAGGAGTCCCCAGGTTCCTTGTGAGCTCCCCCTGGCAGCACCCATGGCACCCAACAGGGCTGAGGAAACGGACTCCATGTCCCATGATGCCCTGAGGGAATTCGGGAAACCATTTCCATCCAGGGGAGCTGCCATCTAGTGTCCCGTGGGAGGTAATGTCCTAAAAAGCCTGCTCTTCCTCCTTCTTTCTGTTCAGGGACGTCCCAGCCAGACTGAAATGCCGGCCATCCATCACAGGATCTTGTCAAGAAATGCATACCACCCTGTGTTACTGTAGTAAGTTGTTGCAAACCCTAACTAATATATTCATTAACATTCTTGTTAATTATCACACCACTCTTACTGACAAGCCTGATCGTGACAGAGATATCTGTTAACAAATCTATCAAGCAAAATATTGTTTGTGAACATTAAGCAATTGTTTTGATATGGAATGAGTGAATATTGAGCACCTTCATCAGAACTAGTTTAAAAGATGTGTCAGTGGAGCCTGTGGGCATAAATTGTACCTAAAAAAGGCAGATAGAGGCACAGATTCTACTAACAAATTATATAATTTATTATAGGAGTAATTCAATGTGTGTTAAATGCACAATACATATTACATGCATGTGAACAAATGGAAACCATTTTGATAAACCAGTTTTGTTTTTACTTATTATTATATTATTTCCTAATCTTAATTGTTTTCCATTTCTTGTAACTTTACCTTTATCATCTTGTAAGGCACTTTGGGCTACACTGTTGTATGAAAATGTGCTATATAAACAAATGTTTTTTGCTGTTTAATGGAAATTGTCTGAATAAAATATTAATTACTGAAACCTCATATGCTTGGTCTTAAGAATTTGTAAGACACGTCTCAAAAAACAGAATATCTGTTCAGTATTCCTGGAGATTTTCCTTGTTTGCTGTACAGGAATATTTGGGTCACTTCACCCAATACATTCATGTTTACTGTTTCAGTATCTAGTTACTTGCTTTGTGCATATTTTTTGTCTTGAATTATATAAACATATAATTTTGTGCTCTTTTCTCTTGCAGTGTTTTTTTTTATTTATTTCTGGTTTTTTTTATTTTAAAAATGCATCAAAACTAAATATAATACACTTTTGTTACTTGGCCAGTGCTAGAAATTGGTGGATATTATAGTTGTTTTGGCATAAAGGTGTGACAGAATCTTACCATACATAACACATTTTTGATCCAAACTGTTAAATATTTTACTAAATTTTGAAAACAGATTGCTGAAGTGTTGGTAATTTATTTCACAATTAGCATTTTCATAGCTACTAATCAAAAAGCCAAACAACATAGTACAATAATTACTTTAAATGAACTTCTGTGTCAATTAGTCTTTCATTTAAATGCATTCAAATAATAAACATGCATACTGCTTACATAGGGCAACAGCAGTTTATAGATGGAGAATGGAGGCAGAACATGGCACTAACAGATCAGAATTTAAACAGGGGCTATAACCGGAAATGACTAATATTAAATAAACAATGAACAGGACATGTAGCTAGAAACAATAGAGCGGTAAATCTTAAGCAAGCAAAGGGTACATGTAATCAGACCCAAAAATCCAAGAATAGTAATTCGTAGTCTGAGGAAAGAAATAGTTGTCATAACCACTAACACAGAAACTAACCATAGGAAAGATACCAAATGTTTTTTGTTCATGAATCCAAATTTTGGGCAACCAGTAAGTGTAAGATAATGACTTTATGGTGTTGTGGTAATTAGGTCATGTGTTGCACACTCCCTGTCATCAAGCCTAGCAATGACACAGCAACTGCTAACCAAATTATCCCAGAAAGTCGGTGTCCATAAGAAACACAAAATAAAGTCATTTATATTTAACAACTGGTTAAACTACATGGAAAAAAAAACCAATTAGATTCCTTGATCTTCAAAACCCCAGGAACCATTCTTGCATTTGAATGCCAAGGAACAGCTGGAAAAAAGAATTGAAATCATACATTAAGCCTGATCATGAAAACACAGAGCAAAACTGATAAGATTGTATCTTTGTTTTATACTTTTTTTTATAAAGTTTGCAATTTTGCTCCTTGTTTATCATCTTCTTATGTTTAAAGTAACATTGCTAGTTTTCACTTTAACTCACTTGTGTGTAGATGTAGCTTTCAGGTATCACCTTAAAAATCCCTTTGTATTCCTCATACATTTCTTGTGTGGTTCCTTTTTGATTCTCCATTGGTGGTGTTGTCTATGGTCAACTCCCACACTGCGTCCGTTCTTTTGGCTTCAGCTACAGTATAGTCTCAGATGTATCTCAGCATGTTCACATCCCCTAAGCATAGAAATGTGTCATGCCAACTAGTTATTTTTGCACTTACATACATCATCAGGCCTGGCATGTTAGTGTAAACATCGTGAGCAGGTTACCTTCCAGCGCTGTGCTCTCGGGCTGAGGCTTGCTCCATTCACTCTGTATCATCACGCACCTTCACCTTTCCTCACATGGAAACTAATACTGATATTTTTGTTGTAAGGGTTGGGGGCTTGGGATGTCTCTGCCCAGGACTCACACCCAGGCTCCTTATCTGGTGCACACCTATGTTCAGACACAGAGTCAGATAAAGCAATCCTCTCTGATGTCAGACTCCATATCAGAATCAGCAAGGTCTATGCCCTACTACATTTTGAAAGCCTTCTTGGTGTTCGTGTGGCTTGGATAGATAAAATGACTTGCCATTGTGTATTTATGACTCGAAACTGTAGGAAAAACACTGCTGTGAAATTTCATGTGAGTTACTGAAATAACTGAAGGACCTGCAGTTTTCAGATTAGTCTTTTTTATTTTATGTGCAATACAATGCAAGCGATCGTAAAAGATATTTTTTCTGTGATTATTGTGTAGCCATCTTCCATCTGGAAGAGAGACAGCAATCCAGTATATAATAACCTTGTTCACGGCAGCTAGATTGAATTTGTCAAGATGAAAAGAATATGCAAATGTGGTCAAGTGCTTGCCATTGCTTATGACGATAATGGGGGATCTTTTGCGTAAAAAAAAAATACAATCTATTCAATCACATATTCAATTTAAAAACAAAAACCCATTTGGCATTGGCCATGGCACTTCTAGTGTTAAGTAAACTTATTATAAAGATTTCTTGTTTGCCAGCTTCTTTGAGCAAGAGCTTTTATGTTTCTTCTCTTCCCTTTAGTGATTCATAAGCATGACCTGTTTTATGTTTCTGGGCCAGATCTAGAAGTGTTTTCCAAGAACTTGGGCCTAGTTTTCACTTAGAAGTCTTTCTTTAAATGTGGTGGCCTGAAAATCATTACAAAAATCTAATTGTAAGCACATTGAAAACGAAAATGTGTTTGATTTCAAATAGCCTGGATCATCTTTGCTCAAACTGAAAAAAAGAAAATAACAACTCAGAGCTCAATCAATATTTAATAATGAATATACTGTAAACTTGTAAATGATTTATGCAGGTAATGATTAATGCATTGGTGGCATCCTAATGATTAAATGTTTTAAATAACACTTTGGATCAGTGTGTCACTCTTAACTGGTTCAGCATTGTCTTTGGAATTGAACTTTTTCAGAGACAATGCAAATTGAGGTCTTAATGAAAAATCTCAGACAGTGATTAGAAATTGCTTAAAAATACTGTCACTTTTTAAAATTAACGTGTCATAAAAAGTGTTCTGCAGGTTGAAGAAAGGTTATGTACTTAAACGATTTCCTAAAACTTCATAGTCCATCTTTTGCACACTTGACTATCAGAAATAATGTTTTGTGTCCATATTAAACAAGCATCTCAGAATATCTTCTCAAGAATTGTACTAAAAGTTACTAAGGTAAGAGTTACTCCTGCCCCAAAGATGACATGTGAAGTAGTTATAAAGCATCCTAGTGCCACTCCCAGTGATGAGTAGCAGTTCACGTTTAATGAAGTTGTTTTTTAACTTCCTTGGAAATCGTGATGACACTTTGTAGTTTTCTGATACTTACTCTAAGGTGTCACCACAAAGATGATAATAATAATAATATTAAAAGTAATAAGAATAATAATATGATATAGTCATATGATGACTCAGGCGCCGCCGAGAGTGGCAGCCTTTTCAGCATGTGAATTTCCCCTTGGGATTAATAAAGTATCTATCTATCTATCTATCTATCTATCTATCTATCTATCTATCTATCTATCTATCTATCTATCTATCTATCTATCTATCTATCTATCTATCTATCTATCTATCTATCTAATAATAATAAAATAGTACGAGAAGAAGAAAAATAAGGAAAACTTACTAAGGTGGGATATTGCACTAAGCAGCACATAATTATTGCCACTTCGCAACAACATTAAGAATAATACTGTAATGATAACAATAACTGAGATGGAAAGGCCGAGACACACACACTGAATGAGAATAAAGCTCGATAACGGCCATGTTTAATGAATAATCCACAGCTGTACATTCAGAAAAATCTCCTTCCTTTTGCTATGCCTTGTAAAGTAACAGCCAAAAACTCTAAAAACTAGCTCTTCTTGCACTGTTTTTAAAGTCATGTTTACTCTTCCAGTGTTCCAGATCATCTTCCACTGTGGTGTGCCATTCCAATCTCTACACTCCCCTCTTCTCTTCTACAAGACCCTAGTTACCCAATGCCCCAGAAGCCTCCACTTACCTTCTTGAACCTTCCCGAGTTTGTAAAGTGTAATGTGAATATTCCAGGGGTTTGTGTAATCCAGTGCTCAGCATACCTGTGTGACATTCTGCTATCAATCACTCATCCAGAACCACCTATCTTCAGGGTAAAGTGCTAGCTACTCGAGTACAGATTGCATCCTTATGATGTAAGTAACCTAACTTTGTAATCTTTACTTGTTTATAAAAAGACCTGAACTTGCAGTGGGGTGTGTGCATTCTTGTGACAGTGTGCTGCATACCCTCTTTGAAGAGAATAAATGGTATATGCTTTAAGCTTCCTCCTGCCTGATTTCTCTTAGAGGTTTGGGTCACCCTAGGGGTGCCGGGCATTATGTCTACAATGAACACCTGTGTGTGCTTGCAATTCACATATGCATGCTCATCCACACTTGGGGCAATAGCCCTTATGTGTGTGATGATTTGTATGTCCTGCTTGCTTTAACATTACATGACATGGAGTAGCAGTAAATTATATATATATCTGTGTATTACCTCACACATTTTGCAGGCGTTCAAAGTTTGGTGAAATGATTTGGTGAAATGGTTGGTTGTGACATACCCAAATCATTGCTATTGCAAAGCTGCACTTTCCCTGTGGCCTAAAAAAGTCACATTACCAACGCTTTTAATGTTGCTGACAGCACATGGCTTCTCCACTTAGATGTAGAGATCAGGTGACATATAAGATCTGTGAGGAATATTGCTCCATCTCTGTCCAAACAATACCTTTTTATGAGTTCTTTGTTGTCCAGCATTTCCAAGACATCCCACTTTTAATGGAATATGTGTGCCGATTTTGGCCTAAACATCATCTTCTGGCAGCTCCTAGTAAGTTAGGACAACTCACAAGCTTAAGTAAATCCAGGAAAAGTTACGAGTAGATTCCTAAATATGATAAATGCTTTTACTCCTACACCAAAGAGCAGGAGCCAATTTGCATCACTCTGGAAATTTTGGGCCAGTTAGGAACTTTTTCCTTCTCTGAGACGCTTTATGCAGGTATTGGGGGTTTTATTCACTTTTACAGTATTCTACAAACAACAGCCTGTGTCTTTGAATATTTGTAAATGCAAGCATAGATGTGATTATGTTATCCTATAACACGGGACCATTGGAATGCTGGTGATATTCTGTGCCTCAGTATCATCAATGTTTCATAAAAAATATTCACAGTAGCATAATAAATGTAGCTGTAATTGCTTATTTATCCTATAAAACTAATGAAATAATTTACATTTTACTTGTTGCTTTGTAGAGGATTTTCCCTTCTCGTTCTCTCCCATTACTTAACATCTTGGCAATTTTTTAAACTGTGGTAACTGAAGAATGAATTTTACAGTTTGCTGCTGAGGAGAGTATTGCCTCCTCATAGCAGACTGCATATAAATTCTGTCTTTTGCCAAAGATCAACATGTCTGCAACTTGAAGTCACTCCCTGAAGACTCCTCTACCTTGAAAGTATTTAAATTTTCATGATTTCACATTGAAAGGCCAGCTGGAAAAAGCTCTAAAAGTTCTATTTTAATGGCAACAAAACCCTCCTCTGATTTCCTCATGTTAAAAACAGAAATATTTTCTTCACAGTTGTTGAAGCTTAAGTAGTTAACTTCTCATATAAACTTTCCTAAATCTTGCTCAATGTTCTGTGCCTTGATGAACTGTGACCTCCTTGTAAGATCCAATTTTTTTTTATTTGATTGTCACATTCAAAAGCAAATATGGCTCTTTTTTTCTTAGGTTCTCTGGGCTATCCCATCAAATCTCTGGGAGTATTACAGACTCGTTAGGCCACAGAAGCAGTCAGTCATGACTGAAGCTAACTCAACAAAACAGAGGAAGATGGGGGCCACACATTGAATTCAGAGTTTGGGGATATCACTGCTGTATCACCTCTCCTCAATGTAGTCATCAAAATTAGAGAACAAATTACAATTTTTTAATTTACAAATTCACTACTTATTTGAATCAAATGTTATCCCCAAATTAATAGAAGAGATATATTATAGTCCTATTTCATTAGTGAAAACTATCCCACATCACAAAATAAATGATTTGAATAAGATAACTGAAGGTCAGTGATCAAAATTAGAGAATGAGTTGTACTAGTTACCAGCTGGTTCTAATCTTGTCTTGAAATATGAGGTAACAACAACTGATTAATCAACATTGGTAGGCATTTTAGTGAGCTGCTCTAGGGTAACTGAAACACTGTAATGTCAAGTTGTTAGATGAAGGCTGATGGGATGATCCTGTTAGCCATATGAAAAAAGCAGAATTTCTGGAATTTTGAAGCTGTACAAAGAAACAAAGTCATTGAAGTCCCCCAAAAAGGCTGGTCACCCACATAAGATGAGTGCATAAGAAAATAGGATGATACGGAGACTCTCAGTGGGGGAACTAGTTCAACACCGCAGCTGGAATTGCTTGCCTTTTCAGTGCTGAACAGGGCAAGAATTTGTCTCGACATACAGTGTCTTGTCATCTGAAAGAATAGAGACTTAAGGCCCTCTCTGCAGTGACTAAGCCTCTCTCCAGTAAGAAATATAAAAAGGTAGACTGGCCTTTGCTGAGGTGCCTGTTGTGTGGACTGAGAAGAACTGGTCCAAAGTTCATTTCAGTGATGAAAGCAAGTTTAATTTAGTTGGTTCAGATGGGAACTATGTTTGGCTTCAAACTGTGTGTGAAGTGTGTGAAGAAGCCAGTAAAGCTTGGAGGAGGAAGGGTCATGGTGTGGGGGAAGTTCTCTGCAGCAGGAGTTCTCAGTTCTTAGCAGCACGCCTCTCATACAGCTTCATGGCAAGGTGAATGGTAATATGTATCAGAACCTCCTTGAGCAATGTACAGTTCCATCCCTGCAATTGTTACATATGCATAATAGAACTTCCTATTTTACATTACAGCGTATTAACCATGGTAAAAAAATAGTAAAACGTAATAAATTGAAAGAAAATTATGTTTCATGTTGCGTTAGAGGTATTCGTTGCATTATACATTTTCGTTCTGTTTGGCTTTGAAATTAACACGCAAATACTTTTTAAACTTACACTTTTACTTTAAAACTTCAGTAAAAACTGTTTTTTGAATTACCTTTTCATTAATATCACATTGAATTTTGACTCCGTGTTTGGACTTACATCGTGACAACACAACGTATAACTGCCCGTGAGTGAATATCGTTTCTTTCTCTCTAATAAATAAACCGACTTTTTCGAATGTTTGTCCCTGTGATTTGTTAATTGTCATAGCAAAAGCTATTCTAACAGGAAACTGTAAACATTTTAATACGAATGGTATATCAAGATCTCCTTTAGTGTCTAATGTTATCCGCGGAAGATGTACTACATTACCTTTCTTGTTGCCTGTTAAAATTTATATGTCATTGCTGTGTAACCGATCGACAATTTTCACATTAATTCATTTGACTTCATGGTTTCTCGGTGCTAGGATTGCCCGTGTACTCATTTCTTCTGTTGATAACCCTTCGGGATGAAATTCATCAGTAAGATTTGGACATAATAAGTCTTTTTTTATTGGGAACTTAAAGTGAGGAAAACATAAAAATTTATAAGAGTTGAGAGTGTAGGAACTGTGTCTGACAAAAGCACTCACATGAATGAGAGGTGAGAGGACCGTGGGCATGGTTGAAAATGGTTGAGAGGAGGGCGGGACTTGAAAAAATCTCTTGGCAAAAGTCACGCCTTGCTGGACTTGACAAAATCTCTTGGAAAAAATCTCATATCAAGATTTTCTTTTATATTAGAGAGATTTTGTTATCTGTGCAAAACACAATAAAACAACCCAATCAAATGAGAATAACATGCAAAATACAATGATGTGTTCTGAAGAGAGCTATAAAATGGTTCCTAATAAAGGATAAAACAACATATAAAATAAAAAATGTTTCAACACAGGACTGACACGTTTACTTTTGAATCAGATTAATGTGTTCTTCCCAACTTCTAAAAAATTCTGGATAAAGTCTCATAAGAAAAATGCGTTGTTTTTTTTCCAATTTAAGATATTATACAATATTGGTTTCCACTGAGTTATAGAAGGTGGAGTGGGTGTCTTACTGTTAAGCAAAACAACTCTATGTGGAAGTGGTGTGATATACGATATTACAATTGATTTGTCATTACGCACTTTTATCTCATCTATCCATCCATCCATTTTCCAACCCGCTGAATCCGAACACAGGGTCACGGAGGTCTGCTGGAGCCAATCCCAGCCAACAAAGCAGGAACCAATCCTGGGCAAGGTGCCAGCCCACCACAGGACACCCACACACCAAGCATAGACTAGGGCCAATTTAGAATCGCCAATCCACCTAACCTGCATGTCTTTGGACTGTGGGAGGAAACCGGAGCGCCCGGAGGAAACCCACGCAGACACGGGGAGAACATGCAAACTCCACGCAGGGAGGACCCGGGAAGCGAACCCAGGTCCCCAGGTCTCCCAACTGCAAGGCAGCAGCGCTACCCACTGCGCCACCGTGCCGCCTTTATCTCATCTAGTATAACTCCAAATATCGCAGTTAATGTGCAATTCTAAATACAAGACAATCAGAGAGATATTTTTGTCCAAAATATTTTAAGTGTAGGGCATTCCCAAAACATTACACTTTGTGAGGCAGGTGCTTAATGACATTGGTCACAGGTTGGATTTGGCCTTGAGAACATTTCAGATGAGATATCTGTAAAGGATGAGGAATTTTTAGATGAATTACAGCATGCTTGGCACATATTGAACTAGAATTAATTTTATAAAATGCTCAAATCCATTCCTTTTCTGAAATTTTAATTAAGATATCCTTTCTAAGTTTCTTGAAATGTTTTGATATATTCTGGAGATTGTTTCAGAATCTTAACCAAAACTACCCAGCATCACTTCAGGAAAGGATATAAGTGAAAGATGAGGGAAGCTGGGTAGGATGCTTTAACAAAGTTTCAATTTGTATTTCTATATAGAAGACAACTGGGATAGGTGGATTAGCGATTCTAAACTGACCAAAGTGTATGTGCATGTGTGTGGTTGTGTATTTGTGTATGTGATCACCCTGTGAAGTACTGCTGTGTTAGATTTCTGCTTCCCTGAGACCCTACTCTGGATAAGCAGGTTAAGAAAATGGATATAGAAGAAAATATTTTGCTGGAAAAATAAATTTAGAGCATAAGAGTTCCAAAGATGCAAATACATTATTAATATATAGATCTCCAAATGTCATAATTAGTATAACTATCTACAGACTGAATACTGCAAAGGATAAAAAATTCCAAAACAGGTAATTATCTTGTATAAGAGCAGCAAGTAAGAGCTTCTCTGCCTTAAAATGTGGCCTACATTGCTTCCATATCCACCTTAACAAAGGTGTCTGTGTATCTGTGTGTTCATCTGTTTGTTATGTCTCTGTCATACCAACAGATACCACACCACAAACATTAACTCTGTTTTTATGAATCCCATACCAAATTGAATATAACAGAGACATATGCATTACATTTGTTGTTCCAACAAATGGCACATCACAAACATTTGCAGTAATACATTTGATTATTAAAAATGATTTTTTATGCACAATTTTTTGGAATGACAAATGCAATGCATTTTGTTACTATATGTATTACCAAATACATTTCAATGGATGGTGCACTGCAAACGTTAACACTGCGGTGTGCGTTGGTTACTTATATTTCAACCCATCGTAGACAGGAGCCACAGCTAGTCTTTAGTAAATGATAAACCATTGAGTGGCTGGTAAATGGACGAAATATAGTAGTAACTGAAGCACAGAGCAAAGCAAAATAAATTTAAGCCAGGATTTATGTTGTATGGTTAACCAAGCCAGTAGAGTTTCTTGGACCTCTGCTAAGTTCCTGTATTTAACGGTTCACATATATGCAGCACACTAATAGATCTGAAAGTTAGCAGTGCCATGACTCCTTCAGCTTTAGATCACCATAGAGCCACCTTTTTAATGCATGGCCTTTTTGACTTTCAGATAAGTGATTGAGTGAGTTTTTAAAATTTATTTTGTTCGTATTATTTAAAGAAAACAGTAACCCATATATGATTCCATCATGTCAGACTTAACAAACCATAATGTTACAAGTGAGTTGAACTTCTTGAAGTTGAATTTGTTGAGAAATATAGCTTTGTTGTGAAAAAATATAGCCGCTTTGGGAACATATTCATTTTAACAATATTGATTCTGCATGTTATCACTGAGGGGGAACCATCTATTAACATCTTGTGTGATGTTTTCAACCATGTTACCAAAATTATGTTTAAAGAGATCTTTCTTTTCTTGTACGAATGTGATTAGTCTGCTTAAGAGAACAATTCGCTTTTTTAGTTATTAGTGAGTGGCTGACATGAAATAAAATACTTTTCTTGGCTTTTTCTTTTTTTTAATTTAAAAAGTAGTTTTAATTAGTTCTTCAAAACAACAAAAATAATACCAAAAACATTATTTTAGGTGTAAGCAGATGATGAAGCTCTTGAGATGACACTGCTGTTTAAGTATAAATTTACGTTATAACTATTAATTAGTAGTAGTAGTAGTATTAGCAGTAGTAGTCATTTTTTAAGCCTGGAGGTCTAACAAATAAACAGAATTAGAAAACAGTAACTAAGCAAGTGCAAGTGGTCAACTTATTCTAATGCACAATACTTGTAGACTTCTCACAATGTTTTTGTTCACTAAAGGTTGGGCCTATGAGGTAAATTTTACATGTGCAGGCTACTTATAAAAATAGTCTGGTAATCAATGCTTTTCTCAGATAATGAAGAACAGATAAACCATCTGCACTTACCCTGATGATAAGGGGAATGCACTCTACCTGAACATTACCTATTTGTGTGCGCTATCTCTTTTAAACAGAGTGGTTTCTCATTGTCAGTGGGGCTTTGAAAATGCAGCTTTTTCCGGTATTTGTTTCAGGGACCAATCAACTAAGACATTGTGCATTGCTTTGAAAATTACACTTTGTACTGTTGTCTTGTAGAGAATAAAACTAGGATGGCTTCAATCACTGCCGCTGTATGCTGCATTTCAATGCCATCCACGAAGAGAGATTTCGTGGAGCAAGCCTTTCTCTACAGAAGTCGCTTTGTTTTATGCAGCCTGTACCTTCTCGTAATGTTTCTACTCCTTTGAACTTTGGAATTGCACTTAAGGCCAGTCAAGCTATATGAGAACTTTCTTTTCAAGTGTCTCTTTGATTCACTTTGTGTTTGCAACTAAGCATCATACGGTAAATATAACAACCAACCAATCTCAGTCACTCAGTCATTAATTAGACCTTATCAATGTAGAAGCTCACAGGGACACATTTTCAGTACAAAAATAGGCAGTGGTCATAGAAGTAGGAATAATTGTGGTGGTATTACCACATGTACTGAGTATAATAAAAATCTTACTTGTATTTCCAATCACAATGCAATATGTTGCCACTCTGTAGTGCAATGAGCTAAAATATGCCACTTCATGTTATTATATATAAAACACAAATCAATTTACCTGAGATACAGTTGGCAGGTCAGGTCATAATCATTTGATAATATTGTAAATACATTCTCTCAGGCCTGGTGTTCTTCTGTATATTGAAAGGCCGCCTGTCTCCAATATTTGAAACTGTAAGCAAGTGTATTGCTCAGGTTATTTTCTATCAGCAGGATGGTGCAGGTAATAACAAGGGGGCTTCACTCCCTGCTCGCTTCGCTCGCCTACCCCCGGCGTTTTGAACCCGTGCCCGCTGGGCAGCCGTAGTTTCAGACGCGCATTGTAGGAGCTTGCGTTGTTTTGAACCCGTGCTTGCCCTGCTTCTGCGGTTTGAGACGCGCGTTGTAGGCGTATATCCGTCACTCGAGCTCGTTCAGTTTGAATTCATGCCTGCTTTGCCTCCGCAATTTCAGACGGTGGGTCGCGTTCGGCGTTTTGTACGATCCCAAGCAGCACATTATTCCTAATTTCACTCCGCAGTAGTGCCACGCACAATATGGCGGTGACGCCTGCGCCTTCACTACGCAGTAGTGCCACTCACAATATGGCGGCAATGCCTGCGCCTTCCGTATTATGTCGGGTGTTACCATGCTGTGTAGGCGCCTTTGCCTTTCGTACTTTCCCGCGCCTTCTGACGCGCGATGTAGGCGTCTACACCTTCCGGGTCTGCCTCCGCTGTGTGGTGTGGATGTTTAACTGTCGTTTTTTCAGCCTTTATATTCTGTATCTCGCTGTGCATGTGTTTTGTGCCTAGGTTTTTTTGAAGCTGTTGCATTCCAGTTTTCATCATCTGTAACCTGCTCTCCATGTGTTTGGCCCCGTTCTTTAACCTCTTTATGACGTTTTACTTTGTTTCCTACTCTGTCTTTTATTTCTGACCTCGCTTTATCCTGCTTGCAGCATGTCAGACGGTTCGTAGTCTCTCCCGTTTCGCTCTGGGGTGGAGGGGCTTTGTGCGGCGCCTGCGCACTATGTCTCCTGCGTCCATGGGCAGGTCCCTGCGTCCATATCCGGTTTACCATTCTCGGTTAGTAATATGGATACTACTGCCTCAAAGTCCCAGGGACCTTGGTTAAAATTCTAGCCTGGTCACTGTCTGCTTAGATTCTGTGTATTTGTCTCATAACTTCCTCAGTTTTGCAGCATTACTTGAGTTTCTTCTCACTTTCTGAGGGAGTGCATGTTAGGTTAACTGGTAAGTAAACTGCATCCGCTTAAAATGGACTCTTGGCTTAACTGTGGTTGCCCATGCCATGAATCCTATGCACAGCATACAGTATCCTAAAACCTCTAAGAGAAAAATTACATTCCAATAATGAACACATGCATTTTTCACTAATATTTCAATAATAATTAATGATTTTGTATCTCTTTATTTTAAATTTTTATTACTTTCACATATTAGACATGTGACAATAAGAGAGTCCAGACATCATAAAAAAGGTTTGGGGCTGCCACCCGTATAATATCCCTGGCTGCAAAAGGCTTTTAAAGGTACAGAGATGTTCGCAAGACTGAATCCAAAACAGAACTGATTCATTGTACGTAAGATGGCGGTTTTAAAGGCCCGTATAGGAAGTGACGGCATCAAAGAGGCCGAAACTGGAAGTGACATCATCTGGACCAGAAGTGACGTCATCAAAGGGCCCCAGAAACGGAAGTGACGTCTTCAGAGCTGCCGGAACCTGGCAGGTTTTCCTAGGAAAGGTCTGCAGGGAACTGAGAAAGATGGTCAGTGCAGCCCACCGCCCCCTGGTCGGATGTGGTATTACAATTATTTAAGCCCTTTAACTGCCTCCTTTCCGCACGTGTGTGACAGACAACTTTCAAAGTAAACAATTGATGTGTTTTAGTCGTCCCTATATATAGCTCCTAAACAACTGAAAAGCAGGCACATCCATTCCATCCATGCATCTATTATGAAAACTGCTTGATCAGTTTTAGGGCTGTAAGGGTTGGAACCTATCCTGGAAGCACTGAGTGCAGGGCAGGAAGAAACTGTGGCAGGTCACACTCACTCATGTCCAGCTTATTCAGAATCATCAGTCATCCTCATGCAGACACAGAGAGAGCATATAAACTCCATATTGCCATGTCCATTTTTTGTCAAAAATCAGAAGCTAGATTGATCAAAAAATCAAGAGGCAGAGATTTTTAATGACTGTCAAAAGAGTAATCAGATGATTATAGGGGTCTTTACAGGACAGAGCTTAGTAAACAAAATCAGAGCATATTCCTGACCCCGAAGCTAACTGCACAGATGTGTTTGAAGTAACACAATGGCTGGGTGTAAAGACCTATTGGACTTGCAGTAGGTGAAAAGGGAAAGGGAGTATGTCCAGAGACAGAGATTTGGGAGGTGAGTGGGTGAGTGTTCAGTGTTTTTAGTGTGGTATTTTGAATGGGGGGATCCTGCTTTTTTAAATTGTGATTTGTCTAAATACTAAACCAGGTGACGGAGATGAAAGTGATAACTGAACTGCGATAAAAGGACAATATGAGATTGAAGGTGACTTTGAATAGTATGAAAGAGAAATAAGCATTGATTACTTTTTAGAAGACATTTTTATATCTATATTCCAAGTGTAGATTATCCATCCATCCATTTTCCAACCCGCTGAATCTGAACACAGGGTCACGGGGGACTGCTGGAGCCAATCCCAGTCA
Organism: Erpetoichthys calabaricus; assembly: GCF_900747795.2. Classification (NCBI taxonomy): domain Eukaryota; kingdom Metazoa; phylum Chordata; class Cladistia; order Polypteriformes; family Polypteridae; genus Erpetoichthys; species Erpetoichthys calabaricus. The sequence goes on from NC_041395.2 coordinate 69,327,754, forward strand.
ACACAGGGCACAAGGCAGGAACCAATCCCGGGCAGGGTGCCAACCCACCGCAGGACACACACAAACACACCCACATACCAAGCACACACTAGGGCCAATTTAGAATCGCCAATCCACCTAACCAGCATGTCTTTGGACTGTGGGAGGAAACCGGAGTGCCCGGAGGAAACCCACGCAGACACGGGGAGAACATGCAAACTCCATGCAGGGAGGACCCGGGAAGCGAACCCGGGTCCCCAGGTCTCCCAACTGCAAGGCAGCAGCACTACCCACTGCGCCACCGTGCCGCCCAGTGTAGATTATGATCAGTGTAAATTCTTATATATTTATTTTCACTCATTATTTCTACCTGTTCACCTGGAACAGTAAGGGATGAACAAACCGATATGTGTCTCCTAAAGTCAAATATCAAATCTCATTATGTGTACAGTACTTGATAGTTGTTTATTTTGATGAGTAGAAAAAACATGACTTTTAAAATAGGTGAGAGATAATCCATTCATTTATCAACCTTCAAACACTGTTAATCCAAAATAGCTTCAATTGGGCTGGTGCCTGCTAAAGGTTAATTCTATGCAAAGAAAAATTAAAAAGAGAGTGAGAAAAAAACAACAACATTTTACAGGTTGTTCCCTTACCAGGCTCAACTGTTCAAATGTGTTGTTTCTTCCTTTTAATGTTTTCAGCTAGAATTAACCTTACTATTTTTTCATTTTGCAGGTGTGTGTCTGTTTTGTCTGTTGTTGCTCTCCCCTGACATTTAAGATGGCATCTTCTCTAGATTTAAACAGCACTTGATTTTTTTTTTTGGCAAAGGACAAAATTAGCTGTGGAAAGCTGGCCTCTTTTGGGCTAGCTAGTTAGAATTCCTTTACTATGCAAGAATGACTTTTTCTTCAAGTATTTGTGATTTAGCCGAGTCTTTCGGCCTAAGTAAACATTTGAATAATACAGCGTTGCAGTCCTTTTCAAGCCTGAAAGCAGCTCCCTGTGCAGCAGCAGCAGGATAAATATAACTGTAGAGGTTCTGTAAACATTTTCTACTCACTTTTCGCATCATGCACTTTCCCACCCTTGGCTTGCATTCGATTAATTGTAGGCATTGACACACAACAATGCATAAATCTAAATATAATGTATTAATGGGTAGCTGTACATTTATTTGTTTTCTCTTATTCATTTAGCAGTTTCCATTTGGATGAACTGTTCTTTTGAAGCTTGACTACATTCTTTAAGCAATGCCACTGGCAAAGTGTTTTTAGATTATTCACATCCTCTTGCCTTGCTTATAGAATATTGCCACTCCAGGAAAAGGTAAATGTGGTAAAATCACTCAAGTCTTGAACCAACAACACCAACAACACCAATATTTATTTCTATAGCAGATTTTCGTACAAAGAATGTAGCTCAATGTACTTTCAAGATGTCAAAGAAAAACTGCAAGAAAAAAACAAAACAATTTAGGGATAGGTAAGAATAAGAATGAATAAATGACATACCGAAAATTGTAGAAAATTATTCTATTCTCATTTACATCATACAGATATACAAGTAATAGAAAAAGCCCTTATATACAGTATTGTTTTTTAAGTATCTAAAAGTGAGTCCAATGGACTTAGGAGGTGAAATCTGCAGGATTTCCAAGGCCAAGAGACTGACCAGTATTCTATGGGTATTCTATGGAACATAAATGTACTCAAGTCATTCCTGATTTTTTTCACCCTTCACCTTAGAGGATTTGACAAAGTGGGTCTCGTGGACAGTTGGAGTATCTGCTTTTATTTCAGCACTACAGGTGACTGCACAGGACTTTGATCAGGTGGAAAAACCAGAAAAGAAAGCAGAAAAAAATAGAGATTAATAATGACTTCAAATCTATGTAGAATATGACAATTCTATGGCTAAAAAACTATCAGAAGTAGAACTAAAATGGAGCTATGGAAAAGCCAACTATAAAAAGTAGTTGTTAGGAGTTTTCTTTTATACTCCACATTATTAACCTGGCATGTCTTTATAGATAAAGTATTCAATATTTTTGGTACATAACAGCAAAAGGCCACATCACAGTTTGTTGTTACTTAGCTCTAGGAAAAATAAGCAGGTCACTATTAGAAGATCTAAAGTTACGACTTCAAGTGCAGGGAGATAGGTGCTCCAAAATACAGAAAAGGCAAGATTATTTAAAGCTTTATATACCATTAGCAGTATGTTTTAGTCAACACGGCGCTAAATCTGGTGAGATGTGCTCAGATTTCCTTTTCTTGCTGCTGCATTCTGGACTAACCGCAACTGACTGATGCCATTCTTAGGTGGTTTGGTTAGGTAGGATTGCATTACGGTAATCTAAATGGCTAAAAACAAAAGCGTGAATTAATTTCTTAGCATTTTTCAATGTTATAAGAGTTCTAACTTTTGCGATGTTCCTTAAACGGAAAAATGCAGTCCGAGTAAGCTGGTTAATCTGCAATTTAAAGTTTATTTCCGACTCCATGATTACATCTAAATTTTTTACTACCAACTTGACCTTTAATGCTAAGGGATAAAGTGTATTTTTTAAGACACTGATTACTTCCATTTTTGCCAGCAACTTTGCTTATTTAGCTTAAGTAAATTACCACTAATGCTTTGTTCTAAAACCTGAATTAAAGTTATCAAGAATAGAATGTTTTTTTTATGTAATCACCTAACTGCTGAAAAACTGCAATTAAAGAGAGCAACTAAAATGTTGTTCTCAGGTACATAGTCTTTATTTAGAATCTTTCTTTCCATACCTAAAGATATGAAGCCTGACAATCAGCAGGAGCCTGATAATAGCGATAAGTAGTAGTCAACCGCTGACAGTGGCAGCGCCTGTATGTTATCGTTGCAAACAGTTTATAAATCAAAGCTGAATTTTGTACTTAGAAGTGAATTGCATAACTGATGAATTACACTGGAAAGCTATTTGTATGAAAAGTTTCTGAAAACTTGTTTATGATTATAAAATTACATACAAATATAATTTCAGATTGACTTTATCATGTAGGAATATGGAGAAAAATGAAGTTAACTTTAATTGAGTTTACTGTGTTTAATTGCTTAATGATATTGACACATTGCTACAAATGTTTCAGTGTCCAATAATAGTTGGTCAACATTGATGGATTCCATATGCCCTGATTTTCCATTTTTGCAATGTCTTGGTGAAACCTTTCACTGTGTTCATCACTGACCTCACTGAGATTAGAAGGGAAAAAGTCCAAGTACGAATGCAGAAGGTTAATTTTTTGCAACATGTCACAGCACATAGTTCTGTATGCTTGAAGCATGTGGTCAGTTGGACGTATTTCGGTGCTCTGTAGCTGACAAGAAATGTCACAACAAAATCCTTGAATGCCTTCCTTGATTTCCTCTGGCCCTACTAGCAGATCTTCAGACTGCTTGCTCATGTTGGTGGGTCTAATTTGTGGACCACTAGGAATAACTTCCTTTATCTTGGCCTTTGTTATTCATGGTAACATCTGTGTTAAATATCTAAATCCTTCACCTTTTTTGTTTATCACTTTCATGAATTTTTTTATCACTCTAAATTTTGTATGACAAGGAGGCAAAAATATCTTTGCTTTGTCGACAAGTGGTTTATGTGCCATACTTTTCTGCCCTGTAGCCAAATGCTTACAGAGGAGCCAGTTCTTTTTAACGTAATGAGACTCCTTAGCGTGGCTGTCACATTCACAGATGAAACAACAGAGCTTGGTATATCTGAGTTCTAGTTATAGTTGTTGTACTGTGATGTATGCTTATTATATGAGAGGAAATCACAAAAATATGCAATTACAATAAAACAGTACATGATGGGAAATTTTAAAGGGGATTTTTGTGATCACCAGGCTAAAATCCTAATGGTACACTCTTTGCTGTCCACTGTTATTTAATTATTCAATCAATGGATTCAAAGTACATCTGCAGTACAAATCTGTGGTGTATTTGTAGCTTTCATTCGCTCCTAAACTTACCTTTATTATATTTTTTTTACAATGGCCCATAATATTAGATACTGACATAAAGCACTGGGGATGAGCTTCTCATATGTAGACCACCTGTGCCTGTTCATTAGAATGTTTCTTTTCATCCAAAAAACACCTCTAAACATGCCTAGCTAGGATATATAAACTTTAATTTCTATTGATTATTGCTTGCTATGAGACTGGAAGTCTCATTGCAGAAATTTATTTTTATGCTTCTAATTTTTAAACTTCATCTTGAATAGACAGACAAAGTGCTATTTGCAATAAATGTCACTTTCACGATCATCAGTTTTGATGATGCTGGAGTGTCTTTGTGCAATTCAGCCAGGCTTCAGCCAGGCTTCCCTAATACTCATGGGTTCAGAGAACATAGCAGATATTGGGGATACCTGACTTATCTGACCATACAGTGGCCACGGAGAACAAAGTATCAGAGTTCTGTCAGGCTTCTAAATGGATAAATACAGTGATTCCATGGCATTGATGTTGTCCTTTTATACGTTACATGGGACAGGCAAGGCCAAAAACATTACATTTACATGTATTTGCTTAGCTGACACTTTTATCTAAAGAGATCAAGCAGACATCAGTCTGGGGGACTGTTTTGGAACAAGTGTTACAGGACAAGAGTACAAAAGCAGTCATCACAAGTGAAGAGCTTTAAACCAAACAAAACACAAAACTAGATCATACTTCATTAGTTACAAGAACATATCAAAGCATTCATCAATTAGAAAGAAGCTCAAAAAACAAGAGAGCCTTCAAATGCAGTAAGGGTGTCAGATTTTTTAAATAATGATTGGGATTGAGGGGTGTGGGATGCCTGAGACCACCAAATGGAGGAAAACACTAGTGGACTTTCTGGCAGTGTTCATGACCCCAGACATGATTCTGGAGATTACCCTGGATGTGTCATAAAGCTGTCATTTGCCCATTTGGCCACTGAGTTTGGAAGTCAGAGGTATTTTGTGGTAAAAACTGGACCAAGCAGAGAAGTACTGCTGCAGGGGAGACAGACAGAGAGAAACAAGAAGTGTTTGGGAGAACACCAGAAGAACTTTTTGGTGGTAATGGCATCATTTATCTGTTCAGTCAAGTATGACTCTCCTCCACTCTATGGATCAATGTTCTCCATCTCTTCCAACATCTCATGGGTTCTTTCAGTTCTGCTATGTTCAGTCCAGTATCTTTCTTGATAGTATGTAACCAGTGAGTTCTTTGGTGGCCTCTTCCTCTTTTGCCACTGACCACTAACCAAGCATGACGTCCTTCTCAAACGACTTGCTTCACATGATGTGACCAATGTAGGAGAGCTTTTGCTTTGTTATCTTGTCCTCCATGGAGAATTTTGGTTATATCCATTATAGAACTGCTAGGTTCATTATTCTAGATGTCCAGGGAATGTGTAGCAGATGTCTCCAACACCAGAGCTCAAATGCATCGGTCCTTTGCCTGTATGCCTTTCTCAACATCCAGGTTTCGCAGCTATGAGTTGCTACTGGGAAATTGATTGCAATGACCAATCTATATTTAGTTGCCAGGATGATGTCTTTGTTCTTCCATATGTTATTCATACCAACCATCGCATTTCTTCCAAGTGCCAGCTGTCTCTTGATCTCAGGGGTTCAGTTGTAATCACAATCTATTTTAGAGCCAAGAAAGATGAAATCTTCAACCACTTCAATTTCTTCATTGTTGATATTGATGTTCACATTTTTTTCTATTGTCTTGATCTGTGTCTTCTTGATATTCAGGTGCAGTCTGTTTTAAATAGTATTCAAGTGTTCAATGTACCCACAGCCCTGAGTACAATGGGATTTTGAACCAGTACAGTGATGCCCAGAGAAGCAGCAGTGTTTTTGCTTTTTGTGCATTGATAACATTGTTTTCTTCCTTAATTATTACTCCCTTGTGTTTTGGTGTTAAATAAATAATTATTTTTGATAAACTTTCCTGGTTGTTTTGTTCTGGAGCAGGATAGCAAACAGTGATGCCCTGTCACAATTTTCTGTTAATTTAGGAATCCAAATGTTTTCATTTCAAACCATCCAAAATCCCTGGCCAGGATTCTAATTGTGAGGGATGTTGCCAGCCACCTGCATCGCTGGCTCATATATTTTTCAGAATATCCTCTGCTCAGATGTTATTGGAATAAGTAACAAAAAAAAAACAATAAATAAACAGGAATAATTGCTTTAAAGGAAAGTCACAAATGACCAAAATTCTCATGCAAACAAAGCAAAATTATGCAAAACATCATAAATATGCTGCCAGACTATCCAATAAAGGCCATCGCACATGACAGTTATCTGTTTTCTGTTTTTAGGGCCCTTTAATTAAGAAAAAATATCTGCCTTGAATTTGCATGCCAGCTCACACCCACCTCACATTAGGTTTGAGCACAGAAGCTGTGTTATTTCAAAAGCCCAGTATAACCAGGTAAATTGTGGGTTAGACAAATGGTAGAAAGAAAAAAAAACAAAAAATAATGATAAATACATACAAAGATTGATGGCTGGTTTCAGTCTCCAATCTGTCAGGTGGCAATAAATTGTAGCTGACAGAGAGGAATTCTATTTAAAGGTGGGCAGTGCAGAAGCTGCCTTTGAGACCTGACACTTCAAGGGATACACCGTAGCTAGTTTGGTCACACAGTACCAAAAAAGGGCATCCCTAATCCCCAGCGATCCTCGGGCTTGGCAGGATGTGACCCCAGCATGGGATTTAAAGTAGCTTCACATGAGAGGTTAAGTTAGTTTAGAGTCAGGAAATGGGTTGGGATTAAAAGCTCACCAACCAAAGAAAAGATGAAGAGAGAAATGGAAACAAGTGAATGGAAAAGTGAAAAGGTGGGGAAGTATAATGGAGTGCAATGCATGGTAAAATTGCATGGGAGGGACATGTCCTAATGTATTATTAATTTAATACAAATTTAATATATATACATTTTTACAGTAATAATATATAAATAAACATTAAACATAGGACAAATAGGAGCAATAAATTCAGCCACATTACATTTAATACCATTAATGCATATATATAGTACATACTGTACTGTTCATTCTCAAACTTGCTTAGTGCAGTTCAGTGGACAATTCAGACTTTCTTAGAAATCCATCTAGATAGATAGATAGATAGATAGATAGATAGATAGATAGATAGATAGATAGATAGATAATATTTGTTTTGTGGAATTTGAGAAATGTAAATAAAAATAAAAATCAATTCATTATTAGATGAACTGATGGAGACTCAAAAACGGTTTTGAACCATACCTTAGCAGTTATTACAGATTTTGTCATTTGGTTTTTCTTTATAATTATTTCTACATATAGATATCCACATTATACTCTTTATCTCTTTAATTATTCAAATTCTATACAGATTGCTTAAAAGGTGTATTGTAATTTTACACAAATTTGATAGCATTTCATTCTGATCTATAATCTTTTCTATTGTCATTTACTTACAATAATCTTTTTTTTTAATTACAGTATCATTGGGCCTTTTTACAAATTTAGATTTCTTCTCATTTGTATTCTAAATGAATAGCTGCCTGTTTATACCCTTTAATTGTCCTACCCTGTAGGTATTCTTAATTATATATTTTATAAAAGGACTAACTCATGTGTATAGCCCATCTTTTTTTTAACACATGGTGAGAGTTGGCCTGACCACCACCTTTAACCAGAGGGATGGACGATTTCCCTAATGACTAGAATTTGTTAGTGTCCTCTAAAAGCACACTGTGAATCAGTAATAATGAAAAATTGCAAGTATTAAACTACTTTTGAAATTGTATCTTAACTTTTTTCTAAGCCCAATACAATTATCTGGAAGAAAATATAATAGAACAAGTCAATTAGTTTGACATGAAAACTTCTTTTTGTCCATTTGTGTTTCAACTTCACAGTGCTTTGACACTTACAGCACTGCCTTTTTGTTTGTTATAACAATGAAGCTAATTGCTTTAATACAATAGGTAAATAACTGTTTCATGCAGCTTATTCTGAAAAAAATCATTTTTAATTTATTATGGAAGAAAGTTTTTGAAGGTCTGAATTCTTTAAGAAAATGAAAATTATGAGAACTACAGGATAGGATAGGTAGAGATTGTTCTTGAGAATATATGCCAAAATTATTTATAGGATGAAAAAATGTTTTATATACAGTATATATATTTATATAACCCATGACCCACAGGCAATACATAGTCCCAACTCAAGCACTATTAATAAGCAGTAACACAAACACTCCCTTCTGGCACCACCACTCCTCCCTTGAAGCTTTGTCCTCTCCTCCCGACTCTGGCCACTGAGTGGTGGTGGCTGGCCCCTTTTATAGCCCACCCAGAAGTGTTCCAGGTGCTTGACCACGTGGTTCCAATTGCACTTCCGGGTGGGGCTGAAGATTTGTCCAGCCTGGCTGTGGAGCCCATGTAGCACCCCCTGGCGGCCACCCTAGCTCCCAACCGAGCTGTGGAGGACTCCATCTCCAATGGAGCCCTGCGGGAGGTTGGGGAATCACCGTCAGCCAGGGAAGCTGCCACCAAGCATCCCGGGGAAGGTACTGAGCTGCCCATGGTTGCTCCCCCAGAAGATATGCAGCAGGGACGTCCCGGCCAGGCATGGGACCCGGCCGCCTGTCACAATATATATAATATGCACTCTGAATCACTTGTTATTACTTTATATTTTAAAAAAGGAATGACTTTGTAATGACTTTTCTAGTGCCTCATTAATTCCTGCTTGTACATTTAATGTTTGAGTAAGTGAATGATACCATTCAGCATTAGATGGTATTTATTTATTTGTTTTGTAAGAGTACTGGTAGAAATAAAAATTGATCAAAATGTGTGTGCTTTTTTGAAATTGCTATACATTGAGGAATATTCTTACAACCCCACTCTATCCACCAGGGACACCTGCTCCATGGGAATGTATTCTATTATTATTGCAGCTCATACTTAAATATAATTCTACCCAGTAATCACAGCAGAGATGTTAAGACAAGAGAAATATAGTATATAAGAAAGGTTATATTTAAATAGGTTTTAAATGCAGCTTTCACTCCTAATGTACACTTCTAGCATACATACAACATCATACTGTATATATATATACATTTCTCTTAGGCACAGGCCTGTCTACACATGGGTGCTCCCAGCTTAAGGAGGCTCCTGACAAGTCTTACGGTATTTCATGACACACTTTCCACTAACCAATACTATACTGTATACGGATTAGGCTCTCTTCTGCCAATTTAGCATATTCTGCTTTACATGCCTTAACTTCTGGAACATTGCACCTTGAACATGCACTAAAGTTCTTGCAGGTCCTTTCTTCTGAATATTCTTGGCCTTGTGAGCCAACTTTTGGTATTTCAGCTGTTCATTTGATTTACTGAAGTGTTCATCTCACCATACCTGCATTCTTTTCAATATGTGTCACAATGATGATTTCTCAGAGTAGCAAACGAAGGATAGTTCCCTCTCAAAAAAGAGACATGGAGAAAATATTGAAATGTGGGAAAATAACAGTTATTCCTCTGAAACATGATTATCAAAATACTGTAAGAGATTAGCAAGCCAAATGAAGAAGAAATGTTCTAATATCTAAATTAGAAATATACGAATGTGTGTAAATTAATATGCTTCATCCTAAAAGCTCCATAGACCTGTGAGATATATATTTTCTGTTTTTTTTTATCTAAATTGCATTTCAATGTATTATGAAAAACAAGATTTTAGCCTCCATCCATTCCAAGGTCGTATATTATGGTATTAATGTTAGGACTAAAACCTTAACCCATGAGCTGGACTTTCACACATTTTGAAGTTTTGTAAAAGTATCACCAATAACATAGCTGCTGAGAGACAGGAGGTCAAAGCAGCTGCGGAAGTGCCGGAGAGTCAGGGGGACAATGCAAAACCTGTATAGGGAATCTGCACTAATGTCAGTGAGTACACCATACCAGTGGTCCTCAAGTTCAGTTCTGGGAGGCCCCCCTCACAATAAACCTATTCTTTTTAGAGACAGGGATAGAGATAGAGATTATTTATTTGCCTTCTGTACAGATGCGAAGAATTGCATCAGTCTTGTTCTGTAGCGTTTGATGTTTATGGACTCTGAGGCACTCTGATATGCTGTGCCTGCTTCACAACAGAGCAGGTAGCAGCAGTGGTGATCTCTTTTCTGAAAACTTCCCACACCAGACTGTGATCTCTCCTGTCAATACACTCTAAATAGTGCTGCAGTAGAAGTTCACCAGTATTTGTTTCTGCATATCACACTTCCAAAGCATTGAGGAAGTGAGGTGCTTCTCTGCTTTTTAATGATGGCAGTGGTGTTTTTTGACCAATTTAGTTTCTGAGAGATTTTGAGATGTCTTGTCTTTGAAACTATCCATCCTATCAGTGCAGACTTTTATGTTGTTCAACTGTGCCCTCCTGAAATCCAGACTCATTTCTTTAGTTTTGTTTATGTTCAAGGTGATGTTGTTAATGTGGCACCAGTTAGATGGACTGTTAATCTCCTGACGGTATGCTGTCAGCAAATTTAATCATATGATTAGTGTCAAATCTGGCTGTATAATAATAACTGAAAAGTGAGCACATGTTTGGTCTCAGACAGCAGCCTTGTTGAGCTTCACTGTTCACTATGAGTGGTGATAATGTTTCGTTGCAAATCCTAATTTTTTGTTTTTAATTTCACTTGACCTCCTGGTTTGGATACAATACAATACAATACAATACAATTTATTTTTGTATAGCCCAAAATCACACAGGAAGTGCCGCAATGAGATATGAGCAACACTGGAGCACCACAAGGAACTGTCCTGTTTCCTTTTCTCTTCACTCTGTACAGTACACCCCGGACTATAAATATAACACTAGGTCATGTTACTTGTAAAAATTCTCAGATGATTCTGCACTCGTGTGGTCTATTGATAAAGGGTCAGATGGACAACTTTGTTTCTCGGTGCTGGAAGAATTGTCTGAATGTTGATTATAACTGATTATTGATTTTTGCTGCACCAAACAGGCTTTACTGTATGTTTGGTCACTATTCAGGGAGTGGATGTAGAAGTAGCGCACTACTATAAGTACATGTGGGTCCACATCAATGCCAGGAACTATATAAGAAAAGGCAGAGTATGCTTTTTTCTGTTTTTTTTTTTTACGATAATGCACTCCTTTAATGTGTGTAGTACCACTGTACTACACTACTTTAATTATAAATCAATAGGGGATATTATGTGCACATGCACTGAAGGGGGGCAAAAATAGTTGATGTTTGCCCAACTGTGGCGTGCCAGTGTGGACAAAAGTCCAGGAGCAATTTTTGATTCCACTCCATTCTGGATCACCTGACATCAATATTAATGGCAAGAACTCTTTATCAAGGTGGACTTTGGTGTAAAAATACACTGAGGTTTGTAATACAACAGAAAAGACTCATTAAATTTCCCTTGAAAGTGATAGCTTTCATCAATGGGATTTCAAAGGTATCATAACGTGTTTTGTTGCACTTGTGTTACTGTCCTTTGTTAGGCTGTGCATGGGTATACGGTGGATATTGTTGGTCGACTGGTTACTGTGTAGAAGAGTGGAAGTGTCCTACTTGCTCTTACAGTATTGTTTGCATTTGGTTCTCAATGGTTATTCCTTCAGTCGTTGTTGTTGATATTATCATATGGCAGGTGTAAAAGTTAGATTGGTATCTCATAATACACATTTCTATGACCTGTTATATTTTGCTGCATTAGTGTTGTGTGCATCAAGCGATACAATGTGATTTGCATTTCATGTTTACTATAAGCCTGAAGATAACAGGTGAAGTTGGGATGTGTGAACCCCAATGGTGGTTGTTGTTATTGTTTTTACTTAGCCCAAAATCAATTACAGTAATCCCTCGCTATATCGTGCTTCGCCTTTCGCGGCTTCACTCCATCGCGGATTTTATATGTAAGCATATTTAAATATATATCGCGGATCTTTTGCTGGTTCGTGGATTTCTGAGGACAATGGGTCTTTTAATTTCTGGTACATGCTTCCTCAGTTGGTTTGCCCAGTTGATTTCATACAAGGGACGCTATTGGCAGATGGCTGAGAAGCTAGATTGCTTACTCTTCTCTCTCTCTTGCGCTGACTTTCTCTGATCCTGACGTATGGGGATTGAGCAGGGGGGCTGTTCGCACACCTAGACGATACGGACGCTCATCTAAAAATGCTGAAAGATTATCTTCACGTTGCTATCTTTTGTGCAGCTGCTTCCTGAAACGACATGCTGCACGGTGCTTCGCATACTTAAAAGCTCGAAGGGCACGTATTGATTTTTGACTGAAAAAGAAACTCTGTCTCTCTCTATCTCTCTCTCTCTCCCTGCTCTTGACGGAGGGGGTGTGAGCTGCCGCCTTCAACAGCTTTGTGCCGCGGTGCTTCGCATACTTAAAAGCCAAACGGCCCTATTGATTTGTTTGCTAGAGATTGTTTTCTCTATCTATGTGACATGCTCTGCTCCTGACAAGCACTCCTTTGAAAAGGAAGATATGTTTGCATTCTTTTAATTGTGAGACAGAACTGTCATCTCTGTCTTGTCATGGAGTACAGTTTAAACTTTTGAAAAAGAGACAAATGTTTGTTTGCAGTGTTTGAATAACGTTCCTGTCTCTCTACAACCTCCTGTGTTTCTGCGCAAATTTGTGACCCAAGCATGACAATATAAAAATAACCATATAAACATATGGTTTGTACTTCGCGGATTTTCTTATTTCGCGGGTGGCTCTGGAACGCAACCCCCGCGATGGAGGAGGGATTACTGTATTGTAGTTTTCCTTTCATTGTTTAAATTTTTCATTTTATCAAAAAAATCTGATCACAGAAAAGATGAGGTGCAAAGAGATAGGGGATAACTGTGTTTAAGCTAATCTTGCAATAATCTGTGGACTCGAACCACCACTTCTGTTACTTTCATCACAAGCCTCTCATATGGGGCAATATAAAAAAATACTTTCTGAAAATCAACATAAATAATATCATACACACCTTTTGTTGCATACTCACAGAAATCCTACATATTCGTCTAAATCCATGTTGACTATTTGCCAGTGCATCTGTTCTTGATATGTGTTGCTCAATGTTCTGTTTAGTAATTGCTTCCATCAATTTGGCCAATGTGCATGTTAAGCTTACTGGCATATAGTCAATTGAATCAGTCTGATCATCTTTTTATACAGTATAATGTGACAACCTTTTCTAGCTTCAAATCCTAGGAATTTCCCCCATGGGCAGTATCTTCTGAAAAATACAAATCAAGGGTTTATATACAGTATGTACTAACCAACCGCCTTAAGTACTCTAGAATAAGCATTATTGATTTGTGTTATGTCATCCTTTTTAATCTTAGCAGCACTCTTTACAATTTCCACATCATAAATATTGTCATTAATAGTCCCTACTAGGACATTAGAAAATGGTGATTAAGTTAAAAGGCAGTCCTGTGTGTTTAGCCCGAAACGAAAAATAGGCAGAGGAAAGCAAAAGGAACTAGCAGTTCAGCTGAGTCGAAGCATGAGCAAGCCCAAAATCTGTTATTCGATCAGAAACATAAAACTTAGTTCTATTCAAAAAAAATTTTGGATACTGAATGAAGATCAATAAGACATCACATCAATAATACACCTCCTAGCAAAAGGGAGCTGCATCCTGACAACTGGAGCTTCAAAATGGCTGTGCTGACCACCAGAAACAAAATGCCATCTCAGTAGCACTGTTTTGTTTAATAACGTTATTTATTTAATGTGTTTAATGTTGTAAGTCCTTGATAATGAAAGCACATATTTAAAAATTAACCTTGATAATAAAGACTCCCAAACAAACAATTGAAATATTCAGAAAAAAGTTCTTGGACAAGAAACACGTTTCCACATTGTAACACTATGTAAGCCTGCCCTTTTTAACTATGCCCTAATGGTTATGTTCACCATAGTGAACCAAAAATAGCAGAATAATATCCATCCATCCATCCATTTTCCAACCCGCTGAATCCGAACACAGGGTCACGGGGGTCTGCTGGAGCCAATCCCAGCCAACACAGGGCACAAGGCAGGAACCAATCCTGGGCAGGGTGCCAACCCACCGCAGGACACACACAAACACACCCACACACCAAGCACACACTAGGGCCAATTTAGAATCGCCAATCCACCTAACCTGCATGTCATTGGACTGTGGGAGGAAACCGGAGCGCCCGGAGGAAACCCACGCAGACACGGGGAGAACATGCAAACTCCACGCAGGGAGGACCCGGGAAGCGAACCCGGGTCCCCAGGTCTTCCAACTGCGAGGCAGCAGCGCTACCCACTGCGCCACAGTGTCGCCGCAGAATAATATAAACAGTCAAAAATCTACAAATAAGGTAGAGATTTTATTAAATGATGGAGTCTAGCTCTTCTAAAAATAACAGAAAAGCTGATGATCTTACCACACTACAGCCCTGCTTTTACAGTTGGTGGTGAATAGCCACTAAGTCCATGCTCTCATGTCAGGACATATTGACCACATAACCTTGCCTAATGTGTTACATGACCATGCCCCCGCGGCATTAGGATGAAATGGTCAACATGGGTCACAAAAGCAATTTAAGTTTGACAGTTATACAATACAAAAAACAGTAACAAAGAAAATATATACAGGTAAAATTTGGTTACAACGAATATCTTTACAACAAAATTTTCATTATATTTTTATGGTTCCGATAGTTTCCCCATATGTCATGAGTCTATAGAAATCTCATTACTACGGAATACATTCAGCAATACTTTCATTACAACAAAGTGCCCAAAAGACCTTGAAATGCCTGAATAAATCATCCACAGAGCAGTTAGTTCTGTGGTCGCAGCTCAGTTGTGCACAACGATCCCCAAAGAGAAACATTGTACATTTTTATTTCTTTCTTTGAACTTTCCTCATACTGTTTTTTTTTTTTTTTGCTGTTTTTGTTTTCTGTGGTATTCAGTGATACCTTTTCCTTATTGCTCGTCAACATTTGAAAAACATCCATTGGAATTTAGCTCATTGTCACCTTCCTATAGAAATGGCAGACACGAAAAAATGATAACAGTTCATATTAGAAAAAAAAACTTTACATTTTTGCGGCTCCCGATTGCAGCAAAAAGAAAAAAGATGTTGCCAGTGAATTCGGATTTTTGCCATTGACACTGTCAACTTTCTTGAAAGGCTGAGCAAAAAAAAGAAGAAAAATCTCGGGTTGCAAACGTATGTGAACTGCTGCATTTTAACACGTCGAAAAAGCCGTTTTATGTGGTTCAGTGATGCGCGTTCAAGAAACATTCCTATTAATACAGCACTCATTCAAGAAAATGTGAGGTTTCTAAACTCTTATGGGACCTATCCCAACTGGACAACACGCCGAAGAGCATCCCGAAGTACGATCACTGCGTCTGTGGAAGACTGTTTATCCATTGCCGGGGCAACAGCAGGCTCACAACTCTGCTGCGGCTCGACACCTAAGCAAACAGAAAAGATCTTGATGGGTGATGCAAGAAACATTGTAAATGCAGGGAACAGGATTACTTGGCCACTAATGTGGCCACGGCCCTACCTGACTGCTGTGTCTGTTTATAGGAGAGTGGCAGTTTACGCTACAATAAATAACCGTGCTGTTCCTGTTTCAATCTGAATAAAGCTGGTTTTGCTAAAGTACAGAGACTCAGCCTCGTGTTTTGGGCTGCAAGACAGGGACTTATAGCACGACCATGATCTTTTAGGATTTGTTTCTTTGGTGCGTCGCTGCAGCGCTGTGAGCCTGCTGATGCCCTGCCCCATCAACGGACAAACAATCTTTCACAGGCCCGGCAATCGCGCTTTCGGGACACACTTCATCATAGGGATCCCAGATCCCTAAAGAGTTCAGAAACCTCACAATATGAAGAAGAAGAAAAGGATGATTCTGCTTCTGATTGATAACTGTGCTGCCCTCAACATGCTTCCAAATTTAGATAATGTTCGTGTTGAATTCCTCCCACCCAACTGCACAGCAGTGCTTCAGCCATTGGATTTGGGCATCCTTTGCACCTTGAAAGTGTATTATCGCAAGGAAATGCTGAGAAAAATTCTCGTCAGCATAACTTGTAGACAGGAAGAGATTAAAATGAACACGAAAGAAGCTATTGGAATGATTGCAGACGCCAGGACACAAGTTAAAGAAAGCACTATAGTGATAAATACAGAATCACATTACTACGAAATTTCATTACAACTAAATATTTTTTAGGTCCCTGGCAGTTCATTGCAACGGAATTTTACCTGTACTGTAATAAACAAGCACAAAATGTGCTTAAATGGTTGACACACCCAAAAATAATGATTGACATTACCATTCACATAATAAATGCTAAATCGAAAGGATACTGCACCACAATTATGCTACTAGGGCATAAGTTAGTCATAAATTGTGTATCAGAATGTCTGAAAATCTGTAGTCTTGCTGATTCAGACGTATAATACATATATCTTTAGACAACCACAAATGAATTTTACTTAAAAGTAGGTGGGAACAATCAGACACTCACTGGCTGTCACATTTCTAAACCAATCCAATTCCTCATCATGGCAGGGCTCAACAGTAAAAAGCAGGGCCGGCCCAAGCTTTTATGGGGCCCTAAGCAGAACAAGATTTGGGGTCCCCCACCGCCTTCGCGCTGTCAAAACTACTATTGTCAATGCTTGATCATTCGCAGACCTGCTATAAATTTAGCACACCCATTATTATTACTTTTTTTAGTTGTTGCTGTTGCTTACATTATACCAATATCAGTCTGGCATGTTTTCACCATTCTGTGGTTTTTAATCTTAAAAGGTATTAAACTCACCAAAGTGGTCTTGTGTTAATGTGCACTTTAATATTCAAAGTGCAGGTTTCCAAACCGGTCCTCAGGCTCCTCTAGACAGTTCAACTTTTTGTTTTATTCTAACTCTCAGCACACCTGAAACAGCTGTTTGGTATTACTGATTGCTTAGTTCTGTTGTAGAGGGGAGTTAGAACAGAGCAAAAAGATGGACTGTCTGGGGGGCCTGAGGCTGGGATGAAAATCCCTATTCAAAGAGATACAGTACTTTGAGTACAGTACAGTGATAAGTTGTATACTGAATGTAATGTGTTGAAAGTGACTAAAGAAACCAGTAGGCCATGGATTTACTGTAAACATGTTCAAATTACTTTTGTTAAAAAAATCCTTGTCATGAATTCCTCCTCCTCACCCCCCAACTAGGTAACGTTAGCCATGCATACCTTGACTGAACTGAATAACGCTGTTTAGCAAGTGATTATGGTGAAATGCTGAAATTCATCATGTAACTTACCTTTATCTTGCTGTTTTTCTCATCTTCTATTGTCTTCTTCTTTCTTTTCTCTGCTCCAGAAAAATATGTCCTATTCTGTGACATAATATTTTTTGCAGCTTTTCGTCGCAGAGAAGACTGTAACCTAATGTTAGTCTGACTGATCGCATCCAATATAATGTCCTTTACAATGTGCATTCATGCACACGATTCGTGACACCAGCTTAACATAACATTGTGTGATTACTATAGACATAATATATCACAAAATATTAATATGTTCCCTTAAGATTATAAAGTTCTGTCATTTTTCCCATTTCTTTGTCATGTGGCTACACTGCTTCACTGCAGGACCGTAACACATAGTATAATTAATAAGATTTCAGATAAATCTTGTATGTTAAATCCGAGCAAAACGGGTCCATGCCAGAATACAACATGTCAAGATTTATACATCACACTTTATGTCCAACGCCATGCAGAATTACATATATTTTAAACTTAAAATACAGCGATTTTCCTGTATATTCCGGGTAAATTGCATCATACAGAAATAGGGGAAAAGCATTCATCTATGCCCTCCAAAGTATTTCCTCATTTTAATAATATGATGGATGCCCTGTAATCCTGGCAAAGTGGGAGACCCGAGAAGTACCCTACCTGTGTTGTAGTTAGATTGCTGATTAAAGTTGTTTTTTGGCGAGACAGACAATTTGTTGAAAATGATTCAGTAGAGTCACCATGAGAGATGACATGACGCAATTGGAATATTTTTTCCAGCTCAAAGAAGAAAATGAAGAATGTTGTTCTTATTTGGACTTGGAAAGATTCTGTCATGAGAATGGTAAAATAAGTATTCTTCAGGCTGGTGACAACGTATAGACAACAGAAAGGTCTGTCGTATCAGACAACCAGACCAGTTAAACTGTAGAAAGCATCTAATATATGCAGACACTACTACAACACTAGTTTGTGTTTTGAAACAATTTATGAATAAACTGTTTGTGTTCCTTGAAATTTACTGCTGCTTCTTTTCATGTTTTACAAATTAGAACCTTGTAATTCCAAAAATAATAATAATTTTTAAAAAAAGTTCTCATTTGGGATATTTCAAGCGTTCTTGGGGGCCCTAAGAAGTCACTTAGTTTGCTTATGCCTTGGGCCAGCTCTGGTAAAAAGCACAGATGTCAAGCTTCTGATTACAATAAACATCCAAAAAGCCTCCTAAAAGGACTCTAATTAATCATATAGATGTGTGTCGCTTATGCTGAGAGTACATCACACCTGTTAAAAATAACCATAACCTGCTGCAAATGAAAAACCTTTCTGTAAAATCAAATTATACTTTTGCATTTGAAGACATCAATGAACTAATGGAATAAGTGAACAATATGTTGTCGCAGGCACTGAGGGTGCTTCCTGTTCTTCACGATACAGTATATACAATGATACTGTCAGAGTCAATGTAAGGCCTAAAAAATTGGTACCTATGTTTGTGAGATTACAAATTTGCAAAATATGCAATCAAAGTAAATGATGTGTCACACCCTGCCAAAAGGACTACTGTTAAGAAGAGAGTTGATAATGAAGAGCCAAAGGAGATGCAAATTTCAGTACTCAGAACACCCAAATCATTTAATGTGCCTAATAATAATAATAATAATAATAACATTTATTTGTATAGCACATTTTCATACAAAAAAGTAGCTAAAAGTGCTTTACATAATGAAGAACAGTAAATAAAAAAAAATATATATATATATATAACAACATAAGAAAGTAAAATAAGACAATATTAGTTAACATAAAAAAAAGAGTAAGGTCCGATGGCCAGGGTGGACAGAAAAATAAAGACACCAGTAAATGCACAGATGAGGCTGCGCAACTTCCTCCTTCTGATTGCACATCTGAAATAGTAACAAAAGGAAGTTAACATTACTGTCTAATTGGAAATGCAAACATGCCATGCCAAAATACAGGCACAGCATTTTAATATGTTGTATATCCACAGACCACAATGCTTATCTAAACTCTATTTGCTGTTGCTATACCATATAGTGAGATAATCGTCAAAGTGACAGAAAGATATCTTAAGCAGACAGAAGCACTTCTCAACACAAGGAGCCAAGTAGATGCAGTAGTTTTGTGTGTGTGTGTGTCTTCTGTTGTTACCCTCATTACGACATGCAAATTAATCATTAAACTTTACCTAACTTGTGCTCCTAAGATCCTGTGTGGGTAACAGTAATTTTACCATTTTATTTCCTGTCAGCATCAATTTTTTTGTTCAGTTTCTTTTGCTCTCTCCCTGAATCCCCAGTAGTTTTAAGTGGGGGGCAGGCGTTTTAGGATGAAGTGAGTGGAGCCGATGCAGCTGTGGATTTTGACACTTTTCACTACAAACACCTTAACATGTTATCCTCAGATATGGATTTTCATTTGAGAATCATGTCTGGCCCAGCAAGACAACTATAGAATTAAATGTGTTGTGAAGTGACTTTAAAGCCTACTTTTTAATTTGTACTTGTCAAAGTTGTATGAAAAAAGCAAATATTTTATTGAATATTTTGCTATTGCTTCCACTGAGATGCACTGAGACATATTCTAACGCGCAATGGTTCAAGATGTCTGTCTTCTATCAGCGGACACCTCACAATAGACAAAGTCACGGATTGCTAGTCTATTTGTAGCATAGATGGATTTTATCACAATATATCAGACTAGCAAAAAAAAATCACATCGAGCCCTGTGGATTCAGGGACTTTACATTTGTACTGTGTGATTCTAAACTGTACATCAATAAAACTGATTTTGGTTAAAATAAATAAGAAAAAAATATATGTTTTGTAATGTAAGGTGTCTATTTATTCATACCAGCTTTTCTCAAAATATGACTTTTTATAAGTGTTCTTCTACTTTATTTTGTAACAAAAAATGATATTGCCAGTTTGAAATAAAGTATTTATGAACTATTTTTTATGCTTTAAAATTATCCAAAAAGACTTAATTCATCAATCCATCCACTATTTAGCCTGCTTAATTCAGTTCAGATCTTAAGGACCAAGGGAGTATATAAGTAGAAATGTGCACAGAGATCAGTCCTGGATGGGGTGCCAGTCCACTGCAGGGTAAAAAGAGCTTTCCTTCAAAACTGCCATCACTGTTGTAACCTAACCTTCAGTTCATAAACTTTGATCTTGAACTTCAGTTGTTCAAGAAGACTCTATGTTTGATGTGCACCAAAAAAGGATTCTGCTATTTTTATAGCAAGAATGAAGCCAGGTTTAAAGGAGTATGGACTATAAAGAGCTATAAGATGAACAATATCTAAGATACAGCATATGCCATCTATCCACCTTAACTTTCTTTAAAAAAATGGTTTTGCAATCTTTGTGTAAAGTGCAATAATTTGCACTCTGTGAATGAAAAGTGATCTATTGTATAAATACATTTATTATTATTATTATTATTATTATTATGATGATGATGATGATGTACTATTTCTCCACAGAATTTTAGGTTTATGTCATTTTTATTTAAAGTTTTCTATCCAGTCCTCCAGGTCTAGAATCTGTATCCCAATAATACTCTGCATTACAATAAATAGGTTAAAATACTCTCTTTGGTAAACTGAGGGTAACACCACTAAAGCTGCTATGGTATTTGGAATAGTTTAGTCATTTTGTGCACCATTATATTGCTATAGAATGATTACGATCAAGTGCCTTAAATATGTAAACAATATGTAATTAATATTGTTGCATTTAATACAGCCCACATCATGGATGTGAATCTAAAAAGAAACAGTAGCACTATTTTGACGCTGGGTGCCACCAGTTTGCAAAACCATGCAGAAAAGTGCGTATGTATGGTGTGAGGCTGCTGTGAAAATGTGCGTGGCTTTACGCATAGTTTAGTTTTTATACATCTTGAACTGAGCATGGAAACAGGCATATGCAACATTTTTGTACGTATACACCGTTTAAACATGAGGTCCCAAGGGATTACTTCTACTGATCATGTAAATAAACACAATGTGGGCGCAACAGATCAGGCCATAAGCATCTAAAGTCCCTACCTCTTCCCCCTGCCACTCCCAACACCACAGAGTCAGTTTGGGTTTGCCTTGGACCTGAGGACACCACTTCCTCCTTTACTTCTTTCTCCCTCCCGATTTGCTTTTAGTGAAGTAACACCAGCACATAGCCACAGCACCTGGCAGTGTCACTGGCACTAAAGGTTTAGAGCATGCCTGCTAACCTTTGAGCTTTGCATCTTCCTTGAGACTTACCAAACTTCCCCCTTCCATTTCACACCTGACTGTTCATGCCAAACATGAGCCCATCTCCTTTTTCCTGTCCAAGACAACACCTTTTCTTCATTTGTTTGTCCACACAATTCGATACTACTCCTGTCTGGCTACTTCCTTTGCTTGCTTAAAACACTTCTCAGCACAGCACAAAGCATGTATGCTAGAATAATATAATAATTATTGGCTAATTGTCTTTTTTTCTATAACATTAACAAAGTTCAATGAAATCAGAGAGAGTCTGGGGAATTTAGTGTTTCTATTGTAGGGGTATTTGCCTCTAAAAATTGATATATAGTCATGTCCTTTCTTAGAGGATACCTAGTGCCCTAGATATACCATCCTGCCAAATTTCAGCTTTTCAACTAAACAGGAAATATTATTTTGTTAATAAGTGAGATAGATAATACAGAGTTCTTCTGCAATTTATTTTATAACAACACCATCAAGGACTGTATTAGCATGTTCATCAGTAAGCAACTAAGGTGAACTAATAATATTAGACTCTTGTGAAAAAAATATTATATACAGTAGAAGTGTTTAGTTATATAGTACTTTTGATACATCTGATTAACCAATGGCCCATTCAGTCACATCTCATTTGTGAAAATGTATTAAGCTTCCTCACAAAAACCAGAAGAAGAGTATTTTGTTTTCTTTGTATTGTCTTTTTTTGCCTTTTTTAGGCCAAGTCATGTTAGCTTTCCAAATGCTCAGTGAATGAGTGTGTTTGTTGGAAGAGGCCGTCCAAGTTAGTAAATCTCTTTATGCACTAATTAGAAAAGATTCCAATGAGCAATACAAGTGAGTTGTAGCCTTTAGTCTTGCTATTTGCATTTTATCAGACAGTGTTCTTGGGGTTATAAACAGCGTAGCTGTGATGTTTTAATCAAACCTAAATCTACAAAATGAGAATTAAACTTTGACACAAGTAACATTTAAAAAAAAGCATACTGACCAGATGCAATACAGCCATCATTAGTTCTACATGCCAGTGTTTTTGCAAATCAAAAAAAATGTGGCTTGCAAAATTATTCTTGGTAAATAGAGCACAAAAACTACTTTATTAGGAATGAATGATACTGAGAACATCACTCTGCGCTACAGTACAGTAATGTCCTCAGTGTTAGTGTGTCAGAGAGAGGTAGTAATTACAGTAGTAATTTGAGCAAGGAGAAATTTTCTATAATTAAAGTAAAACCATGGTCTGTACTCTCACAGGTAATATTTCTTCTTACTTAATATAACAGACATAACCTTGACAGTTTTTCTTTTTTTTGCAGTTTTGTAGCTTGAGTGTTCTTTTGTTTGCTTTCTGTTTTCCTTTCTATATACGTTGTCAATAGCTGTTTTCTCAGAAGAGATGACGCATATTAGTAATACAAGTCAGACCGCAAATAATAATCAATATGTTATCTTTTATTAAAAATGGATAGCTCATCGCACACACCTAGGTAGAGAATATATGTGTAGTAAAACAATAAAAAAGGACAAGTAATTAATCTACAGCAAGGTTTGGCAAACAATCAAATCACCCACTACAGCAAAGCCCTCCCAGATCTACTGTACACATGTCAGTGGTGTTTCCACTCTTGAGATTTTGGAGGGACAATGGGTGAGACTTTGTAACAATAAACAACTGCTTCTCCACTGTTGTATGCCAATAAGGGAATATGGAACCAAAGAAGAGCTATTAATCACACATACGTTGGTTTGAAAAGGGCCATAGTTTATTCTCCTGTAATGTGCTTCTTTATGCTTAGGTATAAACTGCGTTTCTCTCTCCTTTTGTAAGAGTGGATCTTCCTCAGACTGCTGCTTTTCATTTGCCTCACAAATACAGGCCTTACGGTTATGGTCTGGTGCCTCAGATAAACATAATATAGCAAGATTCTCAAATCTGCTGTGAAGGGTCTACTCTGACATCATAGGACATAAGCATGGGTGCTAACTTGTCATAAACATTGGAAAAATCATTAGGTGTGACACAGATAATAATTCAGTTTGGCAATGTTTAATAGCCTACCACTAACAACATGTATTGCTGAGTTTGGAAATTAGTCAGTATTGAAATATTCAAAAGCAGATGACTTTAATTATGCCTTTAACTCCAACAACTTTGAGGAGCTTGGTCTTAGACATGTAATGGAGCAGAGATTTTAAATACTTATTGAAAGGTTTTGTAGGCTAATTTGAAGTATTTTTAATGTTTCATTTTCAATAAAAATATCACCAATCACAACAACAGCAATAATAGTAATAATAATAATAATAATAATAATCATAATACTGTAATTGGCAGCAACACACATATAATGGTGTAAATGCATGGTCCCTCAGGATTGAAAGCATCCAATATATATATATACAGTGGACCCTTGACTTACGAACTCAATTCGTTTGCGAGGGCTGGTTGTAACTCAAGTTGGTTGTAAGTCAAGACTATTTTTCCCATAAGAAATAATGGAAATACCCATAATGCATTCCGAACCTCCCACAGCAACACTTACTTAACCCTTTCGTTATAAAAAAGGGTTGTATAATGAGCATAATTTACCAAAACACCAATAATTTTTCTAATGTACTAACCAAAAAGTTATAAAAAGTGCCTAGCCTACCAGAAACAACAATTTCATACTGTACTCACCATTTAATTTGACATCTTTGGGCTGCAGGAAGTTAGGAGGAGGAGAATGAAATGGAAGGTGGTTAATGTTTGGAAGGAGCCTCCTTATACAAATCTTTTCTTTGTAAAATTGTCGAGATGGTGGATTTCGACATGCTGTACATATTAGCGAGATCGGTTACACGAACACCACTCTCATATTTCCGCACAATTTCCTTCTTCGTTTCGATTGTGATCACTTTCTTTACCTTCGTTACCTTCTCTTCCTTCCTTAGCAATTATCAAAAAAAAATTATATAAATCACTGCACTGACCGAAATTACGTCCACAAACACATGTATCTGGGCTCCGACTGACGCTTACAAACACTCTCGGCTATTTGTTTACAATCGCACAAGTGGATACACATGACTGCATTCAGGTCGTAACGCAAGATGTTGGTCATAAATCAAAACAAAAATTTTGGTCATAAATCAAGTTGTTCGCATGTCAGGCCGGTTGTATATCAAGGGTCAACTGTAGAATACACTGTATAATAATAACTAGGGGGTTTCTCCCTGCTTGCCACTTAGTGTCTCTGCTGCTCGTGTTGTAAAGAAGGGGGCTGAACACACCCCAAGGAGACACAGTTGCTCCTCCGAAACCCACTCTTAAATCTCTTGGCACAAAGTCTCGTCTTGCGGGACGTGAGTTCTTGATATTTTTTATTTTATAATTTAAAAACGGAATAAGAATCTGAAAATCTAACATCACATTAAAGTTCGATAAATTCTGAAAAGAATGATACCAAACATATATATGTAGGTTTTGAAATAAGCCAGATTTAAAGAGTGACAAAAAACATGACATTAAAAACTTAACCGTTGCACTTTTAGGCTTAGGCTTAGGATTTTATATATACATATATAGAGTAGATATAATAGTAATACCATTGTAGTAATCATAGGAAACATAGGGGCAGTAAAATAAAATGAAACAAATACTTCTACAGTATATTAAAAAAATTGTCAATAGGGGGGAATTAGATTTTTTACTAAAGCTCTTTACATAAATAATACATAAGCAGATAAATGAATATATATACATACTCAATATGATCTGAACACACACCAGAATGACTAAGAATAAAGTAAATTTAAAAAGAAAAAGAGAAACTTCTAATATGGCTGTCACAATCACAGTGAGGTATTATACGGGTGCTTTGCTGTTGGTACTGTATGAAGGAGCTCCAGCAGTGTTTCTAGACACACTTCTGCTGAATGATTCAGTGTCTGAAAGTCCTCAGTGTTAGTATGTCAGAGAGAGGACATGCAGCATTGTTCATAATGGCACTCAGTCTTGTTTTATTTCTCTCCTTCACTATTACTTCAGCATACAAAATTGTACCGGCCATCACGAAGCTGTAGAACCTGTGAAGAATTTCACTCCTTACATTAAAAGAATGAAGTTTTCTAAGAAAAAAGAGCCTGCTTTTAAAATTTAAAATTTATTTTGAATATTACAACATTCATCAAAAAATGCCTGTCTACGGAACGGAAGCTGTAAACCTTTGACTACAGAAACCAATGCAAAAGGAATCTTTATAAATTAGGAATTGAATTTTTGCTCAATGAAAAAGAAAAAGGGCAAAAAAGTATAAATAAACAACTCATACCAAACAAGTCCAGAAGCCAGAAAATGGAAATCAAAAAACAGAAGCAATAAATCCAGGACCAGAAAAGGAACATTTACAATGAAAAGCACTCCCTGAACATCGATTAACTACTTCACAACAGATGGGCAGAGAGCAGACCTTAAACCATGATGTCAGGGTGGCCCTGTCCCTGGGGGTTCCACACTACAAAAACACAAGGAATATAACAGAACATAACAGCACGATACTATCAAATGTAATAAAACAAAACATGATTTTTTAAT
Organism: Erpetoichthys calabaricus; assembly: GCF_900747795.2. Taxonomy (NCBI): domain Eukaryota; kingdom Metazoa; phylum Chordata; class Cladistia; order Polypteriformes; family Polypteridae; genus Erpetoichthys; species Erpetoichthys calabaricus. The sequence goes on from NC_041395.2 coordinate 69,353,979, forward strand.
ATATTAAAAAAAGCGTAAAAAAACACAACCATAATTAACAACATAGAAAAGCTAATAATATCAATCCATCCATCCATTATCCAACCCGCTATATCCTAACTACAGGGTCACGGGGGTAATATTTGAAAAAAAAACAAGACCATTAAATAAACAAAGAATGAACTTGAGCCTACAACGCTAGGTAAACCATAACACCCTCACTGTTCACTACCATCTATGTTATGACTGATGACACTCTTCACATTCGCACTTGGCTCGCTAAAAAGTTTTCTATAGTTAATGATTTTGCTGTCAACCTCATGGTAGTCTACCTGTTAGGCCAAGTATAGATCCACCACTGTAAGTAGTCTGTAGCAACATATAAACTCAAACACTTCTATATTGGACTTTTCAGCTCAATTTTACAACAGCTTTTCACCATCATGTTTTTAGGATTAGGGAGCACTGGATGAGCTATTGGGACAGCTTACCTATTAGCTAAACAAACAATCTTGATGGACTGAATGGTCTCCTCTCTAATTTTTTATGTTTATTATTCGATGCGGACAGATGATCCGCTGTGGCAACCCCTAACAGATCCAGCCAAAAGAAGAAGAAGATTATTTGACACTTTTAGGATTACACCTATGGGCACAAGACAGGAACCAATCCTTTGTAGGGCAACAGTCCATTGTAGAGTCAACACAGGTACACACTCATATTGGACCAATTGAGACTCAAATAGCCTACCAAAGCAAGGAGATGGCATGAAATGTTGTCCTTTTTCATGAAGTAGTAATATATAATTAGAGCTCCAAAAAGAATGACATTATATAACATAACATAACATTCTCAAACCAAATTCAGGGTTGCACAGAACCAGATTATATTTTACCACTAAAATAAAGGGATCACCATTCCTTTCAAATCTTTTACTTTGGTAGTTTCTATTGACTTTATCAAGTTCTGGTGAAGTTTGATGTGTACTGCATAATGTATAATCTACTTGTGTGTTCAGACTTTAGACTACCACGCTAAAAACTCACTAAACCATCAGTCTTGTCTTTCATAAAATGTGGTCACAGAATGATTGCTTTTGCAGTTTTTGATTTATGCTTCTTTCATTTTTTTATTGTAATTGAAATGACTGAAAGGAATGATGTTGTCACAGTAACAGGCTAAGCATTTGTGCAGTAAGCCATTTCCCTATGGGAGGGAAAAATATCTGAGACATCATACCAATTTTTTGATTTTCACAAGGAGAATAATTGCAGTGTTTCCTTTATTAGATTTAAAATAAGTGAAGGCCCTTTTGTCTCCCATTAGATTTGAAAGGAAAGGCTATAAAATGCAAAGCAGTCAACTTCAGCCTGCTGAATGTAAGAATTTGAACCTGCCAACATCCGCAGTGAAGATGCCCATTGTGTTCTCTTTCTATTGACATATAAATACAGTATGCACTTTTACTGAATAGGTAAAAGCTATATTATCAATAAAAATAGTCTACTTTTATTTTCTGTAATGTCTTATTAAAGCACAAGGGCAGGGTGGGTGACACCCTTCCCAGGAGTGCTGCAACTAGCTGTCAATAGCACATCAGTTTATACCAGGGCTCACAAGTCTTCACAACTTTAGGGTTAAACCAGTGCACTCCCACAATGTCAGAAGAAACATGCAGACTTCAAACAAATGTTGACCAGGCCGGGATTTTCAGCACAATGAGGTAGCGATGCTAGCCAACAACAAAGTGCTAAACAAAAGAGTTATGGGACATAATAGAGTTAACAAGGTAGAAATTTATGCATGCCGTAACACTCAGGTGCATTGAAGGATTAACTGATATGAAAGTTGGAGCATTTCACATTTTTAGTTACTTCATCCAAGCGTCAGTTATCACATTTTTGGTTATTACGTATTTATGTAACACTGAGTAAATTCAAAAATAACAGTGCTAACAGTATACCTGCTTTTTAAAAACACTTTATAATTTCACATAGTTAAATATGTAATGTAAATAGGCTTATGGTTGTTCAATAGAAAGAAGATTCTAATTCACGTGAAAATGGTATTGATTGATGTGTGTTATTGATGGGAGTTCTATGTCTAAATATCACTATAAATATTACCATAAGAAAGGAGTAAAGCAACTGAAATAAACTCCAAAACCAGCTTTTGATATTAGTTAAAACCCAGTAATTCATTAAGATTTTTAAATAAGTAAGAACTTGGAAAGGAACTGATTTATTGCATACGACAGGAATATTAAAGGTGATAATTATTTTAAAGATTTTAAATCCAGTCTGAAGATACACAGAAGCAAAAATGGCTCCTTGGGGAATGTTAATATGTAATCTCAGCCCAGTCAGTTGTACATTTTACTGCTAAGTGACTGCTTTCGTACGCTTTAACTAGAATTGAACTCTGTACTTGAAACTGTATAACACTGTACAGTTCCTTTTCTAAATGCTTATATTAATTACGAGAGCTGCACCTTTCCCATGTAATTAATTAGTTCAAATACCATTCAGCTGCAGATTAGTAATGTCATTTTTACTATAATAATCTGCAGATTATTAGTTCAGCCAGTTCAGCCTTATATACAGTATATTATCATACATGCATCTCAGAATATCACTTTCTAGGCTTATCTAAGGCAAGCGATACCACCCTGGGTCGAAAGTGGGCGCTATCGTTAACACTGTCACTCTTTCTTCACCCACAACAGTGAGAAGTTGCCCAGTAATGGTCCCTTCTGGCTTGGAGTCCTATAAACGAGAGGTGTTTCTCAAACTGAGATATGTCTCAATCTGGACTCGAACTACAACCAGAACAGAGTTCTCAAAAAAACATGCTCTACTGAGCTTCTAACATTAGAGAGAGAGAGTCATGAAGACTTCTTCTTATTTCTCTTTATCTGCCTCTTTGAACCATCGACTGCCTGTTTTGTTTATTAATATTTTGAATTAGGACTAAACAGGGTGACCCTGTTGGAACCGCAACACTTCTTTGATGTCCCTGAGTGTCCTTCTGTCCTTCCACATTGCTTACATAATTGCTTCCATTGTACTGTGTATTCCTTTTTACTTTTATAGTTAACTTACTTAAAGCAGCAGGGGGTTCTTTTGTATGAGCTGTTTGTCCACATGTGCATTCCTTTCCCTGGTGTTGAATTGGAGATCTGCATGGTTGTTGGATGAGTAAAAGATGAAAATAAACAAACTCTAAAAAATGGTTTAACTACTGTCGTGGTAAAACTGAAAGAGCAATTCTTACCTGAAGTTGCACAGAATAGTTTGCAGATTAACCATTGCTTTCAATGGGAGATTTTGAAACTTCAAAACTTTGTAAAGTGCGATTTCAACACACACCTTTTTAGTAATATCAAAAAGGCAAGTTTACAGGGAGATTTTATACTCATGGGGGACTTTACTTATCCAAATATTAACTAGGATAACCTTGCAGATGGAGTTTTTAGAAGTAATCAGTGACTGTTTTCTAACACAGCATGTTAAAGCACCAACATGGGGTGAAGCTTCTCTGGATTTAGTATTTTGTAAAAATCAAGATAGAATTGAGGGTGTAGAAGTGATTGAACCACTACAGTCAAGTGACCATAATGTAATACAATTCTTAGTATTTTGTAAGAGTGCAGATGCAAAGACTAAAATTGTTAAGTTGAACTTTGGTAGGGCTAATTTTGCGCAGATGCGACAATGTCTAAGTAGGATACATTGGGATAAGCTTTTAAGTGTGGAGACAGTCAAGGAGCTGTGGAACAGGTTTAAAAATTTTTTACATGTAATGCAGGACAGATACATACCTAACTTTGGAATTAATAGGAAACTAAAAAAACTCCACGGTGGATTAATAAAGATTTAAAAAAGAAGTTGCAAAGGAAAAAACTGCTTTATAAGGCATATAAGACTAATGACTGCAAAGTGAATTATAGAGTGTATGAGAACATGAGGGCAACCATTAAGAAGGATATCAGGGAGGCTAAAAGGCAGTTGGAGAGGAATATAGCAGATAAGGCGAAAGATGACCCTAAGGGATTCTTTCAGTATTTTAGTAGTAAAAGAATAGTCAACTGCAGTGGGTTGGCACCCTGCCCGGGATTGGTTCCTGCCTTGTGCCCTGTGTTGGCTGGGATTGGCTCCAGCAGACCCCTGTGACCCTGTGTTTGGATTCAGCGGGTTGGAAAATGGATGGATGGATGGAAGAATAGTCAAGGAGGAGGTGAAATGCATCAGAAATAGTAAAGGGGAATTAAAAGATACAGACAGTGAAATAGCCGATGCCCTAAACTTACATTTTTCTGAGGTGTTCACAAGTGAACAAGTGGATAACCTCCCAGAGGTAAATGTGACTACTAAGGAGTTTGTGGGATTTGGAAATTGTAGAGGGAGAAGTGCTGCTCAGATTAAATAAGCTGAAATCAAACAAATCACCAGGACCAGATAATATTTACCCTTGAGTTCTTAAGGAGGCTAGCGAGTACATATATAAACCCTTGACACATATTTTTAGGAAGTTACTGCGTACTGGAGAGATTCCTGAAGGACTGGAAAATGACAAATATCATCCCATTATATAAAAAGGGTGACAAGGCAGATCCAAGCAACTATAGGCCAGTAAGCTTAACATGCATCACAGGAAAATTAATGGAAGGAATTATTAACACTAGAATTACCAGAGTCTACGAAAAAACTCGTAGCTCCGGCCCACCTTAAAACCGTTCTCACCTCTCTTTTGTCTTCTAAATGTGCAGATTTGGAGGAGCAGCGAGCAGCCGGCTATTCCATCCCCCACCGTCGCAGAACGTTCACTAAGTTTTCCCAGCTCATGGCTTGTTTGATTATCTGGGAGTGACTGAACTGCTGGAGTTTTAGAATAGAAATAATAGATCGCTATTTGGAATACATGCATTTCATGAGTGTTCCGTTTCTACAGTAATCTGTGTAAACACATTGCTAAAACAGAAACTTTTTCATATTTTAGTAATAAATGTTACAAAATGTAGAATGTGTAAAGCCCGAGTTCCTAAGATCAAATAAACACTTCCACAAAAGCTTCACACACCATATAACAGTTTCCGTGGTGTAGCGCGCTAAGATTTGCTTCTCAGACCGAGTAGCTTTTCTCTGCCTCACAAACATGAGTTCAATTCCCCGCTGGGGATAAAGTGTTACTTCTTTTTTTTGTTTTTAACCTCAAATGGACATAAAATTTGTAAATTGGTATGCACTGTCAGTTAATGAGATCGCTATATTTTCATGTGGGATGCTCCTTTTAAAATATTTTTTTAACAATTGAGACTGCAATTAACATGAACAACTGTCCTTATAACTTATTTTTTTCAAGATCCATAACACACAGACAGACAGAGCACTGCGTAATACAGAGACAGACAGGCAGAGATATACAAACAAACAGGGAAGGCACATGTACTGAAAGAAAAAAAAATCAACATGCGCATTGTTTCTGCAGCACTGAATGAGCTCACCCGCTCTAACATCACCCCTCCCCCGATCTGGCTCTCTAAGTAACAGCGCAAGTATAGACACAAACCAAGTGTAATCAAGAGTCCTGGTTCGATCCCCACTCACTCCTATATTTGCCGTTTTCAGTAGTAAGCTGCTCTTTTTGTTAATATTATACAGTACACACATGCACTTGATTTGCGTCTGTACTTGCGCTGTTACTTAGAGAATCAGATCGGGGGGAGGGGTGATGTTAGAGCAGGTGAGCTTATTCTGTGCTTTTTCTTTCAGTACATGTGCCTTCCCTGTTTGTTTGTATATCTCTGCCTGTCTGTCTCTGTATTACGCAGTGCTCTGTCTGTCTGTGTGTTATGGATCTTGAAAAAAATAAGTTATAAGGACGGTTTGCTGACTTGGAGCACCACTGCCTTACTGTGCCACAGAGACGCGAGTTCGATTCCCAGCTTTGAAGAAAGTGTTTTTTTTTTTCCTCAAACGGACATTGAATTTATAAATTGGTATGCACTGTAAATTGTTAACTTTAAAATGTCAATCGCGGTTATTTCTGTTGATTAATTCATGCTTTTTTACTTAGAGTCAGAACAGGAGCTTTTTCAGCTTATTCAGCTTCTGATCTGACTCAAACAGCGCCAGTATAACTTCACACCCAACCTGACGCTGTTCGTTTTCAAATAATATTGCATTACTTCGACGATGTTTTCTGATTGGTACTATTCGCGTCATAAAATGATTTCTTCAAAACGTCACATATATTTGTCTCTTTCTTTTTTTAAAATGTGCGTTGTAGCACTCAGCAACTGGCCACCTGCATGTTCTTGCGCACACTAAACAAGACAGCGCTATATGCAATCATCAGATTCAAATGTTAAGTTATATAGCACAGAATGGAAATCAGCAGTTCTTAGCATTCCACCATGCAAGCTGTCATATCAACCGCCTACTGTAACTTGCTTTCTTTATTCTTCGGTTATAGTCTTGAATAAAAGTACACTTTTATTTATGTGAAAACAGCTGTGTCAGATTGGGTTGTATGGATTGATAAGCAGCTAAGAACTGCTGATTTCAAGTGACGGTGAGATATGAAGAAGGCAGCTTCGCCAGCGTTTGTGTGTCAGAACCCTTTTGGGGGGGGGGAGGGCGGTAGTATGCATCGTGGTACACTGCAGACCTATAGCTCGTCTTTATGTCAGATGGGGTTGTATGGATTGATTCTGAATGCGACTGCGAGAATGAAAAGTGAATTAAAAAAAAAAAAAAAAAGCTAACCTTTACCAGTATCATAAGTTACACCGGCTGTTACAGACTGAAATCAAATTTATGTTATTATTCTGAAATTGTAAGAATAAGAGCAGTTCATTTCTCGAAGTGGAGCCGTGCAGGATCAAACTCGCCACCCTCTGATTCCCAGTCAGGAGCTGATACCATTACGCCACCGCGGCGGTTGTAGTAAGAATGTCAATGTGGCATGCTAACGCGGCTTTTTTTTTTGTGCAGTTATATTTTCGAATAAAAGTGCACGTGTTCTCTTATTTGTACCTTTTGTGAAAGTGTTTCTTTGATATATGGACTTCAGGCTTCATACGTTATATAGTTTATGCCTACATTTTGTCATTTACTATTAGAATATGAAAAACGTTTCTGTTTTAAAAATGTGCTTGCACAGACTACTATAGAAACGGAACACACATGAAATGCGTGTATTCCAAATAACACTATATTATTTCCACTCTAAAACTCCACTTCAATCCCAGAAAATCAAATCAAGGCAAGCCATGAGCTAGGAGAAATTCGTTCTAAGTCGGTGGGGGGATGGAATAGCTGGCTGCTAGTAGCTTTTGTTTATCAGCACATTTAGATGACAAAGGACTCTGGCGGAGAGGTGCAAACGGATCTAAGACGCGATTTAAGGTGGGACGGATTTACGAGTTTTTTCGTAGGCTCTGGTAATTGTAGTGTTAAGGATAAGATTGAGCAACACCTGGCAAGGACAGGAGTTATTAGGAACAGTCTGTATGTGTTCAGAAGAGGGAGGTCGTGTTTTACTAACATGCTGGAATTCTATGAGGAGGCAACAAAAGGATACGATCAAAGTGGAGCATATGATATTATTTATCTGGACTTTCAGAAAGCATTTGATAAGGTGCCACATGAGAGGTTGGGCATCAAATTAAAAGAAGTGGGAGTTCAGGGTGATGTTTTTAGATGGGTGCAGAATTGGCTCTGACACAGGAAGCAGAGGGTGATGGTGCGAGGAACCTCATCAGAATTGGCCGATGTTAAGAGTGGTATTCCACAGGGGTCAGTGCTAGGGCCACTGCTATTTTTAATATATATAAACGATTTAGTTAGGAATATACAGTGCACCTGGAAAGTATTCACAGCGCATCACTTTTTCCACATTTTGTTATGTTACAGCTGTATTCCAAAATGGATTAAATTCATTTTTTTCCTCAGAATTCTACACACAACACCCCATAATGACAACGTGAAAAAAGTTTACTTGAGATTTTTGCAAATTTATTAAAAATAAAAAAATTGAGAAAGCACGTGTACATACTGTAAGTATTCACAGCCTTTGCCATGAAGCTTAAAATTGAGCTCAGGTGCATCCTGTTTCCCCTGATCATCCTTGAGATGTTTCTGCAGCTTAATTGGAATCCACCTGTGGTAAATTCAGTTGATTGGACATGATTTGGAAAGGCACACACCTGTCTATATAAGGTCCCACAGTTGACAATTCATGTCAGAGCACAAACCAAGCATGAAGTCAAAGGAATTGTCTGTAGACCTCCGAGACAGGATTGTCTCGAGGCACAAATCTGGGGAAGGTTACAGAAAAATTTCTGCTGCTATGAATGTCCCAATGAGCACAGTGGCCTCCATCATCCGTAAGTGGAAGAAGTTCGAAACCACCAGGACTCTTCCTAGAGCTGGCCGGCCATTTAAACTGAGCGATCGGGAGAGAAGGGCCTTAGTCAGGGAGGTGACCAAGAACCCGATGGTCACTCTGTCAGAGCTCCAGAGGTCCTCTGTGGAGAGAGGAGAACCTTCCAGAAGGACAACCATCTCTGCAGCAATTCACCAATCAGGCCTGTATGGTACAGTGGCCAGACGGAAGCCACTCCTTAGTAAAAGGCACATGGCAGCCCACCTGGAGTTTGCCAAAAGGCACCTGAAGGACTCTCAGACTATGAGAAAGAAAATTCTCTGGTCTGATGAGACAAAGATTGAACTCTTTGGTGTGAATGCCAGGCATCATGTTTGGAGGAAACCAGGCACCGCTCATCACCAGGCCAATACCATCCCTACAGTGAAGCATGGTGGTGGCTGCATCATGCTGTGGAGATGTTTTTCAGCGGCAGGGACTGGGAGACTAGTCAGGATAAAGGGAAAGATGACTGCAGCAATGTACAGAGACATCCTGGATAAAAACCTGCTCCAGAGTGCTCTTGAACTCAGACTGGGGCAACGGTTCATCTTTCAGCAGGACAACGACCCTAAGCACACAGCCAAAATATCAACGGAGTGGCTTCAGGACAACTCTGTGAATGTCCTTGAGTGGCCCAGCCAGAGCCCAGACTTGAATCCGATTGAATATCTCTGGAGAGATCTTAAAATGGCTGTGCACCGACGCTTCCCATCCAACCTGATGGAGCTTAAGAGGTGTTGCAAAGAGGAATGGGCGAAACTGGCCAAGGATAGGTGTGCCAAGCTTGTGGCATCATATTCAAAAAGACTTGAGGCTGTAATTGCTGTCAAAGGTGCATCGACAAAGTATTGAGCAAAGGCTGTGAATACTTATGTACATGTGATTTCTCAGTTTTTTTATTTTTAATAAATTTGCAAAATCTTCAAGTAAAGTTTTTTCACATTGTCATTATGGGGTGTTGTGTGTAGACTTCTGAGGAAAAAAATTAATCCATTTTGGAATAAGGCTGTAACATAACAAAATGTGGAAAAAGTGATGCGCTGTGAATACTTTCCAGGTGCACTGTAAGTGACAAGCTGGTTAAGTTTGCAGATGATACCAAGATAGGTGGATTAGCAGATAATTTGGAATCCGTTATATCATTACAGAAGGACTTGGACAGCATACAGGCTTGGGCAGATTTGTGGCAGATGAAATTTAATGTCAGTAAATGTAAAGTATTACACATAGGAAGTAAAAATGTTAAGTTTGAATACACAATGGGCAGTTGGAAAATTGAGAGTACACCTTATGAGAAGGATTTAGGAGTCATAGTGGACTCTAAGCTATCGACTTCCTGACAGTGTTCAGAAGCCATTAAGAAGGCTAACAGAATGTTAGGTTATATAACACGATGTGTGGAGTACAAGTCCAAGGAGGTTCTGCTCAACCTTTATAATGCACTGGTGAAGCCTCATCTTGAGTACTGTGTGCAGTTTTGGTCTCCAGGCTACAAAAAGGACATAGTAGCACTAGAAACGTTCCAGAGAAGAGCGACTAGGCTGATTCCAGAGCTAAAGGGGTTGAATTATGAGGAAAGATTAAAAGAGCTGAGCCTATACAGTTTAAGCAAAAGGAGATTAAGAGGTGACATGATTGAAGTGTTTAAAATTATGAAGGGAATTAGTACAGTGGATCAAGACTGTTATTTTAAAATGAGTTCATCAAGAACACAGGGACACAGTTGGAAACTTGTTAAGGGTAAATTTCGCACAAACGTTAGGAGGTTTTTCTTTACACAAAGAACGATAGACACTTGGAATAAGCTACCAAGTAGTGTGGTAGACAATAAGACGTTGGGGACTTTCAAAAGCTGACTTGATATTTTTTTGGAAGAAATAAGTGGATAGGACTGGCAAGCTTTGTTGGGCTGAATGGCCTGTTCTCGTCTAGAGTGTTCTAATGTTCTAATGTTTAACATATCTCAACTAAAACTGAACTGTCTCAACAAATTTCTTTGAAGAATAATTATGCCAAATTTTAACAAAATTAACAAAATCCACAGGGGGCCGAATTGTTTCATGCAGACAAACAGATGGACATGGCTATCGCAACAGGTGCTTCTTGCATTATATGTGAACTCACCTAAAAACACATACAGCAATGACAAGTTGAGCTCAATGGTGCAGCAGAGTTGATATTGTACAGTTGGTTAAGTGTGTACTGATGGCTCAGAAAGGTGCTCTGAATTGTAGTAGCATGATTAGAACATTAGCACTAATAGAGCCTTCTAGAGAGATGGAAACTGCTTTCCACGAAGTAGGAGGCTCAAAGCAAAGTGGTTATCGGGTGGAGTGATCTCCACCAGCTTTGGCAGAGAGTTTTATTTTTGTACTTCATCTTAAAATAACCATATCTTTCATAACAACAGGTACATATAACATTCTAAAGCTAGAAGCTGCTGAATTATAACATCCAAAGTGTATCCATCAAGTCATCCATTTCTTGCTGCAATCTCATTTTAAATGTGTATGTGTAACAATGCATTTCAACATTTAAAAAATAGAAATGTATCTCTGCAATACAGACTTTGTCTTTTATTTTTTTTAGAAGTACAGTATTTCTGTTATACTTCTATGTACTTCTGTGTTTATAAAGAAATGCATTTAGACTCATCCTTCCATCCATTTTCTGAATTCAGTTAGTGACTCAAAATGTCTTTTCACCATCTGTATACCATGAAACAAAATGTAGAAAGTCCCCTTATCCAGAAAGTCTCCCACTGTGAAAGCCAAGCTCATAGTCACATTCTCCTCCATCACAGCTAATCATTTCTATATTTTAATTTTCTTCTATTATTAAGCTTTTGTGCTCTCTGATCCAAATTCAGCATTTTAAAATGGTATGCCGCTTAACTCATTGTATCTAGAAGGCTATTCTTCACCTTGCTCCTACATTTTCTGTCAGTGAGTGTTATGAATGGAGAAAGTCCACTGTTTCCGTGATGTCTTTAAGAAAGTACTGGCTGTTTCTCCACACGTACTGCCAGGCTCATTTGAGACTTCATTGCTATTGTTTCTATGGTCTTGTTCCCTTGCCTGTAAACTGTTATAGCTCATTTTTAGTAGCATAGCCTCTTCGGTAATCACCACCTTATTGTGGTGAAGAGGTTTGTGTGACCCTGGGAGCTCCTGGAAGGGCCTCCGAAGGAAAATTGGTCTCTGAAGAGGGGTCAGACAAAGAGTGATTCACAGACCCTAATAATGCAGCTCTATAAAGATAAAAAGAGTTGCCACCATACTTCAGATAAGTGGTGGAAAATGAATGAATGTATAGTAGCTTAGGATTCTAAACCACATAGTAGCAGGTTCAGTGCCCATTTTTGACTCATTGTGTGACCCTTAGCAAGCTACTTATCTTTCATATTTGGGACATAAGCAAGTTATATAAAGAATCATACAACATATCTGTAGTTTGTGCAGTGCATTGAGATGGAGTTTGTGACAGAGCTTCATAAGAAGGGTCATTGGTTTGTTTCCCAAACCTGTTTGTTTTGCCTATAGTTTAAACACTTCTGTCCCACCTTTTTCCTCTAGGGGACACTATTATCCCTGCTACAGCCCCGTTCCTCATGCATTCCCATTACCCATTGACAAGATGTCGACACAGAGCCCTCCTGCTGTGTGGCATGTTTGTGTGCACAATCTGCTGTTTGAACAGCTGCCTGTCTCCCTGTGATAGATGCCAAATGATTGGATAAGCATTGTTGTAAAGAGCAGCGCGTTTCCTACAAATTACCACTCTGTGTGATTCCTGCCAAAACCCATGGCGACAACAAGAAAGAAGCAAGAAGCCTGGAGTCACTATGGCAACAAGAAGGTGATTCAGATTAGAAAAGGGCATTTAAGAGACCACAGGGCAAGGCAAACACAGCTTCTTGTGAACTATGGTGGATTCACGTGTGTTAACAAATCTGGCCAGTCAGGTCATTTTGAAGCAGAAGAACTGAACATTTAGCGAACAGGACAAAAAAAGTGAAAAAGAAAAAAAAATGTCTTAGAATACTTTGGAGAAGAGGGAGAAGAGCCACTCCAAGAACCACAGCACAGTTTCTAAATATTAGGAGAAACACAGTACATACCAAATGGTCAGGTTTTTATGGTCAGGTTAATTTCAGCAGACTTGAGCTTCACATCTTGCAAGGCTCAAGCCATCTAAGAATCTGAAATGCACAAACAGTTGTTATTTGTTTTGCATTTAGTCCGTCATTCTGTCACTGCCATTGCATGAGTGACATCTTCTGGCAGTTCATATTTAGTGCGGGAACAACAGTGGCCAATAGGTCATTTATATAAGTAGGGTGCCCAATTCAATATGACACAATATTAAAATCAATGTTTTAGTAACTCTGAGGACCTCTAATACCTATTTATCAAACAGGTACAGAAAGATACCATAAAAGTTAGTTCCAGATCAAATGACTGTGATCATCTGAGGCAGACATATACATGGTCCAGCCAAAATAAAGCTAAAGAGTAAAATCAGCATGGGATTGTGAACAAGCACTGTATTGTGGGACAGGAGTGGAAACTTCACTTTTAAGACCTTCTTAACCCCTCACACTCCATGACAAATGCCTTTTCACTTTGACTGACACTTTACAACAACAACAACATTCATTTCTATAGCACATTTTCATACAAAGGATGTCACTCAAAGTTATCAGTTCCTCACTCACTAAATTGACATACTATTATACTAATATACAAAGAGTAACATGAAATTAATTGGAGAGTAAGCTTGCACACAAGGTAGGTGTTTTTAAATGGTAGCAAGTGGGAGATCCAACCTGAAAAGGTTGCAATCGAGCTCCAGCTTCACTAGGCCACATGCTTTAGGCGTGTACCAAATGAACATCTTTCTGGACAAAATTTTGAAATGCCTATCAGACAGCCTTGGTATTACAATCTCTTCTAATCCATTAACAGCTGTGTATGGTGTACTCCAAGATGGGCTTAAAGTGGAGAAGGACAAACAAACTGTAATTGCCTTTACTTCACTATTGGTACATAGACTTATCTTGCTCAACTGGGAGAATCCTAACCCACCTCTTTTAAGTCAGAGGGTAATGGATGTTATATACTATTTGAAATTGGAAAAAATCAAATTCTCCCTTAATGGATCTTTTTTTAAAATCAATAATATTTTAGAATAAGTATTTATATTGGGGAAAAAGACTCCTTTCTCTCTTTACTACTCTCATTTGTTTTACTCTGGCTGTTGGCCTTCCTCTCTTTCTCATGGGTGGTGATTGATTTGGATTTAGTTTTGTTAAGTTTTGACTTGATTTTATGGAATGTTATATATTTTTAATAAATTCAATAAAAGATAAAAAAAATATATATATATATATAAAGTGTAGCAAGTGACCAGGGAGATTCTAGAAGATACTGTGCATGTCTGATTGTAAGGGCACATTATATGTATCATTTATATTAAAGCTATTACCCCTGCCACTCTATAACACCATTAATGTGTTTTAAAATAAGGTCTATGACAGTTCAATTTCATCCACTCTTATTTGCGGAATTGTGTTTGTAGTTATGATTGTACTTTGGTCAGTAGTTCTGAGAACAAAAAGATAAAAAAAGATCATATGACAATGGCTAGAGCATAGAGGTAAAGATAAATTTGAAGAATTATCCATTGTTTTCATGAAGTAAGTGGCTGCCGTTAATCAGGCTCTCTAGTCTGGTTTAGCAAATTTGTGGAGCTCCTTAGCTCGGGTCTGCTGTTGAAGAAGTGATGCATCCTTCCAGATGGTCTCCCTTTTATAGCACAGGGATACAGAGGCAGTTGCCTTCACTGGGTGGTTTCTCAGCACTGTGGAGGAAGAAAAAGGTCAAGACAGTTAGTGGCTGTGCCCCCTCTTCAGATCACATACCTGGGAAGAGTTCAGAGGATGATCCTCAGACACATGTGTGATAAATATTATATTTGTTTGCTAGCATCAAACTGTAATAATAATAAGAATTCATTACATTTATATAGCGCTTTTCTCAGTACTCAAAGCGCTCTCCACACAGTGTGAAACTGAACAATAAAAACTGCATTTTAAAGTAACCATACATCCAACTTTCTCAAGTACTGTCTAGTTATTCATTGTATGTAGAAACTGTGTTAGATTCTAATAAATGTATTCAATACAGAATCTTTTCATATATTAGTAATACTTTAGAATAGAGGCTACCTTGGTCAGTCAGTAACTGCTTTGTAACAAATACGTCAATTTGGTTGTAGCAAGACTTTCAGAACCCCAATGACACTTTAGAATGGGGCCCTCCTGCTGTACATGTGTTATTTACGTTTGTGTGACAAGACCTTAACAAAACGTTTATTTGTGTTATGTACCAATAAGTTACTAGAGCAAGCCCTTGAAGAACATCTTCTAAAGTGTCACCCAGATAGCTTGATCTGTGTCTGGTGTCACATAGACATTTTTTACATGTCATTTTACTGCAGTATTTATGGTTGATTTCCCATTGGCTCTTCTAATGCAGAGTTGCTGTTGAACATTTGACTACAGAGTCCATCTGGAAAAGGCTGAGATCATTGGCTGTGACAAAGTTATAGTGGAGTCACATTACTTGATTTAAAGCCCAGCATTGTTTCTTTTGCACTCTCTGGTCTCATCAGTAAGGTTTCCCAGTGCAGGATGTACATTCTGATGGCTCTCACGTTCCCATACAGTACAGCACTGTAGAACTGATGTGTATACTGTCATTGATGTTCTTTTTCAATGTTCAATCTTTTGAAAGCTTCTGAGGTGAAAACAATCTCTGTGCTGAGATTACCACATATACTTTTTATCAGGTACTGTGGATCAGTTGCCTCTGCATCACTTAACCATACTGAAGAACAAGAATCAACTGTAATCAGACAATTACAAATTTGTTTAATAGGCTCTCAAAGATCAAGGCAAAAATTACAGAGAACTAAGAGCTTGAAGGTTTTAAGGTCAACACCGGAAGTAACACCAAGAAATGAGTGATATGAAACATGATTCAAATGAAAGAGATGCCTTGAAATTCTGCACTTTCTTTAATGTGTAGAGGTGTGATAGGAACAAAAAGTGACATAGCACTTTGGGTGTTGTGTAGTAACCGAGCTAGCTGGTTAGCCAGCGCATGACAATTTCTTTATGTTTACTGCTGCTCCTGATACACTCTGAAACACAATATGAGGGTCTTTTAGTTTTAATATAGTGCATTTCTTACCTCTTCTCTATTCTTTACTATGGTTACTTCATGGCTCAGTTCATGTTAGTGTTTGTAGTTGTATGGCTATCTCCTCTTCCTGGACTTTTTAGGTTTATACTGTGATTTGATTTGCTTTGGATGATACCGTATCAAATGACTTCCATGCTGACTGCATAACCCACCTAAACACAAAGTTTACTCCTCTCCAACATATTTCACACGCCTGTCTTTTGCTATGCCTTGCACAGTTCACTGGGTTATGCTGGTCAGATTCCAAAGAATGGAATTGTATGGCTTCTCTAATTGATATTATACATACTATGAGTGAATGGTTAAGATAACGAACTAGCAACACAGAATACATAGCAAATATTTTTTTAGAAAGACAACTAATTATCGATAATTAGATCCAGGTATAAGTTACCTGTAGGAGGCAGGGCAGATTGCCATGGTAGGTAGTCCAGCAAGCACACTCCTTATTATTTCATGTTGAGCCCATTGTTCAGGCTTTCATACAGAAATCTGTTTCAAAAGAAGACCTTTGCAATAGTGCATGCTGCTAGTATACTGTGAGATAATACATGTGCCAGACACAATTCACCACACTTGCAGAAAAACGCGTTTTAAGTTTCCTTGGATACTCAGATCGGAATGTAACTGAAACAGAAACATTCAAAGCTTAATACTTCTAGTAAGTTTTAACATACTTCTCAGTATAGAGGCGTCTGAGCGATTACCTATATGAAAAATAATTCATTGAACCTTTCGTCATTGATCACCTCTGAGCAAGGTTTATTGCAGATGCACACACCCACTGTCATCTGCTGAAGTGTTTGTCTTGTGCTCACTTCTTATAAGCTTACACGCTTGTAGCTGAGTTGACATGTCTTTTACCACAATTAACCTTTAAAATAGTTGAGAAGTATTTGTATTTTCATCAACAAAAAAAGATAAGCAAGTAGCCAGGATAATTACAGCCACATGTTATGGCATGTGGTCTAACATCTTTGTCTGCTCTTAATAGCTTGACCTTTTGCTAATGCAAAAAGTCTTCTTAAAAAAACAAACTAACAAACAGTACCTCCTTTTAGTCAACTAGCCCAAGTAGAAGTATGAACATTGCATGGCATAAGTCAATACCTAAGTCAATAAATGTAAACTTTCTCAAACTTTCCCACATGCCTCTCTTTTTTGGCCCCTAGAGGGATAAATTCTGCACAGAAAAAGTCTGAATGCAAGGTCAGGCATACAGTGGTGTGAAAAACTATTTGCCCCCTTCCTGGTTTCTTATTCTTTTGCATGTTTGTCACACAAAATGTTTCTGATCATCAAACACATTTAACCATTAGTCAAATATAACACAAGTAAACACAAAATGCAGTTTGTAAATGGTGGTTTTTATTATTTAGGGAGAAAAAAAAATCCAAACCTACATGGCCCTGTGTGAAAAAGTAATTGCCCCCTGAACCTAATAACTGGTTGAGCCACCCTTAGCAGCAATAACTGCAATCAAGCGTTTGCGATAACTTGCAATGAGTCTGTTACAGCGCTCTGGAAGAATTTTGGCCCACTCATCTTTGCAAAATTGTTGTAATTCAGCTTTATTTGAGGGTTTTCTAGCATGAACCGCCTTTTTAAGGTCATGCCATAGCATCTCAATTGGATTCAGGTCAGGACTTTGACTAGGCCACTCCAATGTCTTCATTTTGTTTTTCTTCAGCCATTCAGAGGTGGATTTGCTGGTGTGTTTTGGGTCATTGTCCTGTTGCAGCACCCAAGATCGCTTCAGCTTGAGTTGACGAACAGATGGCCGGACATTCTCCTTCAGGATTTTTTGGTAGACAGTAGAATTCATGGTTCCATCTATCACAGCAAGCCTTCCAGGTCCTGAAGCAGCAAAACAACCCCAGACCATCACACTACCACCACCATATTTTACTGTTGGTATGATGTTCTTTTTCTGAAATGCTGTGTTCCTTTTACGCCAGATGTAACGGGACATTTGCCTTCCAAAAAGTTCAACTTTTGACTCATCAGTCCACAAGGTATTTTCCCAAAAGTCTTGGCAATCATTGAGATGTTTCTTAGCAAAATTGAGACGAGCCCTAATGTTCTTTTTGCTTAACAGTGGTTTGCCTCTTGGAAATCTGCCATGCAGGCCGTTTTTGCCCAGTCTCTTTCTTATGGTGGAGTCGTGAACACTGACCTTAATTGAGGCAAGTGAGGCCTGCAGTTCTTTAGACGTTGTCCTGGGGTCTTTTGTGACCTCTCTGATGAGTCGTCTCTGCGCTCTTGGGGTAATTTTGGTTGGCCGGCCACTCCTGGGAAGGTTCACCACTGTTCCATGTTTTTGCCATTTGTGGATAATGGCTCTCACTGTGGTTCGCTGGAGTCCCAAAGCTTTAGAAATGGCTTTATAACCTTTACCAGACTGATAGATCTCAATTACTTCTGTTCTCATTTGTTCCTGAATTTCTTTGGATCTTGGCATGATGTCTAGCTTTTGAGGTGCTTTTGGTCTACTTCTCTGTGTCAGGCAGCTCCTATTTAAGTGATTTCTTGATTGAAACAGGTGTGGCAGTAATCAGGCCTGGGGGTGGCTACGGAAATTGAACTCAGGTGTGATACACCACAGTTAGGTTATTTTTTAACAAGGGGGCAATTACTTTTTCACACAGGGCCATGTAGGTTTGGATTTTTTTTCTCCCTAAATAATAAAAACCATCATTTAAAAACTGCATTTTGTGTTTACTTGTGTTATATTTGACTAATGGTCAAATGTGTTTGATGATCAGAAACATTTTGTGTGACAAACATGCAAAAGAATAAGAAATCAGGAAGGGGGCAAATAGTTTTTCACACCACTGTAGGTTTGGTCTGTTATAGCAGTACGTGTAACATATTCGTTATCTACATCTGTCATAGGGGCAGGTTGAAAAGAGAAAGTGGGATTTGGTAAATAATCAAAACAGGAAGGAGGAGGTGGAAGTGGAGAAAGGAGAACAAGGTGAGACATATTGTTGATTACTGTGGGTAGAGCAGTAGATTTATTAACAACATGTAAAAACAAACTTTTAAGACAGCAAGCTATGAACAACAGAACACATAGGCCCATAACAATAATAAGTATGGCTCAAAATATTTTCCACATCCAAGTTGGGATCCATGACAACTAGTCCATAATAGCAAAGTATGAAGCAAGTGATCAACTAGAGAAGAAATGTTTTCTGTTGTGTGCAACATGTTATGCTCACAATCAAACAGGTGCTCACTTTGATGCCAGTATCATGTCAAGCCATTCAATTGTGCAGAACCACAGTTTTAGTAACAGTCAGTTCAGCAGACATTTGGGTCAGAGCAGTAGATATAACATTTGCAACAAATGCAACAGCTGTGTCTACTTTATTTTTAGCCACTCCATATGGAATAACTACCACTGCATGTATTGGAATAAGCAGGTTTAGAAAACGAATGAACAACAGAGAAAAAAAATTGGAATTTTTCAGTATGGATGATTTATTAAAAGTAATTCCATTTTTGCTAGCTCCAGTTTTAATGTACAAATTTTAAAAGTACAGTATGCTGTAAAGCTTTGGTTTATATGAAAACATTTTTGTACCTCACATTTATGTTTTAAAGGTGAATTATTCCATTTTTTTACAAGTTGAAAGGCCCTCGATTAAAGTTTTAATAATGTGATCCCTACTAGAGTAGTGAGAATGTTATGCCTCAAGAAAATATCATTCTTTAACAACTTACATATTCCTTAAACCCGGTGAACCGTAAACTGTGCCATTTATTCTTTGGCAGGAGCTGCATTTTTAAATGAGTGTGGGGTGTATGTGTGTGTGTTGGTGGGGGGGGGGGGTATATTTGCTTAGAAGGATAAATTGGAATCCAGTTAGTTTGATGATGCTTTCATCTCTCTCCAGAAGTACATAAAGATCATTTGGAGGGTTATGAATTCATTTTCCTTCATGAAGCAGTTAAAAAAAACATATTTTAAAGACTAATACTGTCCAACTTTTTCACTGTTGAATTACTATGAGAGAGAAAAAATGCATAATGAAAGTGTATAAAATATAAATAAATTAGAAAACATAACTGATGGAACAGTTATTGTATTTCCAAAATATGTAAATTATGTTCAGTATGTATATATATATATATATATATATATATATATATATATATATATATATACAGTATATATATATATATCCATCCATCCATCTATTGTCCAACCCGCTGAATCCGAACACAGGGTCATGGGGGTCTGCTGGAGCCAATCCCATTTTTACACACACACACACAATATTTATATCATTTAAATATTACATATTCAATGGATCAATAAATATGTGGACAGCAAACACCAGATTTAAAAATGCAGTTTCATGAACTAAGAATCAATGGTTGTGGGTACATTAGCAGGCAAGTCAGACTCTTACATTTCTTGGCAATCTTTTGTAGATACACATACCCAGACTTGTGGCATATTTTTGAATTCTTCTGTTAATATTTTATATCCATAAATCTGTACATGCACTTAGAGCTAATCTTCAGAGAAGAGAACTATATAAGAATAAATTGAATTGAATACTCACACAGGCCTGTGGCTACTTGAGGGCATGCAGGTAGAGGTTATGGATGCCTGCTCTCGTTTTACTTCTTGTGCTGTTTGTGTGCTTGCTGATGATTAACCCTGGCTATTCTAATTTTATTCACTCAACAGGGGAGGAGGTCATTAATATTACTAGAAGCATTAGGGCATTTGAAGTTCAAGTCCTACTTAGGCTTAGCCTGAAAAGGAAACGCTGTCAGTCTCATGAAGATGTAGACCACATCTGCATATTCAGTATGCTTCACGCTTACTTTGTATGCATGGCTTATCAATACAAGTGAGAACTAAACTTTAGACCTTGTAAGAAAAAAGAAAGTGGCTCTTTGGAAAGGCAATTTGAGTTCTGAGGGAGGGGGCTTGCATTTCCAAAAATCCACATCATGTAGGACCTTTAGGTAAATTTATTAATATAATGTCGTAACCATAGGCAAGCAGACATGAATTTGGAATTTAAAAGTAAAACACACCAACATTTAGACATCTTGCAAACATCTGTCCATTTCTATGTCTGGTGAATCTGACACTGGGTCACAGGGATCAGCTTAGCAGAAATTTGGGGAGCCAGTTACTTTAAATAAGCCGCTGCTTATTTAAACAGTGTTTTTTTTTTTAAGTAACACATTCAAGTAATTCCACCATTTGTAATCTATAGTGACAGTCTGCCTTTTTAAAAATGCATTTCATGAATATATGTGCAATCTCATTAAGGTTCAAGACCAAATATATTGTTTTATGCTTGAAAAATGATATAAACCGGAGATGTGCCGTGTAATATAAATACTGATTAATTGTAATTCCTCAGCAAAATAAAATGAATAAGGAAGCCTGACAGGAATTTTTTTCTTGCTGCAACATAAATAAAAATAATTTTAAGAGCTGTGAATATAAATAATGGAGCAATAAAATGGTTGGAACTGTACTGTATAGATTCAAAGTGAATAAAGAAAGTTATCAAAACTTAAGTGTTGTGTTTATATGTGAAAACTAAAACAATGTCTTCTTCTTGCCTAACTTTACAGTCCTGTCCTGCTATTTTTTTTAAAAGAAATACATTAAGTGCAGGGCCCGATAATTATATACCAAGCATCATTCTAGAGAAAAAAGCCAAATGTAGCCTAGCCTATGTTTTCCTAGAAAGCTTTGTTTGTAATGCATTACACATAAAAGACATGCAGAGCTTTCCACCATCAATTTACTTGACATGCCATCTTCTCCCTGTGTTATCTCCCACTCTTTTATCAGTGAGGTCTCCAAAAAGGATGCATTGCATTGAAAGGATTGCTGTCACTTGAAGATTGCAGAGTTAAAAAAAAACCTTGAACCAGAAGAGGAATTAGAAAATAATTAGCTGTGATAGCCTCTGGGCTCCAGTGTTAATATAAGGCCAGGGTGCAACACTTCTTTCAAATGGCTGTCGCTTTCATCTGGAGCCTGAGAATCAAAAGAAAATGAGGTCCTGAGAAGCACAGCCAGAGCCTTGAAGATGAAAGAAAACTCTTGGATTTTACACACCTTTTAGGATAGGTCTATATATTTTATATTTTTTTGCATACACCTTTTAGGATAGGTCTGTTTATATATATATATATGAAATATAAATATATATTGTAACAAAGGCCTGACCCTACACAGATGGACACGGAGGCATGTGTAAAAACCAAGAAATCTTTTATTTTTCTTCACCTGTTGGGCACATCTTCCCCGTAATCCCCACAGGCACAACACAGTCCCAAGTGTAACACAAACACACCAAAACACCACGCTCCTGTCTTTTCTTCCACCACCACTCATTCTCCTAGGCAACCTTGTCCTCCTCCACCTGACTCTGGCCACTGAGTGGTGGTTGCTGGCTCCTTTTATAGCCCACCCAGAAGTGCTCCAGGTGCTTGATCACCTGTTTCCAGTTGCACTCTTCCAGGTGGGGCTGAAGACTCATCCAGCCTGGCTCAGGGTTGTGGAGAACTCCATCTCCCATGGAGCCCTGCAGAAAGCTGAAGCACCACCGTCAGCCAGGGAGGCTGCCACCAAGCATCCTGGGGGAGGTATTGAGCAGCCTATGGTTGCTCCCCTGGAACATACAGTATGTCGAAGGATGGGATGGGAAGCATGGGACCCAGCCATCCGCCACAATATATATATATAAATATATTGCATTCATCAGTCTATCATGAATTTGAAGAAATGCAGTATACAGTCATAACTATGGTAAGCACTGAAAACCAGAAAAGTGTATAAATGAATTGGCACTACATAATGCATGATTATAAATTGTTCAATGTGGTCCTTCTGCTCAGGGAATCTTACAAAAGTGGGCCTAAGGTGGCCGGAGACCTTTCGTTGGTAAATATCTGAAAGCTTACTATATTGGGAACCCAGATTCTCATGGAATCAATAGAGGGTTGATGCTTGATGGGTGGTTGGGCAAACATTATAGGTCTTGAGCCTCTTTCTATAGTAGGTTGACTGATCTATTTTTCCAGCTTTCTCTTATACCAAATGCTAATCTTCCTCACATTCTTTCCTCTTTTATATTCGTGTCTTTTCTCTTACCAGTGCTTGCCCTTCAGTCCCTTCCCTGGACCCCATTTAATTGGACTCTGACTAGAGGAGGGCTTTAAATGCTGTCTAGGTCACTTCCCTGGTGAATTTTGAGTCAAGACCAGCTACTATAAACTGCCAAACTACAGTTTCCTCTGGAGAAATTGGCCATACGCCTTTCCCAGACTTTGAAAGGAAAAAACTGCTTCAGGGCTTTCTTGCTGCATATACAATCAGAAGATAGCATAGTGTCCTACATTTTATCCATGTCCCCTCCAGAAGATAGAAGACATTTCCTTCTGTATCTACTCTATAGACTTTTATTCAGCCATTCCACTTTGATGAATTGCCTTTACCATGTCTAGATGTACTGTAGTATTGCTACTCTCTCATCTACAAGTTCACTTTTAGTGCCTATTGTAATTCTAGGTTACATTGTGTTATGCTGGCAAAATATTACCCCCAATGGCACCTGCTCTCGCCTGCATTTCCTTAATTCACTTTTAAATCTGCTCCATTTTATTTAGTTTTTAATTTATCACACAAGGGTTTTCACAGTAATCTTAATACATAATTCGCCAGTCTCCTCACTCACTCCCTCACTCACTCACTCACTCACTCACTCACTCACTCACTCACTCACTCACTCACTCACTCACTCACTCACTCACTCACTCACTCACGTCCGAAGCCAAATGCGCAGTCGCAGCTGCCCAAAAAACCTTACGAGACCGACATTGCGGCAGGCAGCAGATTTACGGCCGCAAAAATTCAAAGAGAAAGGTGACTTCCATTAAAGCTCTAGAGGCCTGAAAGGCAACTTCGACTACAGCTTGAGGCCTAATTACGTATTCATTCAATACACCTATATCAGGTTTGTGGTGCTTATACTTATTACTATTCCACTCGTGCCTGTTTCATCTTATGTTGTCGAAACGGGCTCTTTGTCTAGTTCAATCATAAAAAACATTGCAAATAATGTCTTTGGTACTGGTGGAACTGTAGATCAAAACAGGCAGATAGCGTTAGTCTACTTCAAAAGTCACTTTACACAAGAAATCACCAATACAGAAAAAAGTTGTTTAAACTTCAATAAATATTTCTCTGTCTGATATTTCTGCTAAAGAGTAGAACAGAACAAGATGTGATCTGAGGGTTTTGTTTTGGGCCATTTCATTTCTTTCAAGAAAGGGTTTACCTTTTTAGTGAAAAACTTCTTTCACCAGTCTGTCATTGTACCCACTGGGGCAGGAAATGAATGTTTCAATTCAATTCTGTTTATTTCTGTATAGTATTTTTGACTGAGTGAAGATGCAAACAGCTGTGAGAAGCTGACAGATAGATACAAATTACTAATTACATAATGAGTACACATAAATACATAGATTTATTTAAATAGAAAAGAAAACAAAGTAGATGGTGTAAAATGGACGCTGTATAGCACCCGACCCGACACAGATTGGACACGGGAGGCACATGTAAACTAAAAGAAATACTTTTTATTTTCTTCCCCTTTGGGCGTGCATCTTCCTCGTGACCTACAGGCAATACACAGTCCCAAATAAAGCACACCAGTACAGCAAGCACTCTTCTTCTCCTTGGCACCACCACTCCTCCCAAGCAACCTTATCCTCCTCCACCCAACTCTGACCCCTGAGTGGTGGTCGCTGGCTCCCTTTTATTGGGTACCTGGAAATGCTCCAGGTGGTTGATTATCGACATCCGACTGCACTTCCGGGTAAGGCGAAACCAGTGCCCAAAAGGGGCCAGCTGCTCCTGTTGCAGCACCCTATGGCAGTGCAGCGGAACCCCATAAAGCTACACAACCCCCATGAAGCCCTGGGGCAGTCCGAGGCACCACTGCAACACAGGGAGGCTGCCATCTAGCATCCAGGGGGGAGATACTGGGCTTCCCACCCTTGTTCCCCTGGCAAATGTGGTGAAGGGGCATCCCGGCTAGGCATGGGCTCCGGCAATCCGCCACAATGAAAACTGATCAACATAAATGGAGCCCAGCAATATCCATCCATTAATTTAAAGTTGAACTATGGCCAGCTCAAAATGGAAGAGAGAAAAACAAAAAACTCTAGTCAACAGTATCCCTGGTGAAAATAACCCTCTGGTGGGTGCAGTTAGACACAGTCAGAGTCCAGGAGACCTCCGTCAACTGCTGGCCCATTAACTCCTGGGGTTTCTACAGGATACATTTGTGCTGGATTGTCTAATATGTGAAATACAAATTCCAAGGTGCCGCACATTTCAGATGTCTTTCCATGGGCAGGAAACAGCTTGGATGTAGAGCAGTGGCACTGTTATTGTATTACTTTTTCTACAAATGACTAATGAACAGAGATAAAATATGCGCAGCTGATCAGCAGCTCTAATCAGGGTATGCTAGATTAAAGCAGAGACTGAAGGAGTATCTCTTATACAAGTCAAGAGATTGTTCCATAGCTTTGAGGCCCTGTAGCAAAAAGCTCAACCTTATCAACCCTTGAAATTATTAAAGTATTTGGTTGGCATTGTGAGATCTTAAAGTGTGCTCCAGTTTGTAAGTAATGAAAAGTCCAGATAATAAGCAGGACCTTAGCCATTTAAGGCTTTGTATGTAAGAAAGAGGATTTTGAAATCAGCCCTAAGCTTAACGAGATGCCAGTGTAACATCTTAAAAACAGGAGTCAATTAGTCATATTTTCTAGCTCTTGTTATGATTTTTGAATTATGTCTATTGGCTTAACCTTGTACTTATCTGTTAATAATGTTTATTTTGGAATGCTTGATTAACATTGCATTGACTAACATGTTAAAGGTAGTGCACACACTGAGAAGGACGCCTCACTTGAGCGCATCACTTTAGTGGTGTATGATCAGGACGTTTGATCATTAGTCTCACAGGACACTATTATTCGTTTCTCAACACCTCTGTATGTGTTTTAATTTGCCCAATCACAAGTGAATTTATTCCCTTTTTGTTTTTTTATACATGGTCAACTGCTGTCTGATGTCGCACACATGAGGCTGTGAGACTGAATCAAGTACTGCTCTGACCAAGTAATTGTGTGAGTTGTTTTATATGAATTGTATTGTATTTGTACTTGTGTGTGTGTTTATTTTTTTTTACCTTTTAATTGTTTTTAATTCTAAACTCGTTACAGTATAAATGAGAGTCCACAATTACCGACAGCAGGCCCTTAGTGTGACTACAACAGCATGCAAAATTTCATGCATAATGCATGGTATTTCCTGTAGTTAAATCAGTCCCATTAGATTGGTTCACATTCATACCTCAAGCAAACTGCTCCAATGTTTGATATAGTTGCTTTGGTCCACACCAGACTGTGATTAGAATGTTGACATCTATGTAAATAAACTGGACATTCAGGGGAAAACACAGAAGAGTTAGAAAACAAATGGTCCAAATGAACTAGATGTATAAACGCCTTTAGTAAGAACAGTAATGGTCCGATTACTTAGCCCTGGGACACCACATTTAATTTCAGAGAACAATGATGGAGTACTGTCAAGAACATTTCTGGACATACTGAGATCAATTTGATAAATATGAATTAAACCATACTATAAGTACAGGGACTGAGAGACCAATGTAATTTTCCAGCCTATGTAACAGAATAGAGTGGTCAATGACTATGCTTAAATCTAATGCCATACAGTAATTACTGTTCAATTTACTTCATCAGAAAATGAAGGAAATTTGAAGCTTAATGACAAGATGTTTTGTACTTCAGTTAAATGAATGATATTGGATAAAAATGGCATGTGTTTCAACTTTGGTGGTACATTTTATGAGCAATATGAAGACCAAAACTGCACACATTATTCCATACGTGGTATCTAATAATACTGAAGTCCAACAAACTAGACCAATATGCCCATACATTTCAAACACCATTAGGAGGTCATCTCTACTTGAATGCCAACACAAGTCTTTATCAAGTCTAACTTCTTCAGATGAATCCTCAAACCAATAAGTCCATATTCCTATAGTTCTCTATCATTCATTCAAAACTTTCTCCAACAGTATATGAATAAATGTAGTAACCAAGAAAAAACAAAACACTACACTTTCTTAGAGTCATACTCACACTTTTTTTCGGAACAAACCATTGATTAAAATACAATGACAAACATCAAAATGTGCAATGCAATGCATTGGATATAGCCAGTAAACATTTTGTATTTTTTCCCTGTCACCAAATCACAAGAAACAAAATAGAATTGGTTTCCTACTATGCTATACCATACAATCTTCTATGCCCATTTAATCCTGAGAAGGGTCGTGGGGGGGCTGAAGCCTAACCCAGCAAGCACAGGGCAACCCCAGTCCATCGCAGTGCTTTCCTTCTTCTCTTCAGGTCATTTTCACTTTTAACGGATTATTTATCCATTTAAGTTATATATGGGCAACAAACATCGTTAAAGCCCTGGTGTACTCCTCCAGTTTAAAGTATTATACATAAACGTTTTTCTCTCAATATACACAAAAGTATGCATTTCCTTGCTTTCAACAAGAAATGAATATCAGATGGTCAATACATCTTCTTGAAGTGTTATATGCCCTTCCTGGAATAGCTTCTGTAAATCTTTCAGACCTTATCAAAATGACTGCCAAATGACCTTCCCCTGCAAGCAGTGAGTTGATGTAGGGGCATTTTAAAATACACCTTAAGTATAGCTCTTTATATAAGGTGGGCAAAGTATTCTTTCTTGAGGACTGTATTCATTGAATATAAAATATATTCAAATAACCAAACAGGCCCAGACGACTAGAAAGTGTATAAACGAACAGTGACAAATCTGAGAGTTGAACACAAATGAAATAGGGAACAAATGGCTTAATCCAAAGGTAAACATAAAAAGGGGCCCTGTAATACATAAAAATGTGGTTATTGCAAAGCTGGGATAATGCCACAAGCTGGATAAAAGAATGAACCTTATAATGTGCAGCACTGTGCTAGTTTTGGTGATAAACGCTGATCTTTCTGGCTGCTGAGTAATTTATTTTGAATGCATGAAGACATCGTAAACATGCCCTAGAACTAAAGTGCCCGGCTGGAAGAGGGTTAAACCGACTTGAAGGCAACTCAATTTGCTAATTTGGTTCATCTTACGTTTTGTTAAGATTGCTGTTTTTTTGTAGTGTTTTTAAGGTTTGTCTTTGTTTTTTTTGCAATTCCCCATTTGCTTCCTGGTGCTCTCAATGTCACACATGAATGACTTGTGTAACAACAAAATCAATAATTGTGACAACCGGGTGGCAAAATGTAACACTCACCGTCATGAAAAGCTTTAATGTAAGGCTCGGCAATAATAAACTTAGAGCCTTCAACATAAAAATGAAGGAATACTCCTTTTAAGAGAATAAAAGATGTCTTAGTGGTTACATTGTCATAATCTTTATTTTATGCCTGGAAAATCTACAGCTCAACAGGCAGTATTTAGACAAAGATATTGAAAAGGCAAATCCATTTACAACTCATTAATGAGTGCCTAATGTAACAGACACTAACTTTAATTGACAATGGGTAAAGCAAATTTTTCCAGCTAATGATACTCAAATGTGAAACTATCTGCAGGGCAAAGGGAATTTATTTCCACTTCAGTATTTTGAGAAATTTGTTGCCTGGATGTTCAAAAGTCTTAAGTCTTAAAGACTAGTTTTGAACAATTTTTTAATGTGTTTCCATAAAGCTACTTTGCTATTGTTACTGACTAAATGAAAAAATTTAAGGGTGGTGTTTCACATATCCAGTGCACTGGGTTTGAATCTCGTGCCTGCTCCATGTGGATTTTTCTCCAGGTACTGAAGCGTTCCTCCCACATTCCAAAGACATGCAGGTTAGGTTGACTGGCTGTTCCAAACTGGCACGGTGTGGGTGAGTATGTGAGTGGTCCACAGTCAGGTAGTGCTGCCAGAAGAAGCTAAACCCGCACACCTCAGTACCATAAGTTAGAGAGAGATTAAAAGGTTATGTTTTAAATGATGGTAGTGCTTTTTAAAATACTAGATGAGATTTGTTCATTCCTAAGCATTTTATTTAATATTACATGTTATTGAAGTCTAGCCAAAGCAGTTGCCAATTGACATAAACAATAAAAGATTTGACTGAATAATTTGAATGAAAAAGAAAGCTAAAGTGATTGCTCCTTAAACAGTGTCTATAAAAAGTATCACCCCCTTACAAGTTTTCACATTTTATTGTTAAAAAACATTAAAACACAGTGGATTTAGTTTGCCTTTTTTCACGCTAATCAACAGGGAAAAAAAACAACTTTTTAATGTCAAAGTGAAAACAGATCTTTGCAAAGTGGTGTAAAATTTATTACAAATTTGAAACACAAAATAACAGAATGCACAAGTGTTCACCCCTTTCAAGTCAGTCCTGTGGCAGCCATAACAGCCTTGTGTCTGTGTGAACAAGTCTCTATCAGCTGGGCACATCTGGACATTGCCATTTGTCCCCATTGTACTTTGCAAATCATTTCAAGCTCAGTCAAGCTGAATAAACAGACTTTTTCAGCCACAAATTTAAAGCATCATGTGTTTTGATGTATGCATCAAACTGTTAGAAATCTTTTACCAGTGTATTGTAGCCAGTGCGGTGTTCAAGTTGTGATCTCTTGGAGAAAGAACTTGAGCTCAAAAGACACCCAACGACTGAACAAACTATCAGGAAAGTCTGCTTCATCACAGGGCTAGCCCTGGACACAATTGAAGCTGTTGTGGAAAAGAAGATGGTGGCAAAACTGGATGCCATCATGAAAAATCCCCTCCATCCCCACCAGGAGGAGCTCTCTTAGAACACTTTTAGCCATAGACTCCACCACATTGAAGCACCTCTGGGTGTCTTTTCTGCCTACTGCTATCAGGTAATTCAAAGCTTCCTCTTGATGCACCATACTAAATACTTATAATCCTTAAGTTCACTTATATTTTTTGCTACCTCTGCACTATATATATATATATATATATATATATATATATATATATATATAGTTTTACTGTCAAATAATGCAAAGGGTACGCAACATGTGTTTTGCCCTAATTCTGGGCTTATCAGATGTACACACTCACTGCACCCCTCTCGGGAATCGAACCTCGGACGTCAGCGCTAGAGGCGAAGCCCCTAACATTGTGTCATGGCGTGTGGCTCGTTCATTTGACAGCATGTAGTTCGGGGTAATTACATTCATGGCATTCGTAGTCTGAATCACAATCTGATTGTATGGGTGGTTACCTACCAGGTAACGCTTGTGGTTGGTCAGCAAGTCGGCTAACATCCACCATGGTGCCCTCTTTCAGTTGCAAGAAGCAGATCATTGAATGGTTGAAAATAAATTGTATGGGTGGTTACCTACCAGGTAACGCTTGTGGTTGGTCAGCAAGTCGGCTAACATCCGCCACGGTGCCCTCTTTCAGTTGCGAGAAGCAGATCATTAACTGGGCAAGTTAATGCATTGTTATTGCGTTAATGCATTAATTACTTAATGGCGACAATTATTTTATCGCAGTCTCGCTAGCAATCAATAGAGATCAGTGATCTTCTTCTTACAGAGCTTTTCAATACGCTTTTGCTAGAAGGAAAGTTAGCTTTGTTGATTTGACCTCGATTCCCTGCATGTGTAGCGAAGAGCAAACAGCTTCTAAAATGGCATGTGGAGAGATACCAAAATGAATGCTCAAAGCAAAATAATCCGTGGATGACTTTTTTTGTATTATCGCTGAATTGGACTCTGATTTTGACGCAAGTAATCTTGAGATGTAGATCAAAAACGAAAGTGAGGTACCGGCATCAGCTGATCGGTCCCCAGCTGATCGTGGTGCTGAACACATTTGTGTAGCTGATGCACCTATGGCAATGTTTGCCTGGGAGGACAGACACGATGACAGTAGGTATAAATCATATTGCGTCTCACTGCAACTGCCACCCCCGCGCACCTGTCTCACAAAGACAGCCAGGCAGCCAGCCCACCGTGCATTCCTGCTGGCTGTCGAGCCACCAACAGGCAGCAACAGATTTTTTTATGTTGATTTATGTGTGAAACCATTGCTTTGTGTGCTTTTCAGAAAACTGCATTTTTTGGAAAAAATATTAGCCCTCAAAGAGTTGCTACTGAACATAGACTGTTTATGCTGCTCCCTGATAAAAGAAAATGTTTCTGCAGGTATCTGTTCAAATAATAAAGAAAACAGATTTAGAAATGTTAACTTGCTGTTGCTCGGAAGGTGCCTGTTATAATGTTATGATCGTGGATAGATAAAACGTTAATGCCCTGGCAGTGGCAAATAGCTTTGGTTTTATATTTGATTTGATTACATTAATGTTTAAGTTGAGATTTACAAGAAATATTTTAACTGATATGTAAAGGGAATACTGCTGCTAAAAAGCACCTTAATTTTGTAAATGTGTTTGCAAACCAAATACACACAATACACTACTTTTGAGTTCAGTATTGAATTTTGTGCATAACAATGCGATTGTTGTAATTGTCTCAGGTTATTTATTTACAGTATATATATATTCATCTTTTTATAGATTTAATTATCTGTCTATTGACTGATTGTATTATTTGTCCTGTGAGTCTGTATCTTTTTGTTTTTACATTTCTGTTGCTGTATGCATCAAAATGTTTCCTTGGGATCAATAAAGTTTATCTAATCTAATCTAAATTCTCAGATTGAGATCTGGACTCTGACTCGGCCACTCCAGGATGTTAACATTGTCATTTTTAAATCATTCTTGTGTACCTTTGGCTTTATGCTTAGGTTTGTTGTCTCTCCCAAAAACCGGTTTATTGCAGGCTGCATCAGGTTTTCCTCCAGCATTTCCGGGCATTTTGTTGCATTCATTTTTCCCCCTTATGGCTTCCAGGGCCTGCTGAAGGGAAGCATCCCCACACCATGATGCTTTTGAATATTTTGCCATCGCATTATTTGATAGTTCCTGCCTAGTGCCTGCTGCTGCTGCTTTGAGAGTGGCCATAATGGGTCTGCTTAAACTATTAATGTAGTTTTGCACAGGATAGATCAAGTGGATTATACTATTGTAACTATTCTGGGTTTTCTCTGTATGAAAAAGTTTAGCGTGTGGAAAATTTTGTTTTAAAATTGCATTTTAACAAATTTTATTTTAAGATAAAAACTTGCTTCCAAAAAGGCAAAATGCATATTAGTATTGTTACTAACACAATGGAATTTCTAAAATTTCCAACAGAAACCATGTTGTAATTTTTTATGTAATTATAGAAGGACAAATGAATGTCCTTGCCAAATAATGTCCATTTCTGAATTTGCATTGCTTTTAAGTTTTTCAAGCAGACGGTGTTCAAGCAGCTCAGGGCATATTATACTGCGTCCTTCAGAGGAGAAGTGGAAAATGAGTAAAAGAAATGGCAGCAGTTGCTGAGGCACAGTTCACATGCACTAAAGTGATTTGGGATGCCTCTGGTGATGAAAATGCAAAGTGTTTTTGTCCATGTTGACTTAACAGCTTTTGGAATACAGCTGATCCAAGGCATACTTAAGCATTTCTAGCCATAAGCTGGCAGATGGTGCAAATTGGGATCTAAACCTTACTAGTTTCTGTTCACAGTGAGTTTATTGAACGTGCCCTGAGTAATTAATTAAACAGTATGGTTTTTGTAGTTGAAGGACATTTTAATTCAATTTTCACAAAAGAACAGAACATGCACTACAAGGATCAATTTACAAATGTGAATTTGTTAAAAGTGGCATCTTTCCAGTAGAATAAACTCTGGTGTAAGACAAAGCCTCTTTTTAATGAGAATATATTAATTGTGTTTGTTTCTTGCTAGACTTTATACTGTCTTATCTTTTCTTTCCAGGAGTGACAATCAGAAGCCATCCACTTCCAACACGGGCTGCAAAGGAGATGAAGACAAAGCGGTGAAAAGGGTCCCAATGTTCAGTACACAGGTAACGTCTCAACCAATTCTTAACATTGAACCCATTCACATGGCATGCCTCCAGTTTTGGTGTTATTACTGTATTCCCCTTAATTGGTTTAATTAGGTCTGACAATGTTATGGATAAATACCTACTTTTGGGTGGCTTGGTTTGTGGAGTGGAAAAAACTTTCTCTGTATTCAAGTAAATAATTGTCAGAAACCAGATGAAAATGCAGAATGATTCTTTATTTGCACCTAGATAGTCACAAATGCCTTAGTCCATGGAGTAAGCAATCATTAAAACAATTCATTCTCTTAAACTTTTCTATTACCATTACCTTATCTAATACATCATGTCATATGACTCTTAATATGCAGAATTCTATCATCTTAGCCAATCGACTGCAGCCACCAGTAACTTTATATACATGTCGATTCTTCCATTATTCTAAACATCGCTTCGTTAACAGGGGTGTCCTACGGATTTTCCCAATGATCTTATCACTGCTTCATAATAAGGGTGTTTGAGCTTATTCACTAGTTTGTTCTCGCTTTTTAAGGGGGGTGTTCATTACACATCTACTTCATTTTAACCTTAGCAATTGTCTTGGTGGCTCCCCTAGATGAGGCAAAATCCTCACGTGCCACATTTAGTTAACCCTTTAGTTACCTTCAGTCCTTTTCCTTATGCTTTTAATAATCCATTGTTACAACTTCATTTAAGTATATGCTTATATTAAATTGTAAAAAATATCATGTATTGATTAAAACCATTTTATCAAAATTCTATATTTGGCACAGGGATTGCAAACAGTGAAGTTATGCTCAGTAAGGCACCAGGAAACAGAGGGAAACTCATTTAACAATATATGCTGCCTCAAAGGTACAAAAGGAAGCACTACCTGTATGAGTCCATGGTGTTTGTTATGATTTGGAAATTAATATAAGCTAATGCCAAGAGGCACGAAACATTTTAAAAGACTTGAGAGTGGCATAGAAAAAGGCAAAAATCATGGTCAGAGACTAGCAGGAAGTTTAGTTACAAGGAAGGCTAAACCAAGATATCTGCACTTGAAAAAGTTTAGTCAAAAGATAACACAGGGGTTTTTGAAACTGAGCAATAATTCGTCATGCATGCAATGATATATTAAAGGTGGAGTCGCATACTGCCCTTTCATCCTAGATTTTTGCAAATGCACTTATTATTCAATGTTTAGTTATTGACATTTTACTTTGCTTTTGACTTAGTCTCCAGTTTAGTGGTTTTGTTTTGCTGTTTATTTGACTTCCTAGTTTTCTTCTCGTTCTATTTTTTCTGTGACCACACAGTCTGCCTTATTATTTTATCTCTACCAGCACATGGAGAGCAGAGACTCCATGTCAAGTGCTGACACATCAACAGGGCTGCCTTTAAGATGTCTCTTGAGGTTTCAGGGACACCATGGGTGTTGTCATCGGGAGAACTTAACAGCAGGCACGGTTCTGCGGGTTGTGCAAAGCGTGCATGCACGAAGGCGGCCTAACATAGAGGGAGGCCGCAGCCAGCCTCAACAAAATGCAGGCTCGGCACGGGGCTCGTCTTTTCCCATCGAATGTCGGTAACTTGCTTGAAAGAAAAACGGGCAAGTCACAACACGTGAATTGTGGCAGCTAAAGTACGCAGCACATCAATCAAAAGTTTTTGTAGTGTTCAGTGTTTGTTTCTACAATCTCTGTTATTGCTAAAAGTGCAAGTTTAAATATAATCGTTTTACCTGTAAATTGGGAGATGTAGTATATTAAAGTATTACATATCTAGTTCATACTGTTTGGCATGAAGGGACTGTATTAATATAAATTAACTTGTAATATTTTTCCTTAACTTTAGCTTGAAGACGTTGGAAAGGAAAACGAAACGTCAATCTTAAGAGCCTTAAGAATATATTTAACCCTGCCAGTCACAGTTGCAACAGGCAAAAGAAGTTTCTCTAAACTAAAAATAATTAAATCTTACTTAAGATCGTCGATGTGCCAAGAGAGATTGAGTAATTTAGGTTTAATTGCAATAGAGAAAGATTTGTCAGAAGAAATTAACTTAGATGGCATTATTGACGAACTTGCAAGTAAGAAAGCAAGGAGAGTGCAATTTTAATTTATTATTTTATTTAGTGGAATAATTATAATACATGTAATTTAATAATAAACGCTTACTTTTCAAATTGTTTTACTATATATGCATATTCATATTTTGTTTTCCTATAAATATCTTTCACAGGTGTGATGTGAAGAAATAGACTTTTGCTAAATTTTGTATTTGCGAGAATATGAGGCTACGTCTTTTTCAAGAAAATTAAGTCTATAATCGGCACTCGCTTTATATTCGGAATTTTACTGATGAATTAATTAAACTTGTTGCCGATTCATTAAATGCGTAAGTCAAGTTTTCTTCTACCTATGAAGAAATTTTCTTTAATTTTTTTTGACATTAAGGAAATTGCGAACATTTTTAATTTTAAATACACTGATTTAGAAAATGAGTGAAGGTATTATAGGGTGAAGGGGCAGCTGAAATTAAATGACACGATGGCGGCTTCGCCTCTACAACTGGGCCTGCTTAACAGTCCTCCAGAACTGTTAAGGAATTAGATAGACAGAGATTTTTATTAGTACTTCTTTAGAGATGAGTCAAAAAATGTTCACAATATTGCAGTAGGTGGATACTAAGAGCTCAGATCACTAAAATTAATGGGGACTATTAAAGATTACCAAAGCTTGATTATATTTTGATTCAGTCCCTTGGGTGCTCTTCTCTTTATTTTCACAAAGTTTGGATACTATTTTAACTTCAGATATTAATTTTTGCGGGTTTGTTTGTAGTATGTTTACCAAAATGAGGTTTTTAGGGTTAAATATTTTATTTATGATATCAACTTCCCTAGAATTCAGTTTTGTTATTTCATTGTTCACTGTTTGTAACACCATTTTGTTTTGGTATTGGGAGCCATCATTTTGTGTATTAGTCAATAAGACACGTGTTCCAGTTTCTTGGGGAATGTCCCCGGAGATCGTGACCTCATGTTTTGACTTCAGCCAGCGTTTCTTCCTTGGTTGGGGTTCAAAGTCATGTTACTTGTCTGTTTTGTCCATTCTTGTGCCATTTATTTATGTTAATGTTTCTTTTGTTTATTATGTGCATTATTCTTTGTTTTTGTCTGAAATTATAAAATGTATTGGTTATGTCCAATGTGTTCTGTGGGTGGTCCCTCATGAGGCAGGGCCTCCTGCCAATCACTGCCAGGAACTGCCCTTCACCGTATAATTCCTGAGGGTCTCCCATAGTTCCTGGAAGTTCATTTTGAATGCGCTAGGGAGTGGAGTTTTACTTGCGATTTCTTGAATTTTTTAACGTGTGCTCTGTTTTAGATTTGCCTTGGGATTCTGTATAGGAACTGTAATTGCTGTGGCTTGCCCTGCAATTCCTTTTGTGCACTAAGGGGCTTCTTATACCACAGAGTGTTTCTGATAAAAATAAATATTCTATTTTATGAAGCTTCTTCAAAGCCCCTTTTGTCTCTAGTTGGAGTTTTGACGGTAATCCCCACTAGAGGGCAATTTTGGAAATATTTATAGTGTTTATGTACTTTTGGGACTCCCAGTTCACCACAGACACAATGAGTTAAGAGGTCAACAATTAACATTGTTTTCTTCTCTGAAAATTGTGGATAATACAAAACCATTGTGAATGAATTTGCTTAAGAAAAATATCTCTCTGGTTTTGGACTACTGATCTAGTTTTTTTCACAGAGATTTTTTGCTTAATGTTCTGGCTTTGTCATTTCCTATCCTTCAGTTTTCATGGTTACAACCCTTGCTTTGTTCTTGCTTTGTTTCTTGATTACATTTGATTTTCTAGTCACTTAATTTCTTCTTGATAGTCCTTGCTAGCATATCAGCAACATGGCAACCAGGCACAGAAAAAAGTGGCACCTAAGAAAATAAGAAGCACAACGTTGCAACATTGTTCCAAACAAGCAAATAAACAAAATTGTAGTTTACATTCAAACAAACCATAAAAGAGGGTTGTCCATGACAAAATAATACTACAAAAAGGCACAATCAATGACATCATCATCATAACTTTACAAGCATGAAAAATTATTTACATGTTACTGAACAGGGGCTTCTAGAGGGGGCAGACAGGAATTAATATCTGCTTAGATATGGTCCAGTGAGGCTGCAGGATCTATCATTATTTGCCCTGTCTATCTGCTGCTTTGTGTATTTTATGAACTTAACTCTGTCTAATAATTATTTTTTAGTACATCTAGTTTTGGATAGTCTCGCTTATTCAGTATTGAACTGGGAAGCTCTTTGCAACTAAATTCAGTACAGAAACACAGAAACTTACATACAGAAAGTCTACTTCTTGAAAATGTATAACTCCACTAAACACATTCAATTTAAGACGTTACAAGAGATTTTAAGCATTACCTGACCTTTGTACAATACACCCTCCAAGTGAAATACAAATGTGCATAAATTCATAAAAACCTGACAACCAAGAGAGATGTTTTGTATGTTTTCCCTCGCTTCTATTAATAACAACTGAAGATTAGCTATAAAATAATTCCAGATCGCACAACAGGCTAATTATCCTCTACCTGCATTCAATTAACTTCAAAACAGCATATCATCAGGCTTCTGTCAAGGTCTCCAGTGCTGAGCAGTGTATCTAAAACTGAAAAGGGAATAATGAGAAACAATAAGCTCTCAAAAGGCCTTTATGATTAACTTTTAGAAAGAAAGAGATCAGGAGATGGGTAAGAAGAACTTTCAAAGGACTAAAATATTCATTAATAAATGTAAACGTGGTGACAAACTAAAATCTTGACTAGATCAGGTTGTCACTCCACAACAAATGTCCGAGCAAATTGGCAATTGAATGCAGAGCTTACCAAGAATCCATTAGCAAATCTGAAGGATATACAGGGCTTTATAACAAAAACTGGTCAAAATATACTATTTTGAAGTACATGCAAGGGGGACAAGAACAAAAGTTCTAGTGAAAATTGTCTACTCGCACTCTTATTCGAGTTATGCAAAACAAATCTTTAGATATTGTTACACCGCACAGTATTTATGCAATAGTTCTTTGCATAAAAACAAAATGTTAAATCTGTCAAATCACCTAAAAGTTCCATCCTATGGATTTACCAAGAGTTTCATATGTTACTACAGCTGTCACACACCCAGCTTATAAAAATGCATAAAGCCCTTATTACATAGCAACTTTGGTGTCCTGATTTGGTCATTTATTATATGATATGTGTTACTGTTTATTGATTTTCTGTAGTGTACATCACTTTATATTGCTTTTCTTTACACTATACAAAACTGAAGTGTAGATTAATATTATACCAGGCAGCATATTTAACAGGTGCCAAAAATATTGTGTGTAATATTTAAATTTGCAACACAGCCTGATTGGGGACCTTGTTTTTAAAATAACAACATGATTCTTTAATTCATATAAAAATGTGATAAGTAACAACATTACATGGAAAGAAACAGTGAACCTGATCCCAAGTTGGAGTACTACAGCAAAGAGTCTAAATGCTTATCTAAATGAGTGATTTCAGTTTTTGATTTTTAATAAATTTCCAAACATTTCTTAAAACATGTTTTCACTTTGTTGTTATGGGTTATTTAGTGTAGGTTCTGTAGATGAAGATTTATTCATTTAAAATTAAATCTACAACACAATATGCTGTGAGTTTCAGTCAGGGTTTAAAATCACAATTGTTTTAAAATTGCTTGTTAGTTTAATTTCTGTCTAGTAAACCGATAAATAAAGCCAGTAAATGAGTTAATTTCACCTTTCTAATACAACACTAGAGTAGAAAGGCTTTTGTTGAAATCCTGCTCAGAAATGTTTTACGAATTATTATCCCACAGCCCATATATTTTGCACACAAGCTCACTATGTAAAATTTCATGAACATGTAATTTACAACTTATAAAGAGATAAAATGGACCTCTACCACATAGTATTCATCAGACCAATTTAAATCCTCCTAGTAGGTCTGGGGATCCACAATGGCTAAATGATAAACAAGTTACTTTCTTAGTTCCGTGGCCTGAATAGAGATCACAGTCTACCAAGTACAGGATGAGTGTGCTAAAAATAGATAATGCGGCCTGAAGACTACTAGGAGAACAATCTGAAATAAACAGCATGATCTGAAGGACACTTTTAAAGAAAAAGCATTTGTCATAAAGGTAACTAATGTACTGCTGATATGCTTGCAATAAACCAAAACGAACAAAACAGAATTTACAAAACAGATTAACAATTCATTTTGAAGGAAAACAACTGACTGCTCTGTGTTTTCATCAAATAAAAGCTTTGCACACTTTCTTACCACAAGTACAGAAGAACTATGTATTTTTTGTAAAAGCTCACAAAAATATTTACTATATGTATAAAGAAGTAAGTACTTTCTGGAATGGAAAAAAAGATTAAAGGTTCATTCCATGCTGTAAAGGAAAGGGAGTTAAAGACAGGTTTTGTTTGTATAGCCTTCATCATGTTTACAGCTGAAAAGGAAAGAGCAGGGGAAGGAGGGGAGGGGAACAAAGCAAGGACAAATAAAAGGAGAAAAGATAAGAGAAGATGATAAAAACCTGCCATTAGAGGAGATGAAGGGCAAGATGAAAATGATAGTCAGTCATTAAGGCCTGGAGAAATATGTGATCCCAGGAGGAGAATGAGCGTAGCTTCTTCTGTATTCCTTTGACTAGTGTCTTTGAAGCCATGTGAAAGAACACAAATAGAGAGGTCAAGTGTGGCTATTATGTTTTCTGCAGCAGAATTTGTAAGGTCTTTCGTCTCCTAACCATATACCTGTTTCATCACTCTAGATTGTTGAACACTTCCTACAACAAACACAATTTTTAGACTGGCAAGAATGTTACAGTTTATGTACTTTCACAAAATGTTTTTCATTTATTTTAGACCTTTAACCAACAATGCAGGTTGTATAGTGAGGCATTGCTATCTCCCAAACATTCCTTTACCCTTTGAGTTAAAGGTCTAACAATGCCCAATCAGATCACCTTAAAAAAGGCCTTAGGGCCTTAAGTCAAAGTTTTGGTCACAGCATAACAAAGGCAATGCTTAGTTATTTTTCTGCATGTTCTGTTTTGATTTGAATGTCACATCATACCTAACTCTGTTCATTACATGTTTTAATGTGTTGTAAATCCCAGCTTGGTTAACTCACCTTACATTCCATTTTCTGTTTGGAGATCCAACCTTCCTATTTATTCTCGTCAATCTGAAACTTTTTCCTCTTTCTACTTCAGGACACAAGAACATACTTATTGCTTCAGTCCCTATTCCCCAAAGCTACAGTACCATCTTGTTGACCTAGGTAACAGGTGAAAACAGTGTGGTTTTCCTTTTTCTTTCCTTTTTCCAGCATTGTCTCAACTCATGTTTTTGCAGCAAGGTAGTGAGTTCATGTCAGCCCACCTCATTTATGAGAGTTGGAACCACCAGCTAACCTCAGGCATAGGTTTAGCTCTTAGGTGGAGTTATGGATGTAAATTCTGTTAAAACATTTTAAACCACACCTCACTGCAATAATAAAACTATTAGAGAAGAATTTTAAAAGATGTACTCCCATACATATCTACTTTCTGTATTATTGTTCTATTTCTTGTTTCCCACTCTTATTATATTCTTAGGTACTGTTGATTTTTTAATTGATGTTAATTAGAAGCAAATAACATTACATAATATCAAGTCCAACTTAACCAATCAAAATTCAACCCTCCCCCCTCTAGAAAAAGACAAGAGAGCCAACAACCAAACTTACTCTTTAAAAGCAGCAAGAAAGGAAGAGTATCCTTTTCCCCAAAATGGAAGCTTATTCTAAAAAGTTATTGATTAGATTTGAACAGATCCTCTAAGTGAGAATTAGATTTTTTTCCAATTTCAAATAGTATGGATCATCAGTTACCCACTGACTTGAAACTTATGGGGTGGCATTCTTCCAGTTGAGTAAGATAAGTTTACATACTAGTAGTAAGGTAAAGGCAATTACAGTTTGTCCTTCTCCACTTTAAGCTCATCTGGGAGTATACCAAACACAGCTGTTAATGGGCTCAGAGTGACTGTGACACCAACGCTGTCTAATAGATATCCAAAGATCTTTGCCCACCAAACATTGCTAATTTGGTGCAAATGTGGTCCAGTGAGGCTGAAGCTAGATTATAATACAATACAGTACACCCCCAAATTTCGCTGGTTTTACATTCCTAGAGCACCCGCAAATTGTGAAAAACCATGAATTTTGGATGTGGTAAAAAAATTCCTATTTTTATAGTTTAAACCCTAAATATGCCCCCAAAACACTTTAATTTAATTTGAAACTCAGCTTAATACATTACCTAAAAAACAGAATGTAAAGGTAAACCCATACACTGCACAGTACTCTACTGCTATGTCTCCCGCAGTGCTAGAATGTAAAATACCGATGTTACCGCTATATGTACTGTAATTCATGCAAGCGCGTTTTCATTGCCAGAAGCCTTAGAAGGTGCAGGGCATTTCAACAGCATCTTGGGGGTTTAACCCTTAAACTGCCACATAGTCAAGTCATGGATGAAATCACCGAGCCAACTGCGCTTGAACTGGCTGCACGCAAGCACACAGAAGTAAGCGCTGATGCTGGCAGGCTAGTCTAGTGCAGTGGCTCAATCCCAGGGACAGTGAGGCTGCAGGGTGTCACGCTTGGGTCACAGAATTGCACAGAAACACGGGAGATTGTAGAGACAGGAACTTTATTCAAACACTTCAAACAAACATGTCTCTTTCAGAAGTAAAACGAGCTCAGTATGCAGTTAGTTATCGATTTAAAGAATAGGCAAACATCATAGGGGAGCACAATGAGAGCAGGACCCCCAACAGGAGCAGAGGATGTCTGGAGGAGGAGAGAGAAACAAAGCAATCAGCCAAAAAGGACAGGTGCTGTTCATGCTTTTAAGAGAAGCATATCACGCGACACAGCAGCCGCAAGTAAGCCCAGCAAGTAAGGGAGCAATGTGAAGGTAGTCTATCAGCGTTTTTTAGAGGAGTTTTTGAGGAGCATCCGTGTCTTCTAGGGGTGCGTTCAGCCCCCCTGCTCACAAGAGGCTGGCAGTGGTCATGAGCTGGCTGTTCAATGAATGTAAGGCACTGACTGATTAGCTCCAGCATGCTCGCAAATGGCACTGGGAAACGACTATAGCCGGTTGTGGCGGTTTAAGGGTTCAGAGGAACAAAACGGAAAACACAAGAACACTCAGCTAGAGATGCATCACAGTCAATCAGCAGCAAGGAGAAATGAATAATGCTGTAGCGGTCTGGTGCCGCTAAGATTCACACCGTCAAGAAGACAATGATTTATTTATTTTTATGGTGGAGATTCCAGTGACACACCCAGCCTTGGCCCGACCCGCATGCACTCACAAACAGAGACAAAAACAAAGCAAATCGGTAATCAAACAGCAAATAAAGAATGCAATGAAAACAAATGAAAACAATGATACCACCCCTGTTCCCCTTACGGCGATTACACATTAAATACAACAAAGCACAAAGAAAACACACACAGTAAATCATGAAACACGTTCATGAAAAACGGCAATGGATGAAATGTAATGATGAAAATAGATTGTCCAGAGATGCGCATGTTGAATGGGAATGTAAAGATAGTCCTACCGCTAGCTCCTGAAATGAAGACGGGTGGACGGGTTCAGGAGAGCTCCTTTCTTTGCAGGATGGCCATGAATCCACTTACAATCTTCATGTACACAGGCAGACGGCAGACAATTCAGACGCCAATCACAAAATGATCCAGGACAAAATGAATAAGTACAGGTAACCCAACAGAAGGCAGACAGACAGAAACTTGAAACACAAATTACAAAAATCTATTTTTTTGCTTTTGGTCACCGGCCCCCTTTTTAAAAGCCATGCTGATATCCTTTGACCCCAACAGCCCCAGCACCCTCAGCAGAAGACCAATCAAAGCCACTGCAGGGACTGCTGGGAGCTGCAGTTTCAAATTCTATTGACTACTTTCACCATCCCAAGCTGCATTTTCCACTACAGTTGCTTCCTGTTCCCTCTACAGTACAGTATTGCCACGAAAAAAGCCATGCAAATTATGGAGGATATTTGCAGTTTCCGCTAACAATTATTAGATACGTTCTAAGGAAAAATCCGCGAATGACTGAGGCCGTGAACTCTGAACCGCGACTTCGCGGGGGTCTACTGTACAATACAATACAATTTATTTTTGTATAGTCCAAAATCACACAAGAAGTGCTGCAATGGGCTTTAACAGACCCTGTCTTTTGGCAGCCCCCCAGCCTTGACTCTCTAAGAAGACAAGGAAAAACTCCCAAAAAAAACCTTTTAGGGAAAAAATGGAAGAAACCTTGGGAAAGGCAGTTCAAAAAGAGACCCCTTTCCAGGTAGGTTGAGTGTACAGTGGGTGTCAAAAAGAAGGGGGTCAATACAATACAATACACAGAACAGAACAAATCCTCAATACAGTATAAAAATTAACATAAAATTAGATTACAGTGTTCACAGGTTGAATCTTGCCCTGGAAACATTTTGAATGATTTTAAATGAGATTAATACATTTGATAAAATATTTAAAGTTGAATAATCGAATGCTTTTGGCAATACAGAGCTACAGTATATTCTGTGCATGGTTGCCTTCCACTCCTTTTCTGAAATATTAAGTGACATATCCTTTCCCCAATGTACCCTGGGGTCTTTGAAAGGAAGTGATTTTAAAATATTTTATAAAGAGTCTTCAAAACTGATCAATATTTATTCTGGAATAAAACTAGGTAGGAGGTGAGGAAAATTGGGCAGGTTCTAATTGTTTGTAGAATGCAAAGCCATTATCTATTGTGAGAGACGGCTGGCAGCTCAGCCCGGCCGGGACGCACCTGAAATGGAAGGGTGGGGGAAGGCAGCTACTTGAGCACACTGCCTCCCCCAAAACGCTAGATGGCAGCTCCCCTGGAATGTAGCGGTGTCCCAGATTCCCGCAGGGAATCCTGGGACTTGGAGTTCAGTTTCTCAGCCCTGTTGGGTGCTGTGCTGGCAAGGGGAGCTGTGAAAGAACCTGAGGAGTCATGCTTCCCTTGTGGCCTGGAAATACTAGGAAGTCATGAGGACAGAAGCCCAAAGTACTTCTGGGCTGATTAAAAACTTCTCAAGCTGAAGTGCTTCTGTT
Source organism: Erpetoichthys calabaricus (assembly GCF_900747795.2). Taxonomy (NCBI): domain Eukaryota; kingdom Metazoa; phylum Chordata; class Cladistia; order Polypteriformes; family Polypteridae; genus Erpetoichthys; species Erpetoichthys calabaricus. Next base: position 69,397,997 of record NC_041395.2, read on the forward strand.
CTTCCTCCCATTTGACTTGCCAGCACTTCCGGGTCAAGGACTATATAAAGGACTGCTGTGAACCCAACAAGCAAGCCAGAGTTGGGTGGAGATGGGCAAAGCTTGTTGGGAGGTGTGGAGGAGAGAAGAAGAGTATTGTATTGATTCATTTAATTGTCTATTGGTGGCTGTGGTGCTTAAAGGGCACTGTGAAAGAGGGAACCTTTAATAAATATCTTCTTAATGCTTTTACCTTCGGTCCTGCGTGTCTGTCGGTTAGGTTTAAAGGGGCAACAGCAACCCCTAGCATCCACAATATGTACCAAGTCTTTGAGTGTTTTAATCCTGGACATTTTCCAAACATTAAATAGGATATATATTTGAGAGGTTGGAAAAAGGTGGTTATCATGTAGAGGTGCAACATTGGTTCAATATTCTGACAGAAAGAGGGGCAAATGGATTATTAATGTATTGGTGATAATTTGTATTAACTGGGGCACAGAGCAGGGAATATAAAAAAGTACTGCAAAATTGTTTTTGTATTGCATACCAGGCTTGTGTATATTCATTGATTTGTGTTGATGTACAGGTCTTTATTGCTTATATATTTGCCGCCCAGTAATGAAATTGAAAGTTAAGTAGTGCCATGCTTCCTTCTGTTTTAGGTCATTGTAGAGTCGCCCATTGGATGTGGGGATGTTTCGAATTCCAAATAAATGAGTTTATGATTGAATCTAATTTCTTAAAAAATGTTTTGTTAACGTATATCAGAATGCTTTGAAATAGGAACAGCAGCTAACTATGTTGATTCTCCCTGTTAATGTAAGATGGAGGGTAGACCATCTATTTACATGTTATTAATTTTTTTCCATGCAGACATGGAAAAAGAGCTTTAAATTTTCTTGTGATATTTACTCCTAGATATTTCAAACTGATCTGCTAAAATAAATGGGAAAGTTTCCAGTTCGATATTCTGTGATAGAGAATTCATTGGAAAAAGCACACTTTTATTAAAATTTATTTTGAATCCTGGTACTGCTGGTACAGAATGTTGTGGGTCAGATATATACATTAGCATGTCATCTGCATATAGTGATATTTTCTGTTCAAGTCCTTCTCTGAAAATCCCCTTTATCTCTGATTTCATTTTGGAAGTATACAGCCAATGGTTCAATTGCAAAGAGCAAATGTGATAAGAGGCATCTTTGTCGAGTACCACATTCTAGTTTGAAGTAGTCTGAAATAATGTTGTTAATACAAACTGAGGCTACTGGATTAGTATAAAGTAGTTTGATCCATGCACATGGTTCGTGATAGTGCCCCCTCTCATCCTGGCTTGTTAATTACATACCTTTACAGATCCTGTAAGGAGGTCCTCCAATGAGCATTACATTTCAGTACGTATTTAAGAACATTTGGAACAGAACCTTACCTCTGCCTCCAGAATTTAGAGGTATTATGACTTAGAGTCCAGAAATGTAATGTTCTGGTCTAATAGAAAATGGTCATAGTTAGTTAAATTAAATAGCTCTTGGCTATAGTACTTAATTTTTCTGCTAAATTACACTTACTTTTAAACTGCTGAATAAAGTAACAGGAGTTTCAATATGTACACCTGTTTTGACATTTCATTTATAAGCCCTGGGTGAAATTCAGTGCTTTATTTAATTTGCTCTTGTTTTATAGTTCATTAAGTAAACACCAGTGAAGGGTGGATTAATTTTGTTATTTAAGAATTAGGTGGAGTCTCGTGAGGTATGGTTTGTTATGTCCATTTGTGGGATAAATGCAAAATGAAGCCCTTCAGATTCACCTGAAAATACTTTTTAAGAGGTAAAGCACTCAAGTTAGAAACTGAAACACTTTGGAAAAATGTTTTATTTTTTTAGACTTGGGTAAGTTGTGACATTAAAGTAAAATGATGAAATTTCAGGGTTTGGAAAGGTCACTGCTTCAACAGGAAAATGCAGTAAGTTGGACATTTCACACTCAGTAGCAATCACAACCTCCTTGAATGATCATTTATTTGAGATCACTTTAAACCTGCTTACATTTTCTTTTGTGGAGAATTTTGTTTGGCCTTTCCTGATGTATAACGTCATTGTTTGAACAGGATTGCGGAGGTGGGACTTTGGCTCCAAAATTATTTTATTTAAAAGCATTACATTTAACAGCATAAATAATTTTTTTTAACATTCTCAGTTATAGATATCCCACACCTAAAAACCCAATATGTGGAACATAATTTCGGGTAAGCATGCAAACCAGTGTAGTCAACAACATATAATGAAACCTCCAGTACTAAATAATCCACTCTCTAGTGGTGGTTGTTTTCCATTTTCTGTAGATTTGACAAATGTGGAGATAATGAAGCTCAGTTAATGATGCCTAGTAAAAGGTATTTAACAGTTAATGAGGTTTAAAATGAATAAGGGTGTTAAAGTGATATATATACAAAAAGTTCAGCCTCTAAAAAGAGTTGTATTTTTAAAAGAAGGCAACAAATTTGTTGGTTTCTTGGAACATTTAATAGCAGCTCCCTTTCTTGGGTTTGTTCCTTAATACACACACATATTTAACTTTATTCCCTTAAGCCCTAGCAAATTAATTTATAGGGAATCAAGTTGTGTTCACTGTGTTCATTCTGCACACCAATCACAAATGGGCTCTATTTGCTGAAAAAATACATTTACAATATTAAGTGGGGGGGGGGGGGGGGGGGAGCTTTCTACTTGCTTTATGTTGCCCCTCTAACAATTTTTCTCATGTGCTGATTAACGGAGACAAATGATCTAGAGATATGAGCTATGAGAACATGTGCAATCTGCTCTTTAAATGTGAGAAGTGCATGTAGAAACAGTTAATCCCATGAATGATAACTGAAACGTTATAGCCATGCAGTACAGTTGTGAGGACTATATTTTAGTGTTACAGCAATAAATATGACAACAGTAACATTAACAATATTATTACCTAACAACCATCACCACATTACACAATTAAAAAAAATAAATGCAAAATACCCAATAGTTCCATAATACATCCTTTAACATTGCATTATCGGACCCACTTAATCTAACTTTGGGTCAGAGTAGGCCAGAGCTTATTCTGGCAGCATCTGTCAGAAGGTAGGGACCAACCTTGAACAGGAAGACAGCCCAGTACAGGTCCCCTACACACACACACACTCACCAACACTAGATCATTTTTAGAGATATGGAGAAAAATCTATGCAGAAATGGGGAGCACATACAAACTCCATATGGATGCAGGACACACGCCCAGGATAATGGATGCATGAAGCAACTGTGCTAAGCACTGTTCTGCCATATCAGCCAACATTTCTGTAATACGTTATCTGTATAATTACATTCTTGTTCTATATCTTTCTTAGTTTTTATAGTGAATGTTTAAAATGACTGGTTAATGAATCCTAGGCAGAAAAATGTTTATAACAAACCTTCTGCCTGATAATTGACTGTGTCTCCTCTTCACAGCAGAAACTGGAACTTACGTTTTAGACCACTGTTAAGCTGTTCTTAAAGCTGTTGTGCTGTGAGGCACCTGTCACACAAGCTGGTGACCCTCAGAAACTTGTCTTCTGATTGGATTGTGATATTGGTTCTGCCAGATCTCCTCCTATCAGAGTTTCTTCCAGAGTCCAATTGCCTTTGGGTTATGTAGGACACCATACTCACTGAGAGTTTGTTTGTTTTGTTTTTTTCGCAATTTCTCTAAATGAAAGGCCTACATTTCTAAGGGGTAATAATGTTCTGTCTCATTTCATTTATTAATTGCCATTTCCTTGCCATTATCACTGGAATTTACAACTTTCTACAGTGCAATATTATCCAATCAGTACTTCAGAAGGTGTAACACAGTCTGTTTCAACTCTGCTTTAAGATAGACAGAGGGGATTTAAGTAATCAATAGAAACTGGGACACCTGTGCAAATTGTTTGCTTCAACTTGCAAGGCTTAATTTACTTTAATTGCTGCAGAACATCTGTAGGTTGTAACCTATTAGTTGTTTCCTGAAGGAGGGCCATTTGTAATATTCTGATATTTCCTTTTTTCATTTTTTGCTAATCTAAACTTTAAATTTACCACTTACCTTTTCATCATTTTAGGTCATTCATTGCATTTCAAGTGATTACATTTATAGAAAAACTGGAAAAACTGAGGTGTTCTGAAATGTGTTACCGGTGGTGTACATGCAGCTTTATAATGCAGCCTAACAAAACACGAGTAACACACACACAAGAACTTTTCAAAATAATAGTTTCATCCACAGCATTTCAAAAGAAAAATGATTGTATATACTCCCCCACTAAACCGTGGATGTCCCCTAGAGCCGTCTATTAGAAGAGGTAGATAAGAATAACTCAGTATTCGCAATATTCCAAATCCAACTAATGTCTGAAATAAACTAAATGTATAACAAATGCCTTCTTGTTCATCTTAAGATATTTACATTTTCAAAACTCACAATATATGAACCGAAAGTTGCCTTGTCATATTGAAAGCATCTTAAGACTTGAAACATCTGATTCTGAGATTATGAATTATAAATTTCCTTGTATAGCATCCTTTCTATTTTAAAATAGCATAATTGGATAATTTGATTTTGAGGTTATCTTGCTGTCATTTTCAGTGTCTTTAAGTGACATTTGGCAATGTCTTTAAATGCATTTGGAACTAAAGTGCCAATCAAAAGCCAGGCAGTTCAAAAAGAAAGCCATCTTAAGTTATCTAGAAATGAGCTAGGAGTATCAAAATGCATTTTATTCACCCATCCATAGTATTGTTAGGAAATTTGAAGTGATTATGACACATTTTAAAATGTATTTCAGATAAATGAGTGTAAAGACCTCACACCGTTGAATGAGGTTGCTGGTGCATTCCCGGCAGGAATCATTGTTAGACAGGGCACCAGTTTACCACAGGACACGTCACAACTAGACTTGGACATAAAAGGCTGTTTTAGAGTTGCCAGTCAGGTATCTTTAATCTACTGTATTTCAAGAACTCTTAAAATCCAGGATATCTATAAATGTTAATTTGACTTGCATTTCAACTGATATACTGTGCATTTGTCTGCCACAAGCACTATTAATGATCTTGCAGCCATGTTTCACTAAACTTGCAGCCAAATAAACAAATCATCCAGAGCTACCATAACCCTTAAGTTAGCTACATTATTATTTCTGAAGCATTCATATACGGTGACCCAGAGAGAACATCTTAGCATAGAAATTTTAATACTGTATGTCATAAATGCTTTTAAATAATAACAGTGTACATGAACAATATACACTAAACTATAAAGCCATTCCACTCTTAGCCTTCTTGTCCAGATTAGTCCCTTGGCAAGAAGATGTATGTATCTGCCGTGTCTTGGGAGGCCTCCAAGCTGTAAAAATGAGCATGATTATTTTTTCCCAGTTTGAGTATATTATACTTGTCAATCATTATTATTTATGAATGCAACTCCTTATTGCAAGCAACAGTGGAGTAATATTGTAGCTATTAGAGAGTTATGTGTCTCGTATCCCGAATAAGCCCTATATTGAATCACAAGGCTGTTTCAGACATTATCCCAAAATACAGGAGCTCTAGACCCTACAGCAAAAGTGTCACAATGTCATTTATTGCAGTTTGCTAATAACTTTTTAACTTTCTTCTTGTGTGGCTTTGATCAATGCCACTAGATACAGAAAAGAACAGCAAATCCTGCCTATAGCACAAGTTGACCTTCTTAGAGCTAAATTCTTTTCCTTTTACATTTTAAATTTAGCCATTACTGTAGTGCCAGATGTTATTGACAGAGATGCATAAGCTATCTCATTTCACTTTCATTTTACTTTAGAGGACAGCTTTTTTTTTTCTTCAGCTATAAACTTTATCATTAATGTTGTATAAATTAGAATTTATTTTACAGAAGTATTAAGAAAATGTATGATATGTCAAAGAATGTTATTATTTTACTTTAAGAGGCAAACACATTGAGTGAGCCCCAGTTCCACTCAGACAGCAATGCATTGCAAATGATTAATTAGTCAATTATGACAGCAGTACACGTAACTGATATTTTTGTCTCTCTGCCTTAGCTTCATTAAATATTTACTTAATATATAGGGAGTAGAAGTGCTCACTCTATGTAAGTCTTCAGCGGTAATAAATACAACCCTAGGACTTCTTTTTGTTGTTGTGAACTGTAAATAAAGCCATGTCAGGATGATTTATGGTTGATAGATTTATGGATCATCTCAACAATACAAAAATATATATCATTTAGAAAACTGCTTCAGATGAACATCATTTTAAAAATCTTCTCGAATCGGGTAAAAAAAAAGCAAGAAGTAGAGGGAGAGAATGCACTTCCACATTTTGTTTAGCCAGTGTACTATTTTCGATCTGAAACTGTGACACAGAAACAAAAATTTGTCAGTGTTCACAGCTGAATGCCTCAGGAATACTGCACTTTCTTCCCATTATATGGATTCCCAGCTCTGACGCTGTCCTTTTAATAATAAGAGTACAGATTTGAGTTTTGTATCAGTCAGATTACTGCTGAGAATGGCATTATAACTTCAGATGCTAAGCATCAAAAGGATGATCCCATGCTCATCCCACAATTCTCTTGATATTTGAAGAACAGTTCTTTTAGAGTATAATAGGTGCTCAAATGAGAGATAGCTGAGAGCAAATTGTGCAAAGTGAAAATCTTACCCCACACGGAAGCAGTTCCCTATCTGTGTAGTGCAAAGCAGCACACTGGGGACTTGAGTGTCTCAGCTCGATTCCACTGTACAGTCACTGGCTGAAAGGCTTTGCTAACTTAAATAGCCTGTAGCAACCCTAAAATTAAATAGTTTTCTTGCATTTATACTTCACTACTGAATTTTGTCAAAATTATCTTTACATAATAATTCCATTTAGAAATATATTAAAGCAAAAAATGTATCTTCTTTTCAAAACAATGCATGACATGAGTATTATTTCAGTCTTTGATGCAGTAATCTTCTAATTTTTAATTATGAGAACAAATGTGTCTAATTTCCATGGACAGTTTTTCCTTGAAGATTCATTGTTTTCTCCACTACTTTTTGCCACTTTAACTGCACTGAAGTACATACAAGAAATTTGCTACTCCTTTTTTAGATTTAGATTGTATTTTTCTGATTCAATCATTGTCAGAAAAATGACATTGTCAATATAAAATGTAAACCAGCCAGTAGATTGCACAGTTTGTATCACCCCATTTAATTTATAGGTACATCATTAGCCTTGATTCACGGTATTTCATATGATCTGTTTGCTTTACCTGCCCTATAAAACTTAACACCAATTAGGTTTGTGGTGTGCATTGTCTCAAAAAAATGAATGAAAAGAACATCTGATTATGTTGTGAGAAGAAAACTACTAACTAGAGACGTTAACTACAGCATTGCACTATGCAAAACAAATGCTCTTGTTTTGTTTTTTGTGGAAACAAGGTTTTATCATAATGAGGAACCGCTCGCTTCCCCGTTCTGCAGGTACTCTACAATGATGCAAAAAAGTTGTGATGAATCTGTCACTTTAGCAAAATGCATAAAGTAGTGCTTCCCAACCTTTTCTATGCTCCACACCTCTAAAAATTGTTTAATTCACACCCCTGCAAAAGTAATATCACATTTGAAGAAGAAGTCAAATTTCTAATTTTTGAACCACAAATGGAACCAAATTGAACTAAAAAAATAAGCTTTTATCTCAGTGCATGAAATTTAAATATAAATTAAGATATTTACCTTTATAAAAGTCAGTAATCGTGTATACAGTATATGTCCCCTGTGAAGCTTAGACACATTGGGTGTTGGGATATCCCACAAAGAATTAAGCACCATGATGAAATGACACACAATCAATGGCTGAGGAGTTTCTGGGATTGAAGACCCCAGTAAAGCAATGGGTGCTAGTGCACCGCGAAGCAATGAAACACAGCCGTCAAGGTTTGTCCCCGATAACACCTGCACAGCAGTTCAAAAACTGATATGGCGCACAGTTAAAATTGCACCACTCCAGATGGGCTGAGTGTAAGCAGAAGGTGTTGCATCTAATTCAGTCCTCCTTGAGAACAGTCCTGTCTCCTTTTCTCTTCACTCTGTACACCTCAGACTATAAATATAACACCACGTCATGTCACTTGCAGACATTCTCAGATGATTCTGCACTTATGTGGTGAATTTATAAAGGGGGCGAGACAGTGGAGGAATCCAGTGGAGAACTTTGTTTCTTGGTGCAAAGAGAATTGTCTGTATCTTAACATCAGCAAAGCTCAGGTACTGGTTATTGACTTTTGTCTTGCCAAAGAGCCTCTGTGTCCATTTACTGTCCAGGGAGTGGATGTAGAGATGGTCCACTCCTACAAATACAGTACTTGGGGGGTCCCACATTAATGACAGGTTGGACTGGTCTTGGAGCACAGAGGAGCCATATAAGAAAGGGCAGAGAAAGCTCTTTTACCTTAGGAGACTGCATTCGTTTAATATGGAAAGTGACACTGTGATGTGCTGTGCTCATAACATCACTTCAAGAGAGGCTCAGTGAATCAACAAGCAAATGAAAAGGGCAAGCTAAGTTATAGGACCATTGTGGACCCCCTGAATGTCGCAGCGAAGGAGAGAATTTAAATAAAATTGAGTGCTGCACATCCTCTCTCTGACACACTAGCACCAAGGACTTTCAGCCAACAAATTATTCAGCAGAAGTGTGTCAAAAAACGCTGCTGGGGCTCCTTTCTACCAACAGCAAAATGTCTGCATAATGCCTCACTGTGACTGTGACTACTAAGCCAGACATTTTATTTATTTTGAATTGTCTTGCTTTACAGTCATTCCGGCATGTATTTAGACCACTGTCGGGCAATCGGTGCGCCGCAGCGCACTGGTGCGCCGTGGAATTTTCTAGGGGCGCCGCGAAACTTTTCTAAAATATTTAAAATTGCTAGTGTTTTTGAACTTTTGGTTGATTAAAAAGATAATGTTTAAAAAAAAATATTTTACATTGGAAAAACAGATAACGGTTAATCAGATTGTTGAATAAACGAATGTATTTATTTTGAATGCAAGTTAAAATTTTCGCTGTTCCCCATTCATCATAATATCAACACCAGCGGTGTCAAAAACACATCTCGTGAGACTTAAAAAGTCTCGTTGTTACAAGATCTCACTCACTGTACGGATAGAAGAAGGCGGAGCAAATATGTGCTGAAAAACAATCTCAACGTTCACATTAATTAAATTTAAGATTTATCCTTTGATTCCTTTATTAATAAAATGTCTTTCAAATTTGTAAAATTAACTGTTTTTATTGGCGAATGTCCATAGATTGTGTCATCACGACTTTATTTATGGGCAGTCCCTCAGGTGCGCCGCAAAAGAAAATTTTTGGATTCAGTGCGCCGCAACTCGAAAAAGGTTGCCTTTCGCTGATTTAGACCAACATGTATGTATATATTTATTTATTTATTTAAAGAGCTTCTGTGAAAGTCAAATTTACTCATGGGAACAAATAAAGGCACTTCTAACCTCAAACATCAGACTCTATAGTAAGTCATCCCTTGGCCAAGGTGGTATTATGTGCTGAATGGTACTGAGCTCGTCTGGCAGACATCTTAACCTACAACGATGCTATATGCAATATACTGTGCCAATGATTTTCATTCCATACTGTGAAACTGGAACTGATAAGTATATTCAATCTTAATCACTTTACACTTAGTAAATGCCTACATCTTGTGAATTTATTTAGCGATTGTTCTCCTTATATGTGTATTTGTATCTTGTTAGTATACTTAAGATAATTCTTGCTATATGTATATTTGTACTTTTTTGTCTATTGCTGTAACCCTGAAATTTCCTTCAGGATTTATCATTTTCCAAGTCTCGGAATGGGCACATAGGCATGTCATATTTAGCAATATAAGTTAATCTTTTCATTATTTAACCCCAGGGAGTGTTTATGAGTAGTTTGTTAGATAAAAAAGATTTATTTATCTATAATTTCCCCCTGGGGATTAACAAAGTATATCCGATCAAATAAAAAAATCTATCTATCTATCTATCTATCTATCTATCTATCTATCTATCTATCTATCTATCTATCTATCTATCTATCTATCTATCTATCTATCTATCTATCTAATTTAAAGTATACTAAAGTAAATAAATACTTTTAAATATATTTGGCATTGAAAACTGGTGGGGCGCATTTGTTCCCATTTACTCCAATCACAATTTTGTACCCTATGTTTCTTCAAGAAAACACTGAAATTTCATTGTTTTTCAGTTGAGTAAATAACATGTTTCATTTATTTAAACCATGAAGTTACAAATAATGATAAATTCACTGTTTCATGTGATACTTTGTTTAATCATTTAAAAAGGTGGCCATAGTTTATTCATGCTGCAAATGTATCTACTGGGCACTCCACACATAATTTGTAATGCCCTTGACACTATTACTTTTCAATATAACTTTCTCCACATTAAGGTACAGTATCTTTCTTGCCCACTAATTTTCTTCCATAACAAAAGGTAGGAAAATGTGGTAGGTAACATGTTTTCTGTCATTTCATTCTGTCTCATTTGCTGTGGTTGCTGTTTTTTCTACAGTGTTACATTTTGAAGGGAGCATTTTAATTCTGAAATGAGGACAAGCAGAGAAAGATGATGCCTGTCACTGAAGTTATTTGATGGGTAGAAAAATATGATCAGGCTATGTACAAATACAGAAATTCCTGCTCTTTAGCATGGTTCTTAGTGCCTGACTACCTATATGTTTCTTAGAATTATATATTTTATTTTCATTTTGAGACATAGGTGCAAATAATGTGTACTGCATTTAGTATTGCAGTCACTATTTTTTGATTTTCATTGACCTACAATGAGAGCTGAGCTGATTTTCATCCTTACCTTAAATAAACCTTCAAATAATGCCTCACGGGAGTTCTAGAAGTTAAAAAAAAAAACCATGTTTTGTTTTATTTCAAAGAGAATGTGTATTTAGAGTAGAGATGGTCTATTTTCCCAATTTTGTTAATACTGTTCAGTTTCTCAGTCATTATATATATTATATGCAGGAAATGATGCATACTTACGTAAATAATAAAATAAACAGTATGGAATATGTGATTCAATACATCCATGATGCATTCATCAGTGAACTTAATAAGCAGATTCTGTTCATTTGTTGTAGTTCATGGAGTTTGTTGAACAATGTTATTAGCTTCATTTAACAGATGATTATCCATTTCTGGACCAATTTAATTTAGTTTAAGGTCATGGGCACTGTGGTCTATTCCACTTGTGATAAGAGTAATAGAAGAACCACCCTTTTTTAAAATTTATATAAGAATATTTAATAAGAATAATATCTATGGTTCAAATGAAACTTAGTCAGCATTAATAACCTATTCTTCTCAACATTTCAGTTTCATGACCAGACTTTTAAAACTAAAAATCAATTGAGCTTGACTTTCATAATAAAAAGTAAAACTATATGGGGTACAAATATGCCAAGATGTGTTAAAGGGCCAAAAAAGAATATGAGTGAGATAGAAGAATGACATAACCAGTCCCCATCTGAACATAACAAATTGCCATACCAAGACTTATTGGACATTGAATTATTAGTGTCATGCATGTGCATCAGCAGGTCACCCTCCAGGTTCCTCCCAGGTATGTAATCCCACTGCAGGCCGAGAGGGGGTGCTGCTGCCTACTGTGCTGTCTTCCTTTTCCTCCACAGTGCAGAGAAACCATCCAGTGAAGGCAACTGACTGCGCCCTTTCTGGTCCCTGGACCATAAAAGCACCACCACCTGGAATGAGGCATCACTCCTTGACCGAGCAGTCAATGAGATGGAGCTCCTTCATAACCTGACCATATTGAAAGCAAAGAGCCCTTAAGAAGCAGTATTTTTCTTGGTTTCATGTCCATGTGCATTTGGTTTTGTTTAATTATTGAAGTAAATGGGGACATTTATCTCTTATCACGAACTGTTATTCCCTCAGACGACCACAAAGGATAAACTCAGCATTTTTCATGTTGAACTTATTTCTTCACAAAAATGGTCAAATTCCGTTACAACAAATATCATTACAATGAAATTTTCATTACAATGAAGTATTATTACAGTCCCGACAGTTTCCCAATAAGACAGAGTCTATAAAAATGTTGTTACTACAGAATACATTCAGCAGATACTTTTATTACAACAAAGTGCCCAAAAGACCTTGAAATGCCTGAATGAATCATCCACAGAGCAGTTAGTTCTGTGGTCACAGCTCAGTTGTGCGCAACGATCCCCGAACACAAACACTGTAAAGTTCTCTCCTTCTTTGATCTTTCCTCATATTGTTTTTTCACTGAGTTTATTTTTTGTGGTTCTCAGTGATACCTTTTGCTTACTGCTTTCCAATATTTGAAAAACATCCATTGGAATTTAACTCATTGTCACACTCCTATATAAATGGCAGACACGAAAAAACAAATGACAACAGTTCACATTAGAAAAAAACCTTAAAATTTCTGCATATTTCGATTCCAGCAAAAAGAAAAAAGACATTGCCAGTGAATTTGGAATTTCGCCTTCGACAATGTCAACTTTCTTGAAAGACCGAGTAAAAGTACAACAAAAATCTCGGGTTGCAAACCTTGGGCTTCAGTGCAAACAAATGTGAACTGCTGCATTTGAAGACATCGAAAAAGCGTTTTTTATGTGGTTCAGTGATTCTCGTTCAAGAAACATTCCTATTAGTGGGTCACTCATTCAAGAAAAAGCAAAGTCACCATATGTCTCTTTGGGCCACGTAGATTTTACTGCCAACTGGGGTTGGCTAATTCTCTTTCGGGATCATTTTGGAATTGCAGCCAAAGCAATCTGTGGACAAGAATCTACAGATCCAATTGAAAAAGCAAATGAATGGCGTGCAGGTGAAATCAGGAAAATCATTTCAATTTATGAGCCTGAAGACATCTACAACGCTGATGAGACTGGAATCTTCTACCAGCTGTTACAGCATCGCACTTTAGCACTCTTCCATGGCGAGGAGGAAAAAAATCTAAACAAAGGTTGACAGTTCTACTTTGCTGCAATTCAACTGGCAGCCACAAAGTTATTCCTCTTATCATTGACAAGTCGACCAATCCTCTGTGTTTTAAGCGCGTTACACTCCTTCCCTGTGAGTATAAAGCAATCAGCAAGCTTGGATGACTCAAGATATTTTGGGTAGCTGGCTGCGACAACTTGAGAAGGATATGAAGAAGAAGAAAAGGATGATTCTGCTTCTGATTGATAATTGTGCTGCCCACAACATGCTTCCACATTTAGATAATGTTCGCATTGAGTTCCTCCCACCCAGTTGCACAGCAGTGCTTCAGCCATTGGATTTGGGCATCATTCACACTCTGAAAGTGTATTATCACAAGGAAATGCTGAGAAAAATTCTCATCAGCATAACTTGTACACAGGAGGAGAATTAACGTGAAAGAAGCTATTGAAATGATTGCAAATGCCTGGATGCAAGTTAAAGAAAGCACTATAGCAACAAATACAGAATCTCATTACTTTGAAATTTTCATTACAATAACATATTTTTTAGGTCCCTGGCACTTTGTTGTAACAGAATTTGACCTGTATATGAATTTGCCACTCTAAATTGTGTTCTAAAATTTAGCACTTTTTATAAATTTAAACAAATATTTTGCATGGACTGGTGTTTTACATTGAAGTCTATGAGGTATGAGAGAAAAGCTTAAAAAAATCGAATACATCCATTTTTTTGTGTCAATATTCAGTGAGTTTTTAAGGTTTTAAGGTCCGTGCCCCATACCTTCCTTTGTAAAATGTCAGTGCAGGAAAAATATTTCTTTAAATTTATAGAAAGTGCTTAACTTTTGAGCACAGCTTTGCATGGCAAATTCATATCTACAATCCTGGTAAAGAAATAACTTTTACTTGAAAAATACCAAACTTATTAATTAATTACATGGTTTAATGAAGCCACTTTGACTCTGTGTATTTGGCATTTAGCTTTTATGTTTTAGAATTTCAGTATACCAAAAAAAAAAATCTGATGGAAAATACCTTTCATTTTTGACATGGAAGACACAAATCTTCCTTCACCTTAATGTTTCCAATGGTTTCTGCTAAAGCAAACAAGATGATTTCAGAACAGGAATGTGAGCATTTTAACATGGAATATTTGGCACCATAACATTATTAAGTATTTGAGAGATAGACCATAGTAGTGAAAAGTCAAGCAAAATGACACCTTTTAATGACTAACTAAAAAGATTACAATATGCAAGCTTTCGAGGCAACTCAGGACCCTTATTCAGGCAAGATGTAGTACTACAGAGATAGACCATGTAATAGTTCTATCTTTCTTTTATTAAACAATGAAAATCAAACATCTAATGGCCATTTCACCACATTACAAAACAGGAAAAGGCATAGGATGGCACTAGAAGTACCAAAATATTTTTGCTTTGCTTCCGTGCTGAGAATGGTCCCATCAGATATTGTTACTCCAGCTGCTAACTTATTTTCTGAATAAGTTTGCAAGGTCATTTGTGCTCCACAATATTTATATAACCTGAACTCATCACTGTTTCCAAGTATTCCCTGCAGTATCTGAACAAATCTAAGCTTCTTAAACACCCTCAATTGAAAACTCTGTGCATCTTATATTCACACACCAATGTCCTAAAATAAAGAGTAAATTATTGCAACCCTTGCAGGTCTTTCTCCCTAATCTCTCTACCTTAATCAGAAGAACGTAGTATTAACCAGAACTATTATACTGAAAAAACATACAGTATCTTTTTCCTTAAGACTTTTTATATTTAAAAGACAATCAGCACTGCATTGTTAGTGCATTGGGGCAGAAAAACTGCTTTCCCCTAAAGTAGGACTAATTTTGATACTTAATTTTGATTTACACAAATTTTTACATCTTTTATTTATATTTCACCTTTGTAGTGTTCACTACCACTAGATGCTTTGCAAAGCATTACAGAAACTTTATAGCTCTCGGAATAAAAAATACATTTCTGACTTTTATTTTACGATTCAAAATAAGTTCTTATGAACAGAAGAAAATGCAAAAAATTAGTGACTACTGACAAATACCTGACCAGCTTCATAATCTGATGCATACTTTTTGTAGAATATCATTTGTCCACATCAAGTGGTAACCACATTTTTTCCCTCTGCGATATTCAATCATTCTCCTCTCACTCCTGAATTGCTTTTTCAAAATATGGCTTTATAGTGTACTTTTCTTTTTTGGTCTCTGTAAATAAAAGCTGAACAATTGTGTTTCATCTCAATCTCCCATGAATGCATCCCTTCTTCCTCTTATGTTTTCATAGTCTTCAGCCACCTCTGACTAAACCAATATATATAAATGTGGACAGATCCCTTAAGATATGTACAATATATCCAGTGTCATTGCAAAAGGATTCCTGAATTTCAATACCTAATATTTTAGTATATTTGAGACACACACTATAGCAATAATGCTCATATTGAAATGTGTCACATCTCTGAAATCCTCCCCCATTTTCAAGCTAGACTAGTGACCTTGCAATTTCTGATGCAGACTGTTACTGGTATGATACTATTCACATTTCATCTTTATCCTAAATGTTGGAAATTGTTTGCGTGGAACTTGCATATTTTTCTTCAATCTGAAAGCTTTGTCTGGGTACTCCCTTTTTAATTCTAAAGATAGGCAGAACTTTATTTCTCCCAAGGGTGAAATTGTGCTTTTTACAGAAGCTCTTTAAATAAATAAATAATAAATAGGAAGATAAATAGGTAAATAAATATACACACACATTGATCTGAACACACACCAGAATGACTATAAAGAAAAAAAATTAAAGAGAAAGGTAAGAAAACGTTTGGCATGGCAGTCCCAGTCACAGTGAAGCATTATGTAGACATATTGATTTTGGTACAAAGGAGCTCCAGGAGTGTTTCTTGACACACTTCTGCTGAATAATTCATTGGCTGAAAGTACTCAGTGTTTGTGTGTCAGAGAGAAGACATGTAGCATTGTTCACAATGGCACTCAGTTTAATTTAAATTCTCTCCTTCGTTACAACCTCCAAGGGGTCCAGAGTGCATCCCATAACTGATTTTGCCCTTTTATTTAGCGTGCTGATTCAGTGGGCCTTTCTTGAAGTGATCTTACCAGCCCAGCACATCACAGAGGTATAGGAGTGTGAATGATGTCACTTCCCACATTAAAGGAAGAAGAAGAAGGAGAAGAAGAGGGGGGGAGACATGTTCAGAGGCAGGAGGAGAGGAGGAAAGTAAAGAGAGTGGAACTGAGGGTAGGAACTTTGAATGTTGGTAGTATGACTGGTAAGGGAGAGAGTTAGCAGATATGATGGAGAGAAGGAAGGTTCATATATTGTGTGTGCAAGAGACTAAATGGAAGGGGAGTAAGGCCAGGTGGATCGGAGGTGGATTCAAATTGTTCTATCATGGTGTGGATGGAAGGAGAAATGGGGTAGGAGTTATTCTGAATGAACAGTATGTCAAGAGTGTTTTAGAGGTGAAAAGAGTGTCAGACAGAGTAATGATTATGAAGCTGGAAGTTGGAGGTGTGATGATGAATGTTGTTAGTGCATATGCACCGCAAGTTTGGTGTGCAATGGGTGAGAAAGAAGATTTTTGGAGTGAGTTGGATGAAGTGATGAACAGTTTACCCAAGGTATAGAAAGTGGTGATTGGAGCGGATTTCAATGGACATGTTGGTGAAGGGAACAGAGGAGACGAGGAGGTGATGGGTAGGTATGGTGTCAAGGAGAAGAATGAAGAAGGTCAGAGCATAGTGGATTTTGACAAAAGGATGGACATGGCTGTGGTGAATACGTATTTTAAGAAGAGGGAGAAACATAGGGTTATGTACAAGAGTGGAGGAAGATGCACACAGGTAGATTACATCCTATGCAGAAGAGTTGTTCTGAAGGAGACTGAAGACTGCAAAGTGGTGGCAGGGGAAAGTGTAGTTAAGCAGCATAGGATGGTGGTCTGTAGAATGACGTTGGAGATCAAGAAGAGGAAGAGAGTGAGGGCAGAGCCAAGGATCAAATGGTGGAAGTTGAAAAAGGAAGACTGCAAGGTTGAGTTTAGGGAGGAGGTGAGACAGGCACTGGGTGGCAGTGAAGAGTTACCAGACAGCTGGGAAACTACAGCAGATGTAGTAAGGGTGACAGCAAAAGGGTGCTTGGCATGACATCTGGAAAGAGGAAGGAGGAAAAGGAAACCTGGTGGTGGAATGAGGAAATACAGGAGAGTATACAGAGGAAGAGGATGGCAAAGAAGAAATGGGATAGTCAGAGAGATGCAGAAAGTAGACAAGAGTACAACGAGATAAGGCGCAAAGTGAAGAGAGAGGTGGCGAATGCTAAAGAAAAGGCGTATGATGAGTTGTATGAGAGGTTGGACAATAAGGAGGGAGAAAAGGACCTGTACTGATTGGCTAGACAGAGGGACTGAGCTGGGAAAGATGTGCAGCAGGTTAGGGTGATAAAGGATAAAGATGGAAACGTACTCACAAGTGAGGAGGGTGTGTTGAGCAGATGGAAAGAGTACTTTGAGAGGCTAATGAATGAAGAGAACGAGAGAGAGAAGAGGTTGGATGTTGTGGAGATGGTAAATCAGGAAGTGCAATGGATTAGCAAGGAGGAAGTAAGGACAGCTATGAAGAGGATGAAAAATGGAAAGGCCGTTAGTCCAGATGACATACCTATATGGAAGCATGGAAGTGTTTAGGAGAGATGGCAGTGGAGTTTTTAACCAGATTGTTTAATGGAATCTTGGAAAATGAGAGGATGCCTGAGGAGTGGAGAAGAAGTGTACTGGTGTCGATGTTTAAGAATAAGGGGGATGTGCAGGACTGCAGTAACTACAGGGGAATAAAATTGATGAGCCAAAGCATGAAGTTATAGGAAAGAGTAGTGGAAGCTCGGTTAAGAAGTGAGATGATGATTAGTGAGCAGCAGTATGGTTTCATGCCAAGAAAGAGCACCTCAGATGCAATGTTTGCTCTGAGGACGTTGATGGAGAAGTTTAGAGAAGGCCAGAAGGAGTTGCATTGCGTCTTTGTGGACCTGGAGAAAGCATGTGACAGGGTGCTTCGAGAGGAGCTGTGGTATTGTATGAGGAAGTCGGGAGTGGCAGAGAAGTACGTAAGAGTTGTACAGGATATGTACGAGGGAAGTGTGACAGTGGTGAGGTCTGCAGTAGGAGTGACGGATGCATTCAAGTTGGAGGTGGGATTACATCAGGGATTGGCTCTGAGCCCTTTCTTATTTGCAATGGTGATGGACAGGTTGACAGACGAGATTAGACAGGAGTCCCCGTGGACTATGATGTTTGCTGATGACATTGTGATCTGTAGCGATAGTAGGGAGCAGGTTGAGGAGACCCTGGAGAGGTGGAGATATGCTCTAGAGAGGAGAGGAATGAAGGTCAGTAGGAACAAGACAGAATACATATGTGTAAATGAGAAGGAGGTTAGTGGAATGGTGAGGATGCAGGGAGTAGAGTTGGCAAAGGTGGATGAGTTTAAATACTTGGGATCAACAGTACAGAGTAATGGATATTGTGGAGGAGAGGTGAAAAAGAGAGTGCAGGCAGGGTGGAATGGGTGGAGAAGAGTATCAGGAGTGATTTGTGACAGACAGGTATCAGCAAGAGTGAAAGGGAAGGTCTACAGGACGGTAGTGAGACCAGCTATGTTATATGGGTTGGAGACAGTGGCACTGACCAGAAAGCAGGAGACAGAGCTACAGGTAGCAGAGTTAAAGATGCTAAGATTTGCACTGGGTGTGACGAAGATGGATAGGATTAGAAATGAGTACATTTGAGGGTCAGCTCAAGTTGGACGGTTGGGAGACAAAGTCAGAGAGGCGAGATTGCATTGGTTTGGACATGTGCAGAGGAGAGATGCTGGGTATATTGGGAGAAGGATGCTAAGGAAGGATTTGACTTTAAAATACTGCTTATGGTTTACAAAGCCTTAAATAATCTCCCTCCATCTTATATATCGGAATGTCTGACACCTTATATTCCAGATCATAACCTTAGATCCTCAAATGAGTGTCTGCTTAGAATTCCAACAGCTAAACTTAAAAGAAGTGGTGAGGCAGCCTTCTGCTGTTATGTACCTAAAATCTGGAATAGCCTGCCTTTAAAAAACTGCTAAAAACTCATTACTTTAACATGGCTTTCTCATAACTTCATTTTAGTTTAATCCTGATGCTCTGTATATTCAATTAATTATCATAACTATTCATGGTGGCTCTAAAATCTGTACTAACCCCTACTTTTTTTTCCCGGTTTTCCCACCTAATCAAAGCTCCATGATGTTCCTACATTGATGGATTAAACGCCAGAAGTCTACATGACCATCATCATCAAGTCCTTCTATGAGAACCCTAAATACAAAGAGGACTGTTCATTTATGTTAGGTAGAATGCCCAGAGGGGGCTGGGCGGTCTCATGGTCTGGAACACCTGCAGATTTTATTTTTTCTCTCCAGCCGTCTGGAGTTTTCTTGTTTTGTCTATCCTCCCTGGCCATCGGACCTTACTCTTATTCTATGTTAATTAGTGTTGTTTTATTTTAATTCTTACTTTGTCTTTTTTTCTCTTTTCTTCATCAAGCAAAGCACTTTGAGCTACATTATTTGTATGAAAATGTGCTATATAAATAAATGATGTTGTTGTAAGGATAGAGCTGCCAGGGAAGAGGAAAAGAGGAAGGCCTAAGCGAAGGTTTATGGATGTGGCGGGAGAGGACATGCAGGTGATGGGTGTAACAGAGCAAGATGCAGAGGACAGAAAGATATGGAAGAAGATGAACCGCTGTGGTAAACCCTAACGGGAGCAGCCAAAAGAAGAAGAAGAAGAGTCTCCTAAGGAAAAAGAGCCTACTTTTCTCTGTCTTATATAGTTTCTCTGTGTTTGAGACCAGTCCAAGCTCTCATTAATGTCGAACCCAAAATAGTTGTAGGAGTGGACCACATCTACATCATGTTCTTGAATAGTGACTGGACTTTTGGTATGGCGAAAGTCAATAACCAGTTCCTTGGTTTTGCTGACGAAAATGCAGATAATTCTCTTTGCACCTCCTGACTTCTTTACTCTGTCTTATCTCCTTTATTAATACACCCCATAAGTGCAGAAACATCTGAGAATTTCTGAAAGTCACATGACCTGGCATTTTATATATAGTTGGAGGTGTACAGAGTGAAGAAAAAAGGAGACAGGACTTTTACTTGTGGTGCTCCAGTGTTGCTCACATCCGTGTCAGAAAAACAGTCCTTTAGACTCATAAATTGCTGTCTGCCTGAGAGATAGTTCATTATTCAGGACACCAGAGACTCACTCACCTGCATATCCCTTAACAGGGATGGCTGGATGGTACTGAAACCGCGCTGGAGAAATCAAAAAATGTAATCCTCAAAGTACTGCCAGCTTTGCCCACGTGAGAATAAGTCCTGTGGAGCAGATTAGCAATTGCATCCTCCACTCCAATCTTTTTCCAATAGGCAAACTGCAGTGGGTCCAGGTGGTCTGCCATAAGAGGACTCATGATATGAGACATATGCACCACTGCTCTGTAGTCATTAGGTGAAGAGGTGCCTGGATTCTTTGGAACAGGAATAATACAGGATGTTTTCCACTTTCTGAAGCCTGTGGTTTCCAACATGTGGTTTCCAATTACACAAATTCCAGTATGTACTCTATATACCTTTATAGGGTGATCATTGTCACATTAGAAAGACAGAAGTTTTCAAGGTAGTTATACTCAGTCATTACATCATGGTGCCGGAGAATGGCCTAATGTGCACTCTATCATAAAAAGGCACTCCTTGGACTCAGTGACATTTGTTAAAAATTATTTTGCACTAAACTCAGCAAACATTCATGTAACATACTGTAGCATAATGCATATTTAATTGCTATATTATGATTCAAAGACAGAAGTCCTGTGATATCACAATAACACAGGTTGCATTAAACCTGCAACACTGAGCTTTCATATCTTAAATAGTAGGCCACTTACAGTATTAACAGTATAAGTTAGGGTGTGCTTCACTCAGGACAAAAGTAAACTAAAATGTCCATATGAATAGCCGTTTTCCTATTCCATTATGATTCTTGTATATGTATAACCTTTCTCTACCATAACAATCACACATATTAATAGCATTTAACTTGGTGTTTCTCAGTCATATCTTTGCGTATTTGCTGACTGCATTCTTTTGTCATTCCAGGTATTTTGCATGGTTAACTTTAAATAGACATTATCCAAAATACATCATACAAGCTAAAAAAAACTCTGTTTGAACTGACTTTACGTAAAATAATTATACAGACAGAAATATTAAACTGTAACTATGGAGAAAGTCAACATATGGTGGATCAGTAAGTGTTCCTCTGTAGCTGCTGGGCACCACTTATAGAATTACCTCTGCTAGTATTATAATTGCAATTCTAAGAATAAAAAGCTTCCATCTTTTGCGTTCATGCTACTAGTCAGCTCACAAGGACTTGTGAGGCTGGAGAAGATGTTCTTTCTTGAGCTAAGCACATACAATTAACTTGAATAGGGACAGCAATAAAAGGCCTTATTCTAAAGTGCTGCCTAATCTTCTGAAGTAGTGATTTTGTGTCTACGCTGTACCGGAGATGGCTGGTAAAACTGCCAGCAACAAGAAATATAATCATATACAATGTTTGTTTTTTGCAGGAAAGGAGTATTGTTCCGTCATTTCAAAATTTTGCAGAAATGAATAAAGCAGACTGTGTAACCAGGATTCCAGTTCGCTTTCGAAGTTCTGTGGTTCCTTTGCCTCCTTTAAAATCACAAAGACTGACAGGTAAGTCAAAAGAACCTGAATATATTGTAAATGTGTTTACTTCATTGGTAGACAAATGGCAAGGCAAAACAAAAGACTCAGGTGCTTTATATACTGTAGATGTAGAAGTAGGTCTTTTATAGAGCCTCCTGTACAAAGACGTGGCTGCACAATAACAGCTCAACTAGGTAAGATATGATAACATAACACAATAAGATAAAATAAACTGTATTCATCCTAAGAGGAAATTTAGATGCATACAGCAGCAGAAACATAAAAAACAAAAATATTCAAGTTCAAGCACTTTATTGTCATTGTGTAACACAACGAAATTACTTTTTGTGACAGCCCCAAGGTGCATTTAAAGAAAAGTCAGATAATTCCAAATATGTCATATACAGTGTTAAGTGATCA
Organism: Erpetoichthys calabaricus; assembly: GCF_900747795.2. Lineage (NCBI taxonomy): Eukaryota > Metazoa > Chordata > Cladistia > Polypteriformes > Polypteridae > Erpetoichthys > Erpetoichthys calabaricus. The sequence continues at coordinate 69,420,323 of NC_041395.2, forward strand.
AGTAACCAGAGCAAATTATTATTGCTCAAAGTACAGCAGCATAAATTGTTATTGCACCTGTTAATGAATAGTACATTACATATTCTATATTGTATTACATTAGTATATTGCACATTACCAATATAGCTTATTGCACATGTTCCATTAAAAATGGTCTCAGACTGAGGATATTCAGAGTTGAGAAAGTTTACAGCAGATGGAAAAAAGGTCTTTTTTAGTTTGTTTGTGCACACACGGATTGACCTAAAGTGAAGACGGGAGGAGCTCAAACAAAGAATTTCCAGGATGAGTTTTGTCCTTGAGAATGTTTTTGGCCCTTCTCACACAGCGAGTCTTATACGAGAGTCCGAGTGATGTCAGTTCAGTCCCAATAATGGCCTCTGCTATTTTTACGACCCGCTGCAGGGCTTCTTTAGCAGCCTTGGTGCAGCTGTTACACCAGGCCATCATGCAGTTAGTTAAAATGCTCTCTATAGTGCATCTATAGAAATTAACCAGCAGCTTCTGGGGGAGGTCAGCTCTCCTTAGCTTCCTGAGAAAATAGAGGCATTGTTGTGCTTTGCCTGTTATAGCCAAGTTGTTGTCAGCCCAGGACAGGTCCTCTGAGATGGTGACTCCTAGAAAGTTAAAGCTGGAAACTCTCTCCACAGCTCTAGAGTCACAGTACAAATTATACAGCCAATCAATCAATCCATCCATCCATTTTCCAACCCGCTGAATCCGAACACAGGGTCACGGGGGTCTGCTGGAGCCAATCCCAGCCAACACAGGGCACAAGGCAGGAACTAATCCCGGGCAGTGTGCCAACCCACCACAGCTATCAATCAATCAACAAGTAAATAAATAAATAAAAATAAATAAATGTACATTCTGCAGAAATGTCAAAATGAACTTAAAGAGTATGTTGGAAGGAAGCATTGATTTGCCTGATGGCAAAAAAGCCCCCCAGATGTGCTTCTTAGCACCCCGTGGTGGAATGACCCTGTAGCTCAAAGTACTCCAAGACAGCACCTCTTGAAGGGTATTTTTCCTAATGGCATCCAATTTTGCCACCATCCTCTTTTCTGCAACAGCTTCCACTGTGTTCGCCCTGTGATGGAGTAGAGTTTCTTGATAAGTTTGTTCAGGGATTTTTTTTTTTTTTTAGCTCAGGTTGCTTCCCCAGGAGACTGTAACATAAAGCAACACCTTGGCTACTATGGACTGATAGAACATTTGCAGCAGCTTGCTGTTTACTCCAAAAGACCAGAGTCTCCTTAGCATAGTACATTCTGGTTCTGGCCCTTCTTGTACAGTGCCACTGCGTTGTCAGACCAGTCCAGTTTGTTGTTTAATGTGAACCCCCATAAACTGGCATCTCTGCACCACTTTCACATTCTCCCTTTGAATGGTCTCAGAGGCTACTTGGCACGTTGGAGTCCGCCACCAGTTCCTTTGTCTGTTTTTGTTTATTCCACCATGACATAAAATAACATAACATAGCATTACATTCTTAAACCCCTCTTAATCCAATTCAGTGTCACAGGGAGCCAGAGCTTATCCAAACAGGCAGGAAACTTCCATGGACATGTCACCAGTCCATCCTTGGATCCAGTCCTATAGAACACTTCATTTTACATGCATGCCTTTTTCTAAGTGCTTGTTCAGCTGCATTTCTGCAAAGACTGCATGCTGTACTTTAATACTGAATTAGTTTTAATTGCAGTGTAATTATATTTAAACTATACTGCAAATATATTGTTCAGAGTGTACACATTATGTAAAACTGTAGCAGAAGCTGTTAAGTTCTAAAACTTTCAGTCTGAAAGCAACTTTTCAGAAAATGAACTAAAGATGTTGAAACAAACAATTGCAAATGCTATGGTGTTATTTTCAAGTTTTCTGCACAAGATTGTTCTAATTTGGTTAATAATCTATTCTACCTTCGTGTTATTTATATTATACTTGGAAAAATATATTTTAATAGATGCTGATTTACATGAAAGCAGACTGAGAGACCAATGCTCACTATGTAGGACTACACTGTAGGCCAACTAGAAGCCATTTCTCCCTTTTTGAACAAACTACTTTCATTCTTTGAAACTAGAACCAACCTAGCAATTAACAGTATCCTCAGTCTGTGTACAGTTCTCGTATAGAATTGAGACTTCCAAATCTACTGTTCATTATACCCTGCATACCCTTCCTACATCAAATGTTCTCCTTATCCTTTCAAAGAAATGAATGCAGTTGGCCTTCAAACACCAATTTCTTAAATGGCATTCAATATATACTTATTTTATGAATTTCATCTCTTGATGAATATTAGATGTAAGTAATATTTCCAAAAGGAGTAAGTTAATTAATTTACAATTTTTTCTTTCATATCCCATTCATTACCCAGCAGGCCACACTGAACGCACAATTCTAACACATCTTTTGAAGTTCTTTCCTTTATCTTGTCTAACCACAACATAGTGCAAACATATTTATCTTTCGTCAGTTTTTAAAAATTGGGATTATTTTTTCCCAGTTTGCAGTCCCCGACAGCCACACCTTTTTCTAAGAAAACCATTAAAAAGATTTGACAAGTAAAAATGGTTTGAAGACTCTAAATTTCTGCCTTTTTCTGTTTTGCCCAATAACTTATACATTTACCATTTTCTATTTGAATAAGTGCTTCAATGCATGAGTGCCAGATTTACTTGCAGCCAACTGTGACTCTATGATCTTGCAAAAGAACTAATAATAAAGTAATAGGTGGCACCAAAAAACAATTGCTTACTTTTGTCAGAATTTGAAACACACAACGTTTTCAGTCTTTCTTGTAGTTCATATGCTGTACTCCTTCAATTAGACGAGTAACTCTTTACTGGACGTTCCTATTAGTGCAGTTGGGTCTTTTTTATAATATGGAGAATAAAACTGGCTCACGGTGTTCTGCATATGGCCTCACGAGTGCATTGTACGGCTCCAGACTTGTAATTAGAACAGTGTACAATATAACCCAGTATGTTATTTGCCTTTTATTCACTTCTGTAGACTCACTGGTTGAAGACATGGAAACACCTATTTATTTATTTATTTATTTGTATTTTACTTTATTTATCTTAGTTTTGTTACATATCTTAATAATTCTGAACTTTTCCTAAACCAATCCATGAGTATTTTCTTCACACAAAGATATCTGGTACTCCACTGTTTCATCAAGGGTTTGTCACTCATGTTCAAAATGTACGCTTCTGAAGTTAAATGTAACTGGATGAATTTTTGCACAGCTGCTTTATCAAACCTTTATAGTACTTGATGATTTCTGCATAATTATAGCTTGATTGACTCAAACATCAAATAGATAAACATTACATCGAATCAGCATCTGGCAGAAACTAATCCTGGAAGGATGGCTGTTTATCACAGGACACATTCATGCTTACACACTGAGATAATTTAGTGATAACTACTGTGCCAGCATTCCTGATAAAAGTCATATAAATTTAATTATATATTTTGTTTTTAGGATAAAACTCATTTATTCTTCTGATGATAATTTTATAAGAAGGCTCCTACTATTAACAGCAAATTAAGAAAACAGTAAATAATAATCTTACGTTAAGTTAGTAGGCTTGTCTTTAAAACAGTGAACAGATGCCTTCTAAATGTCAAGGAGCTTTAGTGGAAACAGCTACATCTAGCATGATACTGCAAAGATGCTTAAACAATATCTTAAGAATAAGTGAAGTATACCAAATTATTTATTTTGCAAATTTAGTAAAACAAATTGCCAGTTATCAGTAACAGACTTTTAAAGATAACTGCTGACTTGCTACAGAAACATTTCAATAATTAACTAAAATGATATAATGATAAATGTTAAACGCAAGTTATGGCTGGACAGCTTTTCATCTCATGAACACAGATGTCTGTTTCACATTTCTTTTTTTTTGTTTTGTTCTTTGTTGTTTTCAATTCTTGATTCTAAGTCTTTTTCAAACTCTTCCTAATGTTTATTTATACCGCACTCTCATTTTTTACTTACTTTAAACTGGATTCTGCAACACTTTAAGCCAAATATGGAATTGCAGTCCTGTTGATGTTGTCATATGCTTTGTAATGGGGGCAAACTACTAATGCCTCCTTTAAGATTTAAAGATTGACTGATTTTAAGAGAGGATTAATTTCAAGACGGGTGGCGCAGTGGTAGCGCTGCTGCCTTGCAGTTAGGAGACCCGGGTTCGCTTCCCGGGTCCTCCCTGCGTGGAGTTTGCATGTTCTCCCCGTGTCTGTGTGGGTTTCCTCCGGGTGCTCCGGTTTCCTCCCACAGTCCAAAGACATGCAGGTTAGGTGCATTGGCGATTCTAAATTGTCCCTAGTGTGTGTGGTTGTGTGCGCCCTGCGGTGGGCTGGCGCCATACCCAGGGTTTGTTTCCTGCCTTGTGCCCTGTGTTGGCTGGGTTTGGCTCCAGCAGACCCCCGTGACCCTGTAGTTAGGATATAGTGGGTTGGATAATGGATAGATGGATGGATTAATTTCAAGACCATTGAGTAATGATTGTCTTGCAGCTGTTTTAGTGTAAATTACATTAGTTGTGCTCACTTGGACTTTTGTGGGAATGATAGCAACTACCTGAAATACATTTACAAAGAATGAAACCCATCACCATCAAATTATTGTAGCTTGTTCTTTCTTCTTCTTCCTCTAATCATTTCCCAGTTCTTTGTGAGGTTGATGCACTTGATTAACTTTCTCCATACAGCTCGGTCCTGTCCTCTTCTTTTATATCTTCTTTTACTTTATTCATCCACCTCTGCTTTGGCCTCTCTCAACAACAACAGCATTTATTTCTATATCACATTTTCATGCAAACAATGTAGCTCAAAGTCGCTTTACAAGATGTTAAAGAGAAAGTTACAAGAAAAGAAAAACCAAATAAGATTAGAAAAGAATATTAATGAAAACGTAACAAAGAAAAAATAAATCTATACAATCTTTTTAAACATACTGTAAATATATAAGTAGCAAAAGGGTTGTGTCCTTACATACAATATCATGATGTAAATCTCTAAAGTTGAGTCCAGTGATAAGGTCAGATGGCTGGGAGGTCAGAAAAAATGAAATAAAACTCCAGATAAGTTGGAGAAAAAAATCTGCAAGGGGTTCCAAGGCCAAAGTTCAACCCACCTCCCACTGGGCATTCTACCTAACATAAATGTTCTTAAGTCATTGCTCTTTAATTCCAGGCTTCATCTGAGAGGATTGGATGAAGTCAGTCTCATGGACAGATGGGGCACCTGCCTTTATTCCAGCATCACAGGTGGCAGTATGGTGGCTTGATCAGGTGGTGGTGGTAGTGTTTTGAAGAACCGGATAAAACAGCAGAGAAAAGTGCAGTTTAGTAAAGATTGCAGATCCCTGAACAGAATGATAATTCTTTGCTTCTATTGTCTATTAAGAGTACAAATAAAATGTAGCTATGAATTGTTTTTTAATATGTTCACAGATATTAGCAAAAGGTCAGCTCACTGCTTCTTTTCAGCTTGGAATTATAAGCAGACCACCAGAAGGATTTGGCCTCCCTTGCTTTCTCTTCCCCTTTACTTTCATTCCCATCATTCTTTTGCCCACATATTCATTGTCTCTCTTCATCACATGCCCATACCAAATCAGCCTACTTTCCTGTACTTTTATAGATACCATGCCACCTTTGAAGTACCTCTAATTGTCTCATTTCTTATTCTGTCCTTTTTTGTAACTCCACACATCCATCTCAACATTCTCATTTCTATCACATCTAACTTCTTCTCCTTTGCTCCCTTTACTGCCCATTTCTCAGTTCCATACATCATTGCTGGACTTAGAACTGCGCCATTAACCTTTGCTTTAATTAATCAATCGTACAATATTCCTGATACCTTCTTCTAGTTGTTCCATCCACACATTGCACTCTATGGGTTATCTTTGCATTTAGTTTTCCATCTTCGACTAATACTGATCCTAGATATTTAAATGTATCCATCATTTTCAATAGTTCTCCCTGCAGACTAACTTCAGAATCCTAATTATCATTAAACCTCATATATTCTGTCTTCTTCCTATTTATCTTCAATTCTCTGTTTTCCAAAGCCCTTCTCCATTCTTCTAACTTCCTCTCCTCTTCCTCTTTTCATGTGGAACACAACACAATGTCATCAGCAAAAAGTAATTCTCATTGTAGCTTGTTCCTACACCCTTTAAAAATAGTAATGATAATAATAATAATACACTTTATTTATGCTCAAAGAACTTACTGTACCTTGTACCAAGTGCTGCCCAACACACCGCTGAGTTGGATTGGATTAAGTTGGTTTAAGGATGTTATGTTATAAATATTATTTAACATGGATGATCTAGTGGGTCTTGTAATAATGTTGTATCTCTGATTTAGCACATTACATTATTAGCACCTTAGGTCGCATAAAACTGCCTAGGTTTTTTAAAGCAATTTGCAGTTCATCATTAAAATCATTCCTAGTGCACTACCAATTTGTGGAAAAAATTAAAAGCATATGGCTCTGCCTCTAATAAGGGAACTTATAAGCCAGGTTTCAGTAAAATTACCAGAGGTCAGACTCAGTACTTACTACAATGTCATAAATCACAAATTCCTAATTTCTTATCATAAATTAAGCGAGCAACATTTTAAAGTGCTTTGATGTACAGTATATGATATACTTGTATACTTTGCATTTTTTTTCATTGTATATAGGAATTTACTAACATACTTGGACCCATGAATGATCTGACTTTAATAATGGACTTAATTGTACATTTGTGTAAATTTGGCCTTGAAACTTCATGTGTAAAGTTGATATGTTAAGAGACTTGTCAAAGTGACACAGTGAGTCTGTAATGAGGAGTGAGGCCAGGACATTGTAGATAACTGTCTCGTACCTTAACCACTTGACCAAAAGATAAGTTTGACATAGTAAGTATCTGAATATATTTGTGCACTTCAATATCTTGTTTTATTTGATTCTTAGTATGTTTTTCTCCCATTATACTATGTTAAGCTGCAAAAATATCATTGCCTAAAAACTAGCTGTGTTATACGGCTTTGCCCGGGAAATTTTTCAGGTCAATGGGCCTCAGTTATAGTGCCATTAACCAAATGTATCAGAAGTAATATGTAACTAATTTTTTAAACACAATATTTGTATTATTTTACAAGGGGTTAATATTATTAGTTCATTTGAGGTGCTTCCTGTGGAGCATCCTACATACAATCCTTGGTGGTGTTGTTGTGAAAGAGAATGCAACAGAACTCTGTATTAAAGTCGTATTCTTCAATGTTACAAAGGTGTTTTAACATTGATTCATTCAAAGCTAAGAACTGCTAAAAATCTCTCCATTAGCATCAAAGCCTCAGTATAGAGTGGGTTTGAACAAATATCTACCAACAAAAAACACAAGTTACTAATTTCTTTTACTAACTCAAAAGCACTGCCTTGTTCTCTTCTTATTACAATCTGAAAAACAGCACGTTCATCAGCAATATAAATAATCATGCGTCATTCTGTTTCATTGTGACTTGGCTCCATCAGACAATTTCCAGTATTTTCTTTTTATTCAACTTTAAAAACAGCTGAACAATTTTTTCATTGATTGATATTGAAAAGTTAATGATGATATGCAGATGGGAAGCAATGTTGGCATTTTCAAAAAAACAAGGCTATGCTTTAATAAAAAATGTAGTGCAATTAGTTTATCTCAGATTTACTGTCACAAGTGACACACCGCCAAAGCCACTGAAAATATACAATATTTTTCCCTGTTTCTAACTGTGCTTGTGGTAGAGGCACAAAAACATAGTAGTTGCTACCTTTGCTGCAATTGCCGATGTTGAAATCTTCTGGAGCGGCTCACTGACTGATGGGAATTGTAGTCCTCACTTTGATATTTGTACAAGGTTGCTGAAAAGATTAAGCGGGGGTGTGTAATATATATTAAATTCTTTCCTTAGTGGATCAGTTATACAAAATCATAATTTTTTATTACTATTTTCTACATTTACTGTTAATAGATAGATAGATAGATAGATAGATAGATAGATAGATAGATAGATAGATAGATAGATAGATAGATAGATAGATAGATAGATACTTTATTAATCCCAGGGGGAAATTCACATACTCCAGCAGCAAAAAAATATTAAATTAAAGAGTAATAAAAAATGCAGGTAAAAAACAGACAATAACTTGAATAATGTTCAACGTTTACCCCCTCTGGTGGAATTGAAGAGTCGCATAGTTTGGGGGAGGAATGATCTTCTCAGTCTGTCAGTGGAGCAGGACAGTGACAGCAGTCTGTCGCTGAAACTGCTCCTCTGTCTGGAGATGACACTGTTTAATGGATGCAGTGGATTCTCCATAATTGATAGGAGCCTGCTGAGTGCCCGTTGCTCTGCTACGGATGTCAAACCGTCCAGCTCTATGCCAACAATAGAGCCTGCCTTCCTCACCAGTTTGTCCAGGCGTGAGGCATCCTTCTTCTTAATGCTGCCTCCCCAGCACACCACTGCGTAAAAGAGGGCACTCACCACAACCATCTGATAGAACATCTGCAGCATCTTACTGCAGATGTTGAAGGATGCCAGTCTTCTAAGGAAGTACAGGCAGCTCTGTCCTTTCTTGCACAGAGAATCAGTATTGGCAGTCCAGTCCAATTTATCGTCCATCTGCACTCCCAGGTATTTATAGGTCTGCACCCTCTGCACACAGTCACCTGTGATGATCACGGGGTCCATGAGAGGCCTGGGTCTCCTAAAATCCACCACCAGTTCCTTGGTTTTGCTGGTGTTCAGTTGTAGGTAGTTTGAGTTGCTCCATTTAACAAAGTCCTTGATGAGGTTTCTATACTCCTCCTCCTGCCCACTCCTGATGCAGCCCACGATAGCAGTGTCGTCAGCAAACTTTTGCACGTGGCAGGACTCCGAGTTATATTGGAAGTCCGATGTATATAGGCTGAATAGGACCGGAGAAAGTACAGTCCCCTGCGGCGCTCCTGTGTTGCTGACCACAATGTCAGATCTGCAATTCCAGAGACGCACATACTGAGGTCTGTTTGTAAGATAGTCCACGATCCATGCCACCAGGTATGAATCTACTCCCATCTCTGTCAGCTTGTCCCTAAGGAGCAGAGGTTGGATGGTGTTGAAGGCACTAGAGAAGTCTAGAAACATAATTCTTACAGCGCCACTGCCTTTGTCCAAGTGGGAGAGGGATCGATGTAGCATATAGATGATGGCATCTTCCGCTCCCACCTTCTCCTGGTATGCGAACTGCAGAGGGTCGAGGGCGTGTTGGACCTGTGGCCTCAGGTGGTGAAGCAGCAGCCGCTCCATGGTCTTCATCACATGTGATGTTAGAGCGACAGGCCGGAAGTCATTCAGCTCACCAGGACGTGATACCTTTGGGACTGGGGTGATGCAAGATGTTTTCCAAAGCCTCGGGACTTTCCCCTGTTCCAGGCTCAGGTTGAAGATGCGCTGTAGAGGACCCCCTAGCTCTGATGCACAGACCTTCAGCAGTCGTGGCGATACTCCATCTGGACCTGCTGCTTTGCTGGCACGAAGTTTCCTCAGCTCTCTGCTCACTTGCGCTGCTGTAATTGTGGGTGGGGATGTCTCTCCTATGTTGGTATCAGCAGAAGGATGTGTAGAGAGTGCAGTACTCCGAGGTGAGAGTGGGTTAGGGTGGTCAAACCTGTTAAAGAAGATGTTCATTTGGTTTGCTCTCTTCACGTCTCTCTCAATGGTGGTACCCCGCTTCGAGCTGCAGCCAGTGATGATCTTCATCCCATCCCACACTTCCTTCATGCTGTTGTTCTGCAACTTCTGCTCCAGCTTTCTCCTGTACTGCTCCTTCGCCGCCCTGAGCTGGACTCGGAGTTCCTTGTGCACGCGCTTGAGCTCATGCTGATCACCGTCTTTAAAGGCTCTTTTCTTCTGGTTCAAAAGGCCCTTGATGTCACTTGTAATCCATGGCTTGTTGTTAGCATAGCAGCGTACAGTTCTTACTGGAACTACAATGTCCATACAGAAGTTGATGTAGTCAGTAGTGCAGTCAACAACCTCCTCAATGTTCTCACTATGTGATCCCTGCAGGATATCCCAGTCTGTAGTTCCAAAACATTGTCTCAGAGCATTCTCAGCCTCCGGGGTCCACTTCCTGAATGATCGTGTGGTTACAGGTAGGACTCTCACTTTTGGTTTGTAGTGAGGCTGAAGCAGAACCAGGTTATGATCTCCTTTCCCAAGCGCAGGCAGCGGGGTGGCACTGTATGCGTCTTTAACGTTTGCATACAGTAAATCAATAGTCTTATTTCCCCGGGTGTTGCAGTCCACATACTGGGAGAATGCAGGTAATGTTTTGTCCAGCGTCACATGGTTAAAGTCTCCAGCGATTAGCACAAGTGCCTCGGGGTGCAGCGTTTGTAACTTAGCAACAGCAGAATGGATGATGTCACTCGCTGACTCCACGTCCGCCCGAGGAGGAATATACACGATGACAACAATGACATGTCCAAACTCTCTGGGCAAGTAATAGGGACGCAGACTTATGGCCAACAGTTCGATGTCCCTGCAACAAGTGGAGATTTTGACTTTAACATGTCCAGAGTGACACCACCGTGTATTAACATAGAGAGCGAGTCCTCCTCCTTTGTGCTTCCCACAGGTACTTGCGTCTCTGTCCGCTCTAACTGTGCTAAACCCGGGTAGCTCCATGTTAGCATCTGGGATGGTGTTAGTTAGCCACGTTTCGCAGAAACACAACAAACTGCATTCTCTGTAGGTTCTGACATTTTTCACCAGCGCAGCCAGTTCGTCAATCTTATTTGAGATTGAGTTCACATTCCCCAGAATAACAGAAGGCACCGAAGGCTTAAAACGCCACTTTCTCGCAAGCCGCTTCATTTTTAGCTTAGTGCCGGCTCTGCTGCCACGATACCGCCTTCTTACCTCGTCGGGTAAATAGGGAACCACACCGGCACTGGCATTTGTTCTCAGCGCTCGAAGTTGAGTACTTGAATAGGCGAGTCTCGGCGTGTAAAAATCCATGCCCACGTTGTAAAAGTAAGTGTGTCCAGGGAACGAATCCACATAAAATAAAGTAATAGGAGTGATCAATAAATAAAAATACAAAAATAAAAGCAGAAAAGTACACATACTATACAGTCATACACGGAGCTGCTGAAAAGGCTGCCACTCTCGGCGGCGCCATATAAAAATATCATCAGAAGAATAAATGTGATTTATCTAAACGCAAAAGTGGTTATCACTAAATTATCTCTGTGTGTAAGCGTAAATGTGTACTGTGAAAGACAACTATCTTTCCAGGATTAGTTCCTGCCTGATGCTGATTTGATCTAATGTCTATCTGTTTGATGTTTGAGGCAATTAAATTGTAATTATGCAGAAATCATCAAGTACTGTAATGGTCTGATAATGCAAATATGCAAATGTCACTTGCTAAATGTTTCTTTTTTGAGCTTTGTCGAACTTTGCTTCCTTCACTTCACTTTGCTTCTGCAGATGGTCTTCATTTGCATTAACCAGCATGCCCCATTTCTCTGTGAGATTGCTGTCAGTGCTGGGGCAAAACGCTAGGGCAGTCTTCAACCTTTTTACACTTGGGGACCGCTATTTATACAGTATTTTGTGTATTAGTTTTTAAATATAATACTATAAAACGAAAATTGTTTAAAATAATCACAAACTGAGCACTAAAAACTGCTAATGAAAGAACTTATAATTGAAATTAAATAGAATAGACCTGGAATTTTTGCAGAGCAATATTTAATTCAAATAAAGCTAGTGTGAAATCTGCTGTTGCTTCTTTGAAAGAATTCTTGATAACTGTGGCTTCAGTGTTGCTTCTGAGAGACAAAGTGATGCATTGGCCTGGAACCCCTACAGATTTTATTTTTTTCTCCAGCTTTCTGGAGTTTTTGTTTTTTCTGTCCACCCTGGCCATCGGACCTTACTCCTTTTCTATGTTAACTAATGTTGTCTTATTTTAATTTGTTATGTTTTCTTTTATTTTTCTTTTCTTCATTATATAAAGCAGTTTGAGCTACATTTTGTATGAAAATGTGCTATATAAATAAATGTTGTTGTTGTTGTTATATTGACATCTATTCGGTTTCTCTGTTTAGTTTTTATCAGTGATAGGGCTAAAAAAATATTCTCACACAAACAGCTGGTAGAAAATATAACTAACAAGGTAATAGCCATGGTGATAGTTCACTGCCAGGGGCTACAGTGAAACTAATATTTAACTACTCCTTATTGTAATGCCCAACAAAGTTTCCTTTTCTTTTTTAAGTTTCTGTCGCCATCACATTTCTTTTTTACTGCACTTGGCTTACTTTCGGCGTGTCGTCACTATTTCTGACTATTGCTTTTGCTTTTAAAGAAGGTTAAAAGATTTTGTTGTTTTTCTTTCCATTTTGTAGGGTTTAAAATTTTACAGCACAATGAGAAAAGACACAACTTGCTTTCTGAAATACTACAACAAAGTATTTACAAACAATACATACATATTGTTGACAGGCGAACTGATGCAATATTAGCAAAACAATGCACTGTCATCAAAAGAATGAATCTGTCTCCTCCATAGCTCCTACACACTGCCACTTATACTCATCATCCCAGGCATTTCTGCCCCATTCCACCTTGCTACATGATCCAGTTGTACAAGCAGCAATAAGTCTTATGGAAACAGCAGGAATACATGTGATTTGGTAATGTGGATTCTTCTTTTTTATAATTGTCCCTTACATGTGTTTTGATATGCCCTGTTTCTGTATTCTGGGTAATAAGAGATGCCTGAATCTGATTTAATGGATAATGTTAAAAAATGCATATAATTGGTTACAAGGTGTTTTAATAACTTTAAGTAAAAAGTATAGCTTTATCTATATTCTTTGGTACATGAATGACAACTTTACTGAAATGTGTTCTTTAGTTAAAATCTTCCCAACTTTATTGGAATTTTCTGCCTAGACTTAAGGCCACAGAACTATTGCAGTTTTTTCATGAAGCCTTTGTATAAAAAGTATTGCAAACCTATATATCGAATATATCACATTTTTAATTTCAAATTATTTTTTAATTTCTCTAATTTCACTCTCCAAGCTCTAAATTAGTTATATTGTACTTGTTATATGCCATTAAATTCTGAATGAGTAAAATGTTATTCATTAAAATTATCTTCTTTTCCCACTTGAATATCTGTAGTACTAGGGTGTTGTACCGTGTTAGCCATTATGAATGTAGAGAAAAGCCAAGCAAAATGACACCTTTTATTGGCTAACTAGAAAGATTACAATATGCAAGCTTTCGAGGCAACTCAGGCCCCTTCTTCAGGCAAGATGTAATACAGAAACTGAAGTTTCCTATGTTTATATACACACTCTAGGACAAGAAACAACATTGGTAAATCTTTAAATGAGAGATTTTGTATGTAAAAAATTAATAGATTCATTCAGGCTAGGGTTAATTTAGCAAGAGAGAAAAGAACAATGTATTGTCAAGATCTCTGGATAAGATAACTGTCCAACAAAGTCTTTTGAAGTTTGTAATGTAGAGAAAAGCCAAGCAAAATGACACCTTTTATTGGCTAACTAGAAAGATTACAATATGCAAGCTTTCGAGGCAACTCAGGCCCCTTCTTCAGGCAAGATGTAATACAGAAACTGAAGTTTCCTATGTTTATATACACACTCTAGGACAAGAAACAACATTGGTAAATCTTTAAATGAGAGATTTTGTATGTAAAAAATTAATAGATTCATTCAGGCTAGGGTTAATTTAGCAAGAGAGAAAAGAACAATGTATTGTCAAGATCTCTGGATAAGATAACTGTCCAACAAAGTCTTTTGAAGTTTGTAATGTAGAGAAAAGCCAAGCAAAATGACACCTTTTATTGGCTAACTAGAAAGATTACAATATGCAAGCTTTCGAGGCAACTCAGGCCCCTTCTTCAGGCAAGATGATCTTGCCTGAAGAAGGGGCCTGAGTTGCCTCGAAAGCTTGCATATTGTAATCTTTCTAGTTAGCCAATAAAAGGTGTCATTTTGCTTGGCTTTTCTCTACATTCATAATGGCTAACACGGTACAACACCCTAGTACTACTAAGCTATCATTTTTCAGGTAGGTCCGTCTGTCTGTCGGTTTGTGAAAAATAGAAGTTACAAGGGTGTTGTCTTTCAGTTGAACGGTGGTGTCAAGGAAGCTGATTTCTGTTTTTGAGTAATTCAGCTTCAGCTTTATGTTGGGGTGAAAACAATTATATTCATTATGAAAATGGAGGAGGTCCTTTTCACTGGCAGTCCAGATTATGAAGATGTCATCTATGTAACGGAGATACAACATTGGTTTTACGATACACGATGACTTTAAGGTCACAGTGCTTATGGGCAACTTCAAAACACAGCAAGAAAGAAAAGAATGGGAAGTTAAACTCATGCTAAAATTTAATACTTTACAACATGGATTGAATAAAGACAAGAGTTTTATGGCCAGATATGAGGATTGTTTACATCTCTCAGAATGACAGACAACCTGTCTACAGACCCACATTGTTTTGAAAAACTCATTACAAACTTCAAAAGACTTTGTTGGACAGTTATCTTATCCAGAGATCTTGACAATACATTGTTCTTTTCTCTCTTGCTAAATTAACCCTAGCCTGAATGAATCTATTAATTTTTTACATACAAAATCTCTCATTTAAAGATTTACCAATGTTGTTTCTTGTCCTAGAGTGTGTATATAAACATAGGAAACTTCAGTTTCTGTATTACATCTTGCCTGAAGAAGGGGCCTGAGTTGCCTCGAAAGCTTGCATATTGTAATCTTTCTAGTTAGCCAATAAAAGGTGTCATTTTGCTTGGCTTTTCCCCACTTGAATGAAAGACAGGAAACTGTTTTATGTAGTGTTGCTGCTGCTGAGAAGAAATCATTTATTCTAACCTCCATTTAGTTATTCTGACCTCACTTTAGACCCTATCAGCTGCTTTATATGAAAGGATGGCTCCCTGCGTTAAGCACACAAAGTCTTTTGTTATTCTTAATGCATGCAGTAGGCCAAAGAAATGTTGTCAAATTGATTATTAGAAAAGTGTTTACTGTGAAAAGGAATCAAACAAGATGTGATTTGGGGCTCCAGTCCAGTTAGTTAGTCCAGTTAGTCCAGATAGTCTGACTGTCCAAAAAAGACATTTTAAGTGAGAAAAAGGTGGTGGGAGATGTGTAGTAGCACCACTGTGGATTTAAAATAAATAAAGAGGTCCTAGGAGCATCCTCTGCTCTGCTTGCTGAAGGCTTGTCAAATTATGATGTTCTTTGGTGGTATGGCCTTATTATTTGTCCTGGGCAAAAGAGGTGGAGCCAGAGAAGTAGTGATGCCAATCTTCTTTCAAACGGTGATCTTCAACTGTAGAGAGGGAAGCAGTTATAGCAGGGATAGTTTCCAGCAACTTAGGAACAGGTACGTGTATGGTGACCAGCAGACTTGTTTTATATATATAGAAAAACTGAAGGGATCTCACAAGTTGGTAATGTCATATGCTACCCTTTGTTTTACCTCTTTTTCATCTCTTGCTATTCCTTCCACACTTTACACTCCCTCAGTCATTCCATCCACATACAGATTACCAAATCTATTACAGTGGAAAGACTAACAGCTGTGATTATGATTCAGGTATGGGAACTACTGATGGAACTCATTTGCATGGATTCCTTTTTTAGAACTCCATTTTAAACCTCTGCCTAATGATTTTCGTATTCTGCACCTAGTTCAATAAATCTGATAACCTGTTCAATTGATCATGTACTTGTTTCTGCTTTGTCTAACTATGGACATACAAATCCATACTTTATGCTAGCTGTCAGCTATTTACACACCCATAAGCAACATTTTTTTCAGTGTCCTTACCAGTAGCTTTGTTTTTGTAGAGAGGAATGACAGCAAAGAACGTAACTTAAATCAGCACAGAGCAAATGCTGCGTGAAAGGTGTGGTCAATGTCAGGCAGAGCAAGAACAAAATAAGCAGGTGAGTAAATTCAGCAGGTGTGTGTTAGGAATGACAAAAAAATGTTAGCATTTACATTTTTGCTTTGCGCCCTCCCCCACCATAACCTATCGTCTCTGGCGGAGATGTGAAAGCTTTCGATCTCTCAAAAATGTCAGTCTCCAGTTTTCAACAGATCTTGACACTTTAGGGTCCCCATATACTGAAAATTCCCATCTCGATGATGAATGGGTGTCTGTGTGTGTTTGTGTATCTGTGTGTCACAGTTTCTTGAGGATGGTCTACAGCTAAAAAAGCTGGATGGAAAAATACCAGACTCGAAACTTAAACCTGTTATGATGATATGCTGATTAGTTTTTGAGCCAGATCATGCAAGAGAAAGAGGCACTCTAGAGGAACCCTCAAATATCAAAATTCTGCAATTAAGTATGAATTTTTCTCATCAATTACTATCATAATGACCTATTTTATGAAATGAAAGATCTGCATCAAAGCGGTACATAATTGCTCAAATGTTACAGAATAGATTGGGTAACTTGGTTCCTAGGGCGCAAAGCCTACTGAATCTCACGTCCAAATTTTTAGTTGTGTTTTTATTTGTTTTGAGTCATGCAATTATGATGTCATGAAGTGCAAACACTGGAAAACTCTGGCTGCTTTGATAGCATCATGATTCTATACATGAGACCACAACATAGGGTTCAGTATTTAATATAATGTCAGCCATTCTGTTTGAGGTCAAGTCAAATTCTCTGTTCTTATATGTACTTTGCAAAAATAAAGGAAACACCCATTTCCTAGAAAAACCACGTTGTTAATTTAATCTAAGGAAAGGCTTGTTTTTGTCTTTTTTCTTGTGCATTGACTTTTTTGTTTGTTGTGCTCTTTTCTTTGGTTGCTGACCTTTTGTCTTTTGATATACCGATCCCTGCTTATGTCTGAACCAGCGTATTCCAGTCAACTTAAAAGAATCTCTGTGTTTTGATCACAATAATATTCGTGTTGTTTCCTTTTGTGTAATCTCAAAGACTTATGTTAGATGTAGACAAGAATAAGGATGAAATTCTAGTTTATGATAGAGCTAAATAACAAAAAGATGTAAGTTATTATATTTTCACTATGGCCAGTAGTTAAACAAAGCTAATTTTTGGGCAGACAAGTAATATGTACCCATGTTTCACTGATGCTTCATTGCTACCTAAATGCACCACTCCCTTCACTCATAAAAAATAGTCCCTTTGAAGTGTTCATCGTTCATTTTTGTACAGTCTGGAAATATTTTGAATTGTTAGTTACGTTTCTTCTTCATGGGTCTTTCCTATTATGGGTTTCTGAAGCACTAAATCATGTTTTTAGCAATTATTTTTATTATTAAAATTGTTTACAGGTATAAAAATTAATTTGTGTCACTTCTGTCTGCATTTTGTTTTTCTTTATACATACCTTCAAACTCCCAAGAATTAAATTACGTATTGACCTGGAAAACGACCAAGTCACATAGCCTTGTAGACATTCAGTAATCAAATTAACTTGGGCCTTTTCATCATCTTGTGTTTGACTGAGTTTGTAAATCAATTTGTTCTGCACACGATTTATGCATCCAAATTCAGCTTGTCCTGTCACCACAAATGTAGTGTCAACAGCCGTCCTTCATCACTAGCTGCTGTTTATTGGATATGCATAAACTCAGAGATGGAAAAGTGCACATAACTAGAAGTGGAATAGCTATCTCAGGTGTAACGATAAACAGTTAATTTCAGAGTTATTAATTATTTAATTTCAGTTGCCTTTTTCCTTGCTAGGTATGATGTCTATTGTGTGGATCTGAGCAATCTTCTGGGGCCTCATGTATAAACGGTGTGTACGCACAAAAATGTTGCGTACTCCCATTTCCATGCTCAAATCGCAATATATAAAACCTAAACTTGGCGTAAAGTCACGCACATTTTCACGGTAGCTCAAACCCTGGCATACGGCAAGTTCTCCGCTCAGTTTTGCAAACTGGCAGCACCCAGTGTCAAAGCAGTGCTTTTGCTCTAGTGTGGTTTCCCTTTCTTTTTAGATCCACATCCCTGATGCGGCTTTATCATATACACTGAAATTAACCACATATTGTTCATTAGTTTAAGGCATCTGATTGTAATTAACCTGTAACAATGTAATGGTCCATGGAATGGCCAAACTATTCCAAATACCATAGCTGCTTTAGCGTTGTTATTCTCACTGCACCTTTTTCTTCTACTTTCAGCTGCTCCCGTTAGGGGTTGCCACAGCGGCTCATCTTTTTCCATATTACTCTCACTGCACCACTCGGAGCAGCTGATTGGAAAGAGAATTATCGGTATACAGAATCAGGCACACGCTGCCTCAGCCATTCACTATTTAAACTGCTCTCATCCGACAAACACTTCAGAGACTTTCCTGTATGGACCTCGCAGTTCAGAAACAGTTTTATACCAAGAACTATAAACACCCCCAAACAATACATCAAGTACTCCTTCTAGAACTGTTTGTACTTACAAGTACAATTACCTCACTGTAAATTTGCGATACAGCTATAATATTGCACAACCTGAGCCACTTTATAAAGCGCATATTTACATATGATGACGACATCATTTTTAAGATGAAATGCGGCAAAATATGTTTATTACATTATACAGATAAAATGTTAACATCGTTTAAATAATCTATATTGTTAGTAATTAAACATGTGAGGACACTGTCACAGCACTAGCGATGAGCTGGCACCCCGATTATTCCTGCCTCGCGCTGTTTTCTTGCTGGGGTTGGCGCGACACTGCGGAAAGACAGATGGATAGAATAATTAAACACATACTATGAAGATATTTCAATGTTCCTTAAAAGTTTTGAAGAATCAGCGTTCTAAGCTTAAAGATGGCTTAACATCTATTACAGAGCTGATTGTGTGGCGATTGGTTACTTGGAGAAAGAAAAAGAAGGACAGGGATTGGGGGTTAGTACGTTTGAAAGAGACAGTACTGCTGCAATAAATTATTTAATCGAAGGTCGCGCACAGCACAGCAAGCAACTTGCGGGAGGCAGGAACAATCTGTGGACGAGGTGCCTGCTCATCACTATCACTGCGCCACCGTGCTCCCATGTTTAATAACATGCTTTAACTCCTATCATCATGAAAATGATATCACGTATACATCTCAGTATTTTAATTATTCAGGGAGCTGTAATATTACTAATGTAATGGATTCTGTGTCCTGTCAGAGGAAGAGAAAGCCCGTTTCAGAAGCAAGTAGTGCACATAGAGCACATAGAAGATCAAATACAAAACAAAGCCTTTAATGTGCTACTTTAGTTATGATGGGATTCGAGAAACTAGTAAATTAAACAATTTTAAGATGAAGTTTATGATGTTCTACTTTAATGACAAAATAAACTACGTGATTAAAGTGGAAATTTCGAGATTAAAGTTGACATTTCATGCTTTTTTCACACTGTGTGCCTTTTTTTTTTCTCTGTACCCTAATAAGCTTTCATATGACACTCAGACGGTGGGCCACGACTCACCTTTTCATGGCGACTTTGATAGCTGACCGCTTCTTTTTTAATTCGGGCACTGTGCAACTTTGTGAACTTGAACTTTTGAGTTTCTCCGACACGCTATGTCACTTGATCATCTTCCTTTTGTTGATTATATCACTGTTTAAACCAACAAATAGTACGTTTTTCCATGCCTCCAAATGGTATTCGCTGAAATTCTTCTATTTTCCCCCAAGCTTTTGCCATTGTCTTTTCACACAAGGCTGAGCTTAAGGGCTATTTATATTGACTTGCATATTCAAAGATGCGTAATTCTGGGAGGAGTTGGGGCGGGACAGCAGGCGTGTGCACATGCGTTACTTTTCACACTGACTGGGATTTATGTAGCGGAAGAATGTGGAAGCTGGCGTTCGCAGAGATTTATGCATCTGGATTTTTTTTGTGCATACAAACATTTCCGCTTTTGTCCATATGCCATGTTATAGTGTGAATTCTATGCATGGCGTTATACATGAGGCCTCTGGTGTCCTTTCAGGGTCAACATAAGTATCATAGATTTTATACACCTTTTCTGGGTGGCCACTTCATTTTAATACATGTGGAGTGCAGTAGAAAAACCCATAAAGGAAACCTCAATTTAAAGGAATGCAGAGATTTGGGGCATAATGTCTACTGGAGATGACAACATACTTTCATTATGGACCCCAATAGTGGTTTGGTTATGTGATAAAACTGTACAAAGAGTTAATAAGAATAATGCAGATTTAGTAGTTCAGGTGGTGGAAGTTCCATATAACAGTAGGAAAAGGGCAAACAGGAGGAGCAAAGTAAGTGTGAAGAGAAGAAAAATGTCAAAATATACCATAATCACACAATCAATATAGGGTAATATGCTGAAAAATAGTTTCAGAAAGCTATAAATTGGAATTGGTTACCTTTTGGTTTTACCGATATTTGGCATTTCTCTTCCAGGATTCCTCTGGAAATACTTCTTTGGAATATTCATTTATCAAATAATATGAAAAATTAAGATAAGTACCACCATTCCACGTCTTTTTGCTGATGACATTGTGTTGTTTAGCACCAGAATAGAGGAAGAGGAGAGGAACTTGGAAGAATGGGGAAGGACTTTGGAGGATAAAGGGTTGAAGATAAATAGGAAGAAGACAAAATATATTTAATGATGATCATGATTCAGAAGTTAGCCTGCAGGAGAGCTATTGAAAAGAGTGGATGAATTTAAAAATTTAGGATCAGTGGTAGCCCGAGAAGAAGTTAAATGTGGCAGAAATGCAAATGCTGAGATGGATGTGGAGTTCCAAAAAAGGACAGAATAAGAAATGAGATAATCAGAGGTACAACAAAAGTGGAAGAGATAGCTAAGAAAGTGCAGGAAAATAGTTTGAAGTGGCATAGATATGTGATGAAGACAGACAATGAATATATGGGCAAAAGACAGATAGGAATGGAAGTACAAGGGAAGAGAAACTAAGGGAAGCCAAATTTGATAAAGTAGAAGAAGATTTGATAGACATGGATCTGACTGGGGAAGAGGTGCAGGACAGAACTGTTTGGAGAAGGTTGTTCAAGCACATCTGGGAAAAGATAAAGAGAAACAAAAAGAAGAATCAATCCACGTGTGATTTTTAAATCTTAATACCACTCTTGTTGTCCATTAAGTCTGATGGCCTGATTTTGCTACGTGAAAAAAAACATTTTTGCAGTGTATTTTTTTTTACAAATTGAAATTACACAGTTAATCCCCTGGAAGGCCCATGGATTGTAACTTTTATATTTGCTTAGTTATAAAAATAACCATCTCAATAAACATCCTGAAATCTCATGAAAATGAATACATGGAGCACTTTAAAATCTTTTAATCTCCATTTGTTATAGTTCTGAGATGGAATAACCCTTGTGCTGATTTGAGGGAAGACTCTGCCACTTCTTTATAATTTAAATTAATGCAGAATTATGAGAGCATGTAAAATGAAATGATCTTAGTGCTGAAGGTAGCAAGTTGTTTATCCTCAGATGAGGTGAGATGGAGGCATTTTATACAGCTTTTATGAGCATTTCATATGACATATGTAAATGAAGCAGAAACTGCAGTTTTTAATGAAATGTCAACATTTCACTCATTTTATACAGTTTTCATCTCAAGCCTACAGATGCCTGCAGTATATGTTGCTGTTTGCTGTTAGTATTACAAATTAGAGCAGAGCACACTGTTCACTAAAGAAGGGGATATACTGTTTGTAATAGTTTCTTTATGATAAAAAGTTAAAACATTATTTTCCACTTCAATGTTAATAGAAAAATATTTAGAAATTATTTAGAAATCCTATATTAATTATGTTTCTTTTTTACTTGCATCGCTTCAAGCGATCTTGGTTGAAAATTCCATTATATAGTTTAGCTTGTCCTGCTCAAACATAATTTTAGAGTACTCTTTTTCTTGAGACTGTCTTGCATTTTCTCTATCTCAAATTGTAAGTAAATGATTTTCTGATTTTGTTTTTGATGCATTTGATTAAAAAAAAAACGAAAAGTAGCACTGGTTGTTCCTATCAGTCAGAAACCATGTAACACTAGTCAACCTAACATGCATGTTCTTGGGATATGGGAAGAAACCCGAGGACTGAACATGCAAACTTCACACAAACTACACACAGTATCCTGGGGCCTGAATTCAGGTTTCTAGATTTCTGTGATTGCAGCAGTGATTTCTTGCCACTTCTCTTCTAGTTGTTTCATTGATGTTGAGGCAATTTCTGGGTCAGTTTCTATTTTATACTTTATTATGTTTCATTCTGCAGTATCCTAGATAATTTGCAATGTAAACATACAATTGTAAATTAAACACAAAGACAACTTCAAAAGTTTGGGGGATCCCCCCGTATACTGCAGAAGTCAGGCAAGTGAAATACGTCTTTACAGACTGGAGTCCAAAACAGAACAGTACAACAAAGAGAAGACGGTATATATGGTTGGAGGAAGGAAATAACGTCATGAGTATGTGGCATTCTGGAACCAGACGTGACATCAGGAGGAGGCGGGATCTGGTGAAACGGAAGTGATATTGTCTGAGGACCAGATGTGATGGTTAGGCAGAGGGTTCATGTGATGTTCTGTAGAGAGAGAGGAGAAAGAGTTAGAGAACAGCGCCAACCCCTGGTTCGGCAGACAAATGCACATATTTGATCTTGTAAACTTTTTCCGTGTGTGACACAATATATAGATATAAAACATTTTAGTATTAGTTGAGAAGTAGTTGACACTAAGATTGTCATACTCAGGTCATAATAGTAAAAAAGGAATCTACTAACAAACTCCTCTTAGTCTTGTTAACCACCTTTATTCACTTCTTTACTAATATTTTTAGATGGCTCTTCTAGTTTTCGCGAACAATTTGTTTTTACTAATTTTGACCTTCATCTGCTTTTGTAGGTAAGATGACTTGTGGGGCATAGTCACCTGGCATTATGACTGCGGTCATGCCTACCAGGAACAAACCCTTCACATGGCCATTTTTATAGCTTGTTTTGGAGGTTAAGGGTTGTTATGAATAATGTCCTGTTTGTTTGAATTTTTTGGTCTTCACGTGGCTGATAAATTCATTGTGACTCATAGACACATACTGTTCTTAGATTTTTATTTTTATTTTAGGAAATACAGTAATCCCTCGCTATATCGCGCTTCGCCTTTCGCGGCTTCACTCCATCGCGGATTTTATATGTAAGCATATTTAAATATATATCGCGGATTTTTCGCTGCTTCGCGGGTTTCTGAGGACAATGTGTCTTTTAATTTCTGGTACATGCTTCCTCAGTTGGTTTGCCCAGTTGATTTCATACAAGGGATGCTATTGGCAGATGGCTGAGAAGCTACCCAACTTACTTTTCTTTCTCTCTCTCTTGCGCTGACTATCTGTGATCCTGACGTAGGGGGTGTGAGCAGGGGGGCTGTTCGCACACCTAGACGATACGGACGCTCGTCTAAAATGCTGAAAGATTATCTTCACGTTGTTACCTTCTGTGTGCAGCTTTTAACTATGCTGCACGGTGCTTCGCATACTTAAAAGCTCAAAGGGCACGTATTGATTTTTTGTCTGTCTCTCTCTCTCTCACTCTCACTCTCTCTCTGCTCCTGACGGAGGGGGTGTGAGCTGCCGCCTTCAACAGCTTTGTGACGCGGTGCTTCGCATACTTACAAGCCAAACAGCCCTATTGATTTTTTTGCTCCTTTGAAGAGGAAGATATGTTTGCATTCTTTTAATTGTGAGACTGAACTATCATCTCTGTCTTGTCATGGAGCACAGTTTAAACTTTTGAAAAAGAGACAAATGTTTGTTTGCAGTGTTTGAATAACGTTCCTGTCTCTCTACAACCTCCCGTGTTTCTGCGCAAATCTGTGACCCAAGCATGACAATATAAAAATAACCATATAAACATATGGTTTCTACTTCGCGGATTTTCTTATTTCGCGGGTGTCTCTGGAACGTAACCCCCGCGATGGAGGAGGGATTACTGTATGCTTAGTTCTGGGTCTTTTTAGATTTGTATACTAAAAATATGTGTGCATTCTTTGAACAACTATTCCTCTTAATATTCTGTAACCTTTCATCAAAGCATGTCTTCTATCCATGCAAATTAGTGAACTGAACTTCACTGGATGGTATCAGTTAGTAAATGAAATTGGAATTGGGAGGCAGATCATAGTTAGAGTAAAACTTGCTAATGCAGTCACCAAGAGATTAAGGATCAAATAAACAAATCACATCACATGAAGTAGAGATCATAGCAAATTTATTATGCAAATTTTAGAGTTTCTGTCTAATTGTACTGTATATCAATTACAGGATTTTGCATGCAGAGACTGCATATCAGAAGTTTGTTTTTGTGATTTATGCATCTTAACAAAGTTTAAAAATTGCTCATATTTCATTAGACCATTTTGGTTTTCTCTTGGGTGTCACCATTTTGTGGATTCCATTGTTATGATACCTCTTCTGGTTGCTGGAGGTGTGTCCACAGAGGTTGTGACCTCGACCTTATTAGGTCAAGAGTTTGATGGTTTGCTCAGATGGCCATGTTTTATCCAAGTCTGGAATTGCTGTTCCAAAAAAACTTTATTTTGATTATTTCCTGGTTAAGGAATCCTTGCTCTTACTTTTTTGAATTTATGATTTTGTTTTGCTTTTGATGAAAATTTTTTTTTGATTCCCAGTTTTTGACTTTTGCTTTGTTCTCTTTGACTTTGGTTTCTAGGCTTAGCTTTGGCTCTATCTAACAGATTTGATCTTGTTAATAAAATTGGCACAAATCTTGACTCAAGTTTATCTCCTGGGGCCTCATGTATAACGCTGTGAGTAGAATTCACACTATAACATGGCGTATGAACAAAAGCGGAAATGTGCGTACGCACAAAAAATCCAGATGCATAAATCTGTGTGTACGCCAACTTCCACATTCTTCCGCTACATAAATCCGGGTCAGCGTGAAAAGTAACGCACATGCACGTGCCTTCTGTCCCGCCCCAACTCCTCCCAGAATTATGCCTCTTTGAATATGCAAATCAATATAAATAGCCCTTAAGCACAGCTTTCTGTGAAAAGGCAATGGCAAAAGCAAGAGGGAAAACAGAAGAACTTCAGCGAATACCAAGTGGAGGCAAGGAAAATGTACTAATTGTTGGTTTAAACAGTGGTATAGATAGATAGATAGATAGATAGATAGATAGATAGATAGATAGATAGATAGATAGATAGATAGATAGATAGATAGATAGATAGATAGATAGATAGATAGATAGATACTAAACAACAAAAGGAAGTTGATCGAGTGACATAGCGTGTTGGAGAAACTCAAAAGCTCACGTTCACAAAGTCACACAGTGCCCAAAATAAAAAAGTTGTCACATATCAAAGTCGCCGTGAAAAAGGCGAGTCGTAGCCCACTGTCTGAGTGTCAAACGAAAGCTTATTAGGGTACAGAGAAAAAAAAGTCACACAGTGGGAAAAATGCATGAAATGTCAACTTTAATCTCTAAATTTCCACTTTAATCACGTAGTTTATTTTGTCATTAAAGTAGAACATCATAAACTTCATCTTAAAATCGTTTAATTTACTAGTTTCTCAATCCCATTGTAACTAAAGTAGCACATTAAATGCTTTGTTTTCTATTTGATCGTCTACGTGCTCTATGTGTGTGAATCGCTACGTGCTTCTGGGCTTTCTCTTCCTCCGACACGACACAGAATCTATTACATTCATGATATTACAGCTCTCTGAATAATTAAAATACTGAGATGTACACGTGATATCATTTTCATGATGATAGGAGTTAAAGCATGTTATTAAACATGGGAACACGGTGGCGCAATGATTGTTCATGTCTCACGCAAGATGCTTGCTGTGCCATGCGCGACCTTCAATGAAATACTTTATTGCAACAGTACTGTCTCTTTCAAACTATTGTTGGCATGGAGCTAGACAGTTTGACATCTGTGGCAGAACGACGGGCGCTCAGCAGGCTCCTATCAGTTATGGAAAATCCACTGCATCCACTAAACAGTGTCATCTCTAGACAGAGGAGCAGCTTCAGCGACAGACTGCTGTCACTGTCCTGCTCCACTGACAGACTGAGGAGATCGTTCCTCCCCCAAACTATGCGACTCTTCAATTCCACCCGGGGGGTGGGGTAAACGTTAACATTTAACATTATACAAAGTTATTGTCTGTTTTTACCTGCATTATTATCAATCTTTAATTTAATATTGTTTTTTTGTATCAGTAAGGTGCTGCTGGAGTAAGTAAGTGAATTTCCCCTTGGGATTAATAAAGTATCTATCTATCTATCTATCTATCTATCTATCTATCTATCTATCTATCTATCTATCTATCTATCTATCTATCTATCTATCTATCTATCTAAACGTACTAACCCCCAATTCCTGTCCTTACTTTTCTTTCTCCAAATACCCAATCGCCGCACAATCAGCTCTGTAATAGACGTTAAGCCACCTGTAAGCTTAGAATGCCAATTCTTCAAAACTTTTAAGGAACATTGAAATATCTTCATAGTATGTGTTTAATTATTCTATCCTTCTAGTGTTGCATCAGCACCAGCAAGAATACAGAGTGAGGCAGGAACAGTCCCTGAACTAGCTAGCGCTGCGGCACCGTGTCCTCACATGTTTAATAATCTAAATAACAATATAGATTTTTTAAATGATGTTAACATTTTATCTGTATAATATAATAAACATATTGCTGCATTTCATCTTAAAAATTATATTGTCATCATATGTAAATACGCACTTTATATTATAACTGCATCGCAAGTTTACAATAAGGTAATTGTACTAATAAGTACCAATATTTCTACAAGGAGCACTTGATGGACTGATTGAGTGCATTTATAGTTCTTGGGATGAAACTGTTTCTGAACCGCGAGGTCCATACAGGAAAGGCTTTGAAGCGTTTGCCTGTGAGAGCAGTTGAAATAGGCAGCATGACTGAGACAGCGTGTGCTTGATGCTGTATACCGATAATTCTCTGCTGTAGATCTGTAATTCCCCACTCAGATATAGTGATATAAATATTCCGAGTGGTGCAGTGAGAGTAATATGGAAAAAGATGATCCGCTGTGGCAACCCCTAACAGGAGCAGCTGGAAGAAGAAAAAGAAGGTGCAGTGAAAGTAACAACGCTAAAGCAGCTATGGTATTTGGATTACTTTGGCTATTCCCTGGTACACTATATTGTTACAGGTTAATTACAATCAGATGCATTAAACTAATAAACAATAAGCAGTTAGTTTCAGTGTATATGATAAAGCAGCGTCAGGGTTGTGGATCTAAAGAAAGGGTAACCACGCAGGAACAGTAGCACTGCTTTGACACTGGGTGCTGCCAGTCTGCAAAACAGAGCGGAGAACTTGCATATGGCTAGGGTTGGAGCTACCGTGGAAATGTAATAATTCTTTGCATTTATATAGCGCTTTTCTCACTACTCAAAGCGCTCAGCAATTGCAGGTTAAGGGCCTTGCTGAAGGGCCCAACAGAGCAGAGGAGTCCCTTTTGGCATTTACGGGATTCGAACCGGCAACCTTCCGATTGCCAGTGCATATCCCTAGCCTCAGAGCCAAGTTTAGGTTTTATACATCGTGACTTGAGCATGGAAATGTTTGTACGTAACATAAATAGTACATTGAGTGAGAGTATTAATAACCAGAAGTTTACATAATTAGTGAATTTGTAACTGGAGAGCCTTTTAAGAAATAATAATATTGGCTTTTTTCATAGAATCCACACACATGGACAACCAGGAATTACACAACACAGATCCATATAACACTGTGGTAATGACATTGTGGGCTGTACACTCCCAGCTGGCCTACTTAGTAATTGCACAGCAACAGATGACACAATGTGTCTTAGAATGTTAGTAGCTATACAAAAACAAAATGGCACAATTGTACAATATAATTCATTTTTAACATCATTATAAACACAAGAAAGCAAAAAAAAAAGCCTTGACATATTGTGCACACTGTACAGGTTCCCTAACCTGTTGTTTCAGAACTAGTTGACTTTTTTTTGTTTTTCTCTGGTTGTCATCTTAACCCAGACTCTTGCTCTTTTGTCCTATTGCGAGTAGGTTTTGGTGACAAGTGCTTCATCTGTGGTCTATAAACCTTCTGGAATTTTTAATATCTTGAAGGAAATTCTATTAAAAATCACTTGATTCATGTCTTTGTATGGACTTTCTGGGTAAGACTAGCCGTACTTAACAGTCACAGTCACATAAAACTTCTAACCTAACTTAAAACACATCACTGATTACTCACATTTATCAGTTTTAGTCCAGTCCCCTAGGCTGTTCTCATGTCATTTTTGTATGCATTATGTAGTGCTGGCTTAACATATGAATAAAAGAAAGTGAAGACAAGGCCAGTCTCTCTACACTTATTATATTTCTACTCCAGATCCATTCCATAATAATGTCAAAAAGCAGGAGTCAGACAAATATATTTACTTTTGCAGTGAAATCATTTCTATTTTGCCCTTAAAGCATTCTTACATTAGTTTCATCATTCTGCCAAAAGATAGAAATATTTCAGGTGTTTGTTTTACCAACACATAATATAAACTGAATATAAGCTAAACTGAAAGTTAATTTTGGTTTGTCATATTTTGACAACATTTTCCCAGTGATCTGAAATTCCACTAAACTAATGTTCATAAAAAATAACATGGATTAGAAACTCAGTATTCCATCTGTGACAGTTCTTAACAAAATCCTCAGTTGGCACAAGTAAAAAAAGAGGACACATTGGCTAGTGTAAACATGCCTTTGGGTCTTTAAAGTTGACATAGTGAAAGGAAGACTTGAAACAGAAAACAGCACACAGTGCCAGAATCATTTAAAGGCCTTAACATTAACTCAGAGAAGTCGCTTATAACTTAGGCCATGCTTTGCTCATTTAGCCCTATACTAATTAGTTCCAAATAAGCACCAGAGACACGACATAGTTCTGAAAAATAAATGACAGAAATAGAACAAAATGTGAACAAAAGCCCCAAAACAAGGAAAAGGCACAAACAGAATAGTTTAATTGCTAAAAAATAGAATTGAAATTGAATCTCATATTGAGAAAAAAATCATAGGAGCCAGCAATCTAATCTTCTCCCAGGTCACCCTTTTATGACGAGAATGACCATCATGATTCACAAGGTGGCATACAACACCAGTACACTTAAATAACGGCTACTCTATCCTTTGGATGAGACATGAAACTGAGGTCCTGACTATCTGTAATTAAGAAAGATCCCTGAGCATCTTATTTTTTAAAAGATAGAGTGTTCCTTGATGTCCCGGCTAAGTTGCCCACCACAGCCTGTCCATTCTGGACCCCTAATCATCCCTTATCCCTTACTGGCTAACTGCCTCCGTCACCCCTACACCACCTAATAGCTAAAGTGTGGTGAGCGTACTGGTGCAAAATGACTGCTATCTCTTCATCCTGGTGGTTGAAGTGGCTCTCCTTTGTCTATGTAAAGAACTTTAAGCACCTAGAAAAACAATATATAAATGTAATTAATTAATTTAATTTGAAATATACTGCAGCTCAGTTAGAGAGGTCTAGTTTTTCAGCAATAATTTGCTGCCAATTTTAATAATTTAGTTCAGATATATAAATTTTAGCAGAGAGAGCTGTTGTGAAATAATTAAGTAAACTTGCCTCAATAATTTAGAATATGGTTAAATGTTTATAGAAAACTCAACTTAGTCATCATTTTCAATTTTTTCCAAATTTCCATGATATTGTTATGCCAGTCATGAAAAACATGAAATGGTCCAAAAACTGCATAGATGCCCATCTTTTTTAAAAAATGAACTGGCCAGTTTTCCACTGGCAGAATGTTTTATGAAACTTACTGAATGATGAGGGTTTACTTTGTAAACAAATAAAAGATTTATTTTTTTCCCAGAGGCTTAGAAATGTACAGAGCCCCATAGGTGTTAGGTAAAAAACAACAAAAATAAACATAATATGTTTGGACAAATTGCTAATCCATTTGAAAGAATTAATAATTCATTTGGAGGAATTATTAATTTGTTTGAACTAATTATAATTACTTTTCTCCCTTTTAGTCCAGTTCTTATTCATTTTTTTCTGGCATACAGTTCAGTGAACCAGAAACTAATTTTAAGACCATCGCAGTTGAAGTTGTTCTTCTGAGGAGTCCTGAAGTTACAAGAAGAGATTTATGGAATTTTCTCTGTGAATGTGGTATTCCGAAGTCAACCTTGAAGCTGTATTTTAATAAACTGTATGACACCTGCAATGTCGTCAAAGTATTTACAGCAAAACAATCTATTGTCCTTTAATTGACATTTAATAATTGACAAAGATATAACAATGCACTGTCTGACAGCCAAAAGCTTTAAGTATATCCAAATATTCGAGTCCAAGATAAAAATAAAATCGGTCCATTGTCAAATTTAGTCAATGATGGCACTGAACAGCATTGAACAGACTGAAACTATTCGTTGGCTTCATTCTTCTAGTTCCATTTTACTAAACTGAAAACCAGGAAAACATAAATGGCTACTTAAGTAAGGGTAAAACATAAAAATTATCCATTCAAACAAACTAAAATTCAATTGAATGGATTATTAATTCATTAAAACAGATTATTTTTAATTTTTCTAACCGTGACTTACCGGGCTCAGGACATACTGTATGAACTCCAAAGCAAAAGGAAAATTTTTAGTGTGCAAAAACTACTTTTTCTAACCAGAGGACTTAATCATGATCATAGTCAGAATAGGATTGCAAAAGTTACTCACCAAGAAAATCCTATTTAATAACGTGAGGCAAAACACTGAAACAAAAACCAAGTCAAGAAAAATGAGTGAGGGCCAAAACAAGGGTATGAAATACTAAACTTTCCACTAACACTATAGTTCATTGGTTGAATTTGTATCCTGGACAAACCAGCTGATGCTTCTGCACTCTAATTTTCAGCTTGCAACAGGAGGGCAGTCCTATAGCAAATCATTGTCTGCTTTTAGTCCTGCAGTGATTCTCAAACATGACGTTAAGGGCGAGGCTTCCAAAATAAGCCATAAAAGCAGGCTAGGATTTTCACTGGATGACCAAGAAGGCTCTCATCCCAAGGTGGCAAGTCCCTAAACTGCTCCTTCCAGGTTGCAGATTACACAGGTGTAATAACAGGGAAATTGCCTCAAAAGTTAAAAAAAAAATGAAGTTGTAGAATTTATAAAAATGCCTTGCAAGGAAGAGAAACTGTAAAAACTGGCTTATGAATATAACCCCATACTGAAATCATCATAAATTGAGAGTTTAATTAAGATGAAAGGGAAAGAGAGGATTTGCCTAAAGGTAATCCGAGGTGTACAAGTCTCAAAACACAATCAAAGAATGGAATTCAATAAATAGTACAAAAAAAAAAAAACCAGAACAATCAGGCAATAGCAATACACACAATCCACTCATCCTCAATGTTCCACTGCTAGGTTTTTCTTTCTGGTTGACTTGTAAAGCAAGACGGTCATCCCAGCAGCAATGATGTCAGGGTAGAGCCACTTCATTGAGCTCCACCCAAAAAGCACAGAAAGTCACAGCAACAATGCAGAATACAAATAAATATAATACAAATATCATATACACGTACAAATAATTCACAATTAACAAAACAACCATTAAACACTAAATAAATGTAAGCTACAGAATAAAACACTGGCTGTAACACAACACTTTCAACATTAAGATGTCATGCTGTGAGAAATAAAATGAAAAAGAATTAAAATCATTGTTAAACAAAGAAAGAAAATTTAAAGTAATACATGAAATTAAAGTTTTAGCCTTAACACTAGAATTACCAAAGCCTACGAAAAAAACTTGTAATCCCAGCCCACCTTAAATCCCTTTGCACCTCTCCGTCAGCTCAGTGTCTTTTGTCTTGTAAATGTGTCGATCAGCACAAACAGCAAGCAGCCTGGTATCCTATACTCCCTCCCATCGCCACAGTTCAATTCGCAAAGAATGTTCTCAGTGCTCAGTGTTTATCTTGGAGTGAAGTGCTTGGAGATGTAGAGGGTAAATAACATATCATCATTTAGAATAGATACATTTCACGTGTGTTCTGTGTCTACAACAATTTATATAAATACATTGTTAAAACAGAAACATTTTTAGTAATAATTGACAAAATGTAGACATGAAGTGTATAATGTGTGAAGCCTGAAGTCCAAATATGAAATAAACACTTTCACAAAAGGTATATGTATAACAAAACAAGTGCACTTTTATTCAAGAATATAACCGAAGAAAAAGAAACCTGGTTAGAGTAGGCTGTTGATATGACAGCTTGCATGGTGCAATGGTAAGAACTGCTGACTCCCAATCAAGAGTTTGTGGGTTCGATACCAGCTGCTTCCCAAATTTACTGTTTTGAGTAGTGAGGTGCTCTTATTGTTAATATTATTATTATTGATTTGCATCTGTAACAGCCGGTTTAAATTTATAGCACTTGTCAGAGTTAGCATTTTTTTTCAGTTTTATTCTCTCACTCATGTCCACGCTCCCACAACCCTAAACCCCACCCCCCAAAACACCTGATCTGACGATGTTTTCAGATAAAGATGTGCTATAACAAACAAACTCCAGGAGATGCAAAGGACAGAATAGTACAGCAAGGTCAGTTCCGGCCTATATGCAATCATCAAATTCAAATGTTAACAGTTCCCACACACCCAAGGACCATCCATCCTACACTTACGACATGTGTACCTGTTGCATTGTAAACACCTCTCTATGCTGTGGTTCCTATTACACTAAAGCAGCACCTGACACTGAACTTTCTTTCCTGGGGAAAGTGGAGGTCTTGGAACAGAAGCTTGTCGATGTTGCATCCTCTTTTTTTCCTTCCATTGCCTTGTAAGAAGCAACGACGAAGTTCCTCTGCAAGGTGAGCCATGAAACCTGTTCTTTTCTCAGTGGACCCTGTGCATGCCATGTACAGTACATGTGCGTTCATCGCCGCCTGGTCAAGCAAAAGTTAACTTTTTTTTTTCAGTTTTATTCTGTCAGTCACGTTCATTCTCTCACAACCATCCCAAACCAAACCCCTGCTCTGATGCTGTTTTCAGATAAAGACGTGTACTTGACTGGAAATAACTGTGGATGTGAGTAGTGTTTTGAGACAATGGAACTGGAAATTCTCTGATGTGGAATCAGTTCTATATGGTTGTGGGCATGGGTGTGAGTGGTGCATGTAACTGGAAATTGAGCTGGAAATTACAGGAAATTCTGTTTCTGTTTTAACGATGTGTTTACATAGATTGTTGTAGACACGGAACACACATGAAATGTACAGTATGCATTCCAAATGACGATGTATTATTTACCTTCTACAACTCCAAGCACTTCACTCCAAGATAAACACTAAGCACTGATGACCTTCTTTGCGAACTGAACTGTGGCGGTGGGTGGGGGGATGGGATACCAGGCTGCTTGCTGCTTGTGCTGATTGACACATTTACAACACAAAAGACGCTGATGGAAAGGTGTAAAGGGATTTAAGGTGAGCCACGATTACAAGTTTTTTTCGTAGGCTTTGGTAATTCTAGTGTTAACACTGGTTAAGTTAGGGTATAAGAAACTTAAACAATGCACTTGTGATTTTTAAATGTGGATTTATACTCTAAATAAGAATTTATATGTGAATTTTGGAAAAATATTAAGTACTTTTTGTGCACGAAGGAAAAACTTTATTAAGAGAGACAGTATGTATTTCTTTACATTAATACTATTTCAAGACATAAGGAAAGTGAAATTATACAAGGAATTCTACTAATTATCATATATAATGAGAAATAATGAGTATATAATTTTTTTTTTTTTCGAAAAGATTTCTTTTATTTTCCTGAAAAATGAACAAAATCTCTATTTGGAAATACGCCGTATAACAAATATGGCGATAGTGAGACTATGAACAAAGTTTGTTACTATTAAAAACTTAGATGAACTCGACTTAGATCCTTAAATTCTAAAAGGTTAATACCTTATGATGCAATATAAAAATGTAAAATTAATTATATATGATTTTAATAACTTTTAATTAATTTAAAGGAATGCTTATTTCTGATTGGTCAAAGAAATGACAAGGGGGTATAAAAGCCAGTAACACGGAAGAGAAGCACCATTTACAAAGCTGACTGAGGAGAGTATGGACATGTTGTATAACAACTTAGATAAAAACATTGAAACATTCTAAAAAAGACTTAGAGACTTCTTAAACTCTATAGGAAGTGCAGGGAGCAGTGTACACCTTGGGCTTGCACCTTAATGTCTTTTTAAAGACTGAGGTAGAAAAGAAATGGCTGAGTCCGTATACTTTTGATATGACTTCTGTTCTCAAACAAAATTCAATAATATACATTTCAGTAATATAATGTAAATAGTTTAGAACACAATCGCAATTAATATGCCAACATAGTTTTTACACATACAGTGCATCCGGAAAGTATTCACAGCACAACACTTTTTCCACATTTTGTTATGTTACAGCCTTATTCCAAAATGGATTAAATTCATTTTTTTCCCTCAGAATTCTACACACAACACCCCATAATGACAATGTGAAAAAAGTTTACTTGAGGTATTTGCAAATTTATTAAAAATAAAAAAACTTAATGATAAGTATGCAGGGCGGCACGGTGGCGCAGTGGGTAGCGCTGCTGCCTCGCAGTTGGGACACCTGGGGACCTGGGTTCGATTCCCGGGTCCTCCCTGCGTGGAGTTTGCATGTTCTCCCCGTGTCTGCGTGGGTTTCCTCCGGGCGCTCCGGTTTCCTCCCACAGTCCAAAGACATGCAGGTTAGGTGGATTGGCGATTCTAAATTGGCCCTAGGGTGTGCTTGGTGTGTGGGTGTGTTTGTGTGTGTCCTGCGGTGGGTTGGCACCCTGCCCAGGATTGGTTCCCTGCCTTGTGCCCTGTGTTGGCTGGGATTGGCTCCAGCAGACCCCCGTGACCCAGTGTTCGGATTCAGCGGGTTGGAAAATGGATGGATGGATAAGTATGCACAGCCTTTGCTCAATACTTTGTTGAATGCACCTTTGGCAGCATTTACAGCCTCAAGTCTTTTTGAATATGATGCCACAAGCTTGGCACACCTATCCTTGGCCAGTTTCACCCATTCCTCTTTGCAGCACCTCTCACGCTCCATCAGGTCGGATGGGAAGCGTCGGTGCACAGCCATTTTAAGATCTCTCCAGAGATGTTCAATCAGATTCAAGTCTGGGCTGTGGCTGGGCCACTCAAGGACATTCACAGAGTTGTCCTGAAGCCACTCCTTTGATGTCTTGGCTGTGTGCTTAGGGTCGTTGTCCTGCTGAAAGATGAACCGTCACCCCAGTCTGAGGTCAAGAGCGCTCTGGAGCAGGTTTTCATCCAGGATGTCTCTGTACATTGCTGCAGTCATCTTTCCCTGTACATTGCTGCAGTCATCTTTCCCTATATCCTGACTAGTCTCCCAGTTCCTGCCGCTGAAAAACATCCAGGTGCCAGGTTTTCCCCAAATGTGACGCCTGGCATTCACACCAAAGAGTTCAATCTTTGTCTCGTCAGACCAGAGAATTTTCTTTCTCATGGTCTGAGAGTCCTTCAGGTGCTTTTTGGCAAACTCCAGGCGGGCTGCCATGTGCCTTTTATTAAGGAGTGGCTTCCGTCTGGCCGCTCTACCATACAGGCCTGATTGGTGGATTGCTGCAGAGATTGTTGTCCTTCTGGAAGGTTCTCCTCTCTCCACAGAGGACCTCTGGAGCTCAGACAGAGTGATCATCGGGTTCTTGGTCACCTCCCTGACTAAGGCCCTTCTCCCCCAATCGCTCAGTTTAGATGGCCAGCCAGATCTAGGAAGAGTCCTGGTGGTTTTGAACTTCTTCCACTTACGGATGATGGAGGACAGTGTGCTCATTGGGACCTTCAAAGTAGCAGACATTTTTCTGTAACCTTTCCCAGATTTGTGCCTCAAGACAATCCTGTCTCGGAGGTCTACAGACAATTCCTTTGACTTCATGCTTGGTTTGTGCTCTGACATGAACTGTCAACTGTGGGACCTTACATAGACAGGTGTGTGCCTTTCCAACTCATGTCCAGTCAACTGAATTTACCACAGGTGGACTCCAATTAAGCTGCAGAAACATCTCAAGGATGATCAGGGGAAACAGGATGCATCTGAGCTCAATTTTGAGCTTCATGGCAAAGGCTGTGAATACATATGTACATGTGCTTTCTCAATTTTTTTATTTTTAATAAATTTGCAAAAATCTCAAGTAAACTTTTTTCATGTTGTCATTATGGGGTGTTGTGTGTAGAATTCTGAGAAAAAAAATGAATTTAATCCATTTTGGAATAAGGCTGTAACATAACAAAATGTGGGAAAAGTGATGCGCTGTGAATACTTTCCGGATATACTGTAATGAATAAAATCTTTTCTGGGGAATTTACCCTTGAGTTTTTTTCTGTGTTGTTAAGCAGGGTAGTACTTTTGATTGTCAATTATTAGAAATTATAAAAACTTTGTCAGTACAGTACAAAACTACAGTATGTGGTGAATAATGATTAAGAACACAGACATGTGCTCTGGGAAATTGCCCTAGAATCTACCAAATTGTTCTTGGGTTCCAGCCTTTCAAGATTCTCTTACTGTACATAGACCGAGGCAAGTTACCAAACCAGTTGTGGTGCACCAACTGAAAACTAAGACTGTGATACAATTACATAAATCTTTGCAGAGCAATAGTTCTCATGTGGAATAGGGTGAGACTCCTTGACTTCCAGAAATGTGAAGCTGATGTACCAGAGACCTCACAGGACAGATCCTGCTGCTTGTGACTACTTTGACCTTCCTGGGTGGTGCTGTTTTTTCTGAATTGGCAGTTGTCACATGTGAAGGAACAAACACACCTTAAGGTATCTGGAACTCTTCTACCTTTGCCTACGGTTTCCTTAGTGCTTCCATATCATATACTAGTATTTATGTCATTTTATTTAATTTATGGACCCAGATTTTACAATTTATGGATGTGGGAGGCGAGGGCTCAGCACACATACGTAAATAGTTTCAAGTTATAATAAATGGTAAGAATAAGAGTTATGAGTAAAGTATTTTTTTATAATGAGATATGAAAATCAGACTATTCCACTCTTTTAACACATTTTCCTAATCTTTAATGAAAAGAAACCTTAAGAGAAACTGTTACATCTTTAACTGCATTTTGCACTTGTAAACAAGTCTAATCGCACCTTGAAGACATTCCTGTAATTGCATTTGCACAGCAAACAAGTGGAATCTGCTTTATATCCCAAAACGAAACTGGCTCTGCTCATTATACAAGGCACTGTAGGGGCGGATTATATTACAGAAAAAACATCAGTGCGCTGTATATAAAAGTCCGTTTGATTTGGGAAGCAATGGCTTTAAAAAAAAAAATACTATTTTTTCTGTTTTATTTTGATATAGAACTGGTTGGAAAATAATAGCAAGTTTGGGTATTTCACTGTATATGTTCTGAATTTTTGGTTGTATTGTATTTGTATATGTCACGTATTCCTCTAAAACATCTTCACATGAAGTAGCTCTGTTATGCAGCAGCACCTGAGAGAATAAAAAAGCACATTGGCACAACATGCACCTATCGGTTTTTGAATGCATTTTACTCAATAAAGACACACACAGGTAAAAACTGTCCCAGCATAGAACACAACACTAGAACAGACTCTTTTTGAGATGCCAGTAACCTAAAAACATTTCATTGGAAAGTTGCAGGAAATCAACATGAACAAGAAGCAGAGAAGACAACCTCCATAAAATTGTGTCAGTATTTCTCCACAAAAAGAAGCATAATAAAACTTAGTGATATTTTATAAATATATTTTTTACTAGTTATTTTCAGAATACAAGGTATAATGGAAGAAATGAAATAATGAAAATGGAAAACTTTTAAGTTACACTCAAGAGGAAAAATACACACTCACCCATATTACTGCATATTATTTCCTTTTTATTATAAACATTTTTTTACATTTCTCACTGAAATGCAAGAGGTAAACATTCAAAATGAATCCCAACATAATAAAAAAGGCTAAACAATTTTTTATGGCTTTCAGCTTTTCAGCACTGTCTATTTCTTTTTCTCTTGTTCTTCTCAGTGATGACCTTGCTGTGCTATCAGATGAAAGATCTTGTAGTGAGTGGAGCACAGAGAACAGGCCACACACAGTGAAGGTACATACGCTTCAGCAGCAGCAGCCCAGCCAATCAGACTGAAGGTTCACTGATATCAGGACTCTTCTGACTTACAGTCAATCTTCTTTCCAAAATTAGTTTGCTTTTGTTATCCTGTTCAATATTTGAATGAGATTCAATTGCAGATGTTCAGGCTTTATTGAAAAATAAACATAAAACATTGAGTAAATTCAGAGGTCAATATAAATTAGTCATGCTACATGTCGAGTTTTATTAAGTTAAATAATAAAAAGTAGTCCTCTGAAATGTAATATTTCTCAGAAAAGTGCAAAAAGGAAGTCATCAGCAGATAGGGTTCAGATGGTTATGCCCAAAATGTTAACAACAAATAATAAGGGTGTATCTTCAAGTAAGCTATTGCTTGAAAGCTGAAAGTGTGCCTGTACTCATAGAATTTTATTCATTTGATCGTAAATATTTCTGAGCTATCAATCAGATTATAAGGCGATTCACATAATAGAATATATCAGAAAGACCCAGTTTATGTTGTTCAGTGGTTACATGTTTAAACAGAAAATAAAAAAGTACTTTGTAAATTCAGGTTGCCATGTAAAGAACTTCTAAACAAGTACCTGGCAGGTTCATTCCTAAAGGACAGCAGAGTATGTACATTTTTATTGCTAATAACGGTGCAATTAGTGTATAATTAACACTTTAAAATTGACTCCATGCCTAAATGCTCTAATTGAGTTTCTATTTCTGCATTCAAGAGGGCTTGTTATTTTCTCTTAAGATATGAGTGCAGGTGTATATTGTCAAGTATTTTAAATTATAAGTGTGAAAGAAATAGCCAACATATGGTATTGTAACATACACATATAAATGATAATGAATCATATTCGTTAATCACAGACTTGCCTCTTATACCAGAGTAATACATTCCAAATAATAAATTAGCCTGAAACTATATCTTGTAATTTATTGAGGAATCATTTAATGGAAAGTCACTCCATATAGCCATAAGCAGAGTTTAGTTAAATTTGGTGTCTGTTCTACTTTAAACATCATATATTCATAATGGGTTGTTTAAGTTAATTGCAGTACGTAATATATGATTATTCCCATTAATCTAATCAAATCTACCTTTCTGAAATAGGGAAACTTTAAATGTTAAAAATGACACCTATCCAACTACAAGTCCCACAGGTATATTTTTTTTTGTGTGTTTGATCAAAGTCTTTCCTAATAACTTTAAGATTTATCTGTTGGTGTTGGGCACTTTAAGGGCATAAAATTAATTATTAAATTTCTTAAAATAAGAATTGTCTTGGTTAATCCCTGAAATTATTAATGCCACAAAGATCTTAACTATTCCGTGTCCCTATTCTACACATTCATGCTGCTGGTTCTGCCTCACAAAACATACTTGGGACCGGTGGCGAAACAATCTCCACCCACTTTCCTCAGCTATCTGGGCTGACACAAGTCAGGGTCCTTCCTCAGACTCACAAACCCAGGCCAAAGGATTTAACAAGAGGAGAGGATCTAGAGATGGCCTCACCCCAGAAAGCAACTCCCCAAACTCCATAGGCATGCTTCAGCCTGCACAGGCCCAAAAAAAGAGAGAATAGGGTTTAAAAATTCAAAATACTCAAAAATGCCCTTTAAGGGAGAGGATAACCATCAATCTCAAGCTTAAACAGACAAGTCCAATTTAAGAATCTTTATAAATGCACAATTTTAATTACATGAGCAAAAAAGAATCACAAAAAATGAAAAACGGGAAAATGGTAAAATGGAAGGCAAAAGGGTTTCCCTAATAAAACAACCCAGAACAAACTAGTCCCAATTAAAAAAACAATAATAGAATATCAAATACAAACAAAAAAATCCCTAAACTAGAAACAATACACAGGAAACCACACTTTTCTGTGAATCACTGGGATTCTTTCTCCTCAGTATAAATGGTGGCAACAGGATGGCCACACCTTCTGGGGTTCAAGCCACAAAATACCGTATCTATAATATATCTGTATAAGATAGTACTGTTCTAGCAGCAGATCAAAACCAGAAGGACAGGAAGGGCCTTGCTCAAGAGCCCACGGGAGTAGAATCCCCTCTAGCAGTAATGAGATTTGAACCTGAAACCTTCTGGATACTAGTGCATATCTTTAACCACCACTCTGCCTGGTTAGTAAACATGTTTTTAAAACTTCTCTGACTTCAAGAAGCATACTGCAACTGCATTTAGTCTTAGTCTTGGTGTGCTGTTAATCCACAGGGTTGGGACACTCTGAAACAGTGCTAAACCAACAAGTCAGTCTGATTACCATAAGTACGTACTAAGGCCAGATTAGCAAAGGATCATCTCGAGCTAAAAGCACACTCACTGACCCAACACAATTATATATGTAGTATGCAAATACTAGGTAATAAATAAGCATAACAATATTACCAGAAATTATATCAAGGCATGAAAGACTACAAAAATGACAAAACAACAATAAAGAGGAACATACACATACTGTCAGACGTTAGAGTCTTTCAAAACTCGACTTGATGTTTTCTTGGAAGAAATAAGTGGATAGTACTGGCAAGCTTTGTTGGGTTGAATGGCCTGCTCTCGTCTAGAGTGTTCTAATGTTCTAATGTCATCTGGGGAATGGTCCCTGACTGTAACATAAAACTTGTATGTTCTGCTCTTGAAGTACTTGATCATCTCTCTCTCTCTCTCTCTCCCTCTCTCTCTCTCTCTCTCTGTCACTCACTCAGTCACACTCTCGCACACACTTGCCCACCCTCTGTGTGGTTTCTTAAGTTAGCTCTTTCCCTTCTGACAGTGTCTCTATTCCAGGTTCATTGAGGCCCCACCAGAATTTTCATTCCTAAAATGCCCCTGCTAATTACAGCTGAATTTGCATTGCATTCCAACAGTAAAGCATGTTATAAAAGTGTTCTTAACTATGTTTGTTATTTTTCTTTTAATTACTTTGGTTCCAAATGTATTGTTTATTTTTGCGATACCATGTCAGACTTCCTTGTTATACTGTATACAGTTTGTGATTGGCCAGCATCATATTAGCCTTTTCTCCTTGTAAGTAAGAGTTGTAAAATTTCATTCTGTTTGCAAATCCTGTTTTTTTGTATAAGCATACTTGCATGCTCATTATTGATTTTAAAAGATGTCACTGAAAGATTCTATTGACCTTCTGTTTTGCAGTTTATTTTTATATGAACATTAAGAGGTTATTTTGCCACAATGTAGGCTTTAAATGTATCCTAGAGGATTATAGCCAGTATTCCTAGAGATATGTAATTTTTAATGAAAATGTCAAATTGTGTGAGATAAATTTGATAAATTCTTCTTCCGCTAATAAACATAGCTAAAGTAGTTGCCAATTGCGAAAATTATCATAAAATTATTAGTGCCTGATATTCCAAGAATTGGAATTAATGTATTATGGTTAACTGCAAGACTTAACAGAAAGTAAAAAACTTGCATTGATAAAAAAAAAATCAATTTGTGAATAACTATGATGGATTGAAGAGCAAAAGAGT
Source organism: Erpetoichthys calabaricus (assembly GCF_900747795.2). Lineage (NCBI taxonomy): Eukaryota > Metazoa > Chordata > Cladistia > Polypteriformes > Polypteridae > Erpetoichthys > Erpetoichthys calabaricus. The sequence continues at coordinate 69,462,238 of NC_041395.2, forward strand.
ATTGATTGAATATGAGTGTACAAAGCACCATGGATCCAAAGTTTATGATCCTTTAAGATGTGTAACATTTTTGAAACTGTTTTTGGAGAGCATGGTTGCATCTGAATAACGATTTAATGCAGGATTTCATGAACAAAATTCTCCTGCTGTTATAAGTTTATGACTGCATGTTCTGGAAATTAGGGAAATAACATAAACTATAAATTCCTTCTTATCTCAGTTAGGGTTATACTGTATATATTAGGCTGAATTCTTTCAGTTCTGTGATTTTTTTTCTGTTACTGTAATATATACACATAGCCTTTTGCTGAAGCTGCAGGAGAGTCTACATTATGAATCAACATTCATGCTGCTCTAGTGTTATTCTCTTTTAGAACTAGGATAATTTTTAATATTTAAAAAGGTTTTCTGTTACAAATATATTTCTAACTATACTAAATATTTTTCATTAGCCTATATTGCAAACAGAGCAGGGACAATTTTAAATAGTTGTACTTCACAAAAATAAAACTGCATTTTATCCCTCATGATTAAAAATGTATGCAAATTCCAAAAATGATAATTTAAAGGTAAGCATAAAGTTGCAGATCTAGCGTGACATTGTAAAATTCAGAAAAGCCATAAGTAATAACATTTTTTCTGTTGTGGCAAAGAATATGTCTGAAGCAAAGAATGTCATATCAGTCAGGGGCATATGACGGGAAGAGAGCGTGAAGGATTGGTCTCCCAAAACATGAATTATTTGTACAGGAAAAATGGTGCATAGAAAATGAAGAGAAGTTATGATTAAAATTGGCATCCTTTAAGGTATGGCCATTGCTGAGAACAACCAAAGACAGTTTGAGACACTTTCCTGTTTACCAGGAAATAACTCTTTTGAGCAGACAACTGAGCTCTTACTATTAGAGTATCTTGAAGAAACAAAATGTATACTCATATCTTATAACAAACTAGCACACATACAGACATATACATATATTACATTTGCAAGGAGTGTTGTTATCATACATAATACCGAAACTATTGTAGCTGTTTTTTCTACTTACGTTCCCATTCCCATCTTAACTTTAATCTTACTGTGCCATTTAAAGAAAATTTAGATGACCACAATGATCAAGTCTAGCTTTGCATATGAAATCAAATCTCGGTGCACATGACACAGTAGTGTTAATTAGTTTTTCATCTACCCACAATTCACTTGACACAGTAATATAAACATAGTTTTAATAGCTAGTAAGATGATAAATGTACAACAGATGACACATGGTGCTTCTAGCATTTATTTCTCTCCATTAACTTAACATTAATTTCACATACATTGTGACACTTATTTTGCAGCTTTCCCAAAACGCATACTTATAAGTACATGGATCTTGATTTTTCTAGTGCTTTACAGACATGAATATTGGAAAATCTGCCATTGTCGCATCAGTAATAATTCTGTCTGTGTTTAAACTTTAACAACCTATTGTTTACTTTAAAAAGAATGTTGAGAGGTTTTATGAAAAATCTCATAATATTTTATTTTTTCTTGGCAAAATGGGGTCAATCCGTTGCAGTATTTGCCCTTTCTGTTTGTAATTGAAAAGAGCTTGCTTATGCATGGTATTAGTAAAGGGTTCTATAACGCATTTAAAGATACAGCACATATCCATCTATTAAATCCTGGAAAAGTTTTGTTTTCTAACAGCATGAAAAATTACTTGAAAACATGTTGTTTTTATCATGAAGCTCAGCTCCGGGGAATTTCAGAGATATATCCACAAAACTGAGTTACCGTTTTGTGGTATAAAAGTGTTCATGAAAGGGTCTTTAACCTGTAAGGCTCTTTTTACATTGGTGGGCAAGGTAATCCTGAAAAATTCCCAAATTAGCCTCACTCACTCATTCACTCAATCAGTGGCCAAAGGCCTCTACCACTGCCCCTGCCAGGATACAGATCAAATACAAAGCAACTTCAGAACACCTCTACAGAGGCCATGCTAGATAAACTACCTGAAAGGGCTGTGCAAATCAAAAAGAGCAGCTTCAATGCAAATAGATGCCTATATCCTTCAGCTTTCTCATCGTTACCCCTGAAAGGACTGCACAATTCTAACAGAAAAAGCACAGCTTGCACCTGAACAAACATGAAAAAACAGCTCCAACAAGGCTAGGGAAGTATTCTATAAACTGCCCTTATAAAATCGAGACTTAGCTCAGTAAACGTTGTCTAAATAAGATGTGTTTTCCAATTGAGACTCAGTTGGTTCTATGAACAGGCTTGGATAGAGATGAGATTTAAGCTTCACAGAAAACAGATAGTCAATAATGTCTGTCATAATTCAGAAAACACAGAGGAGAGTGCAGTATGTGAAGATTGTGTACCTGTGACTTTAAGCATTAAACTAATATGATGCATGATGTAAATATTAATGGCATTTTTCAAATTAAAAAAAAAGTTTGTTTTCAATCACACAGTTTGATCGTGAAAATGCTAGCTTGTGAACATCATACTTCAAGTGCTAAGTATTCAATAGTGGTATGAAGCGGCTTTGGTAGTAATTGAAAATTATATACAAGAATATAAATTACTTCGGAAGAACATTGCATTTAGTATATATGGTGAATGTATCCTGCGGTGGGTTGGCACCCTGCCCAGGACTGGTTCCTGCCTTGTGCCCTGTGTTGGCTGGGATTGGCTCCAGCAGACCCCTGTGACCCTGTGTTCGGATTCAGCGGGTTGGAAAATGGATGGATGGATGGTGAATGTATATTGCACAATTAGCAAACAAAAACAAACCTGCAGCTTCTGCCACTGCTCCGTTGTTCCAATGTTACTTCTGATTTGTGAGTTTGACCTCATCAGTATGTCTAATTGCACAATATGACTGGTCAGTGGCATTTTAAAGTACTGACCTGTGCATTGATGTTGTGAAAGAGTTGTGTTTTACATATGCAGTCTCTGATGAGCTTGGTGCTGCAGTTATTCACACATGAGTACAGTGATCCCTCGCTATATCGCGCTTCGCCTTTTGCGGCTTCACTCCATCGCGGATTTTATATTTAAGCATATTTAAATATATATCGCAGATTTTTTGCTGGTTCGCGGATTTCTGCGGACAATGGGTCTTTTAATTTCTGGTACATGCTTCCTCAGTTGGTTTGCCCAGTTGATTTCATACAAGGGACGCTATTGGCAGATGGCTGAGAAGCTACCCAACTTACTTTTCTTTCTCTCTCTTGCGCTGACTTTCTGTGATCCTTACGTAGGGGGTGTGAGCAGGGGGGCTGTTCGCACACCTAGACGATACGGACGCTCGTCTAAAAATGCTGAAAGATTATCTTCACGTTGCTATCTTTTGTGCAGCTGCTTCCTGAAACGACATGCTGCACAGTGCTTCGCATACTTAAAAGCTCGAAGGGCACGTATTGATTTTTGACTGTTTGTTGTTCTCTGTCTCTCTCTGCTCCTGACGGAGGGGGTGTGAGCTGCCGCCTTCAACAGCTTTGTGCCGCAGTGCTTCGCATACTTAAAAGCCAAACAGAGAAGAGCAAACAAATCAATAGGGCTATCTCTCTGACATCTGCTCCTGAAACGCACACCTTTGAAGAGGAAGATATGTTTGCATTCTTTTAATTGTGAGACGGAACTGTCATCTCTGTCTTGTCATAGAGCACAGTTTAAACTTTTGAAAAAGAGACAAATGTTTGTTTGCAGTGTTTGAATAACGTTCCTGTCTCTCTACAACCTCCTGTGTTTCTGCGCAAATCTGTGACCCAAGCATGACAATATAAAAATAACCATATAAACATATGGTTTCTACTTCGCGGATTTTCTTATTTCGCGGGTGGCTCTGAAACGCAACCCCCACGATGGAGGAGGGATTACTGTATAGTCTATTGCACCTGTGATGTTTGAGAAGCCAAAATAACATTATCTAGTGTCACTGATACGACTTTGGATGAATGCATTTTACATAGACTCACTTACAACCCTTGACTTTTTATGCATTGAATGTAATCACAAAGATCACAAACATCATCATGATGAGTACCAGACCAGTCATGGTCATATTTATCATGTGTGTTTCTATTTTACTGGCAAATCCTTCATTACAAAACATTTAGTACTTTTTAATATCTTACAGTGAAAATGTAGGGTGTTGTACCAAGTTAGCCATTATGGATGAAATGAGAAGTCAAGCAAAATGACACCTTTTGATTACATCTTGCCTGAGTTGCCTCGAAAGCTTGCATATTGTAATCTTTTTAGTTAGCCAATAAAAGATGTCATTTTGCTTGGCTTCTCAGTACAGTAAAAAAAATGATGGACTATTACAAAAATATTAAAGAGGTCAAGTCTGTCTAATTATTAAAGTGTGCAATTTAATATTTTTAATGTATGTTAATCTTTTACAATGTACATACAAATATTGTCATAACATATATCTAAAATGACAACAGTCTTTCTTATTATTAATGATTTGTGATCAATGTGATGGTGGTATAAAAGCTCTTTGTGGTTTGCCAGCACAGGCACATGCCAGGGTTGTTCCTAGAAGGCATTTTTTTTTGTACATTACTGTAAGCATCTATCCACTACTTTAGTGTTAGGTGTTTACTGACTTAGAATTGGTACTTTTATAAGTGACAATTTAATATTATGAAACACCTCCTTTCTATCTATTTTATTTATTACTATTACTTTTCCTTTTGCCTCTGGCTGACAAAAAGAGCAATAGGGATGAATGGAATAATAATTTTAAATGATTTACTGTTACTTCTTGTCACTTTTAAATAAGCAGTGTAGCTTTTAATATATTACAACTTTGCAATGAATTTCAGATTACTTTAGAAGATAGTTTAACTAAGAATGCAGCAACATTAAATATGCTACAAAATCCTGTCACTAACAAAAAAGGTGGTAACATTGACACAATTTAAGTGTCATTTATTTTACATGGATAGCTTATGTTATAATGCTTTATCATTTTGTAACAAACATGTAAGATCAATTTAAACAAAAATTCAGCAACATTATAAATGATAAAAAAATCCCTGGAACCTTCCTCCAAGGTTTTATTTCTCATTGAGCCATAATTTCATGAACTCTCAACACAAGACGTTCTGTTAAGCTTCTTCTTTAGCCTTGTATGGACCAGGCTAAGACATGATATTAGTAGCCCACATTTTCAAGCGTGACTTTCCCCTTATCTTCTTTGGTTGAACCAAAACCAGCTCTGGTAAGACTGGTACCTCATTTTAAGTAAGGCTTACATGCTAAGAGCTCTTCCTGGAATACCCCAAGATGGCTACAGTATTGTTGAAAGAGCTAAACAAATAATGAATCACACTGGGGAAGATGATATCGGTAAACGAAGCAAATTTTACTGAGAAATATTCAAACTTTAATTATTACTTAGGATTATTTCCAGAGAAACCAGGCATTAAATACTTGAAGTTGTGAGGGATTGCCGGCCATATATCCCGGCCAGCTCCCCCAAGCCACCAGATGGAGCCATCCCTGCAACATGGAAGGACCCCGAATTCCAGCAAGGCATCATGGAACTTGGAGTCTTTCGTTACAGCCTTGCTGGATACCATGGGGGCCACCGGAGGACGTTGCAGGGAGGCCCAGGGATTTATACTTTCCATATAGCCCGGAAGTAATTCACAATCACGGAAACGGAAGAAATGATATACTTCCGTGCTGAAGAAAAGAGGAGTTTTGATCTGACCCGGAAGTGCTAGGAATCACATGGATTGGGGGATCAGAAGCATTTCCGGGTCAAAGACTTTAAAAGGACTCTGGGAAATCCCAGCAATGAGCCGAGTTGGGAGGAAGGGTGACTGAGCTGCTGAGAGTGGAGGATTATTGTATTTGTGATTATTATTGATTGGTTATTGAGTATTGTGGAGTGGAGGGTGCTTTGTGCACTTATTTATAATAATAAATTAAATATTTGGATTTTATCTGGTGTCTGACGAGTGGTCTGAGGGTTCACAAAATCAAAAGTAAAAGGACAGATGTAACCTTAACAATTCACATCAATGTCCATACAGTGAGCTTGGCTTTAGTTTAACCAGAAGAGGGATGTTTAGATGTAATCTAAAGAATTCTTTCTTTTTAATCCAACTGAGGCATTTTTTGAAAGATTACACTGCCATTGTATTGTCCTCTCCTTTCCTGGGGTGTATTTAGGTATCGAAGCACTTTCATAGCATGATGGTTCATTGTGACTTCAGACCTACTACACCCACTTCTCTTTCATATCAACACTGAGTTGTTATCCCTCCAATATTCATTCGTATTTGCCTCTCTCAAATGCCATTATGTCTGCACCTGTCAATGGTGTAGCATTTCTACATGCCCTTCGAGGTGCTTTCTTTTATACCGTGGCTTAATGGCTAATTTTTGCAAGTTACATTACTAAAAATCAGATGAGTGAGAAGTTAATTGGTGGCCTTGCTCTTCTGTCAACCTGAAGTTATTTTAAACTAATTATGAAATATGAAATTTAATTATTATTGAAGCTACTTCAGAAATCTGAACTGAAGTCAATGATCAAATGTAATAGAGTGAGGTGTGTGTGTTACATAGCCTTGATTTATTAGAGAAAATCTGATCAAATCTGAAGGGGCTGGTGGATGGAAAATTTGTAATGAAAGTGGACCTGCTGAGGTAAAAACATATTCTTAAACATAATTTGTGTCATGATTAGACTTTGTTTTTGATTTTAATTTATGTTTGTCTGCTTCATCCTTATTAGTGGTAATCAACAGATGACTCTGTATTAATTTTAATTTAATTAATTTCTGAATCTATCTATCCATTTGTACAGCACAGAGTCTACAGGAACTGAAACTTAACAGTGGTTTATAACAATTGGGAAAACATCAAAAGCAGTTAACAAATATACAACTTTAAGGGCCACTAAAGTGATAACATTAAAATGATATTACAAATCTGATTCTGTAAAATTACAATACATCCTCTCACTGTTTTTCATGAATGTAACTAGCAGCAATAATCACATCTTTCTCTCATTTATTTTCCTTTTCATATTGTAATAGACTGCCTATATGAAAAGAAAAAAAACAGAATTCTTACTTGGTGTAGCAATTTTATACCCCAAGAGGTTTATTTCTTCTTATTTCCTGCAAAGACAGATCTTCTAGCTGTATTTCCACTCGTAGTGTCTAACGACTTTCCTATTATCAAATATGCCACTGTAGAGAGATTTGTGCTGGAGGGTTCCAAGTTTTCATTGCAAGGTGGCAATCTGGTACTGTACAAGGGAGTAAATGAAACCTGGGCTTCTTTATACTTCAGAAATGTTCATTAGAATTCACTCCATTCTCTACAGTATTGCCTGTTTGTTGACATAAAGATAATGAAGAGAAGGTGAGGTAGGAAGCAATGGGCAAGAAATAAAGTAAAGCAATCAAGGAATCTGAAATGAGAAGTTATTTCTTATTCCTCTGTGATATTATATAATGGCTAAGGATTCTTCTTGAATTGGTGACACTTATTTCTATTCTAAGCAATATAATAAATAACCTGAACATTTGCTGTTTCTTCCTATTAACATTCAAACCACGAATCTACTTACTTTCGCTAGCCTTTCAGTTGCTATACAGGAATAATGGGTCGCTTGGGCTTTCACTTGTTAATATTAATAATTGCTAATCACTTCAGTGGAAAGTTATGGTGTCAGTGTAAACTGAGAGACATTAAAAAAGACTAATGTTAATTTGCTATGAGGTGTAGTTCCAAAGTTTATTCTAGTAAAAAAGTATGTGCGAGACATTTCTCCGTATACTGCTTACGTTAGAAAATTTGCTCGCCATGAAAACTTATTTGCCTCTTTCTTGATTTCTTGACATTGGATATTTTTCATTTAATAAATGACATAAGTAAAATATTTAAACTCAATAGCCCTTTACCTAATATTATATTTTATGTGAAAATTTGAAAGCAGTTAGTATCCAAAATTTGCAAATAATACAGGAATCAAGGATAGGGCAAGTACTGTACTTTTTCACCAGTCTGTATTATATATACAAAAGGACAAAAATTACCTCAGGTAGACGCTAGCTTTATTGTCTTATGGCATTTTTCCACTGGCATAACTTCCTCCCAAGTTATAAAACTAATGGCAATTCAATAATAAGATATCTGAAACATCTTACTACTATATTTTGCCTAGAACTGCCCAGCATCTCATTGTTTGATGAATACATTACAGTTCAATTTATTTTATTTAAACAGATGCCATTATGTTGGATATTTAAATAAAAGCATTTGAAAGAATTCATATACTTCATAGATATTAAAGTTTATAGATAGACAGAATTTTATTTGTCCACAGGGGAAAAATTAGGTTTTAGCGCAACAACACTTGGCAGTATATTATAAATTTAGGTGAGGCAGAACAGATGATATAAATTTAAGAATTGTCTTCTGTGCATTATGAGGTGGACTGTTATCGATCTGAATAAATCATCTCTGACTTCACAACATTCAGTCAAATCCACTGGTTATGTTATAATAACAAAAAGACCTCTGCATTCTTATTATTTAATTGTATGTACTGTATATATTCCTGGTTTCATTTTCTAAAATCCATAATTAAAATAAAAATGTTCATTGTTTTTAGAAAAAAATTAAAAACCGAAGAAAAGACTGTCAAGTTGTTGTACCGTGTCATTTTAATTGTAACTAAAGAAAAATAAGCACACAAAAAGGAAAAGTTTATTTGTATATATACATGTCTTTTCTCATTATGAGCAGCTAAGACGTTCCTGATTAAGAAACAGCACAGTCTAAGCCTGAACAGACTAGAAGGTTAAAAAGTTCAAAGGCCAACCAAGGCTGGACCGTGGGAACCCCTGAACTTGATGAGATTGACACAGCTGCTGAAGGCTACTTGTGAGGCAGAGGGAGCCTTCACAGAATGCTCAGTACAGGAAGGCCTCCATTAATTAAGTGAATCATTTACTGAATTTATGGTTATAAAGGTTTTTGTATGTTAGCAATTTTTTTTATTTTCTCGTCCAGAATTTACTTAAATCATTGATTCTTAAACATAGCAACTATGTCTGCTTTGTGCCTTATGAACTATACTGGGGAACATTTTTTAAGAGGATGTCTCCGCAATTATTTTGTGTGTGTGTGTGTTTTTTTTTTTTGTTTTGTTTCTTCAAACTCCAGTTATACGGGGTGACCAGGATGGAGCCCAAATTCTTTATTGTAGTCTGTCTATTCTCTTACAATATGTATTGTTGTGTGGCAAATGATGAATCTAGGATTGGGGTGGGGCAGATGGACCCTGCCGAGAGGTTGTAAACTTAGAAGAGGGCATTGGTGTTGGCAATCTGATTGGTTAGCTTGGCTTTGGTGTGATTGGTCAGTTTGGCTTTGGTGACATGACAAAAGAGGAAGAGCGAGTGTGAGATGCACAAGGAGAAGTAAAGATGTATGAGGCCTGCAGATAGAGCTGCCTTTAAAGGCAGAAAGTATAAAACTGGGCAAGAGATGAGAAAGATGTCTCAAAAATTTTAACATTCTGTGAAGCTGGCTTTACGAGAACACACTCGAGAAAGGGAGTGCCGGTGAAGAGAGGTAAATATCACAGAAGTGTAACTTCAACAGAGTAAACATCTCTCATACATTTAAAATAAAATATTTTGTTCCCCAGACATACAAAGAAATACAAAGTGTAAACAGAAGATAACCATTATTCATTCTCCTCACAATTATGCACAATATAACGACCACAATTCAAAGGTAAAAATAAACGGTAAAATTAAACCATTCACCTTAGAAAACTGAGGTATCTCAAATAATGTGTTGCCTTGTATCCAGTGTTACACAGTGGTGGGTAATGCTGAACAAGTATTTGATTCTCATGTGTATGGGGATTACTCTAAGGATTTGTACTGCTTCCCTATACAGTCAAAAGACATGTTATTAGATTTATTAGAAAATCTAAACTGACAAGGTACGAATGAGAAATTTTGCAATAGTTAAGTGCCTTGAGCATGGGAAAGGCGCTATATAAATAAAATGTATTATTATTATTATTATTAATAGTTAGATAAAATTTTATTTATCCCAATTGGGAAATTTGGCTTTTTACAGAAGCTTAGTACAGTGAATATTATAACAAACAGCTCCTCAAACATATCAGAAGCACTAAAAAGAAAGAAAACCATGAGACTTGGCCAAATATAAAAAGAGCACACAGTGAGGCAAAAGTAAAGGCATATTGACATTGGTATAAATGAGCCCCAGTAGCATTTTTTGACACACCTCTGCTGAGTAACTTGTTGGTTGAAAGTACTTAATTTTAGTATGCAGAGAGAGGATGTGCAGCATTGTTCATAATAGCTGTCAGTTTTATTTCCGCAAGCGAATCCCATCACTAAATCCTTCCTTTTAATTAACTTGTTGATTCAGTGGGTCTCACTTGAAGTGAAGTTATCAGCATAGCACAGCACAGTGTAGAAAATCACACTGGATATCTGAATTATAGGACATGTAAAGGATGTTACTACGCATTGTAGGTGGCACACAGGTTGGATAGGCATCCCAGCATGGAGTCAGGAAGATATCTTAGCCGGATGGGAAGTCCTGAGTGGATAGAAAGGCATCCCAGCCGAGAGAGGGAAGGATGTTGCACCCTGACAATGCTCCCCAAATGGATGGACAGACATACCAACAAACAGGGAAGATGGTTCCTTACCCGGGCAGGAAGCCCCAGCATCCTAATCAAGAAACATTTGTAGCACCATCCCTGACCGAGATAGAAGAGGAGATCAGGGAAGGACTGTCTCTGTGGGTTGTTTATTCCCCCCCATTCGCTAGATGGCCACAGTCCTCGATATTGGCACCAATTCCGCAACAAGCAGGGAATGCCGTGAGTTGTAGTCTGGCAGCACAGCCCTTCTGGGATCCATGGGTGCCTCAAGAGGGGGCCGCAAGGAGATATACTCCATTATGTGAGACTTCTGTGTGATCCGTAAGTACTTCCAGCGGGCAACAGCCCTGGCACTGGAACTACTTCCTGATCCTCAATAAAAGGGACTGCACTCTTTTGTCCAGGTAAGTCAGAGCTGGGAGGCAGATGAGCAACACTTGACTGGTGGAGGGCAATGCGGTGGAAAGAGAAGAGGTGATATGGAGGAGAGATAACTGTGTTTTGTGCTTCAAATATGAGGTATTGTGTAATGAAACTCCATTTGTTTGAATGCAGGACTGTTTTGGTGTGTTTGTGTTGGGGTTTGGGACTCTCTGGCGCCCCCTAGCTTTCACAGCACATTAAAGGAAAACAGTCGCCTATGAATAAGAGTTTTCCGCCCTTTCTAATATAGTTCCTCTGCATTACAAGGCTAGTCCAACCTGTCATTGATGTGGATCCTCAAGTACCACCAAATACTTGTAGCAGGACACCACCTGCACATCCACTGTTTCAGAGTTCTATTCCTCCCTCAAATGTTGATGGAATTAGCTGTAACTGCAACCCTTTAATGAATAAAACAACTACAGGACATGAATGACGTCCATTTTATTTAAAGACGGAGATTTTATTTATTTTGCAGATCATATTGTGCATACTGCTCAGTTATGCAAACTGTGACATCCTTTAGGTTTTGTTGCTGCTTTGTGCTTGTTTCTATTGTGTCAATATACACTAAAAAACAGTTTACAAAAACATTAACACAACAGCTTTTGCTGTTTTTTATACTAAAGTGTTCAAGCAAAAAACATATTTTATGTTACGGGGTTCACATACGTCAGCTTTAGAATAGCTTGTTGCTTCTACAGACATGAGACGTGAGGTATGGCTTCCTGGCACCAGCTCCTAAGAGGCAAGAGTAGGTCAGAAGTATGCAGCACAAGGCGCCAAAGTTAAACTGCAGATATGAAATGAGTTCACACAGAAAGTTACATGACAAGAGAAAAAGTAAAACAAATATTATTTTATTAATTAGACCTCATCAGTATGTCTAATTGCACAATGTGACTGGTCAGTGGCATTTTAAAGTACTGACCTGTGCATTGATGCTGTGAAAGAGTTGTGTTTTACATATGCAGTCTCCGATGAGTTTGGTGCTGCAGTTATTCACACATGAGTATAGTCTATTGCACCTGTGATGTTTGAGAAGCCAAAATAACATTATCTAGTGTCACTGGTACGACTTTGGATGAATGCTGATACGACTAATTTAATCCATAGTCCAGAGTTTTTGCAGAATAGATGGGTGATTGCGAAGTAAGCAGAAAAAAAGCACCAAAATCCAAAGCAAAAAATATAGGAAAAGTATCACTAGGAAAATTATGAAAAACATGAAGAACAAGAGAGCTGTAGATGGAGGTTATTGCAAAGGCTAATTATGCAAATGATGAAATGATCCCATCTTATCACTTCACTGCATATAAACAGGGACAAAAGATACGCTGCCAGTACTTGACATAAAGGAAAGGACAAGAGTGGGACCTACTGTAGATGGTTCCTGACAACATAACTCTTACTAGTCTTTTTATTAATTAAATTTGTTTTGTGTTATTTCTAAAACCAAAATATAAATGTTTAAATCTCTTTTTTCATTTTGTTGTTTCTATCTTTGTATTCATATTCAAAATGTCAACCAGATAATGCCGCAAAAATGCATAAAATGAAGATCTATCAATTTTATTGTGATATAGTACAATCGCCAATTAACAGCATTAAAAGATATCTCAAAATCAACATCAAACACTCAATACTGAAAGCAGAAATGCAAATGAATATTTATAAATTTCCATTTTTTGCTCAATGGACAAAGTGCTATATTGTATTGTACATAAGTAATCAACTGGATTCATAATAATGATGACAGCTACCCCAAAACAGTGATGTGTAGAAGTTCTCACACACTCTTTAAATTTCATTACCAAAATATCAACTAGTGGTTCGATTAAAGAGATTTATCATTCATACCCCAAGGTGGAACTGAAAAGTTCAGGCTATACGTACACACAAATGAGCAAAGTAATGACATGAATGCTGCAGACTTCATAGATCTGCCCAAGCATCCCAGAAACAAACTAGATGAAATCAAATACAAAGAAAATTTCACCTACTCCAAAAATAAGTATTTTTCTAAACACTGAGCTTATCATAGTAAATTGGAAAATGATTACCAAGTTTATGACAACTAAGTTAATTCTGCTATAAGTATTTTTACATTACCTTAAATTACTGAGATGAGTTTACTGTTGGCTGCTTATTTAAATTTTGCAGAACAGTGCCATATGCTGCCATATCTCTTGCCCTAAATGTAGAGCCGCCACTGCTTATGAGTCATGAGAAAACACAGATGGGCAGGGGCATAGTGACCCCAGTTTAAATTGTTTACTTTATATGCAAAAGATTTAGACATGAAAGTTTATGTATTTTAACAAGATATTTATACTATAACTGCAGCTCATTATGTCTAAATATAAGAATTGGGGAAAAAACACTTTACCAAACAAAACTACAGTGACATGGAAAAAGTTTTACAATTTACAGCTTAAATAAAAAAGATTGCTTGGTTTTTAATGATTGTTGTGTACAATAACAATGTGTCTTAAGTGTGCGTTACCTAATTACAGAAAAAATAATTTATGTTTCCTTTTCTGCATTATGAAAATTTAGTTTGATTTATACTTAGAAAAGCTAACATGGTGATACATTTGAATGTTTTTTTTGTTTACATGGTAGTGATTTTTGTATTATTTAATTTATATTCACATTATGTATGTTTAAAAATGCCTGTTTGAGGCATTTTTGGGACACTAAAAACGAAACTAAAGGTTTCCTAAATGAGTTTGAAATTAAGTTCCTTATTCTGCAAATAATTAAATGCATGTATGCACTTACCTTTTTAACCTGTCGAAGCTCAGGCCTGCACTTCTGTAAAGATTTTAACTTTTGCTTCAGTAGGACCACGTTGTGTGATGCTGACGGTGGGGTAGACGTGGGAAAGGCCTACTAGACCTCACCTGTGCCAGGTCAAAACGCTAGAATCATCATAGCCACCTGCTGATACAGAGTAAGAAGTGTGGAGCATTAACCTTATGCATGCATTTTATCAGAGAAGGGCATTCTGTGATAACGTTTCAAGAAGTTATTATAGTAACTCCAGAGAACGGATTGGTTTGTCTGTTTAAATCCCTTCGTGGGTGCATTTGTTCTCACATATGCACAAAAGGCCACCATGCAGTTCATTAATACAGGGCATCCTGGGGTTGGGTGAATCACGTAACTTGGATGCACCAGCATCAGCCGCAATTGGATGAAGGGAGCTGCATGACGCAGGATTGGCTGGAAGTAAAAGGAACTTCCTGCCCACAGGGATCATCTTTTAATTCACTCATGGAGGAGTGTGTATTTGGTGTAGCTAATAATCCTGGTAGTACATCAAGCAAATTGGCTTGTGCCTAATTTTGTATATATTTTCTTTTAGTATATAAATATATATATATATATATATATATATATATATATATATATATATATATATATATATATATATATATATGCAGTTGGAGATCCACGAAGGGAGAAAAAACGAATCACGTATCATAAAATAGTTTTATCCCTTCGTGGATCTCCAACTGCAAATATGCAAACCGTATCACAGACCTTCTCTTCCATATATATATATATATATATATATATATATATATATATATATGTCCTATTTATAATATAGTATGATAGTCGATGATGCTATACCAGCACTTAGCCCGACACATATAGACATATGGGAGGCATACTTATAAAAAACATCCATCCATCCATTTTCCAACCCGCTGAATCCGAACACAGGGTCACGGGGGTCTGCTGGAGCCAATCCCAGCCAACACAGGGCACAAGGCAGGAACCAATCCCGGGCAGGGTGCCAACCCACCACAGGACACACACAAACACACCCACACACCAAACACACACTAGGGCCAATTTAAAATCGCCAATGCACCTAACCTGCATGTCTTTGGACTGTGGGAGGAAACCGGAGCGCCCGGAGGAAACCCACGCAGACACAGGGAGAACATGCAAACTCCACACAGGGAGGACCCGGGAAGTGAACCCAAGTCACCTCACTGTGAGGCAGTAGCGCTACCACTGCACCACCGTGCCACCCCTTATAAAAAACAGAAGCTTTTTATTTTTCTTCGCTTGTGTGGAACGTCTTCCCCGTCCCCATGAGCCCACAACACAGTCCATCATTAAACACAATCACAATACTTTACTTTTTCTCTTTTCTTATTCTTTCTCCTCCACTCCTCCTCGGCAAGCTTTGTCTCTCTCTTCCCGACTCTGGCTCTCGGAGTAATGACTGCTGGCTCCTTTTATAATGTCCCTGGAAGTGCTCCAGGTGCTCGTTGACCTTCTTCTGGTAGCACTTCCAGGTGTGGCAGAAAACCTGCCCAAAAGGGCTCAGCAGCTGTTGCTGCACCCCCTGCCAGCACCACCTGAATCCCAACAGGGCTGTAGATAACTCCATCTCCCATGAAGCCCTGCGGGAATCCGAGGCACAACTGCAACCCATGGGGGCTGCCATCTAACGTTCCCGGGGGAGGTACTGTTCTGCCCATGCTTGCTCCCCCAGTCCTCTCCGTGAAGAGGGATCCCAGCTGGACAAGGACCCCAGCTGTCTGTGAGAACAGTTTTGGTAGAGATATTTATATGATTTGGGTCTGTGGTGCACTTTTTTGTCTTTTTGTACGCATATACACTGATTATTTCTCTTTGTAAATATTTTTGGGATTCATTGGAAAGTCTTTGTTTTGTGTAGACACTTCCTGACTGCATTTCTTATGTAGGAAAACTACAATTTATTTTTTGTGTACATAAATTTATTGTCTGTGCTTCTTTTTCTTTGGGACTGGCCTTGCAAAGCATAATGGGGTACTAGGAAAAAAAAAGGTTGCCTGAGCTGACCGCACACCAAATTTCCAGGAAAATATTCAGTGAACACGGCCACCGGTGAACACAGCATAGTTTCTGAGAAAAATGCTTTAGTGAATTTGAAGATTAATACTAATGTTGGTATTAATTCTAGAGAGTCCCACTTATTAATCTCTTCAAGAGCACTAATGTGTTCTTCTACATATCATATACCTCCTATAACTGAACATTTTGTGCACAATGTGCTGCACGCCATCCTGGCAACAGCAGGCTCAGGAAAGGAGTCAGCTCATCACCAGGAACTTTCAAAAGCTCTCAGTACATTACACAATAATCAAGCACAGTTGACAATCACAGATGTTTGGTAAGGAATCACAAATAATGTAAGATCTTCTACATGTGAAACCGTTGCTCAGAAAAATATCCTGACTTTATAGTGGGCTAGAAATAAAGTACAATACTGTAGTGCAAGAAATAAAATTTTGAAATGCTAATAAAAATAAAATGATCAGTCTTTATTAGTAGTGGCAATCAAACGCATTTTATACAGTTTCTGATAAGTCCAAATTACAGCGTTGATCCAGTTAATGGAATTAAAAATTTGGAGTTAGGAATGGGAGAGAAGAAAGAAATGATCAAACCAAGCTAAAGCTTTAGGATTTCACCTTGAAGCTGCCTAGTTGCTTTATCCTTTTCCCTTCATTTTCCTACTTCTCACTTGGGGGTAAGCTTTCAGAGCTGGCAACAAATGCACTTTATGCAATCTGCTTATTTTGAAAGCTGCCACATATACTATAGGGTGATTGATGTTTGAATCTTTCTGTCGCTGAGAATTATGCAGAACTACTATAGGAAGATGTTTCTCAATTGATCAGAAGAGAGGGGATTGTTACAAAAAATGGAAGGGCATCTTGAAGTAAAAATGGGCATATAATTAAATCTTAGCCACAAGAGAGATGAACCCATTTACTATTGTAGCAAAGAAGTAAGTAAACTTAAAATAAAAATGACTTTTTAAAATGGTTATTAGTCAGTTCTTTCTAGCTGTCTGTCATTAAAAATGTTCATGAAAAGAAAGAATACTAATACAGGGGTTATAGTCTATGTAGACGTGTGGTTTTGGTTTGTATTAAAACTGTGGTTAATTAAATTCAGCTTATTCTTGTACAGCAAAATACATGTTATTACATATTTACAATGTATGATATGACAGTAGTAAAATACAAAACTTTACAAAACCTTTCAACATTTGCAGATCTTTAACTTATGCAAACCAAATTCAAAAGAAATTATTTTATTTGTGATAAGCTGCCCGGACACAGACAGACGGACACCGTATTCAAGTCCACCACACGTTTATTGTATAAGTGCCCGGATGGGCTCCAGGTGATCCCCGACACTCCCTAGACACTCCCTTGTGTGGCGGAAGTGCCGGCTGTGTTCCCGGAAGCCCTACGGGTGTTCCCAAACTTCTTCCCCCCAGTACTTCCTGGTGGGGCGGAAGTGTTGGGGTTCTGGGTCCTTCAGGCATGGGGGCGCCCCCTGGCGGAGACCACGGGCCCCTACAGGGTTGGGCTTCCAAGCCCTGCACCCGTGGCCCTCAAAGGAACCAGGGCGGCCGCCCCCTCGTGGTCCGGAGGAGGAATGAGCCCTCCTCCTGTCCTCCTGGGCGTCCCGGCTGGGCACCACCCCCAGCCGCGTGCCACAGTACCCCACCGCAAGCTGAGACCCCTGGGCCCAGCGGCCAATCCCGTGAGGGCAGGTTTTCCTCGGCGGGAAGCCGACACACTTCGTTCCAGGGCCCGGTCCTATAAAAAAGAAGACAGAACAAGGGGCAGAGACGCTGCCCTGACGCCGCCACTCGGCGTCTCTCTGACGTCTATACGGGCAACGCTCCCCCTTTTGACCGGCACCCCGGTGCTTGCCAGCTCGGCCCCCCTTTCGTGGCACCCTTGCCCCTCGTGGTGGGACACCGGACGGGAGCGCACGCGCGCCCGTCTCCTCAGCCTTCTGTGGGTTTACCCTCTGCAGCCGCAGAGGGTGGCCCTTCTCCAAACGTGAGCATCCTGCCTCACGTGTGCCCTTATCGGAGGAACCGGCATTCTTCCCTCGGCTCCCCCTTTTACTCTTGGACGCGGTGACGGACTGAGTCTCCTTATAGCGTAAAAAGAGACCCTGTCGCGTCTGCGTCCTTTTAACTCGCCTCAAGGCTGCGGCAGGCTTAGGAGGGAGGGCGCTAGGACCCAGGGCACTTAACAGCCCACGTCCTGCTAGTCCCCTCACTGATTCTCCCCTCACCAAGCACGCAGCACTCACCGCCACATCTCCTGTAGGAGATCCCCCTTTTGGACTCTGATCACGGGGTTCACAGATCCTGTCGGCTACGCCACTGTGATAAGCTGCCCGGACACAGACAGACGGACACCGTATTCAAGTCCACCACACGTTTATTGTACATTATATACACAGTTCAATAAGTGCACAAACCCAGTGCCAAAGCACCAATCTCCCCAAAAGTCCAGGCTCTCACTCAGTCTCAACTACTCGTCAGGCCGCCTCCTCTCCTGCCTCGCAACCTTGTCCACTCCTCACCCGACTCCAGTCCTTCTCTGCAGGGAGGCGGCCCCTTTTATAAGTGCCCGGATGGGCTCCAGGTGATCCCCGACACTCCCTAGACACTCCCTTGTGTGGCGGAAGTGCCGGCTGTGTTCCCGGAAGCCCTCCGGGTGTTCCCAAACTTCTTCCCCCCAGTACTTCCTGGTGGGGCGGAAGTGTTGGGGTTCTGGGTCCTTCAGGCATGGGGGCGCCCCCTGGCGGAGACCACGGGCCCCTACAGGGTTGGGCTTCCAAGCCCTGCACCCATGGCCCTCAAAGGAACCAGGGCGGCCGCCCCCCTCGTGGTCCGGAGGAGGAATGAGCCCTCCTCCTGTCCTCCTGGGCGTCCCGGCTGGGCACCACCCCCAGCCGCGTGCCACATATTGCTTAAAAATACAAAGGATGTTTACATTCAGAGACAACACAAAGTGACTGGTAAATATTTTGAAACAGTAAACGTACTGTCCTTCTTGGCCCACCTATTCAGGTCATCTCCTTGACTCTGTTTTCTGGAGAACTTAATCTTTTGTGCTTCCGCTACCTCTTCTTCCTCTTTGCCAAGTGAGTTTTTGCCTCTGTTCCACTCCTGAGTCCAAGTTCATCTGACCTGTGGTGAGGAGGTCCTTTTAAGTCCCAGCCTTAAAGCAGTTTAACCTAGGGTCTTCCTCTTGGAGCACCCCCTGGAAACCCAGTTTGGAGGAACGTTAGGCTATTATCAGTAGCAGCTCCCAGACTCTCTCCATTATAATATAAGGGTAAATCAAAAAGTAAAGTCAATTTGAAAATTACGTGGTAACTGCAATAGGTAGAAGCTAAAGCAGTACACTACTTTTTTGACTGCTTATTGGTGGCTCAAACATGTACAGTGCAGCAATCTGCTGTTGGTCTAGTTGAAGCCAAGCTCAAATGAACATGGATACTCCGCTATGGGAGTGCACCATTGTTCAACAACATGCCATATTGAGATTTCTTTGAGCAGTGGTGTTGTGATGTGAGATTTTACATATAGTTTGATGAATATTTTGTATGTCTTTATTTGATTTTTAGGCAAAGCAATGTAATTTAGTGTTACTTTGGTGAGAGGCATTCGTGTTTGCTCCCCCTTTTACGACTGAGCCTCTTTACATTTTTACGACAGGATTTGGGGGAAGATGTGCCTTAAACCGGTTTGGTTAGTGTTTCTTTGCTTAATTCATTTCTACCCCCGCAAGAAAGACTTAAAGACATATGGTCTTGGGGGTGGTAAGTTTTAAGATGTTGTATTCCCCCATTGGTCTGAGGTATGGCTGTTTGGAATTGGCTTGTCTCAGAGGCCTTTAAGTACTACGACGCCCTATTGGCTGTAGGGGTTGGACAGAAAATCTATATATTTACTTGTTTAATTCACACTCTCTCTCTTACTAACCAACATCTGAAAGAAGCATCTCTCTTGCTAACCTGATGATGAAGACAACACAATGAAGAGCACAGCTCAGCAGCCATTTTGAACAGACATGTGGCTGAAAGCTGAGCACCAATGATGCCTTAACTAAAGACATTTAACTACAAGACTGTGTGCCGCCTGAACTACATATCACCATTTAATCAGGTTGTATGGTTGCCGGGTTCACTTCCCGGGTCCTCCCTGCGTGGAGTTTGCATGTTCTCCCCGTGTCTGCGTGGGTTTCCTCCGGGCACTCTGGTTTCCTCCCACAGTCCAAAGACATGCAGGTTAGGTGGATTGGTGATTCTAAATTGGCCCTAGTGTGTGCTTGGTGTGTGGGTGTGTTTGTGTGTGTCCTGCGGTGGGTTGGCACCCTGCCCGGGATTGGTTCCCTGCCTTGTGCCCTGTGTTGGCTGGGATTGGCTCCAGCAGACCCCCGTGACCCTGTGTTCGGATTCAGCGGGTTGGAAAATGGATGGATGTATGGTTGCCAGTATTCAAATGTACTTTGCATTTTGTTATTATTTCTGAATATTATCAATAATACATAATTTTATGTGTAACTTAACTTCTGCTTGTCTTTTTACTACATCTAATTGCCTGAGGTTATAGATATAGAAGGGAAGGTGGGGATAAGTTATATACAATAATACCTTATAAACAGTGGCAAGTCTGTGAGATTAGGCATTCTAAGGCTACATATTAATAATACAACTAGGGGGCTCCGCCCCCTGCTCGCTTCGCTCGCCAACCCCTGGTGTTGGGAAATTACAAAGAGCGTGATGTATGAATGAGATATAGCATAGTGTGAAGGTGTAGATGACGCATATCGGTAGCAAACAATAAAGTGTTTGGTACAGTGTAAAGGTTTATTAGAAAATTTCTTTGTCCTTGAATGAGTATTCCTTGGCATGGAGCATTTATGACCTTAACTTTAACGTCAGATGAACGTTGAACATGTGAGAAGGCCACATAAAGTTGCCCATGTCCAAAAACGGGCTCAGAGAGGTAGATGCCAACCTTGTCCATGGTTTGTCCTTGTGATTTGTTGATGGTCATGGCAAAGGCAGGTCTAATGGGGAACTGTCGCCGTTTAAGTGTAAAAGGTAATTCCAGGTTAGAACTTGTAAGGTCAATTCTAGGAATTAGAACAGTATTGTTAGCATGTGATTCTGTAAGAACTGTTGCTTGAATAACATTGTGTGTCATGGTGTTGACGACTAAACGTGTACCATTGCATAAACCCTGTGTAGTGTTAAGGTTTCCTAATAGCATGATTATTGTTCCGTTTTTAAGGCTAAGATTGTGTTGTGGAAATCCGGCTGGGTTAATAGTGTTGAAATATTCTAAGGGGAAATTAAGATGGTCATTGTCGTCATCAGAGTCAAGTTTGTCAGAGCTTAGAAAGAGCTGTGCAACTCCAGGAAGTAATGAAATGACCTGGTTACTAATGTGATCAACATTAATATTTTTTGGACATAATATAGTCCATTGTGTTAAAAGGGGTATTTGGTCTAATGAGATTGCTGTTCCAAATATCTTCGTAAGTAAGTTGTCGCAGATAAAGGGTTGAGGAATTGTAATAATATCTGGGTGAAGTACATCTGTATTGGTGAGTGTACCAACTCCCAGTTGTAATAAGCAATTGTTATGTTCGGGATCTGGACATCGCATGTTTTGTACTAAGTGTATGTTTTGAAAGCAATGCCAATTGTCCACGTAAGATTTTTTTGAAGCGTGTTGTAGGTGCCGACGTGAATTTTCTTTTTTTTGATGCGGGTGCGTGTTTGTGGTCCCGTTACTCGAGCCGTCTAGTTTTGTACCCGTGATCGTGAATTGATGACTTGTTTGATCTTTATCGTTAGGAATATGGATAAGTAATAAGGAGGATCGCACTCACTGTTAATATGCGGACTGTTCATTTCTTCGTATTATCACCAATCAGGTCTCGCGCCTGTATATGTCTTGTAGTTCGCTCTCTTGTTGTTTATGTATGACGTCGTCGCGTATTTTAAGGTGGACTGAACAATAGCTGAGCGCATGGCATGTGGAGCAATAGCTAAGCACTGTCTAAAATCTCCTCCTAATAAAAGTACCTTTCCTCCAAAGGGAAAATTATTATTCATCAACACAATGCCAATTGTCCGTGTATTTTAAGGTGGACTGAACAATAGCTGAGCGCATTGAATGTGGAGCAATAGTAAAGCACTGTCTAAAACCTCCTCCTAATAACAGTACCTTTCCTCCAAAGGGAATATTATTATTTATCAACGTTTGTAGAAGTTTATCAATGGTGTTGAGTAAGTGACTGGATGCCATTGTAAATTCATCTATAATTAATAGTGTGGGAAGACGGATGTCACGTGCATTGTTACTGTTCATTTTCATAGTGGATACCGATGTTTCTGTGATTGGGACCGGTATTTTGAATAAGGAGTGACATGTGTTTTTGGAGCCGAGACATTTTTTCTTCCGCGGTTTCAGAAGCGCGTTGTAGGTGCCGACGTGATTTGTGCATATTTGCGTTCTTGATTTGTTTCAGGGTGCACTGTTCCAATGCGATGTAATATTTGTCCACATACGCGAAAGCAGTATGGGCCATTGCCTTTTGGTGGCCTGATATTTACTCCGGTATATGCAAATGCAAATGAACTATTGTAGGATCTAATGCAGTTCGTAAAGTTTTTACTTTCAGGTACTTCGTTAGTTAGAAGCTTCTGTAGATATGCAGGATATGAATGTAAAGGAGGCAGTCTAATTTGACCCTTTTGACAACAATGTGTAAATTCATTACTTGTATTGCCAGTTGTTTCTTCAGGGAAGTTAAGTGAATGACAATGATTGCAAATGACAGTCATTAATCCCAATGAATTTTCATGAATAGTGGACTTATTATTGAACGCGTTGTCAGCTAACTGGCGCAATCGTTTAGCAGGTGTCTGTCGTTGATGTCCTTGACGTGTATGTTTTGCTTGTGCCGTTTGAGAGGCGCGTCGTTGTATGTGCAGGATTTGGGATTTGGGAATTTGCTATTCTGGAGCTGTAATCAATTTGCCTGTACTGTGTGAGAAGGCCGTTGCCGTTTACGGCGTTCATTGTTTGTATTGAGCCTTGCCAGTTTTTGTATGTCGGTTAGTCGAGCTTTCTCTTTTTGGAGCGTTGCCTGCTTGTTTTCCGGCATTTCAGATGCGCGTTGTAGACGTCTGTGTTTATTTATTTTGACCCTTCGCTGCCGTTTTTGTATCTGTGAGACTCGAGGTGTTTCGTTTTGAACCCTTGCTTATTTGAGCTTTGCGTTTTTGGAGCCGAGACATTTTTTCTTGGCGCGTAGCCTCACTTTTTTTTATCTCTGTTAGTGGAGGGGGTGTTTGTGTGTGGTGGGTCTGAATCCTCTTTTTTGTGTGCGTACCGTTTCGTGTGCTATGTGGCGCTTGCGTCTGACTCCTTTCTTTTTGGTTTTCTAGGGGTGCGTCGCCTCATTTCTTATTTCAGTTACTGGAGGGGGGCTTTGTGTGTCGTGGGTCTCAATCCTCTTCTTTGTGTGTGTTCTGTTCGGCGCCTCATTTCTTATTTTACGTTGCTTTCCATCCGGTTTCCGTTGCTTGGGGGGGGGGGGGGGGGTTTGTGGGGGCGCCTGCGCAGTACGTCTTTTGCGTCCACAGCCCATGGCCGGATGTCCCTGCGTCCATCCGGTTTACCATTCTCGTTTAGTAATATGGATAGGGGAAAGTAGAGCAATATATATTACTCTACCAAGACAAAACAAGTGGGAAAGTGCTGGAACTCACTGAAGGATGTTGGCTTATTCAGATCAGTAAGCTGTTTGAGCAACCATGTTGTGCAAACTTTATGGTACCCTAAGTCATCATGCACAGTGGCATGTGCAGAGCCATACCTGACATCCAAATGTGCAGCAATGGGCAATGTAATCTGTTAGTCTTCTCTTTCATTGTGTCATGCTGTTTTAACCTCGATGCTGAGCCAACATCCTTTAGTGAACATCAGCATGTTTCACTCCCACTGCCCAAATGAATTTCACTACAGTGCATTGTGCAACAATGGTGCAACCCCACAATGAAGGTCCATGTTCATTTGACCTTAGCTTTAACTAAACTAACTGCATAGAACAACGCTTTGTGTGTTTGAACTATCCATAAACATTTGAGAACATGTTGTATTGCCTCAGCTTCTGTCTGTTGCAGTTCTTTTTGATTTATCCTCAAATTATTCACACAATAGCTATTCCTGAGGAATCATTCCAGCATTTCCAAACCTACTATACCCTCTAGGATGTGTTGCAAAAGACCTCCCAACCTGGACAGCGCATGACATGCTGCAGTCCTAGTCCTGAACATGCCTGACTTTACAATGCATAAACATAATGTTCTCAACTTGAATTCTAGTAGTTGTATTTGTAACTATAATGCAGTGCACTGAGCATTTTCACTAATGAAAATAATGAAAAAACAGATTGTGCTGAACGGTGGCGCAGTGGTAGCGCTGCTGTCTTGCAGTTAGGAGACATGGGTTCGCTTCCCAGGTCCTCCCTTCATGGAGTTTGCATGTTCTCCCCGTGTCTGCGTGGGTTTCCTCCGGGTGCTCCGGTTTCCTCCCACAGTCCAAAGACATGCAGGTTAGGTGCATTGGCAATCATACATTGTCCCTAGTGTTTGCTTGGTGTGTGTGTGTGCCCTGTGGTGGGCTGGCACCCTGCCCGGGGTTTGTTTCCTGCCTTGTGCCCTGTGTTGGCTGGGATTGGCTCCAGCAGACCCCTGTGACCCTGTAGTTAGGACATAGCGGGTTGGATGATGGATGGACTGTGCTGAAATTAATATAGCCTTCCTTTTCTGGTCAGTACAGTCACACACTGTTTTGAGTTCAACTTTCAGTACTTTACTCTCTCCATGAAGTTTACACATTCTCTGGTATTCTCCATGCCCTTCATATACTCCTTTATCTGACACATGTACTGTATATATCAATTAAAATGACTTCTTTAAACTGGCCAGGTGTGGGGCACGTAAGGACTGATTGATGTGCCCTCCAGGGTTGTTTCTAGTATTATACCTGGCAAACTTGTAATGGAGAAAGAGGTATCAGAAATTAATTGCTTTTCGTTTGTATGTCTGCTTTAAATCTCTCTCTTTTTCCTTTTGTGATCTGTGCAATGTATTTCATATGTAGTTGCTTATGTTGCTGTTCTCCACAAAACTCAGAATCTAGGATTTACTCAAAAACTTGGCCTTAGTGATCCATTGAGGCCTAGAAGTACAAAATCAGCCTTACCCCAAACTCAAGAGACAGACTTGTGGCCTACACAGACCATAGAGGGCTAAAGGCTAAAAAGAAAAGAAGATTACAAAAAGAGAGAGGGGAACTGCAAAAATTCCTGGCCTAAATGATGAAAACCATTTTCCGTTATATTTTATTTTTTTGTGTAATTTCAAGATAACAAAGTCAAAAAACAAAAGTGAAGACTAAAAGCAAACAGAGCAAACAATCTTAAATCATAAACAAAGCCAGAGTTCAGTGTACCAGCACTTAGCCCGACACATATAGACATATGGGAGGCACACTTATAAAAAACATCCATCCATCCATTTTCCAACCCGCTGAATCCGAACACAGGGTCACGGGGGTCTGCTGGAGCCAATCCCAGCCAACACAGGGCACAAGGCAGGAACCAATCCCGGGCAGGGTGCCAACCCACCGCAGGAGTTCAGTGTACTAAAAATAATATGAAAAAGTACACAAAATGAATTCCACAGATATGAGAGAGGGAGAGAGAGAGAGAAAGAGGAACAGCAGTAGTATCCACTAATGTCACAGTGAGGGTCTCAGTCCCTCAGCTACAATGTCAGGAACCCTTACCCCTTAGGTGCAACTAGGAGAGCTCAAGATAAAATTAAGGGCAAACTAACAAACATGAAAACCTAAGTGTAGAGAAAAAAGCTTTCATTAAAAAGGCAAAGCAATAGTTAAAAACCTAGCAGCAATAACAATGAATCAACTAATAATAACAAGTTCTATGAAGCATGCAAAGGAAAAGGTTTTTCACTTATGCTGAATATTGGATACTCAGAATAGCACTATCTTATATAGGTGGTATTTAATGGCAATATGGTATGTGATCTTAATGTTATGTGGCCGGTAATAGGCATAGGTATGCTCAGAAAATGGCAGTGACCATCAAAAAAGCAAAACACAAAATGGAATTGCCGGAATAATGTTAAAAATCCATATTACTAACCGAGAATGCTAAACCGGATGGACGCAGGGACATCCAGCCATGGGCCGTAGCCGCAAAAAGACGTACTGCGCAGGCGCCCCAAGAAATGTGGCTCCGCGAGAGGCGGCCGCAACCACAGAAAAAAGGAGTGAGCACAGAAAAAAGGAGTCAAAGAAATGAGGCGACGCACGAAACCCATTGCACACGAAACTAGCACACAAAAAAAAAAGAAGCCGCTCGCGCCCACCTGCAAGCCACCGCCCCCCCCCTACAGGCACCGGACAGGACACACACAAAGAGGACGATTCAACAAGCCCCTGGCACACAAAAAAAAAGAACCCAAAACCACCCCACCCACCCTACAAGCAACGGACGGGACACACACAAAGAGGAGGATTCAACAAGCCCCTGGCACACAAAAAGAAAGAAGACGCTCGCGCCCCACCAATCCCCCCACCCGCTCAGACGCCGCAAAAGCACACAGCGCGTCACGAATTCCATTGCACACGAAACGGGACCCACACAAACAGGAGGATTTAACAAGCTCCTAACGCACCAAAAAAAAGAAGCCGTGACCGCCACGCCAGGCCCATTAGAGACGAGACATGGCACACGAAACGTTCACAACAACGACAAATCAGACCCACAAACACACTAACATCAATAAGAAGTGACACCCAAAGCCCCATTTCTAAAGGAACCGTCCATATTAAACATACGTCATCTCAACACCTTCACACTAGGCAGCATAGGTGGATCTCCTTACAATAAACCACTATTAACCGTTCAACTGCAGAAAAGGCTCCATATTAACAGTGAGTGCGATCCTCCTTATTACTTATCCATATTTCGCATGCTGAGGAACAAACAAGTCATGAATACACGCTCACGGGTACAAAACGATTCGGCTCGGATAACGGGACCAAACACACGAACCCGCATAAAACAACAAAATACACGGCGGCGCATCTGCATTACATCCTACAATAGTTCATTTGATTTTGCATCTACCGGAGTAAATATCAGGTCACCAAAAGGCAATGGCCCATACTGCTTTCGCGTATGTGGACAAATATTACATCGCATTGGAACAGTGCACCCTGAAAAAAATCAAGAACGCAAATATGCACAAATCACGTCGGCACCTACAAAGCGCTTCTGAAACCGCGGAAGAAAAAATGTCTCGGCTCCAAAAACACATGTCACTCCTTATTCCAAATACCGGGCCCAATCACAGAAACATCGGTATCCACTATGACAATGCACAGTAACAATGCACATGACATCCGTCTTGCCACACTATTAATTATAGATGAATGTACAATGGCATCCAGTCACTTACTCAACACCATTGATACACTTCTACAAACGTTGATGAATAATAATATTCCCTTTGCGGGAAAGGTACTTTTATTAGGAGGAGATTTTATACAGTACTTAACTATTACTCCACTTACAATGCGCTCAGCTATTGTTCAGTCCACCTTAAAATACGTGGACAATTGGCATTGCGTTGATGAATAATAATATTCCCTTTGGAGTGAAGGTACTTTTATTAGGAGTAGATTTTAGACAGTGCTTACCTATTGCTCCAAAAGCCATTCGCTGAGATATTATTCAGTCCACCTTAAAATACGCGACGACGTCATATAAACAACACGAGACCGAACTACAATACATATACAGGCGCGAGACCTAATTGGTGATAATACGAAGAAACGAACAGTCCGCATATTAACAGTGAGTTCGATCCTACTTATTACTTATCCATATTCCTAACGATAAAGATCAAACAAGTCATCAATTCACAATCACGGATACAAAACTAGACGGCTCGAGTAACGGGACCACAAACACGAACCCGCATCAAACAAAAAAATTCAACTCGGCGCGCTTCTAAAACCGCGGAACAGAAAATGTTACGCGAACAATTGGCTTTGCTTTCTAAAGATACACTTGGTACAAAACATGCGATTTCCAGATCACGAATATAACAATTGGTTATTACAACTAGAACATTGTTCACTCACCAATACAGATGGACTTCACCCAGATATTATTACAATTCCTCAACCCTTCATCTGCGACGACTTACTTACGGAGATATTTGGAACAGTGGTCTCATTAGACCAAATGCCCCTTTTAACACAACGCACTATATAGTGTACAAAAAATATTAATGTTGATCACATTAATAACCAGGTCATTTCATTACTTCCTGGAGAGGCACGGCTCTTTCTATATTATTGTTATTTTATTAATTTTCATTGTAATCATTCCATACAAACAGATCAATTTATAACCCAACAAATTTGAAAACAAATCAAACCCCACCCCTGAGAAGGAGAGCTTAGCTAAAGGAAAATTTCTTTAAGCTTTTTAATAAGGCAACATTAGACAAAAGAAGGGGAGAAGTAAATATCTATATAAATAAGAGATGGAGAAGGGAGTTAAATGCAATAATAGTTATTTCTCTTATTCTAAAATAATATTGATTAAATCCTGCCATGTTTTGAAAAAATTTTGTACAGATCCTCTAACTGAAAATTAGATTTTTTCCAATTTCAAATAATATAAAACATCGGTTTCCCACTGACTTATAAGAGGAGAATTAGGCTCTTTCTAAGCTCTGACAAAGTTGACTCTGATGATGACAATGAACATCTAAATTTCCCCTTAGAATATTTGAACACTATTAACCCAGCCAGATTACCACAACACAATCTTAACCTTAAAAACGGAACAATCATGCTATTAAGAAACCTTAACACTAAACAGGTTTTATGCAATGGCACACGTTTAGTTGTCAACACCATGACACACAATGTTATTCAAGCGACAGTTCTTACAGGATCACATGCTAACAATACTGTTCTCATTCCTAGAATTGACCTTACGAGTTCTGACCTAGAATTACCTTTTACATTGAAACGCCGACACTTCCCCATTAAACCTCCATTTGCCATGACCATCAACAAATCACAAGGACAAACCATGGACAAGGTTGGCATCTACCTCTCTGAGCCCATTTTTGGACATGGACAACTTTATGTTGCCTTCTCACGTGTTCGACGTTCATCTGATGTTAAAGTTAAAGTTATAAATGCTCCATGCCAAGGAAGACTCATTCAAGGACAGGACACCATCTTTACTACTAATGTTGTGTACAAAGAAATATTCCAATAAACCATTACTCTGTGCCAAACACTCTATTTTTTGCTTTCTATATGCATCATCCACACCTGCACACTATTCTATATCTAATTCATACATCTCACTCTTTGTCATGCCCCAACGCCAGGGGTTGGCGAGCGAAGCGAGCAGGGGGCGGAGCCCCCTAGTCATAAATAACAAGAAAAACCATTCCAAAAATGAATCAGTCAAGACTGCTGGAGGCCAGAAATCCAGATTCCTAACAAAACAAGGGTCTATTTAACATTATTTGTAGATATATTATAGAAAGCCTGTTTTCGCTGTGAGTTGTTAATAGATTCTAATTTTAGGTTCTGTCATAACAGTCAATATTTGGATTTACGTCTGTTATGTGTATTGAGATTATTTTGAAATTGAAGCGTTAGTCTTTACCTGTGCTATTTTATTTTCCACACAAACATTACTATGTTGTTTGCCTACCCATGCAAAGTTGCTAGTCATATGAACCACATCGGCTTGACAACTGACTTCACAGCACCATGCCTATAAAACATGGTAGGTGCAGATAGCTTTGTTTTTGATTTTTTCAAATTTAAATAAAAAAATAAACTTCAAACTAGTAGTTTGGTTATACATAAGAATGTGGTATTAGTATTGGATAGGGCTTCTTTTGTTACATTTATTTTGACCTTGATTTTTGAGTCTTTGTTTTGTTTGACTTGCTCTATCAATTATGGTCTTTCTGGCTTGATTTGTTTCACCACTATTCTTTTGTGTGTTCCCTGAAATGCTATTCCCGGATTTTCTTATTTTCTATCTCATCATTTTCTTAGAATTCTAATGAATCTTAAAGCTCTGTATTTATAACATCTGTTAACTTATGGAGTAGAGAATGAAAAGATCAAATACAAATTAATAATAATTACAAATAGTTTCATTGCAAGATGGCACTAAAATATTGTAAAGTTCGACACTGAGTAACACATTAATACAATATATTAATTAGACTGGTCTAGTTAAAATAAACAAAAAAGAAACAAACAAAGAAAACAACAGAATAAAGTAAGGACAGAAAATCAACAGCTCAAGGAATACTGTCAACTATAGACTGTGTCTTTTTGTCATAATCATCACAGTGGTGCAGCTACCTTAAATTCTGGTAGGAATAAAATGCAATTAATAGCGTTATTGCCTTGCATTGCCAAGAATATACAATGTATTAGGAACATCACAGATGCTGGCTCTGTGTTTCTTGAAGTGTTTGTTTTCATTGCTAGAAAATTCTGACATTCAAAAAGTTGAGTTGTTCATGATGATCATTTCATTTCCAGTATGAAAAGGATGTTCAAAGAAATACTGTTGGGTGTCGAGCACTAGTTTAGGTTTAAGTTAGGGGCTGTATGTCTGGGTGAATAACTTTTACCTTCTTGGACTCAATTTTATTTTTTCCCATACCACTTAGTTTGTAGCAACTACAGGACACATTTTCTTAGAATCTCAATGGTGCACATCTCTCTGAATTCAATCTCTGAAAATGAGAGCATGTTATGAGTATAAATAGAGATTCACTCCTATTATACAGGTGCTGGTCATATAATTAGAATATCATGACAAAGTTGTTTTATTTCAGTAATTCCATTCAAAACGTGAAACTTGTATATTAGATTCATTCATTACACACAGACTGATGTATTTCAAATGTTTTTCTTTTAATGTTGATGATTATAACTGACAACTAATGAAAGTCCCAAATTCAGTATCTCGGAAAATTAGAGTATCAATTAAGACCAATGGAAAAAAAGGATTTTTAGAAATGTTGGCCAACTGAAAGGTATGAACATGAAAAGTATGAGCATGTACAGCACTCAATATTTAGTTGGGGCTCCTTTGGCCTGGATTACTGCAGCAATGCGGTGTGGCATGGAGTCGATCAGTCTGTGGCACTACTCAGGTGTTATGAGAGCCCATGTTGCTCTGATAGTGGCCTTCTGCTCTTCTGAATTGTTGCGTATGGCGTATTGCATCTTCCTCTTCACAATACCCCATAGATTTTCTATGGGGTTAAGGTCAGGCGAGTTTGCTAGCCAATCAAGAACAGAGCTTTGGCATTGTGTGCAGGTGCCAGGTCCTGTTGGAAAATGAAATCTGCATCTCCATAAAGTTTGCCAGCAGCAGGAAGCATGAAGTGCTCTAAAACTTCCTGGTAGATGTCTGCGTTGACCTTGGACCTCAGAAAACACAATGGATCAATACCAGCAGATGACATGGCACCCCAAACCATCACTGACTGTGGAATCTTTACACTGGACCTCACGCAACATGGATTCTGTGCCTCTCCTCTCTTCCTCCAGACTCTGGGACCTTGATTTCCAAAGGAAATGCAAAATTTACTTTCATCAGAGAACATAACTTTGGACCACTCAGCAGCAGTCCAGTCCGTTTTGTCTTTAGCCCAGGCGAGACGCTTCTGACGCTGTCTCTTGTTCAAGAGTGGCTTGACACAAGGAATGCGACAGCAGAAACCCATGTCTTGCATACGTCTGTGCGTGGTGGTTCTTGAAGCACTGACTCCAGCTGCAGTCCACTCTTTGTGAATCTCCCCCACATTTGTGAATGTGTTTTGTTTCACAATCCTCTCCAAGGTGCAGTTATCCCTATTGTTTGTACACTTTTTTCTACCACATCTTGTCCTTCCCTTCGCCTCTCTATTAATGTGCTTGGACACAGAGCTCTGTGAACAGCCAGCCTCTTTAGCAGTGACCTTTTGTGTCTTGCCCTCCTTGTGCAAGGTGTCAATGGTCGTCTTTTGGACAACTGTCAAGTCAGCAGTCTTCCCCATGATTGTGTAGCCTACAGAACTAGACTGAGAGACCATTTAAAGGCTTTTGCAGGTGTTTTGAGTTAATTAGCTGATTAGAGTGTGGCACCAGGTGTCTTCAGTATTGACCCTTTTCACAATATTCAAATTTTCCGAGATACTGAATTTGGGACTTTCATTAGTTGTCAGTTATAATCATCAACATTAAAAGAAATAAACATTTGAAATACATCGGTCTGTGTGTAATGAATGAATCTAATATACAAGTTTCACTTTTTGAATGGAATTACTGAAATTAATCAACTTTGTCATGATATTCTAATTTTATGACCAGCACCTGTATAATGTTTAAATGTACCTAAAACTTGACCATGTATTGTGTAAAAGTTAAATCACAAAGCCAGTTCAGGATGAGAATACCTTTATTGACACATAAGTGGAGCTACTCGGTACACTGAAAGATATGACTGACTTACAGATGGTGGTAACACTTCTTAAATACACTTGTCAATTACAAAAGTGCATGACTAGTTTAATTTGTCATGCCCTTGCTAATTACTGATAAACAGGACCTTTGGAGTCAGGAATCTGCTATACTAGATTGTACTTGTTTTCTTATCAATTCACACTAGTCCTTGCAGAGAAGTAGCAGCGTGACTGGGTCACAGATCAACAGGCTTTAATTAAAATGGTTTACAAGAGTGCTAAAATCAAAAGCTAACTGCCAACAAAGACAGACGTTATTGAATATAATTAGTATATAATCAAATAGTGAAAATCATGTTTATCAGTAAAAATGTACTTTCAGCACCTAACCATTTTGTTCCTCTAGAACAATAATAATCACATCATTTACTTCAAGCAACTGATTCAGGTAGGACTACATTAGTGTAAGGCAGTTCAAGTTGCAGGACAACATAACCAATATTAAGAGGGAGAACAGAGGTGCCTACTATGATTAGGATGAAACGTGGCATAAAGACTCGCATAGTACATTTAAAAATACAGTAGCATGATGGAATGATAATAACAAACATTAGATCAACAGAAGCTACTTTTAATCAGATTAGGCAAAAAGAAAGAGTTTTATTAAACCAGTCAGTATTCCATTCTAGTGTCCATCTGGGAGTAAAAACTGGCTCAGCCTCATAAAATATCATATTGGCCAGATCAGATATATCGTGAGAAGTGTCCAGAATGAAGGAGTAACATTTCTGTCATATCACCTTGCAGGTGCATCCCTGGGCTGCCAAAAGAATTTCCAGGGCCATATGATTTTGCAGAGTCACAATTCTTGAAGGGCCTCACAAACGACATTAGCCACGAGTAGTAGTGCATTGACCATTTCATGTATGTGTGCTCCAGCAGCAGGCCCAGAAATGTAAGGCAGAAAAATTGCTCTATACCACAGGCCATCACATATAGGAGTTATCTGACAAACTAAGATGGAAGAGTGTTTAACCTGAACAGAATGTGCAACAGGGCCTGAATAAACAGTCATATCAAGTAACAAATGGGCAAGGTAACACACCAGTCTGAAGGCAGCCACATAAAGTCATGATATCCATATCCAATGTAGGTGTTGTTAGGTGCCTCAGGTCTGTTGGCTAGCATAGCTATGATTTGTACCCCAAAAAAGTTGAAGAAGTGTCCAAAACCCCCATGGAAATGTGAGAATGCATTTAAGCACTTCTGGGTTTTTCCTACAGCAGCGGAGGTGGAAGAAATGTTCCTCACAAAACAGTGTTCAGGATGCACACCTTTAGATGTGAAGAAGTAAAATGGCCTGGTGCAACTGGTAAAGGTGCAATTTTACAGTCAAGGCAAAAACATAAGTTTTGGAAAAGTCCATAGGCATATTAGGAGAAGAACTCAGTCCAGTAGAGTTTCTGCAGGTTAAATTTACCTCTCTGGTATGGTTTGAGAGAAGAAGATTCTAGGTAGAAATGTTACTACTCCCTTTAAAATAGTCCCATCAATGAATAAACCAGCAGGATTTGATTATTCAATGTGATTTGTAATTATTGATTAAAAATAAAAAAAATTATTTAGGTTAGATATGTCGTTTTTTGATTAGTAATAATACTCTGATGTTACTGTAGGCATCAGAACATGCCTGTCCCTTCTGTTAAGGCCACAGGACACACACTTGGGATTTTCTCTCAAGGCTTACTTCTAGCATGGCTTCTCTGTCAGCCTAGGTCATTTCAGGAAGGTCCGCCTTCTTTCTTCCCTCTATTCCCGGAAGGAAGCTATAACTCAATGCTGGAAGTGGAAGCTGTTGCAATAAATGGTGGTCTACTTTCACTCAGTTAAGAGCTTAATTATATTTCTCTGGAGACAAAACTTTTTCCCAGCAGTAGGGTGCATGGACTCAGTCATGTCAATCAGGTCTCTATTGTAGTTTTTGCAATGTGCTAAAGATAAGTCATCTTCTGACATAAGAGTTTTCTCATTAGTAAACAATTTTGAAATGTTTCATCAAAAAGGGTTTGAAGTTCCTAATGGAGAAGACAGAGGGCACAACTTCTTGCATTAGTCATACCATGAGTAATTAATGGTTAATTATTTTTGGCACACGGCAGAGTTTAGTATAAATTTTATTTATTTACAGCTGCTATGCTACTGGTATCTAATTTGCCAACAGGCTTACAAGTAAGAGATGCTATTTTGGGAATCTCCCTTTCAAGTTTTTATATATTTTAAACATTTGTTACCTGTAAGATCTCTATGTAGCTGATTATGATACATTCTTACTTGTACTTTTACTTTCTAGCCTCTGGTCTGAAATCCTTCAATTTCCACTTTTCTTTATGTATCCCTTTTTCCACATTTACAGCATTTGTTATTAATAAAGCAGCACTCACTACCCTTCTGCTATTTATTTCCACTTTAGCAGTACACTTTTTGTCACTCTGTTCATTTTTTGTACTCAGACCACTCTTGAAGTGCTTGAAGTTTCCTTACTTACAGTTTTAATAAGCAGAAGTTTCACTGCTTTCTTAAATGCAAGCTTAGTTTTTGACAGTAATCTCAGTTGTATATTCTGTTATATTTTTTGCAGTATATTAACATTCACTACTACTGTACTGTATAAAATGCTGTCATAGTGCCATATTGTATATTGTGCAGTTAAATGTATATATTTTTGTCATGTATGACTGTAACACCAAGGGAATTTCCTAGCAACTACTTTTCCTGGCAATAAAGTTGAAAATTTACGTTCAAGTTCAAGCTGAATGTAATCTCTTTTGATTCTGTAATCTACTCTATCCATACCTGTACTTTCTGATTCCTCTTTTTTCAATTTATGATTTTGTAGATCCTGCATCACAACTCAGTCTATCCTGTAATTTTTATCTCTGCGTTGATTGCATGGTATCTTTAATTTTTATTTTTATACCACACCCATAGCAATATCCATTGAAATATCTTTGGTAATTAGTCCCATGTGAAGTGTATTGTAACTGCAGATATCTAGAAATTATCTGAACCCCTTTAGTTATATTTGCTGATGTATTTATTCCAGCTTCTGACCTTCACTCTTTGCACAGCAGTTCTCTTTTCTATCTTGATCCTTTGGATTCTAACCTTTATCGTTCGGTTGAAGTGTGCTCTGACCTTTGGATGCTGCTGTGCTGGTCTGGTCTTAGTATGTATTTACGCTAAAAAGACTAACTTTGGGGTTTATTGATGTTGTAGTCTGCTTCAGGGCTGCAGACTAGCAGCAGATCAAGACTAAGTCTAAGAGCAGTTGCAGTGTGCTTTTTGAAGTAGGAGAAGGGGAATAAAGTTTCATACCAATGTAGACCACCTTGTGAGCAGGTTTAATGGACTCAGTACAGTAGGTAGTGTTACATAACAAATTATGCACGCATCAGACAGGCTGAATCAAATATATTTAACTCATGACCACAGAACAAGACAAATGATGCAGGGAAATATTATATTGCATAATATAAGAAACAGAAAAATACAGATCAACACACATTTAACCATGATTAATCTTTATTAAAAAGACGCA
This sequence comes from Erpetoichthys calabaricus, assembly GCF_900747795.2. Classification (NCBI taxonomy): domain Eukaryota; kingdom Metazoa; phylum Chordata; class Cladistia; order Polypteriformes; family Polypteridae; genus Erpetoichthys; species Erpetoichthys calabaricus. The sequence continues at coordinate 69,498,406 of NC_041395.2, forward strand.
GAGTCGGTGTCTCTAATTAATAAATAAATCATCCGTCCACTGGTTTGAACAATGTGCAACAAAGGATGATGCTAATTTCCTCCATATTGTATTATTTCAAATTGTCATGGAGGTATCTTGCAAGTGTTCTCCTGATTTGATCTGAGATCTCTCACACTATTTGCTCTACTGTCAAGTTTGTGCTGTGATAAGCCATTCTTTGCAAATATTATCCAGCCTGTGACTGGGTATTTTATACACTTTAGTGACTGTTGGATTGATTTGGTTATTAGCAAAAACTGGGTGCATAATGAATGAGAAGTATTAACTCTTTTTTTTATTATCTACATAATTGAGAAAATGAGTTACACCATTTACAGATTAAAACCCCCACAGGCTCCAGGGTGTCACATGAATATATTCACACTCTACAGTATGAACACTACATATAAAAATAAAACAAGCAGGGAGGGGTGGGGAGAATTTTAAGCCAGTGGACACTTGTACATTAGATCAAGGGTTGGCAATATAATGCATGAGTAACCAGGAACATGTATTGTGTGGAAGAGCTTGAAGTACTACTGAAACAAAAAATGCTGATGCTTTTGAGAGGGGGCAAGGCATTAGAAATTTTGTGACTACAGCTGCAACCCAGCTACTTTTAGGTAGGAGTGAAATTTCTAGGAAATAGTCTACAGGTCCATTAGTGACAGCAGATGAAATCTGAATGTGATTCTAATGTTCCAGTCTGGAGTTAAGGGGGGAATATTTTGGCAACGGTGATATTAACATCCTAACTGTTGAAAAATATTACCCAGTGCTCAATGTAGTAACCTGCAAAATATGAATAAATGTGATGTTACGATTGCTATAGACTCTCTTAACATATGACAGAATTAATCAATAGCACTTACCTATTTACCTTAAGAATGATAAAATAATACCTGCTGACTTGGATGATGTGCACGCATGGCAAGCGAGGGTGGGATGGTGTGGGATGAATTCAGTACAACATCCGCGTTACTTTTTTCTCGGTTATGCCAAAGTGTACACCCAGGTGACCCTGATGGTAGATCACCACCCACCCATGAGCTGCAAAGAGACACAAGATTGATTCTACCAATGTTTACCTTTTGTCATCATTACTTTCAGTATGCTTTACATAGATTTCAAGGACTTTTTTGATACTCAAACATGAATAATGACAGAGAGATTCATTTTGATGTATTGTAGCTTAACAACTTCAAATGTTTTTTATTAAGTTTACATGAGAATGTACCTTTTCCCTGCACCCTTTGAGAGGAATGTGCAGTTGCAAGTCTTTAATTGAGAGAGGTCTGTAAAGGTAAACACGAAGTGTTCAACAATTTCACTTGGCTTATCATTGAAGAGTTCTTTTGACAAAGCAATTTATCCTTCAAATGTATTACCTCTTGAATTTTTAGAACTGAGCAGACATCTTATTAAAAGAAACAAATAGCCTTCTTTATGCCTGTAACTGCAATTTTGTTTGTTATGAATTGTTTACTTTTAAAAAATGATGAGAATAATTAAAACAACTGGTCTTCGATGTCTGATTTTATTATTATTTATTAATATTCACTTACTAAGCCAGAAGGTGAGCAGATGTATTAATACTTACATTATCCATCCATCCATCCATTGTCCAACCCGCTGAACCCGAACACAGGGTCACGGGGGTCTGCTGGAGCCAATCCCAGCCAACACAGGGCACAAGGCAGGAAACAATCCTGGGCAGGGTGCCAACCCACCGCAGATACCTACATTAGCCTTTCTAAAAAACCTAAAATATTCAAATTCCTCAAAGCTTTCAATCTTTGAATGATTTTGTAAGAAAGATCAATATTTGTAGTATCTTTACAGTAGGAGTAAACATCAATGATATGTAGTTACTTTTTCAGAAAGGTTCCAAATATAGTGACAGCTGATCTACAGGTATACAAATGCTGTTTAAGCATAATCAAAGATAACATAAATTGAGAAGAATAAAAAGTCACTGGATATTTCAGCAAATCTCAGTGAGTATGGCTAACAAATCACTTTTCTACAGAGTTACATATTTCCCATTAGCCCATCCTGAAATGCATTCCAAGTACCAGATTTCTTAAGATATTCCCAAATTGTCTTGCCACTAACAATAGCTATATCGCACAAAACTAATGACAATGCTATTTGTGACATAATCCATCCATCCATTTTCCAACCCGCTGAATCCGAACACAGGGTCACGGGGGTCTGCTGGAGCCAATCCCAGCCAACACAGGGCACAAGGCAGGGAACCAATCCTGGGCAGGGTGCCAACCCACCGCAGATTTGTGACATAATTTATAATATATATAGATAAATGTATCTAAATAGTAAGGGGATAGTAAGCAGAATTAAATTTTTTGATTGACGACAGTAATATACCTAAAGATGAACTTGTATAATGGAAAAAATATTGTTTAATGCTTCTCAGTAATGCTGACGAGTAAGAAAAAAAATTCTATTCTTGACATTTTTTTTTCATACTTAGTACTTGACACTGACGAAGATGACGAAAATGAAGTTGGCGTGAGAGAGAAAAACTTAATCCGAAGAAACACAAAGGTGCCTCCTGAAATGAAGGTACAGTGGCACTGTTATTTTTTGCCTTTAAACTAATCAAATTTAGTACATTTTCAATGTTTTATTCCCTTTACATGTCTTCATGATTTGCATTGTGCTGCTTCTTTTAGTCTTTTTAAGTAGGACTGAAGTATGATCGAGCTGCCCTATGGGACATCCTGAGGGTTCACTGGATCCCCTCGAGGTTGCTGGATATCATGGCTGGCCTGTACACTAGTACTGTGAGTGCTGTGCAGAGTGGAGACAGGACCTCTGCGTTTTTCCCAGTTGATTCTAGGGTTTGTCAGGGGTGTGTTCTTGCTCCTACTCTGTTCAATGCTTGTATGGACTGGGTGTTGGGCACGGTCGTGGGGTCCAGAGGCTGTGGGGCATCTTTTGGTGAAGAAAGGTTCACAAATCTTGACTTTGCTGACGATGCTGTGATCTTCATGGAGTCAATGGAGGCTCTGATCGGGGCGCTTGAGAGACTGAGCGAGCAGTCTGAGTGTCTGGACTTGCGAGTGTCCTGGATAAAAACCAAGATCTAGGCCTTTAATTACCTCTTAGGCACTGCCATCAGCAGTATGTCTGTCTGTGGAGAGAGAGTGTTGACCTTGTCGAGAGATTTACTTACTTTGGCAGAGACATTCATGTCTCTGGTGACTCTTCCTATAAAGCCATTAGAAGAATTGGGAGAGCATGAGGGGTCATGAGGTTGCAGGAAAGGGGTGTGTGGCACTCCCAATACCTATGCAAAAGGACGAAGGTCCAAGTCTTTAGAGTCCTGGTGCTTCCTGTCTTGCTATATGGTTGCGAGAAATGGACGCTAACCAGTTACCTGAGATGAAGACTGGACTCCTTTGGTACTGTGTCTCTCCAGAAAATCCTTGGGTACCGTTGGTTTGACTTTGTGGCTGGACCCGACCAAGGGGTAGCCCACGTAACACCTGGCTGTGGCAGATAGAGGGTCATTTCCGGAGGGTGGGACTAGACCGCGTGTCTGCCTGGAGGGTTACAAACTGGGATCCCGAGTTGTTTCGTTGAGTAGTGGGTGCAGCAACACACTGTACCAGTGCATGCACCCCAACTTGACTTGACTTGAAGTGTGACAAGGTCCCTCTTCATTTATATTTAATCTCTGCAGCACAGTATGCACATGATAATTGTATAAGTGCTGTCAAGCAGCAACACAGAATGGGTCAAAAGAGTAGGCTACTGAAGTTAACTCCTAATAGTGGCTCACTCAAGCTTATGCCCATTTTAGATAAGTTAACAACAACTGTGACTGTATCATCCAAAAACCCTGAAGTTTTCATATTTTAGTAAAGGATATATACTTTTCTGACCCATGGAGATTTCTCCACTCTTAAACTAGAAGTATTTAATGTCAGGAAATTTTGTGCTCTGTATTTTATGTGCACGGGACCTCAGTTCTTATAAATCTGCCAACAGACGGATATTGACTTTTATCTACTTACTAGTCATTTAGCCCGTTATAATAACGGGCGCTAGAACAGTAGTGCATAAACATTAGTAGGAACAGTCTATATTAAATGGCAAGGGACTTTGACCTCATTCTTTTTGTTGGTCGTATTTTTCTTTCTTTCAGCCTTTCTTTTGTTGATGTTTACTTGCTGAGCTGACCGTTCTTCGTGGGCTGCCGCCGTGTATTGTGTGTCTTTAATTTTCTGTGACAGTAATACTGTTTTGTACGGCTCTATTCAATAAGGGCGCGTAGATAATTTAGTTCAAATGGCTCTGAAATATGTGAAGAGCAACAGGTGCAGATCTTTATTTACGCGCGCCTTTATTCGCTGCGCCCAATTGAGGTCGTCCTTTTGAGGCTTGCCTTTTTGTGCGCGCCCTTATTGAAGGATGCCTGTGCACGCCCTTATTGAAGGATACCGTCTTGTACGTCCGTAATATACGTCCGTAATATACCTTTAATTTTCTCTGGCGGTAATACAGGCGTGTGCGTCGGTAATATGCCTTTAATCTCCTCTGACAGTAATACTGGCTTGTATGTGGCTATAATATGCGTCACTGTATTGTGTACCTTTAATTTCCTCTCGCAGTATTTCCGTAAAACGCCTCTAACTTTCTCTGACAGTAATATCGCGCATAGCACCGTGCCCCGCGCATGCGCACTTCACCAGAAGATACCCACACACGGACACCTGGACGCACATAGGGATTTTATATATATAAATATAGACAAATGGACCTCCTGAAGAAAACTACTTGAGTTTGGTCAGATGTAGGGAAGGGAAAAGAGTCCAAAATTAGTCACATCAGCCTAGCCCTTTAAATAAATCTGTTTGAGATCAGGATATGATGTCCCCTGCCTCAAGCCAAATAAAAGAATGAAAGAAGGCACTGTTTTTGATACAGGACCTTTTTGGCTGCAGTAATATTGTAGCATTAGTAGTAACAGTAATTTAAATAAAATATCTTTGAAACTAGAAGGAACTTACTTAAACATGAAAGGAATAATCAACTATAAAGCATCTATTCCATTTGTCTTTTTTGGTATTGAAAAGGAGATTCTCAAAAGTGGACTGATTTCTAGTTAATAACTACTCCAGTATCTGTCACTTGTACAGTAGATGTGAATAAATAATTTGAACAAAGGATAGGAAAACTGAATTTAAAGGAGTAGCAATATTGTTATATTTGTTAGTGCAAACTAGGTTGAAATTACTAGGGATCATTTCTTTTAATTGCATTCATTTTCATTCATTCAGTAGAGTGTGTATGCTGCTGGCAATATGCAGCATATAAGAAAAAGAATGCTAAAAAAGATAAAAAAAAAAAAACTGTATATCACACTTGTAGGCCAATGTGATGGAATACAGGGGAGACAACTTATGAGGGGTACATGGTCCAACAATACATTAAGTGACAGCATCCCTGAGCAATGCTACCAGTACAAAAACCCAGAAGGCATGCTGGGAACTGTAGTCCCATGGGGCAGCCTTGTTGGGTTCCATAGGTGCTGCAGAAATCTGTGATCCCCAAGTCTAAGATAAAAGTAGCTGCTTGACCTCATCCAGGCGAGTTGGAGTCGGGTGGAAAATGGACAAAGCTCACCTGAAGGAGTAGAAAGAGAAAGAAAAGAGAGAAAAAGAAAATTGTGCTTGTGTTTACTAGTGCAAAGAAGCATTTTGTTAAGGTCCTTTATTATAAAAAAACATTTATTTGAACTCAGGACTTGTGTTGTTGTGGTTGTGTCTGGGGTTTGAGGTGCTGTTATGCCCCCTACTGGTCACTACATATATATATCGTGATAGTGAAATTAATTATTTATTTATTTATTTATTTTTATCAACCTAGTCTGCATTATGACTGGGACATTTCCTAAAATAGGAAATTAAGGGTTGTGAATCAGAACTAACAAGCTAACTACTTAAAAATTTGGTTAAAGCAAAAACCTGCAGCCACTGTGGACCTCCAGAACTGGAGTTGAGTACCCTTGCTCTATAAAGACAAGAGCTCCTTTCTAGCTGTGGAAATTACCAAGGATTACATTAAATGGTATCATCTGAATACGTGTGTCATGATATGATAATATTTCAATTTTTTTTGCAATATATTAAGTATTGTGGTTCAATTTTGTGATATATTTCAGTTTATACTTGCTCTGTTTCACTAAAGTTAAAGTTGAAATTGTATCCCAATAGGCAAAAATGTCAATCTGTGTCAGAGAAACAGTCCATACTACATTTAATTGATTTAAAGTACCTGAGTATTTTCTACAGTAAGGCAGGGAATATAAAGTCACTGTACATACTGTAACACAGACACTGGTCCGTAAATCTGACCTTTTTAATGGGTGAGCCTTTCGTGAATGTGCTCCTCTGTTTGTAGTTGAGCTGTTAACCAATAATTGACATTCTAATATTTCATATTTTCAAATATTGAAATGCATTATACAAATGTACATTTATACTTATTTGCTCTCAGATGTTTGCTGCAGCTCAGGTGAAAATGAACTTTAGCCGCTCAGCTCAGCACAGGAGCACTCAATGCCAGATGAGGAGTTTGTATATGTGCAAATGCATGGAGCAGATTCAGCTGAGATTTCTGGCTTCTCTGCTTTGTCGTTGATTAGATTAGTTTATGAATTCTAAATTCACTATAAATTAGCCTTCACACATTCCTGTCAACTGGAGCTGAGGAAACAGTTCTAGTAAATAATTTTAATGTGACATTGCTTACAGATTGCGCATTGTCATTTCTTATTAAGCTCTTTCTTTTCCATATCTTTGTGAAATTCAAAAGCATGATGTAAATGTGAGCAGAGCTTTTGTTATAGAAACCTGCTAACATTTTTAGGATGCAGTCTGTCAGAGTTTAAACAACAATGCACTTTCTATCTTTTACATGACATCCTGATCAATAGGAATTTACTTTGTTAACCATTAATAGTAACATGCATTCTTTTATCATTCCAACAGATTGTATACTGCAAATGTTAGCACTACCATACAGGTTCCCATGGCTATGCAGAAAAATAAATAATAAAATCACAACAGTTTCCCTCAGTGCAATGAGCATATATGTACGACAATTAAAAATATTGCAATACTTGATTATATTGATTTTTTTCTATCACCTTTTCATTGTTCATTGATAAAACCCAGGAACCTTAACTAATAAAACACAAAAATGAATTAGCTAATTTCCACATACCTAGACAATCCAATTATCTGAAAGAGCTGAAATAGTTCCAGTCAAAGTGTAGGTCATGAAAGTTCCGCAAATAGCCTCATCGTTTTTTTTGATAGATATAAACTGCTGAGAAGTAGTGGTCAAGCGCTGTGTTTACTCCAAGGTTTTCCTGACATATATTTATATATATTTGCACACTGTAAATTATATTTACACATTTGAGAAATAAGAAAGGCCATGGATGAGAAACTGATAATAGCAGAGTCAAATACAAAGATAGTAAAGTTACAATGATGCATACTTCAGCACGCAAAGCTCCATTTCCAGCAGACCAGCACAGCATGCTATCTATTAGGAATAGACTAGTAAATGTCTCCACCAAAATGAAAGATCGGGAGAATAGCAAAGGGTGTCCTTAAAAGGAAAATATGTCTTGGTCAGAACAAGGTTAGGTCAGACAAAACCAGGGAGAAAATTAAAGAGATAAAAGAGAACTGAAGTCAGAGAAAAAGTAGAGTTTTCATGAGAATAACTCCAACCAAAAACTCAATCACATGCAGTATTCTTTTGTGGATTTTTCCTAATGGTAGGGTGAACTGAATGCCCATTTTCCCAGCTTAAGTATGTCACCATGTGATGATGTTATGCATTGCCTTAACATCAATTACGTAGAAACACTTGGCGTAGTGGCAGGCAAATAACTTAGCCATGGAACTTGAAAAATATTGTAAAATTGCATTATGAATTATCCAAAAAAAAATTACCACACTACCATAACAATAAAATTAAATAAACAACGCAGAAAAGAAATAATGAGGAAAAAAAGTAGCAAAGGTAAAAGTAATGATAATCACAACAGTACCCAACTCTTAAAGTAAGATCACCAAATATCATCAGGCTAGACCAAAGATGTACAATCATGCTCAACATTACTGGAATGAGAATTATGAAATGCTTGAATATCAGATACTGGTACCCACGATTTTCTCTCAGGACCATAATGTTTCCAGTAAAAGGGTATTGAACTCTGGCACCTCACTTTTGAAATCAATGATTTTCTGAATTTTGTATTCCAAATCTCTTCTGAAACAAGCCCAAAAAGCCACAGGATCCATCTTTTTAATTATTTTATAGGGTCCAAAAAGCAAAGAGTAAGTTAAAGAGATATCCTCAGGATATCCTGAGTTGCGAGTCCATTTTCCCAAGTTTATACTAAGGAGGAATTTCTCTCTTTCTATTGGAGGCATTTTTGGTAGTTGCTCCAGGTGACAGACTTTCTGGAGATATTAAATAGTCAGTCCAAGTGGTCTAATCTTGTTCCATGAAACATCAAAGATATTTTCCATGATTAATTCTTTCTGTCTCATTACTTTGCATATCTATCCAAAACCGAGACATAAATAAAGAACCCTAGTTGTAAAAAATACTTTCAGGGAACCCATGTAACCTAAAATACTCTTGGATGAAAATGTGAACAAATTCTGAAGCTGTAAAATTGTTTTTAGGCAATAAAATGGGCTGCCTTGCAAAATCTGCCACTTGAGCTTTAGCAACTGAATCCAAACTGTACGTCTACAGCAGGTTAATGGAATATATTTGAATTTTCTTTTACAAACTCTTGAAATATATATGTACAAGGATGATTACTCAGAGCAGATGCCCAATTCAGTAGCTTATCAACTAGGAACAAAACTACAAAAGCAACCTTTAAATACCATTATCCATCAATCTGTCGATTACAAGTTCAAAGTTACAGACCAAAGATCAATTGACATTGCTTTATAAGCCCTCAAAATTCTTTTGATTCCCATTTAAACTTTCTAGTGGAAATGTTTTCCTAGGAAATGTGAAACCCTAGCACAGAGGAAGACATTTTACCATGTTTCCCCGAAAATAAGACCTACTCCGAAAATAAACCCTAGCATGATTTTCAGGCTGCTCTGTAATATAAGCCCTACCCCAAAAATAAGCCCTAGTCAAGATCGTCAGCTGAAAAGTAAGGAGCCTAAGGCCAGGTTTATACTTCACACAATGTGACGAGTGTGCCTGAAACATCCATTAAAATCCAAGGACACCTTGCCACAATATCTCTGAAAAGGATGTTTAATGATTACATACATCAATTCAGGGATGTAAGACAGAAACAAAATCCCTGGACGGGGCATCAGCTCATCGCAAGGTGAACACAAGCATACAAATGCACTAGTGTCATTGTAGCTTCACCAAATCCCCAAACCTTCATGTCTTTGGATGGAAAACTGAGCCCACTGTGGAAACCCACCAGGAAAACATACAAACTCCAGGCAGGGATCACAAGGGACGTGACTCCCTGCGAGACAGCAGCGCTACCACTCTGCCACCATGCCACCCCATATGTGTAACTATTAACAGTATTTATATTTTTGAAGAAAAGCGCACGTGTTCTCTTATTTGTACCTTTTGTGAAAGTGTTTCTTTGATATATGGACTTCAGGCTTCATACGTTATATAGTTTATGCCTACATTTTGTCATTTACTATTAGAATATGAAAAACGTTTCTGTTTTAAGAATGTGTTTGCACAGCCTACTATACTGTAGAAACGGAACACACGTGAAATGCGTGTATTCCAAATAACGCTCGAATTATTTCCACTGTAAAACTCCACTTCAATCCCAAATAATCAAATCAAGGCAAGGCATGAGCTAGGAGTTCATACTAAGTCGGTGGGGGGATGGAATAGCTGGCTGCTAGTAGCTTTTGTTTATCATCACATTTAGATGACAAAAGACTCTGGCGGAGATGTGCAAACGGCTTTAACATGCGATTTAAGGTGGGACGGATTTACGAGTTTTTTCGTAGGCTCTGGTAATTCTAGTGTTAAACAAAGTTAACGATTTACCTGTAAATGTAACATACAGTACATATTGTAATGCATTTGATCGTGAAAGTGATATCAAGTATAAATCTAAGTATTCTAAATGTGCAGAGAGCCGGAATATCATAAATTTAATGTTTTCTGTGTGGCTATCTATTGCTGCTTGCTGCTGCTATCACATCAGGAGGAAACCCCAGAAGCGCGTTGTGATTATCAACTGGGTTGGTTTTAAGATGATGTTTATGATGGTCTACTTTAATGATAAAGTAAACTACGCGGTTAAAGTGGACATTTTGAGTTTAAAGCCAAAATTTCCACTTTAATCACAAAATAGACATTTTCATTATGCCCTAATTTTTTTCTCTGTGGCTCAAATACGCTGCTGTATATTCTAATGATATTGTAAGGTTAAAAAAAAAGACGGCACAGAAGATGGTATGTGTTTGGGGAATATGCGACACTTGAATATAAAATCAACATGAATACATTTGTATGTCGCCATTTTGCTTCACCACATGGAACAATTCATCAAACATCGAAGCAGGCACATCGATCTGCAAAGTGGCTGGAGTAGCAAGAAATTCAGGCTAGAATTCGGGGTTTGAATATGGAGAGTTATGGCAATATTCCAGAAGAAGATTACATGATTGTATTTGGATAAACATATATTGTTGTACATGAATAAATGTAAGGTATCCCCTGAAAATAAGCCCTAGTGCATCTTTTGGAGGAAAAATTAATATAAGACCCAGTCTTATTTTCGGGGAAACACGGTATCTACTGTTATAAAATTCTGTCTCAACTTGATGAAATGAGGCTGATAACTTGCAAATTTGATTTTTTGTAAATGTTTTATATTTCCGAGAAAATTCCTAAAAATAACTTATTCTCCTTCTGCATACTTTTTAACTTTTCAAAACACATACATCTGCGATTGTTTGGGAAAATATTTTCAGCAAGAAACGTATTGACCTAGTTGCATAGGTATCATATCTCTCGAAGCCTTTACGACCAGTTTACTTGCCTTAGAGTTCATGTGTCTTATGTGACCCAGTAATTATTTTAGACCTTAACCTTAGAATTTGGCACGTCAATCTTCCCAGAAAACACTCCTCTGGCTTTAATCATGCCTTCAACCTAACAATTTATTTTATTAATAGAGGATAACCTGCTCATGTAAAAGAAGCCAACAGCATTTGTTCTTAAGTTTATTAAGGGCTGATATCCTTAACTGTTGCCTTCATCATTTTATCCTTTTTCTTAAAAATTACAAAGCTTCACAAGGGTAGTATCTCTATGCTGTCCCATTGCTTCCAATAGTGTGCAGCCCTAGATTTTGTCAATTTTGGGAATGGGTCCTTCCAATTAAATTTTAAAATAGTTAAAGAAAGGTAGATGATGACAAAATGTGCTTCTGATTGGTTTCTGCATAACATGGCCTATTTCAGTTCAAACTATACACATACATCTGTCACGAGGCTGACACTACCCAAAAATGTACCTTGTTTGTGATGTCCATATCGTGAGTGAAGTCGTACTTCAACCATCTTCACTGGGTTGCATGTTTTGAAAATATCGTGTGCCTAGACCTAAATCTTTATTTATCAATCAGACACTCTTGGATTCATAATAATCCCCAATCCTCTAACAGCTCTTTTTGAAGTAATACCTGATGGGAAACATCTTCTTAATGAACAATCAATGCTGATAACTTACACTCACACATGATAATTTGTTGCCTTATATTGTTCACCTGGAAGAATCCTAATCCATCAACCATAAAGCAATGGTGAAAAGAATGACTTGTTTTACTTAAAACTGAAAAAAAATCAAATTTACTTAATAAGGAACAGTACAAAATTTGTTTGGAATCTTTCAGTTAATTATTTATATTGTCCTCAAATAATTAAGCATGGTGAATCTCTACTAACCTTTTGAGTGCCAGACTATCTTTGAGCATTTACTTCATATTAGATCTTAAAGGACTATCTGATAATCTACATACGATGCAGCAGTTTATGTCTTTGAGAGTTTTAGCTTATTCATTTTAAAGCAATCTTTAAAATCAATGCAATTGGTTTTTAAAAAGTACATGGCTTCATATTGCTCAAAATGAACTATACCTGTGAACTTATTGTCTGTGTTACTTACCTAGTAAATTTATTGAGTTTGCTACCATGATTCTGCCACTTTAAAAATCAGTAGAATAGATTATAATAACTTGGCATTTTACCTCACTGATTTCCCTTTTTTGGATTACTTAATAAAAACATGCTTAGTATTAACTATTTTTACCAAATTATCCAGTTATTTTGAGAGAATAGCTAAAATATTGAATGCTTTTAACTCTTAGTTAAGAACAACGCCTGCTTTTATTATTGATTTTTTATTATTCAGCAAAAGTGTTTCAAGAAACACTATTCGGGGTCCTTTATACCAACATCAATACATCTGAATAATGCCTCGCTGTGACTGTGATTGCCACGTCATAAGTTTTCTTTTCTTTCTTTTTAAAATGTTCTTCCTTTTTAGTCATTTTGATGTGTCTACATACCATATTGTGTGTGTACATTTATCTATCTATATATTTATTTATTTACAGAGGTTCTCGAAAAGCCCAATTTCCCCCTAGGGACAAACAAAGATCTATCTATCTATCTATCTATCTATCTATCTATCTATCTATCTATCTATCTATCTATCTATCTATCTATCTATCTATCTATCTTTGAGAGTGACTCTGCAGAACTGTGGTTTCCCACCAATGTTTTAAAAATCTTGTTCTGTTTTGTTTGCTCAGCTCTGTCAAATGTCCATTATTAGACATATGTGATATATTACTGCATATAATGAACTGATCTGTCACTCATTATTCTGAATTATGGTCCTTTTTCTTTATTTTTAGTACGCTATTCATTTTGCAGCTCCAAAAGCTTTATAATATGTTTAGCCATATGCTAACCCACCCCAATGATCTATTTCAATTATGTGTAACTGTGCCATCCCACTTGTTTCATAATGAACTTTACTGCGGATGAATAATAAGTCCTCATCAAGCAAACAGGAAAATGCAAGTTAACAATTTTAATCTTATGAGACACGACACTTTAAAATTCTGTTCATTATGGACAAGCCATTCTGATAATGAAAGAAACAGCTATAAAACAATATGAGAATGAAGCTGATGCACATTGTCTGTGTTATGCTTTAAAACTAGCCATTTGTGTAATTTTATAGTCTAAATCTAACAAAAAAGTAAATCATCCACATCAACACCTAATATCAAGCTGTATTTGTTTCTTGAACGTGATTATCCCAAAATATCCTATTTTTTGTTTTAAAATGTCGATATGTCCTCTTAACTTTTGGGTTAGGGTGACTTTACTTATAAGGCACACAATAAGAACAAAATAAAAGAACAAGTTAGGAACAAGCTGTTCAGCCCACTGCACCTTTTTGTTCCCAACCAGAATCCCACTGAGTCTTAAAAGCATCAAATGGGCTCCTTTGCATAGCTTACCAGCAAAATCATTTCTTGTGACAACAGTTTTAGGAATAAAATATTATTTGCTGGCATCTATTCAAAATCTGTTTTAGACAGGACCCAACTGCAGTTAAACTGTAAAATATGTATACATTTTTAACTTTATCTATTATAATTTTTAAAGCACTCAATAACCCAATATTAGAATAAGAATTTGATGAAAAAAATGAATAAATTAAGGCTTATTTTAATTGTATCTGCTGGTTCTCAGCAGATAAGGCGAATCTTCTCATTATGAGTGATGAACGTGCAGGTAGCTTTGAAATACACATGTAGAAAATCATTCAAAATATATGCAGGGTAAAGTATGTTCATGAAATTACTGGTACACAAGTGACATGCTGTCTTTAGTCCTCTTCTTTTATATCCTGATATATTGTGTTTTCAAGCCAAAGATAAATGCACCTTTACTCAAGCCTAGTGAGAACAAAACATGCAAATGCTGACTTCAGGGCATGGGTTTTGTTCCTCATCTCATAAAGAACTAACAAAATCATGGCCAGTGTCACAGGGCATCAGTTGCTGTAGACAGGGTTTTAGACAAATTACATTTAGATTGAGCTGAACATTTCAGGTCACGCTAGAAAATGACCTGAAGAATGGGGTTCTACTATTTAAAAAACAGTGAGATATTTCAAGAAAGAGACTGCTTTAAATGAAATCGCCTGACCTGATACATCCAGACAAGGACTCTTCTGCTTTGTCATGGAAAATGCATGGAAAAACTAGTAAGAAGACAGGAATCAGGCTTCTTCTTTTTTTCTTACAGATTTCCATATCTAAAGCCGAAGCCAGCCGCAGCGACATAGAACTGCAGAGGAAAGCAGATGCTGAGAGAGAACGGAACAAAAAAAGGCAGAGACAAAAGCACAGGTAACTCTCACAATATCTTTTTGTCTTTTTCAAGACTTGGATGAAGCTAAAAGAAAAATATTCCTAAAAATATAGTTTATATCACAGAGTTTTTATTTATCCTACATTTTTTAAAGCCTTGCTACCAATACCATGTGCTTGTAGTACATTATTTGTTATTTAACCATAACCATGCCATTACTAACTTATAACATTTAACAAAACATGATTTAATTTCCTACATTCTCTACAGTGGATTGCAGATCAAAAAAAAAAAACAAGCCTCTATCCCTCATAATCCTAAACAATTCTAGGTCATAACATGAAGTCTCTTGGGTTGGTTGTGCAAATGCCACAACATCACATGGAAACAATTCTACTCCTTGATAAATCCTGATTTTCCCCTTGCTGACTTATCAGACAATAAATCTCAAATTTTATTCAAGATACTGTATATAGTTCATGCATCAGCATCCAAGTAAATTGCCCCAATGATGACATGCTTACTAAGGTGACATCCCACCATCTTGATGACTAATATTAACTGCACTCTCACTCAGTAGGATGGTAATAATTATTCTCTTATACATTTTATAGTTTGCCATCTGTTTGCTGTCAGCACAAGATGTCCCTGTAATATATTCTGAAAGAAATGTTCTGTTTCTGGCCTTATGTCGTAGGACATTCTTCTCAGTGTGAATATACTATACTGCAAAAAAGATTATAAAAGTGAAAGATAGCAATTGAAGCAAGTTAATAAATGGACTGTTTTCTATAAGTGCCTGATGTGGGTGTCATGTTTGGTTGTGGCTTGTGCCTATCCTGATGTCAGTGACTGAAAGGCAATAACTTGTCATGAAAGACATGCAAGTCTATCACAAAGCACACAAATTACGGTTAACTTGTCAAATGTGACAGCCCATGTAAAGAGTGCCTGAGAGAAGACTGTTGTTTCTAATAAAACAGACACAACAACAAACAGTACACACTGTACAAAGTACACAGAAGAGGCATCCTGGAAATGGTTTATGCCTAAAATCCCATGATTACTAAAGAAAAAGGAACAAACCCCTGCATTGCCTGACTTGATTAATTTCGTTTTAATGAATGATTTCAATTTCAAAGCAGGTACTGTGTAGCTCTTAGGAGCTGTTGAAATGTGTGAAATGTATTCTTAAGAGTATAAGTAAACTTAATCAAATTAAATTAAAACAGTTCCTGGTAAAATATCTGAAATAACTTATTGAGTTCTTCTGGATTGCACACCAGTCCCAACAGAGAAGCAGGCATGTTGGTTAAGCTGAGACCACATTTGTTTTAGCCACTTCATTAGTCTTTGTATATTTATATTTTTAAACATTAAATGTTCACAAACCTAACAAAGATAGCTTGTAAAATTGCTTCACTTCAAATAATTTACCATACGTTCCTAAAAAGGGAGACTACATGATCTCCACATTCACCCACCTGCCTAACTGCATAATGGAAACAATGAACCAATATTGAATATTCCTTTTGCATTTACTTATGATAAGATTTACTTATGAATGCAAGATTGAAAAAGGACATTTTTTGCATATTCAGGACAGTGTGATTCACTTTAAACCCAAGGCGGAATGCAGAGGCAGGCCTTTGAAAGAACACAGACACAGAAAGATCTACTCTGCATCTTTGATGATGTTGCTGCTGTGCTAAACATCATCTGGTGCAAAATACTGAGATCTTCACAAAAAATGATCCCGTTTCACCTTCAGTTGAGCCTCCTGTAATTCTACAAGCATTGCACTGTTAAAACGGAACATTTTGCATAGTAATTGTTGCATACTTCATTATTTAAAGATAGTCTCAAACAGAAATGCAAGGACAAGTATAGACACAAGTTAAACAAGTGGAAGTTAGTGCACATAGGGACAAAATGAGGGTTGGTAAAAACAATGTGAAAATTGTAGTGTGAAGGTGAAATGCAAGACTAAGAAAAGTATAAATATAGTAATCTAAAAATCAGAACTAAAATATACATATACTAGACAAAGAGCCTATTTCGACAACGTAAGATGAAATGGGCACGAGTGGAATAGTAAGTAATAAGTATAAGCACCACAAACCTGATATAGGTGTATTGAATTAATGCGTAATTAGGCCTGGAGCTGTAGTCGACATCGTCTTTCAGGCCTCTAGAGCTTTAATCGAAGTTGCCTTTCTCTTTGAATTTTTGTGGCCGTAAATCTGCCGCAATGTTGGTCGAAGTTGCCTTTCTTTTT
Source organism: Erpetoichthys calabaricus (assembly GCF_900747795.2). Taxonomy (NCBI): domain Eukaryota; kingdom Metazoa; phylum Chordata; class Cladistia; order Polypteriformes; family Polypteridae; genus Erpetoichthys; species Erpetoichthys calabaricus. Next base: position 69,515,176 of record NC_041395.2, read on the forward strand.
GAATTTTCGCGGCCGTAAATCCGCCGCCTGCCGCGATGTCGGTCTCGTAAGGTTTTTCAGGCAGCTGCGCAGAAGGTGACTGAGCTTTCGGCTTCGGACATGCACAGAAGGCGACTGCGCATTCATCTTCGGACATACGCAGAAGGCGACGTGTGCAGAAGGCGACTGCGCATTCGACTTCGGACGGATGTGAGTGAGTGAGTGAGTGAGGAGACTGGCAAATTATATATAAGATACTATTGCTTATCTAAATGAAGATAACCGGTAATACAAGTGTGGGACAAAGGCCTCAACATCATTCTTTTATTGGTCATCTACAGTAGCTGCTGAATTTGCTTCATATCATTTTGTTAAATGACTTGCCTGTGAATGCTGTGCAAAGTGGAGGCAGAACCTCTGCGTTTTTCCCAGTTGATTCTGGGGTTCGTCAGGGGTGTGTTCTTCAATGCTTGCATAGACTGGGTGTTGGGCAGGGCTGTGGGGAGGAGTCTGAGTGTCTGGGCTTGCTAGTGTACTGGATGAAAATCAAGTACAATGACCTCTTAGGCATAGCCATCAGCAGTCTGTCTGTCTGCAGAGAGAGTGTTGATCTTACGTACTTACCTTGGCAGCAACATTCATGTCTCTGGTGACTCTTCTTATGAAGTCAGTAGACATATTGGGAAAGCATGGGGGGGTGTCATGAGGTCGCTGGAATGGGGTGTGTGGTGCTCCCAATACCTTTGCAAAGTAACGAAGGTCCAAGTCTTTAGAGTTCAGGTGCTCCATGTTTTGCTATATGGCTGCAAGACATTGACATTATCCAGTGACCTGAGACGAAGACTGGACTCCTTCAGTACTGTGTCTCTTCAGAGAATCCATGGGTACCACTGGTTTGACTTTGTGTCGAATGAGTGGTTGCTCATGGTGTCCCGAATGAGACACATTACCTGGATTATGACGGAGCTTTGGTTACGGCAATATGGCCATGTGGCGTTATTCCCTGAGGGTAATCCTTCTTGCAGGATCCTCATTGTTGAGGACCCATGCGGCTGGACCAGGCCAAGGGGATGTCCACATAATACCTGGCTGCGGCAGATAGATGGTTATTTTTGGAGGGTGGACCAAGTATCTGCCTGGGGGGTTGCCAACCAGGATCCTGAGGATCCTGTTTCATTATGTGGTGGGTGTGGGAACGCGCTGTACCAGTGCATGCTCTCCAACCTGACCTGACCTGACCTTGCTTATTTATGTAAGTATAAAGAAGAAAATTTGACTGTTTTGTTACAAATCTGGGAAATTAAACTGTGGTGTTACGATTCTGTTGGATTTGTCACTTGGGTTGTACTAAGAAATGTCTTGGATGGTATTATATTTGCCAGAACTTCTTCTGGATGTCAGGATCAAACCTTTGTATTAGGGCATCTGCTTTTCTATTCCTATTACCTGATAAGTAATCACAATATTGAAATGGGTGACATTCAATGCCCACTGTGTCAGGCAAGCATTTACACTCTGAGCTGACTTAAATAATCAGAATAGATTTTTAAAGGGAACTGGGTGCCTTCTAGCCACTGTCTCCACTTTTCAAGTGCCAATTTTATGGCTAGCATTTCTCTATTCAATATGTCATAGATCTTCTCAAAGGATGTTAACTTGCTTGAAGAACACACAAGGGTGTAGCTAATCACTAAGACCAGTTCTCTGTGATAATATTAAATTATCCCCAATACTAGAGTGGTGGCTCTGAGGCTAGGGATCTGCACTGGCAATTGGAAATGCCAAAAGGGACTCTGCTCTGTTGGGCCCTTGAGCAAGGCCTTTAACCTGCAATTGCTGAGCGCTTTGAGTAGTGAGAAAAGCGCTATATAAATGCAAAGAATTATTATTATTATTAGAGGCATCCACTGTGGCTTTAAATTGTATAGCAGGGTCTGGGTGCCGCAAAGCTCGGCAGAAATGAACACTTGCTTAGTTTCTCAAAAGACTTTTGAGCCTCAGGTGTCCAAGAAAACATCTTTTGAGTCTAATTTGTAAGTGTTTTGAAAAGAGAAATAATCAAACTAAAGTCTTGTAAGAACCACCATCTTAGATGGAGAAGTCTATAGATCTCTGTATCTACTTCACATTATCTGGTTGCTCCCAATCTAAAACTGCAGATTTCATCATTTTTCCAACCAATTTGTGAGGTCATAACCTAAAAACAATACAGAGTACCAAAGAAACCTCACACTTTTCTAGCTTTGCATAATATCTGTTTTGTCAAAGTCCTTCTAATACTTCTCTACCATGAGAAATATGCTCCTCCATATTATTAGAAAATATCAATATGTCATTCATATAAATTACAGTCGTAATGCCAAATTGTTATGGACAGTGATAGGTGTCCATGGATGATTGTGAGAAAAATAACAAGGAGCTGATAAGCACTTGGCAAGACATAGATGAAAGCAAATCAAAAGTCAAAAACTGTGAAGTCAAAACAAAACCAGGCATACAAGAGTAAAGGTTTGAGCAAAATGCAAAAATTGAGGATTAAAACCAAAAGTCTTCGTACTTAGAATTCAGCTAACTATACCAAGGATCTTGAGAATGTAAAATCTACTGAGGAATGAAGACTGAATAAACTACAGTCCTATTTATAAATCATGTCAAATGACTTATTGGTTACATGACTATAGAAAGCAAGATGGTAACAAAAATGTACTTTTTCAATTCATTTTCAAACCAAAAATAAACCACAGGAAGCGATTCCTCATAATTCAAAATCAAAATGAAACCCAGTACACACATATAAACATGTATATTATGTCACTGTTCAGTCACAAAAGATGTCATTGATAAAATTTAAAAAAAAACACAGGTGTGTTTGCCAGCCAATATGACATTGCTTGTAAAGTGGTGTTAAATATAAACTTCTACTGGGCACCTTCATGTATTCTGATTAGATTTTAACAATAATAAATGTCCAGTTTTGTCAATAATAATAATACATTTTATTTATAACATGCTTTTTAGAGAACCCAAGGATGTAGTACAAAGCATAGCAAGAATAATTAAAAATTACATAAAAAGGTACCAGTAAAGAATAACAAAACTGAATTATACAAAAGATTTAGTAAACATGACTTCTCTGAGCTTCCTTCTCTGAGGAAGTGCATTGCACAAGGTTGGAGCAAAAACACAGAAGGCCCTGTCACCCATTGTACTCTTCCTAGTCTTGGACATGGTAAACAGATGACTGATTTATGATGATCAAAGTTGTCAGGCAGGAACATACAGGTGTAGGAGATCACAGAGATAAGGTGGAGCTGAATCATTTAAGACTTTGTAAGTTAACAGAAATATTTTGTAATGAATATGAGATTCAATTGGGAGTGAATAGTATAAGCAGCAGAGTTTTGAACGTACTGCAGATTGTTAAGAACCAGCTTTGGAAGACCATACAATAAAGCATTACATAAAATCTTGGGCCAACCATTCAGTAACACCATGAAACCTCTGACCTAATTCAGCATTGAGGATGTCTCGATGCATGCTCAATAATCCAGGTAAGGAAATCCTAGAAATTTGATTCTGTTCATCTGGACAACGTTTTTTAAGTGGGAGAAATATTTCGAGACTTATCCAAGTCTCTTCCTCAGTCTCAATTGACTGCAGGTTTCCCCAACCTTATAAACAGTACTGTTTATAAGGTTGGGGAAACCTGCAGTCAATTGAGACTGAGGAAGAGACTTGGATAAGTAGCAAAGGTACTGTTTATAAGGTTGGGGAAACCTGCAGTCAATTGAGACTGAGGAAGAGACTTCGAGAGCCACTTTGGCAAGGACAGCCTAAAGCTTGTACGTGAGTATGAGCAAACAGCACGCAAGATGGCAGACTACAGGAACCATCTGAGATTCAGCCTCAGATGTAGACAGAGCGGGATCACTCCTAAAAGTCTACAGATGAAATCGTCAGTAAAAGGCCTGCGAGCTAACAAAATCCTCCAGAAGGCACAGAGTCAGCTGCTAAATGAACGGGTGAGACAAACTAACTTCACTATTGATGTTTTAAAATCTAAAGAGGAGCAGATCCACCAAAGACTTTCTTCACTTCTAGATGTGAAAACACTTCAACAGGTGCTTGAGTTCACCGAGAAGGCTCGTCTAGCACAGCATGATAAGTCTAAAACCAGGCAAAAGAGGAAGTTTGATCTACTTGCTGTGCGCCACAAACACCAGCACACTATGGGGAGTGTCCTCCACAACCAGCAGAGAGAAGAATGCCAGACAGAAACTAAAGATGTGGACAAATGGGTGAAGAACTTGTCTGACAAACAACTCACCCAAGCAGAGAAAAACGTCCTTTCTAAAGGGTTAAACTTTGCGGTCACACCGAAACAAATCCCGCTAGTGGAACTGATTACAGCCACAGAATCTGCTATCAGAAACAACAACATTGCTGATTTGGAAGAAGAACAACTGCGGATAAAAGTTTCGGCATGTCTCAGCAATGCAAAACCCCCCTGCATCCAATATCAGCATTGAGGAGAGGAAGGCCCTCATGGCACTCAGCAAGGACAACAACATCATCATCCTTCCAGCGGACAAGGGGAGATGCACAGTTGTGCTAAACCAGACAGACTACCATGAGAAAATTTTGTCTCTGCTCAGTGACAAAAATACTTATGAGCCCTTAAAGCGAGATCCAGGTAGTGGTTACAAGAAAAAGGTGATAGATTGTCTTAAGCAGTTAGTTCATGACAATGCTATTGACCGGACCACATACCACAGATTATACCCAGGGGATTCTACACCAAGTCTGTATGGTTTACCAAAAATACACAAACAGGGTGCTCCTTTAAGACCCATTGTCTGCATGATCAATTCAGTCATGTATAACATCTCCAAGTTCCTGGCTGCTGTTCTTAACCCGGTGGTAGGCAGCTCAAAACACCACATTCAGAACACATTGGATTTCGTGGAGAAAGTGAGAGAGGTCATTATGGAGGCAGAAGAAACCTTGGTCTCATTTGATGTTACATCTCTATTCACTTGTGTCCCAGTGACTGAAGCAGTGGAGGTAGTACGTAAGAGATTACAGAATGACCTCACTCTCAGTAAAAGAACCTCTCTCAACGCAGACCAAGTGTGCCTGCTTTTGGAACTGTGTCTTCAATCCACATATTTCATATACAAAAGCCAGTACTACAGGCAGAAGCACGTGTGTGCCATGGGTTCCCCTGTTTCACCTATAGAAGGCAATCTATATATGGAAGAAGTGGAAAAGAGGGCTCTATCATCCTATCCTGGAACACCACCGAGCCATTGGTTCAGATATGTGGATGACACCTGGGTGAAAATCAGATCTCAGGAGGTACCACAGTTCACAGACCACATTAACGGGGTGGACAAACACATCAAGTTCACCAGAGAGGATATGGAAAATAACAAGCTAGCCTTCTTAGACTGTGAAATTTCCATTGGCAACGGGGGACATTTGAAAGTGGATGTGTACCGTAAACCCACACATACGGACCAGTATCTAAGGTTTGACTCTCACCATCCACTAGAGCACAAACTAGGTGTCATTAGGACTCTACAACACAGAGCTAACACCATTCCCACAGACTCAGAGGCCAGGGAAGCAGAAGAACACCACGTCAAAAAGGCCCTGAGTAAATGTGGATATCCCAGCTGGTCCTTTGTCAAAGCAGGGAGGACACCTAAAGAACGCTCCAAGCGATTCATGAGAGAGGAAGGACATCCACTGCCTAAGCGAAAACCCTTAGTGATCCCGTATGTGTCAGGAGTATCGGAACAGCTGAGGCGCATTTTCTCGAAACACCGGGTCTCAGTGGCTTTCAAACCCCAAAACACGCTATGCCAAAGATTGGTCCATCCCAAGGATCGGGTCCCACGGCACAAACAGAGTAACATAGTTTACGCAGTTAAGTGCCAGGAGGAGTGCCGTGAATTGTACATCGGGGAAACCAAGCAGCCACTGGCTAAGCGCATGTCACAACACAGAAGAGCTTCCTCGTCAGGCCAGGACTCTGCAGTCTATTTACATCTACAGGATAGTGGTCACTCCTTTAAAGATGAAGAGGTGCACATCTTGGACAGGGAGGAGCGCTGGTTTGAGAGAGGAATCAAGGAGGCCATTTACGTGAAAAAGGAACGACCATCTCTGAACAGAGGAGGGGGCCTAAGGGTACATCTGTCGCCATCTTACAATGCGGTGATTGCAGCCATTCCTCAACCCTCTATGAATGGTTCACACGTCTACTAATCAGTGGACAATTTGCATATCACTGATCAACTAGCCCTTTGTCAATGGTGCTAGTCTCTGTGATTAAGCAAAGGTACTGTTTATAAGGTTGGGGAAACCTGCAGTCAATTGAGACTGAGGAAGAGACTTGGATAAGTCTCGAAATATTTCTCCCACTTAAAAAACTTTGTCCAGATGAACAGAATCAAATTTTTAGGATCAGCATTGAGGAAATTATCAGGATCAAGTAGCTGTTCTTAAATGTAAACCTGTTCGGTTCTCTATAGTCGATTCTTGGAGGCAAGCCTGTCTTACTTTACAATGAAAAAGAACCCTGTCTACATTGGAATCTGAGATGGCTGAATAAAACTATTTGTAAGGTTTTACTTAATATATTCACTTATCATCGTACTCTTAAGTCTAGACAATGCATTCATTTTACTAATAGGTAAAAGAGCCCCGTATAAAATTTCTATAGAATAATTGTTGGGTCTGTTGAGTGGAAGCTCTGATGATAACAACAACACAACAACACTTATTTACTGATAATAGCACATTTCATACACCAATATAGGTCAAAGTGCTTTACCAGATGACAAAAGAATGAAAAACAATTAAGATAAGTCAGTAATATTAAAGAATAAGTAACAACAAAACGATGTAAGGTCAACTGGCCGGGAGGACAGAAAAACAAACTCCAATTAGGCTGGAGAAAACAAATCTGCAGGGGCTCCAAGGCCAAAAGACTACCCAGTACCCACTGGACATTCTACCTAACATTAATGTTACCATATCAAACCTATTACTTTTCATGTTTCTCATGATAGGATTTGATGAGTTTAGATCAGAGTCAATGATTGCCCCTAAATTGTTTACCTTCTCCTTGAGTTTTATACCTAAGGGATCAAGTTTATTTCTAATGCCCTCACTATATCTATGTTTGCCAATCACTAAAATTTCTGTTTTTCCTAATTTAGTTTGAGAAAGTTACCAATCATTCATTTGGAAATACTGCTAAGACATTGGATCAGAGAGCCAAGAGCATCAGGTTTATTAAGCACTATAGATAAATAAAGCTGTGTGTTATCTGCATGGATGTGGTAGCTCACCTTGTGCTTTCAGATAATCTGACCTAATGGAAGCATGTAGATGGAAAAGAGCAGCGGACCCAAAATAGAAGTACAATCACCACAACTAACAAAGAATTTTCTACCTGTTAAGTAAGACTGAAACCAATTTAAGACTCTGCTAGAGAGGCCCACCTAGCGTCTAAGGCGATTTATAAGAATACTGAGGTCAGTTTCTGTACTGTGATTTGCTCTAAAACCTGACTGAAACTTGTCAATAATATAATGTTTATTCAATTAATCATTAAGCTGCTTAATAACTGCATTTTCTAGAATTTCAATTAAGAAAGGCAGGTTAGAAATTGCTCTAAAATTGTCAAAGTCAAAGGAGTCGATATTTTTTTTCTTGAGCAGGGGTTTAACAATATCAGTCTTTAGTCAGGCAGGAAACGGCCCCATACCTAATGATGAGTTCACTGTGTCAGGCACACTATCAATTAGCACATAGGAGACTTCTTTAAAAAAGCCTGTTGGTATTGGGTCAAGGACACAGGTGAAAGGTTTCATTTGAGAAATTATTCTGCGTAGTTTGGTTTGATCTATTTCAATGAAAGAATTTAACTCGCTTAAAAGGACATGCTAGGATTCAGTTGGATTACCTTTGGGGAGAGGTACTATATTAGTATAATTTATTTTGTGTTTAAAAAAATATAACAAAAGCCTCACAAGTTTCATTAGTTTTTAAGAGGCTTTCCATTGATCTGGGTTTAAAGGATGATCAATAGTTGAGAATAAAACTCTTGGATTACCAGCATTATCGTTTATAATTTTAGAGAAATAGGAGTGCCTTTTAAGCAGACCGTGTTATTATATTCAGTTATTTTTGCCTTCGGTACGATAGTCACATTGGACTATCAGTTTAGTTTTTCTCCATTCACACTCAGCTCTCCAGTATGTTCTCTTTAAATCAGACACTCTTTGTGTCTTCCACGGTATAACAGTGCAGGAAGATTTCTTAATTGTCTTTTCAGGGGCTACTATGTCAACGGCAGCTCTCACCTTAGCATAATAATAATTTTCTGCCTTACACTATTAGCACTATTGAGTTTAGCACTAAAGTCTGACTGATTGTTTAGAATATTAGCAAACATTGAAGATGCAGATGTGTCAAAGTAACTTTTTTTAACAATACACTTTTCATTAATTGTAGTTCTTAGTATTTCTACATTAACTAATATGCAAAAATGGTCTAATATACAAGGTCCTTGACCTGCCTCACATCAGCTTTTAATCCTCACATCAACTTTTTGATGACAACTGTCCATTGAACCCATCTTAATAATCATGATAAACAAAGAATAAAACACTGATTGTGCAATAAGTCAGTAGAGGGGGTTTGATCTTTTCAATTTAATGTTTTTGACACACTTTACTACATTTCAGTATTTCTGCGTCAAATCATTAACAGACTTATGTTTTTTATTCATATGGATGAAGACAGTATAACAAAATAAGCCATGAATTCAGAATAGAGGGTTTCAATTCATAAATTCAGGGAGTGTTATTTTATTCATGATAACTCCAAAGGATTTCCATTCATGGATACAATCTAGGGATTATATTTCAGTGGTAGAACTGTTTAGGATTGTGGGGTACCTTCTGAAAGAGATCGGACTTGTATGTGCAAAACAGATTGCATTTGATCCAAAGATTAGGGAAAGGGAATGGAGTGGGGTGTAGGGTGCTTACTAGTACATTTCTGTCATCACATCTTTTATAGTAATTTTTGATGTTTTGATTTTCATTTAACAAAGATAAGGAATTTAAACATGCCATCAGATATAAGGAATATTAATAATATACTAAATGATATTGAGAAAAATGAGAGAACAATGCTGCTAGGAAAACAGCTGAAAAAATATATTGTATACCTAGGACCAGACCACTTTAATCAATAATTTTAAGAAAGAATTAGTGGTTACATGTAGTACTACATGTAGAAATGTTTAATATGTATTGTCACAGGAGGCTGGGGGTTAGACCCCGCCGGGATGCCTGGAAGGACCGGGAGGTGGTCTATACGTCCCCCAGGCCACGAGGGGGCAACCACCCTGGATGATGAGGGGACCACGGGGATGGAGCAAGGACGCTCAAACCCACTGGGGCCCGTAGCCACCGCCAGGGGGCGTCCCGAGCATTGTGGAGCCCGGGAGATCGACATTTCCACCACACCTGGGAAGGTGGAGGAACAACCTTCCAGGGATGCCCGGAGTGCTTCCGGTGCAAGGACAGCACTTCCACCACACCAGGAAGTGCTGCTGGAAGAGTGTCATCAGGTATCCGGGTGGAAATAAAAGGGGCCGCCTCCCTACAATCAGAGAGCTAGAGTCGGGAGCAGGAGCAGGACGAAGCTCCCGAGAGGAGAGGAAAGGCAGCCCATGGAGACTTGGAGAAAGGCCCGAGTGGAGGGTGATTGGTGCTGGGAGCACTGTGTGTTTGGCAGACTTTATTTGTAGAAATATATGTGTGTTTCATAAAGAAGTGGTGTTTGTCTGATGGTGTTCGGACCTGCACTCACAGTATTTTAACACATGGCATACTGGGGAAAATCCTTATACCTGGAAATTTAAAGTTTTGTTGTATTAAACAGAAAGGATGGAGGCCAACTCTCCCAAAAATTCTTCAGCTAGTTTAACAAGCAAATTTATTAAAGTGATTAAAAACATTTATAAGAATGAAGAAAACAGTATTATTCACCTTTGAAAATATGGGATACACTTAGAAGAGTGAGACGGAATTGCGTACACACAACAGCTGATTAGGGTAAGAGATGTTTCACATACTGTTTTTATTGTACAATGAGCAAATATTTAAAAATGCATGCTGAGTACAAAACAAGGCTATAGAATGTGATAATATAAGTAAACTTAATAATAGTGAACTTTTCCACAAGCATTCACAATTCGAGAATGTTTCTGCATTTAGGAAAAAAGGAATTAAGGGATTATTAAAATATAATGCCACATCAGTAACCTGGATTAGTTAGAACTTTCAATGGTGGAAAGCATTGCTCAATTTATATCTACTGCTGAGTTGTTTTGATTCGAGCGCCCTTTCTATAATTAAGTCCAGGCTGGGGTTCATATTCCTCTTTAATGTGATTTTTTTTTTTGTTCATTTCTGATACTTTTCTTTAGGTTAATATTGTTGATCATTTAGTTTCTATGTGTTTATGTATCTTCTGGTATGCTCTGTGTGTGTATATTGTGGATGGTTCCCCAAGAGGCAGGGCCACCTGCACCCTTCACCATCAAGGAGCTGTCCTCAGCCCTATAAAGGCTGAGGACCTTAATGTTGTGGGGTTTTTATTGCCATTCTTTTTTTTTTGGACTTGTTTGTTTTGAAAGGCAACTTCTGAAATGCAGGAAGGCACAAAGTAAGGAACTGACTTCCAAGTTCCAAACAAATTGTTTTAATGTCCAAAAATCTATAAAATACATAAATATGCCATTTTAGAGAAAGGAACTGCAAAGACTTTTGCTGGAAAGGACAAGTCCCAGAGCAGAATCTTTATAAATGAAAATATTTATTCAGAAATTCTCAAAAAGGTCAAAAATGTCAAAAAAGAGAAAGCGTTGCCTTAAAGGCAATCCTAGGTAAACAAGTCCCAATACACAAATACTAATATCAAAAACCAAGAACAGAAAATTCAATACTTACTGTAAATGCAATGGTTTACTGAAGGATCAACTCTCAGCTTCAGTAGATAAAGGCTAACGGTGGTCCTTCAGGGGTGACATCAACGTGGACCTAACTGTTGGGGTTTCACCTACTACTTACAAGGAACATATTAGACAAATCATTACATATTTTATTTTTTGTGATCTAAAATTTTCAGTAAGCAGACAAATAAAAGTTCAGTAAGCTGACAAATAAATCAGGAAAACAAATTGTAATGATAGATAGCAACAATATCTCAAATTGCATAGTAAAGGGAGTCCTCATAGGATTAAAATTTACTGATGCCTGTGCAGACTGGTGAGAGAAGTCAGAAAAACACAGTTAGCCCCAGAGGAAAGAGAGGAATAAGAAAAGGGGAGAATTAAGGATTAAGATTAGTGGAACGGAAGAGACCTCTGCCAACCAGCTCCGAACCAAACATGCAACAGCTTGCCATTTCCCTATATTGCAACCAGATAATCCATTGATCCGTGCCACTGAAAGATCAAGTAAGGTTAGAATAAAGAAAAAGGATTTCCACATGTTTACAGAGAGTGAGCCAGGAGATTTCCGGTAAGAAGCGAAGATTAGTTTAACAGAGATGATGCGCAGAGAAAATAAACTCCACTGGACAGAAGTCAAGGTAAGAAAAGAAAGGTGCAGGAGAAGAAATATATAAGGCAAAAAAAGGAATATTTACAGGCAATTGGAATTTTTTTAAAAAGGTAGAAACTAGAGAACAGTCCCAAAACATATGGAGAAAAGTGGCAGGACTATTTAAAGGACACAAGTGACAGAGGGAATCAACAGCAAAATGCATAGCATAAAGTTTACAAGGTGTGAGTTACAGGTGATCAACAAATTTAAATTGTGTTTGCTGATAATTAGGGTTTTTGGAGGATGTTAAGGATAGTTTTCCATGAGATAGGGGGAAGAAGAAAGGAGGTCATAATGCCAGACTGAAAATAAGGATAGAGGTCTAGCAGATGCCTTATGCGTACTTACGTATAGGGATGATACTGGCTTAAAGTAAGGAAGTAATCAACAAGAAGATTTTTAAAGAGAGTGTGAAAGGAGTGCAAAGGATCCTGGGACTCCATTTGAGCAAAAGACCCCATCTGATTCTATCGTCACAGCCAGTTAGCCACGTGGAGCAAATGCAGGAGCAAAGCACGTCTTGACAGTGCCTCACCCTCAAGGCAGCCACTAAGACACAGAAGGGCATAGGGAGGGGTAAAGCAAGGCAGATTTTATTGTGGTGCCAAATGTCCAGACATAAATCACATAACAAAAAACAAACGAAAGCGGAGACAACCATACCGACAGGGAAGGTGTGGCCACCTGCAGTTAATGAAATAATGTGAAAAAAGAGGAGGAAAAGGCAAAAAAGACTGAAAATAAGAAAAGAAAAAGACAGAAACCCTAGAGAAAAACAGGAAAACATAGAAAAAAGTGTTCTTGTAATGCTAAATTAAGAAGTGCCAGATACTATCTTACAAAGTGCCAGTCACCTCCGCAGGATGTAAAAATCTTAAATTAAAAAAAAAAAACATCTTCTGTGCCAATCACCTGCAGGTCAAGCAAAACATGAAAAAGTACAAAAAAGAAATAATAACTTGAAAAAAGGAATAATTCTTGAAAAGAAAAAAACAGACATGCCTCCTCCCTGCTAAATCGCAAAATGCCAGTCACCCAGAGAGTGAACAACAAAAAAGAAAAAAATGGAAGACTTGAAACATTGACCGTCACAAAGTGCCAGGTTGTAAAAATCTTGAATAAAATCTTAATAAAAGGAAAAGAGAAACAAGCATCTTCAAAAAAGGGAGGCCTATCTGTAAAAATACAGAGGGGCAGTGATCTGCAGAGGATGCCTGCAAAAATCCTTAAAAATAAAGAATAGAAGCGTGTGTGCATGTGTTATCATGAATACTGTACATACATAAAAAAGAGGAAACTAACGTTCAGGCCATTAATGGAGCTAGCATTAACTTGCCGGTTACCAAAGATAATAGGACTAGCACTAGGACCACTCAGAATTGCAATCTCTGTTTCAGAGCACGATGTTCTTGTGCTATGAGGTGTGAGAACTGCCAGAAAGCATCAGGGGCCTTATGTATAAACAGTGTGCACACACAAAAATGTTGCATACACCCGTTTCCACACTTACTTCAAGATGTATAAAAACTAAACTTGGTGTAACTCTACATTTCTGCTCAGGCACCCTGTGAGTGTCAAAGCAGTTGTGCTGTTTCTATGTGGTTTCATTTTCTTTTTCATATTTGCATCCATGACATAGGCTTTATCAAATACACCGAAATTAATTACATATTAATTTAAGGTATTAGGTTATAATCATTCTGTAACAATATAATGGCACATGGAATGACGAAACTATTCCAACTTCCTTGACTGCTTTAGCATTGTTAGAAGACATTACAAACAGACATGGCAAACATAAGAATTAGAAGAGAGTGCATATTTACAGATGATGATGACTGGCTGTCAATTTAAATTTCCAAGAATTATTCTCTTGGATTTGTTTGCTGTTAGTATACTAGGATGTATACAGTACTTGATATACTTTTTATGATGAAATGTATTAAAGTATGTATATTACATTTTACAACTTCATATAAATAATGTATACTGTTAAAAATTAAACATGTGGGGGCACAGTGGCATGGCAGTAGCGCTGCAGCCTTGCAGTAAGAGAATCACATCCAAAGTGTTCCCTGCCTGGAGTTTGAAAGTTTCCCTAGTGGGATTTCTCTGTGTGCTTCACTTTCTTTCCAAGAAGCTCAAGGCTCTTCATCTGGGTTTGAGGTGCCTGGAGTAGTATAGGGTAAATAATATTTCATCATTTGGAACACAAGCATTTCATTTGTGTTCCATATCTACAATGATCTGTGTAAATATAGGATGACAGGAAATGCGATAAAGGCAACAAATGTTGAATACATGCCAAAAATAGATACTTTTTTTATGTTATAGTACTAATGACGAAATTTTTACATGAAGTGTGTAATGTGTTTAGACTGAAGTCCAAATATCAAATAACCACTTTCACACAAGGTACCCATATAACAAAACAAGTGTGTGCTTTGTGCATATGGAGCTAGAGTGAATTCGGTGCATGGCTCTCTTCCACTCCTTTTCTTAAATTTTGAGTAAGAGATCCTTTTCCCACTGTACTCTGGGATCTTTGAACGGAAGGAACTTTAAAATGTTTTCATATATTATAAAAAAGCTGTCTGAGTCTTCAAGGATGATCAATATTTCTTCTGGAATAGAAATATGTGGGGGCTGGGGGGGGGGGGTGGAAAATTGGTCCGATTTCATTTAGCAGTTTCTAATTTGGAAATAGTGGAAAAATTGTGTTGATGGGAAGCTAAATTTGGAGTGTAATTGTTCGTAGGATGCAAAGATCTTGACAATGTTATCTATATACAAATCTGTAAATGATTTAATCCTGTATGATTGAGAGGGTGGAAAAGGTTGTTATCGTGTAGAGGTGCAACAGATAAAAGCTTCTCTATCTTGAAGTGCTTCTTACATCAGTTCCATATTATGAGTGAATGAAGGACAATTGGGTTGTAAGTATATTGACAATAACTTGTATTTACTGTGGTGCAAAGCAAGGGATATAAATTTACAGAAAATTTTATTGAAAGTAACTTATGTTTTTGGAAACTGGCAGCCTTATATCTATGAACTCCTAAAGTAATTGAACTTGCTGAACTGTTAATACCCTTTTGGCTAATTTAGTACAGGGTTATTTCAAATGAACTCTTTTCCATATTTATCCTTTCTTGGTAGGTCAGTCAAGGTGTATCTGTAAATATCCATTAGACACAGTCATTAAATATAATACTCTTTGTTATGCTAATATACAACATGCCTATTTTAATACATTTTTGAAGTCAATTAAACAAAAAAGAAAAAGTCATCATAACTGCGGTAACATGGAAATAAAACACAAGGCATATTTTAAACCATTTAAAATAGTTTGATTCAGGATGCCTGTCTTATTACAGAAACACAGATTAGAAAATAGTGTCAATTACTTCATAAATACGTAGAATTCCCCCAAAACAACACAGCAGGGATTGGAGTTTGCAACAGGTGCATCAGACTATTTCAATATCTTTTTAAATCTCATTTATTAATCAAGATGTTAAATGCCTATTGGATAAAGAAAGTACCACATGAGAATAAAAGTAACCAGTCAGGTAGACTGCTCCCTTCTCTATTAGCATGCTTCCATCACTAATTTGTAAATTTTCCTCTGCTAAGCTATTCCTGAAGTGAATGCAAGACTTTAAGCATAATGCTCATAAAAGATTTTTATATTTAGTTTTTTGTCCTATAAACTGGATTAAATAATTTTGTTGTATTAATGACAGGAATCAAGCATAACAATGATGTGTTTAAACTTGAGCATAGAGCAAAAATGAATGTTACCTCTGAGGCAGAAGCCACGCAAGCTGCATACAGTGGCATCCCTTGGCTATACAATTACTCTTATTAATTTTGCTTCCCCTAATTTTAGACATGTTACTTTGAGCCAGATACAGTTCCAGTGTAAAATTTAGTGTAGTAAATTCAAAGAAATACACAGTATTACTATGGATTATAATGGGACAGAAAATCTTTTATTAATTTTATTAAAGAACCGTTTTCGAAAAAGTCCAAAATTATATTTTTAATTTTACCTGGGTCCAGACCCAAACAAAAACAAAAAAAAACATTTCTATATGCTAAGCTTATTTGTCAGTAATGTTCAGATGTTGGATACCAGAACCAACCAGATATTAAAAACTAAATTACAAATTTACAAAGTAAATTTTCTAAACCCACTTATTCCAACACTATGGGATGCTTGCCCATTGCATTTACAGTATGTACAGTATATATATATTGTGGTGGACAGCTGGGAAACGGAAGGACTGGGAGAGAGACGTTATCTTCCGCCACATCAGGAAGTGCTGCTGAACAAGGAACCGAATACACCTGGAGTGCCTCCAGGTGCCCATGCAGCACTTCTGCCACCACAGGAAGTGCTGCAGGAAATTCATCAGGGTGCACCTGGAGCACATCTGGGTGCAACATAAATGGGGCCGCCTCACTCCTTTCGGAAAGCTATAGCGCGAACTATTGCAGTGTTAGTTTTCTCTGTTGTTCAAGGTTTTCTCAGTGTTATTCAATGTTTTTACATTTAGTTTATTATTACACTGTGCATTCTATGGTTTAATTAACTATATTTGTGCTTAAAAACTTAAAATATATATATATTTACATACAGTTCGTATGGTCTGGAACGGATTAATTGTATTTACATACAATCCTATGGGGGAAATTACTTCGGTTCAC
This sequence comes from Erpetoichthys calabaricus, assembly GCF_900747795.2. Classification (NCBI taxonomy): domain Eukaryota; kingdom Metazoa; phylum Chordata; class Cladistia; order Polypteriformes; family Polypteridae; genus Erpetoichthys; species Erpetoichthys calabaricus. The sequence goes on from NC_041395.2 coordinate 69,531,564, forward strand.
GACCAAATCAGTTTATGACCAGAATTTTGGAATGAATTATGGTCGTGAACTGAGGTTCCACTGTATGTATATCTATAATAATAAAAGGCAAAGCCCTCACTGACTGACTCACTCACTCACTGACTGACTGACTGACTCATCACTAATTCTCCAACTTCCCGTGTAGGTGGAAGGCTGAAATTTGGCAGGCTCATTCCTTACAGCTTACTTACAAAAGTTAGGCAGGTTTCATTTCAAAATTCAAAGCGTAATGGTCATAACTAGAACATATTTTTTGTCCATACACTGTAATGGAGGAGGCGGAGTCACGTATCGCGTCATCACGCCTCCTACGTAATCACGTGAACTAAAAACAAGGAAGAGATTTACAGCACGAGTCACACGCGGGAACGAAGGTAAATGACGTTAATTTTTGACTGTCTTTTAATACTGTGTAAGCATACATATTAACACATGTACAATTAAACGTGTGCATTTACGGGGTGATTTCTCGGGCTTAAAAGATCACCTTTTATCATACATATTAACACATGTACAATTAAACGTGTGCATTTACGGGGTGATTTCTCGGGCTTAAAAGATCACCTTTTATCAAACGCGGGAACAAAGGTAACTGACGTTGTTCACTGTCTTTTAATACTGTGTAACCATACATATTAACACATGTGCAATTAAACGTGTGCATTTACGGGGTGATTTCTCAGGCTTAAAAGCTCGCCTTTTACTAAAAAGGTAAATGCAAAACTATTTTCAATCAGTTTATTGAAACGCTCCCGTTAAGGATTGCAATAACATATTCGCGAGATAAAAGAACGAAGTAGGGGGAAATGGAGGAACAGCCGCAAACAGTGAAGAGCAAAAAATTAATTAAACAATTGAGAACGGAGCGAGTTAAGCATACAAGCATGTTCATAAGGGAAACAAAGCACGGTGTAAAACGTAAGTTTAAATTAAGTTTATAGAAACGCTCCCGCTGCGGATTGCAATAACATATTCGCGAGATAAAAGTTCAATGAGAAGACACGAGGTATAAACGAGACTTTGGATCACTTTGTAATGGAGTTAAAATTGCTGTAGCAAGAAACGTTTAAGTGCCGGGTCTTAGCTAACATTAAATAAAGGCGTGGACATCGCAACATCACACAAGAGAGCGGCTCACGTGAACATATGAAGCGACTGACGCATACAGACATATTCATGTGTGCAGGTACTTCGGAAACAAAGAACCGTGTAAACCTAAAGTTTAAATTAAGTTCATAGACCTACAAAAGGTTGCCATTGATTTGAGGCAAGATTGCTTTTCTCCTGTACAACTATACGTTGCATTCTCAACAGTAAGCTTGCACAGCTTCGTCATATTACAACCGGAGTGCTGAACTGACAATGTGATATACAAACAGAACAATCGTAAGAACAGGATTAAATAAAAAGGCTGCTTCCGTTGGCAAAGCAACGAAAAAGGAAGACCTTATATGACGTTCGTTTATAAAACAGCTGAGAGGCTGTGTGAAGTCAGCTTCACAAAAAAACAGATCCTTAACAAATTTTTATTGGTATATTTTCACTCAATTTAAAAAGGTTTTCTTCTTAATAAAAATTTAAAAGCAGTACTTCGCCGCTGCAAAGCACGGGGATGTATATATATACATAGATAGATAGAGAATAGAGTGCACCTCCATGGCCATGGGAGGCGGAGTTGCGTATCGCGTCATCACGCCACCCACGTGATCACGTGAACTGACTGTGAAGGCAGTACGTACAAAACAAGGAAGAGCCCCAAACAGCGCTGAAGAAAACATTCATTACACAATTGAGAAGGCAGCGAAACAATAAGAAGCGAGCGAGTGACGCATACAAGCATATTCATAAGTGCAGCTACTGCGGAAACAAAGCACGGTGTAAACCGTAAGTTTAAATTAACTTTATAGAAATGCTTCCGCTGCCGTTTGCAATACCATATTCGCGACTTACAAGTTTAATGAGAAGACACGAGGTATAAACGAGACTTTGGATCACTTTGTAACGGAGTTAAAATTGCTGTAGCAAGAAACATTTAAGTGCCGGGTCTTAGCTAACATTAAATAAAGCCGTGGACATCGCAACATCACACAAGAGAGCGGCTCACGTGAACATATGAAGCGACTGACGCATACACACATATTCATGTGTGCAGGTACTTCGGAAACAAAGAACCGTGTAAACCTAAAGTTTAAATTAAGTTCATAGACCTACAAAACGTTGCCATTGATTTGACGCAAGATTTCTTTTCTCCTGTACAACTATACGTTGCATTCTCAACAGTAAGCTTGCACGGCTTCGTCATATTACAACCGGAGTGCTGAACTGACAATGTGATATAGAAACAGAACAATCGTAAGAACAGGATTAAATAAAAAGGCTGCTTCCGTTGGCAAAGCAACGAAAAAGGAAGACCTTATATGACGTTCGTTTATAAAACACCGGAGAGGCTGTGTGAAGTCAGCTTCACAAAAAAACAGATCCTTAACTAATTTTTATTCGTATATTTTCACTCAATTTCAAAAGGTTTTCTTCTTAATAAAAATTTAAAAGCAGTACTTCGCCGCTGCAAAGCACGGGGATGTATATATATAGATAGATAGATACAGATATATATGTGTATATATATATATATATATATATATATATATATATATATAAATAGATATATATATATATATATATAGTTATATATAGATAGATAGAGAAGATAGATAGATAGATAGATAGATAGATAGATAGATAGATAGATAGATAGATAGACAGAGATATATATATATATAGATATATGTGTATGTATGTAGATATGTATATATGTGTATATATATGTAGATATGTAAATATGTATATGTATATATATATGTGTCTGTATGTGTATATATATATATATGTGTGTGTGTATGTATGTATGTGTGTATATGTATATATATGTTGATATATGTATATATATGCGGATGTGTATATGTATATATATATGTATATATGTAGATATGTGTATATGTAGATATGTATATATAAGTATATGTTTATGTATATATATGTTTACATAACCTCTTTAACACACTACTTCTCCGCTGCGAAGCGCGGGTATTTTGCTAGTATATCTATACTAATAAAAGGCAAAGCCCTCACTGACTCACTGACTGACTGACTGACTGACTGACTCATCACTAATTCTCCAACTTCCCGTGTAGGTAGAAGTCTGAAATTTGGCAGGCTCATTCCTTACAGCTTACTTACAAAAGTTAGGCAGGTTTTATTTTGAAATTCTACGCGTAATGGTCATAACTGGAACCTGTTTGACTGACTCACTCATCACTAATTCTCCAACTTCCCGTGTAGGTAGAAGGCTGAAATTTGGCAGGCTCATTCCTTACAGCTTTCTTACAAAAGTTAGGCAGGTTTCATTTCGAAATTCTACGTGTAATGGTCATAACTGGAACCTGTTTTTTGTCCATATACTCTAATGGAGGAGGCGGGAACGAAGGTAAATGACGTTAATTGTTGAGTGTCTTTTAATACTGTGTACTTGTTGAGTGTCTTTTAATACTGTGTAAGCATACATATTAACACGTGCAATTAAACGTGTGCATTTGCGGAGTGATTTCTCAGGCTTAAAAGCTCGCCTTTTATTAAAAAGGTAAATGCAAACTCTTTTCATTCTGAAGGGCACAAACCACGTTAGATTTCAGCCGTTAAACGCGCAAAAATGTCAGTACACCAGATAAATAAGCGCAACATATTATCAGTTGTATTGTATGCTTACAATACATATACAAATGTGTTAATCGTTAACTAATATTATGGGATGGTGTTTTTCGACTTGCGCCTTGATTTAAACGATTGCATGTCTTGGTGGGTTTGCGTAGCTTATTGTCAATATCTTTACACCTCTTTTTAAGACTTAATTTAAAAAGGTTTTCTTTTCTTCTTAATTAAAATTTAACAGCAATACTTCACCGCTGCGAAGCCCCTCTAGCGCTGACGTCCGACGTTCGATTACCGTAAGCGAGTGCAATGAGTGTGTACGCCTGATGAGCCAAGAATAAGGGGGAAAGACGTGTCGCGTACTCTTTGCATTATTTGACAGTAAACTATTTTCATCCATTCTATGATCTGCTTCTCACAACTGAAGGCACCGTGGCTGATGTTACCTGACTTGCTGGCCAACCATAAGCGTTACCTGGTAGGTAACCACCCACTCACTTCACTCGAATACGGGAATCGAACCTCGGACGTCAGCGCTAGAGGCGAAGCCCCTAAAATTGCGCCACGGCGTGTGGTTCGTTTATTTATTATAAGTTCATAGACCTACAAAAGGTTGTCAGTGATTTGAGGCAAGATTGCTTTTCTCATGTACAACTATACGTTGCGTTCTTAACAGTAAGCTTGCACGGCTTGGTCATATTACAACCTGAGTGCTGAACTGACAACGTCGTATACAAACAGAACTATAACAATCGTAATAAATAAACAAACAAAAAAAAAAAGCGAAGAACCCTTGGATTTAATAAAAAGGCAATTTTCCTTGGCGAAGCAAGGAAAAAGGAAGACCTTATATGGCGTTCGTTTATAAAACAGCGGAAAAGCTGTGTTAAGGCTGCTTCACAAAAAAACAGATCCTTAACAAATTGCTATTGGGATATTTTCCCTCAATTTAAAAAGCTTTTCTTATTCATAAAAATTTAAAAGCAGTACTTTGCGGGGATTTACATTATATATATATATATATATATATATATATATAAAGAGAGAGAGACAGAGATATAGATATAGATATCTATGCTAATAAAAGGCAAAGCCCTCACTGACTGACTGACTGACTGACTGACTCATCACTAATTCTCCAACTTCCCGTGAAATTTGCCTGAAATTTGGCAGGCTCATTCCTTACAGCTTACTTACAAAAGTTAGGCAGGTTTTATTTCGAAATTCTACGCGTAATGGTCATAACTGGAACCTGTTTGACTGACTCACTCATCACTAATTCTCCAACTTCCCGTGTAGGTAGAAGTCTGAAATTTGGCAGGCTCATTCCTTACAGCTTACTTACAAAAGTTAGGCAGGTTTTATTTCGAAATTCTATGCGTAATGGTCATAACTGGAACCTGTTTGACTGACTCACTCATCACTAATTCTCCAACTTCCCGTGTAGGTAGAAGTCTGAAATTTGGCAGGCTCATTCCTTACAGCTTACTTACAAAAGTTAGGCAGGTTTTATTTCGAAATTCTACACGTAATGGTCATAACTGGAACCTGTTTGACTGACTCACTCATCACTAATTCTCCAACTTCCTGTGTAGGTAGAAGGCTGAAATTTGGCAGGCTTATTCCTTACAGCTTACTTACAAAAGTTACGCAGGTTTCATTTCGAAATTCTACGTGTAATCGTCATAACTGGAACCTGTTTTTTGTCCATATACTCTAATGGAGGAGGTGGGAACGAAGGTAAATGACGTTAATTGTTGACTGTCTTTTAATACTGTGTACTTGTTGAGTGTCTTTTAATACTGTGTAAGCATACATATTAACACATGTGCAATTAAACGTGTA